>NC_089503.1:62791530-64206530 GCF_036850995.1 Saccopteryx leptura | reverse complement strand
TTAATATCTGATCCCAAAGTGATACAGTGGGACCATCCCCACGCGTGTTCCTGGCTGCACTGTAAATCGATACACCCTTTGGGAAATTAAATTGGCATTTTGTATTAAATCATAAAAATGTTTGTATTTTCAACTTCTGAGAGTCTTTCTTAAAGAAATAAACCTATACCTTGAAAAAGCTGCGTGTTTATCTCAGCATTACAGTTGTAAAAAATTTTGAAACAATAGTTTCTAATAATAAGAAAGCATACAAATTATGGAATACTCACTTAATATTATTCAGCTATGAAAAATTACTATTATAAAGAGTATGAAACATGGGGAAATGCTTATAATTTTCAGCCCCAAAAGTTACGTTTGCAATATGAACACTTATTATTAATTAGAATGTAATTTGCCTAATTCAGTAGTTTATAAGCAGAATTTGAACTTGAATTCAAGTCTATCCACTCTGAGACCACTGCTGCTTCCGCCTGCCCACTTCCTGCTGCTGAAACCGCAGTGACATTTAGGGGGTGTTTGTCAGGCTGGCCTTTGGAGTCCGGAGCTCTTCCAAACTGAACCTAATGCAGGGCTTCAGAGCGCTGACTGCCGGGGGCTCTGAAAGAGGAGACTCCGTCAGCCTAAGACAAAGGAGACCTGGGCTTTTCCACACGGTTCCTGTTCTCCCCCCGTTGGCACACATGGTAGGATGGGCAAATCTAGAGGACTGGAAAAGGGTCTAAGTTGAATCGAAGTTGGCTGCTGATATAATTCCTTAAGTGCTGCAGGTGTATGGACACACATGTGTTTCTTCAGCTCTGTTACACACCTCTGTGTATGTAAACATTTTCATTGTTTTTACTTTTTAAAGAATGCATTAAGTTAAAACTATTACCAGAAGGCACACAATGCTTTCTAAATCAGCTTTGCTTGAGGTGAGATACAAGAACACACAGGCGGGGACTCCATCCCGAATGCCAAGCGTTAGAGGGTACCAGAGAAGGCTTAGTGGGATTTCCTTTAAGAAAGAAAGCGTATTCGAAAGAATCCTGAGATTTGAAACCTGAGCCTGCATTTCTGTTTCCTGCATCTTCCAAACCCAAATCAGACAAGACTTTTCTCTGTAGCCGAGTTTACTAGGACAGTAATTATCCCCTATGTTGCACAGGACTTTTAGCTTACTCAGCACAGTGGCAGACAGTTCTTTCATCTTTATTTTGTTCTTTACAACCCAGTGTGTGGGGGGGTACTCGGATTATAGTCCCTATTTAGCAGAAGCAGCAGCTGAACTTCAGAAAGGGAGGCTCTTTTCCTGGTCCACAATCACACAGCAAGTATATGGACGGCCTGGCCTTTGAATCAAATTGTTTGATTGATTTGTTCATCCATTTCTCTTTGCCAGCATGCATCATCCAGCATGTGCTTTTTCACACCTTCTCCACGCCATGCCCTCTGCTATGGCCCTGGGGACAGCTGTGAACGAGGCAGACAAGGACGTGCCCTGGTGGCTCTCTCAGCCTGCAGCCAACACATTAATCAGTGATGTGACTGTGATGGGTTAGGATGGAGAGGGGTGGGGTCCCGGGGAGCACTGAACAAGGGGAGACGGGCCTAATTGGGATAGGGTTTGGGAAGGCTTATTTTGAGGATATGACACCTGAACTGAGACCTCAGACAGTTGATGGGGAGAGCAAGGTGAGTGGCAAGCGGTGGGAAGCGAGAAGGATTTAAGGCAGGTACCTGAGAACCACCGGAATTTGATGGGTCGAGCACAAGCCAGAAGAGGCAGGTGGTATGAGTGGATATCAGAAAGCCTGCTGATTTTAAGGCTGAGGGAAGAGGGAGCTTCAAGAAAGAGGGCCTGGAAAACTGCCTTAGATTTTATTCAGAGGAACTCATGGTTGGGTCTCATATTTATCTCCCTCCTGGAACCCCACCATAATGACAGCAATGATTTAAAACAAACAAATGAGGAACAAACCCACAAGGACAAAAGGAATAAGAGGCAGCAGCCATCAAGAGATGTCAGGAAGACAGGACGTGGGTTGAGTTAGCAGTGTGGAGAAAGCTGGATACTGAGCCCCTGCTGCCTGCGATGTCGACAAGCAGCAGAGCCCAGAAAAGCCCTGGCCCGAGGCTCCAGGTCCAACAGAGGGCAGGCGTGAGGCACGGAGCTGAATCGAGGATGGGTTCGGGTCTGCACGATATGTAAGCAGCAGCAATTAGACCCTTAGGGTTCCCCCTTCATTTCACATAGACAGTAAATTATCAATCAAGTATAGAGTGGAATAAAGATATTTACACCCGTGCACAGTCCTAAAATCATACCTGCTATTCACCTTTTCTCAGGAAGTTTCTGTAAAATGCACTCCACCAAAACCATAAAGTAAAAGAAGGTGGCGGGGGGCATGGGTGTCCGAAAAACGAGGAGTCCAATAAGCAAGAGTGGTAAACAGAAGTCCCAGCATAATGGATGAGTAGCAGGCCTGGAAAGCAGAGCAGACCGCAGCAGGGCAGAGCCTGCAGAGCAGGCCCCCTGCTCAGAGCGGAACAGATGTTAATACTGTTATGCCCAATCCCACTTTCATATTTATTGTCTTCACAAGTCACACAATTGTCTAAATTTAGTTTTTACCTTTGTATACCGAACTCTGCTAATTCTGATGAAAAGTGAATCAATCTTAAAACATATGTATTGATAGTACATTTATTTACTTTTTTTTTTTTTTTTAAGCAAAGCACTAAACTGCTTCCTGGGGAGACAAATGCATGCAAGTCTGGGGTCCCTGGCACAGCCAGAGGAGGCATGATGCTGATAGCGCTGAAGACAACAGATGGGGGGGGGGGCGGAGAGGGCTGTGTAGAGCAGAGTGAATTGTTAGGGGAATTTTGAGGAGGTCACGAAGGAGGGTTACTATAGCCTAGGGTGGACCAAGAAGGCATAGGAGGATTTAAATAGGAAGATTTGGATAGAAGGATTTGGGTAGGAAGAAAGGAAAGGAAGAGTCACAGAACAAAAATGTAGGATGAGAATCTACTTGGAGAATAGGGTAAGGCTGAGTGCCTCTAAGAACGAGAAAAGCAAGTTCCCATCCCAGTTCTGCAGCCACTCGGTTGTGCGACCTTGAGAAAGGTCATTATCTTCCCTGAGCTACAGACGGATTTAATGAGATAATGCATCGGCATCTGCCTGACATACAGTGGGCTCTCATATTATTTTCTTTAATTTGTACCTTGAGTCTGAATCCCCAGTCAGAGACATGTTGAAGGGCCGAGGGTCTGAATGAAGACGTGTTCTTGGTGAGGGCTCTCAGACCTGCAGTTCCGGCCAACGTGGTGGTTGTCTGTCTCAAAAGGTTGTTCAGGAGGAGAGATATGTGCAACGTTAGGCACTTTGATTTGCCTAAAGTAAAGCTCCTTCGGGCCTCCAGCTCAGGCTGTGGGAAGTCCTTTGTCCCTCTTTACTGGCATCTGTTACCTGACTGCCTTTCACAGCCTGAATACTGCTGCTCATCCTACACTCCAGCCCTGCCACTCTGATTCCGAGAACACCTGTATTTGACCGTGTTCTGCTTTTTCTAAACACTCCAAGGGCCCTTCTCTGCCTGGAGACCATTTTCCCAGTCCCAATGCTGAGCTGCACTGCTTTCATAGAGGCCTCTGAGGTGTTGCTTCCTCCTCTGAGCTTTACACGTTTGTTCACTGAAGGTACTTTTCACAGTGTGAACGATCTTCTGGTTACCTGTATCAGACTGTGAAGTCAGAGGGCAGAGGCCATGCCTCTGTTGTAGCTCAGCTGGTCATTTACCAAGCATTTGCTCTTCACAGGGTCATAACTGGGAGTTGGGGTCACAGAGGGCCTTAGATCCTCCGAAGCACAAATTACACTGGAGGAAGCAGGCGTGGAGATGCCTAACTGCAATGAAGTCAAACCTGAGCTGCATGAAAGCTTAAGCAATGTCCGGAGGTAGGGGGTGGGGGACAGGCAGAGAAGGCACAACTGAATCAGTTCATCTCCTGTACCCGGAGCAGAGTTGAATTTAGGTAACTAATTGTTTGAGCAAGCCTTCTCACTTCCCAAAGCCTCTGTTTCCTCATCTGAAAGGTATGGAAATGACACCTAGCTCTTAATGTTGGGGTGACAGTTAAATGAAATCATATAGGATATTAGTATGCTTATTATCACAGAGCCTAGCACACAGCAGGACTCAATCAAGGGTGGTGGTGGTGGCTATTGTTATATTTATTGTTACGTTACTGGAGGTCTGAATTTATTACTTCTTGGTTAAAAATTTGTATCTGCACTAGAAATCTAAGAAGCTTAGAAGGACAAGAGTGAGAGATCAGATATTCTAGCCCATCTTTGACTTTCAGCAGATGTCTGGGTTTTCTGGCCAGTGCCTTTCTCTTGATTTACTGTCCTGGCAGTTGAGCATGAAGGTTGGGATTTCCGCAGCGTCTGAGAAGGAAGAGGGCTTACACTCAGCCATCATGACTGAAAGCTGCTCTCCCTAAACCGTACAGACCATCAGCTGAGCCGAGCAGCAGCACCCTCAGACCCGGCTGCTTCGGAAAGGACATGTACCAGTGTCCTCTGGAATGCTGCCCAGCTGCCATGAAGGGAAGCGGGTGACAGAAGGCTCTGCAGCTGCTAAGGCTGAGGCAGACAAAAACAGCGTCTCTACAGGGGCAGCGCTCAGGACCAAGGGGCCTTTTACCTCAGCCCCAGGAGGAGGCAGAAGGCTCAGCAGGGGGTGCGGGTCTGTCCCCTGGGAAGGTGGTGATCTTTTTTTCCAGCTTTCTACCACCTTTTTTGGAAGCCTCAAGACCAGCAAGCCTAGCATTAGTCCCCATTACCCTCGGTTTAACAATGAGCAGGTGGCAGCTTCTCTTCTCATAGAGGCGAGTGTGCATGTACGTGCGTGCGTGCGTGTAGGCGCGCATGCGCACATGCTCTTCCTTTGGCTGCTGGGCTACCCCCTAGCTGCAGTGATGGATCAGGCCCTGTCAGCAGAACCAGCCTCCCATGTCGTGGGTGTAGCCAACGTGCCCAGGGTAAGCCGTAACAAAGGGATGAAGTGAAGCCAGGAGTTTTCGGTGTGAAGGGGTGAGTGGGAAATGTCCCAGAGGTTCTAGAAGAGACTGAACCCTTAAAACTTTTCTGTCACAGAAAGAGGGGGCGATGCCTATAGAATGGTCCTCCGTGCCTTGGAGGTATGAGCTGAAAGGAAGAGAGAATTCAGCGTCCCCAGTACATCCATATGGGCACACCCCAGGTGTTAGTAGTGCCCTGCGGTGGAAGAAACATAATTTTACACGGATTTAGTTGTGTCTTAATAATATAAGCCAGTACTGTGTGGAGACGGTGTTGGACCGTTAGTTGCTGCTTTCCCAGGCTTAGAGCCGGCTCCTGTTGTCAGAAATGGCACATACCCACACACACAGCATGCCGGGAGGCCCTGAGGGAGGAGAAATGAGCCAAGGTCAGCCAGAGGACAGCCAGGAAATACTAACCCACTTGGAAGGGCCCACGGCTCCCGAATCCTTGGTCGCTCAGCTGCTAATGCTATAATACCTACTGTGTGTCACACACTGTAGAGTCACTCCCATTTTACAGACAAGGAAAGTAGTATGCAGAGAGGTGAAGTGACTCGTTCAAGGTCACACAGGAGGTAGAACACCTAGGATCTCACTCTCTAAAGCCTGTACTCCTTCTGTTTCACCAGGCTTCTGTTCTGGCCTGCCCAAATCTGTCCAGAGTTGTACAGTCAGGGAGAGTCAGAACTGGAAGTCAAAGCCAGGACTGTCTGATTGCGTAGTCCATGCTCAGTCATAGGTCAGGGAGTTGCAGCCAAGTCAAGTCACGTTATGCCAGAGGCAGGACCCAGCCCTGAGGAACTGAGCACAGGGAGGCAGGGCCCAGCGGACCATGCCCAGCTTTGTGCTCACCCTCCAGCCCAGTGGACAAGTATAGGAAACAGGGACCAAGGAAGAAAGCTGGCCAGCCACAGGGCTGCAGTCCAGTGTTCCAAGGACCCCGCCGGCTCTGGTCGTTCAGGCATGCACACAGCCGAGGGCAGGAGCTTAGACTGCTCCCAGACCTCTCACTAGGCAGAGAGCAGACAGCCCTGGCACATGGGCCGGCCAGCCTTTTCCTGACGAGGGAACTGGGGAGACTTCCCTTTCCGTCAGGGCCAGGCAGGAGCTCACATTTGTGTTACAAGCTACCCTAATGGTGTCTTAAAGTCCTGCTGCTGCCAGAGCCACAGAGGTAGCCAGAAGGTTCATAAACTTTTCACAGCAGCAACTATTTCTCAGTCCCTTGTAAGATATGTAGCTTTCACTTTTGTCAATGGGCAGTTTCTGCCCAGAGGCTGAGGGAGTGATCCGTCTAGGTGGCTAGAGCAGCTATAAAATATTTAACTTGAACATATAATTACATTACCATGATCTCTAATAGGATTTGGTGTCCAACAGAAGTCCAACTTGGCCTCTGGCCCAAAGATATACACCCAAGTTATTATGTTGAGTGTTACCTACTAGATAAATAAGAAAGAAATACTGTTCAAATCATTGTGAGACAGACCAACACACATTATAATTATTGTAAAGAAAAATTCACCAAGGTCTGAGAATTGATCCATCTTGTTAATCATTTTATTGTGTTATGTCCTGGAAGAAGTAATTCAAGTATATAATTCACAGAAGCCATCTTGACAGCTCTTGCTAGAGAACAGATTTGGGGCCTTGAAAAATTTTTATTGCATGTTCCCCAAACACATGGTTAGTGCTGTTTCGGGAGAAGAGAGCCCAATCCAGTGTCTAGCTGAATGTAACAGGCCCAGAGGAAGAGAAATGAAAGCGAAACTTCAGGTCTGGAAAATAATTTATAGACATGAAATTTGAAAAAACTAATGAAAAGCAAAAAAAAAAAAAGCAAGGAGTTGACCCATCCAGACCCTACAGAAGGAGCCCAGCATCCAGGATTTGAGACAGAAATCAACCACAAGTTGCCCTTTGTCATTTAATATTTGACAAGTGCTGAGGGAATAGCTGCTCTAGGCCAGATGCCAGTCACTCGGGACACAGGTGGGACAGGGAATTGGAAATGGATCCCTTACTTTGAAGCAATTTTCAATCTACTAGGGGAAAGGGGCCATATTGATAAAATAACTATAATTCAAGGTATAGTGCTATTAGGATTCAGATGAGAGAAAGAGAAACCTCTCTTGCTAGAAGGAATCTGGGGAGGCTTCATGGAAGAGGCAGCATTTAAACTGTGCCATGAAAGATGGTTAGAATGTGAACAGTGCCAGGAGGTGCAGGGAGGGCTCTGCAGGTGAAGTCACCAGTGTTGGCCCAATCAGGGTGCCAGCGGGAGTGGGTGGGGAGCAGCTTGGCAGCAGCACAGGGTGGACATGAGGAGGACCCTCGTGGCAAAGGAGTGTAGAAAGGGAAATTGGAGCCTTAAACTCCTGGCTCAGAAATTAGGGCTTTCTCCTTGCCAATGTTTCCAAAGGTATAGCTCTTGGGATTATATTAGATCATATATATATAGACAGATTCTATTTCAAAAATTATGAATTTATTTTAGTAAACTGGAAAAAAGTATAATTAAGTATGTCAAATCATTATTTCATAATGATATTGAATGTCTGTTTTAAAAAAAAATTTTTAAGAAAATAAATGAGTCAAACAAAAAAAAAACCCAAGTGAATAATAGGACCAATGGCATGTGACTATGGCAACAGCATGAAGACTGGGATAAGGGAAAACACCCCTCCCGTGAGGACCATGCATGCGTGGTGCTCGGGGCCAGGCACAGGACGCAGAGCCACCGACCACTGCAGCAGGAGGACGGCAGGCTCAGGCTCCGCGCCTCTCCCAAATGGGAGGGGGATGTTGTCATGCTGGACTTTTCCAAACCAGCATGAGTTTCCTATAGACTCTCCTTCAAAAAAAAAAAAAATCTAGCAACTAATTCAAATTTTATAAATGTTTTGCAAGCAAAAGTATCCACAGTCCTCCAGGTTGTGATAACTACACTAGATACTATGGAGCAGTGACCTGGAGAGACACAATTCCCAGGGGACAGCAGCGGCTGACAGGGACAGACTGAAAGGGACAAGGCTGCAGGCAGAAGTCCACTTAGAATGTGGACACAATGGGTCAGGCCACAGGTGACACTGACCAGACGTGTCTATCTTCCAAGTGAGGTCCAGGCTAGTGTGGGAGTTTGAACCCACAGGTATCTCAGCCATCTTTCCATAGTTGAGTGCGTCTTCAGTCCTGACCGTGCTGACATAAAGGGGGGAAGCAGAACTTGGCTTGCTTGTGGTTTGCAAGCAGTGTCGAGCTTGACAAGCTCTGACCAATGATTGGATAATAATTAGCAGTTCCCCCTCCCCACACCTCCTCAGAGCCTGTTTCTGTTCCCCCATGGTCTGATATCACAGAAAAATTCAACACAAAGTGATGTTCATTAGATAAAACTCTCCAGCCAGCGACTGAGTTGAGCTTTTAAAAAAACTGAGTTCTTAAATAATTTGCTCTGAAGACAGACTTGACAGGCCATTGGCATGACAATCAGCAGGTCACTGCGTGGGCACGGCAAAGGGGATTACTCTGGATCTGGCTTGCTGGACCCCCTTCTTGCCTAGAACTGCTTTGCATTTTGAAAGGATGCCTATTCTTCAAGAGTTATTCAAATACTACCTCCTGGAAGACCAAGCCCTCCTCGTTGGAGGAAGTCCACGAGTTGTGTGCATTCTTGCCGAGTCTGGATCTTTCTGTCCCCTCTGGCTTGTTTTGATAGACCTGTGTGTCAAGTTTCAGCCTTTCTTCCAGGCCAGTGCTTCTTAAAGTGGTGCCCAAACCAAGGGTGTTGGCATCTCCTGGGAGCCTACCCCAGACCTAGTATATCAGAAACTCTGGGGGTTGGGCCTAAAATTCTATGTTTTTAACAAACCCTTCAGCGGACTGATGCAGGCTAAAATTTAATGATCACTGACACTATCCAAGAGATAGGAGTAAAGCAACATTTCCTGAGCAACTTCTATGTACCAGGCATATGTCTACATATATAATATATGTATACACACACATTCATGTGTATGCATATAGTGGTTTTATTTCATCTTCACAACAAGGGTATAAGACAGTGGTTTTTTCATTTTGTAGACATGTAAACTGAGATCTCAGATACAGTGACTTACTCTAAGTCAAACCCTTAGAAGTAAAAGTTAAAATTTAGACACAGATCTATTCCTACTACAAAGTCTAAGGCCTTTCAACTGCTCCTTGAGAACAAGGACCTCACTTTGGATCCTCCTGATGGTGTCAGCACAGAGAAGTCCACAGAAATTTGTCTGAATGAATGAATGGTATTGAGTAAATGGATCGATATGATTGTCCAGTGTGATGCGGTTGTGAATGGCTGGAACTGTATTTTGATTTTTGAATGCTAGTAGATATGTTTTAAAACCAGAATTTCAATTCACAAAACCAAAATAGGTGCTGTTTGGGATTTCCTGGTCCTGGCAGCATCCTTTGTGTTGTCCCCACCCTATAACTGACAGACTGACGGCAGAAGGAGTGGGGTCAGCATGTGTTTCTATCGGACCGGCAGGTGGTGTAATGAAGGAACCCCCAGATTAGGTGGGATTAGGTAGCCCCTTCACCTACTAGCTACATGACCTTCAGCAAGTTCTCTGTGCCTTCGTGTTCTCATGTACAAAACGGGGAATAATAAATAGCACCTTCCTCTCTCCATACAGAGCTCTTGTAAGGATCATTAAATAAAACTGTATGTAGAAGTGCTAAAAAACATTGTCTCACACTTATCAGTCATCATCGAAGCCTGCAAACTACCAGGGAGAGCCTGTTAAGGTCTAAAGTAAATGAAAGTGCCAGGGTTCTTTCAGTCACAAGGCACAAAAACACACTCAAGAAACCTCAAGGAATGGTAGGTGTGGCAATGAAGTAGTTTCCAAAAGATTCTCATGGTTTGAGACTAAAGGAGGCCCTGAAAAGCCTCTGGAGGCCCAGGCAGCTGCAGGGACACCATTCATTCTCTTCTTCTTCTGTGCTGCATGGCCTCTTGCTTGGGGCTCGCCCTTCAGACCTGCAGCTCCATTCACCAATCCCTGCGGACAAGCCACCATCCTCTGCTCACGCAGCACTGCTTCCTCTGAGCTTTGGCTCCTACCTGGCCGGAGTCACCCTCACAGCCCCTCTCTTCCCATAATATCTTTTGGCTTCCGTGCTCATCACCAACTGCCACATTCCCTGGGTACATTTTAGTTCACATACGAGAGGGTCTGGGATTCTGACCGTGTCATAGAGTGCCAGTCAATGGATTGAGTATCCTTGAGTCACATGTCATCCTGGTCCAATCACCTAAGATCAGTGAGGAGGTGGCACCATCTGGTCCACCTGTGCCTGCTGCGTAGGCAGGAACTGTGGGTGGAGCAGCGCTCCTCAGAAGGAGCAGGGTGGGTGGGAGGACTGATACATCTATAAAGGAAGGAAGAGTGTCTCCCAACATGCGAGCAGCCCCTCTCCTTTGAAGGCCCTTATGCTCTCAAACAGCATAGCCCCTGCCAATCTCATTCCCATTTGATGTGTGTGTCCCACTGGCCTCTCGGGCACATGGTCACGGCGCATGGGAGGAGACAGTGCATGTGCAGCGTTCTCTGGGAAAGGCAGCAGAACCAGAGCCCACGGCGCAGATTCTGACATCTGTGAAAGCTGCTGCCTACGTTCCCAGGAAAAGATGGAGGCTGTCTTAGCTAGAAGCAGCCAGTGAGCCGCTTGCTCTCCAGTCCCATCCCTGCTCACCAGCCTTGGTGACTCACCGGAGACCGCCTCCCAGGCTAGATGATAATATGATGCCAGCTCTCTGAGGATACAGCAGGGAGGTTTGAAGAGTTGGAGTCAGCCCTTAAACAGCAAACTTCCTTTTTCTCCATCAGGCCCTAAACTCGGTGATGATGTAAGCATTTTTCCTTTTTCCTGTTTGTGTAGTTTTTCTAAGGACTGACAATTTGGTTTAACTCATCAGATCACAGGATGTCAGACCTGAAAGATCATCCAAGTCATCCATTTCCCTTGAAACACTTCCCGAGGCCCTGGCCAGTTGGCTCAGTGGTAGAGCATCGGCCTGGTGTGCGGAAGTCCCGGGTTCCATTCCCGGCCAGGGCACACAGGAGAGGCGCCCATCTGCTTCTCCACCCCTCCCCCTCTCCTTCCTCTCTGTCTCTCTCTTCCCCTCCCGCAGCCAAGGCTCCATTGGAGCAAAAGATGGCCCGGGCGCTGAGGATGGCTCTGTGGCCTCTGCCTCAGGCGCTAGAATGGCTCTGATTGCAGCAGAGCGATGCCCCGGATGGGCAGAGCATCGCCCCCTGGTGGGCGTGCCGGGTGGGTCCCGGTCGGGCGCATGCAGGAGTCTGTCTGACTGCCTCCCCGTTTCCAGCTTCAGAAAAATACTACAAAAAAAAAAAAACACTTCCCAAGCCAGAGTACAGAGTAAGAGTAGATGCTCAGTAAATACTTGTTGAATAAATGAAATGAATTTTGGAGGTGAAAAGAAAGTCCCTGAGAGAAAGGGACAAGGCCAAGGTCACCTAACAAGCCAGTGGCAGACGCAGGACTAGAACCCAAGTTTCTAGATACAGGCCAGGCATATTCCCTTCTACTACGACTCATATAATCACACAATTTCAGGTTTATAAGATGCCATACAGTTTATCTTGAATCCTCCTACAGTATCCCCACCTGTCATTAATTTGTCATCTTCTTGAATACACCCAGTGACTAAACATGTATGACCTGATAGGTTACTTAGTCTATTCATTTAGTCATCCAACAAACATTCATTCCCCACCTGCTTTGAGTCAAGGGTGATAGTATTTATTGAAAACTCAGAGATAAATAACACATTTACTGCCCTTAAGAAGTTTACTACATTTGGGCACATACATCCTCACCCACAGACTGTAACCCAGCATAGTAAGCAGCATTCTGCTCTGTCTCTTAAAAAATTCTTTCTACTTTGAACCAAGTCCATTTCCCAAGGACTCTAGTTCCTTACTCATTTGACCTAGGCCAACCTCTTAGGGCCACAAAACAAAATTCTAATCCTTATTTCACATATCAGCCCTTCAGATATTTTTAAACAGAGCTCATAACGCCTTAGTAAGCCACATTTCCAATTCCTTCAAGAATTCTTTATTTGAAATGTGGTTTCAAGTTCTTTATCCTTCTGGTTCTTCTTTGATGAACACGTTCCAATTAATCTTATCAGGCTCTTAAATGTGGCCCCCAGATGTGAACTGTTGAACTCCAAATATGTTCTGAGAGCACAATGCAAAATTGAACCTCCTGTCACACCCTTCATTCTAGGCATTGTATAGAATAAATACAGGAGTGAAAACAATAGCCTGTTGGCCACCAGCTGTCCTTTTAAGTGTAACTGTTGTACCATGCATACGGCCCTGACCTCTGTCCTACATTTCATCTCCCCTTTATATTCCTGATGACTTTCTCAACAATTAATATTACTGAGGACTTCCTTTGTGTGTAGCTCTCACCAGACTCTGAAGAACCAGACATAATGCTTGTCTTCAAGTTCACCATCTTACTGAAATATGGTCTTTCCACAAATAAATAATTAACAAAGAACCAAGACTGAATATAATCAAGGAAACAATCTTTTTCTTCGGCCCCCTCCTTAGAGTTCCCCTTAATGGTGGTTGGTAGACTTCTGGGTATGATTGAAAACAGATCTCCCAGTTCAAATGCCAATGCAGAACTGGCTTCAAGGCTGGGCTGTCAGGGACCTTGTCAAATTTTTGTCATTGTATTGACCTAATAGACTGTTGCAGATGAAAAGCCTTTGAATTCCATCATCTGCCGAGAAAGCTGAGGCATCTACAGGGACTGACACCTCCCGGGCCATGGAACAGCTTTCCAGCACCTGGCACCTGCCCAGTGCCAATCTAGAGTACAGAGGGAGGAAGGTTCTTTCAGATGTTGGCATAAGTCTGCCTGTGTTTGGGCTTCTGAGAGACAATAGGTTTAATCTACTCTGACAGAGCTCTTCCTCAGGAGGTAGTTTATCCAAACACTCTGCCTTCTTCACATTCACAACATGCTTGCTTCCTTTCCCATTTTAACCGTGGGGAGTTCCTATGTGTTTTATATGCATGTGGGTGGGTGTGTTTATCCCCACCAACCCACACTGCCTGCTTCAGATTCATTAGAACAAGTTAGTATGTTGTTTTGGTTCAGAAATAAAATGCATGTCTGACCCTTCCTTCAAACCAAAATACCAACTCTGCCAAGTCCTGGCCAACCCTCTTTGCATGCAGTAACCCTCTGAGGTGGGTGCTATTGTTAACCCCATTTTATAGGTGAGGAAACTGGTGTTTAAAGATGACTTGCAGCCTGACCAGGTGATGATGCAGTGGATAGAGCAGGGGTCCCCAAGCTTTTTATACGGGGCCAGTTCACTGTCTCTCAGACCGTTGGAGGGCCAGACTATAAAAAAATAACTATGAACAAATCCCTATGCACACTGCACATATCTTATTTTAAAGTAAAAAAACAAAACAAATACAATATTAAAAATAAAGAACAAGTAAATTTAAATCAACAAACTGACCAGTATTTCAATGGGAACTATGGGCCTGCTTTTGGCTAATGAGATGGTCAATGTGCTCCTCTCACTGACCACCAATGAAAGAGGTGCCCCTTCCGGAAGTGCAGCGGGGGCCAGATAAATGGCCTCAGGGGGCCATATGCGGCCCGTGGGCTGTAGTTTGGGGACCCCTGGGATAGAGCGTTGGACTGGGATGTGGAGGACCCAGGTTCAAGACCCTGAGGTCGCCAGCTTGAGCTGGGCTCATCGGGTTTGAGCAAGGCTCACCAGCTTGAGCCCAAGGTCGCTGGCTCGAGCAAGGAGTCACTCAGTCTGCTGTACCCCCCCCCCCATCAGTCAAGGCACATATAACAAAGCAATCAATGAACAACTAAGGAACCACAATGAAGAATTGATATTTCTCATCTTTCTCCCTTCCTGTCTCTCTGAATCTCTGTGTCTCTGCCACAAAAAAAATAATAAAGATGACCTGCCCAAAGGGCACATCACTAGTAAGAGGTAGCCTGGCTCCAGAGCCCAGACTTTGGTCCAAGCCACACACCACAAACTTTGGCTTCCGATAGAACTTGGTTCACCACCAGATTTGCCCTTATAGTTGTGACCTTGAGAAAGTGATGTCAGATCTCAATCTCCATCTGAGACTTTAAAGTGGCGGCAAAGTTTCCAATTTCTCATAATTATTATAAGGCATGAGCTAGGATATATGCTATATCTTTTACAGTTCCATTTGAGGGAATGAGAAGATCTGTTGGTCTTCTCTCAACCTTGAGCAGCTGTAGAATTAAATCCAGCTATGCTGGCCCTGGCTGGTTGGCTCAGTGGTAGAGCATCGGCCTGGTGTGCAGGAGTCCCGGGTTCGATTCCTGGCCAGGGCACACAGGAGAAGCGCCTATCTGCTTCTCCACCCCTCCCCCTCTCCTTCCTCTCTGTCTCTCTTCCCCTCCTGCAGCCCAGGCTCCATTGGAGCAAAGTTTGCTCGGGCGCTGAGGATGGCTCTGTGGCCTCTGTCTCAGGCGCTAGAATGGCTCTGATTGAGGCAGAGCGACGCCCCAGATGGGCAGAGCATCGCCCCCTGGTGGGCATGCCGGGTGGATCCCGGTCAGGCGCATGCAGGAGTCTGACTGCCTCCCCGTTTCCAGCTTCGGAAAAATACAAAACAAACAAACAAAAAACAAACAAATAAATCCAGTTATGCCACCTAGTTTGTTTCCTTCTCTTATTTTGGTTGCCAGTATAAACCCAGTCCCCTTTTAGGGTCAGAGAGGATGTAAGAGAAGTAACCTGAAGTATAAGTGTCATTAGCTGCAGCCAATGTGATACATCCAGTCATCCAGTGGCTGTCCCAGAGTCCAAGCTCTCTCCTTTTCACCCGAAACATTAGCATCCATCCTCAGAGAAGCCAACGGAGGCATCAGAGTGGATCTCTGTCAGGCAATAGGCAGACCTGGGCTCCTCAGCTGAGCACTCGTGATTGCCAGTATGGCTTTTGCAGCTTAAGGAGAGATGAAGGAAGCAGAGGAAGGAGTTGTAGGTAGTAAACACAGACTTCTGTTATCAGGGGCACATTGCAGGGGAACAAGACAGAGGAGGAGCTGGGAGGGAGGGGTAGTGCTGGGTGAGCAGAGAGAGGGAGGGAGAAACCAGGGATTGTTAGTAAGCTCCGACACCACAGCTGGTTCCTGTCTTTAGTGCTAGAATCCAACATCAGGCTCCTATGACCAGAGAGGTGTGCCTGCTCAGACCAGGGCATCACCCAGGTGTGCCTGTGGCTCGGGAGCTGATGCAGAAGAGCCTCCTGTCCTCTTCTGGTGTGACTGTCCCGTGAAACAGGAGCCCAGGGGCAACGGGGCGGCCAGCAGTCCTCCTTCAGGCAGGCCTTTCCTGTGCGGTCTCCTTATTTCCTACAAAATTAGGCTTTGGGGTTTCAAAACAGAAAAGCAGAAGGTGGCAAATAAAGGCAGCCTTTTCCAGGCATTAGCCCTGGACTCAGGAGGACATACTTATCATCTGTCATCGTTTCACCTTGACGCGGTGATGCTAATGATTTGCTTCCAGAAAGGTGTAGCAAGCAGACAAAACGAGGTGCTGCCGTGGCTTCCCTGCGGCCTCTGGGCTTTCCTGCCTCTAGCGTCTCCTCCAGGGAGGAACACAGGGGTCTTTCTCCCTCTTGCAGATGCCCTTTTGTATTCCGAGCAATATTTTGTTCAACATCCAGAGAACACGCCGCTCGCCACACATGTCCAGGGGAGGAGCTAAGGAAACATTTAAACTCTGCATTCCAATATTAATGGAAGGGAAAATAAATTCCTGAGGATCATAATTTTCCAGCAAGACCCACTGCTGTGATAGAAAAACAGAAGCTAGGTGGAAAGGCCCCCGTTTTCCAATATACTCTGTACCCAATTATGAAAGCCAGTTATTCACAGTCAGCTGAATTTTTCATTTAGAGTTGAGCAGATCTCGAGGTACACGTCCGGCAGAATTAAGGCAGCTGCAGTTTGGACATGAGCAAAGCAGGAAGGAACTAGAAAGGGAAGAAATTCACCAAACGCTAATTGGAAACATAACAACATATTTATTCAATAAAGTTCACACTTCTCCCAAGCCGACAAGTGTCACTTCTGCACCAGCGTTTAGCACAGAGCTATCTCGTCGGTGGGGACTCATTATTTGTGGAATCCCAGGTGGACCACAAGTAGTTGAAATCTTTCCAAATGAAAGAAAGACTATATGCATAAACATTTCATCAAAAGGAAATATTCTCCAAATGTCTCCCTTCTGCTTCCTTGTTACTATCATAAAATTATTCCATGTTTTCTAAAACTTCTGCCTTCTCTGAAACCAACAGCCTCAGGCAAGTTTTGTAGCAAACAGCATTCTATGCAGTCAGATTTAGCAACCAACACTAGACTCAGTCACTTTCTCTACTTTTTCACAATGAAGGCTTTTTGGCAGATGATTAACAGGTTTGTGTCTTGCAGGCTCATAAATCAAAATCTAAAATGTGTGTATATAACACTTACCTGCAATTGATCCTGTTAAAAATACAACTGGTAATTATAGTAATTTCATTATTTTATACCATGGTTTTGAGGACTAACCCATAGGATTTAAATGAATGTTTTTTAAGACCCCTCTGGGCCCTGGCCAGTGGCTCAGTGGATAGAGCATTGGCCCAACATGTGAACATCCCAGGGTCGATTCACGGTCAGGGCCCACATGAGAAGCGACCATATACTTCTCTCCTCCTCCTTCTCCCCCTTCTCTCCCTCTTCCCCTCCCACTGCCAGTACCTCAATTTGTTCAAGTGTGGCCCTGAGTGCTGAGGATAGCTCAGGTTGGTCCAAGCATCAGCCTCAGGCTCTAAAATAGTTCAGTACTTGAGCATTGGCCCCAGATGGGGTTGCTGGGTGGATCCTGGCCAGGGCACATACAGGAGTCTGCCTCACCACCTCCTCTCCTCTTACCTAAAAAATAAACAAACAAAAAAAACCCAACAGTGAATAAACTCAGTTTCTGCCCTCTGGAAGTTCACAGTCAATAATGAGGACTTTGGGGGGCTTTAGTAGGGGTGGAGGGAAGAGATGTCCTGGAGTGACTTGGCCTACTTAAGGAATCAGGAAAGCTTGCCAGAGGAGGTGACACCTGAGCTGGATTTGAAAGAAGGCATAGGTGTGTCCCAGTAGGCAGGTATGGGAGGAGCAGGTGTAAGGATGAGGAAACAAGCACCAAAAGGTGAGGTGACATGGTCAAGGCCCCACAGCCATTCAGCAGCAGAACAAGACCCGGAGTCCAGGCCTTCTGCCTCTCTGTCCTGTCCTCCCACAATACTGCAAGTGGGACCCACCCCCTTGTTGTACCTGTAGCCAGTAGCTAAAAATGAAAAGAATCTTGCCTTAAACATTACTTAAAATTCTTATTTTTAAAAGAATTATCAATATAAAACTTTTAAAGTCATTCTCCATTTTTTTAAGTGTTTAAAAAGCCACTTCTAACTTATAGGTATCAATCGGGAACATGGGTTCTTCTAGGCAAAAGCAATGGAGAGCAGAGATACTCAGGGCCCCGGCTGTGAGCCTCGCTGTGCAGGGACCCAGACCACTTTATCCTGAAATGAGACCATAGGCTGGATTAGACCCTCCCATCCTCAATTCTGTGTTAGTGTAAAACGCTGCTCATGTTAGCAGAGAAACAACATTGAGTAAGTGGAATTTTCCACCCACTCACATAAGGTACCACACATTTGAACACTAGTTCCCAACTTCTAAAGTTGTTTCTGAGTTGGTAATGGCAGACAGTTAGGAACAGACCTTTCTGGGAAGTGCACCATGCTATCAATTCCTCACTATTTCCCTACTTTTTCCCTTCTCTATCTGTACCCAAACCATTCTTCAAGCCCACCTGCTCTGGAAAGCCCCCCCTCCATATCAGCTGTAATTGCATTGGCTCTAAGTGCTTTGCTCCATTTAAGGCCTGATACCCTTCTCTGGATGCCTTTTCTACACAGTTGCTCCTCTAATTAATTATAGACCCATAGAATTTTAGAACAGGAAGCCATCCTAGGCATCATCTCTGCCTCCCCTTTATTTCACGGCTGAGGAAGGTGAGACCCAGAGATGAGAGGGAAGTTGCTTTAGGTCAGTGGTCCCCAACCTTTTTTGGGCCACAGACCGGTTTAATGTCAGAAAATATTTTCACAGACCGGCCTTTAGGGTGGGACGGATAAATGCACAAAATAAAATTATGCGACCGGTGTAAAAACTGTGGTATTTTTAAATATAATTGTCGAACTTACGAGACAAGCGTCAAGAGTGAGTCTTAGACGGATGTAACAGAGGGAATCTGGTCATTTTTTTAAAAATAAAACATTGTTCAGACTTAAATATAAATAAAACGGAAATAATGTAAGTTATTTATTCTTTCTCTGCAGACCGGTACCAAATGGCCCATGGACTGGTACCGGTCCACGGCCCAGGGTTGGGGACCACTGATTTAGGTCACGCAGCCTGGTATCAGAAGAATGGAACCTCCCAACCAGGTTTCCTTACCTCCAGGCAGAGCTGCTCCCATGTCTGGTACTGCTGCCCAGGTGACAGTGTTACTCATTCTCCCAATCAGGCTGTAAATGCCTTATCACATGGTAGCATCTCATTTAGCAGAGGCCTTGGCCTTGGCTTCAGGACCTATGGTTGTGAGCTAACACATGTGCCTGATTCCTTAATGCTGCCCTGCCTTACTAACCTGTTCCTCTACTTTCCATTCCGACTGCAGACTCACTCCGAGACCTTGGGCGAGTCACTGCTTTCCCTGTAGTTTATGTTTCCTTCTCTATTAGATGAAAGCATTGGGCTACAGGGTCTCTCAGGACCCTTTAAGCCAGGGGTCTCCAAACTACGGTCCACGGGCGGCATGCGGCCCCCTGAGGCCATTTATCCATCCCCCGCTGCACTTCCGGAAGGAATACCTCTTTCATTGGTGGTCAGTGAGAGGAGCACTGTATGTGGCAGCGCCGCAAAGCACGGCGTCGCTCACATACAGTACTACTTCTGGTGGCACGGACGCATGCATCACAGCTCCAGAAGCACGTCATATCACTTGTTACAGCTAGCAGTGACAAATATGGAACCGACATTGACCATCTCATTAGCCAAAAGCAGGCCCATAGTTCCCACTGCAATACTGGTCAGTTTGTTGATTTAAATTTACTTGTTCTTTATTTTAAATATTGTATTTGTTCCCATTTTGTTTTTTTTACTTTAAAATAAGATATGTGCAGTGTGCATAGGGATTTGTTCATAGTTTTTTTATAGTCTGGCCCTCCAACGGTCTGAGGGACAGTGAACTGGCCCCTGTGTAAAAAGTTTGAGGACCCCTGCCTTAAGCTCTAAGAGTCCTAGAATTCTCTACCTTCCAACAGAGTCCAATGCTGTCTTCAGGACTGGCCTTTCTGTGCCACAGATCTGTCACCTCGCTCATTCTCCTGGCTTCTGCTGTGAAGGAAGTTTTTTTTTCAGGCTCAGACAACATATTATTATTTAAGAAGACCAGTCTTGAATCTTGATCCATGACATACTATCTGTGTAGCCTTCAGCAAGTCACCTCATTCCTCAGCCATCTTATTAAAAATAAAAATAAAAAAGATAGGAATAGCAATTCATTCTTTGGACTTGGTGACAGTGAATGAAAGGAACTTTGTGGAAATACATGGCACAAAGAAGGCGTTCACAATACAGCGACTTTTTCCCTTTGTTCCACAGCCGAGGTTATAGACAAATTCCACACAGCCGGTTCCATGTCACAGATTTTCTAGCTAACAAGTTTACTAACTGGAGCTATAAAACATTGACAAATTTTTTTACTAAAATCTTTCTGAATTCTATATTCCCTTGGCGTGTCACACACACAGACAGTCTGAGTATGAGGGAAAGCTGGAGTCGGTATCATCTTGGCAAAGGTGGGCATGAGAGCAGGTGCTAGGGGCGCAGGTAGGGCAAAGGGAAGATGCAGTGAAATGCCTGTGCCTTTTAAACAGGCTTGGATTTTTTTTTTCTTTCATTTTTCTCCCGTTGAAGGGTTTAACGCAGGAGAACGATAAGATCAGATCTGTTTCAAAAACATCACTCAGGCTGCCGGGTGGTGATGAATTAGGGTGCGAAGGGCACAAGACAGGAGACTGAGAGGCCAGCCACGCGGCTGTGGTGTTAGCCTGGTGAGAGATGGTGGGGACCCGGACTGATGGTTGAAAAGTCATAGGTAGGAAAAGACAGATTTACAAATGCTTTAAAAAACAAATCCCTGGACTGTCAGCCCATTATGAGGATCAGGTTAAACACAGGAAAGTGTCAAGACCACAAGAATAGCCCAATAAACCAGCATCCAAAGATAACCAATGATAACAGGTTAAACTATTTTTTCCCCCAATGTGTTTAGAAAAAATTTTTTAGTGTATTTACAATTACAAATTTGATTGATTAAAAAGTTGGTTCAGGCAAACATTTTCCAGAACACGTCTCTTCACATCAGTTGAGATGTAACCTCAGTAAGAGTAAAAATAACGTCATTTCTAACTCAGTAAGAGTAAAAATAATGTAATTTCTAACTCAGTAAGAGTAAAAATAACATAATTTCTAACTTGATCAGTTGCTTTCAATGACTGGACCAGTAGAGCTCAATTGACCCTGTGGGTCCCGGTTAACCTGAGGCTTGACTCCTGGGCCCTCTGTTTGGGGAAAGAAGTGTCTGTTCTCAGCTCTCCTCTTTTCTCCCCCAGAGTCGGTGGATAACTGCCCCAGCAACTGCTACGGCAATGGCGACTGCGTCTCTGGGACCTGCCACTGCTTCCTGGGCTTCCTGGGCCCTGACTGCAGCAGAGGTGAGAGCTCTGTGTGCGGGCCTGTGATCTCCACTCCCCAGGCCTCTCGGGCAGCTCAGGTTCCACTTCTCGGAGCAAGTGCAGAACCCTAGGCCACCTCCTGACTCTCTCGAGAAGGGCCCCCAAGGGCTGTTCTTCAGAACAACCTGAGAGGGGCTCTGCGGGCAGAGCCGTGGCCGCATCAGCCATTGTGACCCACATGTCCATGACTGGGGAGGTCAGGAAGGAAGGGCCTTTACAGCGGCAGCCACTGGGAACTTTGTGTCCCACTGTGGGGGCAGAAGGAGTGGAAGGGGGGTCCTTTTAAAAGTCGATTTCCCCTTGGAGGAGCGGTCAGGCTTTGCCAAGCATCTGTGAAGTTCACGTTCAGCCAATGTGGTTTCTTCCTGGCCCTGGGCAGGGGGTGACTCATTGCTCAGTTACTGCCTTGTCAGAGCACAGGCGGTCGGGGCTGAAGCCACCAAGGACTTGGAAGGCAAGACCGCTCTTCTTCACACAGGATCCTGATGTTGTTTCAGACTTGGGCACATACAGTGCTACTGATAACCACTATTGGGATAGGTAAAAGGCTTCCCATCATCCACCCTGTGCGTTTGGCCTTCATTTCTGTCCTGGAAGGATTAACAAGAAAAATGCCATAGGAGATCTGTAGTCCTGAGAATCTGACACTCCCATTGGGAAGTTCAAATGGCCCCTTCCTTTGGTTTCTCCACCTCTCCAGTCCTTCAGCGGGCATTTGCTTCCTGCCCTTCCAGCCTTGGCCCTGTGCTGGACACTGAGGCTGCCACACTGGGCAGGCCCAGGGGCTCTCAGCCTGGGAGACAGGCAGAGCCGATGATTACAAAACGGTTAACAGGTGAGAAACACTATGGGGAGGTAACATGCAGGGAGCTCCTATCAGAGTGAAAGGGAGCAGCTATCTCTGCTTGAACAGATGAGGACCAGGAAAGGCTCCCCAGATGAGGTGACCCTGGAACTGACACCTAATTCTCGAGTCACTGTTCATTGGTAGAAGCCAGGGATAGTGTCCCAGGCTGAGGAAATGGCACCCTGCAGATCTAGTGAGGTGACACTGTGTTGGGGATTCTGTGGACTCTTTCTATCGTGAAACAGACTTGGTTTGAGGCTGCAGAGCCAGCAGCCCTGAGAAAGCACAGTGATTACCTGCTGAATGCTTTCAAAAGAAAAGATGCCAGGCGAGGGCCACAGGACCGTGGTGCAGAGAGAAGCAGTGAGTCGCTCCTTCTAACAGGAATTACCGTCTCATCTATTATGCACTCAGAGTTAAGAGTCATGTATAAAACCACCTTAATGAGTCTCACTAAGGCCAGTAGGTACTTATAGCACAATGAAATATAATTTATTTTTATAGTGTGTCCTTTGTACAGATGTGCACAAGGCCCTTTGTGCTAAGAGGCAGAATGAAAAGATAATCCTTTCAAGAGCTAAGTTGGGCTCAGCTACTTGCTTATGGGGCCAGGCATATGGGGTTTGAGTGGAGGCCTGAAAGGCAAGAAAAACTGAGATTCACCGGGTTAGAGATGACAGGAAGTGGCACTGCAGGTGAGATGTGGGGAAGCAGGATGGAGCGGGATTAGAAGGGGAGCATTGGGGGAGGGATGCAGCAAGCAGGAGGCCCAAGGAACAGACTGACGCCTCCCATCCAGGCGCCCCCGCCGTGCTGCACCAGGGATGTGAGGCGGATGTAAGGAGCAGCGTTCTGTGGGCGTCAGGTCCGCCAGGCCTGCAGTGCACCCCTTTGCCTACAGCTCCAGATGGGTTTGAGCCAGGATGAAACAAAACAAGAGGAGCAGACAGATGGGCACACGTGGGAATTGTGGCAGAGCACTCGAGGCTCTTCGTCAAGCCCGCGGGCCGAGGGGAGAAAGGGACAGAGGCTGGCGGGAGCGGTGCGCTCCGGTTCATTCCAGCGCCAGGCTTACTCTGCTGTCTCCCCAGCCTCCTGCCCCGTGCTCTGTAGTGGGAATGGCCAGTACATGAAGGGCCGGTGTCTGTGCCACAGCGGCTGGAAGGGCGCCGAGTGCGATGTGCCCACCAACCAGTGTATCGATGTGACCTGCAGCAACCACGGCACCTGCATCATGGGCACCTGCATCTGCAACCCCGGCTACAAGGGCGAGAACTGCGAGGAAGGTAAGACTGGCATGCAGGCAGCCCCGGCATGCTGCTTTGACTTAGAGGTCAGCACGCAGGGCCAAGAGGACATCCAGGGAGTAGAGGAAGCCACCTGAGCTGCCCTGTGATCCCCTCACCCCCTGAGCCAGGAACCCGTCAGCAACAGTAATTATCCTAAAGGAAGAGAACAAATTTGGTCCTACTCAGTGAATGGAAGAGAAGTATTGTATTGAGTACCTAGTATATGCAAGGCTCTGTGCTAGAAGCCTTGTATTATTTAACTTCAAACCCCAGCAGGGAGGCTTAATTGTCTTCATTTAATAGTTGCAGAATCAGAGACTCTAAGAGTCAAATGACTTGTCCAAGGTCACACAGCTAGTAGTTGGCAGGGCTGGGTTTGAGCCCGATCTTTCTGTCTCCATAGCCCAGGTTCTTTCCACTCCCCTTTAAGCTCATCTGCTCCCCATTTCTGAAGTATGAGTATATTTTAGACCTCCAAACTCTGCCTTCCATCATCATACTCGGCTGTGTGTCTATGGCATGTGTGTGTGCATTTGCTATGCAGTTCTCAGGTCTTATAACCATGTCTCTTTCTTTCATAAGTAAATATATGTCTGTGTAGATCAAGGCTAGAAAGTGAGCTGCTGATATAACCATGACATCAGTTCTTTCCCAGGATATCTAAGTAGGTAAGATAAGTAAATATCTGTTGTTTCACAAATGATGAAACCGAGGCTCAGGGAAGGGCAGTGACATCACCATGATCATAGAGCTGAGCAGAGCTGGAATTCAACCCCAGTCTTCTCACTTCCCATCCAGTACTCTTTCCTCTTGGCTACATAGAATTTTCAGATGCGAGGTGGGTCTTATTCACAAGCAATACAGAGTAGCTTTTAAGAGTGCACGCTCTGGCATCTTAGATGTAGGTTTGAGTCATGGCTCTGCCATTAACTAGCCTCAGTTCCCTCGTCTATAAAATGGGAATGCCTTCCTCAGAGGCCTGTTATGAGGAGTGAATTAAATGACCATGTAAAGCACGCAGCTCAGTATGTGACACACAGTCACTGCTCTGTGAATGTTAGCCCTTACATTATCAGTAGTATTCTGGGACAACCCAAGCACACTTCCTGCTGTAGTTTACTCCACTCATTTAACCCAAGGGCTTTCGAAATGGATGAACTTGCCTTTGAAACTGAGGGATGATGCTAGTCGCCCTTACCTCCCACTGTCCGCTGTCTAGGCCCCTCGCACCTTCTCCACTGGGTGGAAGAAGCTCCATGCATGGGAGGGCTCATCGTCAAACCCATTTGGGGTTTAACAGACAGTCCCCTCTCAAGGCATCCTTTTCTCTAAAAGAGAAAGAGGGACTCTAGTGGGCCCATTTTGAAGTGGGAAACAGGAAAGAGTTAGTGTCTGAAAAGCATCCCCTCTCTGAGACACGCTGTCCGTGGACCCCAAGGGTGAGGAAGGTCCTGGTTCAGACCTTTAATGTCGATGTGGATACTGGGGGCTGTCTGACTGAAAGGGGAGGCGTGCCAGCCCCTCGCACAGAAGAGCTTGGCTTTCTCATCCTGACAATGGGGACCTGCCTCTGCTTTCCCTTTTCAGTGTAGTCACTTGAGGTGAAGACCCTGAGAAGGGGAGGAAAACAAAGAGAAGGTTCCTCTTGGAACTGTGGGGCCGTTCCCCCCACACCCCACCGTGTTGTGTGGGCCAAGGAGAGGGAGTCGCCCTGCTCCCCCGGCCCTGGACGGTGCCCCAGAGCACAAGAGTACTTTCAAAGAGAAGAAAAGTTGTTTAGCTCTTTGATTTACATTATCTATTTGAAAAGAAATGTCTTTCTTGCTGCTTTCTTTTCTGAGGAGGGCCATCTGGTACTGATTCCTTCTATTATTTTTATCTCTCTGGTGAAGCATCATTGCATAGTCCTTGTGTTTATAATGGGGGTTTCTTGGGGCCTTAGCCCTCCCCCACCCTGCCCCTCCTCTTCCCTCAACTTTGTTCTGATGGGGGTTTCACTGTGTTTATAAAACATCAGCTAACAAGCTAACTCCTCCCCCCACCTCTGGCTTCCTTCTTCTGAAGTTTATTGCCCTATATTTTTTTAAAGCCTGAACCATGCTTGGAGGGGGTTGGGGGAGGGGCAGAAGAGAACAACTTAGGACTTTTGCAGTGAAAAATGAGACTGTGTTTTTGGTTCTGAAGAAACATCTAATAGCCTGTGTGGTCACAGAAGCATGGAACATTTTGGGGCAAGAGTTGTGTTTACAGTCTGGCCATGCAGGACTCATCATTTCATTAATGGGCTAAGCTTCTTCCAGAAATTTTGGCTTGAATGGCAAGCTCTTCAGAGGAAAATATATAACTGTTTGGCACCTCTTCTGAGGGGAAGCTAAGTGAGACTGTCTACATGAAGTTGAGCCCACCCCCCGCCACATTCTCTAGAACCCTTGGCACGGCGCCTCCCCGCCCCAGCCGCCCATTCTTCCCGTGTTACGCGGTTCCCTGCAGCATGAATATGTGGGAAGCCATCCCAGTGTGATGGGAAGAGACCACTTTACATTCTTTTAATTTTTATTTATTGATTTTAGAGAAAAGCGGAGAGAGAGAGAGAAACGTCAATTTGTTGTTCCACTTATTTATGCATTCATTGGTTGATTCTTGTATGTGCCCTGGCCAGGGATCAAACCCACAATCTTGGTGTATCAGGAAGATGCTCTAACCAACTGAGTTACCTGGCCAGCATGGAAAGAGACCACTTTAATCTGTTCTAGGGTTCGTGTCACCCCAGAGGCCCCAGAAAGGGAGGACAGACCCAGTCTACATAGGAACTCCTTGGTAGAGCATCACTATGGTATTGATAATGACCCTAAGTATAGGATAAGCAGGGACAATGTTCTCTAGGCAGGAGTGTCAGTCAGTTCATCTTAGGTTTCCTGAAGCCCCCTTTTCTTGAGAGTCCTCTTTAAAATTTCCCTGGAGAGTCTACGCTATTTGCCAAGTTGTCCCTCAGAAATGATGACTGAGGATGAATTGCCTGGAGGTAGCCTCTCATAGTTTCTTCTGATCCTTCCCTGCCCGAACCATCTTCTGAAAGTGTGGAATTCACTTTGCTGGCTCCTGGGTCCCTAACAGACTCAATGTCTCTGAGGAAGAACAGGGCTGTGACTCCACGGGCCTCTGGCTAAACTTGGCACCCTTTCGGCTTGCTCGCTAACAGTGCAGATTTATAGAGCCAACCTTAGGGGCACCCTGGAGACAACTTCCACCCAGAGCTGGGGTCAGGTATTCATGGAGCTAGAAATACATTTATAGGTCTTGGGGTAGGAATTGATGACTCATTTCCTGTCAAATTGAAAAAAATCTCTGGATCTAGGGAATTATCATAGTAGCCTAATGGGCTGGAATAATCCTTCTGAGATCCCAAGATCTGAAGCAAGTCATGAAAATTTATCACTGTTATGATTTTTATTCTTTTTAATTACCAGGCACTCTAACAGATCATGCCTGAACCATTGTTAAACAGTGTCCTGAGACTATAAAAGAAGAGATTCATTGCCTTCATTTGACTTGATTAATTCTCCACTTTGCCCTGTTTCTTTCCTTGTTTTGTTTTCCTACCTTTTTAACCATTTTATGTGTTTATGTCTGTATATGTGTATGAATGTATGTTTGAACCAGTGGGATTATAAAGGAAATAATAGCAAGAGATCTATATCAGGCCAGAGTGATTCAAATTTGAATGACCACTCTGTGATCTTGGGCGAGTTATTTAACCTCTCTGTGCTTCAGTTCCCTCATCTGTACAGCGAGGATGATAATGGTATCTACCTCGGAGGTTTGTTGTGGTTAAGTGAGATGATATATATAGAAGGTTTTATAGCAAAGTATGACACAGAGGACTAAATTAAAGTTGCTGTTGTTGCTATTGTGCTATAATTATTATGTTTTTAGCAAGTGGTTACTTCTGACCTCTGGTCTTTTTATTTATCATTTAGGTTATTAAGGTCCTTTAAAAACCTAAATAGTAAAAGAGCTTTCTTAATAAGCTGGCCCTCAGAATAAACAGACTGTTCTTCCCGGAATGTGCTGTTTGTTAAGTCTGCTCATTTGTGTCTGAGACTCTAATATACCCAAGCTGGATTGCTCAGTCTTTTGTGCAAAAGTCAAATATACTGGGTAATAAAATTTAATTGATAAATAAAGTAAAAAACATGTCTGAATTATAAATGAGCTCTGACCACAGTTTGCTTAAGTGATGCTACTGGATGTCCTTCTAGGACAGTAAACCAACTATTTCCAACTACTTACAGTATATGCAGTTTTTTCAAATCCTCAGTGTTATTTGGTCCTCGTAGAAACCTGAGTGATAGGTAATCTTATCATACCTGCTTTATAGATGAAAGCTCAGAGCGGATATGTGACTTGACCGTGGTCATAAAACCAGTACATTTTGTCCTGTGACCCTTGAACTTAGTCCTCAGAGATGAAATGCTAAGTTCTTTCCTTTGCAGCATCAGCCTTCCTCATGAGTTCCTGTAAGGAGAAAACTGACTATACTCATGGCAGCTCCATCACCACTGTTTTTCCAACAGCTCCATGTTGGAGCCCCCGGCCAGAACACCACTCTCCCCTTACAACTACAAGATGAATAGAATCCCCTACTGCCTGAAAACAACACTTTGGTTGAGTAGAGAAATGGACCAACTCCCTTCGTCAGTTCTGTCTTCTCTCTGCAGCCTGTGTGCACTTCCCATGTGAACCTGAGCCATGTGATGAGTTAGACTCTTCTTCACTTCTATGCGGTGCTTCACGGAGGGTTAGCAGTCTCCGCCGATTTTGTACAGCCCCATAACTAGAGCTCTGATTCAGGAGAATCCACCCAGTAGCAGAACTGTCATTAGATTCAGAATCAGACAGGCCTGTCCTCAGATTCCTCTCTGGAAGGGTTGAGCTCTATGATCTGGCATAAATCCTTCAGCTCTCTGAGCCTGACATTCCTCACTTGCTTCAGTTATTGAGAAAACTGAATCTGATAAGATATGTAAAGCACTTCCTATAGTGCAAGCAGAGAGTAGGTAACCTACAGTAGTTGGTTCCATTCCCTCTTTCTGGGTGGTCTCTGGAGTGCTTTGACCTTGGCCCTGGGAGCCCTGTGGGGGTTGCTTGTCTATGAGCTACAGCTATAGCGTTCACCCACCACGTGGGGATAAGCTGTGCAAAGCACCCATGTTTAATTTTGAACCGTCCTTGAAATGCTTGCCTGGAAAGATTTCAAAACAAATGCTTGTCTGAACAGTGAGGTTTGAAAGTTTATATCAATCATAAGAATTTTGGGAAGATGATAAAAATATAATGAAAGTTAAATGCGAAATAAATTCTCATTTAAATTAAGAAATCTATTTTAGTACCACAGTCACACATATAAAACTGCATTATGAAGTAGTAAACAATAATAGCTTGCCCCACAATGATACTTTGAGTACCTCTGCTGTGCTGGGCACTGTTCTAGGAAGTAGAGACACAGGAGTGCACAAAGCAATCGACCTCGATGATTGCAGTTATTACAGACATAGCAGGCATGGGGCGCTGTGTGAACACTTGGTAAGTATTTATTATTCAGTCCACTTCTAAAACCAAGAGGTAGGAGTTTGTATCCACCTTTTCCAGGTAAGGGAATCAAGATGCAGAGAGATAAACAGTCAGTCACCAGGTAGAGTCCAGAACTCAGGTCTACCATTTGCTAGACTTACTGCTCTTCACCGCACCAAATGGCTTCTCCACAGGAAATCTGTGTCCTTATACCAGAGTGCATGAAGCCCATCCACTCAACTACAAGGTACAGCACGTTGCTTAAAGAAGCCTCACCTGTGCTGGTCAGATGCTTACCTATGTTCTCTTCCCCTCGTGTCGCAGTGGACTGCATGGACCCCACGTGTTCTGGCCGCGGTGTCTGCGTGAGAGGCGAGTGCCACTGCTCCGTGGGATGGGGAGGCACCAACTGTGAGACGCCCAGGGCCACATGCTTGGACCAGTGTTCAGGCCACGGAACCTTCCTCCCAGACACCGGGATTTGCAGCTGTGACCCAAGCTGGACTGGACACGACTGCTCTGTCGGTAAGTGTGGGGAGAAGGGCATAGCATGGCCAGAGGGAGGTGTTTGCACTGTAACGCATTCACCATTCAGTTCTGACTGGTGCCCTGACCCTGATTCAGACACACACCTGCCTGCCCCTTGTCGCTGAATGCTCTTCCTCTTTTCCTGAACTTTAGAGGTCTTCAACCTCTACTCTTAGATGGGCAGAGGACTGAAAAATCATACCTTCACCCATTCCTTTCATAGTGGTGGCCTTGAGAGTCCAAACATTGCCCTTAACTGTGTTAGTTATAATAATAGAAGTTTGTCTGAACAAGCAATGGTACAGTGGTGCAATATATAGAGCATTGGCCCAGGACACTGAGGACCCAGGTTCGAAACCCCGAGGGTGCTGGCTTGAGCGCAGGTTCACCAGCTTGAGCGTGGGGTTACTGGTTTACACATGAGAGTATAGAACCGACCCTGTGGTCACTGGCTTGAGCCCAAAGGTCGCTGACTTGAAGCCCAAGGTCGCCGGCTTAAGCAAGGGGTCACTGGCTTGGCTGGGGCCTCCCAATCAAGGCACATATGAGTAAGCAATCAGTGAATAACTAAGGTGCCTCAACAAAGAATTGATGCTCTCATCTCTCTTCCTTCCTATCTGTTTGTCCCTGTCTCTCTCTCTCTCAAATAATAATAATAATAATAATAATAATAATAATAGATGTTTCACTAAAATCTCATCTCTCACATTACAAAGTCATCCCTAGAGGCAAGGCCACAGGGAGCAGTGTGCCCACATGAGATCTGCCAGGAGAGAGCTTTGGTTTCACTCACTCCTTCATTTGAGAATGAAGTCCAAACTCAGTGTAGTATTTAGGGTTCTCTGTGGTCTGGCCCCCACTTGCCTGTCTCGTGAGCTCCTCCACGAGACTCTGAGTTCCATGAGGATAGCAAACATGTCTGATTCGCCTCTCCATTCTCAGCACTCAGGCCTGGCCCACAGCAGCTGCTCAGTAAACACTGATGAATGAATGAGTGAGCAAATGAATGAATGAACACATGATTGAATGTGTTCACAATTGTAGTATTTGGTTCATCACAGAGTTTATGCATACAAAGTTCAAAGGATAATTATAGGGGCACCCTCTGTTTGTAAGCACTTTGTGATTTATAGACCTTCTCAAGGCGAGGATCAAATGAGAACACAGGTGAATCACCTAGCACAGTACTGGCATATAGTAGGTATGTTCAGTTCTAATTTATCATTTAAAGTGCGCACTATTTAAATACACACACACACACACAAAATAAGCTTATATGCATAGCATTATCATCCCCCTTCTACCAATTATAATAACGCTTTACTCAGTTTGTACTTACTGAGCACCTACTGTGTCCTAGATACTCTCCTGATCGGAAGGGATAAAGAGGTAGGAAGGGTTCTGCCTTTGTGAGCTTACAAGCCAGGAAGAGGGGAGAGGAGACAACAAACAAATGAAGAGAAATCAACAGATAAAGAAGCTTAGGCCCAGAAATTTTTAAGTAATCTTTTCCAGTGTCACACAGCTAATAAGTGATGGCATTTCTGGCTCTTTTTTTTTTTTTTTACTCTAAATCACTTTCCCTAACACACCACATTGATTAAACAAAGTGAAGCTCAAGTTAGCTCATTATGGTGTGTATTAACAATTCCAGTTGTGGTCAGGGAATAGGCTTGAGGCCATTGGCAAAAATGAGATCCATGTGACATCTGTGCCTTTGGAATACTTTGACTTACCTTTCCACGCCAGCTGGTAAATTGATGCTCAATACACAGTCTAAATTGATCTTTTCTCCTTGTTTGCAAGGCCTGTGTAAAGATGTGATTGAAAACGTAGATGCCCAGGGTCTTAGCAATAATTATTTTTATATAGCTTTGTTTATGGCAATATAATAAATGATTCCCTTAAACCAACACTAGGTGGTATTGTTCATTATGTGGCCACAAAGCTAATTTATGATAGGTATATAACTGTCCATACATTGTTAATCCCTGATGAGACTCCATACATTCTCCCGCGGAGGCAGGTATGATTTTGGCTGAAGTCACTAAGCACCGTTTAGTTGGCCCTGTGAAAGGAGACACAGAGCCATTGGCAGGGACTTTGAATGGAATAGTGAGAGTTCATCTTTCTTAACTCTGTGCACACCACTACCCATAACCGGTATCAAGCACGTGTATGGCTTCAAGTGCGAAGGCAAAGGAGCTCCATGTATTTAGAAGGGTCCCTGAGTCCCACACATCTAGGTTCAAACACTGGCTCGGCTACTTCCCAGTTATAACTTTGGGCAAGTTACTTCACCTCTCTAAGCTATAAAATGGAGATAATAATAATACTTGCCTTCTGGAGTTATCTTTTGGAGAATTATTATTTGAAGAATTATTTAAGATGTTAACAAAGCACTTAGCATGCTGCATAGCCCATGGTACAGGCTCAGTAAATGTTAGCTATTGTTATGAGTATAATTAAAATACCCATTGGTGAGAGCCCTTGATATTAACAAAGACATTTGATAGAGGCAAGATGAGATATGACCTTTCAGAAATGTCGATTATAGTTTTTAAATCTTTAACCGTAACTGACTAAAACAGTGTCCTGGTAACCACAAGGCCAGGGATTTAAAAGATGGCTTCAGAATTACCGTCTTCCCTTAAAATAGTAAAACAAGTTGAGCTGTCGAGCGCCTCACAGCCTATAACAATATTTTGGGTGCATACACACACGTACACACTCTGCAGCAACAGCTCCTGTTGAGGCAGCATGACAGGAGTGACATTATCCCCGTTCACATTGAGGCTCAGGGAGTTGCAGCAGCTTCACAAGTAAGGCTGGTCCTGGTGCACGACATGGCCTGGCGTGCCGGGAGCCCAAGTCCAGCCTGGGGCCTCAGCCAAGCCTGTGTCCCAGCACTCTGTGCTGCCTCCCACAGGCTACCGCTTTCCACAGCGGTCACCCCTCCCGAGGCCAGTCTGAAGCCAGCCCGAAGGTTAGCAAAAGTACTTGGATGGTAGCATTCTTCCCGCATCCCCTGCTGTGTAGTCAGCACCTGCCTGGGCTCATTGGTAGTTCTGCCGTGTGCTGTGTGACCTTGGCAAGGTACTTGACGGTTCTTAGCTTCAGTTTTCTTATCTGAAAAACAGAGTTAATTGTAGTGCCTACGTCAGAGGGTTATGTGATAATTAAATTATATAATGCATGTTCACAGGTCAAACAGTGCCTGCCCAGAGTGAGCACCATGTCTTTCTCCTATCTCTCTCTCAAGGGCACACCTTACCGAGAGGAACTGAAACTCATTATTGAATGTCAGGGATGATAGTCAAGGGACTCTTCATGTTCAGGGAGTTAGGATATTGGAACAGGCCCTGGATTTGGTTTCAAAGACCTACTCCCCACTGTTTGAATGGCTTCAGCAAGTTGCTTCAGCTCCCTGATCCTCATTTTCCTCCTAGGTAGATCTACCTGTGGGACTTTGGAGAGAGTTCAGTGAGGAAATATCGATGAAGGGGTTAGCACAGTGTCTGCACAACTCGGACACGAGCAAGCGCTGTCTCTAGTCATGTTCTCTGTGTTCCCTGCTGTGGCACAGCAGCGCTGGTGCACGGCCTTCGCATCAGGAGCTGCAGGCCAGCAGACATGTCCAAAGGAATTCTTGCACCATCAGCACTGATGGTGGGGTGTGGGATTGGCAACAATGGGCCCCCGCTGTCTGGCTGTCCTCCTAGGAAGGAAGCCTGGCTCTTCCCTGGGATGAGTGTCTTGCTGTTTGGCATGGAGGACCGGATTTAATGAAAGCCACTTAAATCAAATGCCCTGTACTCCACAACCAGCCTGTAAAGAAATGTGAGCAGACAAGTTCCCTAGCACATTGGTTAGGTTTGTGGAAACAGTGAAGTCAGATTTTATACAAGTGTTTACTCAGACCCCTGGGTTCCCAGGAACTTGCCTTCCAATCTCATCTCAGAAATCCGTCCTTCAATCAAGCTTCATTAATGTGGCCCTCCTTCCTGACAAACCACACAAGAGAGCTATTTGAACAGAGTCTGGTGTCCTGGAAGAGCACAGGCTATATGGCCCATCCCCTTGCCCCAGCACCCCTCTATCCTCAACTCCGGGCCCAGCGGGACTTCACTTTCTCAGTCTTCTGATGGTGATGGTGGTGATGGGTGGTGATGGTGGAGGTGATGCTACCACTGTTGTTTCACAGATGGGAAGGAGTTGGAGGAAAGAAATGACTTAAAAGTCATTCAGCAGGCCCTGGCCGGTTGGCTCAGTGGTAAAGCGTTGGCCTGGTGTGTGGAAGTCCCAGGTTCTATTCCTGCCAGGGCACACAGGAGAAGTGCCTATCTGCTTTTCCACCCCTTTCTCTCTATCCCTCTCTTCTCCTCCTGTAACCAAGGCTCCATTGGAGCAGTGTTGGCCCAGGCACTGAGGATGGCTCCATGGCCTCCACCTCAGGCGCTTGAACCGGAGCCATGCCCCAGATGGGCAGAGCATCGCCCCCGTTGGGCTTCCCGGGTGGATCCCAGTCAGGCATATGCAGGAGTCTGTCTCTCTGCCTCCCCACTTCTCACTTTAGGAAAATACAAAAAAAAAAAAAAAAGTCATTCAGCAAATCATTGGCAAAGTTTGAATTAAATCCAGGCCCACTGTTTCCAAGTCTTCACTTTGCCTCAAGCCCCCTTCCCATCCAAAGAGGTTTTCTTATCAGTAACCTTGTCTTTCTTCCTAATAAGCCACAGGATAGAACATTAACTAAAGAGCCATCTGTTTCTTAGTGCTTACCATATATCAGGTACTAAACTAACTTCTTTACAACCATCATCTTAGTCAAGGTTCACAAGAACCCTGTGAAGGAAGTATTACTAGTTCCATTTCCCAGCTGATGAAAGTGAAGCTCAGAAAAGTTAAATTTCTTACCCACATCCGAGGACCCTCCTCAGCTCTGTGGTAAACTGAGCAATGTGTTGTGATTGTGTCTGTCTCTTACTAAACTCTGAACTCCATGAGGTCAGATGGGGTGCGTTGATATCACTAGCATGGGGACTTACACATTATTAGGATCTCAGTGATCACTAAGTGAATGACTTACCCAGTGAAGGTCAAAGAGGAGGGAGAGACTACAGCCTAGGGCTCTGCCCAAAAAGATCCCAGCACTCTGCCAGATAGACAGTCTTCTCTCTTCTCTCAGGACTCCCCACCACCCAGCATTTGGTTTGGCAGGGTTACAACCAAGTCCCTGGGGCTCCTTTTCCATCCCTTTTTCCTAACCCAGCTCATGTTAACATCGTGCGTGCGTACTGCCAGCCAGTCAGAACCGCTCCTGGATAAGAGCTGGCCTCACTGCGCCTCCTTCAGGTCATCTTCCCCTGGAGCAGCCCTGCTGGCTGGACGCCTCGTCAGCTTCTGTGAACCGTGAGCATGTGTAGCAGCACTGCTGAGCAGAATGACATCCTCCATCCCTTCTCCGAGAGCTCCCTTTGGCTTTTCATCTCCTAGGTTTGGAGCTACTTCAGAAAAGGGAAGGAATCTGACCTCTTTAAGATGAACCTTCAAATTGGAACAGCCTACCTTTTTGTCAGATGCTAATGACTTCTGAAGATTTCAGGTTCTGTGGCATTGCCCAGGGTACCATTTCCAATATGTCAGACCCACCATTCGCCCTCCATGGGCTCTCCTCGGGTCTTCCTTCTCCTCCACCCCAGCCTCGTGGCCTCTGTCCTCAGCCTCATAAATTCATACCTCATTTCCACTGCTCTGTGAGCTCTCTGCAGTCTTATGTTCCATAAGTGACTTTTATTTGAGAGGGCGTTCTCACTACATTTTATTCCTCTTGGCTCATAGAAACAGTACCTGGTAGAGATTTTGCCTGTAAAACGCTCATGCTGGTGGGTTATGATTCTTGCTGTTTCATTGCAACTGAGTTTCATGGGATAACAGGTGGAGGTTTTTAGAGATTCAGGGGTATAAGGTTGCAGGTAGCACATACAGTCAATAAGAACCCATGGGATTTGGATTTGGACCAAGTCATATATTTTCTTTTCAAGATGCAGGTTATTCAGAGAATACAGGTAATAATACTTGCCTTGCATTGTTTTTCCAATTAGTTTTATATTTATGAATAAAATGCCTGGCATGGTGGCTGGCATTCAGTAAGCACTCAATAAAGTATTAGTATATATTTTTAGAATGCATGATTAAGTCTAAATTAGCAAAACAGTCCTTAGACTCTAACAAATTGTAAGTTTGAAGGCAGTTTAGATGGTCAAGGTTTGGAGCCAGACCTGTATTTGAGTCTGTTGACTTTGAACAACTTGCTTTCCCTCTCAGCAGCTTTGTCCCTTTGTAGTTTCTGAGACTCTACCTCCAGCACTGGTTGCCAAGTCTAGATGAAGAGTCATTCATGTGCTGGCACACTTATGCCCAAACAACAGCATGCGACCCACAGAGCATTGGCATCGACCTCCTCTCAGGCTAACGAGCTTCCTGAGCTCCAGTCAAGGGCAGAACACATCACAGCCCGCGCAGAGAGAGCACCAGCCCAGCTCCATGCCACACGCCTGCACCCATGCACTCACCCCTGACAGGCACAGTGCCTACTTCATTTACTCATCAACTTTCCTGGCTTCCCTGGGCGTAGGCACTGTTCTAGGCACTGAGAATCAGAGAGCCACAGTCCATGAAGGGAGCGACACCTGGTTATAAGACATGATAAGAACTCTGGTGTGTGTCCAGTGGGGTTTGCGAGCACAAAGCCATGAGCAGTGAGCTTGGCTGAGAGAGGACAGAGACAGGAGCCTGGGAAAGTCTTCCCTAGGGAGGAGATTTGAAAGGGGACTGAAAGGGGCTCCCTGGTGACAAAGGAGGGGAAGAGTCCAGGCAGAGGGAACAGTGTGCAGAAGCACAGAGCAATGCGGGCATGTCACCTATTGGTAATGCCCACGTGATTGGCAGGAGAGTAGGAGCCACGGGAGTGGGTGTAGGAAGTTAGGTCAGAAAGGTAGCAGGGTCCAAATCTTGGAGTCCTGAATGCCTTGCTGGAAATTTTGAATTAAAATAAAAATGTTTCAATACATGTTGTAGATTTCCCTTTCAGCCTCCGTGCCAGGCCCTTTCTTTAGCTCTCTCAGCTCAACCTGGCCTGGGTTCTACCTTCACTTCAGGGGGGCACCTTCTAGAATTCAAGCTCACATGCTCATACCTTTCATCTCTTCTCCCCTACCAAAAGAAGAGCAACTCACAGAGCATAATTAATAACAAATGACTAAATGTATAGGGAGCAGAACAGCTCGTATCAAATTAAGTCACAATTGACTGCAAAATAAGCTCGATGCCTTCAAAAATTGAGCTGAAAGTAGCAACAGGGTTAAAAAAAAATTAAAGCTCCAAACATAGCAGTTGCATTAGTGCTAAATTTTGAAAATGGTAATTCGATTTTATTTACGAGGCAAAATATAATTACATTTAAATTCGAGGGAACAGAATTTAATTCTTATTAATGACAGAAAGACTAAGTGAGATGCTTTAATGCCAGAGAAATTGTCTTACGTTCATGGATGGGAGAGAAAATTAGATTCAGCGTTGAGCATTTTCCCCTGTTACAAGTCTCATTTGTGTAGCCGGAATTGTTCCTGCTCTGAGCAGCCGTTGCTTCGCAGCCCAGAAAGCACAGCCCCGACTTCCAATTAAACATCAAAAGGAAATGATCAGACGGGGACTCTTTTTGTCTAGATAGGTATGTATGGTAAGGGAGGGGAAACTCAAGGTTAGAATTTCACCTAAGGAATAATATCCACTGAGACATGACATTTCCTCTACCCCTTCCCAACGGCAAGTGCTGGTCTAAAAATCAAAGTTCAGAATAATAAATATCTGTGAGATCTGACACAGAGGCAGAGAAAGGCGTGGAGGTGTCGGAAGGGGGCCGAGACGAGCTCACCCATTGTCTGGGAAGGAGTGTGGAGGTTTCAACACAATGAGATGGTCAGTTCCTAACATTTAATCAAAGACAGAAAGTGGGCCCAGACAGGCGTACTGCTCGATACTGCCAGTGTTAAAGGTCGATAAACCAGGAGCTGGCAGCTTTGTAATGTGGCAGCCTGTCCTCTGACAGCCCTGGAACACATCCCACTGGAACTCGAGCTCTTCCGTATGCAAATATAAGCCCTTCTGAAACCAGGCTTCCGCGTCAGGTTTCTGCTTGGATGCCCGAGCTGGTATCTTATATAGAATCTCTGGTTGTCTTCCTCAATCAACCTGCTGGTCTGATAACGTGTAATTTAAAAATAATAACTGTTCCTTGAATGAAAATTTTACAGAGCTCCTTCATGTATGTGCTCCCTGATTGATTCAAACAACACATCCATAAACAGATGGTAGTATTCCCAGGAAACCGGGGTTCAAAGAGCTCAGGTGACTTGCCCAAAGACACTCTAGGCAAACAAGGATTTCAAACCCAGCCTGCTCTGGCTTCGGAGCCCAGGCTTATCCCCTGCAGAACTCTGCCATGAGCTCTTACCAAGGTTTATGCAGATACTGTTGAGTCAGGTATGAGATTTATCAAGTCCCACTTCATTCAGTACCACCTCCAGGGACCGTGTGAATTGGATCATGACCAAACAGTACGCTGGGCACTACCACCAGGGTTCAAGAAAAAGAGCAGTTGCTTTCTGGGCTGATCAGGGTGGCTTCTGGGGGGAAGTGGGATGTAAGGAGGGTCCTGGAGGTCGGATTTGAGTTGGCAGAAACAGGAGGAGGAGGCAAGCACCTGGCAGCGGCCCACGTGGAAGTCAAAGATCTGCACAAAGATTGGACTGATCATGGCATTTTCTAGGAAAGACTAGTAGTCTGGAGTGGCTCAGGATATTTGTCGCAATAGTGAGAGGGGGAGAGGAGAGAGAAGTTGGCAGGTGTTAGTTCATAAAGGGTCCTGAAGGAGTTTAGGTTTTATCTGTGAGTGGGAGCCACTGAAAAAATTTAAGCGGAGATGCAACACAGTCATATTTGGTTTTAGAAAGCTTACTCTAACATTAGCATGCAGTTTGAGGTACCTTGGGGACATCTGGGTGGAGGTGTCCAGGAGAGAGAGATAAGCACATGACTGGGTGGAGGGGTGGCCCTTCGCAGGGAGATCAGGGTTGGAAGTTTTCAGGAGGAGCTGTGAACATCAGCTGCCTTTTCAGCTCACCCATTTGAGTCCTTTCAGTAGGGTTTGAGGAGTGGTCCCGCCCTGGCTAAAAGGACACATCCTAGTCACATGCTTTGGTTTCTCTGCTCACCAGCCTTTTCCTAGCTTGTTACCCTTCAACAAAGTCAGACCCTGTTTGAAGTTCTCCTCCAAACTAGGTTTGAACACCGCTAATCAAGAAGCCCAATACCCTCCAATTAAGATGAATAGCAGTGGCCTACTACCTCTTGTGATAGGTGCTTCAAAAAGCTTGAAATTCTAGTCCCGGGGGGAAAGGTGTGGAGACGGCCACACAGCGACATTCTGGAATTCACTTTCCTGCTTGGTTTGAAAGCTTCCCAAGCTCCTTGAGAGAGGTGAAAGGCCGTGTGGTTTCCAAGGCTCATTAGCTGGCTGCCATCTCGATCTGTGGGATGGAGCCATGGCTGGGAGCAGCTCTGACTCTCGTGTGCCAGGGATGGAAGTTGCAAAGCATGGGAGAGTGGCTGGGGTTTGGCCTCAAGGTCAAAAGGAGACTAATTACTGCGAGGAAGTCAGAGGCTCCTTTCCCCTTCTGGCTTCTTCCTGAAACCTGCACTGACAGTAAAAAGCCATCTGCCCAATTTAGTGAGAGAGGAAAGACGGGAGAGTAGGTGCTATATTCCAACCAATTTGTTCAAAACATGGGGCTATCTGGCCTGTGGAAGGGAAAGTTAACTCGTAATTAGTTTACTGTATGTCAGGAGTGGGGGCCAATTTTGTGCTCATGTATGCATTGGTAGACTTGAGTTGCTTGAGGATAGGAATAATTTGATATAATTTCTGACTCCCCATTCTAGGAGTATCTGATACATAGTAGGCGTGGAATACAGGGATGGGCAAAAGTAGGTTTGCAGTTGTTCATGTGGCAAAAGACATGCAGGGTATAATTATTACAATAGCTTTATCAACTGTTTCGTGTATGCACAACTGTAAACCTACTTTTGCCCACCCCGTATTTTTTATTTTTATTTTTTGTGAGAGAGACAGGAAAGGATAGAGAAAGAGAAAGAAAAGAAAAAGAAAGAGAGAGAGGGAGGGTGAGAGCGTAAGAAGCATCAACTCATAGTTGCTTCGTTTTTGTTGTGCACTGATTGCGTCTCCTACGTGCCTTGACCAGGGATCAGAAGGGATCAAGCCGAGCCAGTGTCCCCTTTTGGGCTCAAGCCAGTGATCTCGGGCTTTTCACGCCAGTGACCTTTCGGCTCAAGCTGGCAACCTTTGAGACAATCCTCCACTCAAGCCAGCAACCCCTTGCTCAAGCTGATGAGCCTGTGCTTAAGTTGGCGACCTCAGGGTTCCGAAACAGCAATCTCAGTGTTCTGTGTCAAAGCTTTATCCACTGTGCCACCACTGGTCAGGTCACCTATATATTTTTTAAATCAGTTTTAAGACTCTGGTAGATAGGTCTTATTATTGCCATTTTATAAATGACAGAAATAAGAGTCAGAGGTGTGCAGTATTTGTTTCCCATAGAAGGAAAGGAACAGAGCAGGCTCTGTTCAGTTTGCTTAAATCCAAGCCTCTGTTCTGTGCAAGATCATAAAACCGTTTCCTGTTCTTCATAGGAAGACTCATTTCCTGTGTGAGACTCACTGTAGGATGCCGAGTTTAATCTGACGATAGCAGGACTTTTGAGGCAACACTAATAACCCTGATAAAGAATAGTCCGCTTAAAGTGCTTTGGGAATGCAGGAAGTAAAACCCCTTCCAGCTGGGGCACCGGAAAGAGGCTTCAAGGAGCAGGTGGCACTGGAGTCAGAACTCAAACACATGTAGAGTTGAACATGTGAAGATGGGGGTAAAGGAGAACCCAGACCGTGGAAACAGATGTGCAGAGGCACAGAGGAAGAACCAAAGGGTGCAGTAGGCTCTCCCCGCTCTTAACCAGTTGTCTATCTGAGCCTTCACATAACTGTTTCCTAAGGCAGCTGTCAAGTTCTGGCTCAGGTACTGACATGCATGTCACTGTGCATTCCTCTCGCTGGGCCCTAGTCTTCCTGTTTATAGAACGTGAGAGATTCTCTGAGGTGCCATCTCATGCTCTGACCACAAAACTGCTCCTGTGAGTTCTCCTCCCATTTTTGTCTCTTACCACTAAGCCTGCCTAAAGGACACACCCTGGCCAGAACCAGGCCCCTTCCTGCCCAATGTCATCTCTCTCCTGGCTTCCCCTCTTTCTTCTTCATTTTCCCCTATTCCCATGGCCCTTCACCTCCAGCTCTTCTTCTTCATCACTCACAGCTCTCGTGTCTGTGTGTCTTTCTTCCTTGCCAAACCCAGGATCATCCCAACCACTCACCGTCTCTGATCTTAGGGCTGGACTTCTAAGTGCCAAAAGCCTTGTCGTATCATGCGCGTGATCTTTAGCGTCTCCTGGGCACTTCCAGGTGCAGTTCTTGTACTTTGTAAGTTATTGCTCTTATTACCAAGGGGTTCTTTCAAACATCCACATCTGTTCATCAGCATCCTGTTCAGCAGAGAATTCTACCTCACTGAGAACACTGAAGCATTAGTTATGTGCTTTCCCAATATCCTGGCCTGTCCTTACACAGGTCTCTGCCTCCAGGCCTCTCTCCAGAAGATGAGGTGCCCACCAAATCCATCCCTCTTGTGCTTCAGACCCAGTCCCCTCCAGCTGTTGAGAGGCACTTCAGTTGTTCACATTACCCCCTTGCTTTCCCCAGTATCACCAAACTCAAATACTTCAAAGAGTGCCCAATACTAAGCACATGACATGGTGCTCATTTAAGCCTCATATGAACCTGAGATGTTGGTGTCTGTGCCCTATTCTGCAGCAGAGAAAACTGAGGCAGAGAAAGATGAAGTAAGTTGCCCAAGTCACACAGTTAATTGGATGGATGGATGGATGGATGGATGGATGGATACATGGATGGATACATGGATGGGTGCATGGATGGATGCATGGATAGATGGTGACTGGATAGCTGGTTAGATGATTAGATAATTGGATGGATGGACAGATGGATGGGCAGATGGATGGATGGAAGATGAACAAACAAGAGAAAAATAATATAATGAACATTGGGTCAGGGTGAGGAAGGAGACTCAAACTCTGATTTCAGAGAACCTATTAAGCTGGAGTGATGATCTATTACATAATTTACAGTCAGGGAGATGTGTCAGATTACATCTGATATTTTACTTAAACCTGAGATGTTGCTTAAACCCACAATTTGCAGACCAAAAACCTGTGTTAATAATAGTCACCTTTTATTCTAGCTAAGTATCTTTGAGCAAGTTGCATAATCTCTCCAAGTGATTTCCTCAACTATAATTCGGGAGTAAAAATACCTTTGCAGGACAGCTGTGAGGATTTAATGAGATAACACCTGTGTGCCACCAACAGTGGGTCCACAATTTTTTCCTTATTTTTGCCTTCAATGCTGTGTAGTGTGGCTCAGACTTAAAATGTATCGAGATTTCAGAGAAATCCCCCAAGCTGGACACTAACTCAGATGAGCTAGAGATGAAACAAAATCCTAGTGGGAACCATTTTAAATTATTTAACCCTCTATTAATATTTCTTAAGGTCACTCTGAGAACCTCAGGTCCTATGTAAAATAGAACAATTTTCCAATCATTTCCTATCCTTTGTAAGCACAGACTTATTAAAGGACTTCCCAGGAGGTTTCATGGACCAGGGCTCTATCCAAACATCCCTGGGATTTTAAAAATAGCTTCACCTGTATCTGTTCTGCTCAGCAGGAAAGAATGTACACAAATCCTTGGGTGGGGTCCCCTCCATCCCTCACTCATGTCAACTTTGAGCATCTTTCCAAGTTAAAGAAATTTTGTGGGGAAATCACATATAAGTCTCTCCCTTTAGGGGAAAGGTACAGCTTCCCCTATCAACTATGAAAATAAACAGGAGTGTAAAGTAAATCAGGTCAAATTAAAATATAGCCCCATGATAGGTCTCAAGCTTCATCCAGGCTCTTATGAGATCAGCATGTACCTATAAGAGCCTGGGGCAACATCTGCCGTATGCACACACTTTGGGGCACCATTAACCAATAGCTACCCCTTATATCTTACCCTACTCTTTCTTTTCACCTCCTCCTTCTGTATCCACCTGTGTTACAGAGAAAAGGGGTGGGACACAGACATTGGTGTAAGGAAGATGTGTGTGAGGGTTTAAGTACTGAGACACTTTAAAATTATAGTGTTCTCAATTGGAAATTAAAGAATATGAGTTTCTAAGGTTAGGCACAGAGGAAAGTGAGCTTGTGTGAGTATATTTAACCAAGTAAATTTTGTACAATATGGCACTGAGATAGAGTTGAGCCAACTGACATAACACCTCTTCCATGAAGCTTTCTTTTTTTTTTTTATTTCATCTGCTCTTTTAACAAATATTTGTTGAAAGCTCATGCTGTGCCAGGCCTAGGGCCTGCTGCCAGGGAGCCAAGACCAATAAAAGCTAGAGCCTGCCGTCAGGTGGGCTTCCAATCTGGAGAGAAGACAGCCATGTACACAGGTGAGGCAGGGCAGAGGTGGGGTGGGCAGGTGTCTAGGACAAGAGCTAAGGTGTTCTTGGGCCTCACCTGGTTCATGGCCAAGGACCTGTACAGTACAGTCAAGGACTTGATAGGCTTGGAATTTTAGAACAGTGGGGGATTTTCACTTATTTGTAAGAGGGTACCTAGGCTACCAATATAGCTTCTAACTGTTTTGAAGGTCTGGGCTGGTGGTACCATGCTAGGTGACCAGAAAAATGGCTTAATATACAAATTTTGGGGCCGCTGCTAGGAAAGCAAATATTTCACTCCTCAGGAGTGTGCTTCTCGGCCAGGTGACCAGTTGTGCTGATCCAGGACATCCTAGATCCTCATCATTCAGTCGTATACATAACATAGTTTTCATACAGCTTTTCACATATACTTACCTCTGTTATCACCACCCACCCTGTTGGAGACCATTATTACCCTCCCCATTTTGGGGTGAAAAGTAGGGCTCAGAGTAATTGAGTAATTCCCTCAAGGACTGCACAGGGACCCAAGGAAATTGGGGCGTCAGAATGTGAACCAGAGTCTCCTGTGTGGATTGTGTATTCCATGGTACTCCAGAAGAGGCCTCCCAGGCCCCGACTCTCCAGCATTTTGTGAGCAAGCTCTGACATCAATCACGGGAAAGCCAACTAGCATTTATCAAATGCTCACTTGTTTTTGGGTGTGTTGCATAAATCAACAACCAATCTTATCTTCTGACTTCAGTCTGGTATGCTTGCCTCTCCACCTCATTTCCTTTCTTACAAGAATATGTGTGCACAATTTATCACACCCCCGACTGTGTGCCAGGCACTAGGCTAGAAGCTTCACCCCCATTCGTGTTAACTCATTTAACTGATTGAGATCGTGTCTGCCTGCCACACTAGAATGTAAACTCCCTGAGGTCAGGAGAGGACTGTGTCTGTCTTCTACACCATTGGATCCCCAGGGCCCACTATAGTAAGCACTACAAAATTAAATGACAGCAATTCCTACGCTTCTCCACAGTGGTGGGTGTCACCCCTGCTGACCTCTGAGGAGACCTGAGACCTAGAGAGGAGCCATGACCCAAAGTTACGTCAAGTGCATAGGAGCTGTCAGAGCACGCTCTTTGGCATCGTCCTATCTGGTTTTCACCCATCTCACTGGGAAGTTCAGTCTGCTTTGATGTCAAAGCAGAACAGAGAAGGAAAAATAAAGAAATTCCTTTTATTTCAAGGTCAAAAAAAAAATATTGAGGTATATAGATGAATAATAACAGAAGTGCCTGCAGCTTGAGGACAAATGCTAAAGCAGCGTCTCGGGCTCCTGAGATGCGTCAGTGGGCCTCTTCCACCGGGGCAGAGGAGAGCCTGGGCCCTGGCGGGTGGTGTGGCCCATCGGTGAGCACCCCATAAACATCAAGGTCAGGCCCCTCTCATGAAATGTGTCGGAGCTCACAGCCCAGCCTGGAAAGGGCTGGCCTGGCGGAGGGGCGCTTGGCCACCAGGCAGCTGGGGCCCCAGGCCGGGAGGGCGCGCCAAGTGAACTGACGAGGAAATGCAGTGTTTGAGTGGACAGCTCTGCGACCTCGAGACGAGAGCAGGGAGGCCGAGTGTCTGGGAAACTGCAGAGAGGATCTCACTTCATCTCGCATCCATCCAGGGCCTGGTGTGGATGTCACAAAGGATAAGCAACCGGGCCAGAAAAGGGGGCAGATGTGCTTGAAGAACCGAAAGTTCCCCTCCAAGGAAAGGCTGCCCCTTCGCCTACTCATTTCCTTATCTGGAAAATGTCTGTGTTACAGCATTGCTCTGAGGATTGTCACAATGAGGAAGAAGCACCAGATGACCACCTGACCTTGTAGAATTCCCTCATGCCCCTTGGCTCAGGAGCCTCACCTCTAGGAAAGATAATAGCCAGGTGTTCTCACGGCATTGTTTTGACAGTTAAATGAGAAATGGTCCTTGAAGAGTGCTTTGTAAACTATAAGACCTGATGTAAGTGTGAATTATCAAGTCAAAAAAACAGCTTTCCCACACATTACCCCATTTGCTTTAACACCTGCCCTGTGAGATGGGTGAAGTGGGAGTTATTATTCCCGTTTTACAGAAATGGAAAGCAAGGTTTGATGAGTTTCATAATTTGCAACTTGCAGGTTACCCAGGCAATAAGTGGCAAAGCCAAGGGTAGACCCCCAATATGTCTGATCCTGAAACTCAGTTTATTGCATGTACACGGAAAGGTGCAGAAGTAAGAAACGGCTATAGATTATCTGGGTAGCTTTGGGATGCCAGGATCAGTTTGTGCTTTGTCTGGACTGTGATCTCCTGGAGGGTGGAGGTCATGTCTTACTGTCCTCTGGAGTCCTAGCACCAGACATAGTCTCTGGCACATAGTGGGCATGGAATATTGAAGGAACAAATGAATCAGTATGAATTTACTGATAAACTACTGGATGTCAGGAACTCGATATCCACTAAAGTGGGTGCTATCATCACCCCCATTTCACAGAGGAAGAAAATGAAGCTGAGGACAATTGAATAGGTTTCATAAGGTCAAATCACTGGCAGCACTGGTATCTAGAGCCCCTTCTGATTCCAAGTCTTATGCTCTTCCATTCCCACAGCTTTCAGACTAATTAATGAAGGAACGAGCTACCTGTTAGCGAAGACCTGAAGTCAGTCAAGTCATAGGGAAAGCGTGCCTGCTCTGCTCCCTACCCCGTGAGCTTCGCATACCCTGCTGCCTAAATCACCAAGGCTGTGTCCCCCGTAAACTACCACCTGCAAACGGTGCTGAGTACACCCCAAACAAATGCTAATCTTTCCTCCCAGTCTCTCAGGAAAGTTCCAGCCCCGAGTGCAGGCTCAGCCTCTGGAGTCACCAGGGGTCACTGCACTGAGCAGTGCTGTGCAGAAGGGATGCAAACTTCAGAAACAGACCACGTGGAGGACTGGGGCCTGCAGACTGTCTCTGTGATCCGTGTGCAAAGAAGGGAAAGAAGCTTGAAGGGCACCCTGAGAAAGCCCATTCCAGGGGGGCTACTGGACGGAGTGACATTATTCCATACCCCTCACCTGAGACATTTCCTGAGGGCAGCTCACTAGAGACAAGCAGAGAGATAGTCCTGGACCAGTTTTCAGCCAGACTGAGCAGGGTGTTTGTGAACTCTTGTACATTCTCAGGCACCTGCGTGTTCCTCCGTTATCCAGCAAGCCTTAAGTAAGGGTCTGTCCTGTGCCAAGATCTGGGTTGGGTACCAGGCATAGAACTGATCAGAAGGCCCTGGCTGGTTGGCTCAGTGGTAGGATGTCGGCCTGGCATGTGGAAGTCCTGGGTTCGATTCCCAGTCAGGGCACACAGGAGAAGTGACCATCTGCTTCTCCACACTCCCCCTCCCCTCTTGCCCTCCTGCAGCCATGGCTTGAATGGGCAAGTTGGCCCTGGGCACTAAGGATGGCTCCATGGCCTTGCCTCAAGCACTAAAATAGATCAGTTGCCAAGCAACGGAGCAGTGGCCCCTGATGGACAGAACATCAGCCCCAGACAGGGGGTGCCAGGTGGATCCCAGTTGGGGCGAGTACACAAGTCTGCCTCTCTGCTTCCCTGCCTCTCACTTGATTAAAAAAACAAACAAACAAATGAACTGACCAGAAGAATTCAATCCAGCCTCGGACGTCCCTCATCTGATGGTGAGGCAGACGCAGAAGCAGCAAATCGCTTTACCATTCAGCCTGGAAAGCCAGGAGCAAGAGAATAGCACAGGGTGCCTCGCAGCAGGCTACTTGGGCAGAGGGACACTTGAACTGAACCTGGAGTAGATGATGCTCTGTAACCTGGAGGGCACTTGCCGACTCCCACAGTCTTAGAGCCAAAGGGACCTTTGATGCCATCAGGTCCCCCCCACCCAGTAGATGAGGAAACTGACATCCAGAGAGGGGAAGTGACCTTCCCACGGTCACATAGCAGATTAGTGGCTGAGTAGACACAGACCTTGCAAACCTGGTCCTTGGGTTCCTAGTCTACAGCTCACTGTCCTGAGAAACGTTTCTTGAGTTGGTGACCTTTGCCATGCCCTTGCTGTCATCCATTCCACTGAGCGCCTGCACAGCCCTGACGGTCAGCACAGATGCTGTGAGGCAGCATCGCTCCTGCCCACACTCAACACATCGGCAAAGTCAAGGAACCTGGCCAAGGTCATGCAGCTCAGCAACTGGGTTTCAAAGAGCCCTGGTTCTAGGTCAGGGCCCTTTGAACCCACTGTACAGTAGCCTCCTCCTCCTCTGGGCAGCTGAGGAATCCAATGTGCTACTGCATGTAGCATCCCCCATTTCAGGTAGTGTGCTTGGTAAGGTGTCTGGCATTGTAACACACCATGAATGGGTAACTCACTGTTGTTGTTGTTTTAATTCTTGAACATTTTAATGATTGCCTTCTAGATTCATACAAAAAAAGATCTGAGCCTCTAAAATCTAATTTTATTTTCTTTCCTTTTTCAAAAGTACCTGGACTATTATTTGCTTAGTGGAGTAGAAATGGGCAAATACAGTTTGACATGGATGCCAAATAATTTAGTTTGAAAGAACTTCAAGACGTTGGGATTTTCACTTGAAGACGGGTGGGCTATGAGGCACAGAATCGGGTCAGGGTCTCCATTGGGCCCTGGCCATGGTTGCTCTGCCCATTTCCTAAAAAGCAGTTGTGTTTGGGAGCCTTCATAACCTCTGCCTGAATAACTGTGAAGCTACGCTGACCCCAGGCCCAAGGAGCTTGTGAATCAGGTCATGGCCATGTTAGTGAAGGGCTGGGCCGCTCCAGGCTGCTGTGGAGCACCCCCACCCCCATCGGCTTGCTTTGGATAAGAAGGGCCATGTAGCTGGTGCTTCTAAGTGGAGTTGCAGGAATGAGGCACGGAGCAGGAGGACAGGGCAGCAACCCAGCAGAGGCCCACAGCTGGCACCAGAGTACACCAGGGGCTGCAGGGTCCAGCCTTCCTTTACCCACACCAACCTGAGTCCAGGCTGGAGCAACACGCAGGCCCAGGACCCTTCACGGCCCAGCCAGACCCACAAGCTTGGCAGTCGGGGGCTCATCCTCACTTTGTTTTCACACATAACTGGTTTTTAATTAAATTTGACTTTTCCTCACATCTGTTCAGCAGTGTAGTCCCCTTTGGAAGTGGCAGGCACAGAAGTGGGGACAGGCTGGTGATGGGAAAAAGCAGACGGAGCAGAGCCCTTTAAGCCCTCCTATTTCGGTGAAGAACAGGCTTCCACCCAGACAATTGTTCTTGTCCGAGGGCCATTGTCCATGGAGATCAGCTTCCCAAGCCCCAGGAATCCAGACTGCTCACAGAAGCCAAGGAAGGCAGCCACGTGTGCCCCTTCCTCCCAACAACAACTTGCTCAGCGCTTGTTTTTTCTCTCCCCTCCCCCTCCTCCCCACAGAGATCTGCGCTGCTGACTGTGGGGGACACGGTGTGTGCGTGGGCGGCACCTGCCGCTGCGAGGACGGCTGGATGGGAGCAGCCTGTGACCAGCGGGCCTGCCACCCGCGCTGCGCTGAGCACGGGACCTGCCGCGACGGCAAGTGCGAATGCAGCCCCGGCTGGAACGGCGAGCACTGCACCATCGGTATGGGGGCCAGGCCTCGGGGTACCTTCTCTGGCCTGCCTGGTGCCTTTGTCTTTCGGGTACTTCGGGGCCAGGACTGGACCCTTACTGCATGTGGGAACTGGGCAAAAAGTCCTTTCATCTGGTGACACTATGGTTGGCATTTCCTAGACACCAATTGGGCTTAAACTCATAAGTGAACACTTTTTACCTCCCTTCCTCCCAATCTGCGTTTCCCAGATACTAGGTAGCAGGTTAGCATGCCTTGCTATTTAGCCTTTCCTTGGCCAAATGCAGTATAGATATGTGTTAAGGAGCTATGGTTCAAGAATGAGGCAGAGGAGTCTCCCTTACCAGCTGTGGGCAAGTCCTAATGCCGCTCTGAGCCTCAGTTTTCTCACCTATAAAATGGGGATAATAATTCATGTAAAGAGCTGAGAATAAGCTGGCACATAGCCGGGTGCTCAGTAAATACAGCCATTATTATCATATTCACAATCTGGTAGGGAGGGGTTGGGCCTAGTTCTGAATCCTCCATACCCACTGGTCTGCTAGGTCTGAGCTCCCAAAGAGGTCTGGAATCCTGGGCAACGCTTCCCACAGGCCGCATCTGCATCCCATTAGGGTCTCGGACCCCTCCCACCCCTGTCCTCGGCTTCCGTCCTGTCTGCATTTGTCTCCTTGCCCCTCTCTTGGGGGCTCCTCGGCTCCACCGACCCCTGCTAAAGCAGCGCTGCTGGCAGCTTTCAAAACAAGCCGATCACTCCGTTCCCTTCTCTCTGCCTTTCCTGCTGGTTTTGTTGATTTTAAACACAGCCAGACATTTTTGCTTGGTTTATTATCTGGAATGAACACTCACCAAAAGCTTTTTATTGAATCAACTGGTTTGTGTATGTGTGTTTTAACTTCTTCCCTTCCATTTTTTTTAGAGGAAGGGTCTGTGATCAGATGGTAAGCACATGGCTTTAAAATGCAGGGTTCTGGGTGCTTCTCCAGCTCTGAAAGTCACTTCTTGAGTCTTACAGCAACTAGGAGACGAGCCCCAAAGCTTTGGGGGGACAAAGGAATTTTGAGAAAATAGAGCTAGCTGCCTCTTATCTCATGGTCTTTTGGGGGTTTTTTAGGCTCCATTCCTATTATTTCGTAGCCCGAATTTAGTTTGTATCCATCATCCCTGCTCTTAAAGCATCACTCTGTTTAAAAGTGGCTGTGGAATACCTTATACTTACTACTATTAATAATAATGGCTTATAATTTTTGAATATTTGCAATGTGCCAAGCACTGTGCTAAAGGCTTTAACTGCATTATTTTATACTCCTAACAACCACCCTGTGAAGGCACACATATAATTCCCCCCTTTCCAGGGAACGGAGGCCAAAGGCCACTTACCTTTTAAGAAGTAAAACAGGAATATGAGGCTCAGTTTTCCGAGCTGTGGCACAGGGGCTGCTCACAGCTGCTTGCTCTGCAGTCCTTGGGGGACAAAGCCCAGGTTTTCTACAGAGACTCCAGCTCCTGTCCTTCCCAGAGGCGGTGTCTTCTTACAACACTGTGCTCAGAGTTACACACCTGATTTGCTGGCCCACTCTCAGCCGGCACTCAGAGCCGATGGCGGCCCTCCCTGCTTTTCCACAGAAGAGTGTGCCGCCATGTCTTATTGCATACGTTCTTGGTTTTTCTATCCTGTTTACAGAATCCTCAACTCACCTTACTGAGATCCCAAGAGTTTACGGATGTCAGACTTCTATACCAGAAAAGCATCTCATTTGAGTCAGACAACAAGGAATTTAGGAAAAGTCTCCCTCAGTCAGGTCACAGGTGACTGATGACAGGGCTTGGGGGCAGGCTGTGCCCCATCTTGGGTCCTTTTGGATGTTCATCAGCCTGGCCTAAGGAATACCCCTTTTGTTTTGATGCCAAGAAGTCAGAATACGCTCCCCACTTCCCCATCTCCCCCTCCCCCCCTCCTCCCCTCCTCCCCCCTCCTCCCCCTCTCCCCCTCTCCTCCTCCCCTCCTCTCCCCTCCTCCCCTCCTCCCCTCCTCCCCTCCTCCCCCCTCCTCCCCCTCTCCCCCTCTCCTCCTCCCCTCCTCCCCCCTCCTCCCCCTCTCCCCCTCTCCTCCTCCCCTCCTCTCCCCTCCCCCCTCCTCCCCTCCTCCCCTCCTCCTCCCCTCCTCCCCCCTCCTCCCTTCCTCCCCCTCTCCTTCCCCCTCCTCCCCTCCTCTCCCTCTCCTCCTCTCCTCCCTCTCTCCTCCTCTCCTCCCCCTCTCCTCCTCTCCTCCCCCTCTCCTCCCCTCCTCCCTCCCTCCTCCTCTCCTCCCCCCCTCCTCCCCTCTTCCCCCTCTCCTCCTCTCCTCCCCTGCTCACCCCATTGTCACTCTTGAAGAGCAACTTCCTCCTCAGGATTGCAGAATTGCTGATGCTTCTTCCCCACCAGATAAGAAATACATCAAGGTGAATGTGCACTGATTCAAGAGGAAGTTTGACAGTCATAAATACCAGAAAAATGTCACGGGACATTGAAGAAGTAATGAGCTAGTCATAGTGGCTCAGATGAAAGGACGCTGGCTGGGAATTCTATTACCTATCATTGTGTGATGAGCATCTTCTTGTCCCTGTCTAATCTCCCCGCATGGCTACTGCTCCCCACTCCCCCCGTGGGTCTCTGCCTGTGGCCAGCTGCATCCTGCTGAGAAACCTCACCCCTCAGTGCTGAAGGAACACGTCCATCACCTTAGGGACACAAGGGCAGGGCTAGGCCCGGGCAAAGGAGGGAAACAATGAGGATGCCTTCCTTTTCTCTTTGGAATGGAAATGAAGAGAAACTCCTCTTGAAACTTGAATGGTAGCAAATAGCACTTTCCTAGATTTCCACAGAACTTGACTGCCTGAGGGTCATTTAGGAAAAGAACAAAATGCTGATGTGAAAAGTTGGGAGTTCAAAGTGTTACATTTGCCCTTATTACAAGATTATTATTAAACTGTAGGTCATTACACTTTCACTAGCTCATGAGCCGCGGTATGGATATGTCCCACACCAGAGAAAGAGTCAGTGTCCATAGCCCTGGTTCAGAGATCCCCACGCATGGGAGCAGGAGAGGGGAAGGCCTGTTTGTTCACACACTGCTGCCCTTTATAAACAGGAAAGAATGACTTGATTCCTTTTAACAGCCAGCACAGAAGAATAAGACAGGCCTGCACTCCTCATGGTCAAGTCCCCAGTAGGAGAACCTTTTTACACTAACGACATTTCCCAGAGCAGATTATTAAAGGAGGAATTAACTATCCCCTTTGCAGGTTTTGGTCGATGTTTCCATTTAGGGAAGCTACTTGCTTTTTCTCAAAAGAGGTCAGTTTTCAGAATGAAAGGGAACTGGACATTGACATCCCCTTTATTGGGCAGGTTTTTTGGTTTTTGTTTGTTTGTTTTGAGGTTGTTGTTTTCATTTTTTGTTTGTTTTTTGTTGTTTTTGTCAAAAAGTAAAAATATTTTCCATTGAATTCTAATTCCTTATGTTAAGAATCATCTGTCTCAGACCACACGGTGTATGGGCCTTCTGTTGCTTCCTCTGTGAGTCACAGAGCAGGGTGGCCGGAGGAGGCCTCCTGGTGCCACAGAACCGCATGCCTGTCAGCCTGAAGCTGACTTACCTGCTCACAAAAACAACCCCAAAATAAAAAAGGATTTTTTGTTTTTCTTTCTCACGCGTCACTTAATACTCGTACTTGTGTATATCAGCAATTTTCAACCTTTTTCATCTCATGGCACACAGAAGCTAATTGCTAAAATTCTGCGGCACACCAAAAAATATATTTTGCTCATCTGACAAAAAAAAAAGTTGGTATAATTTTTATTCATTCACACTAGATGGCTATTGTTGTGTTGCCTATTGTCATTTTTTTTATTTAACAGTCTAAAGGAAAAGAAGTCAGTGCCCCTGACTACGTAGATATTGCATGTTTTAAAAATTCTTTCGGCACATCGGTTGAAAATTGCTGGTGTATAGGGAACCCAGTTTTTCTAGTCTAGAAGTTAAGGTAAGATGGATTGAGGTAGATCTATTTCTTAAGTATATAGGCAACATAGACCCGTCAAAAACATATTTTTGATGCCTTTTCCAGAAAGTTTATAGCTTTCTTAAGTCTAGAGCTTGACCTCTAATTTCTTTAGAGAAAGCTGCAAATCATACTTAACTTTAAGAAAGTGTTCATTTTTTTTTCTATTTCTTTGAAAACACTACTAACATTTTGGATCACTTCTATGATAGTAATTTTATTCACTTCAGTGCCCCTTGTCTATAAAGTCTCAAAACACATGTGGGAAATGCCAACTTCTGATTACATTTGTAAAATTCCAACCTTGACCCCAAAGCTGTGATTATTCAAGATGCCAGATATACAGAATTATTTACTAGGCTTCAGGAGAGCTGTCCAATCATATAAATCTTGATTCTTAAACAAATCCTCCTCTGGGAGTAAGATCAAAATAATACTCCAGTGATGCAATTACTAGAGTGAGCAAAGCCAGATGAAGAGAAATTTTAAAGAAAGGCCACAAAATCTTCTAGAGTTCTTTGTCTACTTTTAAGTGGTAACTCTCAGACTGTTTTTGTTATTTTGTTTGTTTTTTATTTTGTTTTGTTTTTTTCTGGGTTATTTGTTTTTTTCTGGGTTATTTTTTGTTTGTTTGTTTGTTTGTTTTATTTTTTGGTAATTAGACAGTCCTCAACAGAGAACTTATAAGTCACTCACGAGGTATCAGTGCCTGATAGCCTTATGCTTACCCTCCTCAAAAGCATTCTCACAATAGGATCTGTGACCTTACAAGACAGGTGCTGACAAGGAGAAAGAAAAAATGGACAGGGGTCTACCCCAAGTTATCAGAGCAACGGTTTGATTAGTTGAGGAATCTGGGAGATTTTAGCCGACATGTGGTAGGAGTGGGGAACTGGAGGAAAGTCAGTGGGCCTTGTGAGTCCCTTTCAGGATGGGTGCCATTGGTCACATACCCACTGATCATCCAAAGAGAGAAGAGCATTAATGTTTCCAAAATGTTAACAAGAACACCTCTTAAATGATTTGTCATTCGTCTGAAAGGAATTTAGATGATTACAGCCACACCAGGCATCACATACTATAATGATCCTTGTTTAACCTGGTCTAACGTGATTCAATCATACAACCATTAAAGTCAACAGAGGCTCCTGGAGAATAAGAATAAAAAGCCTCTTGTCGTGTTCTCCATAACCTTTTCCTGGGGGACCCTGAAACTTCTTGGGATTATCCTAAGAGAAACTCTTGTCGGTACAGGCAGATCAAGGAAAGAAGTTTTCATGTTGGAGGTTATAGAGATGCTAAAGATATGTAAGACCTCGTAGGCCAAGCTCATGCGAGAGGCTCTGAGTCTGTATCATCAATAGCCGTGTGCCGCCACTGTCCCCAGCTCCTGGCAGTGATAGGAATGTAGGAGCTCAGGAAGCAGGTGTGCAGTGCTGAAAGACTAAGCATGGCCTGAGATGAAGAGTGACTCTGCTGCCATCATCTTCATCCTGGAGTTCTGAGGAGAAATATGAAGGAATTTTGTGAAGTCCTGAATCCATCATTCATAACGCAAACTTATGGATGTTGTACATTTTGCCATCTTTTCTTAAAGTCAGTACTTTAAAATCACGCTGAATTTTCAAGTGACCATTACTCAAGGGCATATGTGCCAAGATTTTCAAACAATGAAATCAATAACAGTATGGACTTCTGAATGTGCCTTTTATAAATAAAGGGTATTGGACTTCAGTGACCCAGTTATCACTTCCATTTTCAATAGCCAAAGAAAAGGAAGCTGTTTCATTCCCAGGAAACTGTTAGAGTTGGTATTGACCGGCTGTTATCAGCTTTGGACTCAGAGTGTGGCTTGAGGTCACCATGTAAAGTGACCTCTTGATTTGTGGAGTCAGAATGGGAAGTTTTGAATGTCTACTTTGCTCTCCTGAAACTCACAATGTTGATTGCAACCTGAGTCTACCTCAGTCACCACTACTGGCTGCTGTTGCTGCCTGCAATCTGGAAAAATTAGGAAGCATTTTTTTGAAGGTATTTAAAAATCATTTACATTTAATAGAGATCTCTGTTATTTAAAAAAAAATCTCAAAAAGAAAATGGCATTAGAAGAGAGAGAGTTTTGCCTGACCAGGTGGTGGCGCAGTGGATAGAACGTCAGACTGGGATGTGGAGGACCCAGGCTCAAGACCCCGAGGTCGCCAGCTTGAGCATGGGATCATCTGGTTTGAGCAAGGCTCACCAGCTTGAACCCAAGGTCGCTGGCTCAAGCAAGGGGTTACTCGGTCTGCTGTAGCCCCCCGGTCAAGGCACATATGAGAAATCAATCAATGAACAACTAAGGAACCACAACAAAGAACTGATGCTTCTCATCTCTCTCCCTTCCTGTCTGTCTGTCCCTATCTGTCCCTTTCTCTGACTCTCTCTGTCTCGGACACACACACATACACACACACACGAAGAGAGACAGTTCACTGAAGGCAGACCCTGGGCTTGGGGAAAGTAGCCTATAGAGTAGTCATAATCTCTACTCATCACCAGAGCCGTGTCACCACTAAATTTGGAGACAAAGAGTTTCTTGTTGGAGAACTCTCTCAAAGCGAATGCTGCACGGAGGTATGGCCATTTGGATCACACTGATGGTGTCTCATTCAGCCTAGTCATCCTTCCCAACCCTGTGAACGAAATCTAGACTCACTCCATCTTTTCTGTACCTGGGTTCAGAGTCTTTACAAGAATGTGTAACTATGACCCGCTATAAAGCTCTGCAGATTTGAAAGCTAAGAACAATAGCTAAGCCGGGCGATCCTGCATGTTACTGCTGTCTGATGGCATGTCCTGGGAGATGATATCTAAAGAATTTTAGATCACTTTCCAAAATTAGATGAATGAGCTGGACTAAGATGAAAGTGACAGATGAACCAAGAATCAAGAAAGTCTTCCTCTGGGCCGGGGCTGTTTCCTGGGCTGTTCTATACGTGGGCTGGCCCTGTTTGTCATTGTTGGCATTCCACAGCTGCGTTCTCCACTCCTGCTTAACCAGCCACTCTCCTTCATTTTTCATTAGAACCTGCAACCTCGCGGATGCCACAGCGTCTATAGTAATGAAGGGGAAGCATGCAGGCCCAGTTAAAATCTCCCCTTCCCAATTTTCCACTTGGTTGTTCCTCCAGGAGCATATTTCATTTTGAAACAGAGACCACATGGATACCCACACTAAGAACAGAGAGCCTCTTATCCACCAGTCTTCTAGGCAAATATCTGTTGATGAATAGCAACAGTGTCTATCCTATCCAGAGGACTGAAAAAATAAAATGTATGTGTTTTCTTTTTTTCTATGAAGAGAGTGAGAATGTCCTTACAGTTTGTAGAACCCTAGGGCTTCCAGGTAAGGACCCACCATTGCAGTCTAGTCCTACATACAGACTTTTGATTCTCGTATGAAATCGAGCTGAGTATGGGGGTCAGCCTGGCAGAAAGCAACAGGCCCTTAGGAGACAGTGATCTGTCTGGCCTTTGTAGGACCACAAATAGGGGAGTCATGGGAGGGGGGTGAATGGGAAGCTCCTCAAATGATGCCAGCTGCAGCCTAGGTGGAAAGATGAAATGGTATTACCAATTTATTCTGGGAAAGCAGACATCTGCACAGCCACATATATGCACAGTAGGGTTTATTTCAGAGCAGCATTTGCCTCCCACCCTCACAAATAAGGAAAACCTTAGACTGCCAAATCATTCAATGCTTGGATGCAGTGCCCCCACCCACATTGGGAAACAAAGCATACATCATTCTGTCTTTTGAGTTAATAAGCGCTGGGACGTGGCCAGGTTTTCTGTTCTTTTTCTTATTTTCCATTGACCAGCACTTCACAGTCTCTATAAGATACACATAGGAGAGAGGCATCTTACTCAGAACACCAGGCATTCTGCATTCACATCTCTGTGGGCACATATGTTCATGGAAAAGTCAAACCCAACAAACATATAATCTAGTGCTATATTTGACCAAAGACTCAACCCACTTCCCCGGTTCAGATCAAAGATGATTGCACTATGGCCTAGTTCTGAGTTCCAGCTTCCGGAGCCCCCTCTGCCCGGACAGGGTGCACTGGCTCTCACCCCCTGCTTCCCCAGGAGGGAAGTTGGCTGCTGTTCTGGGTAGACAAAGGGCAAGTTCTAGTTTTCCATCAAAGCTGAACAAATGTGACAGGACAGGCGTGTGGCCGCTCTTGCAGCTTCCCATCTCCTTTCCTCCCGTTTGCCTTATCCATATGTCCTCTTGTTTTATATGATTGTATTTGAGTTGAAATTCCTTTTGACCCTCCCTGGAGAATGTGCTTGCTCTCCCTCCTCTCTCATGTTATCCTATCTTTGATTTTATTTCTCCACCGTGGCAGGGCTGTCCCCAAAGTGGGGTGTCTCTCCTTTGTCTCCCTAGCACCTGGCATGGTTATGTGGCAGGCAGTGTTGCACCACTTGATCCTACCTTAAATGTCCTGTCTTTTATTTCCCAAGCGCACTATCTGGATAGGGTAGTTAAAGGTATGGTCTTCCTTCCACTATTTTCCTATTGTCTTTGTGTGTGTGTCTGTGTATACGCATAAAGAAGAAATGTGCATATAAAAATGTAAATACACCCCAGAAGCATGGTGTCCAGATACTGCCACATCCCCAGCTTTGTCACAGCATCCACTGCCCAGAGGGCGGGGTTTTGGTCACAAGGTGAATGGTAGACCTGGAGTGGCATTCTTCCCCCGGAGGTGCCCAGTCTGTTTGTGACATTACCATGGTGCTGCTGTCCTTCCCTCCCCGTGCACACAGGCATTCCTCATCCTCAGCCGACCTCCTGTCACCCTACCCACCCCTTACAGCCCCTGGTCCGTTAGAATTAAGGTGGTAGGAACCAGAGCGGGTGGCCTGAGAGAAGAAGAAACCCCAGAGAAAGCAGAGACTCCTGCGGAGCTGCATTCCATTATGGTTGTGTTCATCCGTCCAACAACCATGTATGCGGAAGCCCTCATAGTAGATCCTGGGCCAGGCTCTGGAGAAAGGGGAGAACAGGTCCCTGACCTCAGGGAGTGGATGGGCCTTTGTTTTGTTTGTTTTCTTTTTTTCCTTTTCAGAGGCCTGACTTTGGTAAGTCTTATTTTTGAAAAGTGTTTCCTACAGGCAAAGTTATTCCTTATTATTATTTTTTGAACATTTACATTCATTAGGTAGTGCCTCATTTTCCAAATAGGCCTCTTGACTCTAAGAATAAGTCTCAGGATGATCAGATATGGGTGCTCCTAAAAAAAAGCCAAGCTCCCCACGGAGAAATGCCATGCCCTATTCATCCTTTTATCCTTCAGTCCTGGCACAGCACTGGGCACAAAATGTGATCTCAGGGGTTAAGGACTCATGCACTGGAGTCAGGCTACCGGAGTTGAATCCTAAGTTCAACACTTAATGAACTGGGTGACTTTGGGCCAGTTCCTTAACCTCCCTTCACTTCAGAGTCTTTGTGGAAGAGGATTGTAACAGGACCTACCTCGTAGGCTTGGTGTACAGATTCAGTGAAATAATGAATGTAAAGCTCTTAGCAGATGGGCAGAAATGATGCTTTAACAAATGTTAGCTGTGATATTTTATCATCATGTGCCTGTTCTCACCCTTAATTTGGAGAAGGACTTTGTTAACCAGCCTAATTTTTGAAATTGTAAAGAAAAGGCTAAATTGGCTTTTCATAAGGGAGTGCAACTTATGTTTAAAAACTTATGAAAAGGGTTTTGAGGAAACAAATTACTAAATGTTTTTCAACTGGTACATCTTTGCCAAATACAGCAAAGGTGTTACTGGGGCCCATCAGATGGGTGCCTGGCGTTGAGAAGCGAAGTTCCACACATTTTACACGTTGGTCTTCAACTGAGAATAAAATCCTTTCAGCAAGAGAGAGTAGTACCTATGAGTCCTCATTAGAAATTTCACAAATAATCATCAGAGGATGAATCGTCAGAATAAATTAAATTTAATAACGTTACCATCCAGTTGGTGAATTTTTCCTTACTATATGAAGTAGTTCACATTCATGAGTCAGTGAATCTTAAGTTGATTTAAAAGACAAATGTTTCTTGGCAAAATCTAGGTCTGGACCAAACCCCAATCTGGCTGACTTTCTTATATGATTGGTGCTAATCCTCAAAAAAGAATTCAGAAACCTGTACAATGCTAGCTCAGGACTTGTCAAAATACAGTGCTTTGTAGTTCAAAGCCAAGCCAGCTTCTATTCCGTGCTTTCCAATTGCATTGGTAGAGACTAAAGAAAACAGCATTCATTCAATGAATATATTAAGCTTTTTCTAAGTGCCAGGAAATGTGGCTACCACATAATAGAAATAGTCTCTTCTATAGGTTTGCCCATGGTCTAGCAGAGAAGACACTAATGAAACAATTCCAACAAAGCGTGATGAGGGATATGATAGAAGTCCAGGGGCCACTTAGCAGAGAGATCGGCCAAGTTCCGGCAGGGCTTTGAAGACCAAGATTGTGAACTTTTGTGTAAGCAAATGAGAAAGCTCATAAAGGTTTTTAAAAGCAGGATAATGACCTGATGACATTTGTAATTTGGAAGAGTTGAGAGAGAACTTTGGGGTTACAAAGAGGCCATCTAGAGTATTGCTATCAACTAGATAGGAGATTATAGTGACCTTGTCTAAGGAAGAAATTTTAGTGATGAGAAAAGTACTAGAGGACCAGAAAGAGAACCATAAAGAAATGGGACATTTTGATATATGACAGGTAGGTGTATTGCATAGCCCCTTAACTAAAAAATAAATGGCGTTAAGGATTCAGAAGGTCTTCTAGTCACGCCTGAGGCCAGCATCAAGGGGGGTTTTTTCATGGGCTTCAGCAGAAGGTTGAAGATAAAGCAGTCCCTTGTCATTTAAAGGGCATCACATAGTTTGAAAAGCTTAGCCTTTCTCTAAACCTTAAAATTACATTATTTTGGCTCTAGCAAATGCCTGGCATGAGTCCTTCCAGAGGGAATTGTTAATGTCACTTGGGCTGTCTGCATTATTGATGAGGTTCAGAGTTGGTGGAATTAATGAGCTTCAGTAGTGGGTAAGGATAGGCCTATTGCTTAAAGAAAGTCAGCAAGTCACCCCAGAGGAGGCTTCCTCCTGCTGGCTAATGGGGGTGTGATTATCCCAGAAGCAAATTGCTGGATTTATCCCAGAGGTTTGCTGTGCAAACCTCATTCAATGCACAGTTCCTCAAGGTCCTTCTGAAACCCTGAAACTGATAGGGTAGTGCAGACCCTCAGGACATAATTCAGTCCATCTAAAGGAACTGACAGTGGACAGAGTGTCCTCGATTTTCCATGGGGAGCGTCCCCTCAGTGAGAACACCTGCTCTAGGCATTCTCAAAGTAGCACAGAATATGTATGCTGGGCCCTGAGGGCTAAGACCTCAGAGGGCAGGGCTTCCCAAAGTGGATTTTGTGGAATGGAGTATTCCATGTTTCTACAAATGGTTGTGGGTTTAGAGGAGGCATTCTGAGGTCAAGTTGGAAGATGTCTTGATAAGCTAATAAGCAAGGAGTGGGGGGAAGGGGAGTAAAGAGGGACAAAAATTAAAAAAAAAACAGGCAAAAAATAAACAAAAAAGACTTTTCAGTGCCTTTAATATATTAATATTGAGTGTGACTTTACAGGATAAGACTATAGGAGGCAGTGTTGTTCAAACTTACTTGATTGCAGAAGCTTATTTTTGAGGACCTCCTAGAATTAGTATTTCACAAAATTCACACTGAGAAGTATGGTTCGAAACGTCAGCCCCACTTTAAATCTTCCCTGGAACAAAGTGGGGTAAGTAGAATATAAAATTCTTGAGGTGAGGGGATATATCTCATCTCTGTAGACCCATGAATTAACATAGTCCTGGCATCCAGTAAGTGCGGAGTTAAGTTTATTGAAATTCGGAATGAAGTCATCAGATTTGAAGTTGCTTTGACCCTCTCACCGGGTTGGTTACACTGGAAGGACTTAACAGATCATCTCGCTCAAAATCTCACTTTATAGATGAGGAAATTGAGGCCAAAAGAGGAAATGGAACTTTCCCAAGATCACACAAGTTAGTCAAGCAGTAGGTACCAGCAGCTCGGCCTCCTGTTCCCCTCATTGAATCATTTCAACAAGTATATATTGAAGCACGAATTAGGCCCAAAGTCTCCCTTATGGAGTTTACATTCTAATGAAGGGAGAAAGACATTAAACTACTACAAAATTAATAATTTAAGTATACTTGGCAAAGTTGCTCTCAGGAAGGACAGGGTTCTAGGAGAGCATGAAACAGTGGCCCCAGGCTGGGACACATGGCCCCGAACCCCTCTTGGTGCCTCCCACACAGCTGCCTGTGGATCCCCGTGTCCCTGGACTTGCCTGAGGTCTCTTTGGCAAGGTTTTCATTCATGAAGACCATAGCTTTTGACTCAAATGTTGACACAATTTGAACTGGCAGAAGGTTATTTTTCTGGTTTGTGAATTCCTTGGTGAATTTATATAATATTAAAACAAATAAATCCAGTAATAATAAGAGCAGCTATCGTTTATTGAATACCTGCTTCTGTTACCCACAGTGCTAAGTGGTAGACATGCATTATTTCACTAATCTTTTCAACCACTCTTGGAATTAGGTTGTTATCTCTGTTTTAGACATGTAGGAAGTAAAATATTGGTGCTGGGATTTGAACTGAGGTCTGTCCAGCTCCAAAATCTACACTCTATTACACCACATGATTTTTAAAAAATGTTTTAGGTTTACATATTGTGAAATTGGAACTGCCCTAGAAAGTCAGGATCTGAAAAATATAAAGTAATTTAGTTTAGGAATAGCATGTGAAGTGTGTAGCGTAGTAGCTTAGACCCTCAGTGTATGGCAACTGTCATTGTCATTATCGTCCTGAAGCATCTAAATCAGGGTTTGGCAAACTGCAGCCCACAGATCAAATCTGGCTCATTACCGGGTTTTGTAAATAAAATTTTATTGGAACACAGCCATGCTCATTCATTTATACATTGCGTGTGGCTGCTCTCAAGCTAGAACGGTAGAGTTGGGTAATTGCAACAGAGATATTATGACTTACAAATCTAAACTATTATCTGGAGCTTTATAGAAAAAGTTTGCTGACTCTAATCCAGATAATAGCCTCAGTTTTCTATGTTGTCTTTCTATAAGCCCTTACCTGAGGTTATGGGTACAACTTATGATAGTATTCAAAACAGAAGGTAGAGATGAATAAAAGACAGAAATACAGTCTCAGGCTTTATCACACATACATTATCTTACTTATTCCTCTCAAGAATCCCATTTTATAAATTGCCTGAGGCTCAAAGAATTAAATAGGGCCTAAGTCCTACAGCTACTGAGTGGCAGAGCCAGCCTTTGAACCTTTGACACGGTTCCCAAGCTTGTGCTCTGGCACAAGAGATGTTCTCTGCATCTTGCAAGGGGCTACCTCTTAGAGCAAGAGAAAGCAGTTTACTGCCTTTATTATCATTTGGACCTCTTTTCCTCCAAGACTCATTTCAAGTGCAAATGAGGCTTAATTGAGGGGAAGTCCAAACCGCTTGGACACAGATTTGAATGGGACTAATTGGGGAAGAAGGGAGACGTAATTGTTTAGCTCAAGAAGGGTGGCTGGTGTTAGCTGCTGAGTCAGAGCGCCTGGGTAGTCACCTGCATGTCGTAGCACTGATCCTGCTCTTTTACAGCTTACTGCTTTCTCAATCCCTTCTGGGTGGCGATGCTGGTGGCTTCTCGCCTTTCCCAACAGGCTTTTGCTGTGCAAAGAGCACACAGCCCACACTTGCTCCCAAACTTCCGGAGGAATCACTGCTAGGCTTGGCACATGTACTCAGTAATGTTTCTTCCCTTTAAATGGAAAATACAGCAGCCGGGTTGATAGATTGGTTGCTGGGTTGAACATCTCATATAAATGAGCATGTTCTTTTCTTTTACTTTATAGTCACAGTCAACTTCCAAAAGTCCTTGAAACACTGGAGTTTTAGATTCTAACTGATCGGGCATTTAGTGAGTGCCTACCTTGGCCTACGTCTCGTACCAGACAGCAACATTCACATTTGTCGCATTAAGAATAATGAATCCATTTCCATTTACTTCATGGCAGAAACTTCCATTTGTAGCCATGCTTGTAGCAGTTTGCTGCTCGTAATAGTCATTTAGGTTGTATATGACAGAGTGCTTTCACATCCATACCGTTCCCCGAGGCCGGCAGAGGCAGAGGGAAGACATGGAAGGGGTGCCACCGGAAGCTGGCTTTCGATAGCTCCTCTGAGAGGGGCCGACAGGTTAGTTAAAATAGGGGCTTGAAGGAAAACGAGTGGCCAACTAGAAACTGAAGTGAGTCAGATTCTCAGGTGTAGATTTCTGAGCCACACGCTTTGGAAAAGTGGTCATCATAAACCTGTAAATCTTTTTGAATACGAATAATTTAAAAAACAAACAAAAAACAACAACAAAAAAACTCCCCGCCCCATGATCTAGTCAAAGCAGAACCCAGGCAGAGTCTGAACATTGCCTGACCGTCTTGATTAAATCATCTGCGGCCCTCAGACAGATGGCTGCTCCCGTGTTCGGTTCCCACCATATTTTGTACATCTCCCTGAGGGCACTTAGCAGTGAAATATTTTGCTTATACAAATCTGTCTCCTTTGATAAGCTACATGCTTCTCAAGAATAAGAACTAGTTCTTATTCATCTCTGTACCTCCAGCACTGGCCCAGAGAAGGTGCTTAATAAATGACAGACAGGCAGACAGATGCGCAGAGGAACCGGGCGGGGGGGGGGCAGCCAGCCCGTGTTTGCGTTTGCAATCACAGACGGCCCTGCTCCGTCTCTCAAGTCAGTCAGCAGTCCTCTGGGTGCAGGGCCCTTCTTAGCACCGCAGATAAGATGCGAAGGAGAAGACCCAAGGACCCTTCCCCAGAGCAAAGACAGTTGTTTAGGAGCAAATAGGACAAAACAAATGAAAGGCTCAGGTCTGATCCGGTTCACCTTGTAACAAAAGCTAGAAAAAGGTGCAGCCTTTAGAATGAGACCCAGAGGTGCAGAGAGAATGTGAGGAGTAAACCAAGAGATGATTTCTTTGTTCCAAACAGCTGCCTAAGACAGGAAAAATGAGTGAACGGGGAACAGAGATCAGGCAGAAAGATCCGCTGGTCAGATTCCAACAGGCCTACGTCCACTGACTCCCGCTCTAGAGTCCTGATCACTTTTGAAAGAGGGGGTTTTAGGTGCAGAGGGTGTAGGTCTCAGATCTAATTCTGTCACCTCCTGACTGTGCCACCTCCTGACTGTCCTGCCTCCTGACTGTGCGTCCTTAGCAGATTCTCCACCTCTGCGTCTGGCTTGCCTCAGACTCAGGGGCAATTCTAGTGATTCCAGCCTCCCTGGGTGCCGAGGGCACCGACGACCTGATGGATGTGAAAGCATTCTGTAAGTTGGCAGGTGGAGAGTGAGTGTGTGTGCCTGCAGTGGGCCGTGGACGATCAGACCTCAATACTGTGCGCTTTGCCTTGCAGAGGGCTGCCCTGGCTTGTGCAATGGCAACGGCAGATGCACCCTGGACCTGAACGGGTGGCACTGCATCTGCCAGCTGGGCTGGAGAGGAGCCGGCTGCGACACGGCCATGGAAACCACCTGTGGTGACAGCAAAGACAATGATGGAGGTAGGGCTGTGGCGCCCCGGCGCCCCATGCATCTCTGGGATCGGGGGAGGCTCAGGTGGAGGGTGGGCATTACTGACTTAACAGGCCTCCCAGGCACCAGCTGTCCAGTCAAGGAGGCCTGCAGGACAGGCATAGGACTGGGCATGTGGTCTAAGGAATGAGTGCATGTCACTAGTTGTTCCATTTGAATTAATTAAAAATAAGTAAATAAAATTAATTGCTATCTGACAGCAAGTGAAGAGGAGAAGGTATACAGGAGGAAGAATTTTCTAACAATTCAATAGTGGAATGAGTTGCCTGACAAAGCTGTGAGATCCGCCTCACTAGAAGTGGAAAAGAAGATGTCATCCAATTCTGTGTCATAAGAAGTGGCAGAAAGGATGCTTCTCCAAGGTTGTTACCTATCATCAAGGTTCTGTCTCCTCTGATTCTGGTGGTGATGTTCACCCAGCACAGTGGGGGCCACCTAAGAGCCAGAGAGTCTAAACCCTAAGGAAGGGAGGCCTAGTCATGTGGAACATTTATTACCTAAAAGTAAACAGATTAGGGTTCTAATTCAAAATTTTTGAAACCCTGTGTATCGTTAAGCAAGCTTCTTGACGTCTGGGCCCCATGCTTCCTGGTTTTGGAATGGAGTGGTTGGATCCTAAGGGCCATTGCAGTCCTTACGTTAGTGCTAGAATTAGCCTTCATCTTTCTGTCGTGGTAACTTGGATGAATACACCTATCATGTGCTCTACTTTCCCACTGGGAAGGTGGAGTGATTCTTTCTGACCCTACCAATCTTGGGAGTTATAAGGAGAATAAAAAGATAGAAATATGAAAAAATAAAATAAAACAGTTAACCCTTCTTTCTATTGATGGTCTTCCAGCCTAGTCCAAATATGTTTATGCAGATCCCTTGTATTTATACCAAGAGACTCTCTAGTGTATAGCAGAATAGGAAATCAACAGCCAGAAACTTTGTATCCCACCCTTTGGGAATTTTCTACTTAGAGTGATTCTATAATTTCTTTCTTTCTTTTCCTTCCTTCCTTCCTTCCTTCCTTCCTTCCTTCCTTCCTTCCTTCCTCCCTCCCTCCCTCCCTCCCTCCCTTCCTCCCTCTCTCCTTCCCTCCCTCCCTCCCTCCTTCCCTTCTTCCCTCTTTCCCTTTCTTTCTTTCTTTCTTTCTTTATTTATTTATTTCTTCTTTTTTAGCAAGAGAGAGAGACAAACAGGAAGGGACAGAGATGAAAAGCATCAACTCATAGTTGCAGCACCTTAGTTGTTTATTGATTGCTTTCTCGTTTCTTATATTTACCTTAACTGGGAGGCTCCAACCGAGCCAGTCACCCCTTGCTCAAGCCAGCGACCTTGAGCTCAATTCTGTAATTTCAAAGCATTGTAAGGATTAAATGGCCAGTTTTGTACTATTGTTATTAGTCCAGTTTATTTGCTTTGAGTTGGTGGTAACAACCTGGAAATGTCTGTTTCAGACTACCAGTCTTTCTGTGAGCCTGCTTTCATCCCTTCTATCTGCTGCCTGTGTCCAGGAGGTAGTCAGGCCCACCCACCCAGGCCTAGGCTCATGGAGAAATTGTCGACAGTAGTTCACAGGGATGGGCCTTGGTTGCCAGGTAGAGGCATTGGGTCCAAGTTCTCTTCCTGACATCTTACAGGATTGAAATGTCTCTTAATCAATCAGAAAGTTATGCAGTTCACTAATTCTTGTGCTCCATAAATACCTGGAGTTCCTGTGATGGGGCCAGGCCCTAGGCACTGCTCCTCTGGGTGCAGGGCCCTTCTTAGCACCTGCAGATAAGATGCGAAGGAGAAGATCCAAGGACCCTTCCCCAGAGCAAAGACAGTTGTTTAGGAGCAAATAGGACAAAACAAATGAAAGGCTCAGGTCTGATCCCGTTGACCTAGTAACAAAAGCTAGAAAAAGGTGCAGCCTTTAGAATGAGACCCAGAGGTGCAGAGAGAATGTGAGGAGTAAACCAAGAGATGATTTCTTTGTTCCAAACAGCTGCCTAAGACAGGAAAAATGAGTGAACGGGGAACAGAGATCAGGCAGAAAGATCCGCTGGTCAGATTCCAACAGGCCTACGTCCACTGACTCCCGCTCTAGAGTCCTGATCACTTTTGAAAAAGGGGGTTTTAGGTGCAGAGGGTGTAGGTCTCAGATCTAATTCTGTCACCTCCTGACTGTGCCACCTCCTGACTGTCCTGCCTGAGAGATGAATAAGTCTTGTGCCTGCATTTTAGGGACTCAAATGAGGAAGAATGACCCAAAGTTAAGTGCTAATGCAGTGGTTTTCAACCACTGCACGGTGTTCTTCAGGTCAGATAAAGTACAATATTTGCTCTTTGGAGGAAAGAGATGTTAACCTAAATCCTCTGCAGAATTTCCTCAGCAGTCCCCTTCATTTCGACAGTGTAAACAAGTCCAGTGACCAACAGGAAATTCATGTACGAGGAGAGAAGGGCAGAGGAGCAGCACCAGGAAGTCATTCTCTTCTCGAGAGTCCAGGGTCTTGGCCAAAGCCTTCAAACAGCTATTGAACATGGGGGTAGCAAGAGAACTGAATGTCCTTGAGAACTGTGGGGAGAAGGGGCATCTCCCCCACAGCACATGTACAAAAATAGGCTATAAGACAAGATTCATTGATTCTCTCGCATGAAACTCAGTGCCAGTGTATCTTCTGTTTACTGAGCTTCAGAGCCAGCCCACCCCCCAGCCAGAGCTCACCCATGTTTTCACGGAGGGAGAGCCTACAGCCCCACAGCTCTGGTGGGGAAACGAGCTTCTTGTCATGGGAACCAGGGCCGCTCCAGACGCAGAGGAGCAGAGCCTCTTCCAGCTGCTCTAAGATCAACCAGCAGGGCCTGGGAGAGAACAATATAACAGTCCCCAGATTCTTGATTAAGGAGAATATACCTCTTGTATTTATGAAGCATGTTATGGGCTGGAAGGTGCTTTTATTTTGTTGAAAAGCCACAAAACAATAGCACTGGAACCTGAGTTCATTCACCCACTTGAAAAACATTAACTGAATGTCTGCTCTGCCTCTGGTCCTGTCCTGGGATCTGGGGCTTCAGAGACAAATAAGAGCAGTCCCTGCCCTTGTGAAATTCACAGCCCAGAGGGAAAGAGAGACAGCACACAGCAGCAATACAGGGGGACCACTGCTGACGAAGGAGCATCCACTGGGTCAGCTGATACCACCACACGTGTGGATATGTGGATACCCCACTGGGACCCCTGATAGGAGGCTTCCAGTCTAACCGGAAAGACAAACCTGGGTCCTCATGATTGGAAAGACAACTAACTGGGGAGACCAGATTGTGAGGGAGATTGGTTTTGGGTTCTCGGCTGTGAAATGATGAAACGTGTCCCCTCTGGGCCCCTCAGCTCGGTGGGCTCTCCACTTGGGGAGCCAAGGGAAAGATGCAGGGGGTTCCTGCCTTTCACGACGGCACAGATGAACCGCCCGTGCCGGCGGAGACAGGGCCATCCTCACTGGCCTCTCTATCACCCTGGGCCGTGGCCAAATGAGGATGGTTTTAGTGGACAGAGAACAGGGCAGGCTGTAAAGGCACATAAGAGTGAGCCAAGTTTAGCTCTGGGCTGTTTTCAGCTCAGTCAAGCACATGTGTTGGGTTTCTGCTGTCTACATGTCAGAATGCTCCTTTCTAAGGGGATGCAAAGACCAGTGAACATGGCCTAGTCTTTCTCCCTCAGGAAGCTCACAGTCACTTGGAAGAAATGTTATCCAGACAACTAAATCTAATGGGAACAGAATGAAATAAGTGCCTTTATTTCAGCCAAGGTGCATGATAACAGCATAATCCCAAATAAATAAGTCCGGGCGGAGGGAAGAAGTGTTAGAGTGTCACTGGGTGAGTGTTCTTGGCTGATATGACTCAGGGCGTTGGAGGAGGAGTGAGCAGGGTTTAGTGTCGAGTAACATAACTGGGAGAGACAGAGAACATTGACTTCAGCTCCCTCTCCTGCATGGGGCAAACAGGTAAACGGGAGCCCAGAGAGGGAATGTGACATCATACACCTCAACGTCACACAGAAAGTCATTAACATAGCCCGGACTGAGACCTGAGACTCTTGAGCCATCCCATGTGGCCCTGTGAACCTCATAGATTCACACTCCCCCTAGAAATGTAGTATGAGTACTTACTTGGATTTAAATAGGCTATGACAGTATCCCAAAGCCAGCTGGAGTATGAGGATGCTAACTTATATGTCATTTTATAGTTTGCAAAGCAATTGTGCATCCACCTAACATCTCTGGGAGGCATGGGTATTATCTTTTTACTCTTTCCCTGTGATGAGGAAACCAAGGCTTAGCAAGCAGAAGTATTTTTCCCAGGCCACATAGCCTGCAAGGGGGCAGAAACTGCTGTAGTCTGAGGTCTGGCCACATTAGAGCTTTTCAGTGTGCCCAGACTTCAGGCTTATGGTGATGTTGTAAACCCAACTGTGGTTCTTCTAGTTATCTGAACACTCCTAACTTCTCTTCTTTCCCTATTTGCTAGGGTTAAAGCAGTCCTTTCCAAATTAAACTTGAATTTCAAGCTTCATTAAGAATGCAATTGCAGTGTTTTTAAACTAGGAAACCAAACAAACAAACAGAGTTACACTGTATGACTAAGTTGGGTTTAGCTTTATTGGTTTGTTTTTGTTTTCATTTATGGTTGTTGTCTAGATTTAAAAACAAGAAACGGATCCTGAATGAAATTCAGTGATCCCCCGCCTCCCAATCTGTCAGGGCTGCCCAGTCCATCTTGAATGTCTCCAGATTTCACCCAGGGCACAGCTGGGGAGAGGGACCAGCGGGCTGGCTGGCACCGAGGGCCCGATTCAGCACTCACGGTGAATTCCTTAGTGCGCCCCAGTTGGCGAAGAAGGTGTGGCCTCCTCCTGTCGTACCCTTTATGAAACCCTTTATGAAGTGCTGTCATATGCATCTTCTCATTTGTTACACACGGACCTTCTGGTAGGGCTGTTCCTTTCATGCCTATTTCAGAGACGGTCAAACTGTGCCCAGAACATGCCACGTGTCTGTAAAATAAGGGTAATAATGCCTGCCTTGCAGAGTTGCTGTGAGGATTACAGGTGAGAGATCCGTCATTTGGAGATGATCCCTAGGTGCCAGGCACTCTGCTGGACACTGCACGTGATCACCAGCCCTCCCCCCACACTTACACAGCAGACATTTACACGCGAGGAAACTGAGGCTCCGGGAACTGAAGTGCTTTGCCCAGAGTCACACAGTGGGAGAGCTAGGATGAGAACGAAACTGGATGATGTTTATAAAGAAGCCAGAATAAAAAAAAAATCCACTGGAATTTAACCAGACCCCTTTTGATAAAGAGTCTTTCATAAGCTTCAAGGTATGATGATCTCTTTAGGCAGTGTTGCTGCCGTGAAAAATAATCACGGATTGCAACGCAGATAATTGATAGATGCAACCTGGAGGAGAAATTTCAGGGATTCTGAGAACAAAGCTCTCTGTCCTCCTTTCTGCCTATCTCCTCTTGCTGGATGGGAGAGTTCACATAAAGCCATAGAATTTGTTCACCCTTTACACTATCTCTAAACCATGTTTCTTGTGATAACAGATGAGAGAAATTGACCTTTAAAAATCCTGTGTTCTAAGGGACAGATAAAGATTTTGCAAGCCTTTTCAAAGAAGGCACAGAATTTATTATAGCAAATGACAAAAACCTCTCCCAGATGTGTACAGAAGAGGTGCATCCCGCCCTCCGCCCCCCACCCCAGGGCCTCCCGGGTGTTGCTCACAGCCTGCAGCAGAACAGCTCTGTGGCCAGACGGCAGACAGGAGCGAGCTGAGGTTGGCTGATGAGCTGTGGAGTGGGGAGAAGTTAAGCCTGCAGAGAGACGGATGATGGACTTGTTATACACTCTGCGGGACTATCGATTTAAGGAGCCATGCAAACAACTGTGATGCAAAGAGTGTACTAGCCCACAAATTTGACCAACTTGCCCCCAGCTCTGTTTTCATTTCAGCTTGTTCTCATCATCCTTCCAGTCTCTGTTTAAGCATTCTCTCTTCCAGGAAATATCCCCGCCCCCAGCCTGAGCTGGGTCCCCACCTTTGGACTTCTGCAGTCCTCTGCTTCCTTCTTTTCTAGCACTCTGTTGTCTCTGTCTGGCCCACCAAACGTAATCTTTTGGAGGCACAACTCTGTTTTACTCTTGTCTGCCCGTTACCCAACACAGGGCCTGCCAGTCACATGACAGGTGCTAAAAAACAAACAAACAAACAAATAAAAAACCCAGAACAGGCCTGTCCCCTGTGCCTCCCTTCTAAGGAGAGGAATAAGTTCTTGGGGGTAGGGGGGCGCTTCATCACATCCCACAGCTCTCAATTGGCCCTGCCAGACTGATCGATTTGAAATCCTCACAGAAGCATTCATTCATTTTTTACTCATTCAACAAATACAGTGCTTTGTGTGCAAAGCACTATGCCATGCATTTGGGATACAGAAATAAACAGGTCAGTTCCTTCTCTCTGCGGAGGGGGGCGGGATAGAGAAATAGACATAGCTGTGGAAGAGTACCTAACAGCTGGATTGGGAGAAAGATAAGGGACCAGATTCCCAAAGCTGCCACTTTACTGACAGTATGATGATAGATAAATCACATAGCCTAAGCCCCAGTGTGTCCTCATTTGTACCGATGAGAAGCTAGCTGACCACCTTCAACAGAATTCTCATGCTCACCTTTCACAGAATTTCACTTTCTGTGAAAGTTATAGCAGGAAGCCACCAGAGGAGACGGGCCTGGGGCATAGGACCAGCGCGTGGCTGCCAGACAGGTTAGCTGCAGAGGCTGCCCCGCTGACCTTCCCCTTCACAGATGAGGACACTGACATCAGAGAGGGGGGTAAGTCACCCAAGATCCCCCTCCCCTCCACCGGCAAGATCACTGGCAGCTTTTTTTTTTTTTCTGTATTTTTCTGAAGCCGGAAACGGGGAGAGACAGTCAGACAGACTCCCGCATGCGCCCGACCGGGATCCACCCGGCACGCCCACCAGGGGCGACGCTCTGCCCACCAGGGGGCGATGTTCTGCCCCTCCGGGGCATTGCTCTGCCACGACCAGAGCCACTCCAGCGCCTGGGGCAGAGGCCAAGGAGCCATCCCCAGCGCCCGGGCCATCTTTGCTCCAATGGAGCCTCGGCTGCGGGAGGGGAAGAGAGAGACAGAGAGGAAGGAGAGGGGGAGGGGTGGAGAAGCAGATGGGCGCTTCTCCTGTGTGCCCTGGCCGGGAATCGAACCCGGGACTTCCGCACGCCAGGCCAACGCTCTACCACTGAGCCAACCAGCCAGGGCCACTGGCAGCTATTAAGATCACAAAATGATCAGATAGCCATTGCTAAGGCAGGACTGCAAGTTACGGCAGACGACCGCACCCACCCCTGTGTCCCTGCACCTGTCTGCAGAGGGGGCCCCAGGAACAGCCACAGGCATGGGAAGGACTCCAAAATGTTTTACCTGAATCTTTCAGCAACACTGAGAGAATGACAGAACTTCTAATCTCAGTTTTTACATGAATAAATTACATCTCAGACATACGAAGGGACAGGCCCAAGTTCTCACAGCTAGGGAGTGGCAGGCCCAGGAAAAGAAGCGGGGCTTCAGTCCTCTAGCCTGGATTCTTTTTTCTCTCATGTACTCCTGCCCCTAGTTCTCAAGGTCATTTGATACCCACCAGCAGGGTAGACACTGAGCAGGGGTGCAAGAGCAAATGGCATGGCCCTCATACTCAAATTGATAGCACGGAGGTGGAAATGTTAGCAGAAACCAGTACGGCCTGCGGCAGCTCAGCACAGAGGAGGGCCCTTCAAGTTCAAGGGGCACAACTGCATGAACTACTTTGGAATGTTCATTTAGTGCCCAGAGACCTGACCCCTTTTTCTTTTCTTTTTTTGCTCCCTTCCCTTCCCTTCCCTTCCATTTTCCTCCCTCCCTCCCTCCCTCCCTCCCTCCCTTCCTTCCTTCCTTCCTTCCTTCCTTCCTTCCTTTCTCTCTTTCATTTAAATTTCTTTTCTGCCTTTCTTCTGGCCATTTCCTTTCCCTTTGCCCTCACTGCCACCAGAGTCCCCTGCTGGACGTGGCACGGTGTCACCCCTCCCAACCTCGCGGAGCCTGAATGGCCTCTGACTTCTTCCACTTCTCATCACTTTCACAAGTACGGACAGGGAGAGAGGCCTTCAACACTGTGAGGAAAGAGGAAGGTTCAGGGTTGTGGGGATGCTCTTTTCCAAAAGTCAGAGTTTAGAGTTTAAGAGGGTTTTACTGAAAACTTTTCCCATTGATGTTTTGGGAGGTTTGTTTTGTTTTATGGTTTTCTGCTGTGATAGTGAGGGTCTCACAGTGGGAATAGCAAATATATGAAACACGGACTTTTTATAAGTCAACCAACTTGTGTGTAATATACAAGTAAGTAAAATAGAAAGTGCTTGGAAGATGTAAATGTTTCCAAACTGGCCAAAGCCAGAGAACCTCAAAAACTAGATACTGATGTATTTCTCATCTACCTCCAGATTTGCTTTTCTGTCCCCAAAGCATATTTTTTCCTTTTAACATGACTCTTCTAAAATTGTCATCAAGGCCTAAGCAAATTAAACTGGAAGATTCTTTCCTGCCATAGAGCAGTCCTATGCCCTGTCTCAGGAGGCCATATGCCTCATTTGAAAATATAAAGAGGGGTTTGCCTGAAAGCTGGTCTTGTAAACTCAGCCTCTGATAAGAGTTGTATGGGCCCTACTCATTTTCAAAATATGTATGTATCTCATTTAAATATGACTGTCTCGCCCCTGGCTGGGTAGCTCAGTTGGTTGGGGCATTGTCCCAATGTACCAATATTGCAGGTTCAATCCCCAGTCAGGGAGCATACAAGAATCAAGCAATGAAGACATAAATAAGTGAAACAAATTGATATTTCTCTCCCCCCCTCCCTTTTCCTGCCTCTCCCCTCTTCTTCTTCTTCTCTCTCTCTCTCTCTCTAAAATCAATAAATACAAAAAATAGATATGATTGTCTCTATTAGCAGAGGTTTAGCCCACATTTACTACTTAGCAAATATTTGCTGAATGAATGACTAGGGAAAGACAACATAGGAAGTTGTGGGCAGACAGAATTCTTGGCCTGGCATTAATCACTAACCTGTGAAGCATGCAGTGAATGACTCCTCAGTCCCAGGGTCTTTTATAAGAGCACTGAATGTGTACTATCTCCACTTCAGAGAACCCCAGTTTTCAATTCCCCTGAGTTCCCTGCTATCCTAACTTATAAGTATGTTGCTGTGGCCATGCTTCTCTGATTCAGTTCTCCAAGGCCAAGCTGCATGTAGAAAGAGCTGCCTGGAAATGTATGCATAGGGAGGGAGTCACCACAGGGCCAAATGGCAGCTCTGTTATCAGAATACCTGTTCAAAGGAAGTACCTGGCCAGGACCTAATAGCAACTATTATTTCTCAAGCACTTAGGTGCTGGCCATCATGCTAAGGGCTTCACATCCACAATCTCACCGAAACTCCCAGCACCTCCCTGAGCTGGGTCTGATTGTTCGTTTTACAGATGGGCACACTGAAGTGCAAAGCCCATGCTGAGACATTCATTTGCAGCAGGATAGCCAACTAGATCATCACAAAGATGCTCTGACCTCCAGAAACAATAATTTGTTTTTAAAACTCACTGCTGAATCTGTTTTTAAAAAGAAACAAAAAGAAATGTGGGGAAACCCCTATCCCAGAAGCAAGGATGAAGGTGAAAGCCAGAGCAGCAGGCGCTGGGCTACTAGGACGAGCCAGACAGCCCTGCTCTCCAGGAGCTCGTCGCCTGGACACAGAGACGGTCAAAATGACAACCTAGGGGCGAGGAGTGCAGCGGGAGAGGGCGCCCAGCGTGCCAGGAGTATGCAGGCGAGCAGTATTTCAGCAAGGCTCAGAAACTCGTGTCTTCCACTTAATAGTTCCTAAAAAGGCTCTTCAGGACTCCAAGAACCTTTTATACTTCACAGAAACCTGAGTTCCAATCTCTGAGTCAGCTTCTTTGCTGACTGTAAGACCTTGACCAAGTTACTTTACCACTATGAGCATCTGGTTCCTTCTCTCCAATACAAGGGTGACGAGGACAACAGTAGGAAGACTCTAGGACACTTTCCTTAAAAACGTTCCTTCTAAAGCATTTAGCGCAATGCTGACCACTCAGTATACGTGGCAGCTGTGATTATCACCATCGTCATCACCATCATACTTACATTAATAAGTATTGATAGCAATAACTCCTGGCTAGCCTTCCAAGGTGCCACGGAGCAGTGTTTATAAAGACTAGAAAAACTGGCTTCTGGGAACTGTTTTGGTGGTAAACAAGAGCAGGCGAGAGCTAATAAAATTTCAAATTAGCCATGACTTTTCACGGCCCTTCAATTGTGCTAGCTGATTTAATGGTCAATGTCCCTGCTCACTGGGATTGAATAATGGAACATTTCTGCCGAGTTATGGATGCAGCAGCTGAATCTGTCAGGTTAACATCAATAGCAGAATGCAAATAACCCTCAGCTCGGCTGTAATTATGTGTTTATGCAACGTCTGATAGGCAGCATGAGAAAGCATGACGGAGCCTGCCAACTGTCAGAGAAGACAGGTGCCTTGCTAGGCAGTTAGCTGGTGTATATGAAAACAAGGACAGGAGCCACAAGTTAGGACCCAGGACTGCTAGAGTGAGGAGAGACCTTTCCACTTCCCAGGATGAATCTGGCAGGTGAACAGACAGAAGAAAAATGGCCCTCCACTTTAGTGAGCCTGTTCTTGGTTCGGGGTTGTCCCAGCAGAGCCCAAGCTCTACGTCGATCAGGCATCCCTGATTCGACTTCGCAGTGGGACACTCCTGCTTCTCAGCAGGGCTGGCAGCCTCTTTGAGACTACTCTTGAGGCGGCTATGAGAATACTACTGATAAGTGCCAACACTAACTGCCACCGGAGGAAAGACACGACCGACACAGACTTAGTTGCAATAATCACACGGGCAATTTATTACTCACAAATCCTTTTGGCGTGCCTGGGTGCAGCTTAAGGGGGCCCTGTCGGCGTGCTCCTCTCAGATATCTTTGGTCAGAGCTCAGAGCCTCGTGGAGACAGTTCACGTTCACTTTGGGGTCTGGGCGACTACCACAGCAGGGGGCCCCTTGGCTTTAGTACCTTTTCTGGCCAGTGCCTTCTAACAGGTGTCAATCTACAGGATTATCACCTCAAACCACCTTTTTGGGAGTTCCTTGCAGGGGACCCCTTTTATGTTAATCTACTGAAATGTTCACATCAAACCACTTTTTAAGATGTTCTTATTTACGTTACAAAGTTATGACATCAAGCCACTTCTTATCTAGGTATAACTTCACACACACGCTAACTGGGCCCTGCTCGAAAGCCAGAGTCTGTTCATCACATCTGCACCCACTATATTAATTCCTATCCAGACGGCATAACTTTAATTTCCTTAATAATTTTTTGTTGTTGTTGTTGTTGTTGTTGTTATAAAGGTCTTGATTTTAATTTTTTTTTCTTTTATAATAATTTTATTTTTTTAATGGGGTGACATCATTAAATCAGGATACATATATTCAAAGATAACAAGTCCAGGTTATCTTGTCGTTCAATTATGTTGCATACCCACCACCCAAAGTCAAATTGTCCTCTGTCACCTTCTATCTTGTTTTCTTTGTGCCCCTCCCCACCCCCTTTCCCTCTCCCATTCCCCCCTCCCCCCCGTAACCACCACACTCTTATCAATGTCTCTTAGTTTCACTATTATGTCCCACCTACGTATGGAATAATACAGTTCCTGTTTTTTTCTGATTTACTTATTTCGCTTCGTATCATGTTATCAAGATCCCACCATTTTGCTGTAAATGTTCCGATGTCATCATTTCTTATGGCTGAGTAGTATTCCATAGTGTATATGTGCCACATCTTCTTTATCCAGTCATCTATTGATGGGCTTTTTGGTTGTTTCCATGTCCTGGCCACTGTGAACAATGCTGCAATAAACATGGGGCTGCATGTGTCTTTACGTATCAATGTTTCTGAGTTTTTGGGATATATACCCAGTAGAGGGATTGCTGGGTCATAAGGTAGTTCTATTTTCAGTTTTTTGAGGAACCACCATACTTTCTTCCATAATGGTTGTACTACTTTACATTCCCACCAACAGTGTATGAGGGTTCCTTTTTCTCCACAGCCTCTCCAACATTTGCTATTACCTGTCTTGCTAATAACAGCTAATCGAACAGGTGTGAGGTGGTATCTCATTGCCGTTTTGATTTGCATTTCTCTAATAGCTAAAGAAGATGAGCATCTTTTCATATATCTGTTGGCCATTTGTATTTCTTCCTGGAAGAAGTGTCTATTCATATCCTCTTCCCATTTTTTTATTGGATTGTTTGTTTGTTTGTTTGTTGTTGAGTTTTATGAGTTCTTTGTATATTTTGGATATTAGGCCCTTATCTGAGCTGTTGTTTGAAAATATCATTTCCCATTTAGTTGGCTTTCTGTTTATTTTGTTATCAGTTTCTCTTGCTGAGCAAAAACTTCTTAGTCTGATGTAGTCCCATTCATTGATTTTTGCCTTCACTTCTCTTGCCTGTGGAGTCAAATTCATAAAATGCTCTTTAAAACCAAGGTCCATGAGTTGAGTACCTATGTCTTCTTCTATGTACTTAATTGTTTCAGGTCTTATGTTTAGATCTTTGATCCATTTTGAGTTAATTTTTGTACAGGGGGAGAGACTGTAGTCCAGTTTCATTCTTTTGCATGTGGCTTTCCAGTTTTCCCAGCACCATTTATTGAAGAGGCTTTCTTTTCTCCATTGTGTGTTGTTGGCCCCTTTATCAAAAATTATTTGACTATATAAATGTGGTTTTATTTCTGGACTTTCTATTCTGTTCCATTGGTCTGATTGTCTATTTTTCTGCCAATACCATGCTGTTTTGATTGTCGTGGCCCTATAATATAGTTTGAAGTCAGGTATTGTAATGCCCCCAGCTTCATTCTTTTTCTTTAGGATTGCTTTGGCTATTCGGGGTTTTTTATACTTCCATATAAATCTGATGATTTTTTGCTCTATTTCTTTAAAAAACGTCATTGGAAGTTTGATGGGAATTGCATTAAATTTGTATATTGCTTTGGGTAATATAGCCATCTTGATTATATTTATTCTTCCTAGCCAAGAACAAGGTATATTCTTCCATCTCATTATATCTTTCGATTTCCCTTAACAATGGTTTATAGTTTTCATTATATAAGTCCTTTACATTCTTTGTTATGTTTATTCCTAAGTATTTTATTTTTTTTGTTGCAATCGTGAAGGGGATTATTCTTTTGAGTTCCTTCTCAGTTGTTTCATTGTTGGCATATAGAAAGGCTATTGACTTCTGTATGTTAATTTTGTATCCTGCGACCTTACTGTATTGGCTTATTGTTTCTAGTAGTCTTTTTGTGGATTCTTTGGGGTTTTCGATGTATAGGATCATATCATCTGCAAAAAGTGATACCTTTACTTCTTTTACGATATGGATGCCTTTTATTTCTTTGTCTTGTCTGATTGCTCTGGCTAGAACTTCTAGTGCCACATTAAATAAGAGTGGAGAGAGTGGACAACCCTGTCTTGTTCCTGATTTAAGGGGGAAAGCCTTCAGTTTAGTGCCATTTAATATGATGTTAGCTGATGGTTTATCATATATGGCCTTTATCATGTTGAGATATTTTCCTTCTATACCCATTTTGTTGAGAGTCTTAAACATAAAATTGTGTTGTATTTTATCGAAAGCCTTTTCTGCGTCTATTGATAAGATCATGTGGTTTTTGTTCTTTGTTTTGTTGATATGGTGTATTACGTTAACCGTTTTACGTATGTTGAACCATCCTTGAGATTCTGGGATGAATCCCACTTGATCATGATGTATTATTTTTTTAATATGTTGTTGTATTCGATTTGCTAGTATTTTGTTTAGTATTTTAGCATCTGTATTCATTAGAGATATTGGTCTGTAGTTTTCTTTTTTTGTGCCATCCTTGCCTGGTTTTGGTATGAGGGTTATGTTGGCCTCATAAAATGTGTTTGGAAGTATTGCTTCTTCTTCAATTTTTTGGAAGACTTTGAGTAGAATAGGAACCAAGTCTTCTTTGAATGTTTGATAAAATTTGCTTGTATAGCCGTCAGGGCCTGGACTTTTATTTTGGGGGAGGTTTTTAATGGTTTTTTCTATTTCTTCTTTACTGATAGGTCTGTTTAGGCTTTCTGCTTCTTCTTGACTCAGTCTAGGAAGGTTGTATTGTTCTAGGAATTTATCCATTTCTTCTAGGTTGTTGAATTTAGTGGCATAAAGTTTTTCATAGTATTCTACAATAATTCTTTGTATATCTACGGTGTCCGTGGTGATTTCTCCTCTTTCATTTTGGATTTTGTTTATATGAGTTCTTTCTCTTTTTTCCTTGGTAAGTCTTGCCAAGGGTTTGTCAATTTTGTTGATCTTTTCAAAGAACCAGCTCCTTGTTCTATTAATTTTTTCTATAGTTTTTCTGTTCTCTAATTCATTTATTTCTGCTCTGATTTTTATTATCTCCTTTCTTCGGCTGGTTTTGGGTTGTCTTTGTTCTTCTTTTTCTAGTTCCTTAAGGTGGGAAGTTAAATGGTTCACTTGGGCTCTCTCTTGTTTGTTCATATATGCCTGAAGTGATATGAACTTCCCTCTTATTACTGCTTTTGCTGCATCCCATAGATTCTGATATGTCGTATTGTCATTTTCATTAGTCTGTATATATCTTTTGATCTCTGCACTTATTTCTTCTTTGACCCATTCATTTTTTAAAAGTATGTTGTTTAGTTTCCACATTTTTGTGGGATTTTTTCCCTCTTTTTTGCAGTTGAATTCTAGTTTCAAGGCTTTATGATCAGAAAATATGCTTGGTACAACTTCAATTTTTCTGAATTTGCTGATGTTGTTTTTGTGGCCCAACATATGGTCAATTCTTGAGAATGATCCATGTACACTGGAGAAAAATGTATACTCAGTCACTTTGGGATGAAATGTCCTGTAGATGTCTATCATATCCAGGTGCTCTAGTGTTTTGTTTAAGGCCACTATGTCTTTGTTGATTCTCTGTTTGGATGACCGATCTAGAGCCGTCAGCGGTGTATTGAGGTCTCCAAGTATGATTGTGTTTTTGTCAGTTTTTGTTTTAAGGTCAATAAGTAGCTGTCTTATATATTTTGGTGCTCCTTGGTTTGGTGCATATATATTAAGAATTGTTATGTCTTCTTGATTCAGTGTCCCCTTAGCCATTATGAAATGGCCATTTCTGTCTCTGAGTACTTTTCCTGTCTTGTAGTCATCATTATCTGATATGAGTATTGCTACACCTGCTTTTTTTTGGATGTTATTTGCTTGGAGTATTGTTTTCCAGCCTTTCACTTTGAATTTGTTTTTATCCTTGTTACTTAGATGAGTTTCCTGTAGGCAGCATACAGTTGGATTTTCTTTTTTAATCCATTCTGCTACTCTGTGCCTTTTTATTGGTGAGTTTAATCTGTTTACATTTAGTGTAATTATTGATTCTTGTGAGTTCCCTATTGCCATTTTATATCTTGCTTTCTGTTAGTTTTGTGTCTTGTTTGATCCTTCTCTTTCGTTTTTCTATCTTTTGTTTTTATTTGGTTGTATTCCATACATCTTTCCTCTGTTGCTATCTTTTTTATCTCATGTGCTTCTGTGGTGGTTTTTTCAATGGTGGTTACCATTGAGTAATGAAAAGGGTCCCTATCCTGTTCATTGTAGCGAACTATTTTGTGAGTACTTTTGCACTCCATCATCCTTTGCTACTGTTAATCTCCATCTTCTCCCCCTCTTTCTTTTTGTTGTTGTCACAGTTTAAATTTGGTTTTATTGTGTTCTTCTTGGAGCTTTTACTTGTGGCTCTGTTTTTTTTTTTGTTCTTTGTATCTGATTGGAGAACCCCCTTTAGTAATTCCTGGAGTGGGGGTTTTCTGATGATAAATTCCCTCATCTTTTCTGTATCTGTGAATGTTTTTATTTCTCCTTCATATTTGAAGGATAGCTTTGATGGGTATAGTATTCGTGGCTGAAAGTTCCTCTCTTTCAGGACTTTAAATATTGGGGTCCACTCTTTTCTAGCTTGTAGAGTTTCTGCTGAGAAATCTGATGATAATCTAATGGGCCTTCCTTTATATGTTGTATTCTTCTTTTCCCTGGCTGCCTTGAGAATTTTTTCTTTGCTGTTGGTTTGTGTCAATTTCATTATGATATGCCTTGGAGTAGGTTTGTTGGGGTTAAGAAAACTCAGAGTTCTGTTTGCTTCTTGAACTTGAGGCTTTAGTTCTTTCCACAGGCTTGGGAAGTTCTCATCTATTATTTGTTTGAGTATGTTCTCCATTCCATTTTCTCTCTCTTCTCCCTCTGTTATACCTATTATTCTTATGTTATTCTTTTTGATGGAGTCAGATAATTCTTGTAGGGCTATCTCATTTTTTTTAATTTTTGAGTCTCTTTCTTCTTCTCTCTGCTGTGCCTCAAGTTGCTTGTCTTCTATTTCACTAATCCTCTCTTCTATCTGACCTGTTCTATTAGCTAAGCTTGTTATTTCGTTTTTCAGCTCATGAATTGAGTTTTTCATCTCTGTTTGATTTGTTTTTATAGTTTCAATTTCCTTGGACATATATTCTTTGTGTTTATTGAGTTGTTTTCTGAGCTCCCTAAATTGTCTTTCTGTGTTTTCTTGTATATCTCGGAGGATTTTTAGGATTTCTATCTTGAATTCTCTGTCATTTAGCTCCAAGGTTTCCAATATATTAAATTTTTTCTCCATAGATTTTTCCTCATCTAGCTGTGTTACCTCTCTTTCTTTTGTATCCATGATATTCGATTTTCTCTTCCTTAATGGCATCTGAGGGTGGTTTTGTTGATAGTATTAATGAGATTTAATAAAGAATAAAAAGTTAAAAAAATAATAAAAAAGAATAAAAAATCAAAAATAGTTGTTTTTTTTTAAAAAAAAATTAATCATGAAATAAAGAAAAATAAATTAAAATAAAATTTTTTTAAAAAAAGGAAATTATTCCCCCCCTCCTTTTTTCCTCTCCTCTCCTCTCCCCTCTTTCTTGAGAAAATCTTGTGGTGAACTGTGAATTATAACAAACAATGCCTGTGATGGAGGGCCTGAATTGGGGAAAAGTAATAAAGGGGCAAAAAAAAAAAAAAAAGAAAAGAAAAACGAGAAAAAGAAAAAAAAAAAGAAAAAAAAAGAGCGTATGGACCCACAAAAAGCAAATAAGGAAAAAATTTGGGTCAAGAATAAAATGATTTGCTTTTAGGTGTTGGTTGTCTAAGAGTTATGATGAGAGGAATAAGAGGAAAACGGAAAAATGGGGAGACAAATTAAAAAATTACTATTGTATTTAGTGGAACAAGAACTAGATAAAATGGAGAGCCAGGGATGGGAGCACTGCTAGTGAGTTAAAAAGGTGAAGTAAACCCCCCCCCCAAAATGCCACAAACATAAGTTTGAGTCCCAGATAAGATAATTTGTTTGTTATTGAGGTTTGAATGAGAGGAGATGTAAAGGAGAAAGGAAGAAACTAATATAGAGGGAGAAAAGAAAGAGAGAGAGAGAAAAAAAGAGGGAACCACTAATAGAAGAAAAAAGAAAGGAGAGAGAGAGAGAGAGAGAGTTAAGGGTTTTGGAGTGCAACCCTCATAGAGAGAAAGGAAGAGAAGAGAAAAGATAATGGGAGATGTAACACTTATGGGTAGTGTAGTTCAAGGAGAGGAGAGAGTAAGACCGGCAGAGAGTTAATCGGCCAAATTGGAGGAGGAAAAAAAGTATCAAGAATGAAGATAAGAGAAACAAACGAACAAATATAATAAAATGGGATAGGTTATAAAGTCTGCAGATTATTCTTGATTTTGAGAGGTTATCTTCTTGCTTTTTCTTTTCTCTCCCTCTTCCTGGTCGGTGACTCTGTACCCCGGGTTCTGCCCCTCTGGCACGCTCAGGTAGAGGTTTGCAGTTGATAAGTCTCTATGGCAATGTCATGTATTGTGCTTTAGTCTCGTTGGCAGTCGAGGCTATTAGCATTTATAGGCTCCGACAGTGAGAGAGTCCGTGTTCCTGGAGCCTTTCTCCTAGTCTTTCCTTCCTCAATTAGTAGCCTGATAATCCAGCTATGGGGTTGCTGCTGCCTCTGCCTGGATAGTAAGAGGCTCAAAGAGCTGGCAACTCCCCACTCTATTTCCACTCAGCACAGGGCTCTGGGTAAGGCTCAGTCAGTCAGAGCTGCTAGCATAATCAGGCGGGCTTTCCGCCCACTCAAAGACCTCTGGCTCTGCCACTCTGTCCGGTAACACAGGCGGGCGCCCACTTCCGGGGCGCTTGGAGGAAACTCTCACTCACTGGCTGCACGCGCAGACCAGGATATCCGGCCAGCAGTCTCACGCTCTGAGTGAAACCCCCAACCGCAGGGAAAAGTTGCAGCGTTGGAATTGAGTCTCGCTCCGTCCCCGTGTGCGGCTTTTGCAAGGCGCTGGGGTGGCCCGAGATTCTGCTTTGGCCCACACAAAGGCCCCTGACTCTGCCCCTCTGTGCGATAACATGGGCGCGCACTGCCGAGGCACTCGGAGGAATCTCTCATTCACTATCTGCACGCGCAAACCCGGATATGAGGCCGGCCGCGTTTCCCTCTGAGTGAAACCCCCAGCAGCACGGAAAATTTCCACCGTTGGAATTAGTTCTCACTCCCTCCCATGCGTGGCTTTCCCAGGGCGCTGGGGCTGCCCAGAGACTCTGCCCTCGGCCCACAGAAAGGCCTCTGACCCTGCCTCTCCGTGGGGCAACACGGGCACCCACTCTCGGGAATTATTTTTAATATTATATTTTAATTGCTTTTATACATCTTCCACACTTTCTACACTTCTATATATTTAACCACGATAACATTATATTACTACAACAAGGGATGTAAAGGAGACTTACCCCTTTACCTGTGCCCAGTACTCTGCTAGATGTGAGGACATATTTATTTAGGTCACAAATACTTATGTGACACTTATTCTTCCCCTCAGAAGAGATATAAGAAACTGAAGCCAGAGAGTTTAAGTTAACTTGCCCAAGGTCACACAGTAGGAAGTTTCAGAGCCAGGATTTGACCCCAGACAGTGTGGCTCTGGAATCCATACTCTTTACACTGTGTTGCCCTCAGGGAGGGTATAAGGTCTTAGATACCAGGCAGAAGTAAGCAAGAGATAAAAGGGATATTGGTCTCTAATTTATTAGGGTGAAAAACACCTTGGTTTCAGGGAGATCAAGGAACTTGCCTGAGGCCACCCACCCCTGAGGTGAATAAGGAGGCTTAGGGGTGCTGCTTATGGGGCTGGGACTTCCTGTCTAGTCAAAGCATATGCAGTAGTGCTGTGGTGGGCAGCATCTATATTGCAAACCCACCAAGACAGAGGTGAGGGAGGCATGTCAGTAATGAGACTGGGGCTCAGAGTAAGTACAGAAACTCAACCTGGAAGTTGAACTTCAGCTTCCAAGCCTCATCGGTCCTCCACCATGTTTGTTAAACAGAGTAAAGATAATGGTTTTCTGGCTTTTATGAACTACCATTTGGTTTTGTTTCCTTATTCATTTGTTAATTCATTGAATTTGCATTCATTTATTTATTTAATAGTTCATATTTTAAACACTTGTACTTAGTGCTGAGGATCCAACCGAGATAACCAGGATAGGATCTAGGCCCCCGGGTGGCGGGGGAGTTTGCCTGAAGCCACAAGCCAGTAAGCAGGAGAGGCAGAGTTTGATCCTCGCCCCCCTCCCCACCGCCCCAGGAACACAGGTCCTTAGACTCTCCTCTGCCTGCAGAGCACACAGACTGTAAGCCCTGGGCTTTTTCTGCCCCTCACTTGGGGCAGCCTCTGATCCCTGGGTCTGTTATCTGTTTTAAGTAAGTGTATTGTGTGCCTGTAAAATTACTTTGGGATGATGCAAGCAAAAATCTGTGATCCAGTGGAATTTCTATCTTTGAACTTTGGGAAGCTGGAAATTGTAATATTATTTTCAGCCCTGAAGAAATCCATCCATGTGGTAAAGAGAATTTCCCGCTAATGACTGCTTGGCCAGAGGGTAGAAACCATCGTAAACTCAGAGAGCACCCACCCCCCTACCCCCACCCCGCCTGCCAGGAGGCAGATCCCAGCCTGCATGTCCTTACCTCACTGGGGAGAGGCCCAGGATTCTGGTGCCTTCCTGGCACTGCTTCTTCCTCACCGCCAAAAGCCAATCAACTGCCAGGTCTTAATGTTTTTACCTCTTAAATGTCTCTCAAAACCACCCACTTCTTCCAGTCCTTACAATTAGCACTCTAGTCTCAGCAACCATTATTTTTCCCTGTCACCCACCAGGGAGCCCCTAGCTTTCACTCCCTGCTTAAGACCTTTCAGTAGCTCCCATTGTCCCTGGGGTAAAATGCAAACCCTAACCTGCCCCAACCCCCAGGCCAAACAGTGTGCTCCCGCCAGCCTCTGCAGCCTGCCTTTATCCCCCAGCCCTCACCTTCGGAGCCCAGCCCGAACTTAGCCACTTCCATGTCCAATGGCGTCTCTTACCACTGGGCCTTCATCTATGTATATAATGCCTTCTATCTCTTTGAAAAAACAATAGCACATATCCACTGTACACTTACTCACCTGTCTCTCCTGTAAGACTAGTGGGTTGGGGGCAGACCTGAAGCACCCGGTTCTCCTTGGTTCCCAGCAGAGGTCTTGGCTTATATCAGGCACTTAATAAAGGTTTTCATGAATGGAAAATACAGAAGTGAATGAAGGTATTGTGGACAAATGTGACTGATTGAACATAGTCATATCAACCTCATGCTCTGTCACCTCTGCAGATGGCTTGGTGGACTGCATGGACCCTGACTGCTGCCTCCAGCCCCTCTGTCATGTCAACTCACTGTGCCTGGGCTCCCCTGACCCACTGGACATCATCCAGGAGACACAGGCCCCTGTATCCCAGCAGAACCTGCACTCCTTCTATGACCGCATCAAGTTCCTTGTGGGCAGGGACAGCACACACATCATCCCCGGGGAGAACCCCTTTGACGGAGGGTGAGTCCCCTGAATCACCCCCAGGGCAACATGGGGGGGTGGGGGTGGGGGAGACCAGGAGGGTGGGCATGGAAGGCTCTTGATGGAAGCAAGGCAGAAGAGCAGCCTCAGAGACCAGCAAGACCAGCATTTGGAAAAATGCTACCCAAGGCTTTTGGAATTTCTATGAGCAAAGTTTTGTTGTTCCTGCTGGGTGATAGATGGGGAGAATGAGAAATTAGGGGTCCAGGGGGAATCTTGGATCAATACCCACTTTGCAGTCAGCTATTACTGATTCTGTGGTCTCCAGATGAGCTGAAAGGTTTTAACACTGTTCACCATCAGAAATCATGTCCAGAAGACTTGTTAGACTGGGGGTGGCGTACACCTGCTGGTATCTGAAGCCATATTCCCGTGCATTCTTTTACAAGTTTCATTCATTGGATGTTGTTTTTTTCTTCTGAGGTCTACTCTCTGCCAAGCCCTGTGCTGGAATCAGAGAGATGAGTGGAGCACAGCCGCTGCTCAGTGGGCACTCACAGTTCACCACTACGGGAACGAAAAAGAGACAGTTCCAGTGTGGTAGGCCAGAAACATGCCCGCAGGGGACCCTGGGACCATAGAGGAGGTGCTCCTGGGTAGGGGGAAGGCCATTACTTAAGAACTGAGCCTGAAAGATGAGAAATAGCTAGGTAAGGGAAGGAGAGCGTGACCCAGGGAGAAGGAACAGATGGTGCAGAAACCCAGGAGCATGAAAGGGCACAGGAGCCAGCAAAAGACTGCTCCCTGTTCCTTGCTGCCCAGATCAGGGTCTGTGAACTAGGAAAAGGTATCCCAGATGGAGGGATTTATAATAATTTCTCTTGAATGTCTTCCAATGTAATAATGTGTCATGTATGCAGAGGTTTCTCCTAAAGTCAGCACAGTTTAATTGAGCAGTCACAGGGTATGTACCTTCTACATTCATGACTCCTCGGCTGGTGATCCCTGCCCAAGGGGACAGTGGTGTAGGGGCGTGGGGTAGGAATGGCGAAGGACATCCTCGAGTTCTGTGTAGAGGGGGAAATCAGCAGGGCTTCGGCACGGGTTGGGCCTGAGGGATGCTGGAGTTAGATGCCTAGGTAGATGGTTGCACCCTCCCTGAGTTGGGGAGCAGAGCAGGGTCGGGAGCAAGGTGGTCAGCTCCACTTGAGCACAAGCAGGGCAAGGAAGGGACATACCTCAGTAGGACACCCAACGGGGAAATTCTGTTTGTAGTTCATACGCAAATCTGGAGCTCACAGGGAGGTGAGGGCTGGAGGCTGTGATTTGGGAGCCGTCAACAAACAAGCAGGAGTTGGCACCATGAGCACATATAAGTTTGCTCAAGGAGAAGGTGGAGGGGAGAAGAGCAGGGAACTCAGAAGCAATCCGGGGAACCGCCCAGTCCCAGTGCCTGGTGTTATCATCCCCAGAGTATAACTGGGACTCCGAGGAGAAGGTCTCGCTCCTGGGACGTGGTGGAGCCAAACTCACAGCAGGGCCTTCAGACTCCAGGGCCCATGGTTTCCCCCACCCAGCCCTTTCCCGCAGGAGCAAGGACAAGACGGGGAACTGAAGTGAGGAAGGTGCTCTGAGCCCAACCAGAGAGGCAGGATACAAGTGTACAAAAGTGTTCAAACCAGAACCTTTGTAGAGATGAAGGCACTTTATAGTCCCCACCCTGCAGCCTACCCCGAGAAGAGTGAAAACCTCAGAGATTCAGTGACCTTCCCAAATTGAATGGCTAGTCAAGTGGGAGAGCCAGGAACAGAAATAGAGTTAGGAAAAACCCTTTATCTTGACCAGAAATGCTCTTTCGTCTCCAGGAAAGAGGCCTCCGGCTCTCTTACTCACTCGTACGACTTTGAATGTACGCATGGGGCCTTCCCATGGTGTGAGTTCTAGAGCAACCGGAAATATAAATACAGGGGGCAAAAGCAGATTAACAGTTGTGAGTATACCAAACAGAGTTTATTCTTATATTATTACTTACTGATCATTATATTATTTTCCATACAAACCACTGTAAACCTACTTTGCTCCATCCTGTATTATTCCAACCAAGGGGAATATTACTTTCTCAGCCTTTCCTGACTGGACTCATTATGGGATCTGATGAGGGCTGTGGCTGGTTGGCTCCCAGTGGCTATTCTGCTCACAGGGTCGCCTTGCCATGCCAGCCATATCCGTGCCAGCGGGGACCATGCACCCCTGTATGTTCTCTGGTCGCTCACCACGCCTGCTGCTTACATGCCTGAGTCCCGGTGGGGCCTGCACAGGGATTCCAGTGTTGCGGCTCTCACAGGCCTGGCCTGCCTCAAGGAGCCTGTCAAGTGGGTGGCTTGAGAAACCTGTACCAGGAGAAACGGACCCATCAGCAGAAGGGAAGCGTCAGGCCCACACGTGCCTTAGAGCCTGACTCTGCCCCTGCTGGATGCACGGCTCTGGGCAAGTGGCTTAATATACCAGATATGTAGATGTCAGTCAGCCCTCTAAACGGAGTGCTCCGGGACAGGACTACACCATGTTAATCATTTTAGCACTGAGTTGCTCAAGACAAATATGCATAGATATTGCCTTGCACAATGAAGAAGTGGAAGGAAGGAAGGAAGGAAGGAAGGAAGGAAGGAAGGAAGGAAGGAAGGAAGGAAGGAAGGAAGGAAGGAAGGAAGGAAGGAAGGAGAGAGGGAGGGATGGAGGAAGGGGCAGTAGGAAGGAGGATGGATGGATACATTATCTAGTTTATTTAATTTTATACTGTGGATTCAGAGTCCAAAGAGGTTAAATCATCTACTGAAAATCACATTACAGATTAGTAGCAGAAGCAGGAGTAGAAGTCAGCAGCTCCAACATCATTGTTTCTATATCTGTACCTCCAGTTAAATTACAGATGCTTCCAAAGAAGAGACCGTTCAACTCTTCAAACCTCAAATACTGGACTACAGTATTTGCTCTACAAATGAAGGCATAATGGGAGCTTCCAAATGAAACTATAAACATTTCTTTTACCTCCCACTTTCCTGAGTTTTACATCCCTGCTCCTCCCTGATATAGATTCAGAGGAAACAGCTGTCCGTCACGACTAAGTATCCCCAAATAGATTGTTATGCAAAACAAGCCCAAGTGACTGAACACCTAGAAGCAGGAGCCAGCAGATGCTTTTCTCCTTGGACTTGCCCCCTTGATGTTCCATGACCTCGATCTGGGCCAGTGAGAGAGTGTGCTTATTTGCATGGTTGGGAGAAAGCAAAATCGGTGCCTGGGTGCGGGTTGTTGCTTGCTTTCCTCCTGTGCGAAGGGATGTGGAATAACAGGAAGTGCCCAGAGTGTGAGTCTTGGCTTTCCTTCCCACTAGCTGTATGTGACATCAGGGTAATGATTTAACCTTTGTGCACCTGCCTCCAATTATACATTGGCAATACAAGCAACTATTCATAAACACCGCTGAAAGTGTTAACTTAAATAAAGCCCCTAGCACAGGGCTTGATACCCAGGTGATCAGGAAGTAGTGGCTTTTATGGCAGCAGCCTGACCTCGTGAAAATAGCATGAGTTCTGGAATTAGACAGACCTGCATTTAAAGTCAGATGCATCCACTTACTAGCTATGTGACCTTGGGGAAATGCCCTAACTTCTCTGAGCTCTAATTTCCTCATCTGTAAGAGTGGAGTAATAATGTCTGTTTCGCAGGGTTGCCATGAGAATTAAATGAAAAAAATAAAATAAAATGTACATTAAATCTCAATCTAGCACTGGCCACTCACAAAAAATGCTTACTACTTATATGATAACGGTGCTGCTGCTGGTGAAGATGGTGGTGATGTTGAAAAGAGCTTACAACTCCACTTCTTAACTGGAAGTGAAACTTGGGAGTAACCTGCCCTCCGACAGAGTCCAGCAGCCACCCAGGGAGGAGCCAGGATTAGATGGCCCAGTCCTTGTGTGGGGAAAGGAAGAGACAGCACTATGCCAGGAGGCTGTCAGCCAGGGTCCTTGTTAGGAGGAATCCAGTGGCACTTTTCCAGAGAGTAGGATTTCTGATGGGCAAGCAGACTCGACTCCGCGCCTGTAGGTAACAATAACAGGGCCTGTGCCGGACAGAAAGCCCCACATCCTTCTGCACCTCGTATGCTGGGCCGCTGTTTGTATGCTCTGAACGGGAGTCCATTGAACAGGTTCAGGAAAGCAGGCTGTCGCCCAGAAACCCAGCTGTGTGTCTGACTCAGGGCAAGGGGCTCCCTGTGCTCCTGTGCAGCACGCCCAGAGGTGCCAGAGGTACAGGGGCAAGGGGAGCCCCCCGGGAGAGATGGGCAGCAGCTCCCAGAATGTGATGACCCCAGCCAAGCAGAATGGGCTCTGGGCTGGGATGAACCCCTCAGAGGAAAGCATAGGGTTTGACTGAACTGAAGCAAGAAGTACGTAGATGGACTTGGCGTGAGGACGGCCTCACTCAGGAGTGCTGTCAGGGTCCCCTGTGTCCCTGAGCCCAGGCCTGTGCCTGGCCCAGAGCGGGTACTCAGTACAGGTTTAATGAAAACAGTAGCTCTGACACTCTGCCATAGCTGTCCTCAATGCTGCCACACAAAGTGACAGAGGTGTGAATGACTTCAGCTGATTGAAAGTAGGTCTAAAGTAGGAGTGGCCATAGTAGGCATAGGAAACACCATCACCAGATTAGGTGGCTTGAATACCATCTTTCTTTCCTGGCTTGGATGCCTGGAGCCCATCTACCTGGTGGTACACCTGTCCCCCACCTGGAGGCATGGGGAGAGTACAATGTAGAGTCCCCTCTCTTGAAACTTGATTGTGATGGGAAGGACCCCAACTAGATTGTCCATAGAAGGGGGACAGATAACAGGGCCCAGACTATGGAGCTTGGGATCAGACAGCTGGAAATGGGAGGGCAGCATAGGATTTTTTTTTTTCCAAAAAACACTCAAGACAGCTATTTCCCTATCACACAACTTTGGTTGTATCTCTTCTCTTGGAAGGGACTAACTGGGTTGAAAGGGCTGGACATAGGACAGACATATCACTTTAGTGAATAGTGATGGCTTTCCTATGAAGGACAGGTTAGCAGGTTACAGGAAGAGGTTCTGACAAAAGAGCCACCCCCAAGTTATTTGAATATCAGTTCAGAATATGTTTGAGGACGCTGTCTTGTGAAAAAAATAATGTTATGTTGTCAAATCTTCCTGGGCTCCCCTAAGCCTGGCAGGCTATCAGCTTACTCAGGCAAGTAGTTGAGGACAGGCAAGTGGGTGAGAACAGATTGCTACAAAAGCCAGCTGACAGGAGCACCCTGACCCCAAAGAGAAAAGACTCAGGAGTCAGGGGGACTTTAGAAAAAGGAGGGGTGGGTGACCAGAGCATTCATCCCAAAGGAGGCAGAGGATCTGAGGCTTAGAGAAGGTGGGATCCCATGGAGAGAAGAGACTGGGCAGGCTCAGAGGGGGCAGAGGTGCCCACAAAACACAAGCTATAAACTCTATTTGGTATTACTGACCAGCACCTACTCTGCACAAGAGCTGCAAGAAGAGAAGGATCTGTACCATTACACTACGTCTTCTTTGTGTCCCAACCCTTGTCAGTCATTGACCTCCTAGTGCAGCGGTTCTCAACCTGTAGGTCGCGACCCCAGCAGGGTCACCTAAAGCCATCGGAAAATACATAATGCACATCAGGTATTTACATTCCGAATCATAACTATAGCAAAATTACAGTTATGAAGTAGCCACCAAAATTATCTTTTGGTTTGGGGTCACCGCAACATGAGGAACTGTATTGCGGGGTCATGGCATTAGAAAGATTGAGAACCACTGTCCTAGTGCCTAGCATGGGGGTTGGCACAGACTAAAACCACAATGAATGGTAGATGAGTGAGTGAGTGAGTCAGCCAGTCAGACACAGCTGAGTGAAGAGATGTGAAGACAAAATCTTCTGAGAGTTCAAGGCACGGCCAGCACACCCTCTATAAGCTGGTGACCCTGAGCTCCACACCACAGGGGCTGCATCCGCTGCCCCTTTGTTTCTGCAACACCAGGCACAGGGCGGCCTCAGGGTGGGCCATGGTAAATGTTTATTTTTGAAAATGAATGAGCAAACAAACAAATGAACTAGTGAATGAGGACTGCTGTCTGGTAGGAGATGGCTTTTCATCCAACTTCAGGTCGCAACAGCCCATGAATGCAGCATGAAATCGGTTTAGTAGGTTAAAATTATTTTCTTAATAAAAGTAAATTTAAATGGATCTGGGTACAATGAGATGGAAAGTAATCAGTGCCACACTGTAAAAAGGATATGTATTTCATGAAACTTGTTTTGGTTTTGTGCCGAACCACCATAACTTTCCAGGATAATCAGAGAACGGAGAGAATTTTAATGGGGTTGGAACAATATTATGGTGATAGCATTTTACAAGTCAGAAGTCAGCAGACATGCTCTTACACTTGAAATCAAGCTGATCTTAGGAAAGCTGGAGTATGTAATCCTGGGGGGGAAGCATGTCGGAGAAGGAAGAGCACGGGGCCTATGAGGCCGGAAAGGTGGTCTGGGGCAGGAACTAAGAAAGATACGCCCTTCCCTTGTTCGCTAACCAGACTAGAGCATTTCTCCTTTAGGACTTAAAACTGGCTATAAACAGAAGTAAAATAACCTTGATGTCACATAAGTCTTCAGAATTTCTTTCAGACCCTTTGAAAGGCACAAAGTTTTCAGGAAATTTAAAAGCAAGAGTTTACAAGAGGAAAAAAAAATAGTGGAAAGGAGGGAGAAAAGATAATGTATACAATATAATTTTTTATCAGCCCACTGCAGATCTAAAGCCATAGACAAATGTCGGTGGCAGAGCAGTTACAGAAAAGCATTTGCTCACCGCTCCACCTCCCTCACCCCAGCCAGGCCTTAGACAGCCCTCAGAGAGACTGAGCAGTCAAGATCATCTAATGGAGTTCAAATAAACACCAGCTTCCTGACAGCTGGCCTCTGAGCGAATTTATTATTGAATTATACTCCTGCGTTTTCAGTACAAGCTGAGCTGACAGGCTACCCCATCAGTTTAAAGGGGGTTGGGGGGTGGGCAGAGAGAAAGACAATGATAAATTACCCTGATGGAAGATGGAAGAAGGTAAAGATCCTGCTTCCTCTAAAATGTCAACCATCATATATTATTCATGTTGGGTTTTTTTAAAAAATCCCTCCCCACATGGAAATGAATGTTTATGATGATAAAGCAACTAGGTGAATTTAATTCAGGATGCAGGCTGCAACTTCTCCCATCATCCTGATGAGCGGCTAACAACTCCTCCTCTGCCACTTGATCATCCCTTTATTGATTTCGAAACCGAATTATGATCTCTCTTTGCTTTGTAGCTTGAGCTTGTTCCCAGCTGTCCGTCACAAGCAGCATTAGCAGGGGACGCTCTGCTGAAGCTGGAGCCACTCAGGGTTTAGAGTCAGAGAGCTCACGCTCAAGTCGTTGGGCAAGTTAGAGCAGATGACCTTGGGTGGGTGAGGCTCAATTTCCTCATCTCCGATGTGGCCTTACTAATTCCCACCATGCAGGTTGATTTAAGGGAAGATTTAAATGAGATAAAATACTCAAAAACCCAATGGCTGGCACATAGCACACATTTGGTAATAACACCTAGCATTTACCAAGGGTGGTCTGTGTGTTCAGCATTGTTGGAAATGCTTTGTAAGTTTCATAAGTATTAACTAACATCTTTACATCTCCACCAAACCAGATGCCATAGGGACTTTATCACTTTTCTTTCACAGATATGAAACTGAGCCACAGTGACACTGAGTAACCTGGCCAAGGACATAGGGCTTGTTAGTGGTAGAGTCAGCCTTTGAAGCCAAGTCGATTGGCCCCGGATTCCACGTGCTGAGCCTCTGTTCTTCTTCTCTGCTAGGTCCTTTATATTCCCATGTCAGCATCTTTAGCTTGGAAATCTAGAAAGCATGGTGTTGCTATGATGCTACAAGCCCAGGCCCTGACTTTCTCTCTGATACTGCACAGCAAAAACAAAAGCTAACATGCAGTACATCTTAGTGCTTCAGAGCACTGGCCCCAGAGGAAGGTGACCTGGCACTGAATCTTATCCCCACCCTTTGCTTGCTGTGTGACCTAGGACAAGTCTCTTAATTACTCTGTGCCTCACTTTCCTCGTCTGTTATGGAAGGATAGTAATCCACACCTCATAAGAATGTCAGAGGGTTAAATGAGATGTCAGACAATTATGTGTCAGGGCAGTAAGCATTTAATAAGTGTTAGTAGCTATTATCACTAACAGCAAGAGTCAGTGTTAGCATTAGCAATGGCATTAATAGTCCTCGAGGTTTTAGAGTCACCATGAGAACTGGGACAAAATAAAAGAGCATCTTAGCCTGAAGCATTAGCAGAGTTATATAATCGATGCAAATGTCCTATGCCATGGCAGGCAGAGGCAAATGGACCTTTGAGGTCATCAACCCTTTATAGCCAAAGAGGATGTTTTAACCCCAAGTACGCTCTTGGCTCAGCAGGGTAGTAGCAGAACCTGGAGTCCTAAGTGAGGGCTCTCTCAAGCAGTAATTGCAGTGTTTGTAAGCTAGGAACTTGCTGCATTTCCATCCAACACTGACAAATTTCAAGCAGTAAGAAGTTAAAACGTTGGAGAGCCATGCATCACATTACTAATATTGTCCTCACTGGGGATGTTGGGTGAGGACTTACCAAACGCCTCAGCAATGAGTCTAACTGCCCTCCAGTCTGATCCTGGAGGCATGAAGTTCACGGGGGTCAGCCCGTGAACCCACAGTGAGGGGCTGCGATGTGCAGAGGTGGTGCCTCTGGGCAGTATTCTGGCAGAGGGGGCCGATGCGCCACCCCTGCTTCTGCCCCCTTCCCACCACGCGACCCTCCCCCGGGAGTCCAATCTGCGGCCTCTAGAACCAAGCCCAGTCTGAAGAGAAGGGCTTAGCGTAACCCCAGCTGCTCAGCCTCAAGTTCTCCAGCTGTTCCTCTGTCTCACAGCTCTGCCAAATGGACTTCTGTCTTGTTCCAGAATCACCTCATTTTCTCTGCCCAAGTTCCTGATGTGAGTGGACAGTCCCCCTGCCACCCAAGGACTCATGCCTTGCCTTCTCCTGCCGGGCTTCCACCCCTGCGCTATCTGGTCTGGAGCTCTGTCCCTATTCTTCACAGGAACCTGGGCGTTTACTTGGAGACACGTGGGACGTCCACCTCCAGCTGCCCTGGGAGCTTCCTTACCCTGCCTGTCCCATCTCAATTTTCATCCCTTGAATAACTGTTTCCCTTAAATGCCACCTGTGTATTGCTACACACCTCGAAAATAGCCTACAGACTGCACCTGCATCAGGACCCTTCTTCATCTCTGCCCAGCACAGCCCTTGCCCCAGGAAGTGGGTCTAATTGTGGTCCATCCTAGTTTCTCCTTTCCGGGTGAAGTAGGACCTGTCCTGTGCTCTGACATGAAGACGAGACACAGAGTTATGAAATGAACTTGTCCACTGAGACACTGTGTCTGGAGCCAGCCACAGTTGAGCAGAACTGCCTTGAGTTTTTCTAACAGCACAAACCATCTCCTGAGAAGTCTTCTTAGAAGCAGGCCTCTGGCACCGTAGCACAGAGAACTGGCTATCTAGACGTGTGCTACACCTTCCATGGCCCAAGCACACTGACAGTGTTTCCCAGCCATGTTCCCAGACCCAGCCAACCCTGTTTTCCAGGGTCAGGGCCCTGCTGCTCCAAACTGATCTCCACTAGCCATGCTTTCTCAGTTCTTCTGCCTTGCCACAACCAGTGGGCTCACTTCTCTGGAAGTACAGTGTTATGAACAGTAAAGGGCTGTGTACCTTTGTCAGCCAACAGGAAGTATTTCAGTGGGTTCCTGTGGGAGAGGACTCAGCTCAGAGCATCAGCATTCAGCAGCCAGGCTGCTCACAGACTTGGGTGATCAGAACTGCAGCTTGGGAGCTCACGTTCCCTGAGTGTCGGAATGAGCTCAACGGCCGCATAAACTGGGAGGTCACAGAACGGTGACTTTCCGTCTCTGCAGGAGGCGCAGCCTAAGGGCCCAGAGCACACTAGTACTTGCTGGGCCATCCTGTCGCTGGATGCGTTCGGTTGGTGTCAGGGTACCATAGCAGACCCATTAGTGCCCCAGCCTCCATGGGTAATGGAGGGGAAGCTCCACCCATCTCTAGAGATCACCTGTAGCTTGCCTGTAAATGTGGGGCTTGGATTCAGTCACCCCAGGGACCCTTCTGGCTTAAAAATTAAACTGCTGTTCATCTGAAGAGGTCTGTGGAGTTCTTCTTCCCTCTCCTCACACATACACAAAACTCCAAGAGGAAAAAAGTCAAATTATATTTATTTCAGAATGTTAGTTTGTCAAATATAGTGATTGATTCTCATTTACTGTTATTTAACTGCTTAAAATACAATGGAAAATAAAGCAGACTACAGGCATTGCCTTCCTGTACTCTCCATCAATAAATAAGAACAAGGATGAATAAATATCTTCCCTACCACCCAGCACTGTATATTGCACATCATAGATACTCAAGTCAAGTTTCAGTAACTGAACTCTCTTCTCATCCACCAGGCCTTGGTCTATATTTTTCTTTCTTCAACCCAGATATATCTATTTTTACTTTGGGCTGTGAGGAAAGGGAGGAAAGAAGGAAGAAGAGGAGAGGGGAGAGGAGGAGAGGGGAGAACAGGGAATAGGGAAAGGGAGGAGAAAGGAAAATAAAAAAATGTTTTACCCATATGAAATGCTAAGTTTTTAGTTTGCTCCTTTGGTCCCGATGTTAGTTGGTTACAAGTCTAGACCAGCCCACGAGGTATTCTGAGGGAGATGGGGATCCACTCCTCAGAGCAGTAGACAGTAGACCTTTACTGGCTTATTCTAGCGTATTACGGCACGCAGTGTGTGTTTGTGTAAAATCTAGTTTTAACCAATCTTATGTATAAAAAGGTCCAGTGGCGCCTGACCTGTGGTGGCGCAGTGGATCAAGCATTGACCTGGAATGCTGAGGTCACCGGTTCAAAACCCTGGGCTTGCCCAATCAAGGCACATATGGGAGTTGATGCTTCCTGCTCCTCCCCCCTTCTCTCTCTCTGTCTCCTCTAAAATAAATAAATTAAAATAATTTAAAAAGGTCCAGTGGCATGAAAAGATTCTTGAAAAGTAACTGCAGATCAAAGATAACACAGTGCAAGCAAACAAGAAAATGGCAGAGCCGTTACGTGTGGAACCAAGCTTCCTCAGCTCCAGGAAGTTAGAAACAGGGATTAGATCTAACAAAAAGATAACCAAGAGACTCAGAAAGTTTCAAGAGTCTTGAAAAAGTAAACCAAAAGACTCAAAATTATCAGCCCTGGCTGGTTGGCTCAGCAGTAGAGCATCAACAAGGCATGTGGATGTCCTGGGTTCGATGCCCAATCAGGGCACACAGGATAGGCGAACATCTGCTTCTCCACCTGCCCCTCTCTTCCCCTCCCGCAGCCATGGCTCAATGAATTCAGGCATGTAGGCTCCATGGAGCCTCCATCTCAGGCTCGGTTGCGAGCATGGCCCCAGATGGGCAGAGCTTCAGCCCCAGACAGTTGCTAGGTGGATCCCAGACAGGACGCATGCGGGAGTATGTCTTGTATCTCCCCTACTCTCACTTAAAAAAAAAAAAAAGAAGAAGAAGATTCAAAATTATTAAGGAAACAATTACAAATGTGTATTTTTATCTATTAACCCTTGCACCAAATGGGTATTATGCTTTCCAGTATTAGCTCATTATGGTAGCATGTGTATCATTTATTAGTAGCTATAAATACATCCCAGGAACCTGCTCAAAAAAGTTTACAGAAAGGGTGTGTAATCAAAAAGAGCTCTGATGATGTGAACTCTGACTTCTGAGACAGCTAAAACAAATTGAGACCTAGGTGTGTATCTGTGTCAGACAGTAAGTGGTTGGGGGGGCACTTTCTCGAGTTCTCACAAATGATAAATGATGAGTTTTTCATTTGAATCCTGACTCCTCAGCAACTCTTGAGATAACAGGCAAGTCCATTCCCTATGTGGACTGTATTTTCTCACCTCTACGATGCGAGTTTGAAAGAGATGATCGGGAAGGTCACTTCTAACATGTCATGGTAAGGGGGTTCCCAAGAACATGAATATGTAAGTAGGTGGAACCTGTCAGGGTGGGAGAGCTGGTTAAGGAACCCGAGGCAGAGCACTGAAGTGGACAGCTGGAGAGAGAGAGCGGCAGAGCAGCCTGTGGAGGCTGCGGAGCGGACCGGGTCTGGTTTCCACTGGGAAGCCCCTGGATGGAGGCAGTTTGACAGGCCATGAAGTGGGCCTTCTCATTTAGGCCCAAGTAAAGTACTTACAAGACGCTGGTTAAAGCAGGGGTCCCCAAACTACGGCCCGCGGTCCACATGCGGCTCCCTGAAGCCATTTATCCAGCCCCCGCCGCACTTCCGGAAGGGGCACCTCTTTCATTGGTGGTCAGTGAGAGGAGCACATTGACCATCTCATTAGCCAAAAGCAGGCCCATAGTTCCCATTGAAATACTGGTCAGTTTCTTGATTTAAATTTACATGTTCTTCATTTTAAATATTGTATTTGTTCCCATTTTGTTTTTTTACTTTAAAATAAGATATGTGCAGTGTGCATAGGGATTTGTTCATAGTTTTTTTTTATAGTCCGGCCCTCCAACGGTCTGAGGGACAGTGAACTGGCCCCCTGTGTAAAAAGTTTGGGGACCCCTGGGTTAAAATATGGTAGATGCTGGGAAGATCCCTAGTCAGTCAGCATGAGTTAACAGAAAACAGTTTAGCCTGACCAGGCGGTGGCGCAGTGGATAGAGCGTCGGACTGGGATGCAGAAGACCCAGGTTCGAGACCTCGAGGTCACCAGCTTCAGCGCGGGCTCATCTGGTTTGAGCAAGGCTCACCAGCTTGGACCCAAGGTCGCGGGCTTGAGCAAGGGGTTACTCAGTCTGCTGAAGGCCCGCGGTCAAGGCACATATGAGAAAGCAATCAATGAACAACTAAGGTGTCACAACGAAAAACTAATGATTGATGCTTCTCATCTCTTTCCATTCCTGCCTGTCGCTCTCTCTCTCTCTCTCTTTAAAAAAAAAAAAAAGAAAAAAAAAAAAAGAAAACAGTTTAAGGGTTGGTACAAGTTAGGCCTATATATCTTTAAAATATGTAATGCAGAGGAGTGATTTGCATAGCCAGTAGTGTCATAGAGTAGTAGCTTAAAGTACTTGCTAAGTACTTTAAACCAGAGAAAGACTGAAGTTGCTTTTTGCCTCCTAGATCCCAAATAATTGTTTCAATCTTCTGAATAGGAGTTTCATTTGCAGTTTTCATTTAATAACAAAAAAGGTTTAAGCTGCACTGTTTTTCCCTTCTCCTTCCTTCATCTTCTTGTTAATATATATTGAGTAACAAATCTAACTTAATTTCTGGCATTCTTTTTTTTTTCAAGTTTTCCCAAAAAAGAGGTACGGATGAGGAGCCTATAGAATCCAAGTAGGAGGTCTGCACGCGGAGGTGGGGCAGAGGAAGGAAAAGAGCTTTACAGTGAGCTTTGCAGACTGTGCTAGGTGCTGGGGTTGCAGAAATGCATAGATCCCAGTCCCCAGTTGCTTGCTGGAACTCACGAAGACAATCCGAAATGCCTGAGTGTAGTTGCCTGACACCAGTGAGTCAACACATGGGTTTGGCATATGTCAGGCAGCTGGGATACAAAACAAGCAATTAGGCTGCGTGCACTCTGCCAGGAAGGAGTGCTTGTGCCAGGCCAAGAGGGGTGTCAAACGTGCTGGCATCAGTCCAGTCATACACTCAGGGCCTGACTGAGGCGCCCTTGCTGACACCCATGAGGGAGATGACTTGCCTGATTGCTTCTTGAGGACAGTGGCCAGGTTTAGGATCAAGACCGGAAATGTGGGAGACAAAACTGAATCAAACAAATGAGAAACTAATCTCAACGGTCAGTCAGCGAGAAGTGGTAGGGGTGTGGTGGAAAGAGCCCCGGGCAGGAAGGCACTCCTAGTTCTGACTCTGGTAACTAACTGCAGGACCAGGGAGAGTCTTCCGCCCTCTCTGGACCTCCTTTCTCTCATCTGTCCGTGCAGGCTGAGGTTTTGGGCAAACGGATGTAAAATACAACCCAATGCATATTTAAGAATGGATAATGGTTTTAATCTGGTGCTACCCGGTCCAGGTCAAGTGGTCCTACTACATGCTTCAGAATGTTAAGCAAGGAGCCTTGCTCAGTGCTAGGGTCACAGCGGAGAGGGAGACGTGGCCCCGACTTCAAGGAGCTCGTGCTCTGCTGGGGGAAAGGACTGCCCGGTGTGTGGCAGCACTCAGCGTCTGCAGAGGAGTCCAGCCGGCTAGGAGGGCTGGTGCCTTTAGGAGGTACCCAGTTTTTTAATTACATTAAGGTGAATTTTAGTGACTACAGATAGATAACACCGCAGTAAGAGTAAGGACCTAAGAGTAAGAAGGCCTCGCTTTGAGTGTCAGCTCAGACAATTGATTCTTTGCTGCCTGACCTCAAGCAAGTCTTTCCTCTTTGAGTTTCAGTGACTTGATCACTTTTTACCCAACAAAGTCTCAGGGAGCAATAGCCCACGCTCACCCTACGACTGGAGGTGTGTGGCCCCAACCCTCCTCTTAGCTCGCGCATAAGTATGTAAGATAGCTATGTGAATGTGAATGGTATAGTTATATAATGATCACGTCATGGAGAGTGACTTGGAAGGTTTAGAGGAGCCCAGAGGAGGGTGATCAATTGTGCCAGGAAAAAACAGGTGGCGGCCTCACTGAGAGGACGATGGCTTAGAGCAGGGGTCTCAAACTCAACTCAGCATGTGGGCCGCAGAGCAAGATCACAGCCGTTTGGCGGGCCGCACTAGGTCTACAAAAGGCAACTGTTACGCAACACTTTTCAGTGTCACAAAACAACCAGAAACTGTAGTTCGCATCACAACTGCTGTTAACTAAGCTAATATCTAGCTAGGATGCTAGAGAAATGAAAAATACAAGTAGGCCCCTAGGCTTACTTAATTTTATCCAAAATATTTTGAACTTCGTGGATTAGTCTGTGGGCCGCACAAAATTGTTCGGCGGGCCGCGAGTTTGAGACCCCTGGCTTAGAGGGAACTCTGAGGATGAGTAGAAAATAATACCCCAAACTCCATTATGCCGAGACAGTGACCAAGGGAAATCAAAACACTTCAAATATAGGTAATAAGAAGATCATATGAGCCAGCTGGAAAGCCAAGTTGGTGACAGTGATTTGCACCCTGTGTTAGTGATTGATGTCTCACCAAGGTGGTCTTTCATTGTGCAACTATACTGCTCACAAAAAAAATGGGGGATATTTTATCACTTCATATTCATTTGGAAATATCCCCTAATTTTTGCAAGCAGTTATTTCTTAGCCACACTGACCTTTCATGTGGGGTCGGTGTTCCAGCAGTGTACAGAAGCCAGCTCATACCAGGTCACAAGAACTGACTATTTAGTGCTCAAGATTTCTGCAAGCTAGTTTTTAAATACAACTATTAATAAAAATGAAATTATATGAAATTAAAACTAAGTAAATTACATTAAAAACAAAGGTAAAAAAAATAATCAAAGCTCATCAATTCATAGTTATTTTACTACAGTCTTTGCTCTGGAGTTGATTTAGGACTATTGTAGCTCTATGGTGGAAATGCTGTATAATGTTGTATTGCTGCACATCTCTTCCCAGCTCTCAGTTCAGTGACATCACATTGGCAGCTGAAATCAGTCGTGATGGAAGTATTTACACCACAGAAATAGGCAAATGCCACAAATTAAAGCTTTTTGGTTTTGGGGGTTTTTTTTTTTTTTGAAAGTCAATTGTGAAATGTTTAGCAGTACACCACTGGTGGTATCCTTTAAATAAATGGATGAAGAAAGAAAGCATTTGGATCCAACAGCACATCTTTTCAAACCTCACTGGGCAAAAACAGATGGCAGGAGATGCATTTCAGAGGCCTCCGCAGAGCAGACTTCTCCATCTCCTTTGTTCCAGGGAAACCTTTCTGTTAAACGTGGTTTTCTTGACAACTGAAAATGATAGTCAAACAGGAGGAAGATGGAAGTATTTTTCTCCAGGACTTAATTCCTGAGCCAAATGCCTGTTTTGGCAAGAGGCCCCTGTGGCCTACAGGGGCACAGGGAGTCAACTTAATCTTCTCCAGAATCCAAAGCAATCCACAGGAGCCTGGGCTAAAATTACATCTGCTCTAGCTTGCTGAAGTAGAGGCCACATGATAGCCGAATGGCGCTGATTTAACATCTTCCAATTATCAGGGAATCCCCAAAGAAAGATAAATCAGAGGAAGATGGCCCACATGTGTGTGAGAGGGAGCAGGGCAGTCCCCAAAAGGAAAGAAACCATTCCCAGAGGGCTGGTTGTTGTCCGGGCAGAATCTGAAGACACATACCAGGAGCAGGCTGGACAGTGCCCAGCACCAGGGGATGAGATCTGTTAGTAATCCTCTAGAAGGACAAAGTTCCAACAGTAAGAAATTCAATTTTCCTCCATTAAAAAAAAAAAAAAAAAGCATCTCTCAGTACCAGCTGAGTACAATTGATGGAACAAATCTCTCCCATTATCAGAGAGAGAATTTTACGTAAATATATCGAGAGATCTTCAGAGCAGGACTGAGTTAAGCCTTGCCTGCTTAACTTGTTTGCCATGTAATTGCATTTAGACCAAGGACCTCAGAAGGAAACCACTGACTGAATTAGCATTAAACCAGATTGTATGTAGTGAGGTGAGCGGTAGTGAGGTGGTTGGGGGTGGAGAGCTTGATGCATTGTGGGTAAGTTGTTTTTGCTGTTCTTGCCTTCAGAAAGGACAAGCTGACACTAGTGAGACCAGCTGCTTACAAGCCTGGTGTTAATTGCTTTTCTCATCAAACAGAGAAAAGTTTATCACTCTAAGAAGGTAGAGATGTAAGCACCTAATAAAGCAGAAGCTGAGTTTGAGATCCGTTTTTAATGAATGCCCACAGACCTCATCAGTAGCTCTTCCCCAGGACTAAAGAAAAGCCTTTGACCTGAGATGAATGGAGAGAGTTATCTGTACAACAAACATGACCTGCATCTTTGCCTCCAATCTGTCTTGTCAACGAGGTCTGTCTCCCCAGTGACCTGATCCTTTAGGACGCTGACCCCAGTGAGCACCCTCATTTCCACCCACTGCCAGCAGTAAACAGACTGGGCTGGAGTTGGGTCCAGAGTTGCGAGGCCTGGATTCAATGCCTGGCTCTACCACCAACTCCCCGTGTGGCTTGGAGCAAAGAGCATAACCTCTGTGGACCCCGGTTTCCTCCTTTTCCAGCTGGCTTTTCTCTGGCTCCACAGGGACTAAGCCTCTGAGGAGTGGCCCTCAGAATCACCCCGAGAGAGAAGGGGCCCCATCTCTGCTTCACTTAGAGCAGATCTTGTTTGTATTTGTTTTCTATTTGGGGGTCCTGATAAAATGTCAACTTCTCTAAAAAGGCTCTGTTTCTGAAATATTAGAACAAAAAGAATCATTTTAGATAATCTCTAATAGTCCTACTTATTTACTCAAGCCATCGTTTTGTTTGTTTGTTTGTTTGTTTGTTTGTTTTTAACAATGACAAAGTACTGTTAGGTATTTCCAGGCACTGCAGAGAGAAACAGACCTTGACCCGGCTCTCAGAGAGCTCGTGACCTAGTAGAGGGGAGAAACATGTACAGGGAGGTGGGGTATTAGGGGTTTGTGTCGGGTTTTAGAAGAGAGTGACTAGTTCTAATCAGGGCCAGCAAGAAAGGCTTCAGGGCAGAGGCATCACGTGAAGCTGGGTCTTAAAGGCTGCGAAGCTTGGCGGAGGGGCGGAGGAAGGACAGGTGGGGCAGGTGGGGGAACATCGCACAGACACAGAGGCTTAAGCAAATTTGCCTGGTGAGCTTGGGGGAAGCAGATGGTTAGTCGTCTGGAATATAGAAGGGAAGTGGGACGGGGGATACTGGGAGAGGTGACAGGTTTCAGAACCCACTCCAAGGGGCCAATGCTAGCATCTGCCCTTCTCCTGTTGGCAATGCCAGATGAGAAGTACCCACTGTTCTGTTCACTTTCTTATATTATAGTCCCCTTCCGGTGAAACTATTAGTGACAGTATTCATCACTGCCATTTGTGGCACTTGCTCTGTACTAGGGTGAAAAACAGAGATTGAATGAAAGAGCTGTCACATACTTGTACTGGTTTAGAGAGCTAAAAAGTGGCAGAGCTGGGATTTGTACCCAAGTCACAGGACTCCATATTCACATGCATAAATACACTGTATAGCTCTCTCAGATCAGCTTTTATCTCCTCACAGCATAATATAGCATCGTTAGAAAATAACCTCTGAGTGAGATATCTGAAAACATCCCCCAATAATTCTTAGAGGACACTTTGATGCCTTAAGTTGAGGCAGTATGAAAAAAAAAGAAAAGGTTATTGTTCATCTTAAGTAAGCACCGTGAGCCCCAGTGTCCCAAGACTAAATGACCTGCCTCTGTCTTCTGACCTCCTGGGTCTCCCTGCCGGTCAGGATTCTGCACATGAAAAGGAGATCATGGTATTTACTCTTCTCTACCCACAGGCATGCATGTGTCATTCGTGGTCAAGTGATGACATCAGATGCGACCCCGCTGGTTGGTGTGAACATCAGCTTCGTCAATAACCCTCTCTTTGGCTACACGATCAGCAGGCAAGATGGAAGGTAGGAGACCTTTTTGTGGACCAGGGTCAGTGAAAGCTCTGCTTTCGTGGTCTTGCCACTTAACTCCTGCTGTAATGACAATGTGGAGAGACGATGGGACTTGGGTTCAGAGGACCTGAGTTCAGATGCCCAGTTCTGCAGTTCACTACCTGTGTGACCTTGTATCTCGCTCTCATTTGATTCCCACAGTAAACCTCGGGTGCCTTAGACATATTATCCTGCCTCATGACTTTGGATATAAAACACGCCCCCATGGACCACTGTCTACAGACCAGACAGCTCCAGAAATCTGAGCATTCCTGCTGTGTGGTCCATCTGAAACCACCTAGGTCTGTGGAAAACACAGAGTAACAACAGAGCTCTGACCTTTGGGTCCCTGTGAGAACCATCAGCAGAATAAACTAAAGTCTTTTTAATCACTCTAGCACCCCCATTTGCTAGCTATGTGTTCTTAGACAAGCCTCACCTGTCTGGGCCTCAACTTCTTCACCTGTTAGATGGTCCTAACACTATGTAGCTCACAAATTGATTGTAAGGATTAGATTCTATGATGGATGGGGCAGCACCCTGAACGTACCTGTAGTAGGTCTTTGATAAATCTTAGGTCCCTGCCCCACTCTGGTTCATTGCTATATTCCCAGGGTCTGGCACATGGTACATATGCAATAAGTATTAGCTGTTTATTAAATTTACAAGCTACCAAATAAAGAGAAGGTCATGGTTACAGTACAAACAATGAGAATGTCTTGGAGAAAAGGAGAGGGGAAGGAGGGAAGTGGAATATTTAGGCTGTCAGTGGTGACAAGTCCTCTATTTTTAATAAAATCAGGTGATGGCAGTCCATCTGGCTACATGTGGGCCCATAAGGTTGATTTTCACTCTGTGTTGGAAACTATGCTCCAGCCTGATTGATTTTAGCACCTCTTTAATCCAGTATCAGATGTGAACATGTCCCGTCCGAGGTGATAATGAAGCAGAGGCTCATCTGTTGGTAGATATGTTTGCCTCTTAGAAGGGGTTGGCAGCCCGGACACACTCCCCCTCCTCTCACTCCCTGTGGATGGGAAGGCCCAGGTGGAAGAGGCTGGCGGCCAGTCACCAGGGGCAGCCCGGCCAGGCCAGGCCGCAGCTCCCTCCCCTGCACACGCTCCCTCCTGGGAAGGACCTCAGTGCAGACTTCCGCTACAGCGCAGTGGAATCTCCTTCCTCATGCTCCGTCTGTGCCACCGTCCAGCTCAGGGTTGCCTGCTTTCTGGAAACAGCAGTCGTGAGCATCCTAGGCAACAGCTATTCTGACTACATTATTACCTGCTATGAAATCGTCATCAAAAAGGAGCCATGGGCGCTAGAGTGGCTCTGGTCACTGCAGAGCGATGCCCTGGAGGGGCAGAGCATCACCCCCTGGTGGGCAGAGCTTCGCCCCCTGGTGGGCATGCCGGTGGATCCCGGTCGGGCACATGCGGGAGTCTGTCTGACTGTCTCTCCCCGTTTCCAGCTTCAGAAAGAAAAAAAAAAAAAAAAGGAGCCATGGGGACTGCTCTTCTTCTGCCATGTAATTTGACCATCAGTCATGTGAGATGGCAAATTGTCAGTTCTCTGCCCTGCTGTGCATGACTAGGGTGGGTCTATAACACACACCAGAGTCACATAAGTTTGGTGGCCCTCAGGAAAAGCTCACTCTAGCACTTCCATTCCAGGCTTTGATCCCTCCCAATTGCGCCCTTCCTTGCAATCTCTACTGTCTCTTGAGAGCATGGGGGTCCTGGGAGGTAAGAGTCAGCCATATTTCCCCTATCAGCCTGCTAAGTTACATCATAGTTGCCCAAGTTGCTACAACTGATAGCTTGGGTTTCAGAACAATTCTTACTAGTGCATTATGGAACTTAAATTTTCTTCCCAACTTAGACACACTGCATAACATATGGGGAAGTCACTACTTATTTCTAAGAGCCCAAAGATCCTTATTTATTATATGTGAATGGGTAGCATCCTCCCATTTCCCTCCCCCTCTTCCCTGCCTCATTTCCTTCTTAAACCCCACCCCACCCCCCAGACCCCAGGAGAAACTGTAAGGCTAGAGATATAGTTGGAGATGACAGTATACATATGCAAATCCAGAGACCAGGCGTAACTCATCTTTGTAACCTTCACATCCCAGGCAGGCCCTCACCCAGTCCTTCCCCAACCCCCACACACATACACACAGCCCACACTGAAATGCCAGGCCTCCCGTCCTAACAAGAATTCATAAATAAAAACAGTAGCAGAGAAGTTAGCCAAAAAGATCATTAAAAAGATGAAAAATAGAAGTCATGAAGAAAAATGTCAAAAGAGGCACAGACAGGAGAAGCAGTTCAAGCTCACTGAATTGAAAAATGGGATTATATGGAGCACCATGCCCAGGGAATGGGGCCCTGTGCTTTTCCCATCCATTATCCCATCTAGCTAATTAAAAACACTGCCAAGTGATTATGATCATTAGCTTCATTTTACATGAAGAGATTGAGGCTCAGACAGGTGGCATAACTCACCTGCGGAGTAGGCAGAGCTTGGACTGGCCTGGAGCTACTTGGGCTTCACCTGAGATCCGGGCCTCCCTTCCCCCAGGTTCAAATCCACGCCCCCAGCAGGTTTACCCCTAGATGAGCAGGCCTGGCTTTTGGCAAGAGCTAATTACACCAAGCTCTTGGCAAGGCCAGCTGCCCTCAGCTTGCTCACAGCCAAGAGAATATGTCCTCACTCCCTCCCCATGATCACTCTGTCATGAAAGGAGCTTGTAAATCAGGCCAGGATTCTGTTTGATGGTTTAAAAAATGTTCTGTCAAAGTACAGATGCTGTTCAGTTCTGTGACAGAGCTGTTGTCTGGTGTTTCCCAAACCACAGATATTCTACTGGAGAGCCCAAACCCAAAGGCTTGGTTCAAAATAAGTGCCTTCTCTGGTATTTCTCTCTCAGTGCTTATCAAAATAAGTGGGTGGTGCCTAACTTTCTTTGCCCAAGTGTGAGCCTAAACAGGCTGAGGGAGGACGCAAACTGGGTGAAAAGCTTCCACAAAGGGCAGAAGAGTCAGGCATTGGAGCTTGGGGACCCGAATCTGGGGGTGCCATCTGTTAAGATTTTGCACCAGGAAAGAACAGTCCAATGCAAAATCCTTTCCTCCTTCTAGAGGAGGGAAGAGCAAGCTGGAACAATGAACCCAATCCCACAAGGTGTATTTGCTAGGGATAAAGGAGAGGTCCTGCAGTGGGGCCTCTAAAACCCACCGCACAGGTCAATGTCGAGTTGACTTGCAATAACAGCCAAAGTCAGGAGGAACTTAGGGTGTTTAGTGGACAGCCAGTTCAGAAGATACTGACAGTATATCATTCATGCATTCATTCTCAAACCTATAATCCTCAAGCACTGGGCTAGACTCTAGAAAATCTAAGAAAAATCAGTGTCCCTGGGCCAGAGAGTAAAGCTTTTAATTCCAGTGCAATGTGATGTGTGCTCTAAGGAGAGTGCATGTGGTGCCATGGGAGCCCAGGGCCGGGAGCCAGAGTTCTGACTGGGGAAGGAGTTAGCAGGAGCTCTCCATCTAAAAAAATCAAAATGAGAACAGGCCTTGAAAATGCATCCTAAAAATAATAGTTGCAAGGACTTTGGCCAAAAAGTCACTATTTCCAAGTCCTGAAGGATGATCAAAGGCAGAAGAAACAGACTAATTTGAAGTTACCTCAGCAGGTAGAACAAGGATCAAGAAATAAGGAGTTATAAGAAGAAGGATCTAGGCTTAATTTAAAAAAAAAGTAACCATAAAAATAATGAAAGATCAGACAAACTCTTTATCACTGAAAGTATGCAAGTAGGCTCCAAATGGCCCCTTGATGGTGAGTCCGTAGAAGAAACTAAAACATCACCATATTGGGAGAGGGCAATGAACAAAGACTCTCAGAGGACACTGTTATGGAGATCTTATCTCAACTGGGAGACTGGGACTCAGTCCATGGTTCCCCTTTCACTTATAATATATTGTGATTCTGATAGTGCCATCTGTAAAGTGCTTAGCTGTTTTGTAATCCCAAAGACCCATGTTGAGTAATTTATCATAATCAGGGTTAGAATTGGTATAGTCATAGAATCTTAGTGATTTAAGAAAGGTCCACTTGAACTTTTATGTTGCATAAATGAGAGAATTGAGGATTAGAGAAGCTAAGTGACCTACCCAAGATCACACAGTAGTTCATGGCAGAGGCAGAACTGGGCTTAGGGTTCCTAATGCCAGGGCAGGGCTTGTTCCATATTATTCTGTTGATCTATGTTTGTTTGTTTGTTTGTTTTAAGTGAGGGGAGGGGAGACAGAGAGACACTCTCACATGTACCCCAGATGTATCCGACAAGCCCCCTTCAGGGCTGTGATATTCTGCCCATCTGGTGACATTGCTTGGAAAACAAGCTATTTTTAGCGCCTGATGCAGAGGCTCCACCAAGCTATCCTCAGCACCCAGGGCCAACTTGCTGGAACCAATTGAGCCATGGCTACAGGTGGGGAAGAGAGAGAGAGATAGAGAAGGGAGAGGCATGGGAAAGCAAGTGGTCGCTTCTCCTATGTGCTCTGACCAGGAATCACACCCTGGACATCCACACACCGAGCTGATGCTCTACCACTGAGCCAACTGGCCAGGGCCTCTGCTGACTTTTCAATGAGCTTCAGTTCCAAGAGGCCCAAAGTACCAGGAGCACCATAGCGGAGGCTCATCAACTGCCCTGTGTCTTGGCAAATTGCTCTCCATTGCAGTATTTTTTAATTTGGTTTTAGCATATTCTCTATTGTGAATCGTTTTCAATAATAATAATGCTTTCTGGAATATTCGTTTCTCTGTGTGGCTGCAGTGGAGCCTTCTAGGTTTCAGAGTCTGCTCGACAAGTGCTCACTCACATCCTTTGGTGTAATTTTTTCTCCTTTCTCCATCTATCTCCTCCTGCTCTTCTTCCTTCTCCTCATCATCTCCTGTTTCCTGCTCTCCCTGCTCCCCCCTCTTCTCTTTTTCTCAACCCTCCCCTCCCAAACAGCTTTGACTTGGTCACAAATGGTGGCATCTCCATTATCCTGCGGTTCGAGAGGGCGCCTTTCATCACACAGGAACACACCCTCTGGCTGCCTTGGGATCGCTTCTTTGTCATGGAAACCATCACCATGCGACACGAGGAGAACGAGATACCCAGCTGTGACCTGAGCAACTTTGCCCGCCCCAACCCTGTCGTGTCTCCGTCCCCGCTGACGTCCTTTGCCAGCTCCTGTGCAGAGAAAGGCCCCATCGTTCCAGAAATTCAGGTACCCAGCTTTCCTAGCTGCACTGATCCATGCCTTTGTTTGGGGGGTGGAGGAGGATCTCAGAGACAAGGGAAGGAAAGACCCCATCAGCTCCCCAGGCACACACTCTCCAGCACACAATACTTTCCTCCTGCCCTCCCCCTCTCCATCCAGTTCACTTCCACTTTCCTGTTCCCCAAGCTCCAGTGTCCCTGCTCTCATTATTTCTGTTAAAAATATTTATGATGGTAGGTCCTGCCAAGTGAAGTGAGACAGAGGGACTCAAATAGTGAGCGTCATAATAAAGATTAAATGAGAAAATGTCAGTGAGGTGCCTGGCGCATGTCTGGCACCTACTAAGTGCTCGATAAATTTTAGCCATCATCATCATTATTATTAAGATTATTTTACATGTTCTGCCTTCATGCCAATTAAGGATTGCTTTGGCTCAAATCTCTAAATGCAAGCACTTTACTTAACTATCATTAAAAGAAAGTAATTTGGAAAGATGCATTTTAATCTAATAGAAATCAAGAATGATTCTTTGCCCAACACAACTGTGTAGAGTTGATTTTGTTCCACCATCTTTACCCAGTTTCTGTAACAGAAACAAAGGCCTGGAGAAGAGGGGAGATGGGGAGGGGGTGGATGGGAGCCGCCCCGGGGTCCTGGTGCCTAATGAGAGCCCTGGCTGTGTGCATGTTAATGGTTTGCTGGTGCTGACTGAGCAGGGGGGGTTACACTCTTGTGTGTATATTTCATGCCTGGTTGAGCAAACACATTACTCTGCGTGTGCCCTGTTGAGAGGATTCAGACTCCAGCCCCCAAATAGGAAATACAACCGTTTTTGAAATCCTCATTGCACCCAAGGTTGAAACCTTAGTCCTTTTCAGAGATTCAGCGCTTGTCTCCTGTCTCAACTACCAGGCTGACCTTTCTTATGAAATGGTTGTCTGTGGAGACAAAGCTTGCTGGAGAGGAGTAATTTGTTGCTCATCCCTGCCTGGTTCGGCTCTAGCTAAACATTTCCCAGGAGCAGGGACTTTGGAACAAATGAGGTTAAAGGTCCCACCCTCTTTACAAGGCTCCCAGGGCTGGGTGTCTGTGAGCCCAGCTGGGTCACAAACCTTGCTTATAATCACATTGAAACAAAATCTTGGGTCTTCCCAGTCCAATCAGTATCCAGCCTTTGCAAGTACAGGGAGATATAAATTTTAAAGGATATGTTAAAGAAAGTAAATATTTATGAGAGTGCCCGGATGGCACTTGAACCTGGCCTGTCATTCACTGGCGTGTAGCGCCTGCTTGGCCTAGAATTTGTAAGCTAAAATTTCATTTAGGTTTAGTTTGGGCTTTGATTTAGTCCCAATCCCTCAAGTTCTGTGTAGTGGGGAGAATGGAGTGGGTGGGAGTTCACACCCATGTCGGAAATGGACAGAAAGGAAAGGATTGCTTTGTGAACGCCCAGTTCCTCTGAGAACACAAGAGTGGAATAATCATTGTCCTTTTAATGGATACGTTAGCCTCAATTGATTTAATGTCCCCTTCTTGAAACAGAGCTCACAGTATCAAGCTGCTAAAAGTTCTCTGCTTTTGCCGTGTTCCAGAAAATCCTGGCATTAATGTGCGCTTTCCCTTGTGGAGTGAGGCCCTTTCCACCCAGCTGGCCACTCTGTTCATCTGGCACAGCTTTGGAGCATGGAGTCTCCATGCAACCAATACGATCTCTTTCTATGGACGAGCTGCAGGCTTTAGCCGCAGGTCCTTAGCAGGCTGTGCTCTCAACCCTGAGTAACTGGTCAACGCCTCCCAGAGTCTGTTTACTGTCCTGAAGGAAAAAGCCTTTGGAAACAGATCTTACTTCAGGAAATTTTTGAGAGAGAAACAGTGTTTGCCAAGGCAGCTGTCCACATTACCCTGAGGGTAGGGTCTTCTTCCTAGTCCCCCTGCTCCAGCACCACCGTCCCACTTAGTAACGTCTCCTGAGTCTCCATTACATGCTGGGCACTTTCTATATGTGACCTTTCTCAGTCCTCACACTAATCCCACGAGGAAACTGAGAGTCAGAGGTTCCATGAAAGTGACATTATTCTAAACATTTTACACATATTACCTTTGTTCCTCTCAGTATGCAGTGGGCTGTGCACGGTCATCCTCCGTGAATGGAGGAGCAGCCTGAGGCTCAGGGAGGCAGGGCTGTACCGTGGAAGAGCCGACCCTGGAAACCAGGCCTTCTGACTCTTCTTTCCCTCCTCCAGCCTCTCCTCCCTCTTCCCTTTCCCCCTCTTCTTCCTGCTCCTCTTCATACTCTGCTTCCCACCCATCTTTCTTCTCTCTTTTAGTTCCTGCTCCTCCTCTCCCATCCTTCCTCTCTGCTTCCTCCTCTGCTCGTGAGCACCCAGAGTACACAGGGCCGTGGCCATCTTCCCTCCACGGTGAGTCCATGACCATCACTGGCTGTGATCTGTCTCTCTAGGCGCTGCAAGAGGAAATTGCTATCTCTGGCTGCAAGATGAGGCTGAGTTACCTGAGCAGTCGTACACCTGGTTACAAATCTGTCCTGAGGATCAGCCTTACTCATCCTACCATCCCCTTCAACCTCATGAAGGTCCACCTCATGGTGGCGGTTGAGGGCCGCCTCTTCAGGAAATGGTTTGCTGCAGCGCCAGACTTGTCCTACTACTTCATCTGGGACAAGACAGATGTCTACAACCAGAAGGTGTTTGGACTCTCGGAAGCCTTCGGTAAGTCTCCCAGCCACAGGTCTCGACACCATCTGCAGAGAGACAACAGACTGGGGGGCGGGGGGGGGGGGCAAGGCTTCTTATCCACCTCCCTTGTTTCTTCTCACTCCTTTCCTCTTCTCAGAAGTACCAAAGGCCATAAAGACCTTTCAGTGACCCTCCCTGACCTGAAAGACCTAATGCTAAAAAGCCTGACCATTAAAAAAGGGGGGGAGGGGGGTTACAAAACCAAAAAGGCCCTTGACAAAAACACCATGGTGGTATACAACGGGCTGAAAAAGGCTTTGCGCCACCAAGATGGAGCCGTGTGGACATTGCCAGGCCCCCACAGCTATCAGCCTGAACTTGTCCATTAAAAATGTGAGTGGCTGGAGCCCCTGGGTTTCTCCAGTTTTACTGAGGTGCAGGAGTAAGATTCTCCCTTTACCGGAAAGGCTTGGGGGAACTCTTTACCTCGTTTCCAATCACAATGGTTCTCTTTGTTGTTATTGCTGTCTTTTTAAAGATGAAGCAGAAGGTAACTCTTGCCTCCCCTGGAAGCCCAGCCCACTTAGGGAGCTGGCGTGTTCATCTCCACTTCTGGGTTAGAGCAGGGTCCCAGGGTTGGTTCAGAGCTGGACTGTTAGCAGTTGTAACCCTCGAAGAGTTCATCCTCCAAGCACTTAGAGCAGTGATTTTTCAACTGCTATGCCTCAAGAATTTTTAAAACAGGCAATACCTAACTATTTAGTCAGGGGCACTGACCTCTTTTCCCTTTTCCCTTATATTGTCAAATTTTTAAAAATGACAACAGCTAGCACAATAGCCACCTGGTATGAATGAATCAAAATTATACATTTTATTTTTAAAGATCAGCAAAAAATATAGTTTTTGGTGTGCTGCAGAGTTTCCGTAATTAGTTTATGTGTGCCATAAGGTGAAAAAGGTTGAAAATCACCGACTTAGAGTAATAGCCCAGGAAATCCCTTCTCTACTTGAACCCTACTTCAATTTCATTCCCTTTCTCGATTTGGTAAAGGCAGAATAAGGCAGCAGAGAAGAAGTAATGTTATAAAAAAGAAATAGAGAGAGGGAGGGAGGGAGGGAGGGAGGGAAGGAAGGAAGGAAGGAAGGAAGGAAGGGAGGGAGGGAGGGAGGGAGGAAGGGATAAAAGGAAGGAAGGGATAAAAGGAAGGAAGGAAGGAAAAAAGGAAAGAAGGAAGGAAAAAAGGAAGGAAGGAACAAACGAACCCTGGGCTTGCCCAGTCAAGGCACATACGAGTAGCAGCTAGCAGCTATGAGTTGATGCTCCCCACTCCTCAATCATCCCTTTCTCTCTCTCTCTCTCTTCCCACTCTCTCTCTCTCTAGAAAAATTAATAAATAAAATCTTTAAAAAGAGAGAGAGAATGTCTGTTGAGCCCCCGCTCTGGGCATTGTGCTCCTCTGTACACTGGTACCTCAGTTAACTTCACAATCACCCTGTGAGTTAGAAATTGTCTCCAAATCCTGCATGAGGAAGCTGAAGCCCAAAATGGTGAGATAACTTTCCCAGGTGTACAAGGAAGAAACAGAGCTGGACTTATCCCAGACCATTCCTGGACTTTTGCATCCCACCCTACCCCAAAACAACGCCTTGGGGGCAAAGCCTCATCTCTCACTGTCCCCAGCCCCTCTGTGAGCCAAACACCCTCTGTGGGCTCCTCAGAAACAGTGCAGTCTTTCAACCTCTGCAGATGAAATGAGCACACATAGTGCTCACCCCTGCCAGTTAAAAAGGGAAGTGTCCGCATAGCTAGACTTTAGGGACTGAGGTTCACTCTCCTGACATGACAGGTGACCAGTAGGAGGCATCATGAATGCCTAAGGCAGTGGTCCCCAACCCCTGGGCCACGGACCGGTATCAGTCCATGGGCCATTTGGTACCAGTCCGCAGAGAAAGAATAAATAACTTACATTATTTCCGTTTTATTTATATTTAAGTCTGAACGATGTTTTATTTTTTAAAAATGACCAGATTTCTTCTGTTACATCCGTCTAAGACTCACTCTTGACGCTTGTCTCAGTCACGTGATACATTTATCCGTCCCACCCTAAAGGCCGGTCCGTGAAAATATTTTCTGACATTAAACTGGTCCGTGGCCCAAAAAAGGTTGAGGACCACTGGCCTAAGGGACTGAAGGTCACAGGGACATTTTCTAGCCATATTCCCCTCTGGCCATAGATGACCAGTAATCTTTTATAGTACCCAATGCCCAATTGTTGATTCCTGTCTTGAGAGTGTGGTAGGATACTGTCTGCCGAAAAATAGTGTCTGCACAAAAAGATGACTTGGAAGAAATGGCATTCCCGCCTCTGCAAGTTCCTCACCACAGGGTGGTCACGGGGCTTCCCACAGCCCCAGCTTCAGGGAGCCTGCCGTGGATAGCCTGCACCCCAGGCACCTACGGAGGCAGGGCTTGGGAAACAGAAGTGAGATTTGGGGATTTTGAAGCTTTGACACCTCAAACCAACTTGCCACTTTCAAAGTACCTTAACTGAGCTCCTTTCCACAGATTCATCATAGATGGTTTTAAATTTTTCTTTATTAAAGTAATGCTATTCTCATTAATAAAAATTGGATAAATGGACAAAAATAGAAAAGAGGTCATACTAGTTCTTATAAGCAAACATAACCACTTGTTAACATTTCATTTTGTCCATGTGTGGTTTTTCTTTACACAGATGTAATACTGGATTATAACTAGTCTTTTCAACTTAGCATTATTCCTGTGTCACCCATGGTCTTTATAACCATGATCTCCAGTGGCTGCTTAATATTTCTCCAGTGGATGCACTTTGGTTCGCTCAACCTCTAGCCCCTTTTGAACCTTTAGGTTACTTCCAATTTTCCACTATTAAAAATAATGCTGTAAAAATGAAGTGGTTGCCAGAGGGGTGGGTGGGGGTAGGGTTGTAAAAGGGGCCAAGTAATATATATGGTGACAAAGTGATCTGACGTTGGGTGATAGGCCCACAATGCAATGAATAGTTCACATGCTTTGGAGATGTATGCCTGAAACCCATGCGTTCCTATGGACCAATATTACTCCATTAAATTTAATTTCTAAATTTTAAAAAAATGAAAAAGAAAAAATAATGCTGCAGTGGAGATTTTTAGGCCTAAAATACTTCCCATACTAAAGATGATTTCCTTGTAATCAGTTCAGCTGTGTCCTTTTAAAAGGTAGCTAGGCCTGACCAGGCGGTGGCACAGCGGTGGATAGAGCGTCGGACTGGGACGCAGAAGACCCAGGTTTGAAACCCTGAGGTCGCCAGCTTGAGCGTGGGCTCATCTGGTTTGAGCAAAGCTCACCAGCTTGGACCCAAGGTCACTGGCTTGAGCAAGGGGTCACTCAGTCTGCTGTAGCCCCATGGCACATATGAGAAAGCAATCAATGAACAACTAAAGTGCTGCAACAAAAAATTGATGCTTCTCGTCTCTTTCCCTTCCTGTCTGTCTGTCCCTATCTATCCCTCTCTCTGACTCTGTCTCTATCTCTTTTAAGAAAAAAAATAGCTAGTATATTTGTTTAACTTTTTCTAATAATGTACAATTGCTCCTCCAAAAAAAGGGATATTGAGGCTCAGCATCCCTGTGTTATTTCTGCCTATAAATCTGCTTCCACTTAGAAATATGATCTCTTTTCCTTTTCTACACAAGACAAGCAGGGGCCTTGCATACAGATCTAAAGCCAGAGAGAGTCTTTGCTCACCTGTGCATTTTGTGCCTCTCGTTGTGTCTAGTTTCCGTGGGTTATGAGTATGAGTCGTGCCCAGACCTGATCCTGTGGGAAAAGAGAACAGCAGTGCTGCAGGGCTATGAAATCGATGCATCCCGCCTGGGAGGATGGAGCCTGGACAAGCATCATGCCCTCAACATCCAGAGCGGTGAGTGGATGAACACAATCCCAGAGCCGGCCGTGGGCATACCCTCACTGCCTTTGCTCTCTGCCCTGCCAGACAAAGAAACACATACATCAGATTCCATAGGCTCGTAGGTGAGCACTTGGTCAGGAGGATTAGTCAATACATGCCCTGTGGTTACCTGCTCTGTGCCTGTCACTGCTAGGCTCTGGGGATGCAAAATAGAAAGGCCTCAGGAATTTACTCTGGCCAGAGGCCAACACTGCCCAGACAGTTTCCGCGCTGTGCCATGCACGGTGCCATCACAGAGGAAGCACTGTGGGACACTGTGGGGCACAGAGAGGAGCATATCACTCAGCTCCTTGACTCAGCATGGTGCCTCTTTGGAGAGAACTTCCGAACTGAGTCTCAAAGGGTCTGTAGGATCAGATCTGTATCTCTGGAAGGGAGAACATTCCAGGCAGAGGATACAGTATGTGCCAAAGCACGGAAGCCTGAAAGAAGGGTAATTGGAGAGACGATTCACTGTGGTTTGAGCGGAGGGTGAAATGAAAAGAATCCCGAAAGCCAGAGCTGGGGGTTGGGGCAGCCAGAGCCCAGGGTAAGAAGATTAGGACCTTCAACTTCATCCAGAGGCAAGTGTCAGGTCTCTGAAAGGTTTAAAGCAGGCGAGTGACACAATCAGATAGTATTTTAGATAGCTCACTCTGTGTTCTGGGAGGAGACCACTTAATATGGTAATGATGTCAGATATCTCCTAATCTATAGACATAATGAATGCCTATCAAAGCCACCAGATGTTTTGGGAGGAAATTGTCAAATTGATTCTAAAATTTATGGTAGAATAAAGATTTGTAAATAGCTAGGTCAACCCTTAAAATAAGAACAAAAAGAGGCACACACTAGATATTAAGCTATCTTAGAAAACCATTCTAGGCCCTGGCCGGTTGGCTCAGTGGTAGAGTGTCGGCCTGGTGTGCAGGGGTCCCGGGTTCAATTCCTGGCCAGGGCACACAGGAGAAGCTCCCATCTGCTTCTCCACCCCTCCCCCTCTCCTTCCTCTCTGTCTCTCTCTTCCCCTCCCACAGCCAAGGCTCCATTGGAGCAAGGATAGCCCTGGCGCTGGGGATGGCTCCTTGGCCTCTGCCCCAGGCACTAGAGTGGCTCTGGTCGCGGCAGAGCGACGCCCCGGAGGGGCAGAGCATCGCCCCCTGGTGGGCAGAGCGTCGCCCCCTGGTGGGTGTGCTGGGTGGATCCCGGTCGGGCGCATGCGGGAGTCTGTCTGACTGTCTCTCCCCATTTCCAGCTTCAGAAAGATTAAAAAAAAAAGAAAAAAGAAAACCATTCTATCTAAAACCCTGTGGTGCTGGCATAGGAACAGATAAGTAGATTCCATGGGACAAAACAAGGAGTCGAGACACTGACCTGTGAGTAGGTTTGTCTCAGAGTAACAAAAAAGCCAAAATAACAGAATTGCAAACAAGTTAAAAGTTTGTTTTTTACTCACCTGAAAGTCTGGAGCCACATACCCCGAGCCTGGTCTGGCACTCAGCAGGCCCAGAGGCCCAGCCTCCTTTCCCCTCATCGCTCTACTCGAGCCTCCATCCCCAAGGTCCTGGTCCAAGGTGACCGCTTCTGCTCCAAACCTGACATCCTCTTTCCAGCCAGCAAGACAGAGGAAAGAAAGAACTAAGAGCAAGCCCCTTCCATTGTTAAGGACACCTTATGGCAACTGCCATTACCACTTTTACTTCTATACCATTGGCCAGAGCTCAGTCACCTGGTGGGTGTAGCTGCACACTGGGCTGGGGATTATAGTCAGTTCCAGATGGCCCTGTGCTCAGCTGAACAGCAGGGTTCTATAACTACAGAAATAAGGATTGGGGGTGGAGGGGCTGGGTAGTATGTATATCTGTGGATAACTGCAGTTTCCTGCCACACATCACAGGTACATTAGGACTTGGCATACGGTAGAGGAAGTATTGCTTAATAGTGGAGGATAGGTAGGTGTTTCAGAAATTGGTATTTGGAAAATTGGCTCAATATGTGGAAAGAAATAAAATTCAGTTCATACTTTATACAGAGTAAATAAAGTTTGATTAAAGATCAAATTTTGAAAGATAACACTTTAGTAGAAGAAAATATAGGAGACTATCCTCCCTAAAACCTAAAGTAGCAAAAACATTCGAGTAGAAAAATGACTGATTGGATTCATAAAAATTAAATCTGTACAACCAAGGACAAAGCTAACAGGTGACAGCCTGGGGAAAAGGTTCTTCGGACCATGAAAGACAAACGCACTCAGGCGTCGGTGTGGAAGGGGTGGGACTGGAGGCAGAACCCCGTTGGGTGGCTGTGGGGATAACCCAGGAGATAAAGGACGATCCAGTCCTGAAAAGAAACAGCATGGATATGGGGTGGAGCTTGCAGGTCATTGAGTTCCATCCCTTCATTTTTCTGGTGGGGAAACTGATGCCTAAGGACAATTAAAGAGACCGGCAATATCTGGACTCAGCCCATTAGTAGCAAAATCAGGTAAAAAAAACCCAGTTGTCCTGACTCTACTTTGGTGAGAAGAAACTGGGAATTAGTTTTCCCCTGCAGTTCTGTCAGCATTCACTGGCACCTCCTCCGTGTCAGGGTCTGTGCCGGGCACTGGGGGTACGGAAAGGGAAAGACAGTCCCTGTAACTTACAGCGGTGTCCACCGAATGAGAGAACAGGCAAGTGCAGTAAAGAACCCATGCTGGGCCCTGGCCAGTTGGCTCAGTGGTAGAGCGTTGGACTGGCATGCAGGAGTCCTGGGTTCGATTCCCGGCCAGGGCACACAGGAGGAGCACCCATCTGCTTCTCCACCCCTCCCCCTCTCCTTCCTCTCTGTCTCTCTCTTCCCCTTCCGCAGCTGAGGCTCCATTGGAACAAAGATGGCCCGGGTACTGTGGACGGCTCTGTGGGCTCTGCCTCAGGCGCTAGAGTGGCTCTGCTCTCAACAGAGCGACGCCCCAGATGGGCAGAGCATCGCCCCCTGGTGGGCATGCCGGGTGGATCCCAGTCGGGCGCATGCAGGAGTCTGTCTGATGCCTCCCCATTTCTGGCTTCGGAAAAATACAAAAAAAAAAAAAAAAGAACCCATGCTGGACAGAGACCTGCGCTGGGTCCAAGAGAGCTGTGCAGCCCTGAGAGGCCGTGGAGCCGCACGAGTGGGAGCCCGGACTTGGCAGTGCTTCTGCTGTCTTGTGTGCGACCCCCGGCGAGCCCCTTTAGCCTGTCCTCCTGTTGTCCTGCAGGGCTGTTGCGAGGATCTAATCAGTTAAGCAGTGTGGCCTATTCAGGGTTTCACTGTGGCAGCCTTGGGAGCTGAGTCTGGAAATGATAGGCAGAGATCTCGCATTCCTTACAAAACCAAGGCGCCTCTGTGGCCGGCCACAGGAGAGAGCCTCTTCCTGTCCCACAGCTGACTCTGTCCTCTGTCCTCGTCGCAGGCATCCTGCACAAAGGGAATGGGGAGAACCAGTTTGTGTCTCAGCAGCCCCCGGTCATTGGCAGCATCATGGGCAACGGGCGCCGGAGAAGCATCTCCTGCCCCAGCTGCAATGGCCTGGCCGACGGCAACAAGCTGCTGGCCCCCGTGGCCCTGACGTGCGGCTCCGACGGGAGCCTCTACGTGGGAGACTTCAACTACATCCGCAGGATCCTCCCCTCTGGGAACGTCACCAACATCCTGGAGCTGAGGTATGTCAGGCACTGCCATTCTCACAGTCCTAATAACATCCCTTTGCCGCCTCTGAGCCCCCCTGGCATTACCCGCCGGGCCCAGCTAAGGGGCAGGGCAGCGCCTCACCTGTCAGATTCCCAGGACTTTCTACTGCCCTGCTCAGAGGCTAAACGAGAAGCGGAGGGCCATGGGGAAGCAGGTGCTGAACTCCACAGGGCGCTGCAACGGAGACAAACTTCTCTTGGGACAGATGGTGTAGAAGGCCTCTAGCAGCCAAGAATTAGCCTCCTTGGAAGCCCCTGGATCTTCTCTCTGCCTCCTAGCACCAAGCTGATTGAATCGGACTTAATCACATGAGTCTTTTTATAAGGACAAGGAATGGCATAATGACCGAGAACCCCATGCCAGTGTTGAGTTTGGGCCTGTTACTTAACACTCAGAGTTAGGAGCGGTTCTCTTCAGCTGCCTGGTACTGAGGTAAGACCCACAGGCTCAAGTCAAGCAGCACCTCTCCGCTCCGGGTGCTGCAGAAACGGCCGGGGCATTCTTCTGTTTCCCCAGCCTGGCTGTGAGTGATGGCGCACAGCCGCACCTGCGGCGGGCACGGGAAGGGCCTCGCCTGCTGGATTTCTCTGTGCCACCCTCGCCCAGATCCCTTTAGAACCACAGCACTGCCCTGAGATGGGCTCTTGGGTTACACGTCTTTTTGAGAGTTAGGGGAGCCCCAGTTAACCTTTCAGGACAGATTACACCAAGTTCTTCGTGACTGCTTTCTCCTGGGCTGCCGTCCAGGTGAACAGAACAGGCCCACTCCTAAAGGGGGGGGGGGGAGGAAACACATTTGTGAAGCCCCTACCATTTATCCAGGATAGGAGTTCTGCAAGATAGTTATTACTATTGCTCTTGACAGACCCACCCCCATAAAAAAAGGACAGTCAAGGATTTTTTAAAAACCGGTCAGAGGTTCATCGTCTACAATGGCGGATCCAAAATGCCATCATGCCGCTCTGCCGCCCAAAAGAATTGTCACCTGGACTAGGGAAGGCCACCATGGCTGACTGCCTTGCTAAGGTATTCCCTGGAGTACGTGCCTGCGGAGACTCTCACTGTGCAGTGCACATGCAAAGAGAGGGGAAGGCAGGCTGGCTGACCAACAGCCATGACAGCCCCCAGCAGGGGAGCGTTAGTACAAGGACAATGAAGGCAAGGACCTTTGGCCACAAAAAGAATGAGGAGCTCACATTCTGTGGACTCATAGGAAATCAGGTATCAGGCTGAATGAGAACCAGGCCACTGAAGGAATATTCTCTGCCTTGCTTCTCTCTTTTGTGAGTTTGATCGGCATAGGCATCTGTCAAGGAAGAAGGAACCCTTGAGTGTTTGTATTGAGTTCGGTCAACTGCTCATATTGTCTTTCCATCTCCTGTGCTGTAATGGAAAGAGCCCTAGGCCCTGGCCGGTTGGCTCAGCAGTAGAGCGTCGGCCTGGCGTGCAGGGGACCCGGGTTCAATTCCTGGCCAGGGCACATAGGAGAAGTGCCCATTTGCTTCTCCACCCCTCCTCCTTCCTCTCTGTCTCTCTCTTCCTTTCCCACAGCCAAGGCTCCATTGGAGCAAAGATGGCCCGGGCGCTGGGGATGGCTCCTTGGCCTCTGCCCCAGGCGCTAGAGTGGCTCTGGTCGCGGCAGAGCGACGCCCCGGAGGGGCAGAGCATCGCCCCCTGGTGGGCAGAGCGTCGCCCCTGGTGGGCGTGCCGGGTGGATCCCGGTCAGGCGCATGCGGGAGTCTGTCTGACTGTCTCTCCCCGTTTCCAGCTTCAGGAAAAAAAATACAAAAAAAAAAAAAAGAAAGAGCCCTAGACTGGGGGTCAGCTCACCTAGGCAGACAAGCTGCACCCTTTGGAAAAGACACCCTTCCTGGGCCTCCATTTCCAGTCTTCCAAATAAGCGATCCCATTTCCCTGTCTCCCTCCCACTGTTTGGAGGAGATCATGGAAGACAGTGAGTAAGGAAGGAAGGAGGAAATGAAATTTGGAAAGGAAAATAAATTTATTAATATGTTATCCTCTTGATATATTTTTCATCAAGTCTTTTTTCACAGGCCTATTTCTCTATGTTACTATCTCCCTTCTAATTATAGTATATTTCCAATTCTGTATTCTGTTATGAAACTAATCGAGATAATCATGGTGTGCTCTGCAAGTTTTCAGAACTCTCTGCAGAGCAGACAGACAGAGACACAGCAGTGAGCATGAAGAGATCCGGGATGTGTCTCTGTAGGGGTGGGCAGGGCAGGGAGGGGGCGGGGGGCGTGTCCCAACCTCTGTCTCAGCCCCTGTGAAAGCAGCAGCATGTGTCAATCTCGCCCTCCTCGCCCAAGTCAGCAGTTGTGGTGCAGGTGAAACCATGCTTCTTCTGTGATATGTAGCTGCTTGTAAGTGAGCTCACTGACAAATAACATCCAACATAAAATATATCAGTGTCATAGCTGCTAAGTCTTTATTTATTATAGCATTGTACTATACCATTGCTGTCAAGTTTTCAGGCTGCTAATAATGCTTCTAACCCTGCTGCTAACACCTCATTCTTTCTTCTATTCCCTGCTCTCCTGTCTTCTGTCAGAAATAAAGATTTCAGACATAGGTAAGCCAACCAGTGGAGAATTTCCCGTCTCTCCTCTGCCTTGTTGCGTGTTGTATGGTAAGATGCATGTGTCAATCTCAGATGACTCAATGGCAGATGAATCCTGTGTGGTTGGACGTGATTGGGGGTAATCAGTTACAATGAGAGGAGGTCATTAATAATGGTGGTGAGAGCCTGAACTCCTTTAATCTCTAGCAAGTGCAGCAGTTACTTTGGTAGTCTGCGGACATGACAGACTGAAGTAATAGGGAAAATTTTAACCTTGACATCATCATTTGAACACCACAGTCTGCTTATCCTTAGAATAAAGGAGGACATCATTCTTACTGTGTTGAGTGACTTTGACCATCACAATGGCAAGTCGTGAGAACATCTCGATCAGGTGAAGAACCCAGAAGGAAACAGGTTTCATATTTACGATTCTATGGGCATGACAGATGACTAGGCTTTGATGGCAGGGGTTCCGGGTGACCCTACGAGAAGATTTGCCAGCAAGGACAAAGGAAAAGAGGATTTCCAGACCTGGCAGACCACCCAAAGAGAGCAGTCCCCAAATAGGAACTTTGTCACAGAGTATGTTTGTCACGTAGGTTCGTGATGACACTGCAGCAGACAGAATTGGGCCTCATCAGACCAACTGAAAGAAACGTCTGCCTGTCGTCGTCACCGGTCACTGTGGCACTCAGCTGACTCCTTAGTAATAGTTCCTGCTGAGTCCCCCAGCCTCACACACATTTGGGTGACTTGGGAGTCACCATGGGAAGATGGAGCTGTGGCTTGCACTGCTACAGAGGCGCTCCTAGTTACCCACGTGTTGCTCAGAGCAAAGTGGAGTATGGGGAGGATGCTGAGTGGGATAAAAGAAAATCTTAGGATTGTAGAAAGAGGCAGACAGACCCAAGATCAAATAGTGATGATATTCATATGTATATAGTATTAGTGTAACAATCATATATGTTAAATGTCTAGAGCTTTCTAGTGTGTAGCAGAGAGGAGCTAAGGGATTTACATGGCTCATAGCAGCTAAGCCTTACACCCTATGAATTAGGTACTCATGATATATGTAATTCACAGGTGACAAAACTGGAGTGCCCTTGGGTGACCTTGTCTCCCATGGAGGTTGTAATAAGGGTTATAGAGGATGTTTGTAAAGCAGCCAGCACTGTGGCAGGCCCAGTAAGGAGCTTCAGGTCATCGCAACAATTATAGGATTATGATGTCTCCCTATCTCCCAAAAGGAATTCAGTCCTCTTGACAACCAAAGACATAGGCATTAAAGGAAATTAACTAGAATGTGAGAACAAAAGAAAAAAGGAGGAAATACATGTATGTGATGGTATATCAAATTAGACTCTGACCCTCTGGCCACCAGAATAAACAGGGAAACATAGTTACTTCCATGGTTTGCATTATCTGAAATGGGAAAATATGCCCACTTCTCAGAGGAGGAATATTTTGTCCTGACGCTGAAAGATAAAACATTTTCAGTGAGCTTTGTATGGAAAATACTGAACGATGTACTTACTGCTCTGTGCCCTCAAGTGCAGTTTCACAGAAAACACAGAAGTGCATTTCATATGAAATCTTCATTTAAAACCTACCGTTTCACATGAAAATCTTCCATCAGTGGTGGGAACTGCCTCAGGACACGGCTGGGGTACAGGAGGGCCTAGCTGGGAAGAGCCAAGAAGCCAGGGCGTGAGTCCAGCTGTCTGTGCTATGCATTCAACATGTGACCTTGGGCTGGTCACCTTGCTTTTCTGGGTTTCAATTTCATCATCTGTAAATTAACAGGGTTGTGGTTCTGGTGCCTTTTGTTTCTGATGTTTAGAGATATTTTGATATATCCATTTAATATATGATTACAAAGCCAGTTTCCTGGCCTCTCTCAATTCATTGTTTTTCTCATATGCTAAAAACTATTTTTAAAGTGAACCACAGTGGGCGAAAATAAAGGAATTGTTTTCTGCCTTTCGGTTTTTGGAAGGTAAGCCAGAGTGAAAAGACATGGGTTCCAGCTCTGATTTTAACTGGCACCTGAATATTGACAAACCTCTTCCTCTCTCTGAGCCTTCATGTCCCCATTAGTAAATGTCAGAAGTGGATTAAAGAAATGACAAAATCTTGTCCTCTTTATCCATTTGCTGAGCCCAGGAATAGCCTTCGGCTCAGGCTGGTGCTCTTAGCCTGCGAGGAGGCTCCCCAGGGCGGTCTTGTCTCTGCCTGTGGCCTTTTCAGCCTCAGTGCCAGCCCACCATGCTGGACATGCAGAGTCCAGGGATCCCTAACCCTCGGGTCATCTTCCTCTGTGGACCCCCTCCAGGAACAAGGATCCTTGTCCACTCCCAGATCTCTTCCCTAGGGTTATGGAGGAATGTTTGAAGTCTGTTCTTGTTCAGAAGTACCCTTGAACTCAAGCCTCTATTAATCCCAGCTATACATAGTCTGTTAACTCAAACAGAGTCCTTAACTGCCCCAGGAAATTGATTGGACACGACAATATTAGGTCTGCCATACTTGGTGTTTCTGTTATACAATAACATAAACATTCTAGAGGTTTCTCAACGTGACCAGCTGCCATTTATTGAGCATTTTTATTTTTAATGGGTCATATTTTACATCCTTTATACAATTTTGTCCTCAAATATCCCCTTGAATAGATGTGATTACCCCATTTCTCAGATGTGAAAACCAAGGCACAGAGTAATGAAGTGATTTGCTCAAGGTCACCTACCAAGTGGGTGGTAGAACTGGCATTTGAACCTCTGTCTCTGTGGCTCCAGTACTCAAGCTCTTCCCAATGGTTTTAAGAACCAGTGACTCAACTTCTGCCAGGGCTGCCACAAGGGATGGTCCCAGGATGCCCCTTTGCACAAGGCAGACATTACTCTGAGACAAAGAAAGAATTTCTGCTCAGAAGTAAGGACTAGACTGCCTTTCCTCTCAAGAGACTCCTGGGTTTATAGCTCCTACTGGGACATTGCCGGCGCCATCCAGAAAGAGGACAGAGTGGAACTGACTTCCACTCATTAACTGCAGGAATGAAAGCCTTATAGTCGAAGAATGGACATAGCTTCCAGTGGTGCCAAGGTTGTGTTTAAGGAAGTAGAGAAGAATGTGAGTTGTATGGCAGACCCTGGAAACAGAGCCGGGACCATGCTCTGTGCCCGTCCCTGCTCAGGATCAGAACTTGATTAGACGCGGCTCTGCCTGGGGTCTCAGCTGTAGGCCAATTCATGCATTCAGGGTTGGTGGAGTATTCTAAGGCCTTGTTCCTTGAAATTGTGGTTTTGGCATGCTCTGAGAACCTGTTAGAAATGCAGACCCAAGGCAGCAGCACCTCAGAACTGCTGAACTGAAATCTGCATTTTAACAAAATCTCCAATTGATGCATATGCGCATTAAATTTTGAAAAGCACTGGCCTAAGACCCATGGTTTCCAAATCTGTAGCTCAGTTACCTGGAGACATCTTAAAGGAACAGGTGCCCAGATCCCTCAATGTGTCCCTGTTTGAGAACCATTGCTCTAAGACCCTTAGCAGTGACTACTTCCTGTGTACTGGACCAGGAGGGACTACTTCCTGTGTACTCGACCAGGAGGGACTACTTCCTGTGTACTCGACCAGGAGGCAGGAGGTCGTTACTCACTGATTCCCACATGCAGGACACCTTTCTGGAGCACTTCCTCTGTACCAGGCTAGGTCTGAGCCCAGGGACTCCCAGCCAGTCCCTGCCCTTGAGTTCAAGATGTCATTGAGGAGACAGACCACTAAACAGAAAAGTGTCTTAAGGTGCTAGAGGTTCTATAGGTATCATCTGTTTAAGGTCTAGTGAGAACACAGCAAGGGAAGTGGCCGGTTCTCCACGGGGTAAGGAAACCAGGAATGGCATTACAGATGAGCTGCTGCTTGCGCTGAACTTCAGATGAACAGGTTCTGCCGTGAATAAGGGCAGGGGAGCTTTCTGGGCCCTGAGAAGCAGTGTGGGAAAGTAGGAAGAACAAGACTTTGGGAACAAGCAGATTGAAGTTGGAAATCGATCCTATCCCTTAGTGGTTTCTGGCCCTGGTCAAGTCATTTCACCTCCTTCAGCCTGTTTTCTGAAATATTTTTGCTAGAAAAGAAAAGAAGCACCTGCCTTACATGTTAGTTGTGAGGAATACAAAGTATGTGTGTAAAGCATTAGCAGTGTCCAGGACAGAAGAGACACTCAGAGAAAGTAGCAGATACTTTTGTCCCTGACAGTCGCCTCTGCAGCTGTGCTATGTGGTCAGGGGACTGTGCTCCCAGCAGAAGTCCAGGGGCCATTCCCCGTGTGGCGGCATGAGGAAGAAGTGAGCTGAAGATAGTCCAAAGGCTCTGCCGACCAGAAAGGGCTGTTGGAATGTATAATTTCACTTGATCCGAATGTCAAACCTGTGAGCAAAGCAAAGCAGGAACTTAATCATCTGACAGCTAAGGGACCTACAGCTTGAACAATACAGTATAGGTTGACTTGTTGAAATTAGAACCCCCATCTTATAGGTTCAAAGCAAGTACTCTTGCCCTTACACTTAAGTGACTGCCAGACTCAAATTTGTCCAAAGATGGGGCCATAGCTTTTAGAGACTCTGGAGCAATCCTGCCACTGCCAGCCTTCCTGGAGTTCACAGCTCTGAGAAGTGGCTCCTCTCCGGGACAGGGGAGGAAGACATGAGCCAGAGACTCATGGGGCTCACCTAAGTGGACAGGGCCCCTCATCACCCTCCCTCAGGGACCTGCGTTTCTGTCAAAGTGGATAGTTTATCATGATTGATACACAAAGGAATGAAATGATCACCCTCATCTCACACTGTCATGGTGGAAGCAGAAAGATCAAAGCTGCCCTAGCATTGCAGGGCGGGATCTAAGGTCACTGAATGTTATTTAGTCAGGGCCAGGGTCATCTGGAAAGATGAAATCTATGCTGCATTGTAGGGTAAGTCACAGGGACATTTTACGATAAACAGGACATCTTTCCTATTAGCACCACCCCCAAAAGAGAAGAGAAAAACTCAGTAACTTGATTGAAAATACAATTCTATGAACTAAAACTGGAGATGTCTACTTAAAGCAAGTGGCTGCTGTGGTCTAGGAGGCACCAATCTGAATTGGATTATAAAAAAAATGAATATAACCCCATCTCGTCCTTTCAAGCACTGTCAGATTTGGGAGACAGGCACAGAATTATATGAAGTGTCCTGTAACCCAGATAGGAATCTCAGAGGAGAAAGGTTGGGGCTGGTTGGGCCAGAAAAGGTACCATTGAGCCTCCCCCTGAAGAATGAGTACCAGTTCATTGGCTGAAAGGGGAAGGGGGTGGAGCATCTCACAGAGCAGGTACAGCAGGTACAAAGAGGCAGAAGGGCTGTTGAGGGACAAGTTGTCGGTCTGGCCAGAGGACAGGTCGTCTATAAGGAAGTGGCTGGAAGGTGGTTGGGAAGATGGAGCTCCAACAGAGCAGGAAGGACCTTGCGTGCTGCCAGGCTAGGGAGTCTGAACTTAGCCTGTACGTTCTGGAAGGGAAAGCACTGAGGTGTTGGTATTCGGGTTAGGTCAGGGAAGAATGGCTTGGGGAGGACCCAGGCTGCAGGCAGAGAGACCTGCCCCTTTACCTGAGAAGGAGGTGATGTGACAGTAGGGCTAGGGCTAGAGAGGCAGGGCAATTGTAGAAAATGATGCTCTCTTAGGCCAGTTCAGGGAGAACAAACAAAGGAAAGACAGCCTCGGGTCTGGAGGCCTGGCCCTCTCAGATGCAGCCAGTCCTGAAGACACTGTCCAAAGCAAGGAATGGTTATGATGACGACAGTCAGGGCCAGATGAAGACCTTCAGAGACATCGACACTGAAAAGATGATGGTGCCTCAGTCTTCATACGCAATTCTAAACGCATTAGTCTATAAAAACTTGTTTTTCAAAAGGGCCCAAAACTTACATGCCTGATAAAATGCAAAATAGCTTTTTTCTAAACTTTTCTGATTCTCTTACTTGCATTTGGAAAGGGTACACAGGCCCCCTGCTCTGCTGGGTCAGGCCTTGTTCAGTCTGCCCCCTGAGTCCCCTAGCACTGTGTCCCACTGTCCAGTGAAAATAGCCAGCACCAGGCCAGCTAGCCTAAACAGACAGATTCCTTTGAATTAGAAGACTTTGCAGAGACTTGGAGGCGGCTGTCAATCTTAAGAGGCAGTTTGGGAGCTTGAAAACAGCTTCCTAGGAGTTGTGAGTCTAACTCCAATGTGGTCTAGACTTGGAAGAAATTGTAAATCAGTACCACGTGATAGCACAATTCAATCTTCATAGGAGATACCTACTCTATAGTCCTCTCCAAGTGCAAAAACAAACATAATGACTAATAATTAAAATGACAAGTATAATTACCAAGTACCTATGAGGTGCCGTGCATGATGCTAAATATTTGTCACAGATGATTTTATATAATTTTCACAATACACTGGCAAGGTAGCTAGCTGGTAACATTCCCGTTTTACAGATGAAGAAAACATGAGGCTTAGAAGGCCAAGTAATGTGCTCAAGTTTCAGAGTGTGCAGATAACAGAGCTAGACTTAGAGGCCAGCCAGCTCTGATTCCGAAGCCTGTGCATTGTCCCGCCCGGTGCCTGGAGGCAGCGCCGACTCCATATGCCTCCACACACTCATGAGCTGGCTTCACTGTCCTCTGTTAGCACAGCCCTGTCTTCTGACTGTCTTCCAGAAGCAGAACCATCATCAGCACTGCTCCTGTGATTTATTTATTTTTCCTCGGATATTGCTGCAAATTACAAACTCATCCTGCAGTTCATTTATATCTGACTGCAAGAGGGAGACTCCAGGGCTTCCGATAAGTGGAATATGAGTGTCAAATGCAGGCTGGGAGTCAGATCTGTCCAGGGTCTTATCAGTCAGCCCCAACTAGGTGTAGGGTTGCTGTAAAAATTCTGAGGGAGGAGAGTTCGTGTGTCAAACTCTTGAAGGGATTTTTAAAGGCACGCCCTTTCATGTTTCTGACCGGGATTTACAGACCACCTATGGTAAGCCTCATGGATAATCCTATTAAGAAAACATGTCTTGAACAGCTGGTATGGACATGGCATGGGACTGGGCTCAGCGATCTTTGGCATTTTGATTTGGGCAGGAGGGAGAGTTAGAACAGTCCCTGGGGTCAGAATATTTGGGGCACTATCACCCAAAATGGGAACATCGTCCACATAAGACATTTTTGCTAAGGTGTTCATCTCTTGCTACCTGATAGGAATGAAGAACAGTCGCACCAACTAGTGTGTCCTTGTTTTCCAGTCACAGCCCAGCGCACAAATACTACCTGACGACAGACCCCATGAGCGGGGCTGTCTTCCTCTCTGACACCAACAGCCGGCGGGTCTTTAAGATCAAGTCCACCACAGTGGTGAAGGACCTTGTCAAGAACTCCGAGGTGGTCGCGGGGACAGGTGACCAGTGCCTCCCCTTCGATGACACACGCTGTGGAGATGGCGGGAAGGCCACGGAAGCCACACTTACCAACCCGAGGGGTAAGGCGTTTCTTTTTAAACACTTCTGGTAACGCTTGTTGGGGTGTCAGCTATTTCAAAGGAAATACATGTTTATCATTGCGAAGTATTTGGAAAATATCATGAACTCTGTGGAGAAAAGTTAAGGTTATCATAATTCTACCTGCCAGAAATATTATCGGTTAACATTTCCAATCTTTCCTCCTCTTTTTTTTTTATTTACTTTTTTTTAAAAGTTTTTATTCATTATAGAGAGGGTAGAGAGAGAGAAAGAGAGAGAAGGGGGGAGGAGCAGAAAGCATCAACTCCCATATGTGCCTTGACCAGGCAAGCCCAGGGTTTTGAACCGGCAACCTCAGCATTTCCAGGTTGACGCTTTATCCACTGCGCCACCACAGGTCAGGCCCTCCTCTTTTTTTTTTTTTTTTTTTTTGTATTTTTCTGAAGCTGGAAATGGGGAGAGACAGTCAGACAGACTCCCGCATGCGCCCGACCGGGATCCACCCGGCACGCCCACCAGGGGCGATGCTCTGCCCACCAGGGGGCGATGCTCTGCCCCTCTGGGGCGTCGCTCTGCCACGACCAGAGCCACTCTAGCACCTAGGGCAGAGGCCAAGGAGCCATCCCCAGCGCCCGGGCCATCTTTGCTCCAATGGAGCCTTGGCTGCGGGAGGGGAAGAGAGAGACAGAGAGGAAGGAGGGGGGGGGGGTGGAGAAGCAAATGGGCGCTTCTCCTATGTGCCCTGGCCAGGAATCGAACCTGGGTCCCCCGCATGCCAGGCCGACACTCTATCGCTGAGCCAACCGGCCAGGGCCCTCCTCTTTTTTTATAAGTGTTTAGGTGTGTGTAATATTCACCAAAAATAAAATGAGATCACAGTAAACAAACTTTTAATAACCTACTCTTTTCCTGATAAGTCATAAACAGATCTCTATATCATTAATCTTTGTACTGATTTTAATGGCTGTGTGGTAGTCCATCAAACGGATGTCCCATCATTTATTTATCCATCCCCTACTATTGTACATTTATGCTCTCTCTCACATTATTATTTTATAAAATCATTGTGGGGTATCATCTCTGCGCATGTTCATGTGCTATAGGAAATTTCAATTTTGAGTCCTGCAAAAAGTCAGGCCTCTTTATACCCACAGTCACAATTTTTCATTCACTTATTCATCAAGCATTGACTGGATGTGCATACTGAGTATGCAGTGTGCTGTGTTTGCAGAGATAAGTTTATTGTAGCAGAAAAAATAAGACTTGAATATGAATCACTTGGATTAGGAGAGAGAGAGAAGTTCTTCCTGAGATGCAAGGGGAAAGAACTGCATGGGAGTCCAAGCCAAGAGGGGCCCCTGTGCCCACCAGACAAGGAAGAATCTTCGGCGAGAAGCCATCAATAACAACAAATATTTGTCATTCACCTTAAGCCAGTGACCTATAGTGTCTAAGCCTCAGGGTTCTTGTCGATTAAACAGGGGCAATAATACCTTCTGTGTCCACCTCCTTGGATCATACTGTGGGTCAAAATGAATATATTTCAGGCCATAAACTATAAAATTACCATGAGTGATTGCGTTATTAAATAGTGCCAGATTTCAGGGCCTGTTTCCAAATCAAAGCAGTTAGATGCTAGTGAAATTAAGCAATCCTGTATTCAAATTCAGACATTGCACCTACTAGCTGTGTGACTTTGGGTGAGTTGTTTAACCTCTCTGAGCCTCATTTTCCTCATCTGTGAAATATATACTATATAGTTGTAGTACACATTAAATATTACCAGGAATTTAAATGCTTAATGCAATGTTATCAGCTACCTAATAAACATTCCATAAATGGTGACTTGTATTACAATTGTTATACTCTATTATATTGTGTTATATTTTATCATGTCATATATCATATGACATATATAATAGTATATGTCTCTACCCCATGTCTGCAGCAATCAGGTGGTAACTATTGTGACTTCTGTGGTTACTCTTCCTCCTAAATGTGATCTCCTAACACTGGCATTGTAGCCTGGAGTGGGAAGAGCTTGCACTTGCATTATGGTTTTGCTCTGCCACTACCCGGCTCCATGACCTCCTCTGGGCCTCAGTGTCCCCATCGATAAGCGAACAGATTGGGCTAAATGATCCCTAAGACCCCTTCAGTTGCAACTTTTTACTCTATGAATTACCACCAGGTTTGGGGGGTTTTTTCCTGAGAATTTTTACTCTTTCAGGTCCTCTCCACCAGGGATTTTGAACCTTTTTCATTTCACAGCACACAGAAACTAATTACTATAATTCTAGGGCATACCAAAAAGTGTATTTTTTTTCTGATCTGACAAAACAAATAGGAATAATTTTGATTCATTCACACTGGACGGCTATGGTTATGTTGGCTCTTATCCCATTTTCAATTGATAATCTAAGGGAAAAGAGGTCAGTGCCCCTGACTAAACAAGCAGATAGTGCCTGTTTTAAAAATCCTTGTGGCACACCAGTTGAAAATCACTGCTCTGTGCACAGGTGTGTTCTCCACCCTCCCCACACATGCACGTGTGCCCGTACTCACACATATACACATGCACATAGATGTAGTGGCAGTGAAATTGCTCAAAAGCCTGTAATTAACCCAGATAAATGACAAGGGTGCTGCAATATGCAGACACTTTGCAGCAGGGAGAAGAAAAGATGTTCATCTATTTAGCACAACAAAAGAAGAAAAAAATGAAGTAATTAATTAGAGGACAGATCACTTCTATTAGCCGGTGCAGCCAACTTTGTAAACAAGAAACCCAATTGTTCATGGAGTACTCATCAGTCCTAGCAGATGGCAGAGGAAGACAGCATAGCCAGGCAGATAAGAAAACTCCTGTCTCGGTACTTGAAGAATGTAATTAATTTATATTCTAGGCAGGGAGGGAAGAAAGGCTTCCTTCCCCTCCTTGAGGCTGCCTGGCCCTCTGTGTGAAATAGCTCCCCAGCCCTGAACAGCGGGAGGCCACAGGAACTACAGCTGCAGTGGGTGTTGGTTCCTCAGAGGCCCTTGGTCTCTAAAACCGCCCTCTGACCTGTCATACACATGTGGGCCTGGCGAGCAAGAGCCTCGAAACCCACAAAGTGCTCGTCATGTTCTCATGATTATAAGTCACTAAAAAGATTGAGGGCCAACTATTATTACACGTCAGAAGTTACTATCCCCATTTTATTGATGAAGATACCAAAACTTGGAAGTGAAGTGACTCACCCGAGGTTATACAACTGGAAAGCTTTTCATTTCGAGTGTCCTCACCTCTGTGAAGCTTTTTTCTAACCCCTTCTTTCAGTTGCTCCCTCTAGAGAAAGCTGAACAGAACAAAACTGACCAGAAACTCCTTCATTTCATCATGAACCCTCTGGGGCTTCTGTCATTCCCCAGGGGCACTCCACGTGACAGTGACTCCTCCCTGAGCCTCCCAGCTATACCTGTTCTCCACAAGGTCCCAGCTCAGCTGTGGCCCAGCCCCAGCACCCCCGGGCATTTCTCAGTCTGGTAGGGGTGTGTCTAACTCCTGTGGTTCTGGACCTGAGGTGGGAGTCAGTATCACCTGTGGGTGATTTTGAAACAAGCCTTGGTCCTAGTCCCAGCCACCCCCTGAATTAATGTTTCCAGGAGTGAGGCCAAGCAGGTATGTGTTGAAAAGAACTCTTCAGATAATTTTGATGTGCATCACTGGTTGAAAAGTACTGATTTACAAGAGAGGTTCTCCAAGTTTGATTTGTATCATTATCACCCAAGGTGCTTATCAGAAATACAGGTAGATGCTCAGGCTCTACTGAGAGTTTCTGAACAGCTACCTGGGAGGTGCATTTTAGCAAGCTCCCAGGTGATGAGCACATACCTCGAAGAGTGAGAAATATAGATTTAGAATAATCCCTTCATGTAACAGCTGAGAAAACAAATGCAGAGCCGGACAGTGGCTCCCCAAGGCCACACAGCTGGTCAGGAAGAAAGCAAGGTGGGACCCTCTAGCGAATGGGAGCAGATGATTTTTAATAATAATTTTGACTCCTCTCTTCAATGTGCCTTTTTCAGAAATTAACTTCACCAATATTCTCTACCCAAATCCAAAGAATTCTTTTTCTAGACTCTATACGTCCGTAATGGCCAATGGAACTAAAATAGTGATAAGGTAATAAAACATGAAGGATGAGTATATTTGAAGAAAAGAAAAAGTCACCAAAAAGAGATTAATTACAGGTCTTCAAAAGTAGGTTAATTTAAATAATTCACAGTTTGATATTGAAAAATATCTTCCTTATCACTACCTCTAGTGCTTAACACACCCCCAGATATTCTGAGTCCAGCTTCAATGTGTGGCTATGATAAAAATCCCCAGAGGCAGCAAGGTGGAAAGACCAGAGCCCTGGAGAATCTGAAGACTTCGGCTCTAACCCCTACTTTGAACAAGTCACTCCATAACTCTGGCATCTCCTCGTCTTTAGAAAGGGAAGGAATGATGAGCGGATGATCTAATAAATCATGGAGGGGAGGGAGGCACTCTGTCAGCCCGCGAGCCTCCATGAGTATGTGGGTTGTCAGCACTCCTAACACTGTGTCTCTGCCACAGGCATCACGGTGGACAAGTCTGGGCTGATTTACTTTGTGGATGGCACCATGATCAGACGCATTGATCAGAACGGGGTCATCTCTACCCTCCTGGGTTCCAATGACCTTACCTCAGCCCGGCCCCTCAGCTGTGATTCCGTCATGGATATTTCTCAGGTAAGGAGAAAGCCTTGTCGGCCAGGGCCCTGGCTCTGCACACGTGTCCTCTCACCTAGCAGCCAGCCACTGCCCATTCATCTTGACACTGCACAAGCCTTTCAAGAGTACACTCTGGTGCTGGGTCTGTGAAGAACGCTCAGGACACTAAGATGAGTAGGACGCAGCTTCATGCTCTGGGAGTTCACCGTCAGGGGTGACAAGTGGTGACAGAGGGAAGCTGCCCAGGGAAATCTGCCCCAGGAAGGCAGCAGAGATTCACACAGCGTCAATTTAAATCCATAGCCATCTGACTTGCGTCTTTGAAAACACAACTACTTATACACTATCTGCTCTCTTTCTAGACTGTAAGCTACAGGAGGACAGGGGTTCTGCCCATCTTTTCCTCTACTGTAACCGAGTGCCTGGTAGCCAGTAGGAACACAATCAACATTTGGTGATTTATGAATTGATTGACTGATTGATTGAATCCTGGCTCTGCAACTCATGAGCTGAGTTACTTTAGACAAGTTTCTGAGGTCCTTTGATCCTCATTTTCTGTATCTGTAAGATGGAAACATTGACATCAGCCTGGAAGGGTTGCTTTAAGAAAGCATAAAACAATGCATGCGAGGCTCCCAGCTCTGCCTGGCGCTTCAGAGATGATCAATAAACAGACATTTTAGTGCCCACTTTCTTAAAGGAGGTGACATCTGTGCCAAGTCCTGAAGGTTGAATAGGAGCTTTCTGGGAGACAAGGAAGAATGAAGACATTACATACAAATGGAACAGCATGTGCAAAAATACAAAGGTGTTAATGGGCCTAGTACATTCAGTGAACATTAGAAAATTGAATGCCTGAGCACAGGGTTCTTATAAGGAAAAAGCAGGAGTTGAAGCTGGAAGTGTGATTTAGGGTCAGCTGGTAAAGGACCTTCCCCACCACACCAGAGAGTTTGGACCTTAACAGGTACGTGCCAGGGACCTAGTGTAGACCAGAGGAAAACCCTAGTGACTGGCTATTCAGCATATCTTTAATTTGTCCTGCAATGACTTGATAAGGACTAGGTCCTTTATTACTAGATCCTTTGGCGAGGCATGGCCAGTGCCAAAGCAGTGAATATCCATCTTTCCAACATTGGCAAAACCAGAAAAATAGGAGGCTTGAGTTACATTAAACTGCAAATTGGTAGCCATGGCCGGGTAGCTCAGTTGGTTAGAGTGTTGTCCCAGTACACCAAGGTTGTAGGTTTGATCCCCGGTCAACGCACATACAAGAATCAACCAAGCAGTGCATAAATAAATGGAACAACAAAGCAATGTCTGTCTCTCTTTCTCTCTCTCTCTCTCTCTCCCGTACCCTCCCTTACTTTTTCTCTCTAAAATCAGTAAATAAAATTGGTGTCAGCAATAGCCACACTTAGCATTTTAAACCCCCCCCCCCTTCTAGGGGAGCCTGCATACAGGCCCTTTTTCACTGACTGTGGACCCATTCCCTGGCGTTCAGCAGGCAGCAAGGCTGGGATGCTCAGTGGTCACGCCTACCTCTGTTATTGATGTGTGTCCCAGAGCCCCATAGCTGCCGCTAGCAGTCCCTGCACCCATGTCATCTCCCTGTCGGATGCTGGTAGGATTTCCCTCTGCACCAGCTAACGTGATTGTTACGCTCCAGAATGGAATCTGTTCTCAGCCTTTCCAGTTGGGCAGCTTCCCCTTGCTGGCTGGAGAGTCTGCCTCTCCCGACTGTGAGCAAGCTTGGATTACCCAGTCGGAAGCTGCCACGGCCTGACCATGTGCGTACAAGTATTTTCAATCCTCAAAACGGGCTCTGCACCAGCCAGCACCGGATGCCGAAAATTTTCGATCCACACATTGGAAAATTGTTTAACTTGAGCTAGAGGTACTGCCAAGCAGCCAGATCAAAGGCTTGGAAGACAACTGGCAGATCACAGAGGGGGAAAAAATCACACTTTGATTCAGAAATGCTGGACAAGAAATCTCTCTGTCCCTGGTCCTCACTACCCTTGTGTAAGCATGGAATTCTTTTTACCAAACTCCGTAGGCACAGCGTATATTTTTATGTGCACATGTGGGCAGGGGGAACTGGCTTTCATGATCAGAGCCTCCTCTGTTACAAACACCCAGCCACTTTCCCATCCATGGGGAACAGAGAGGGAAGCCAGAGAGCTGAGAACACAGCTCCGAGTGTTTTACTAAGACACAGAGTTCTCAAGAGCACAAAGGGCAGAAGCAAGGAACTCGGACCAGCTCCTCTGGCTAGAGACACAGACCGGTCCCCACGGGACACTAGAAGTAGGCATAGAGTACAGAAGGAACAGAAGATATCACCTGTTCCAAACAGGAGATTAGTCTCTGCTGAGCAGGCTGTAGGCCACCACAGACACAGAGGATAACTCTATACTTAGGGTCCAAAATGATTTCCTGAGAACTTACTATGTGCCAGGTGCTGTTAGAAATAGGGATACAGAGATGAGTACTACTTCACTTTTCTTGTTTAACTGTCACAATCATCCCAAGAGGTAGATGTTAGTTATCCTATTTTATAGATCAGAACACTGAGGCTTGGTGACAGAACATGCAGTTATAAATGCAGAGCCCGGTGATAGGCTCCACCAGGGATGTGGAAATGAATTTCGTTTTTAATCAGACCATGTACATCAGTTGTCCAGCACAGTGCCTGCCAGCTAGCAATGGGCTGTGAATATTCATTCTCTTTATAATTTGCAAAGAGCGACCTTGTACATTGTCTTGCTTGATTCTCACAATTGCATTATATAATATTTGTTACCTGCATTTACATATGGGGAGAGCAGTTTGAAGTGAGTAACTTGAATAAGATCCCAGCTGTAGTGATTGTGGAACTGAGGTAGGAAGTGAGGTGTCCTGGCCCCCAGTCCCTCGCTCTTCACCGTTCTTTATTTGTTCATTCATTCAACAGCCCGTTTTTTGAAGGAAATAACTCTGCAACAAGGCAGTGAGCTCAGAAAGCTGTTATTAAGACACAGAGTGCTCGGGAGGACAGGAAAGAGGGAGCTCCGTGCCACCTCAGGACCACAGCGTGTGGGAGGGAGAGGGACGCCGTGATTCTGGAGGCTCCTCCCTCCACTTTGGTGATGGGAAATGAAGCTTCAGCATGATCATCACTGATAGGGAGGTGAGCTCAGAGAAGCTTGGGTGCTCAGTCTGGTCTAGAACATCACACAGGCACTGGGACAGCGAGGGCCGACACTGAGAGCACTGCCCCTTCTTTCCCGGGAGCCTCTGTGCGTGTGAGGGTAAAGGACAGAGCAGGAAAGCAGAAAGCACTGGCTCTTCCTCTCCTTCCCCTCTCTCCTCCCTCTCTCCCTCGCCTGGCTCCTTCTTCCCCCTCCTCACCCACCCATCAGGGAGCCATCTTTTCATCATAATGACAGGCAGAAGGTCTGGGCAAGCAGGTCCCCGAGGTGCCACAGGACCGGAGGGCATAAAATATTTAGCAGCTAGTGTTGACAAGAAATGGGTTTTAGGACCTTGAAAATTCCCCTGTCACTTGAGAGTAAACTGTGTTCTTGCTGCAGCTGAAGGCTGCCGGGCCTCTGCGCTCCAGAGAGCACGGGACGCGTGCCTGAGGGGGCAGCCTGGCCCGGGGCTCTGCCCGGCCTCGGGCTCCGCGTTCTGTGAGGACGGAGGGGCCCCAGCTGGGAGTGAGGGAACAAGGACGCTTCAGGAAGCAGAGCCCGGGGACCATGTTTGGAAGTCAGGAGAACGGCCCTGAGCTACGGGGGCAGATGAAGGTGCCACATCTCGCGTGAATATCACTTACTGGGTTTCTTTTCACATTCATAAACTGGCATGTGTACATGGTAGGAAATATTAAAAGTTTAAAATGACAAAGAAGGAAGTTAAAATTAGCTCTTACCTCAGCATGGTTAACATGTTGATGTATGTCCCTCAAGTTTTTACCTCCTCTCGAGCCATAATCCATCGTATGTGTCGTATTTTCCCCCAAGTGGGATCTGCAACCTGTCCCTTCCATGCCATACATGGCAGGCAGTTTCTGATGTCCTTAAACATCCATCTATAACATCATTTAAAATGGCTATACAGGGTATTCTAACTTAGGGGTCAACTAAGTATATTATAAGTTATTTAGCCAGTTCTCTGTCGTTGGGCATTTGAGTTGGTTCCAGTTTTTTCATCGTTATTAAACATGGCTGTGCCTGACCAGGTGGTGGTGCAATGGATAGAGCATCAGACTGGGATGCAGAGGACCCAGGTTCAAAACCCTAAGGTTGCCGGCTTGAGCACAGTCTCAACCAGCTTGAGCACTGGCTCACCAGCTTGAACCTGAAGTTGCTGGCTTGAGCATGGGATCATAGACATGACCTTATGGTCACTGGCTTGAGCCCAAAGGTCACTGGCTTGAAGCCCAAGGTCACAGGCTTGAACCCAAGGTTGCTGGCTTGAGCAAGGGGTCACTTGCTCTGCTGTAGCCCCCCAGTCAAGGCACATATGAGAAAGCAATCAATGAACAACTAAGGTGCCACAATGAAGAATTGATGCTTCTTATCTCTCTCCTTTCTTGCCTGTCTGTCCCTGTATGTCTCTCTCTCTGTCTGTCTCTCTGTCTCTGTCACACACACAAAAAAAAATGGCTGTGATAAACACCCTTGTAGACAGTGGCATACAAGATTAAATTCCTAGAAGAGAAATTTCTTATCCAAAGGTATATACTTATTTAAATCAGCCCATATGAGACCCAATGCCAATGTAGGTTTGTAGGGAGTCTAAGGTGATGAGTCCCTAGGGGAGGGGAAACAGCACCTGCCAGCACTTCCAGCCCACGTGCAGTGTGGCTGGACCTCTTGGGGACACATTTGGCAAGGGCTTCCCTTTAGTGCATGCTCCACTCAGTGTGATATACCCAACAACCCAGCCTCCATGTCCTCTCAGCAAATCACTCCTCACCTCGCCCCCACCTGCCAACCACCATCCCTGTGTGTCCAATTGCAGACTCACCGTGGTCCCTGCCAGCTTCCCAGCCCGGCTCAGAGGAGGCTCAGATGTGGGGCCCAGGACCTCTGAACCCCTCCTTCCCAATTCTGGCTCCATTAATCCCTTCCAGGAGCACCTTTTCTCCATGGTATTAGACACTATTATCTAGAACACAGCTTCACAAACTGCAGTGTGTACAGGAGTCACCCAGGGATTTTGTTTCTTTTCTTTTCTTTTTTTTTTTTTTTTTTTCATTTTTCATTTTTCTGAAGCTGGAAACAGGGAGAGACAGTCAGACAGACTCCCGCATGCGCCCGACCGGGATCCACCCGGCACGCCCACCAGGGGGCGACGCTCTGCCCACCAGGGGGCGATGCTCTGCCCATCCTGGGCGTCACCATGTTGTGACCAGAGCCACTCTAGCACCTGAGGCAGAGGCCACAGAGCCATCCCCAGCGCCCGGGCCATCTTTGCTCCAATGGAGCCTCGGCTGCGGGAGGGGAAGAGAGAGACAGAGAGGAAAGCGCGGCGGAGGGGTGGAGAAGCAAATGGGCGCTTCTCCTGTGTGCCCTGGCCGGGAATCGAACCCGGGTCCTCCGCACGCTAGGCCGACGCTCTACCGCTGAGCCAACCGGCCAGGACGGGATTTTGTTTCAATGCAGTGTTGGATTCAGTAGGTTTGGGGGAGGCATGTCATTCTGCATTTTCAACTAGCTCCCAGGTGATGCCAGTGCTGCTGGAAAGAGTTGTAATGTCTAAAGCCACATTAGAATCACCTACGAAGCTTGAAAATCATGCCAGGGACTAGCTTCACAACCAGGGATCTGATTTAATTAACCACAGGTGGGATTTGAGCACCAATTCTTTCTAAAATCATTGCAGGTAATTTGAATGTGTAGCCAACTTTGAGAATTACTCATCTGGAACTAAGTCAGATAGGAGCCATGGTTATTTTGTCTTTACATCCCCAGAACCCAGCCATGGCTTAATCCATGAACTCAAGGATTGAGAAGTCATTTTTCATATAAAAATCTATCAACAGTTCATGAAGAGTTTCTCCTAAGCCTCTGAGCAACACCTACTTCAGCCTCCAGACTCCATCTGCCTCCCCTTCCCACCTCCATAGCATCAGCCACGATTAGCATCACTGTGGGTCAGGCACTCTGCACTAGGGTCATTCCTGTTTTACAGATGTGAATACTGAGACTCAAGGAGGCAAAGTAACCTGCCCATGGTCCTAAGTGGTGGGCTTAGGGTGTAAAGCCAGGCCTGACTCTAAAATCTGCCTCTTACATACTTTTTTGTTTCTTTGATTTTTTTATTTGTTCTTCATGTTCTGTCAATCTAATGGAGACCCTCCTGTCTCAGTGGAAGCCCTGATGGTTGCAGTCTGATCAGGGTCTTGATGCCCATTGTTGATGACAGGCTGCTGTGAGGATCAGGCAGGACTGCTTGTGAAGGCAGTTAGGACACTATTATGGACTATATGGGATGTTGGGATGATTAGTGGTGGGCACCTTGCCAGGCATTTGAGTGTTGGTGTCTCCCTTATCAGGTTCGCTTGGAGTGGCCCACAGACTTAGCCATCAACCCGATGGACAACTCCCTCTATGTCCTTGACAACAACGTGGTCCTGCAAATCTCTGAAAACCACCAGGTGCGCATTGTCGCTGGGCGTCCCATGCACTGCCAGGTCCCCGGCATTGACCACTTCCTGCTGAGCAAGGTGGCCATCCATGCAACCCTGGAGTCAGCCACTGCCTTGGCTGTCTCTCACAATGGCGTCCTGTATATTGCCGAGACCGATGAGAAGAAGATCAACCGAATCAGGCAGGTCACCACTAGTGGTGAGATTTCACTAGTTGCCGGGGCCCCCAGTGGCTGTGACTGTAAAAATGATGCCAACTGTGATTGCTTCTCTGGAGATGATGGTTATGCCAAGGATGCAAAGCTGAATACCCCATCGTCCTTAGCTGTATGTGCTGATGGGGAACTCTACGTGGCTGACCTTGGGAATATCCGAATTCGGTTTATCAGGAAGAACAAGCCTTTCCTCAACACCCAGAACATGTATGAGCTGTCCTCACCAATTGACCAGGAGCTCTACCTGTTTGATACCAGTGGCAAGCATCTATACACCCAAAGCCTGCCCACAGGAGATTACCTATACAACTTCACCTACACTGGGGACGGCGACATCACACTCATCACAGACAACAATGGCAACATGGTGAATGTCCGCCGAGACTCTACTGGGATGCCCCTCTGGCTGGTGGTTCCAGATGGCCAGGTGTACTGGGTGACTATGGGCACCAACAATGCACTCAGGAGTGTGACCACACAAGGACATGAGTTGGCCATGATGACATACCATGGCAACTCCGGCCTTCTAGCAACTAAAAGCAATGAAAATGGATGGACAACATTTTACGAGTAAGTATCAAGTAAGGCCATTTAATGGTTTTGTTTCGTGAGATGTAGGATTAAAGATGAATTGATGGAATGTTAATTTTTGGTATTTCATTTTAGTTCAGTATTTACGATGCAAACTGTTACCTATAATATGTTCTGCTTGTTCATATTCCAAACTATTGGTCCTAGGAAGGAACACAGTGTAGTGGAAAAGACATGACCTTTGGAGTCACAGGAGTTGGGCTTGAATCCCAGCTCTCCCATGGACTTAATCTCTTGAGACTCAGTATCCACATCTGTAAAATGGAAACAATGAATACCTTTCAAACATACCACAGGGAGGTGATGTAGATGAAAAGTACTTGACAGAGTGCTAGCATCTTCATATGAGCATGGTCCAGAAACATGGCAATGAGCAAAGGAACAATTCCATGTGAACAAACTGTCCACATAACCGAAGCTCACATCTTCAAGTTAAAGAAAAAAAAATTTTTTTTCTTTACTTTAACCCTTTTGGATGGAATTTACGAAGTGCTTTACATGCCTCCCTTCTCAAACATATTATACAGACGTAATGAAATCTTCTTTTCTATGACTCAAGGTCATTAATAAGAAACACCCACAATTGCATATTATGCTGTAATATGAAGATAGCTTCAAGGAAGTGAGGCAGTGAAGCTACAGAACCCTTAGTCCCTGCCCAAAATGATGCTCAACTTTCTTTTATTAGCCCCGTGTCTCACTGGCATAGTTTTACTGCTTTCTCCCTCAGAGCAGCACTACTGTGTCACTGTTTGCTTCCACAGTAGGACCCCCTCAAGTCAGCTCACTTTCCTTCTCTTCACCCGGGATACGGCTTGTTCAGTGGTGTGGTCAGAGAAACAGAGTTCAGCTTATTCCAATTCTGTTCAAACTCAACTATATCTGAGATGTTCCTCTACGAGCTATTTTAATCAATGGACTTTGTAATATCTCCTTTTCTATTTAGATTTTAAACTTCATTTTGAGGTCTTAGCCATGTTCCAGACAACTGAGGCTGCGGAACCCGTGACCATCACATAATTACGCAGGAAGGAGATGGTGAAGGAACTAGCCTTACTGCGCATCGGATATGGGCTAGGAACCATTATATTGCATTTATCACATTTCCCCATGTATAAGACATACCCTTTTCCAAAAATGTTGGGGTCTAAGAACTGGGTGTGTCTTATACAGTGGTTGTAGATTTTTTACTTGCATTTCCAGCTTTTTCGCAGGAGTGAATTTTATGATGAATAAAACTTGAGTTCAATACCTTTATTTAATACATTTTTTTTCAATTTTGGGCCCCAAAATTAAGGTGCGTCTTATACATGGGGAAATACGGTATGGGTGATATTATCTGCTTTACAGAAATTGAAGCTGAGGCCCCGAGAGGCTCATTTGTCCACTGTTATACGGTGAGAACAGGGCCGAACAGGGATCACAGCCCAAGTCTGTCTGATGCCAGAGCTCATGCTCTTTCAGCTCCGCCCTGCTTTCCGCTGCTGTTTGTTAATCCCCAATGAACTTGAATCTTTGAACCGTAACGTTTCCTTAAGCTTGATCAAGCATCAGTTTCTCCCAGTCCTAGAATCCCAAGAAAAAGGATCTGTAATAGACTTTTAAATACAATTCGCATCAAAACATGTCACAGCAATTTGTACAAAGTTCACTGGCTAAACTCCTTTCTCCAAACAAGACCTTGCTAGTTATAAAGAAAAGACAAAGATCCAGGAAAACAGCAATTATCTTGATTAACTCATTGAAATGGAAATACACTAAATAATTCAATTTTCCCCCACTGCCCGATGGAAATCTCTTTATATATTATTTAGCCAAAACAGTGGTTTCTTTGTCAGAGAAAGTCAGTGCACTCAATTAGTTCTCAAGGTCACTCTCTAATCCCAAACTGAATGCTTACACATCACTGCAACCGTTCCTCTCTACCAACCCTGAAATCTAAAACCATTTCCTACAACTCTACCAGAAAGGATTCCATTTCCCCATCCCTGGCTTTCCTGATGAAATACACAGCCAGAGTTAATGTTTTATTAAGAAGGAAAAGTTAGTACAGTTCACTTTTTATAAAATCATATTTGGAATTTCAAAATATCCACTAAACAGCATTACCCAGGAGTGGAAGATAAAAGCCCTAAAATAAAAATAGAACCTCACCTGACCAGGCGGTGACACAGTGAATAGAGCGTCGGACTGGGATGCGGAAGACCCAGGTTTGAGACCCCGAGGTCGCCAGCTTGAGCACAGGCTCATCTGGTTCAAGCAAGGCTCGCCAGCTTGAGCCCAAGGTCACTGACTCGAACAAGGAGTCACTTGGTCTGTTATAGCCCCCCAGTCAAGGCACAATAGAAAACAATCAATGAACAACTAATGTGCCACAACAAAGAATTGATGCTTCTCATCTCTCCCTTCCTATCTGTCCCTATCTGTTCCTCTGTCTGACTCTGTCACCAAAAAAAAAAAAAATAGAAACTCAATTTTTTTAGATCCTACTGTGTGCCAGACTCTTCCCAATTTAGTCTTCTCAACAACCTCAAACAGTAGAAATTATCATCCACATTTTTTAACAGATGAACAGGTTGAGGTACAGAGAGATTAGGTAACTCGTCTAAAATCACCACGAGCACACACCAGTCTGTTCTTTCAACTATACTGACTGAGTTCACCTTTAGTTCTTGGTGATTTATCTGTATGACAGGGATAGAAATAGTAAATGTTTTATAGGAATAGTCTGATGTTCGAAATTTCAAAGAGATAAAAATATGGAAAACTCAATGTCTAACTCATCATAAATACTCAAATGATAATTGCAGTCATTGTCCTTATTAATATTATCATTATTATTTCAAGCAGTATTAATGGCAGTACCAGTAATTGCAGAAATGTTGTTTGAGCATGGAAGATATTACCCGAGAGTAGCTGCCAATAAACTAATCAAAGGAGCAGAGAAAAGTTGTAATTGAAGTAGGTAGGGAATTTGAGGTCAGACCAGAAGAACAAGATCAAGTGTCAAGTCTCAGGTTTCAGAACTAGAAAAGGGTCAGGTCCCTGCAAATATCCAAACTTGGCTGGGAAAGGCATGCAGAGTGGGTCAAGGGAAAATGGCTCAGCTCAGATTGTGAACCAAGTGAGGGTGCCAGATAGCAATTTTCACTGGGTGATAGCCACGTCACTCAGGGGCAGGCTGGCTGGCTTCCAAACACAAGCCTCAACCCGACAGAAATAACGCCTACTTTACCCTATCACAGGGTCATTATGCAGATCAAAAAATTAAATAAATACTGAAAGTAAAAGTACTTTGCAAACTATGAAGCTCCTAAAGAAGTAAAGATGTGCGATATTATTATCATTACTATGTTTCTTAACATAAATTTGGACAGATTTTTCCAATGCACCATTGTTTTAGTAAATTTTCTACTTTTGACTCCATGAGGCAACTTAGTGGATTCCAACTCAACTGCTCTAATATTAAAAAAAAATCAGTACAGGCTTGCCTATGACATGGGCTATTACTGAAACAAGTTTCAAGTTGGCTTTATTGATTCTCTCAACAGATTAAATAATACATGTAACATAAACATCACACACTACAGAGCAAGTTTACTTAAAGAGTTCACAACCTGACTGGTGGTGGCACAGTGGATAGAGCATCAACCTGGGATGCTAAGGTTCCAAGTTCAATAACCCAAGGTTGCCAGCTTGAGCGTGGGGTCACCAGCTTGAGCATGGAATCATCAACATGACCCCATGGTCACTGGCTTAAGCCTAAGGTTGCTGGCTTGAGTAAGGGGTAACTGGCTCAACTGGAGCCCCCCAGTCAAGGCACATATGTGAAGCAATCAATGAACAACTAAAGTGCCACAACTACGAGTTAATGCTTCTCATCTCTCCTTTACTCTGTCCTTCACTTCTCAAAAACAAAAAGGAAATTTCTTTTTTTAAGTTCACAATTCTGGGAAATCAAGGTTAGTTTCCTTCCCTCAACCTATGGATCTGCTAGTAGAAAACTTCAAAGGAATCTATAATGCAACCTTCATCTCCAATGTGTGGCCTCATTAACTTCAGACTTGAGCTCCTGGGCAGATGGCATTCGATAGCTAAGACAATGGCCTGATGAGTGTGAGGCAGGTTCCAAAATAGGCTTGCGGAGTAGGCATGAGCAATCAGTTTCTCCAAGTTCCATAGGGAGAAGTGGCTCTGGCCTCTCATGAGAGCCCCTGTCATAGTTATTCTCACATTAACTATTGTGAGACTCTCCCAGACTGATTTATCTCTGTAGCAAGCTTAGAGCTTGCCACCTAGTAGGTGCTCAATAAATATCTTATGAATGAAATACAAATTCAGGAGGGAAAGGAGATGGAGGGAAGAAAGACTAGGCTGTGGTTAGAAGGATACTAGATTCGAATCCCAGCTTCAGTACTATCATTGCTCCCAGCAGGGTATAGAATTCAACTCAAAAGGTTCAGATGAAGAGCCTTGGCTTTTGGGTTTTGCTGAGGATATAAGAGCTAGAAAGAGCATTGTTCCCAACCTTACAAAGAAAATAAGCCAGACAAAGGATAAATTCGTAAGTTTTTCTTGAACTCCTTCTCTGAGGTCACAAGGCAATAAACTGACCAAATCCAACAGGAGACAGACTCCTGAAGAGAAAGACAAGATGTGAGCACTAACTTACTTGGGTAAATGCCACTCGTTACCAGTAACAAGAGTTCAGCTAGGCTGTTGGTGAATATACAAAGGCTAAGTACACATTGGCAAGAGAGTATGAAGCCCTTGGAGGCTGCAGAAATTAGGAGAGTCCACATTCTCTTCAGAACTATTCTCCTCAAACCTCACCAGGTATTCTCAAAAGAGAGTACAAAAAGATTTCTGAAAGTGTCCCTTGTATGCCTGGGGGAGGGGGGAGGTACAGCTGTTGCTGGGAGAGGGCATAAGTACCTGCCTGCTCCAGACAGACTCTTCTCACCTTATTCCCATGTGGACCAAAAGCCTTCATCTGGGGAGAGAAGGGCAACACTATCCTACTTAAGTACTGGTGGAAACCTTCTATAGCTGAATGAGAGAAGAAAACATTTTTTAAAACTTCTTCTGGGAGGGGAGTAATCTGTAATGGACCCAGAATTATAGCCTGAAAAGGGGCAGGAGCACTGAAGAGGCCGCACTCCTGAGAATCAAGGACACATGAGTCCTCAGAAGAATGAGACTTAATCAGAGCAATTGAGAGCTCTCTCAGGCTCACCAACCCCTACCACTAGCTAAAGGGCTAAACACAACAGTGAAAAGCAAAACAGAACTAGGAAAGATAAGAAAGGGACAAGAGGCCTGACCTGTGGTGGCGCAGTGGAATAAAATGTCGACCTGAAACACTGAGGTCGCCGGTTCGAAACCTTGGGCTTGCCCGGTCAAGGCACATATGGGAGTTGAAGCTTCCTGCTCTTCCCCCTGCTCTCTCTCTGTCTCTCTCTCTCTCACTCCTCTCTCTCTAAAAAATCAATAAATAAAATATAAATTAAAAAAAAAGAAAGAAAGGGACAAGAGACACCCTCTAAGGGGCAGTGCAAAAAGGAAACCTAAAGCTGAGGATGAAGTCAACGTTGAAGAAAAATAATTTTTTGCACAGTAAACACAACATAGTTAAAAGAATTTAAAGCCTGTAATGCACTAAGGTTAGCTATAGAAACAATAAACTTCCAAGTCAGTCCAAATTCTATCTAAAGTGACTCATACACCCTCACTAAAATCTTAGCAGAAGGAAACTCATATGCATCTTCAGGCATACAACCTGTTACCTCAGTGTCTACTGCACTGTACAAGATGTAACACTTTCAACTGAACATGCAAAATTGGGAGAAAAAAGCAACACACTCCCAGAAGACAAAGGAATCATCAGAACCACATTCAGATATAATACAGAGGTTAAAACTCTCTTTCAGGAATTTTGAAAGAACTATAATTATATTAAAGGCTGTACTGGAAAAGATGAAAAACATACAAGATCAGATGGAAAAATTCAGCAGAGAAATGGAAACTCTAAGAGATAAAATGGAAGTGCTAGAAACAAACATAGTTACAGAGATGAAGAATGCCTGTGATGGGCTTAGCAGTAGACCTGACACAGGTGAGGAAAGATGGGTCACTAGAAATACCGAATTTCTCAAACAATAATTCTGATGTCAAACAAAAGAGTGAACAAATTGCACTAGCTATCAAAAAGACTGCTTTAGGTTAACTTCAGATCTAACAGAAATATTTTTAATTCATATTTATATGAATATATATATATATATATATATATATATATATATATATATATATAATTCAAGTCATTTGAATGATGGCTTCTTTTTGGATATCTGCTTGCAGTGATATAAGCTCCAAGTGGTCAAGATCAACTACATACAGCACTTATTTTGTTTTGTTATATAACAGCTTTATTGAGATATACATCACATATAAACAATGTTCAAAATTATAAGTATAATTCAAGTAAACTCTAGACTTGTTTTCTTTTTGTTTATATAAATTTTTATTAATTTTAATGTTCAAAGAAAAAATGTCCAGGTTATCTTGTCATTCAGTTATGCTACATACCCATCACCCAAAGTCAGATTGATCTCTGTCACCTTCTATCTAGTTTTCTTTGTGTCCCTCCCCCTCCCCCTTCCCTTCTCCCTCCTCTGCCCTCCCCTACCTCGTAACCATCATACTCTTGTCCATGTCTTTTAGTCTTGTTTTTATGTCTCACCTATGTATGGAATCATGCAGTTCTTGGTTTTTTTCTGATTTACTTATTTTACTCCGTATAATGTTATCAAGATCCAACCATTTTGTTGTAAATGATCCAATGTCATCATTTCTTATAGCTGAGTAGTATTCCATAGTGTATATGTGCCACATCTTCTTTATCCAGTCATCTATTGAAGGGCTTTTTGGTTGTTTCCATGTCCTGGCCACTGTGAACAATGCTGCAATGAACATGGGGCTACATGTGTCTTTACGTGTCAATGTTTCTGAGTTTTGGGGGTATATACCCAGTAGAGGGATTGCTGGGTCATAAGGTAGTTCTATTTTCAGTTTTTTAAGGAACCACCATACTTTCTTCCATAATGGTTGTATGACTTAACATTCCCACCAACAGTGAATGAGGGTTCCTTTTTCTCCGCAGCCTCTCCAACATTTGCTATTACCTGTCTTGTTGATAATAGCTAATCTAACAGGTGTGAGGTGGTATCTCATTGTAGTTTTGATTTGCATTTCTCTAATAACTAATGAAGATGAGCATCTCTTCATATATCTGTTGGCCATTTGTATTTCTTCCTGGGAGAAGTGTCTGTTCATGTCCTCTTCCCATTTTTTTATTGGATTGCTTGTTTGTTTGTTGTTGAGTTTTATAAGTTCTTTGTATATTTTGGATATTAGGTCCTTATCTGAGCTGTTGTTTGAAAATATCATCTCCCATTTAGTTGGCTGTCTGTTTATGTTGTTGTCAGTTTCTCTTGCTGAGCAAAAACTTCTTAGTCTGATGTAGTCCCATTCATTTATCTTTGCCTTCACTTCTCTTGCCTTTGGAGTCAAATTCATAAAATGCTCTTTAAAACCAAGGTCCATGAGTTTAGTACCTATGTCTTCTTCTATGTACTTAATTGTTTCAGGTCTTATGTTTAGATCTTTGATCCATTTTGAATTAATTTTAGTACAAGGGGACAAACTAGTCGAGTTTCATTCTTTTGCATGTGGCTTTCCAGTTTTCCCAGCACCATTTGTTGAAGAGGCTTTCTTTTCTCCATTATGTGTTGTTGGCCCCTTTATTGAAAATTATTTGACTACATATATGTGATTTTATTTCTGGACTTTCTATTCTGTTCCATTGGTCTGAGTGTCTATTTTTCTGCCAATATCATGCTGTTTTGATTGTCGTGGCTCTATAATATAGTTTGAAGTCAGGTATTGTAATGCCCCCAGCTTCATTCTTTTACTTTAGGATTGCTTTGGCTATTCAGGATTTTTTATAGTTTCATATAAATCTGGTGATTTTTGGCCCTGGCCGGTTGGCTCAGTGGTAGAGCGTTGGCCTGGCGTGCAGAAGTCCCGGGTTCGATTCCAGGCCAGGGCACACAGGAGGAGCGCCCATCTGCTTCTCCACCCCTGCCCTCTCCTTCCTCTCTGTCTCTCTCTTCCCCTCCCGCAGTGAGGCTCCATTGGAGCAAAGATGGCCCGGGCGCTGGGGATGGCTCCTTGGCCTCTGCCCCAGGCGCTGGAGTGGCTCTGGTCGCAACAGAGCGACCGCCCCGGAGGGGCAGAGCATCGCCCCCTGGTGGGCAGAGCGTCGCCCCCTGGTGGGCGTGCCAGGTGGATCCCGGTCGGGCGCATGCGGAAGTCTCTCTGACTGTCTCTCCCCGTTTCCGGCTTCAGAAAAATACAGAAAAAAAAAAAATCTGGTGATTATTTTGTTCCATTTCTGTAAAAAATGTCATTGGAATTTTGATGGAAATTCCATTAAATTTGTATATTGCTTTGGGTAATATGGCCATTTTGATTATATTTATTCTTCCTATCCAAGAATAAGGAATATTTTTCCATCTCATTGTATCTTCTTCGATTTCCCTTAACAATGCTTTGTAGTTTTTGTTATATAGGTTCTTTACATTCTTTGTTATGTTTATTCCTAGGTATTTTTTTGTTGTTGTTGCAATCATGAAGGGGATTATTTTTTTGAGTTCGGTTTCTAATGTTTTATTGTTGGCATATAGAAAGGCTATGGACTTTTGTATATTAATTTTGAATCCTGCGACCTTACTGTATTGGTTTATTGTTTCTAGTAATCTATTTGTGGATTCTTTGGGCTTTTTGATGTACAGGATCATATCATCTGCAAAAAGTGATACCTTTACTTCTTCTTTTCCAATATAGATGCCATTTATTTCTTTATCTTGTCTGATTGCTCTGGCTAGAACTTCTAGCATCACGTTAAATAAGAGTGGACAACCCTATCTTGTTCCTGATTTAAGGGGGAAATCCTCAGTTTTATGCCATTTAATATGTTAGCTGATGGTTTATCAAATATGGCCTTATCATGTTGAGATATTTTCCTTCTATACCCATTTTTTTGAGTGTCTTAAACATAAAGTTGTGTTGTATTTTATCAAATGCTTTTTCTGCATCTATTGATAAGATCATGTGTTTTTTATTCTTTGTTTTGTTGATATGGTGTATTATGTTAACTGTTTTACGTATATAGAACCATCCTTGAGATTCTGGGATGAATCCCACTTGATCATGATGTATTATTTTTTTAATATGTTGTTGTATTCAATTTGCTAATATTTTGTTTAGTATTTTAGCATCTGTATTCATTAGAGATATTGGTCTGTAGTTTTCTTTTTTTGTGTCATCCTTGACAGGTTTCAGTATGAGGGTTATGCTGGCCTCATAAAATGTGTTTGGTAGTACTGCTTCTTCTTCAATTTTTTGGAAGACTTTGAGTAGAATAGGAACTAAGTCTTCTTTGAATTTTTGATAGAATTCACTAGTATAACCATCTGGGCCTGGACTTTTATTTTGGGGAGGTTTTTAATAGTTTTTTCTATTTCCTCCCTGCTAATTGATCTGTTTAGGCTTTCTACTTCTTCATGACTCAGTCTGGGAAGGTTGTATTCTTTTAGGAATTTATCCATTTCTTCTAGATTGTTGAATTTGGTGGCATATAGTTTTTATAGTATTCTACAATAATTCTTTGTATATCTATGATGTCTGTCGTGATTTCTCCTCTTTCATTTTGGATTTTGTTTATATGAGTCCTTTCTCTTTTTTCCTTGGTGAGTTTTGCCAGGGGTTTGTCAATTTTGTTGATCTTTTCAAAGAACCAGCTCCTTGTTTTATTAATTTTTTCTATAGTTTTTCTGTTCTCTATTTCATTTATTTCTGCTCTAATTTTTATTATTTCATTTCTTCAGCTTGTATTGGGTTGTCTTTGTTCTTCTTTTTCTAGTTCCTTAAGGTGTGAAGTTAAGTGGTTTACTTGGGCTCTCTCTTGTTTGCTCATATAGGCCTGAAGTGATATGAACTTCCCTCTTATCACTGTTTTTGCTGCATCCCAGAGATTCTGATATTTCGTATTGTCATTTTCATTTGTCTGTATATATCTTTTGATCTCTGCACTTATTTCTTCTTTGACCCATTCATTTTTTAAAAGTATGTTGTTTAGTTTCCACATTTTTGTGGGGTTTTTTTCCTCTTTTTTGCAGTTGAATTCTAGTTACAAGACTTTATGATCAGAAAATATGCTTGGTACAACTTCGATTTTTCTGAATTTGCTGATGTTATTTTTGTGGCCCAACATATGGTCAATTATTGAGAATGTTCCATGTACACTAGAGAAAATTGTATACTCTGTCACTTTGGGATGAAATGTCCTATAGGTGTCTATCATATCCAGGTGCTCTAGTGTTTCGTTTAAGGCCATATATCTTTATTGATTTTCTGTTTGGATGAACGATCTAGAGCTGTCAGCGGTGTACTGAGGTCTCCAAGTATGATTGTATTTTTGTCAGTTTTTGTTTTTAGGTCAATAAGTAGCTGTCTTATATATTTTGGTGCTCCTTGGTTTGGTGCATATATATTAAGAATTGTTATGTCTTCTTGATTCAGTGTCCCCTTAATCATTATGAAATGACCATTTTTGTCTCTGAGTACTTTTGCTGTCTTGTAGTCAGCATTATTAGATATGAGGATTGCTATGCCTGCTTTTTTTGGATGTTATTTGCTTGGAATATTGTTTTTCAGCCTTTCACTTTGAATTTGTTTTTATCCTTGTTGCTTAGATGTGTTTCTTGTAGGCAGCATACAGTTGGATTTTCTCTTTTAATCCATTCTGCTACTCTGTGTCTTTTTATTGGTCAGTTTAATCTGTTTACATTTAGTGTAATTATTGACACTGTGGGTTTCCTATTGCCATTTTATAATTACTTTCTGTTAGTTTTGTATCTTGTTTGATTCTTCTCTTTTCTTTTTCTATCATTTGTTTTTGTTTGGTTGTATTCCATACTTCTTTCCTCTGTTGCTACCTTTTTTAAGTCATGTGCTCCTGTGGTGGTTTTTTCAAGGGTAGTTACCATTAAGTAATGAAAAGGATACCTACCATGTTCATTGTAGTACACTATCTTATGAGTGCTTCTGCACTCCATCATCCTTTGTTACTGTTAATCTCCATCCTCTCCCCCTTTCTTTTTGTTTTGTTGTCACAGATTAAATTTGGTTTTATTGTGTTCCAAGAGGTGGAGCTTTTACTTGTGGTTTTGTTTTGTTTTGTTCTTTGTATCTTGTTCTAAATACCCCCTTTAGTATTTCCTGGAGTGGGGGTTTTCTGGTGATAAATACCCTCATCTTTTCTGTATCTGTGAATGTTTTTATTTCTCCTTCGTATTTGAAGGATAGCTTTGATGGGTATAGTATTCTTGCCTGAAAGTTCCTCTCTTTCAGGACTTTAAATATTGGGGTCCACTCTCTTCTAGCTTGTAGAGTTTCTGCTGAGAAATCCAATGATAATCTAATAGGCCTTCCTTTATATGTTGTATTCTTCTTTTCCCTGGCTGCCTTGAGAATTTTTTCTTTGTCGTTGGTTTTTGCCAATTTCATTATGATGTGCCTTGGAGTAGGTTTGTTAGGGTTAAGAAAACTCGGAGTTCTGTTTGCTTCTTGAATTTGAGGCTTTAGTTCTTTCCACAGGCTTGGGAAGTTCTCGTCTATTATTTGTTTGAATATGTTCTCCATTCCATTTTCTCTCTCTTCTCCCTCTGATATACCTATTATTCTTATGTTAGTCTTTTTGATGGAATCAGACAGTTCCTGTAGGGCTTTCTCATTTTTTTAAATTTATGAGTCTTTCTCTTCTTCTCTCTGTTGTGCCTCAAGTTGCTTGTCTTCTATGTCACTAATCCTACCTTCTATCTGGCCTGTTCTATTAGCTAAGCTTGTTACCTCGTTTTTCAGTTCATGAATTGAGTTTTCATCTCTGTTTGATTTGTTTTTATAGTTTCAATTTCCTTGGTAATATATTCTTTGTGTTCATTGAGTTGTTTTCTGAGCTCCCTAAATTGCCTGTGTTTTCTTGTATATCTCTGAGTATTTTTAGGATTTCTATTTTAAATTCTCTGTCATTTAGCTCCAAGGTTTCCAATATATTAAATTTTTTCTCCATAGATTTTTCCTCATCTATCTGTGCTACATCTCTGTCTTTTGTATCCATGATATTCGATTTCCTTTTTCTTAATGGCATCTGAGGGTGGTTTTGTTGATAGCACTAATGAGAATTAATAAAGAATAAAAAGTAAGAAAAGAAGAAAAATGGAAAGAAAAAAAAGAAAATTTATTATTTTCCTCTTTTTTTTTCTTCTCCTCTCCCCTCTTCCTTGAAAAAATATTGTGATGAACTGTGAATTATATTGTGCTAAATGGAACAAAAACTACCTATAATGGAGGGCCTGAGTTGGGAAGAAGTGATAAAAGGGCAAAAAAAGGAGGTAGGGACACACAAAATGCAAAAAAGGAAAATATTTGGGTCAAGAATAAAATGATTTGCTTGTAAGTGATGGTTGACTAAGAGATATAATGAGAGGGATAAGAGGGAAACAGGGAAAAGGGAAAAAACATTACTATTGTATTAAGTGGAGCAAAAACTAGATAGAATGGAGAGCCGCGGTTGGGAGGAATGCTAATGAGTTAAAAAGTGAAGTCAAAAGCACCCAAAATGCCACAAAGAAAAAAAATTTGAGTCCCAAATAAAATAATTTGTTCGTGATTGAGGATTGAATGAGAGGAAAAGTAAAGGAGAAAAGAAGAAACTAATAGAAAGGGAGAAAAAAGAAAAAGGGAAAAAGGAAAAGAAGAAATAAGAACAAAAAGAGAGAGAGGGAGAGAGTTAAGGGTTTTGGAGTGTAACCCTCATAGAGAGAAAGGAAGAAGAAAAGAAAGAAAATGGGTGATGTAACACTTATGGGCAGTGTAGTTCAAGAAGGGGAAAGAATAAGATGGGCAGAGAATAAATGAACCAAGGTAGAAGAGAAAAAATAATAATAAAGACAAGAAGATGAAAGAAACAAAAAAAATATGGAAAAAGTTATAAAGTCTGTGGATTTTTCTTGATTTTGAGAGGTTATCTTTTTGCTTTTTCTTTCCTCTCCCTCTTCCTGGTCGGTGACTCTTTACCCCAGGCTCTGCCCCTGTGGCATGCTTAGGTAGAGATTTGCAGTTGATAAGTCTCTATGGCGATGTCATATATTAGCCTTCAGTCTCGTTGGTAGTCAAGGCTTGTTAGCGTTTGCAGGCTCCGACAATGAGAGAGTCCATTTTCCTGGAGCCTCTCTCCTAGTCTCTCCTTCCTGAATTAGCAGCCTGATGATCCAGCTATGAGGTTGCCACTGCCTCTGCCTGGAGAGTAAGAGGCTCAAAGAGCTGGCAAATCCCCACTCTATCCCCACTCTGCGCAGAGCTCTGGGTAAGGTTCTCTCATTCAGAGCCGCCAGCATAATCAGGTGGGGCTGGGAGCCAATTGCTCTCAAGGTGCCTTTCTATAAGCCTCCAGGCATGTCCAGTATGCCTCAGCACTCTGTGGGACCATTCTTCTCAGGCTTTTTGCACTTTGTAATATGTTTTGGCTGGGAAGAAGATGCCCTAGTCGCAGCCTGCAGAACAGGAGGTCTTAAAAGCTGCCAATTCCCTCTTTTTAACGTATAGCCCTGAGTATGAAAGCTCTGCCAATCAGAAGTTGCCCCTACCCCTATGTGTATAGCAAGAGGCACTCAAACATATCATGCCTCTTGTCTTAGATTGCTGAACTGAGGGAGATCTTGTCAGTTAGAGCCATGTAGGTCAGTTGGGAGGTGAGCAGACTGTGGGTTAAGCTAATTTCAGTGATTGGATCCGCAGATCTGCTCCAGAGACAGACTGCAAGCTGCTTGTGTTCCCCTCCCCCTAATGCTTTTATATTTTTTTCTTCTTGGGGATGTTAGCTTGAATGGCTGGGTGAGGCACCCCTCCCGCCCTGAGAAGTTCGGGCGTAGGGAAGTTCGCTTTCGCACTCCCCGCGCACGCCGCTGTTCAGGGTGCAGGGACCACACCGCGACTCTGGTCACAGCCCACGCAAAGGTCTATGACCCTGCCCATATGTCCGGGAACACGGGCACCCACTCCCGAGGTGCTGGGGGGAACCTCTCGCACACTATTCGTGCTCACCGACCAGGATATCGGGGCTAATGGTGGCTTCTGCTCAATCGTCTTTGCTGGGGTCCGGTGCGGGCGTTAGCTCAGTTGGCTGAGTTGCCACAGGCACACTCTTTCCTTGGCTTGGACGTCTGTGCTGCAGCCTGGCTCCCTCCACACCCTTAGCCCCCACTCTCTCTCAGTTCCAAGTGAAAGCAGCCCTTGCTCAGGTTAGTGAGGAAGGCGGAGTGTTCCTTTCTCCATCTTATTTCCTACAGGGTTGATTATATATTTACCCAATTTTTCCCTCAATTATACCTTCGTTTTCAGTGTATGAGACTTCCAGACGCTCCAAGAATAGATTTTTCTGTCTCTGGTTGAAGAACTTGTTGAAATTTTGGGGAGATTTATCGGTAGTGCTCCTCATGGCGCCATTTCTCTGACGTCATTCTTGTTTTCAAAATAAACTGAAATTATAGCTACTGTTGTAATAGCAAAATGACAAATCATTAAATCTCCTACAAAAAACCTTGAGACAGGCCCTGGCCAGTTGGTTCAGCGGTAGAGCGTCGGCCTGGCATGCGGGGGACCCGGGTTCGATTCCCGGCCAGGGCACATAGGAGAAGCGCCCATTTGCTTCTCCACCCCCCCCTTCCGCTCTGTCTCTCTCTTCCCCTCCCGCAGCCAAGGCTCCATTGGAGCAAAGATGGCCCGGGCACTGGGGATGGCTCCTTGGCCTCTGCCCCAGGCGCTAGAGTGGCTCTGGTCGCGGCAGAGCAACGCCCCAGAGGGGCAGAGCATTGCCCCCTGGTGGGCACAGCGTCGCCCCTGGTGGGCGTGCTGGGTGGATCCCGGTCGGGCACATGCGGGAGTCTGTCTGACTGTCTCTCCCCGTTTCCAGCTTCAGAAAAATACAAAAAAAAAAAAAAAAAAAAAGAAAAAAAAACCCTTGAGACAGACATTTTGTCTAACACTGAAAAAGAAATGCACACTACCAAGTTGAAATGAAATTGTGGAACAGCAACCAAATTATGAAAATAAAAGTACAAGCCTTCAAAAGCAAACAAACAAATGAAAAGAAAGAAATTAGTAAGACTGAAACACAAAGAATAAAACAAGTAGAAAAAATTTAGAACTTGGTATCCAAGAGCTTGGGGACAATATCAGCTCATCTACTACACATGTAGTTGGAATTATAGGAGAAGAGAGAAAGAATAGGCGGAAGAAATATTTAAGGACTTGATGGTTGAGAATTAGCCATAAGTAATGACAAACACCAAACCACAGATCCCAAAAAGCTCAGAAATAAACACACAGACACACACACACACACACACACACACACACACACACACACACATACCTAGGAATATAATCAAACTGCTGCATACAAAAGAAAAAATAGAAAATCATGAGGTCAGCCAGGAAGGAAAAAAGGCATTTCACACAGAACAAAGAATTACAGCAAACTTCTCATTAGAAATCATGCAAACTAGAAGACAGAAGTATTGAACTTAAAAAACAAACAAACCTGTCAACCCAGAATTTATACCCAACAAAAATTTCTTTTAGATAAAGAAATGCTATAGAGGAATAGGCAGGAAAAAGGGAACCAAGAAAAGATGATGAGGCACCCAGGCACTGAACATAGTGAACAACCATGATCAACCATCAGGCTGAAGGGCAAAGCAGGAAAGGAATAGGATATTGTTACTGAATCTCAGTGGGAGCTGTAACTATGAAGGAAAAGCCATCTGAGAGAAGCGAAGATTACGGACAGATGCAGCCACAATTAGAAATATGATACTGAAGGAGATGGGAGAAAGAAAAACATCTCTCGGTCTCCAATCTCTTGTACCAGTGACTACCATTGACTGAATCCAACCAGAAGCAAGCCAGCAAGATGACCCCAGTGATGTAGTCTGTGAGGGTCAGCTCTTCTGGGCATAGTGAAAGACACAGAATGGATCTGAGGAGAGAACAGAGAATAACCAGCACAGACACCTCCTGGCTCTGTAACATTGTATACATAAGTGCCAGAGCCAGGATTCAATCCAAATCTACCTGAATCCTTTCCACCAGATGCACTTTCTACTAGAGTCACTGTCTCAAGTACATCACCAGTGAGAAATAAGACCTATAGTGTAGAGTGAGCCAGACCTTAGAAATCTTGAAGGCTAGAATTCATTTTTGAGACTTAATTCTATGGGAAATGGGCAAGAAGTATTAGTTCCTATTGCAGAAGCCAAAAACTATCCTGGTTCTGATACAGTTTTGGAGGAACTGACAATGTAGTGACACCATCTATTATAGTGACCTGACACAAAGGGAACTAATTGTGTGCATGGGCTATTCTTGTTGATGATGGTGGTGTTTGAGACAATCATAGATGAAACTCTTTAAAATCAAATCCTATTTTCCAACCAAAAAGTCCCAATCATCAGAAGTTAGTATCAGAGAGGCAATTTGGCATTTTTCTCCACAGCTGTGCAGAGTTAAGAGGCTTGAGATATTAAGTATTGAGTGTGAAGAAGAAAGCCTTGCAGTGTGTGTGAAGATACCCTTTAGTGGTCCTCTTCTGAGAGCCAAGTTCACAGCAACTGTATCAATTTTTTATGTGTTTTCTTTCCCTGAGCTCCAAAGATACTTTGGGAAAATGGAGTGAAAAAGAGTCAGTGGAAGGAAATAATGAAAAGCCAATCATCTGGCCACCCCCATCATATACCCGAGTGGGGGCTGGTATCACTGAAGAGTCAGTTACTGTGGTATCAAAGCAAAGCATCTGGAAGAGAAAGCTGTCAATCACCTTGACTGAGATTTCCAAGCACAGTATTTTCTTTAACATAGTGATAAACACAAAGGTTTTGATTTGAAACAGCATCATTTTTATGGGAAGCCTGATGAAAGAACTCAGCCTTACTTTGAATCTATATTCTTCTGCTAGCTGTGTGATCTTAAGTTAGTTACCTCTCGTTTCTGAGCCTCAGCTTCACCAATTGTAAAATGACAATAATAATGCCTACCTCAAAGATGGTTATAAGTATGGTTCTTGGTACCAAAATGATACTCTATTCCCTTCCTCATATGGAAGTTCGGAGTTAAAAGTGTGGAGTTCTTTGTTATTCTCAATCTAGATCTTGAAAAAAACAACATCTGCTATTCATTCATTCATTCATTTCTTTATCCAGGAAAAATATATTGAGTAACTTTTATATGCTGGATACTCACCGAGGCACTGAGAATGCAGATAAGGTCCCTCTTCTCATGGAGCTTATATTCTAGTAGGAAGAGACAGACAACACATAAGACATGAACAATATAATAAGTATAATGAAGACAATAAAATAAAATGTGTGATAGAGATAGCAGGACCTATCTATTTCAGAAAGGGTGACCTGGAAGGCCTGAAGTGTTAACAGTTGAACTAAAGCATGAATAATGAAAGGAACCAGCCTCATCAGGCCGTGGTGGAGTGGATGGAATGACGGACTGGGATGTAGAGGACCCAGGTTCAAAACCCCAAGGTCGCCAGCTTGAGTGCAGGCTCATCCAGCCTGAGCATGGGCTCACCAGCTTGAGGGGGGGCCCACCAGCTTGAGTGCAGGGTTGCTGGATTGAGGGTGGGATCATAGACATGACCCCATGGTCACTGGCTTGAGCCCAAAGGTCACTGGCTTGAAGCCCAAGGTTGTTAGCTTGAGCCCAAGGTCCCTGGACTGAGCAAGGGGTCACTTGCTCTGCTGTGTCCCCTGCCCCTGGTCAAAGCACATATAAGAAAGCAATCAATGAACAACTAAGGTGCTGCAATGAAAAATTGATGCTTCTCATCTCTCTGCCTTCCTGTCTGTCTGTCCCTATCTGTCCTTCTCTCTGGCTCTCTCTCTGTCTCTCATGCAAAATAAATAAATAAATACATACATACATACATACATACATACATAATGAAAGGGACCAGCCATACCAAGATTGGAGGTAAGAGCACTCCCAGCAAGCAGATAATGTGTGAGAGCACCCCAAGCCTGGTTTGAGCTTGGCATGTTTGCAGAACAGAAGCAGATGCAATGGAATGCAGGAGGTGTGGAAGAGCAGGGTTCAAAATGGAATTGTAAAGAGAAGCAGGAAGGAACATGTCTTCCAACCAACATTGATTCATTTATTTACATTATTGAGCACCTGCCAGACACTTTTCTAAGTTCTGGGGATACATTAGCGACCACACAAAATCCCTTCCCTGGTGGGGGGTGGGGAGGTGAGAGTCTAGTCCCACTGGGCCCTGCAGGGCCCTGGTAAGCATTTGCATTTTATTTTAAATATGTTACCTTGTTTGATCTCAATAGTCTCTGTCTAAGACAGGTATTATTATCCTCGTTTTATAGAGGACAACTAGAGGCTCCCAGAGGTTAGGTTATAAAACCTGCCTGAGATAACATCATTTGTGGTGGGAGCTGATGGTTAGCAGGAGAACAGAACAGAGAGCCCGTCCTCTAGAGTCGCATTGCTGGCAAGTTCAGAGCCGGGATCCACAGCCTCGATCATCTGGCTCCAAGGACCTCCCCACACCAACACTGTCCTTCACGCCTCTCGGTTAGAGGAAGGGTGTTTGCCAGTACTTTCAGTAAAGCCACCACAGACTTACCTAAACTGTTGTCCAGAAGTCACCCTATCACAGGACCAGGATCTGTAGCAGCCACTTGGAATCCAGAGAGCACACAGAACTGTCCTCCTCCCCCTTGCTGGGCAGCGCTGGCCCCTGGCTCTTAGCTGCTCTGCTGCAGGAAGAGAAATGGCTGCACAAAGAGGGCCACAGGGCAAAGGTGTTGAAGGTCTGAGAATGGGCAGCTCCAGTTCTACCTGCAGAGGCAGAAGCAGCAGTGATCTGATGGGATAATCACAGATTCCTATCAGGCAGCTGAGAGATCCAGTGGCATTTCTCAAGCTCTGGAAGGCACCGCAATGCATGAATAAGAGACAAGAAAAGTCTATAAATTGGCTGTTCTATTTGATGTTCATTTAATTGAGACATTCAGTCTTTCTAATGGAAAATGTGAGGAGTGGAAATTACTGTTTTTCAACCATCTCGTAGAAAATGAAAACCAGATCTTGAAGGCATAGGGCCTTTTCATTGTATCATCTTCGGGCTCAATTTAATTATGTATTACAGGCTACCTTCAATAATAATTACAATTGTCTTCCTTTATGCAAAGCCTCTTTCTGTGTTGGGGATGACAACTCTAGGGAGATGCCTACAGAGATTGCTAAAGTACCATTTAGTGAAAGCAGTTGTTTCCGTATTTGTGTATTCAGCAGATGTTTATTATGTGCCTCCTGTATGTCAAGTCCTGCAGAAGGTAGTATGAATGAATCACGGTCTCCCTTCTCCAGGAGAGAAGGAAGGAGGCTCTCCACATCCAAGCGTGCAGTCCTCCAGGGTCCCTTTGCTGGAAGGTGGTAGAATCCAGATTCCCAGCCTGGCTTTCTGACTTCACAGCCTTGTCCTGACTCAGGAACTCCCAGGCCTAAGTGGGAGACAACTTGTACATCAGCCATTTCAATACAGGGCACACATTCTATGAAAGAGCTGTGCCAACGTCTCACAGGAGAGACCAGGGAGGACTTTACAAGGTGGCGTTTGAGCAAGGCCTTGTGAGAAGTAGTATTGAAGTGACATCTGACCTTTCATTCATAATCTCTCTATCAATTCTTATTTATAAGACTCTAAACCTCCTTTTTAAGAATCCTGCATGCTTGGCCCTGGCCGGTTGGCTCAGTGGTAGAGCATCGGCCTGGCGTGCAGGAGTCCCAGGTTCGATTCCCGGCCAGGGCACACAGGAGAAGCGCCCATCTGCTTCTCCACCCCTCCCCTTCTCCTTCCTCTCTGTCTCTCTCTTCCCCTCCTGCAGCCAAGGCTCCATTGGAGCAAAGTTGGCCCGGGCGCTGAGGATGGCTCCTTGGCCTCTGCCTCAGGCGCTAGAGTGGCTCTAGTTGCAGCGGAGCGACGCCCCAGATGGGCGGAGCATCGCCCCCTGGTGGGCATGCCAGGTGGATCCCAGTTGGGCACATGCAGGAGTCTGTCTGACTGCCTCCCGGTTTCCAATTTCAGAAAAATACAAAAAACAAAAACAAACAAAAAAAACAACTAAAGGTCTGATAGGGCTCAGCTTACTCACAGCACACAGGTGCACTTAAGATGACAAGGGCTGGCCTGACCTGTGGTGGCGCAGTGGATAAAGCGTCAACCTGGAAATGCTGAGGTCGCCGGTTCAAAACCCTGGGCTTGCCTGGTCAAGGCACATATGGGAGTTGATGCTTCCAGCTCCTCCCCCCTTCTCTCTCTCTCTCTCTCCCTCTCCTCTCTAAAATGAATAAATAAATAAAAAAGATGACAAAGGCAGAGCCAGTTTTAGAGAGTTTTGATTTTGGGCTTAGAAATTTGGGATACCCTAGAAATATGTTATTGAAAAAGCCTAGAGATTGATATTGGCAGATGTCCTATAATGAGACCCCTCTATAAACGCTGGTAATTTACAAGGTCCTCTTCTCTAAGATGGCCATGGTCAGAAGCTCCCTGTGTGCTGTCACAACAATTCTGATGATGAAAGTAATCATGTTAATTATAGAAAATCTTGGGAACAGCAAACATGTATAAATAAGCAATTAAAATCACCTGTACTTCAAAGAGATAATGACTGTAAACATTTGTGTGAAATTCCTTTCTGTTTAAATTTCCAGCAGCCGTGGTGGGTCAAAGAGAACACCAGCCTCTCCTAGTGTAAAAAGGAGCAGAGCTCTGAGCGGGTCTCTAGGTGAGAAGGGCCTTAGGACAAACATTCCGGATCTTTACCCCAGGACGCACCCTCCTTCCTAGCGGCAGCCTCTCAGAACCACCCCCGCACCCCGCTCTGACGGGCTCTCTGCATCTGACACTGCAGTCCAGTTTCAAGCCACACCGTCACCCTTCCCTAAGCCAGACTGACCATTTCTTACAAGAACCTGAGTCAGTACTAAGAAGAAAAAATGGTAAATGATGACAGAAGCAGGTTTCCCCAGGCCCTGCACTGCCGGTAGGAGAGCCGGGAGGTCTGAGAGCAGCCCCCGCTTTGCCCCTCCACGCCCAGCACGGGATAGGTGGGAGAGACCGCTGCGTTGCTCACCATCCAGGAAAGGGCTTCCAGTCCCCTTCCTCGTGCCTTAGCAATAGAGAGAGATTTAACTTTCCCAGAGTCCCATCATCCTTTCCTCAAAGTAAGTCTTGGGTCAAGGACTGGGGCGAGTCATTCAAAAGACCTTTATCAATACCTCCTTTGTGCCCGACTGTGCCGGGGACTGTCACCATTCAGTGTCAATAGCACTGTGATCAGTACCAGGCACAGGGACAGAAAGAGTTGGCAGGTTGCAGGATCCACGCAGCACCCAAGTCTGACCTTTGGCAGAAAATTGCTCAGCAGGTGCCTACCTGGTCTCATTACAAAGCCTCTCTGAAACCACAGACATTGCAGGATTCAGGGGTCCAGATAGGAAGCCAGGCCCAGCTGAAGGAATCACAGAAGAGCCAGGAGGTACCTGAACTTCAGGCCCTTTCATTGCACCATTGTTAAAACCTGCAGGGGCCCAGGAGCAAGCTTTACTCCAATAGTAAAAGCAAAGCAGGAAAAAGAGGTCCAGGGAGGAGCCTGACCTGTGGTGGCGCAGTGGATAAAGCGTCGACCTGGAAATGCTGAGGTCGCCGGTTCAAAACCCTGGGCTTGCCTGGTCAAGGCACATATGGGAGTTGATGCTTCCAGCTCCTCCCCCCTTCTCTCTCTCTGTCTCTCCTCTCTGTCGCTCTCTCTCCTCTCTAAAATGAATAAATTTTAAAAAATTGTTAAATTAAATAAATAAAAGAGGTCCAGGGAGGAGACTCAGTACATGGAAGTCAGAATTATGGGCCTCTAGTGCTTGCTTCAGCAGCACATACACTAACATTGGAATGATACAGAGATGAGCATGGCCCTGCAGAAGGACGACATGCAAATTCACGAAACAAAAAGAAATACGTTGACATCTGATGAAGAACCATTCATACACAAGTGCGAAAAGGCTATTTAAACCTACCCTTTCACAGATAAGCCTCCCCTAATTAAAAATAATAACTAAAATGTTAATAGCCTACTCCCTGCATTTCTTCCAACCACTGCACAGCAGTTAGGCAAGCACACACAGTGGATACTTGCAGATAGTACAGAAGTGCTCACTGAAGACAGAGAAGCAAGTGGTGACTTAGGAGCAGAGAGAGCTGAGTTTAAATTTTTACTCCACTGCACTTATCTGCGTGACCTTGAGCAGGTGACTTCACTTTTCTGAGCCTCCTCCAAAGGGGAGATAATGTACACCTTGTAGACTGGTTGTGAGGATTCAATGAAAGAATGTATGCAAAGGGAATAGCACCATACCCGGTATGCTGGAGGTGTTCAGTAACGGTAGGTATTTCTCTTATTACTGTCAGGAGAATGGGGAAACAAATTATGATTCAATTATAATGCTTCAGATGAATCACACGAGAGCAAAGCTGTGAGTTGTGAGAGCTGCTTAGTGCCAGATGTGAAGTCTAGAGGGGAAGAGGTGGTAAGAGCCTACCTGTTTAGCCTCCTTATGTGGCAGCAGAGTCCTGGCTTGAATTCAGAGTCCCCTTTTCCCAGGATCAGTGGCTTCCTGGGAAGCCCTATCTCTAGTGCTGTTCAGGTAAAATCTCTATACCAGTTCCTGGGGATATTGAGAGGGTATTCAAGCATGAGGTTTGCCCATACCAGCTCAGGGAGTCTCCCAACTTTGAGACCCTGGGTCAGCAGTCTCATATGCTCACCATTATCTCAACCTTCATGGGTACATAGGTTGCTCACAAAGAGTAGGGGATATATTGTCACTTCATATTCATTTTGAAATACTCCCTAATTTTTGTGAGCAGTGTATTAGTTTATAGCTACAGGGCACTTCTACATGTTCCTCACAGTAATCCTGGGAGTAAGGCAGGACAGGGCTTATTATCTCTACTTTAAGGAATTAGGGAAGGAAGAACTCAGGGAGGTAAGTCATTTGTCTGCAGTTGGTTATCAGCAAGTAGAGCCTTAACCCTGGAAACTGTGTGCAAGGAGATGCAGGAGACATGGAAATGTATCCAAGCAGAAACAAAAGCAGAACATGCAAAACTGTGGTATGAGGTAGAACGTGCCAAATCCCAACTCTAGCACCTTTTATTTCTGTTACTCAGAACCACCCCTTGGTTTTCAGGTACGACAGCTTTGGCCGCCTGACAAATGTGACCTTCCCTACTGGCCAGGTGAGCAGTTTCCGAAGTGATACAGACAGCTCAGTGCATGTCCAGGTAGAGACCTCCAGCAAAGATGATGTCACCATAACCACCAACCTGTCTGCCTCAGGTGCCTTCTATACACTGCTGCAAGGTAAGCCAGGTGGGGGCTGGGGGACTTTGAGACAGAGGGGTAGAGACACCGCTTTGGAAAAGAATGACATAAAAAACCAGCTGTGCCCTGGCCACCTAGCTCAGTTGGGGAGAACATTATCCCAAAGCTCAGAGGTTGCTGGTTTGATCCCCATTCAGGACACAAACAGGAATAGGTCTATGTTCCTGTCTCTCTCTCTCTCTCTCCCTCCCTCCCTTCTTCTCTCTCTAAAATCAATAAATTTTAAAAATATATAAATTTGAAAGAAAAAGTACAGCTGCCAAAGAACAGGAAAGCTTTACAACTGGTTTCCCTCTGTATTGCCACCTAATTTGCAAAACACACTAGCCTGAACCCTGTAAATTCACTCCCAGAATCTTCAAAGTAATATTTCATTGTCTCATCCCATTATCATCAGAACAAAGGGTAGAGAATCCATTAGCTCCTAATCGAGGTGACCTCACTGTTCTGCCATTCTAATGGCTCTCAGATTAAAGACTTAGTCTCACACTGGTGCAGGCGAGGACCAAGGACAGAGTAATTACACCTAATTATGAAAAGAATTGGGCATGGAGAAGACCTTCCTGGCACTCAGGTGAGAATGGTTCTGTCTCTGCTAGGATTCTATAGAGAGGAGACACTCTCTGTATCCATGGCATAATTCCTGGTATGAGTTCATCTTATAGCTTCAGCTAAATCACATTACTAAAACATTGCTGTAAATTGTCTGCCTCAATTTTTTGCATGTGATGTAGTGACTTAAGAGTGGAACTTACAGCTTTGTTGGACTCAGTAAGCGTGAAAAAAGAAAGGCATCACCAGGAAAGGCATTGCTTGGTCTGCCTCCCACCCCCATGTGGCTTTTGTACTCCCAAAGGCTTTGACACAAAGCGGTAAAAGAACCGTGGGCTAAGAATCAGACACCCACATTCTAGTCCTGACTCTGCCACATTGCCATGGCTCTCAATTGTCTTCTCTGGGAAAAGAAAGCACCTTAAAGCCATGTCAGATGGTACGGGGCAGTGCAAAGAACAGGAGTTCTAGGATAGGCAGCCTGGGGCCCCCAAGCCTGCTGCACCAGTTCCTACCTGTGTAAGTATTGGATGGAGTCACTCTTCCCTCCTGGGCCTCAGTTTCTGGGTCTGGGAAATGAGGCTGATTTACAATGCTTGCCTCATAGGGTTGCTCAGATCATCTCTTTAGACAACGTACAAAGAGTGACCAGAATGGGCTAGATACATAGTATTGCTCAGTAAGTACTTGTCAGATTAATTAACTAATCAGTTAACAAGCAGTTTGATTTGATTTGCAATAAGAAAATAATTATATAGTTTCACAACTTTTTTACATCCAAATGTAATCCTATGCCTTTAAAAACTCAAAGAACATGCAAAAAAAAAAAAAAAATGAAACTAGACCACTAACTTACACCATACACAAATGTAAGTCGCAAAATCATAAAAACTCTAGAAGAAAACATAGGCAATAAAATTTCAGACATTTCTTACAGCAATATTTTTGCTGATACATCTCCTTGGGCAAGGGAAATAAAGGAGAAAAAAAAACAAATGGGACTATATCAAACTAAAAAGCATGAACAAAATTAAAAAGAAACCCACTGAGTGGAAGAACATATTTGCCAATGATACATCTGGTAAAGAACTTATACTACTCAACATCAAGAAGACAAACAGCCCAATTACAAAACGGGAAAAGGACCTGAATAGACACTCCTACAAAGAGTATGTACAGATGGCCAATAGACATATGAAAAAAAGTTCAACATCACTAATCATCAGAGAAATGCAAATTAAAACCACAATGAGATATTGCCTCAGGCCTGTCAGAATGGCTATCATCTATAAGTCAACAAACAAGTGCTGGTGAGGATGTGGAGAAAAGGGAACCCTTGTGCACTGTTAGTGGGAATGCAGACTGTTGTGGTCACTGTGGAAAACAGTATAGAGTTTTCTCAAAAAATTAAAAATGGAACTTCCTTATGACCCAGAGATTCCACTTCTGGGAATATATCCAAAAAAACCAGAAACATTCATTTGAAAGGATATATGCATCCCTGTGTTCACTGCAGCATTATTTGCAATAGCGAAGGTCTGGAAATAGCCCAAGTGTCCATCACTAGATGAGTGGATAAAAAAGCGGTGGTACGTTTACACAATGAAATACTACTCAACCGTAAAATATAAATAAATAAATAAATAAATAAATAAATAAATAAATAAATAAATAAATAGAAAGAAATCTTACCTTTTGTGACAACATGATGGACCTGGAGATTATTGTACTAAGTGAAATAAGCCAGGCAGAGAAAGACAAATATCATATGATCTCACTTATATGTGGAATCTAATGAACACAATAAACTGATGAACAAAATAGAATCAGAGGGATGAATATATAGAACCATAGAACACACAGCTGTCAGAGGGAAGGGGAGTTTCAGGGCTGGATGAAAGAAGGTAATGGGATTAAGAAAAAAAACAACATATATATATTACATATATATGCTTTATATATTGTTTTATATATATGTTTTATATATATATATAAAACGTATAGACAAAGACAACAAACAGAACAAAAGGGGGTCGGGGGGCAGATACAGGTGGCAAAGGGGGGTAGAAACAGGGACGGAAAGAAACTTTGCTTGGGGTGATGGACACATGATGCAGGGAGCAGATGGTGTTTATTTGAGTTGTATTCTTGAAACCTGTGTGGTTATGTGAACCAATGTCACCCTAATAAACTCAAATAAAACTGAAGGAGCAATTGCAGTTCGCAGTCAAAGAAAGAGAAACTAAGCCCTGAGTTAGCTTCGCCACCAAGCACCTGTAGCAGTGGGTTGGAATACATCCAGGTAATTATGCTCTGGCTGGTTTATTACCCAAGGAAGATACCAATTCTGAGCCAGCCAGGCTTCTGCCTGACAAGGGACAGCAAGGCCACTGATGGCCTGAACATTTTGTTTTCTTCCCTGTAGTTAAGAATTGTCTTACCCACTCCATACTTCTAAGCTGGCTTTAAGCAATTTTATCAAAAGGTAATGTGGCCTTGCCTGGTTGGTTCAGTGGTAGAGTGTCGGCCCAGTGTGTGGATGTCCCAGGTTGGATTCCCAGTCAGGGCACACAGAAGAAGCACCTGTCTGCTTCTCCACCTCTCTCTTCTCTTCTCTTCTCTTCTCTTCTCTTCTCTTCTCTTCTCTTCTCTCTCTCTCTCTCTCTCTCTCTCTCTCATTCTCTCTCTTTCTCTCTCCCTTCCCCTCCTGCAGCCATAGCTCAATTGGAGCGAGCTGGCCCCAGGCACTGAGGATGTTTCCATGGCCTCTGCCTCAGGTGCTAAGAGCTTGGATGCTGAACAACAAAGCAACACCTCAGATAGGCAGAGCATCGCCCCCTACTGGGCTTGCTGGGTGGATCCCGGTCCACCCACTTGTGGGTGTCTGTCTCTCTGCCTCCCCTCCTCTCCTACTGAATTAAATAAATAAAGTTAATTCAGCATCTCTTATATTTGGACAACTTTTTGGAATTTAAAAATATCATCAAAAGTGTCATCCAAACGGTTTTAAAACATACCATCCATTTAATAACAACTTTTTAGGTAGAGGGGATAGAGTAGGGGAGTGGGGGACACACTGCCTGAAATTTACACAAGGGACTTAAGATACATTGAAGTTTCGGAAATATTAAAATGTGAGAAGGAATAGTACAAACTGGAATCCCAGAGACACGGTACCTGTTTTTCCTCTTTGGTACCTCTGCCCAGCTCCCTTTCCTCCCTTCATACCAGGTCCAGATGCTCAGTTTTGCAGCCACCTCAGTAGCCTCTGCAAGAAGCTCTTTCGGTTTCATCTTGTGTCTGAAAGCTGAGAAGAAATAAGAAGTAGCTACTAATGAGCGGCAGCCTTAGGAAGTCACAGCTCACATTAAATGGGGATCGTTTGCAATGGGCCTCTGCAGATGCTGTTCCATCCAAAGTCACCATTAATGGACGTATGTGGATTCAGCAAGAAACAGCTTTAAAAGACAAATTGACACAGGCTTTTTCACTGTTCAAAGGAAGTAAAATACAGATTGTCAGTGAATAATGCAGAGCAAATTTGAGGCAGATTTTAGAATTCTGTGTGTGAGAGAGAAGGGAGAAATGGAGGGAGGAGGAAATGGGTAAGAGAGGGGCTGATTTGATGCTATTCTAGCAGGAGAGATTCAGTGAGGGTTTCCTACAAAAACTACATCCTTATCACTTATCATAGCCTGGAATAAATCTAGTTCAGTCCAGCAAATGTAATGAGAGCACATGCAGTGAAAACAATAATAACTCACATTTTGGAGCATGGTGTTTTACATTCATAGTGCTATTTAATCCTCACAAAAACCTGATGAAGTAGGCATTACTAATATCTCCCATTTTCCAAATGAAGGCCATGAGGCACAGAGAGGTTAAGTAGATTGTCCAAAGTCACACACCTAGCAGTGGTTTTTGGGCCCAAACAAATGGACTCTAGAGCCCATTTCCTTTACCACTAATCTAAAGGCAGTGGGGAGCTATTGAAGGATCACGATCATACTAGAAAAGACCACTATCATGAGTGTGTAGCATGGGGTAATGGAGATAGAGATGACTAGATACATGACAGTGCCGATCTCATAAAAGTAGTGATAGCTAAAATTTATGTAACACTATATGCCAAGCAGTGTCCTCAGATCTTCATATCCATAATATCACTTAATCCTGTGAGGTAAGGGTATAATTATTACCCCCAGTGTACAAATAGACAAACAGAGACATGAGAGGTGAAGGAATTAGCCCCAAGGTCTTAGAGCAAGAGAGGGCCAGAGCTGGGACGTGAACTCAGGCAGCCTGGCTCCAAAGCCCATGCTCTTAATCTCAGTGCAATAGCGCCCCTCACAGTAGGCACTGAGGTATTTGAGAATTTGGTCATTAACGGTGGCGAACCCTACATCCCTCATCTGCAAGACCACTGATGAAATCCATGGAGAGGTTAAGCTGTGTCTAGGGGGAGGCAATCATTCTAACCTGAGGGGCAGGGGAAGCTTCTGAGAAGAGATAGCATTTAAGCAGAACCTTTAAGGAAGGACTTTGCTACCATTACTGAAGAGAGGGGTAGTGCACACAGAGGCAGTAGCCAAGAAGGGGCAAAAGGCAGGGGAGTGCAGTGTAAAGATCAGAGATGTTATTTCCATTTATAGAAAAGAATTCAGCGTGCACATTTCACAGCTGAAATTTACCTTTTCTTCAGAAGCACCTTTTAGCTAAAGATCTGAATTAAAATGTTTTAGCCAGATATAAAATTTCAAAATCAGATGTGCTTTTGAATTATCATCATTCATATGTGTATCTGTGTGTGTGTGTGTTTATACTCCTTGACTTATAATGAGGTTATACCCCAATAAATTCATTGTAAGTTGAAAATATCCTAAATTGAAAATACATTTAGGCCCTGGCCGGTTGGCTCATTGGTAGAGCGTCGGCCTAGCGTGCGGAGGACCCGGGTTCGATTCCCGGCCAGGGCACACAGGAGAAGCGCCCATTTGCTTCTCTACCCCTCCGCCGCGCTTTCCTCTCTGTCTCTCTCTTCCCCTCCTGCAGCCAAGGCTCCATTGGAGCAAAGATGGCCCGGGCGCTGGGGATGGCTCTGTGGCCTCTGCCTCAGGCGCTAGAGTGGCTCTGGTCGCAACATGGCGACGCCCAGGATGGGCAGAGCATCGCCCCCTGGTGGGCAGAGCGTCGCCCCATGGTGGGCGTGCCGGGTGGATCCCGGTCGGGCGCATGCGGGAGTCTGTCTGACTGTCTCTCCCTGTTTCCAGCTTCAAAAAAATGAAAAAAAAAAAAAAAAAAGAAAAAGAAAATACATTTATGCATCTAACCTACCAAACATTATACCTTAGCTTGGCCTACTTTAAATGTACTCAGAACACTTACATTAGCCTACATTTGGGCAAAATTATCAAACACAAAGCCTATTGTATAATAAAGTATTAAAAAGCTTGTGTAATTTGTTATGCATATTGCTTTCACACCATCATACAGTCAAAAAATCCTAAGTAGAACCATTGTGAGTTGGGGAGCATCTGTATGTATATAATGACAATGATTTAAAACATATATATGTTTTGATTTAAACACATATGTTTTACATAACATATATACATATTAAATCACATATATATTTGACATTCTGTGAGTGATTTAAGTATTGGAGTTATTTTTCACCTTGTTATAAAGAACTTTGTTACTGTAGTGTATATTAAGAGCCTTAAAAACATTCAATCCTTCATTCTACTAATCCTACTTTTAGGAGTCTGTTTTGATTAAATAACTCAAAATGAATACATTGACTTAGCCAAAATAATATATTTTTAATTGAGATAAAATTCACATACCATAAAATTCACCTTTGAAAGTATACAGTTCCGTGGTTTTTAGTATATATACAAAGTTATGCAACTATTACCACTATCTAATTTTAGAAAAATTTTAGCACTCCCAGAAGGAAAACTTTACCCATTAGCAGTCACTCCCCATTCCCCGTTCTCCTCACTGGTCTACTTTCTGTCTCTATAAATTGGCCTGTTCTGGACATTTCATACAAGTAGACTCACAGAATATGATGCCTTTTGTGTCTGACTTCTTTCACTTAGCATAATGCTTAAAATGTATTTATTTGCAGTGTTCTGTGTAAGTATGAAAGCTGGCAACAATCAGAAATCTGTTTCAGGGTTGGTTCAATTATAGTATTTCTATACAATGGAATACTAACACATTCATTAACAAAAGCTTTCTTAAAAAATATTCAACAATACAATCATCAGTGAAAAATTCCACAAGCAACTTTTTATGCTATGACTATATTAAAAAAATCCTAAAATCTAGGGATATACCATCATATTTATAATGGTTTTCTGGGGAGTATTGAGATTATGGCTGATCTCCATATATTTTCCTAGTTTCTTCAATAATAATGGCTTGTTTCTGTAGTCAGAAAAGTAAACTCATTTGAAAACCTACAGCACTGTCTCTGTCATACACACCCACGCTCCATCCTTGTCCTTTCTGAACCAAGTCTGTCCCTCTCCTCTCCCTCAGACCAGGTCCGGAACAGCTACTACATCGGGGCAGATGGCTCCCTGCGGCTGCTGCTGGCCAACGGCATGGAGGTGGCCCTGCAGACAGAGCCCCACCTGCTGGCCGGCACTGTCAACCCCACCGTGGGCAAGAGGAACGTCACACTGCCCATCGACAATGGCCTCAACCTGGTGGAGTGGCGGCAGCGCAAGGAGCAGGCTCGGGGCCAGGTCACCGTCTTCGGCCGCAGGCTGCGGGTGAGCAGGGCCTCCAGGCAGGTCTCCGCCTCTGGAGGTCGCGTCCTGGGGGGGAAGAATGAGGAGGATTCTGGAAAACTGGGTTTTGTTCTTGAAACTTCCGTGAGGGAGAATGTTCTCCTGCGCCCTCAGTTTCCTCATCTGCAAAAGGAGGAAAGCAGGAAACTCATGGAATAAGAGTCTTGTGTATCTTTTCAATTGTGACGTGGCAAGATTGCTGGCTTTTATGTTAGCCAGGCCTGAGTCAGATTTTCAGCCTTTGTTATTCCCTGAGTGAATTGGGGCAAATCCATTTTCTCTTAAAAGTCTCAATTTCATTATCTCTAAAATGAGGAAAATGAAGAAGATAAAACCAATTTTACAAGTTGCTACAAAGATCAGAAAAAATATACCTTGGGTTGGCTCAGTGGTAGAATGTCAGCCTAGCATGTGGATGTCCTGGGTTTGATTCCCACTCAGGGCACACAGGAGAAGCACCCATCTGCTTCTTCACCCCTCCCCCTCTCACTTCTTTCTCTCTCTCTCCTCCTCCCCTCCTGCAGCTACAGCTCCATTGGAGTGAGTTGGCCCCAGGCGCTAAGGATGGCCTCATGGCCTCCATCTCAGGCACTAAAAAATCACTCCAGTTGCAACAGAGCCATGGCCCCAGATGGGCAGAGCATTGCCCCCTAGTGGGCTTGCCGGGTGGATCCCGGTCGGGGCGCATGCAGAAGTCTGTCTCTGCCTCCCCTCCTCTCACTAAATTAAAAGATAAAAGAAAAGAAAAAATATATGAAATACCTCATACAGAGTCTGGCCCATAATAAGTGGTCAATCATACCTACTGGTATTATTGCTGTTCTTATTTCTACTACTGTTATTACTGTTGCTAATATGTCCAAAAATTCAATTTAACTGTTTGGAACCAAAGCCATAGTTTTTACTTGTTCAGGCATGATCCCCACTGTAGTTGTCATGCCAATGGGTTGGCATCTGTAGTCTGGCATTTCAGAGTGCTTTTGGGTATGCCCCTGAACCAGCCTTTTCCCGGCCTCACGCCCATGTGTCTGTGGAATGTGGCTTCTGCCCCAGGCCCGCTGGCCCAGCTTCTCTTCCCTCCAGCTTTGGGAAGGAACGTGATGGAGAGAGTGAAAGCAGAGGAAGCAGCCCCGGCTTTCAGCACAGTACCTCAGAGACCACAGGTGCTCTGTAGAGACGTGCTGAGCTGAGCCAGATGTTTCTGACTCCCAAAAACCACAGAAGCATCCTCATACAATACAGCTGGGACTGTCTTGCCCCCTGCTCTTCAGCAAAGGAAGTTCATTTAAGCCTGTTTTACACATGCAGCACCAAGGTACAGGGACAAAAGGGATTTTACAAGACCCACATAGCGAGGACTATGGAATAGACACCCTGTCTCATAGTCAAGTTCTCACAACAGATGTAGAAACATTAAGTGACTTATCCAACATCACACCACTAGAGCCAGAAAACCAGGCTTCCTGTCTTCTCTCAACAGCCAAGAACTCTAGCAATAGTCTAATGTGGGAAACAGCCTTCCAGTAGTTCCCTAAGGAAGGCCTCTCTGTCTTTGTTCTCTGTAGCCTCACTGAGCCCCCAACTGAATTCTCCAGCAGCCCCTCATGAACTTTGAGGCAGTGTGCTAAGTGGAAAGTGTGGACCCGGGCCATGTGTAACCTCGAGCAACTCCTCTGAGCCTTAGACCCTCCTGCAGAAGCCATATAACATATTTGATATACCTAACCTGGTGCTGGTGGACCCCAGGTGCTCAATAAGTGGCAGCAATTAGTGCGGACTTGCTCTCTGCCGTGTGAACTGGACCAAAAGTTTCCCAGGCTTGAATTGGTCCCTCTCCCAGACTGTGATGAACAGCGCTCCAGTGAGTGGTCGCATCTCCTCACCCTCCCAATATAAATGGCCACCCACAGTGGCAGCATGTGGAATTAGAATGTGAGCCGGGTGCACCTCCCCATAATGGAGCTCATTTTTTATACAACTAGGAACTTTTTTAATAAAGAAAGATGTAAAATAATCTCATTGCCATCACCGCCGAGCACAGGAAACATTAGGCAGTTCCCTTGTGAGCTGCTTAATTCAATTTTATTAATTTTGCCACAGAGGTATAGCTCCCCTTCACTAGAAGTCCTCCAGGGGGTGGGGGGCAGCTGGCTGGGTGGCAGTACCTTGGGGTGAGTCACAGGGGACCTTCCAAATGATGCTGTAAGAAGGGCTCCATCATTATTGGTGGTGCAGACCTTGCATCTTCCTTTGTGCTGTCGGCAAAGAGCACAGCTTCAGCCTCCAACGCCTCAGATTTTTCATGGGAATTGTCTGCCACACTGTTTTTGCTTCTTCAATTGTGTTTGATTACCCCTGGGAAGGCAACCTTATTATAACCAGGCCATTCCCAATGAACGTCGTCTCAGCATCTTCATTATAAATCCGTATTTTCTAAGCTTTAGAATTTGTTTGGGAAGAAGGCGGAGACACACACATCTCCACTTCCCCTGAGAATGACCATGATCATTTGTTGTCATTTGATGGAAATCATCACAGTTGTTTATTCAGTACCGTCTATATGCCCAATGCTCCACTAGGTAATTTACTTGGGTTTCTTCAATCCTCTTAACAGCCTTTTGTTTTACAGAGAAAGAAACTAAAACTCAGAAAGGGAAAGACAGTTGCTCAAGGTCACACAGAAAACTTAGTCGCAGAGTTGAGGCTGGAATCCTGACCTTAATTTCTAGACCTGAGCCCTATTGCCCCACACAGGGCCCCACATGCTATTTTACGTCATGTAACCTACCTTGTCTGCTTTTTTCTTGGGTCTTCCTTGCTCCTGTCAGATTTAACCAGTAACTGATGGAAGAGTGAGAACAGGTACCCAAGTCCCCCAGACAGCAGTTAGAGGAAATCGGCATTTTAGCTTCAGAGTACTTGGCAGTGTTTCAGGAGTAACAGGTACCAAAGATAGAAACGGGCCCCTGCGGCGTATTTCTGTATGAATATAGGAAAAGCCCTGGCTTACTGCTACCCCTGTGGGAGCCCTGTTATTTGTGGCTGAAAGGAAGTGGAATCATGTGCTGACCTAGTAGCTCAGGTGGAGACCATCGTAGAAGGGGCTCCTGCTCCTGGAAGTAGGAGCAAATGTCCCAGAGCTGACTGTGTCCCCAGGTGACCCTCAGCCAGAGAAGCCATCCCAGATTCCAACATACGCTGCCCCCCAGGGCTCCTGGGAAGAAGTAGCAGCCTTGAGAGCTGACCAGTGTGACCAAGAAGCCCTAACTATGGTGACAGAAGGCAGGAGAGATCCCTGCAGGGAAGGGAAGTCCAAAGTCCCAGGAAGGGTTGGACTCTCTTAGAGGACCAGTGAGCATTTGTTGGCGCATTGCAGTGGTGACACTCAAACCCAGACTCAGTCACTCACCATCCGTGAGATCTGGACCATGTCCTTTCAATGTCCCTGAGCTTTTGTCTCCTTGGTGTCAAACACTAGCACAATGACTGGCACATAATAAGTGGGCCAGATATTGATTTTATGGGCCTGGTAGGCCTCTACCTTTTTAGGAGGGAGTCAAGAAGGATCTGCCTTTTGCCCTCGTTAGAAGGATCCCATTGGGACGTGATGTGGATCATCTGCAGTGATGACTACTATTTCTCAGCACCTGCTGTCTTTATCCTCATGGCAGCTGTGTGATTGGCATTGTTATTCCCATTTCACAAATGAGGAAACTTCACAGAGCTGACAAATGACAGAGACCCAAACCCTGTCAGTACCCATGGCTTGTGCTGCCTCCTCTACTCAGGAGCTTCTCAGACCCAAGTTCTCAATATCCAGATTAACTTTCTCCCCCCTCCTGCCCATTTCCAGGTTCACAATCGGAACCTCCTGTCTCTGGACTTCGACCGCGTGACACGCACAGAGAAGATCTACGATGACCACCGCAAGTTCACCCTGCGGATCCTGTATGACCAAGCGGGGCGGCCCAGCCTCTGGTCACCCAGCAGCAGGCTGAACGGCGTCAATGTGACATACTCCCCAGGGGGCCACATTGCTGGCATTCAAAGGGGCATCATGTCTGAGAGAATGGAATACGACCAGGCAGGTCGCATCACATCCAGGATCTTTGCTGATGGGAAGACATGGAGTTACACATACTTAGAGAAGGCAGGTGTCTGTCTCCCTCTATCACGGCCTTGCCATGTAGAAGTCCTGTCATAGTCAATCCCATGGCCAGGCCGTCTGCTGAGTCTGGTAGGACAGATCTGACCCATGTGGTTTCCAAAAGAAAATGTTCAAGAAAATCTGCAGGAGGGGCGGGGGTTGGGTAAGAGGTGTCCGGATGGATCATGGTGATGGCATGGTAAGTGGAGGTCCTGAGACAGAAGAATGTGAAAGCTGTGCCTGATAATCTGAAGCCAGGAGCAGGATTAAACACTACCTCAACTTACAGAGCAAGATCTGGGCGCACCCAGGTTTAGAGCACACGGGGTGACCTGGTCACTGAGAGCAAAGCAGAAGCCCAAGGCTCAGTACTTGGGCGGACAGCATTTAATCCTGAGCATCAAGTGTTGGGTGTGGCCTTGGTAAATCTGCTTCAGGTCAGGGGTCATTCCATTCCAGGGGTAAGGAATCAGGGCCTGAAATCAAAGGTTGGTCCCAAAGAGGAGAAAATGGTAGCTTTGCTGCCTAGATCCTTCTAGGCCAGGGGTTGAGAACCTATGGCTCACGAGCCAGATGTGGCTCTTTTGATGGCTGCATCTGGCTCACAGACAAATCTTTAATAAAAAAAAATAAGAACATTAAAAATATAAAACATTCTCATGTATTACAATCCATTCATTTCCTACCGCTCATGCTCATGGTTGCGGGTGGCTGGAGCCAATCACAGCTGTCCTCCAGGACAACACCAAATTTTTATTGGATAATGTGTAACGTACACAGATCGTTGTATGGCTCTCATAGAATTACATTTTAAATATGTGGCGTTCATGGCTCTCTCAGCCAAAAAGGTTCCTGACCCTTGTTTTAGGCTGTTATCTGCTGACTTGTTCCTAAAACAGAGTCTGTATTTCATGTCCCAGTTTTGGTGCGCAGATCCTTACTCTGTTTCCTACTCCTGGTCACCTGTCCAGAGCCCCCAGGCTCTGCTCGCTCTGTGGTCAGTTTCCCCTGCTCTGTGGAGGGTGAGCATCCCTGGGAGCAGTGCTCTGCGGTGGTGCCAGAAGAGACCTCGAAGCCCATCCAGCACACTGAACACCAAGACCAAGGAGAGAAAGGGCTTGCCCAGGGCCACACAGTGAGCCTGTTATTAGAAGCCAGGTTTCTCCATTCCCACATGACCCATTACTGTATAAACTGTGCAAAACCTTAAATGCCTTTCTCAGACATGGTCTTTATCCTTCAGGCCACAGGGAGTCAACAAACGTTGTTTAGCCGTCAGTAGACAGTGTCAGACTGTGTTTTAGGACAGTGGTCTTCAACATTTTTGGGGCCACGGACCGGTTTAATGTCAGAAAATAATTTCACGGACCGGCCTTTAGGGTGGGACGGATAAATGTATCATGTGACTGAGAGAGGCGTCAAGAGTGAGTCTTAGACAGATGTAACAGAGGGAATCTGGTCATTTTTTAAAAATAAAACATCATTCAGACTTAAATATAAATAAAACAGAAATAACGTAAGTTATTTATTCTTTCTCTGCAGACCGGTACCAAATGACCCACGGACCGGTACCAGTCTGCGGCCCGGGGGTTGGGGGCCACTGTTTTAGGAAATCATTCTTGCTTAAGTACTAAGATTGACTTTAGAAGGAATCCAGAGCGAGGAAGCCAGGAGAGAAGGTTCTGCAAGTACTTTCAGCCAGCACTCCCAGCCTTTCTCACACCCACCACACACTGAAGTCACTGCTTCTGTACCGCTGTACCGCACAAAGGCGCAGACAGACAAGGCTGCTCACCATGAGAAGGGAAATGAGTGCTCTGGGGCCCCTGGCCCTGCCAGCCCACGGGCTGAGAGAAATCCTTATCTGAGCACATCTGTACCCCATTGCAGAATCTTAGGGAACATTGGTTGGAAATATCTGGCTTGGGCATAGCTTTAGAGAACCACCAGTTTCCTTGGCTTTCCCTTCCCTTCCTTGAGCCTTGGGCACCCAGACTTCCCCTCCCTCCCTGACTGCCTGCTCTTATCTCTTGGTTTTCCTTTCCTTCCAGTCCATGGTGCTACTGCTCCACAGCCAGAGGCAGTACATCTTTGAGTTTGACAAGAACGACCGCCTCTCTTCCGTGACAATGCCCAACGTGGCCCGGCAGACATTAGAGACCATTCGCTCGGTGGGCTACTACAGGAACATCTACCAGCCCCCCGAGGGCAATGCCTCCGTCATCCAGGACTTCACTGAGGATGGGCACCTGCTCCACACCCTCTACATGGGCACCGGCCGCAGGGTGATATACAAGTATGGCAAGCTGTCAAAGCTAGCCGAGATGCTGTATGACACCACCAAGGTGAGCTTCACCTACGACGAGACAGCAGGCATGCTAAAGACCATCAACCTACAGAACGAGGGCTTCACCTGCACCATCCGTTACCGCCAGATCGGGCCCCTGATCGACCGCCAGATCTTCCGCTTCACAGAGGAAGGCATGGTCAATGCTCGTTTTGACTACAACTATGACAACAGTTTCCGGGTGACCAGCATGCAGGCCGTGATCAACGAGACCCCACTGCCCATAGATCTCTATCGCTATGATGATGTGTCAGGCAAGACAGAGCAGTTCGGGAAGTTTGGTGTCATCTACTATGACATCAATCAGATCATCACCACTGCAGTCATGACCCACACCAAGCACTTCGATGCCTATGGGCGGATGAAGGAAGTACAATATGAGATTTTCCGCTCACTCATGTACTGGATGACTGTCCAGTATGATAACATGGGGCGAGTCGTGAAGAAGGAGCTAAAGGTGGGACCCTATGCCAACACCACCCGCTACTCCTATGAGTATGACGCTGATGGCCAGCTACAGACAGTCTCCATCAATGACAAGCCACTCTGGCGATACAGCTATGACCTCAATGGGAACCTGCACTTACTGAGCCCTGGGAACAGTGCACGGCTCACCCCACTAAGGTACGACCTCCGTGACCGCATCACTAGACTAGGTGATGTGCAATACAAGATGGACGAGGACGGCTTCCTGAGGCAGCGGGGAGGTGATGTCTTTGAGTACAACTCAGCCGGCCTGCTCGTCAAGGCCTACAACCGGGCTGGCGGCTGGAGCGTCAGGTACCGCTATGATGGCCTGGGGCGGCGGGTGTCCAGCAAGAGCAGCCACAGTCACCACCTGCAGTTCTTCTATGCAGACCTGACCAACCCCACCAAGGTCACCCACCTCTACAACCACTCCAGCTCTGAGATCACGTCGCTCTACTACGACCTGCAAGGACACCTCTTTGCCATGGAGCTGAGCAGCGGCGACGAGTTTTACATAGCTTGTGACAACATCGGGACCCCTCTCGCTGTCTTCAGTGGAACAGGCTTGATGATCAAGCAGGTCCTCTACACGGCCTATGGGGAGATCTACATGGACACCAACCCCAACTTCCAGATCATCATCGGCTACCATGGCGGCCTCTACGATCCACTCACCAAGCTCATCCACTTGGGCCGACGGGATTACGATGTGCTGGCTGGTCGCTGGACTAGCCCGGACCATGAGTTGTGGAAGCACCTCAGTAGCAGCAACATCATGCCTTTTAATCTCTACATGTTTAAAAACAACAACCCCATCAGCAACTCTCAGGACATCAAGTGCTTCATGACAGGTGAGGATTGGGGCCCAGTCAGAGGACAGAATCTGGTCCTCCCTGCCTATTGCTGGGGTCAGTTGACAAGATAGTTGCCCTGGAGAAAGGTGTGGGGTAACAGGAAACAGTGACTTTCTCTTAGAGCAGCATTTCCAAAGTATATGGGAAGAAACACCAGTTCAGAGAAATGCTCTGGAAACACTGTTTCTGGCACCAAATTTGACAGGACAGCCACCATTCTTAAATTTTCATACCCCATGTCAGTTTATGGAAGGCTCTGAGAAGACCTGTAGGTAAAGAGAACTGTTTAACATGTTTACCCACTATTTCTTAAACTTACCTCACCACAAAATCCTGTTTTTTATCATGAAACCCTAATATCTCACGGGGTGCATCCCTTAGAATGCACTTTGGGAGTGTCTGACCCAGATATCAGGCTGGCCGTGAGGCCCTGAGAAGTTGGGGGAGGGGATGGCTTTAAAAAAAAAATCTCTTATGGGGGATGAAGCAATAGAATAGTCAGACTTGGAAGACAGACAGAACTTGGGTGAGGGGGTCCACCATTTCGAAGCTATCACAGTCACAAAAATTACGTACCGTCCCTGAATTCCTGATTTGTAGGTTGAAGTCAGAATATCTACTATGACTATGATAAGTTAAATATGTGTATTGTAAATCCTAGAGCAACAACTAAAACATAAAGTTATAGCAAATCAGTCATCTGTGAAGAGAAAATGAAGACTAAAAAAGTACTCAATCCAAAGAGAGTAGGAAAAGAGGGACAAAAGGAGCAAAGAACAGACAGACAAATAGAAGGAAGCCTTACTGGTAGGATGGTTGCAAGGGTGAAATGAGATACGTTTTAGAACCTTCCAGCACAGTGCACGGCTTGTACTGGTTCCCTTTTCCCTACCCTCTGATTTTAAAAGTGGGTTTTGCTTTCCACTACTGTGAAACCAACTTGAGTGTAAAGTGTCCCATAGACCGCATATGCCAGACTTGTCCCCAGCATCCACAGTCCTCCCTGCAAGCACCACCCCCAGCTACAGAAGACCCGGATGTCAGAGTGGCTATGGGGATTCCAGTCTGGATAAAGCCAGCACTTTTTATAGAAGAGAGTTTGTGGCATATCCCAACTTGTAAACCTAGTAGACTCCACCCCTTTTGTCCTGTGACATAATCTGCTTGTCCCCTATATTAAGGCCGTTTTCATTCATTCAACAAGTGCCTCCTCTGTGCAGCCACGGTTTTAGGCACAAGGGGTAGAAGGATGACCCCTGCCCTCCAGAAATGCGTACTGCAGGAGGGGAGACAAATGATTGCTGTGCACTGTGAGGGGCCCCGACGCAGGGTCACACCGATGGCCATTAAAACACAGTAGGCACAACCGGCTCTGCCAGGGAGCAACTGATGTGTGAGGCCCGCTTCTGAGTAGACATGATGGGGTAGAGAGAAGGGCAATCTAGGAAGAGGAAGTGCACACAGAGCATAGAGAGTGTCCCTTAGGGACACGGGTTCGGTGGCCCAGTCTGGACCCTGTTTCCACTGACAGCATCTGGAGGATTCCTCTTTCAGGGAAAAACTCAGGTGGTTGCTTTGAGAGTCCGAAGGGTGGGGAAGGAGAGAACACAGTGGTGGGCAGGCATGATGGAAACGTCCTTGGGGCCTGTGGACACACAAGGACATCCCCACACGGTCTCACAACGTCCGTCCTGCCCACCGGCTGCCAGCCCTGGAATAGTGTAACAGACTGAAAGGGCATTTCCGCTACATCTGTCCGCATTCATCACACCCTGGCCTCACTCTCGGGAGAGTTTCCTGTGGATGTCCGTTACTGAGCTCCTAGGTGGAGTCAGCTTCTCTAAAAGGACCTGGCCGGGGGCTCCGTGGGTAAAGCCAGTGCAGTGAGGTTATGAATTCAATCCAGTGGTGGGATTCAGCCGGTTCACACCAGTTCAGCAGAAACGATACCTAATATTTTGTTGAGTTCGGCGAACCGGGTGTTAAAATGGCACTTGTAATCAGGATTCTCTCTAAGACGGGTGCCTGGGCAGCCAGCCAAATGTGGAAATCACAAATTGACATTCCTTACTCTTTTTTAGCATTCATCTGTGCAACAGTGTATTCTAAGCGCCCATAGTAATGTTCATTCCATCCACAGGTGAAAAAAATTTGAAGGAACTATGCTTGTAATATTTATTTATTCATTTCATTAAACTTATTATATCTTTGATGAAATACTACATTTTAACTCCCTCGCGTTTGTTACTTCAGTAAACAAACATGATGTAAAGAGAAAAAGTGCCAACCAGGGGGTGACAAGCTGTCTTTGGAAATATCCTAAATAAGAATTTTATTGTTTTTTGTCAGGTAGTATTTAATATTTTTCATTGATATTTTTAAAATTTCTTATAATCTAGTTTTGTGTGCCTCTTTTATTATCCTTATTTAAGTATTAAATGCATGAAATATGTAATAAACTACCTTTCGGTATTTTGTTTTTAATACTTAAAATGGTTATTAGGGCAGAGAATTGATTGTTAAATTATTTGAATCCCACCACAGGTTCAATCCCCTGTCAGGGCACCTACGGGAAGCAAGCAATCAGTGCACAACTAAGGGGAACAACGAGTTGATGCTTCTTCTTCTCCCTCTCCCCCTCCCTCTCCCTCTCCCCCTCCCTCCCCCTCCCTCTCCCCTCCCTCTCCCCCCTCCCTCTTTCCCCCTCCCTCCTCCTCTCCCTCTCCCTCTCCCTCTCCCCCTCCCTTCTCCTCTCCCTCTCTCCCCTCCCTCTCTCCCCCTCCCTCTCTCCCCTCCCTCTCTCCCCCTCCCCCTCTTCCCCTCCCTCTCTCCCCCCTCCCTCTCTCCCCCTCCCTCCTCCTCTCCCTCTTCCTCTCCCTCTCTCTCTCCCTCTCCCTCTCCCTCTCCCTCTCTCTTCTTTTCTGTCTCTCTCTCCCCCTTCTTTTCTCTCTCTCTCTTCCTTCTTTCCCTTCCTCTCTTTCTTTCTCACTCTTCCTCTCTCTTTCCCTCTCTCCATTCCCCCCTCTCAAATCAATGGAAAAAAGAGAAAAAAAAAACTACCTGAAAACACCAAAAAAGAAAGAGTGAGCAGGCAGCATGGGGTGCTAGAAAGACAAAAGCTGTCCCTCACAGATATATCATGTACACTAGTGCACTTCACCTCAACTAGAAACCTGAGAGATGGGGATCCCTGACCCCACTGTCACGGAGGAAAGCGAGGGTCAGAGAGGCCACAGCACTGGCCCACTAAGAAGTGGCAGTTTGGGGTTAGACCTCTGTTCTGTCTGCCTCCAAATTCCTCATTCTTGGATTCAGATTCACCTTGTAAAGTGCAGCAACAGGATTATTATTATTCATCAGCATCCCAAGTGGCCATACTGCAGTCTGGGCCGGTTGGCTCAGTGGTAGAGCATCAGCCTGGTGTGCAGGAGTCCTGGGTTCAATTCCCAGCAAGGGCACACAGGAAAAGCGCCCATCTGCTTCTCCACCCCTCCCCCTCTCCTTCCTCTCTGTCTCTCTCTTCCCCTCCCACAACCAAGGCTCCATTGGAGCAAAGTTGGCCCGGGTGCTGAGGATGGTTCTGTGGCCTCTGCCTCAGGCACTAGAATGGCTCTGGTTGCAACAGAGCAATGCCCCAGATGGGCAGAGCGTCGCCCCCTGGTGGGCATGCCGGGTGGATCCCGGTCGGACGCATGTGGGAGTCTGTCTGATTGCCTCCCTGTTTCTGGCTTCGGAAAAATACAAAAAAAAAAACAAAAAAAAAAAAAGAGTTTTAACTTGAGGGACATGTCCATGTCTGATACCATAAGAAGGAAGAGTGAAATCCTCAACTCTTCAAGACAGCCAATTGTAAGAAAACCAATGAACAAAACAATTTTAAGCATTTTTCCTAAAAGCGTAATGAGAAAGTTTCCTGCTTTCCATCACTTATAATTAAGACCCAGCCCTCTCTGCAGACCCCTGGTTTCCTGGGACTTTGCAGTATCCCTGATAGATTTTTTTCTTTGCAACTACAAATTCAGATGCAAATTCTCAGCCTCAAGCAAAATGGCTTTGTAGGGTTTCTCAGCCCACCCCTGCTCATTCTGTTTGTTTTAATTTCCCAAAGAACCATCTGCCAAGATTCTTAGAATCGGAGATTCTTAGAAATTCAGTGAGGAAAGGGAATTTGGAGAAAAGCTGGTCCAAGTACCTCCTGTTACAAATGAGAAAATGGAGGTCCGGGGAGGTGGGGACATTGGGATTGAGCAGCACAGAAAACCTCCTGTGAACCAGAAACGAAACTGGACACTTTATAGTTCATTAACGTACAAATTTACAACGGTTCCTGTTGCCTGGTGGCTCCCCCAAACTGATAACACTGTTAGTGTTTTTCCAGGACTTAATGAAAACCAGTTCTGCTGTCAGTCTGTAGATAAGGAAACTCAGCCTCAGAATGGTTAAGGAAACTGTTCAAGTTCACATGGTTTGCAAGTTAGGAGCCAGAGTTTGCACCTGGGTTTTGTCTTGCTTCCCCGTGTCCTTTCCCTTATATGATCTTTCTAGAAGTAGAACCTGGGTTTCCCAACTTTCCTTTCTACCACCCCTCACCTCAGTGCCTCCAGGTTTCACACCCCAGAGAAGGGTTCTGGGGACATCCAAAAAAACAATTAATAATGGCAAACATAAGGTTCTTAAAGGGGATGCAGCGGTGAGAGGGACAGTTGTTGACCCCAAAGAACACGACCATCACTCAGTGATGGTAGAAAAAGACAATTCTACCAGAGCCAACACCCTAAACAGGACCTCCCTGACCAGGGATCTGTCTCCTTTGGAAGACACTAAAACCAATCCTAGGTGGCCACAGCCCAGAGTTGTGGTCTTTGGGGCTCAGCTCCACATCCTGCCTTCCCCAGTCCTTGAATTCCCAGTCTCTGGTCAACAACTGCTTTGTCGTCTTCAGCTGCCCCTGCTCAAGCCAGGCTCCAACAGCGGTCCTGTAAGCCCCAAACTGCCCCCTGCCTGCCATCGCAGGCTCTTCCTGCTCGACTGTCACTTTCCCGGCTGGTGCTCTCTGTGCTACCAAGCTACGGAAAAACTCCCTGCCCTCGCCTCCCCTCTCTGGGCCTGGCCTGGTACACGGGTCTTCCTGAAGCGCCCCCTTCATCTCCCTCAAATCCTGATGAAATCTGCACAGCTTTCAATGTTGGGCTTAAATATCACCTTCATGAAGACCTGTCAGACTGTCCAAATGAAAAACTTCTCCCCTCTCCTCATCTTGTTCCTTGTGTCAGAGCTATCCAGGCCCCTGTCCCTTACTCCTTCAGGGTCCTGAATGTGCAGATGGAGAATCTGTATGACATAGTCCTAGGCCTAAAAGGCACTCAGCAATGGTAGGCCAAGGAGCTGAACACACACCCTCTCTTTCTTGTCCTTATGTCTTGGCTTTCTGATTCTGTTCTTTAAAGGGCTGAATGCTCATGGCAAAATTCTACCTGCTCCTATACTTAATATTTTAATATTTTATAACTAACAACCCTCAAGGAATGTTACAAATCAAGCAGTCCCATGTCTATGGGGCTAGATTCCCCTAGCCCAATATAAAGAAGGCACAAGTAGGTTAGGTGACTTCCTTAGGCCATCAGAGTAAATAACAGGAGAGATGGGGGGGGGGGGTTCTCTTTGATCTTGAGTACAGGCATCTCCATGCCCTGTGGCACTTTGGCCCCAGGCTCTAATTTCTGCAAAGAGGATTGGAGGAAGATGGAGAGTATGTTTTGAAAGTGAATTATCTTTTTGAAAGTCATTTAAATAAATCTTTCCTTTGGGAATGAGGGTCCTCTGCAAGTGTTTCCTATTGATGTTCCAGGTAGATGTGGAGGAGGAGTCACTCAAACAGCTCCCTCTGGGTGTAGGAAGCTGAAGGCCCAGGGGTTGGAGTGACAGTGGAAAGGGGAGTCTGGAAACCTCTACAAGTTACATCTCTCTTAGATTTTTAGCTAGGATGGGGATGCTAGGTCCCAGAGGTATTAATACCATGAAACCGGTTTCCGAAGTGCTTATACCAGTTGACCCTCCCACCGGCACCCTCCACATCCTTACCCCCATCTGCAGCCCAATTCTAGGCTGCTTTATTGGGGTGGGATATGTCACATCTGAGGTCCACTTACTCCATGGGGATGTTTCTGCTTCTCTCCCACCCAGATGTCAACAGCTGGCTGCTCACCTTTGGATTCCAGCTTCATAACGTCATTCCGGGCTACCCCAAGCCGGACATGGATGCCAGGGAACCATCCTATGAGCTCATCCACACACAGATGAAAACTCAGGAGTGGGACAACAGCAAGGTAATTTGTGCAGGAACTGTCCACCCCTAGGGCCGTTCAGACTCCAGGAATGGGTCCTACCAGCTTTTCAGGAAGGTTTGGGCCATTGAAAAAACAGATGTGATGTGTCCACAGTGCCTGCCAGAAACTATTCAGCAAACACTTAGTGACACTACCACTGGCGGGCCACTGTGGTGCCAGCTCTAACAGCACACAGACCCTCGGAGCTGCATTAAGGAATTTTGTACGATACACGACTTTTGGAGTGCCACTAAAACAGCAAGCCTTTGTCACTGCCCAGAACAAAAGTGCAAGGAGGGAAGGTGTGTTCTAAAAACAAATGATATTTTTTGAGCACCTCACCACACCTGGCCTTGTGTGAGGTATTCCACATTACGTTACCTCACAGTGGTTCCCTGGTATTATTGTTCTCATTTTACAGATTGTTATGCCTGAGGCTTTCCAATGCCACACAGCCTGGAAGGGGTGGAGCTGGGATTCAAACCCAGATCTATTTAGTAGATGCTCAAAAAATGTTAACTATCTCCTGTCTTCCTTTTGTGACTCAGTTTCAAAGTCTCCTAGAGTTACATAGCTGTTAAGGTCCTTTGAAACAGTTTCACCCCACCCCTCCCTTCAGGCATCCATTTGCTCATCACCCCCAAACCGTTATCCATAATGTCTGTACCAGGCGCTGGCTCTTCCAGGCCCTGCACTTCAGCCAGGGAAAGCAGGAATGAAGCAGGTGAGGCCAGCCTGAGGGGATCCCAGCCCAGGCTGAGGAGGAAAGCAGGGCTGCCAGATGGCAGACTGCTGGTGAACGGAAACAGACATCTGTGTTCCTCTTCCTTCCTGACTCCACTGGGTCTCAGGTTAGCTGTCCCCTCCCCGGCTCTGGGGAGTGGGGCTCTGCACCTCCCTGCTCTGGCAGCACCCCACAGTTCCTTCTCTCACAGCACCCACCACTCCGAGTTTCAATTCCTGCTTTCTTTCCTGTATCTCCACTAGACTCTAGGAGGCAAGTGCTGGGTCTTATTTGGTACCCAGCAAAGCACCTAGCCCATAGTAGGTGCGTGGAAAACGTCTGCTGAATGAACAAATGGTTGAAAGAAGTAAACAACACCGTGAATTAGGCCTTTCCCCTCATCTTATAGATGAGGAGACCAGGGTTTAGAGACAGATTTGCCCAAGATCATTCAGCAGGAAAAGTGGCAGAAGGCGATGAGAACCCAAGTCTGTCTGGCCACCAAGCCCATCTGCTTTCTGCTGCCCTGGCCCCGCCTCCCTGCCTCCTGCCCCTCTCCAGTCCCCACCGCCCCTCCAGGCTGCCCAGCAGCCCACAGCGTGGCCCGTCCGAAGGGCGGGTCCCAGGGCTCCGCCCTCCTGCCACTGCCCGGCTGCCTTCTCCCTGTGCAGAGCCCCAGCTCTGACAGCCTGTTCGCCAGCCGCGCCTGTCGATGAATAATTGATTTCTGCCCTTGGCAGGCATCAGAGATCTTTGTTGTTGAGCACTCCAGCTTTCGTGAAACTCTAGGAAATAATTGTTCACAGACAGGGTTCTATTAATTATAAAGAGGACTTAATTTCAGTGAGAAGCCAATGGGCCTGTTTCTAAAGCCATTTCCCCGAGTTGCTGATAAGGCTCAGGGGCCCACTGCTCTGCCGAGCTTCCCAAGACACAGGAGGGACAGGTAGGTAGTATGTCCCCCTCAAGGCAGCCAAGAGAAGGGGTACCTGAAGATCCCCCAGGAAGCACTGTGGGGCAGAGGCCCTCCTTGAAAATCACTTATAAACACAGCAGAGAGCAATAAAGCTGAGTGAGAGGGTTTATATAAATCACTACTTGTCATCTTGCTAAGCCTTCTTGCCAAGAATGCATTTCTTGCCATTTCTCTATCTAACATCACCCCTCCCCCTCTGTCTCCACCTCACCCTCCACCTTCAGGCTAAGATACTCCTAGTTTTGTTTGCTTCTCCCTACTCAGGAACCTTTCCTTGAAACTGAGCCTCTACAATCAGACAGAACTGATTTTTTAATGTTGACATCAATGCTTGGCGGGCCAGTTACAACCTCTTTGAGCCTTAGTTTTCTTAGCTGTAAAATCAGAACAGTAACCGTACCAGTTATATATGAACTTTCTGTGGAGATGGAATGAGACAATGGGTACAAACTTTTAGCTCAAAGATCAAGAAATGTTAGCAAAGCTGTTACTGTTCTTAGGCCACCAGTTACCATGTTTAACTATAGTTATATCTATCACATCAGTCTTTCCCTACCAACTGGTGAGTTTTTCAAGGGTCAGATAATGACTGATTCATTGTTATATCTCTAGTGCCCTGGAAAGGACCCAGCACAGGGTAGGTACTCGCAGAACAGTTTCTGAATGGAAGGATGGGTGAGTGGATAGAGGATGGCTGGGTATTCTAGTGATCAGAAGTAGAGACACGTGCTACAGCTTAATAAATATGTACAGCTTTGACGTAGTTACGTAAACTGATACTCCAGGCCCTGGAGTTGTTTTCCTCTGTCTCACTCTCTTTGTCTCTCCCCCCAATTAGTCTATCCTTGGGGTACAGTGTGAAGTGCAAAAGCAGCTCAAGGCCTTCGTCACCCTAGAACGTTTTGACCAGCTCTACGGCTCCACAATCACCAGCTGCCAACAGGCCCCAAAGACAAAGAGGTTTGCATCCAGTGGCTCCATCTTTGGCAAGGGCGTCAAGTTCGCCCTGAAGGACAGCCGAGTGACCACAGACATCATCATTGTGGCCAACGAGGATGGGCGGAGGGTGGCCGCCATCTTGAACAACGCCCACTACCTGGAAAACCTGCATTTCACCGTTGATGGGGTGGACACCCACTACTTTGTGAAACCAGGGCCTTCAGAAGGTGACCTGGCCATCCTGGGCCTCAGTGGGGGGCGCCGAACCCTGGAGAACGGGGTCAACGTCACGGTGTCCCAGATCAACACGATGCTCAATGGCAGGACTAGACGCTACACAGACATTCAGCTCCAGTACGGGGCCCTGTGCCTGAACACCCGCTACGGGACGACGCCGGACGAGGAGAAGGCGCGGGTGCTGGAGCTGGCCCGGCAGAGAGCCGTGCGCCAGGCGTGGGCCCGCGAGCAGCAGCGACTTCGGGAAGGGGAGGAGGGCCTGCGGGCCTGGACCGAGGGGGAGAAGCAGCAGGCGCTGAGCACGGGGCGGGTTCAAGGCTACGATGGCTTCTTCGTGATCTCTGTTGAGCAGTACCCGGAACTGTCAGACAGCGCCAACAACATCCACTTCATGAGACAGAGCGAGATGGGCCGAAGGTGACAGAGAGGACCACGGCCCGGACTTCTTGCCAAAGACAGCTATTCTTTTGTGGCCGCATACCTGACTGTGTTGTACTTTTTAAAAAAAAAAAAATCCTTTTTTAACAAGTGCAGAAAAGAAATAGACAAAAAAAAACAAAAAAAAAAAAACAAAAAACATACTGGTTGCATTGTAACTCATGCAACATCCTTTTTTTTAAGAAAAGAAAGACACAAATTGGCCTTCACACATTTTTTGCAAAGAACAGAAGGTATTTTTTTTTCTGTAGTGTGATCACAATGAAAACTTGATTGTCTTTTGTTCCCTTTTTCCTTGAGGACTTTTTCTTGTTGTTTGGGGTACATTTCTCCTCTCTGAGACACATCTCCTGGAGTGTGTCTTTGTCCCTCGGTGCCCAGTGTGATGTGAGACACGAGTGTCTGTGCTAACCTGTCTCGTGTACAACCCTTTCCTCGGTGGGGTCGGGCAGGAGTGAGGGGTGCGGAGAGTAACAGGCCAGTACCAAGCTTCTACGGGGGCCTGGCCGGAAGGTCTGCAGGACCCTAGCATCCTCGGCTAAGCTCCCACAGATGAGTGATGGCTTTTTATTCACTGTGTTCCATGCCTGCAGAGGACCGCAGCTGACTCCATCTTTCTCCGAGGAACTTCACGATACCATTCAGCACCTCTTTCCAGCTGCCCTAAACTCCTGTTCAGGCTTTATATTTTGATGCTAAATGAAACCCCCCCACACACATACCCCTTTTGTAAATCCTGTGTAGTTGTCAGAGTCACCCCCATGCTGGGATGGAGAAAGTGTCTCCCAGGTCCTTTCCCCCAGTCTGGTGACAACATCCTGAGGCTAAGAGCCTCACCCTCTCCAAGAGGCAGAGGCGCCCAGGATGCCTGTGGTTGGTTGACCCTCCCATGATGTTCCTCATTCATCTCTCCTCTCCCAAAGTCCGATGTGAGAACCAGCGCTGCACAGCAAGCCCTCAATGTGGGCGCCATGTCCCGGAAGGGGAAGGCCACCCGTGGCAAGAAGGATGGCAGTGGTGGCAATGGCACCAGCCTGCCTTCCCAGGGGAAGCCCTCTCCCCCGTGACTTGGGGTATCTTCCCTCCACCGCTCAGCTGCCACCACTGAGAAAGAGGAGTGTGGAGAGAGGTGCTCGGTGGCCTTTGATTCTGGAAAGATATTTATGGAAAAGTCAGCCAAAGAGAGGAAGGCATGAGCTGGGCACCCTGCTAGCCAGCTTCTGAAGGCCCCTCTGCCTTCCACAGAGGGGCTAGTCCCAGGGCTGAGTGCAGAAGGAGAGCCTTTGGGAAAGTCCTTCCATGAAGTTACTCTAAAACAGCTTCCCCTCCAGAGGAGCCCAGCCAGGGTCTTAAAGATTAAAAAGAAAGAAGGGAAAGAGCTACTTGGGTGTAGCCTGGTGACATCACGCAACCCGACCAGCACCGGGGCAGTTCCTGAGGCAGGTTCCCATGGATCCTGGAGGCCAGGCTCCAGTTACCCCTGTGAAGACCTGGGCCTGAGGTCATTAGGAAGAGGCTCAAGCCCTCTCAGGAGTGGGTACAACCCATGCCTGCCAGGCACGCCCAGGAGAGGCAGCAGCCAGCCAGGCCGGAGAAAGCATGGAGGGGAGGAAGAGTGGCAGCAAGAGCTAGTAGCTTCTTGTTCCTGGTCCATCTGCCTAATTATCATCATCATCACCACTCACAGGAGGCTCTGGGAGACCAGGAGGGGAAGCCACATGCTTTTTTTTTGAGCTGGGCTTCTTAGAAATTGGGACTTTTATGGGTTGCATTTACATTAAGTGTGGAAAATAAATTCTGAGTCTGAGCTTTTCCCCGTGGCAACCTTGTTGGACTGATAAGCTCATGGCACCTTTATAGCCTTACTCACAGAGTCTTCAGAATATCACATGAGTTAATGAAACCAAGAAGGTCTCTCACTGCATGAGAATCGGAGCAACGTGCAGCCTGGGTTCTGCCTGGCAGAGGGAGGCAGCCAAGCTTCTTGGGAGAGGAGGTTTCGCCTTATGTCATCCCACTGGGATCAGAGGCTGTGTTTTGCTAAGTGCTCTTCCCGCTTCCATAAAGAAAAGTCACCCTGGTGCAAGACAGGGCACCTTGGCCTGTTTGTCCACTGGCTGCCAAGTGCCTCTGGGTCTGGAGCTGCCCTGAGTCAGACACAGAGCTCCTCGCGAGGGTCCACTGTCTGTGGCAGGAGCTGGTGGCAGGATCGTTCTTGGAGGGATGGAGAACAGCTTGGCCTGGAGAACGTGGCTTCTTGTCCAAAATAGACTTGTGCCTCTCGAAATGTTCTCTTGACCTAGGGGCCCTTGGGCAAAGCTCTCCTGCCCACTGGCCTAGTTGATCTGCTCCATCCTGTATTCCTGAAATCAGTCAAGACCTGCTGGGAACGTCCACTTGGAGGTCAGAGGCAGCATGAGAGCCGAGGAAGGCATCTCCCTGCACCTCCCCCCCCCCACCATCCACCACCACCGCCACCAAAGTAGTAGTGTGGACTTTTAAAGATCAAAAACACAGAATTCCTAAGTATTCCTTTTCTTTAAATGATTGATGTTCTATTTTTTTTCCCCCTGGGTTATATACCAGCAAGGAGGCCTAGCTTCTGTGCAGGGAGAAGTTGAAGCATCTCCAAGCTCTAGAGAAAGGATCTCAGGTGCGGAGTAGGCAGCATTATGCACCTCCATTTCACATTGGTGCTGTTGCTATTGGAGACAGTGCTTCCGGCCTTGGTTTTGTTGCCTGGTTTGGAGTCACTTTCCATTAGGGCCAGAGGATGACTCTGTGCCTCCCCTCTCAGTCTACCCTCCCGCTGAGATCAGCAGTCCCAGTCTCTCAGCAAGAGTGGATCTGACGGCTGAGCCAGTTCCCTGTGCCTGCGTAGTGGCCTCCAGGCATCAAATCCCATTCTTGATGGCACCTGCCTTTTGGTACTAACCAATCAAAATGTGTCCATTCCTTGGAGCAACCAGCCCTCCTTCACTGGCCCAGGGTCACGATACTGAGGGATATCAGCTTCTGACCTTAGAAGAAGATTTATTTTGGAAGAGTCCCCCCACCCTCCACAGGTACCCTCGGCCCCTCATCCCCAGCCCTCTGCCATCACTTGAAATAGAACTTTAGTGATTCCCTGACTTTGTTTTTGATACGATGAGATTTCCTTTTTACCCACCGTCCAGGCATAGCTCTGAAGGCTGGAGCCATGACAACGGGAAGAAGGGGGGAAAGTCCGTGGTAAATGACACCTCTGTCAGCCTCTGATGCTTGTCTATGAGAATAGTTGGCTGGTTTCTACCTAGGGATGGAGGATTTGAAACAACCCCTGAAAAAACTGACCCGAGGTTGGGAATGGCTCAGAGGTGTGCTTTTAAATAATCAGGATGGAGTAGGGCTGGGAGCAGAAGGCAATGGTGAGGCAAGGAAGGTGATTAAAACCAGGCAGTGTTTTTATAGACACATAAGGAATCAGATTTGTTTTAGTAAAATAAAGGACCTTTTCAGCTATGACTTTTAAGTACCACCTTTATAGATGGCAGGAGTTTCCATGATGCAATGACGAGGCTTTCAATGTGAAATCTTTGAGTGCCGTTTCACACCTGCAGCCTTGTGTTTGTGGTTGCCACAGGGTGAGGGCGGTGATGCTGAGCACGGGAGGGAGCTTGCCACGCCTCACCAGGGTCCCTGGCTTTGGGGTTTGAGCTCCCAGCGCTCAATCTAAAATCTATTCTCCAACCCCCAGCAGCCATTCCACCCAGACTGCGGCTTCTGGTCCTGAGGTGGGCCCACCTCCTGAGGGGTCCCGGAAAGGACCCAGTCTCTGCTTGGGGCCCTTATGAGGACCACACACCCTCCATCTAAGGCTCACAATTCCCGGCTAGGTGTATACACTTGTCTACATTTTATTGGAAAGGAGAGGGGATTAAAAGAAAGAACTCTGGAGCTCAAGGCCCTTTCATTCAACCTTCAAAAAAGAACAGCAAACTCATTTTAAAGACTCATTTGCTCAGGTGAAAGAAACTGTATCCTTTGTAACCTTTACATTCTCAAAAACCAGCCTTGTGTACTTGACCACCCCAGACAGCGGTGAGCTCTTAGGTTTCATCATGAATGTGGAAGCTCAGAGTGGGGGGGAGCCCGAGATGGGGCCAACATTGGGTTTCTTACCCCCTCTGGAATGCCACAAGTATGATACTGGGCCACCCCTGGGTCCCCAAGAAAATGTGATTGATTCTGAGGGCAAACTGCCAACAGAGACCCACCCTCAGGCAGCTTAGCTATTCTGTCGGAAGCTGGGTCGCCATGTCCGGTGCGGCCCAGCAGCCCAGACTCACCCAGCACCAGGATCCCACTTTTCTAAACCCGCCTGTCCGAGAAGACTTCTGAACCGGCAGCTTCAGCAGAAGGACTCTCCCGAGCTGCCTCTGGATGACCAACACTGGAGACTCTGGCCTTACCATGTGGAAATAGTTTTCCTGAAGTCTGGAACTAATTTTGAGAAGTTATTTTTCTCAACACTTTTGTGTTTCTAACACTGTATTCTTGACTGTGTAAATACCGACAAGGCTGTAAATAAATGCAGATGTAGATACCTTCTAGAAAAAAAAAAGGCATAAAAAACAAAACCAGAAGTGATCCTGTGTAGCCTTCGTTGACAAATAAAAGACTATTTTGTGTTTAAAGGTGTTGGGTGGCCTTTGTTGGAAGAGGGGTGGCGGCTTGAGTCGGTCCTTCTAGATGTTGCTCTTCTCAGGATGACCTGCAAGACTGGTCCTTGGCCCCAAAGTCCCTGTCAATCCCTCCAGGTGACAGTTGTCATGGAGAGGCACCTCCAGAGAACACGAGACCCTTGGGCTTTAAACCTCACAAATGTCAAAGCACCTCGGACATCAGCTGTGTCCCACCACTCCCCCAGGCCACATCGTTACTGTCCTCACTGGCCTCAGGGACAGATTCCCTGGAGTGGGACAGCCGGACATGCCCTGGCGAGACAGCCTGTGCTCTGCCCCTGGGCACGGCGTTGTCCACAGTGCCCCGCGGCTCACCTGGGCCGTCATCGGTTATACTCTTAAAGCTAAATGAACACACAATCATCATACAAGTTATCATAACCACATGACACAACTTGGGGGAGAAAAGAAAGGAAGAAAATTCTTTACAGTTGTTTTTATTCTTTCCTGTGTTCTTAATGTGTCTTTTTCTTTAAAAAAAAAAAAAAAAAATCTAAGGTAATCAGCATAGAGGTAATTTTTCACTCTGCTTTTCTCCCTTAACCTCACCTTTCGCCTCTCATGTCTAGAATTCCCAGATGACAGCTGGTCACTTTGGAAGTACATTTGCTAAGCTCAGCTCCCTGGTGTGAATGGCAAACCTTATGAAAATTCAAATTATTCAGGACAGTAGTAAGAGCAGAAGGCTCGTGCTCTCCCGGTAGCCTTAGCTCTGGGCCACCACCAGGCCCTCTGGGAAGGAGCTTCACACTGCAGGCCCCTTTCTACCTGGGCAATCATGAGTTCCCTGGGCTGCCCAGACTGTCAGTCTTGTGTGGTGCCAGCTTTTGGAGTCAGGCCAAATTGGATGCAGAACTTGGCTCTAGCACTTACTGTGTTGTGGGATCTTTGTTTTTTTTATTTCAAATCATTTTTTTTTTCTTTTCTAGATTTTATTTATTGATCTTAGAGAGGAGGCAGGGGGTGTGAGAAGTATCTACTCATAGTTGCTTCACTTTAATTGTTCATTGGTTGCTTCTCGTATGTGCCTTGACTGCACAAGCCCAGGGTTTTGAACTGGCAACCTCAGCGTTCCAGGTCGATGATCTATCCACTGCGCCACCACAGGCCAGGATACTAGGGAATCTCAAGCAAGTCATTTAACCCCCTGAGGCCAGTGTCTTCCACCAATGTTGAGAATACAGTGGTCCATAACCTCTCCAGTTATTGCTCAGATCACCCTAAAAGACAGGGTAAATAATGTCACATGCTGCTCAGGGCACAACAGGTGTTCACCCATGTAAGTGCTTCCACCTCGCACCTCCCTCCCCAGCCCACCCACCTTCCTTCCAAAGTCTGTGCTCCTTCCACTACACCAGAGGTTCTCATATGGGGTCTGCCGCCGTTGGCCTGAGGGCTTATCAAACTGATTGCTGGGCCCCACCCCAGAGTTTCTGAATCAATGAGTCTGCGATGGAGTCCTGTAATTTGCATTTCCAACATGTCTCCAGGTGACACGGATGCCCCTTCAGGCTTTGAGATACACTGTTAACTACACGATCCTTTAAACTAGGTGCGGAATAAGCTACGCAGCGCAGCGTAGCATTTTAATGACCTTAGTCAATGAAGCCGACCACTTCCGGCCAGTAGAGCAGGCGTATCGGGTTCCCTGCCCCTCGCCCCTCCTTTGCCCACCACACTACATCAGCAGCACGGAAACGCGCCCCACCCCCACGGAGCCACCGACGCCCACACGTGTGTGCCATTACACGTGGCGCCAAGCCCAGCTGAAGCCCTCTCTCCGAAGTGCTCGCTGAGCACCCGCCCTGTGCCTGCCCTTGCACGATTGGAGCATTTTGCGTGTGAACTCAAGGCTATGACTATCTAGTCCTCTCTGTGTCGCTGCCCAAAGCAGGTGCTCAGCTGTGGGTCACCCTAATTCAGCTTCCCCTTTACCATAGGGGTTCACTCTCTCTGGTGTATTTGAAAAAGAGGGTGGCTGTCTCCTGTCCCCTTCTGAACTGGGCCACCTCTCATCTGAACTGGGTGCTGTGCCTCCCTCCTCTGCGTGTCCTGGGAAATCTGTTGCAGCTGCCACCAGCCTTGAGGAAGGAAGAAGGGGTAGAGAACGGTGGACTCTCCTCCTGGGAGCACACTGGCCCTCCCTGCCCTCTGTAACCTGCCCTCATGATTGCACACGTGAGTCTTGCTTTCTTGATGCATTAGAGCAGGGGTCCTCAAACTACGGCCAGCGGGCTGCATGCGGCCCCCTGAGGCCATTTATCCGCCCCCCCCCCCCCGCCCCCCGCCACACTTCCGGAAGGGGCACCTCTTTCATTGGTGGTCAGTGAAAGGAGCATAGTTCTCATTGAAATACTGGTCAGTTTGTTGATTTAAATTTACTTGTTCTTTATTTTAAATATTTTATTTGTTTCCATTTTGTTTTTTTACTTTAAAATAAGATATGTGCAGTGTGCATAGGGATTTGTTCATAGTATTTTTATAGTCCAGCCCTCCAACGGTCTGAGGGACAATGAACTGGCCCCCTGTGTTAAAAGTTTGGGGACCCCTGCATTAGAGCCTTGGAGGACACTACAACATGAGAGAAAAACAACTTTAAAAGTGAGTACTAATGCGCTTTTTCCATATTAGGAGTGTCTGGACCCTGAGTGTCTTTCCCGTGGAGGGATGCCGAAGAGTTAAACCTTACAAGGCTTTCCACTTGGGCTCACCCCCCACCCTGCCCTGTTCCCAGCCCCTACGCTGGCATTGGCGGGTCTGTGAGTGTCTCGCCTTCCGACATCACACTGAAAATCTCTCCCTACCTCAGGATACCTCATCCCTGCCGGAAGTGGGCAGGCAGTCAGCATTTATTTCTCAATTCTGAATTCATCTGGTCTGAAATAGCCCCAGGGTGGGCTTCAGCCACCACCCTCAGGCCAGTCTCCTTTCAAGGACTCCGGGGCAGCAAGAGTTGCAAATACACGCTTTATCTTTCAATAATCCAAAGCTTATTCGTGGAGACACACACACCTTGCAAGGACAAATACCAGTTCTTAGGAGCAGTAAAGTCCTCAGTGCGTGAGGCAGAATACGAGCATTTTCCTACCTCTCCTGTAACCTGCAAGCCCACTCCTGCACACTGGGAAGTAAAGTACTTGACATTGACATCATATACAGGGTCTTTTCTTTGTCATCCTTTCTGTAGCCTTCAAAATATGCCCACTCCACTCTCCCGGAAGTTCTTAGGGTAAAAATCCCTTCTCCAGTCTGTGAGATGGGCACAGAGGAAATGAAGTCATTACTTCAGATACAGATACTTATTATATGACTGAGTGGGTGGGGAGATAAATGGATGATTAAACGAATGAATGTCATAGCCAGGCCCTACAGGAGGTCTAGAGGAGGAATTGCAATTAATTAAACATTTAATGAGCACTTCATGCTTGTAACCCAAGCAGCCTTGGAGGGCCTAACGATGCGAAACGGGACCCCTTGCTTCTACATGGCAGCGCTCAATCAGGGAGTCTAGAAAGATCCCGAAAACAGACTCAGTGACACCAAGGAGCAGGTGCTCCATGTCAGTGCTCCAGGGCCTCAGCAGTCCAAGCCTGCTAGAATTCAGAAGTCTGGTGAAGGAGCAGGAATATTGCAGGTTTTGCCCTGGGAGAAGTGGCCAGCGGCCCAGTCTCTGGAATCAAGAGGCACCATAAATTGGAGCTCAATCTAGTGCAGGGGTCCCCAAACTTTTTACACAGAGGGCCAGTTCACTGTCCCTCAGACCATTGGAGGGCCGGACTATAAAAAAACTATGAACAAATCTCTATGCACACTGCACATATCTTATTTTAAAGTAAAAAAACAAAATGGGAACAAATACAATATTTAAAATAAAGAACAAGTAAATTTAAATCAACAAACTGACCAGTATTTCAATGGGAACTATGGGCCTGCTTTTGGCTAATGAGATGGTCAATGTGCTCCTCTCACTGACCACCAATGAAAGAGGCGCCCCTTCCGGAAGTGTGGCGGGGGCCGGATAAATGGCCTCAGGGGGCCGCATGCGGCCCGCGGGCCGTAGTTTGGGGACCCCTGATCTAGGGTATAGGGAGAAGCACAGCAAGGCATCCAGGTGCTCCAGGCCCTGCCGTGTTCCCATCAGTGTCCAAGGGTCAGGTCCAGGCATCTGGGCTGGGCTGGGCAGATACCCTGCATCCATACTTACTGACACAGGTCTGGTTGTAGGAAGAACCAAGCTCTGGAGGACTGACGCCCACGCTCTGCCCACAGCCATGTCTGACAACAGACCGGCCCCAGCTCCCACCACGGCTGTGGCTAGAGCTCCTCGTGTGCTCCTTGCCTGATCAGCCACAGATTTCAGCTAGAAACTCAGAGTCTCTGGCTAGCTTGAAGGGAGCGTGGAAGTGGGCCATGTGCTGAGAAAGTGGTTCCCACAAAAATCGCTTCCCACAGGACCAAAAAAGGGGAGCTCGGGGTGGGCTGGGTGGGGAGAGGAAGGGATGTGAGAAAATGTGCAGGAAGAGGCGAGCTTAGTGAGAAAGGATTAGATGAGAGCGAAAGACATTCCTGGTGGGAAGAAGGTGTGCTGTTCACGGGGGCCTGGGGGAGCCGGGGCCTCTAAACCCTATTCCTGTGGACCTAGTCGAGGCAGGCATAAAGCCCAGAATTTCCAGGGAGCCTATCTAGCGCGTCTCAACTTTTTGAACGCAGCAAAGCACATGGTGATTGATATTTACATGCAGGAGCCACCCCCATGGACTTATCTAGGTTTAGTATACTCAAGGTGGAGGTGAGTCCACAAACCCAAGCTGGCAGAAATAGGCCTCCTCTTTTTCCCCACTCAGAAAGCCTATCAGCATGCAAGTGAGAGAGAGTGAGCCTGTCCCCGGGACAAGTTGGAATGCACTCCGTAACAAAAAGAATCATTTTGCAAAGCTGTACTTGATTATTCATAATGACTTCTGACACATTGCATCACTGTTTACAGTAACATGAGGGTGGGGAACAAGTGCTACCTCCTTTTTGCTTCTCTATCTGTCTTGAGTGGGGGGAGTTCCCCATTAGTACAATAGATGCTGAACAAGAAAGGATTTGTCTGAAAGTAAGTTATTAGGAAGTGGCCCCCAGATAAGCAGGCAGACAAATGAAGGTGAGGGACAAGCAAGGAAAGAGGACCATCAAGGGCTTGACATCAAGCAGTGTCTCTGGAGAGCAAACTTTGGCTCGGTACAGTGGCAGAGCTGTGGCAATGATCTAAGTTGCTGTTTTTCAACCTGAGAGTTGCCCCCAGCTGGACCGAAGTATTTACACCTCTGTACCTGTCAATCATCAGTTAAGGGCTGTCCCTGGGGATGTCGTTTCCCAGTCACTCTGGCTTTCTGTGCACTTGGCAGAGGGAGCTCCAGCAGCCAGAGGACAGCCCACCTACAAAGAGGCGCAGGTGTTGGCTGTTGGCAATGAAAGCACACAGCTTCCATTCATTTCAATCCGAGGAGAGTGGTGGGGTCTCACAGCACCTGTTGTGGTCTCATTTCCTGCCTCATGGTGGGCACCTAGTAAACCCTGGCTGACTGTTGGCTAGTGACAAATGCATCCAAGAGAGCAGGACACAATAATCCCATGCATTAAATGAACAGAGGGCAGTACCCCACCTGTTTTGCTCACCACTGTATCCCTGGCACCTGGCACAGGAAGCGTTCATACACATTTGTTGGATAAAGAATGAGTGGATCCTCCCATGACGATTTTGTGATCGGAGAGCTTCGCCAGGGCCTCCCTACTCCTCTCTCGCATTGCTTGCCTGACTCGGTAGATGCGCTAGAGATCAGGTGCGTCTGAGTGTAAGCAGTGTGGCTGGGTGGGGAGGGCTCGGTGAGACACAGGAGGAGTGGGCTCTAGACCCAGTGCCCTCTACATTCAATTTCATCTGAACCTACAGCAACCGTCACGGCAGGTGTTGTGACCTCCCATTTAGTAGATGAGGCCTGGAGATGTTTGTGGTTTGTGCTGTTAGTAATAGTATCAGAATTTGAATCCAGGTTTGCCTAGCTTCAAAATCTAGTCTACTTTTCTTATGTCTTAAAATTGGGGAGTAAGGACAATTCTAATGTGAAGGGTTTTTGGTGATGGCCGGTCACCTTTTGAGCAGCCAGTGGGCCACCTGATGACTATTCAACAGACATAAGGCCCACCGAGACTTTGCTCAACCACAAACTCTGGGCTGCCTTTGTGGGCGTGCAGTCTGTGCAGTCACACAGGGCCCTGAGTCAGCAGGTTTAGTGTTCTGCTGTCTCCATCTTGAAACTTTACAGTTTTTGACCGAGGGGTCCTGTATTTTCAGCTTGCACTGGATTATGCGGGTTATATATATAGCCAGTGCTCCCCACACGGCTTACCCAGGGTACACAAACTTTCAGCATTTCTAAGACATTGTCAGGGCTCAGAAGCAAAGGGTGAGCCCTAGAAGCCCAAGGGGTGCTGAGGGTGACAAATCCCTTACGTGCCTTTGGGGGCCGGCGGTACTGAACAGACCACCAACCCCGAGCCAGGAAACCACCACTCAGTGGTAAACTCCGAAGTCCACTGAAGTGGCAAAGACCCGGGAAAGAGGAGTTGCAAGGACAGTGGGGCACAGAGAGGCTAGCAGGCAGTTCCATCTGGATGAAGAGCGGCGTCCAGAGGGAGGTGACGCCGTGACTTCAGAGAGAGGAATGAAGAAGGGTATGGCAGGTGGAGGGCGGAGTGGGGTGCAAGCAGGCCCCAAGGCCTCCTGCAGATATCTTGGCAGGTCTCCTGAATGAGGCAGGGGAGCAGCCTCAGGAGTCGGGATGGGACCTGTGGGCAGGGACAGGACAACCAGATAAGTTTAATTTTTCCTCCCCACCCCCAAGATTTTGTGCTCTTGTGCCATGTACATTCTCCTGGGTCAGTCTCCATTCTCACCCAAATCTTACCAGGTCGCTGGAATTAACTGAGATACAGGGTTTGATTTTCTCCTGATAGATGCTTATCTGCTCTTCCTCTCTATTGTGTAGGGTAGGTGGTGCACTTTGAGCCTAACGATTTCTTCACCTCGATGGCGCCACCTAGTGGTCCTCTGTCACACATTCCCATCTCTCCAAACTAACATGCAGAAAAACATCGTGAGATCATGTAAGACCGTAATAATCCCTTGTCCTTACCCCTGCACTTTGTGTGATCCAGACAACCTTTACCCAGGAATCCTTTTGACATGAAAAACAGCCCCAAAGTTGAGCTATGACTCATAGAAGATGTTCCCCAAAGCAACACACACACACACACACACACAAGAAATTCTGGAGGTCCCTTCCTCCCCCGCCTCAGTGGCTTCTGAGTTTTGGGCCACTCTGAAGAGGGCCCCACAATCCTGCATATAATATCCCTAGCACCACATCCTGACTGCAGCGGCACCTGCCGAGCCTGGAGTTGGAAGAAGGTGGACCAAACAGTACTCATGACTCATGGGCTGGGAGCCTTACCTTGGGCCTCTTCAAACTATCAGTCACAATAACCTCAAAAACAAGAAGAGAAAGGAAGAGAGGAGGAGCTGGAGGGGAGCTGCCATTTCCTGAGAGCCATCCCCTGTGCCAGACAGCCACACTAGGCCTTGTAGGTATCCTCCTTAAGTGCATGTTCTCAAATGCCTTAAATGTGTCCCAGAGCAAGGCAAGGTCCCGATGACGATTAGTAGCCACTGGGTGCCTGCTCGGTGGCAGATGCTCTTCTAAGCAGCTTAGATGCATTTGCTCACTTAGTCCTCACTGTCATAGAACAAAAAAGGTGCTATTGTGATCCTCACCTTGGAGGTAGAGAAACTGAGGCCCTCCTCCACGGGCGTACAGCTAACTAGTGGAGAAACAGGCTTGAACCTAAGCAATCCAGTTCCAGGGCATGCGTGATTAGTCACTACCCAGGCTCCCTGTGTGAGAGACAAAAGGAAAATGCATCTACCCTGTCCTGGAGTCTGCTGGGGAGGAATAGTGTGCGATTGAATGTCCTGAACGCATTTACTCATTTACTTGACAAACTTTTCCTGAAGGACAGCTTACCCCAGGTGTGGGCGGGTGTGTACATGTCCGTTACCCCCGTGTGATGGGGAAGAGAAGCCACACACAGGTGATCTAGGATGGAGAAGGCACTGGGACAAGAAGCAGAGTCTAGGCACAGCTAACCAGGCAGCGCTCAAACTCTGGTCTAACTGGGCCGAAGGAATTGTCAGCAAATAATGACTCTTCAGAAAACTGCCACCAGAACCCTAACTATAACTAGAGTAAAAAGCACCACTGATTCTATCCCTTCAGCTTTATGCCTCTTGCCAAGGAAGAGAAGGGGAACAGTGGTAATGAGGCAGGGCCCTGCTTCTCATAGCAAATCAAGCTTAGCTCCCTGGCCATGCCTGGGTTCCAGATAGACTAGCCTGAGCTGCCACCTACTGGCCAACTGCACACACTGTGCTGGATATCGCAGGGCCCCACCTTCCTAACCAGAAGCTGAAGGAAAGGGGCCTAAGGTAGATATGGATCCTTTGGTCCTTGAGCATCCCTGAGAGGTTGTCATCTCCTGTGTTTTACAAATGAAGAGGAGACTGAGGCTCCAAAAGGTAACAAGCAGTAGTTGTAGCATTCACTTACCATTTCCCAGGCACTATGCTAAACGCTTTTCATTCATTACTTCCTTGAATCTCCTCAAGAATCCCATGAGGGCCCTGGCAGGTTGACTCAGTGGATAGGGCACTGCCCAGAGTATGGATGTTCTGGGTTCAGTCCCCTGTCAAGGCACAAAAGAGAAGCAATCATCTGCTTCTCTCCCCCTTCTCTCCCTCTACCCCTCCCACAGCCAATGGCTCTACTGGTTAAAGCATCAGCCAGGGGACTGAAAATAGCTCAGTTGGTCCTAGCTTGCATCCTCAGGTGCTAAAAATAGCTCAGTTGATTCAAACATCATCCCCAGACGGGGTTGCTGGGTGGATCCCAGTAGGGGCACATGCCGGAGTCTATCTTCTCCCCTCTCACTTAAAAAAAAAAATCCCATGAGAGTTATCCCCCTTTCACTTGTTATATCTCTGAAGTCCCTTAATCTCTAATAGTTTCACCTTCTTCTTAATGCCATTTATTTGTTGGCACAGCCAGGTCATTTGTACTACAGAAGGTCTCACGACCTGGATTGGAGTGATGACTCATTAGAGTGCCGTTGCACTCTTAGGCCTCCCTATCACCTACACACCCACACGTAGTTCTAAAGGCTTTAGTGAAATTCAGGTTCAATTTTCCCAAGACTAATTTGTATGTACTTTCTATTGCATCTTCTCAGGAGGCACACATGGGTGGTTATCCTACTTCTAGTGATGCTAAGATTTAACGATGTTAAAGCAGTGTAAAAATGCTGACTCTCTTAAGTTTATTCTTTTTTTTTTTTTTTTAATAAATTTTTATTAATGGTAATGGGATGACATTAATAAATCAGGGTACATATATTCAAAGAAAACATGTCTAGGTTACCTTGTCATTAAATTATGTTGCATACCCCTCGCCCAAAGTCAGATTGTCCTTCGCCACCCTCTATCTAGTTCTCTGTGCCCCTCCCCCTCCCCCTAACTCTCCCCCTGTCCTCCTTCCCCCCACCCCTGGTAACCACCACACACTTGTCCATGTCTCTTAGTCTCATTTTTATGTTCCACCAATGTATGGAATCATGTAGTTCTTGTTTTTTTCTGATTTACTTATTTCACTCCTTATAATGTTATCAAGATCCCACCATTTTGCTGTAAATGATCTGATGTCATCATTTCTTATGGCTGAGTAGTATTCCATAGTGTATATGTGCCACATCTTCTTTATCCAGTCTTCTATTGAAGGGCTTTTTGGTTGTTTCCATGTCTTGGCCACTGTGAACAGTGCTGCAATGAACATGGGGCTACATGTGTCTTCATGTATCAATGTTTCTGAGGTTTTGGGGTATATACCCAGTAGAGGGATTGCTGGGCCATAAGGTAGTTCTATTTGCAGTTTTTTGAGGAACCACCATACTTTCCTCCATAATGGTTGTACTACTTTACAGTCCCACCAACAGTGAATGAGGGTTCCTTTTTCTCCACAGCCTCTCCAACATTTGCTATTACCCGTCTTGTTGATAATAGCTAATCTAACAGGGGTGAGGTGGTATCTCATTGTAGTTTTGATTTGCATTTCCCTAATAACTAATGAAGCTGAGCATATTTTCATATATCTGTTGGCCATTTGTATCTCTTCCTGGGAGAAGTGTCTATTCATGTCTTCTTCCCATTTTTTTTATTGGATTGTTTGTTTGTTTGTTGTTGAGTTTTATGAGTTCTTTGTAAATTTTGGAAATTAGGCCCTTATCTGAGCTGTTGTTTGAAAATATCATTTCCCATTTAGTTGGCTGTCTGTTTATTTTTATATCAGTTTCTCTTGCTGAGCAAAAACTTTTTATTCTGATGTAGTCCCATTCATTTATCTTTGCCTTCACTTCTCTTGACATTGGAGTCAAGTTCATAAAATGTTCTTTAAAACCCAGGTCCATGAGTTTAGTACCTATGTCTTCTTCTATGTACTTTATTGTTTCAGGTCTTATATTTAGGTCTTTGATCCATTTTGAATTAATTTTAGTACACGGGGACAGGCTGTAGTCGAGTTTCATTCTTTTGCATGTGGCTTTCCAGTTTTCCCAACACCATTTGTTGAAGAGGCTTTCTTTTCTCCATTGTGTGTTGTTGGCCCCTTTATCAAAGATTATTTGACCATATATATGTGGTTTTATTTCTGGGCTTTCTATTCTGTTCCATTGGTCTGAGTGTCTATTTTTCTGCCAATACCATGCTGTTTTGATTATTGTGGCCCTATAATATAGTTTAAAGTCAGGTATTGTAATGCCCCCAGCTTCATTCTTTTTCCTTAGGATTGTTTTGGCTATTCAGGGTTTTTTATAGTTCCATATAAATCTGATGATTTTTTGTTCCATTTCTTTAAAAAATCTCATAGGAATTTTGATGGGAATTGCATTAAATTTGTATATTGCTTTGGGTAATATGGCCATTTTGATTATATTTATTCTTCCTATCCAAGAACAAGGAATATTTTTCCATCTCATTGTATCTTTTTCGATTTCCCTTAACAATGCTTTGTAATTTTCATTATATAGGTCCTTTACATTCTTTGTTATGTTTATTCCTAGGTATTTTATTTTTTTTGTTGCAATCGTGAAGGGGATTATTTTTTTGAGTTCGTTTTCTAATATTTCATTGTTGGCATAGAGAAAGGCTATGGACTTCTGTATGTTAATTTTGTATCCTGCGACCTTACTGTATTGGTTTATTGTTTCTAATAATCTTTTTGTGGAGTCCTTCGGGTTTTCGATGTATAGGATCATATCATCAGCAAAAAGTGATACCTTTACTTCTTCTTTTCCAATATGGATGCCTTTTATTTCTTTGTCTTGTCTGATTGCTCTGGCCAGAACTTCTAGCACCACGTTAAATAAGAGTGGAGAGAGTGGACAACCCTGTCTTGTTCCTGATTTAAGGTAGAAAGTCCTCAGTTTTATGCCGTTTAAAATGATGTTGGCTGATGGTTTATCATATATGGCCTTTATCATGTTGAGATATTTTCCTTCTATACCCATTTTGTTGAGAGTCTTAAACATAAAATTGTGTTGTATTTTATCAAAAGCCTTTTCTGCATCTATTGATAAGATCATGTGGTTTTTGTTCTTTGTTTTGTTGATATGGTGTATTACGTTAACCGTTTTGCGTATGTTGAACCATCCTTGAGATTCTGGGATGAATCCCACTTGATCGTGATGTATTATTTTTTTAATATGTTGTTGTATTCGGTTTGCCAGTATTTTGTTTAGTATTTTAGCATCTGTATTCATTAGAGATATTGGTCTGTAGTTTTCTTTCTTTGTGCCATCCTTGCCAGGTTTTGGTATGAGGGTTATGTTGGCCTCATAAAATGTGTTTGGAAGTATTGCTTCTTCTTCAATCTTTTGGAAGACTTTGAGTAGAATAGGAACCAAGTCTTCTTTGAATGTTTGATAGAATTCACTAGTATAACCGTCTGGGCCTGGACTTTTATTTTTGGGGAGGTTTTTAATAGTTTTTTCTATTTCCTCCCTGCTGATTGGTCTGTTTAGGCTTTCTGCTTCTTCATGACTCAGTCTAGGAAGGTTGTATTGTTCTAGGAATTTATCCATTTCTTCTAGATTGTTGTATTTGGTGGCATATAATTTTTCATAGTATTCTACAATAATTCTTTGTATATCTATGATGTCTGTGGTGATCTCTCCTCTTTCATTTTGGATTTTATTTATTTGAGTCCTGTGCCTTTTTTCCTTGGTGAGTCTTGCCAAGGGTTTGTCAATTTTGTTGATCTTTTCAAAGAACCAGCTCCTTGTTTTATTGATTTTTTCTATAGTTTTTCTGTTCTCTATTTCATTTATTTCTGCTCTGATTTTTATTATCTCCTTTCTTCGGCTGCTTTTGGGTTGTCTTTGTTCTTCTTTTTCTAGTTCCTTAAGGTGTGAAGTTAAGTGGTTTACTTCGGCTCTCTCTTGTTTGTTCATATAGGCCTGAAGTGATATGAACTTTCCTCTTATTACTGCTTTTGCTGCATCCCAGAGATTCTGATATGTCGTATTTTCATTTTCATTTGTCTGTATGTATCTTTTGATCTCTGCGCTTATTTCTTCTTTGACCCATTCATTTTTTAGAAGTATGTTGTTTAGTTTCCACATTTTTGTGGGGTTTTCCCCCTCTGTTTTGCAGTTGAATTCTAGTTTCAAGGCTTTATGATCAGAAAATATGCTTGGTACAATTTCAATTTTTCTAAATTTGCTGATATTGTCTTTGTGGCCCAACATATGGTCAATTCTTGAGAATGTTCCATGTACACTAGAGAAAAATGTATACTCTGTCACTTTGGGATGAAGTGTCCTGTAGATGTCTATCATATCCAGGTGTTCTAGTATTTCGTTTAAGGCCACTATATCTTTATTGATTCTCTGTTTGGATGACCGATCTAGAGCCGTCAGCGGAGTATTGAGATCTCCAAGTATGATTGTATTTTTGTTAGTTTTTGTTTTAAGGTCAATAAGTAGCTGTCTTATATATTTTGGTGCTCCTTGGTTTGGTGCATATATATTAAGGATTGTTATGTCTTCTTGATTCAGTGTTCCCTTAATCATTATGAAGTGACCATTTTTGTCTCTGAGTACTTTTTCTGTCTTGTAGTCAGCATTATCAGATATGAGTATTGCTACACCTGCTTTTTTTTGGGTGTTGTTTGCTTGGAGTATTGTTTTCCAGCCTTTCACTTTGAATTTGTTTTTATCCTTGTTGCTTAGATGTGTTTCTTGTAGGCAGCATATAGTTGGATTTTCTTTTTTAATCCATTCTGCTACTCTGTGTCTTTTTATTGGTAAGTTTAATCCATTTACATTTAGTGTAATTATTGACACTTGTGGGTTCCCTACTGCCATTTTATAAATTGCTTTCTATTAGTTTTGTATCTAGTTTGATTCTTCTCTTTTGTTTTTCTATCATTTCTTTCTGTTTGTTTGTGTTCCATACTTCTTTCCTCTGTTGCTACCTTTTTTAAGTCATGTGTTTTTGTGGTGGTTTTTTCTAGGGTGGTTACCATTAAGTAATGAAAAGGGTACCTACCATATTCATTGTAGTACCCTATCTTATAAGTATTTCTGCACTTCATCGTCCTTTGCTACTGTTAATCTCCATTCTCTCCCCCCTTTTTTTTTCCTTTGTTGTCACAGTTTAAGTTTGGTTTTATTGTGTTCTTGGTGGAGCTGTTACTTGTGGTGTTGTTTTCTTTTGTTCTTTGAATCTGGTTGGAAAACCCCCTTTAGTATTTCCTGGAGTGGGGGCTTTCTCGTGATAAATTCTCTCATCTTTTCTGTATTTGTGAATGTTTTTATATCTCCTTCATACTTGAAGGATAGCTTTGATGGGTATAGTATTCTTGGCTGAAAGTTCCTCTCTTTCAGGGCTTTAAATATTGGGGTCCACTCTCTTCTAGCTTGTAGAGTTTCTGCTGAGAAATCTGATGATAATCTAATAGGCCTTCCTTTATATGTTGTACTCTTCTTTTCCCTGGCTGCCTTGAGAATTTTTTCTTTGTCATTGGTTTGTGTCATCTTTATTATGATGTGCCTTGGAGTGGGTTTGTTGGGGTTAAGAAAACTCGGTGTTCTGTTTGCTTCTTGAATTTGAGGCTTTAGTTCTTTCCACAGGCTTGGGAAGTTCTCGTCTATTATTTGTTTGAGTATATTCTCCATTCCATTTTCTTTCTCTTCTCCCTCTGATATACCTATTATTCTTATGTTATTCTTTCTGATGGAGTCAGATAATTCCTGTAGGGCTTTCTCGTTTTTTATTATTTTTGCGTCTCTTTCTTCTTCTCTCTGTTGTGCCTCAAGTTGTTTGTCTTCTATTTCACTAATCCTATCTTCAATCTGGGTTGTTCTGCTAGCTAAGCTTGTTACCTCGTTTTTCAGCTCGTGAATTGAGTTTTTCATTTCTGTTTGATTTGTTTTTATAGTTTCAATTTCCTTGGTAATATATTCTTTGTGTTCATTGAGTTGTTTTCTGATCTCCCTATATTGCCTTTCTGTGTTTTCTTGTATATCTCTGAGTATTTTTAAGATTTCTATTTTAAATTCTCTGTCATTTAGCTCCAAGGTTTCCAATATGTTAAGTCTTTTCTCCATAGATTTTTCCACATCTATTTGTTTTACCTCTCTTTCTTTTGTATCCATAATATTCGATTTCCTCTTTCTTGTTGGCATCTGAGGGTGGTCTTGTTGATAGCACTAATTAGAATTAATAAAGAGTAAAAAGTAAAAAAACAACAACAAAAAAAAAAACCAAAGGGTAAAACACCCCACAAAAAAAAGCAGTAATAATTTATTATTTCCCCCTTTTTTTTCTTTCTTCTCCTTCCCTCCTCTCCCCTCCTCAGGGAAATATCGTGCCTATAATGGAGGGCCTGGTTTTCGGTGAAGAGTTCAAGGGGCAAAAAAAAGGGGAGTAGGGACCTACTAAATGAAAAAAAAGGAAGAAAATCTTAGACAAGCATAAGTTGATCTGCCTGCGGGTGATGGTCAACTAAGAGATATAATGAGAGGGATAAGAGGGAACCAGAAAAAAGGACAAAAAAAGGAATAATAAAGAAGAAAAAAATAAAAATAATAAGTAAAAATCTGTTGTATTAAGTGGAGCGAAGACCAAATACAATGGAGACCTTGGGTTGGGAGGACCCAAAATGCCACAAAAATAAACTAACAAGAAAAAAACAAAAACAAAAGCGAAAAAGAAAAATAAAGCCAAAAAAAACCTTGAGTCCCAAATTAACTAATTTGTTCGTGATTGAGGATTAAATGGGAGGAAAGTAAAACCCGAAAATAAAAAACGAATAGAAAGGAAAGAATAAGAAAAAGAGAAAAACGAAGGAAGAAATAAAAAAGGAAGAGAAAAAAACAAAATAAAGCAAAAAAAAAACAAAAAAAAAACAAAAAAAAAAAACAAAAGAGGAGAGAGTGAGAGTTAAGTGTCCTGGAGTATAACCCCAAAGGAGGGTGAGGATGAAGAAGAGAAATAAAATGTAACACTTATGGGTAGTGTAGTTCAAGAAAAGGGAAGCATAAGATGGGCAGAGAATAGAAGGACCGAGGTGGAGGAAATAAAGGCAATAAGATAGAAGAAACAAACAACAACAACAACAACAAAAAAAAAATTAGTGGAACAAGTTGTAAAGTCTGTGGATTTTTCTTGATTTTGAGATGTTAACTTCTTCCTTTTTCTTTTCTCTCCCTCTTCCTGGTCGGTGACTCTGTACCCCAGGCTCTGCCCCTGTGTCACATTTAGGTAGGGATTTGCAGTTGATGGGATTCTATGGCAATGTCATATAATTGGCTTTAGTCTTGCTGGTAGTCAAGGCTTGTTGGCGTTTGCAGGGTCCAACGATGAGAGAGTTTGCTTTCGTGGATTCTCTCTCCTAGTCCCCCCTTCCTGAATTAGCAGCCTGGTGATCCAGCTATAAGGCTGCCACTGCTTCTGCCTGGGGAGTAAGAGGCTCAAAGAGCTGGGAAATCCCCACTCTATCCCCACTCAGTGCAAGGCTTTGGGAAGGGCTCTGGCAGTCAGGGCCTCCAGTGTAATCAGGCGGGGGTGGGAGTCAATTGTTGTCAAGGTGACTGTTCAGCGCCTAGCATTCAGTTGGACCTCTCAACCCAGGCTTTCCACACTTTGTAGCCTGTTTTGGCTGGTAAGAAGAGGCACTAGTCTCTGCTTGCGACTAGTGTGGTATAGATCTTATTATCTGCCAAGTCCTTCTTGTTAGCGTTTATCCCTGAATATGGAGGCTCTATCAATCAGAAGTTGCCCCCGCCCCCTTTAGCGAGAGGCACTAAAAAATATCACGCCTCTTGTCTTGGGTCGGTGAACTGAGAGAGATCTTATCAATTAGAACCGAGGGTGCACAGATTTCACGGGTTAAGTTAATTTTAGTAATTGGGTCGCAGCTGTGCTCCCGAAGGTATTTCAGGCTGCCTGCGCGCGCCCCTCCCCCAACGCTTGATTGTTAGCTTGAATGGCTGGGTGAGGTGCCCCGCCCGCGGAGAGAATCTCCCAAGTAGGGAATACCGCCCTGGGGCCTCTCCCGCTCCCCGTGCGCGGGCCGCTGGGAACGTTAGCGGTGCTCGGTCTGCAATGCTCGGTCTGCAACCAGACCGGGCGCGCGCCAGCGGCTGCTCGCCGCTCTGGAGTGTGGGCGGTGCTCGCTCTGCAACCGACCCAGGCGCTGCTCGCGGCGGCTCGCTGCGGCGGCCGGCGGCGGCTGGCGGCGGCGGCTCGCGGCTCCCGAGTGCGGGATGACTTACCACAGGCGCACTTCCTCGCGGCTTGAATGAACGTCCCTGCGGTAGCTTCCTCCACACCCTCGTCTCTCAGATTCAAGTGATAACAGTCCTTTTGCTTTCAGTTTGTGTGGAACTCCGTAATGCTCCGAAGATAAATTTTCCTGTTTCTAGTTGATAAATTTGTTGTGATTTTGGGGAGATCTGTCGGACGCGCTGCTCACGGCGCCATTTCCGTGACGTCACTCCTCAAGTTTATTCTTCCTTTATGAAGTAAAATTCTTCTTTCAAGAACTTACAGGTTCTGGCTCCAGATAAGATGACCCTGAAGAATAAACAGCAGCAGGCAGGTTTGGGACAGGTGGTGAGGGATTGGGGGTGAGGAGAGACCAGAATTTTGAAGGCCTCTGAATTGGAGTGAGCTCACCAGTCGCCCCCCCTCTCTGTATCCCCCCAAGCCTTGACCCAAGGCAGCCAAAAGCCCAGAAGTGGGCATCAGCACAGACAGAACTCTAGGAGAAGCCCTCTATTGCAGGCTTGAGGAATGAAAAGGAGTCTCTTGAGAGTGGCAGCAGAGCAGAGACCCCCCCCCCCAGATATCCAGAACTCTAAGGAAGAGGGAACAGCCTCTCTACTCAGAAGAGCAATGGTCTCAAGCATGTGAGTGAGTGAATCGCCTGCTACGTTTTTCCCTTCTGTCCTCCCACCTGCCGGCCCCAGGTACAGTTACGGTAGTTACAAGAAGTGCGTGTCAGAAAGGGGGTGGTAAATAAAACCTCAGATTTCTGGCTCAAGAACCTAAAAGGGAGCCTCAGAGAAACAGGAAATACCAGGGGGACTGTGGAGTAGGAGGAGCCCAAGGCAGTGAACCCCTGGGCCAGCTCCCAGCTGCACACACAGAGACCTGGCTCTCAGCAGTCTACCAGTAATTTGAGAACTAAACTGAGAAATAGACCATGGCCCTGGTCCCAGACTGGCCATTGGGTGGCACACACACAGAGCAGAACTGAATAGCTGACAAAGCCTTTGAAAAGTGAACACTGAAACCACAGTCCACAGAAGGTTGGCCAGAACTTGTGGCCTGAACCCAACCTAGTCAAATGCTTGCTTTTGAAGGTTTTTTATTTTTCTACCTCTCCTTGAATTGGAATAAAATTTAGAGATTCATAACATCATATTCAAAATATCCAGGATACTTGGCATACGAAGAACCAGTGGAAACTCAGCTTGGCCACTACTGAGATGACACAGATGCTGAAATTCTCTAACAAAGGCTATAAAGACAGCAGCGAGGATAGAAGTGCTCCAAAAGTGAGGGCGTGGCCCAGGCCGGGTGGCTCAGCGGTAGAGAGTTGGCCTGGCATGTAGAAGTTGAAGGTTCAATTCCCAGTCAGGGCACACAGGAAAAGTGACCATCTGCTTCTCCACCTCCTCTTCTCTTCTCTTCTCTTCTCTTCTCTTCTCTTCTCTTCTCTTCTCTTCTCTCTCTCCCTCTTCCTCCCTCCCTCCCCTCCCTCCCTCCCTTCCTCTCCCTCCCTCCTCCTGCAGCCATGGCTTGAATGGAGCAGGGAAAATTGGCCCTGGGCACTGAGAATGGCTCCATGGCCTTGCCTCAGGTGCTAAAATAGCTCAGAAACAACGAAGCAGTGGCCCCAGATGGGCAGAGCCTCACCCCACCCCAGTAGAGGGCTAGCTGAGTGGATCCCTGTCAAGGTGCATGCAGGAATCTGTCTCTCTGCCTCCCCCCTCTTAAAAAAAAATGAAGTGGGGTGAGCACTCATGAAGCAAATGGGAAAATAAAAAGTCTCAAAAATTAATGATATAAAGACAAACCAAATGGAAATTTTACAACTAAAAAGGATACATTAACAAAAAGTTTAAAAACTCACTAGATAAGCTCAACATGGCAGAACAGAGGTGTCAGGAAAAGAATCAATGACCTTGAGGATTGATTGGTGAGCAGTGTCCATTTGGAACTACCTGGAGAGAAAAGATTGAAGGAATCTGTGAGGCCAAATGGAAAGGTCTAACATTTGTGTCCCTGAAGTCAGAGAAAGGGGAGACAGTGCAGTGCAGAAAACATGCTTAAGCTGAAGACTTCCCACAGTCAGAGAAAAGCATAAACTTCTACATTCAAAAGGCTCTGCAAATCCTAGATATAAATGTGGGCCTTCCAAGGCTGTGAGCATTTGGGGGGCTGCTTGTGGATCTGCAGGGGCCATGGCTGATGAGTCATTACCAACAGGGAGATAGTTCTACACAGGAAAAGGTGGGCGTGCAAGCCAGGTGGGAGTGAGGAACCAAGAATTTTTGTAAATCCAGGTTCACAATATTATTAATATATTGTTGATGACAAGGGACAGAATTCTGCAGTTGTCAAAGTCAATCAGTTTTGGCCCTGTCTGGTTGGCTCAGTGGTAGAGCATCAACCCGGTGTGTGGATGTCCCAGGTTTGATTCCCATTCAGGGCACACAGGAGAAGCACCCATCTGCTGCTCCACCCCTCCTCCCCTCGCTTCTCTCTCTCTCCCTCTCTCTATCTCTTTCTCTCTCTTCCTCTTCCTCCCCTCCCTCTCCCCCTCCCCCTCCCTCTCCTGCAGCCATGGCTCAATTGGAGTGAGTTGGCCCAGGGCACTAAGGATGACTCCATGGCCTCCACCTCAGCTGCTAAAGCTGAGCAACAAAGCAATGCCCAGATGGGCAGAGCATCACCCCCTAATGGCAGTCAATCAGTTCTGTAAGGTTATTTTTGTTGTTCAGAACCTTATTTAACCAGTGAAGCATTTTGGTAAAAGGAAGTTCATTGTTGAATAAATAAACTAATAAGAGAAGGCCTGGGAAGCACCAATGATATTAGCATATTATAAACAAAGAATTATAATCAATCCAATTTGGTACACCTGAGATTTTTAAAATAATAAAATACCTGTAATTATCATAATTTTTAGAAGAGTAGAAGAAAAAGAAGGAGGAGGAAGAGCAAGTAGAGGGGGAAGAGGACTAGAGAGAAGAATTTTTTTTTCAACTATTTACCTCTAAAATACAATTAATATGGGAAAGGCAGGATACATCCTTGATTCTTTCTGCCCTTTGTTTATCACAACTTGCAAATCAATTGTCATATATATATATATATATATATATATATATATATATATTAAAATAAGGCTTTTTCAAGTATCATAATGAATTCATGAATTTTTATGAGGTAATGTTTTTTTAAATCAATTATATTTGTACGTACAAATTGTCCTGTTTTAGACTTATTGGTTCCTATGTCCTTATACAATGTCATATATAACTTCCTTGCTTTCTAAAAGAGTAAGATATCCCAAGCTTACTTTGTGCATTTCATACTCAGAACTGAAGTCAATAATTTCTCAAAGGATGCCTAGTTTTTTATTGAGAAATTTTATTTAGATACCAAAATCTGGAACATATGAGGGCTAATTGCTACAGGGTTTTCATGGATTTTAGGTCTTTTCAGTGAACAGAGCAAGAAAATTGTATTTTTTAAATGAGGAGGGAAATCATAAATTCTTACATTTTTATTGTAATCTAAAATTACATGTGTTTTACTGAACTTCTTTGATTTTATACTTGGTTTTCCTTTCCCATAACTTGAAACTCTTGATTTCAAAAGCCATTAACATAATTACTTTTTCAACTTACCCCACAATAAATCCACAACAGTTACAAATTGACAATAACAACACAACTAATAAATATAGTGTGATTTCTTTACAATATTTTGTGGATTTTGTTGTTGTTGCAGTGTTTCACATCATTTGAAGAAATTTTTTCTCAGAGTGGTTACTGACCACCTTAATATAGTTGAGTTCATTTGTTTGTAATATTTTTTATTGTTAAGAACTGATATTATTCTTTCTTCATTTAACTTTATTTTTTAACTATGTAAAATATTGACATAGCTCCAAAGTCAAAACTAAATATATAATGACCTAAATTTATAGAAATCTCATCTCTATGTCTATCTTCTCTATCCTGTTCTTCTACTCCCTCATAAATAACAATTTATTAGGTCTTACTTTATTTCATTTTTTTATTTTTTTGATGTATTTATAATATAATTTGCAAGAATTAGCACATTCTGAGCGCTGTTCTTTTTTTTTTTCTTCTACTTTTCCAAATGAGAGGAGGGGAGATAGAAAGACCCCTGCATGCACCCTGACTGGGATCAACCAGGCAATCCCAGCGTCTGGGACTGATGCTTTGCCCACCTGGGGCCATGCTCACAACCACACCATTTTTAGCACCTGAGGCAGAGGCTCCACAGAGCCATTCTCAGTGCCCAGGGCCAATGCACTCTAACCAGTTGAGCCATGGCTTCAGGAAGGGAAGAGAGAGAAAGAGGGGGGGGAGAGGTAGAGAAGCAGATGGTCACTTCTCCTGTGTGCCCTGATGGGTAATTGAACCTGTGACATCCACTCACTGGGCCGACACTCTACCACTGGGCAACTGGCCAGGTCTGATCCCTATTCTGTATCTTGCTTTTTTCCCCTACTTAACAACATACCCTAGAAATCGCTCTATATCAGTAAATCTTTACACCACTTTTTGGGGCTTCATTGTGTGGATGTACTATCATTTCTTCAATTAGTTCCCTACTGCTGGACATGTGAGGCTACCGCCAATCATTTGTTGTCATAAATTATACCACAATGTTGCACTTAGGTAATGTTTTACTTTTGTTAGTGTATCATTAGAATCACATTCCTAGAAGTGGGTTTGCTGAGTCAGAAGGTAAATAAATCTATGATTTTGATAATATATCACCACATTCCCTTCCAAAGTTGGATTTCTACCAGAAATGTGTCACATGCAAATGAAATGATACAGAAATGTATCAGGGTGCCTGTTTCTCTCACAGCCTTCTGGACAGAATATGTTGTCAACATTTTGGATGTTTGCCAGTCTGCTAAATAAGAATTGATAAATCATCATACTTTTAATTTATATATCTTATTATTGCAAATGGATATCTTTTTACATATATAAAAACTTTTATTGTTTTCATTTTGGTGAAGTATATGTTATCTTTTTGTCCAATTATCTAAAGAATTGTTGGTTGTTTTTTTCCCTCAATTATAAAGATGTTTGGATCTTTATTTGTGATTTGAGTAGTAAATATTCTCCTAGTTGTCATTTGACTTTTCTTGTGATGAGTTTTGCTACATAAAAAAATTAAATACAAATATATCCATATATTCTTTTATTGCTTTTATATTTTGAGTCATGGTAAAATATTTTTTCACTCAGGTTAGTAAAGTAGTGGGAACATTTAAACTATAATTAACCAATTGCTAGAGGCTCAGTGTGGACCAGCTTAACAGGTAAACACTCTGAGGACCCAAACTTAGGGAGAACCCCCCCCACACACACACACACACTTTTATGAGTTTTACCCTGCCATATTTTCAAGGTAAAGATCAAAGAAAAATTTCGTCATGCCCCAGCAAGGGGACAAAAAAAGCAACCATTATAAAACATATCCAAAACATTCTACTTTTTTACCAAAAGCCTGCCCTCAAAGGAAATTAATTACCAGAGCCAAACCTAGCTGGAAGAAGGGAAAAACAGTCACGTGCTGCTTGACAACAGGGATCCATTCTGAGAAATGTATCTTTAGGCAGTTTCATTGTCATGTGAATATTATGGTGTATAATTACACAAACCAAGATGGTATACTGCACGCCGAGGCTATATGGTATAGACCAGTGGTTTTCAACCACCAGTCTGCAAGCCCTTGCCAGTCCACCAGAAACTTCGTGCAGGTCTACAAAAGAGTTAACCACGCTGATGTAACTCTTTCATGGACCAGCATGAAATTTCTGGATGAGCACCAGTCCACACCAGCAATTGAAAAACACTGATATAGACTATTGCTCTGAGGCTATAAACCTATGCAGCATGCTACTATACTGAATATTTTAGCCGCTGTAACACAATGGTAAGTATTTGTGTAACTAAAAACACAAAAAAGATACAATAAAAAGATGGTATAAATATAAAAAATAGGATACCTATATAGGGCACTGACCATAAATGGAGCTTATAGGACCAGAAGTTGCTCTGGGTAAGTCAGTGAGTGGTGAGTGACTGTGAAGGCCAGGACATTACACTACTGTAGACTTTATAAACACTGTACACTTAGGCTACACTAAATTTATAAAACAACATTCAATTAAATCAAGCACAAGAGAATATGATGTGATCAGACACAGTAAACTCAAGATGTGTGAGGCTGCTACTAATGTAGTAACATGTATACCATCTTAGAGCAAACATTTTTAATAAGTAGAAAGAGTATACTCTAAAATAACGATAAAAGTATAATAAATACAAAAACTAATAACAGTTGTTTATTATAATTATCAAGTATTATGTACATAATTATATGTGCTATACTTTTATACCACTGGCAACTCAGTAGGTTTGTTTACATTAGGATTGTCATAGACACGTGAATAATGTTGCACCACATCATTACAGTGGCTACTTCCTCAGTGGGAGATAATGTATGGGCCTGCTGATGTATATACAGTCTGTCATTGAAATGCCGTTAACGTGATACATGACTGTACCTAACTGCAGCCCTTTCTAAATGTTTTGTCTCACCTAAAGAAGAAAAAGAAAATTGAGAATTATTTAGGAAGGTCATAGCCTGGAGGCAGAGACTCACTAGAAGGCTGAGACCTCATCAGAGAATTATGGAATGCTCCCCCACCACCCCCACCCATACCTTACCACCACATCAATCAAGCTCTTGTATAATAACAGGGGATCATTACTGAAACAACTGCAAAGCTCAGACCCTATTTAAGAAAGCATCTCTCGGGAATTCAAAAATCAACAGAGAAGACAAAAATAAGGACAGCAGAGGAAATTTTAGCCTCTAACACCTATAGCTACAGCAAACAGTAGACATAGTCTAACTCTTAGATCAACACAAAACCTCACAATAAAGGCCTACTTAACTCAGTTACTTTTACCTACTACATCAGCCCAGCTTTTCACATGCAGAAAAATAACATGCTAAAAGGCACGAACATAATCTGAAGAGACAAAGCAAGCTTCAGAATGAAACTCATATATGACAGAAATTTTGAAGCTATCAGATGAGGAATTTAAAATGACTATGACTGATGTGCTAGGGACTCTAACAAAAATGTGAACATGTAAAACAGAAAAGTAATGTAAGCAGACAAATGGGAACTCTAAGAATAAAAAGGAAATTATAGAAATCAAAAACAAAAAAGAAATGAAGATATTGTAGAAGGACTCTTCAGCAAACTAAACATAGCTGCAGAAAGAATCAGCTACTTTGAAGATATAGCAACAGAAACTTCCCAAACTAAGCCCTAGCCACTTGACTCAAGGTAGAGCCTCCACCTAGCATATGGAAGTCCTGGGTTTGATTCCAGGTCAGGGCACACAGGAGAAGCAACCATCTGCTTCTCCACCCCTCCCTCTCTCTCTCTCTCTCATTCCCCCTTTCCCTCCTCTCCTTTCATTTCTTTCTTCCTCTCCCTCCCTCCCTATCTTTCTCTCTCTCGCCCTCTCTCTCTTCTTTCCTCTCCTCTCCTATGCAGCTATGGCTCATATGGTTTGAATAATTTGGCCCTGGGCACTGAGGATGGCCCCATGGCCTCACCTCAGGAGCTGAAATAGCTTGGTTGCTAAGCAACAGAGCAGCAGCCTCAGATGGGCAGAGCATCCCCCTGTAGGGGGCTTGCCAGGTATATCCCAGTCAGGGTGCATGCAGGAGTCTATCTCTGTTTTCCTGCTTCTACCTCTCACTTAAAAAAAAAAAAAAGAAAGAAACTTCCCAAACTGAAAAGCAAAGAGAAAAAAGAATTGGGGGTGGAAGAAATGGAATGGAATTGCCAAAAACTGTGGGACAGTTACAACAGATATATGTGCAATGTAATACCAGAAAGAGAAGATGGAGAAAAATAGAAGAAATATTTGAAGTATATAACTAATAGCTGAGAATTTTTCAAAAGTAATGACAGACACCACACTGCTGATTTAGGAAGCTTAGAAAACATTAAGCATGATAAATTTCAAAAAAATTGACACATATCCATGTTACATTGAAACTACAGAGAAATCACAAAGAGAAAAATCTTGAAATAAACTGTGAGACAGGGAGAATATTTACCTAAAGAAGAATAAGCATAAAAATTATATCTGATTTCTCTTCAGAAACCATGCAAACAAGAAGAGGGTAGAGTGAAATATTTAAAGAGAAAACACCTATCAAGAATTCTGTATCCAGTAAACATTTCTCTTTCAAAAGGAAAGGAGAAATAAAGACTTCCTGAAATGAAAATTGAGGAAATTTGTCACTGCTAGATCTGCCTTGCAAGAAATGTTAAAAGCTCTTTTTTTTTTTTTTTTTTTTTTGACAGAGACAGAGAGTCAGAGACGGACAGATAGACAGGAAGGGAGAGAGATGAAAAGTATCAATTCTTCATTGCGGCACCTTAGTTGCTCAGTCATTGCTTTCTCATATGTGCCTTGACCAGTCCGATTCTCTATCTACTGCGCCACCTCCTGGTCAAGCTAAAAGTTCTTCAGAGAGAAGGGAATGATACAGGTTAGAAACTCAGATCTACATAAAGTAAGAAAGAGCTATAGAGGAATAAATGAAGGTAAAATATTTTTTATTTTTCTTATACTTAATTGATCTTACAGATAATAATTTATTTAAAATAATAATATCAATAATGTATTCAGTGATTATAGCTTATGGAAGACAAAGAACAAGGGAAACATAGAAAATAGTTACAAATATGGTGGATATTAAACCAAGTATATCAATAATCATTTTAAATGTGAATGATCCAAAAACATCAAATAAAAGACAGACTATCAGAATGTATATGTAAAAACACTAGCCCCAAGTATCTGTTGTCTTCAAGAAATTCACTTTAAATATATATAAAGACATAGATTGAAAATGAAAGTATGGAAAAAGATTTACCATGCTGATGATACTCATCAGCAGAAAGCTGGAGTTGCTATTTTCATTTCGACTTCAATGCAAGGAAGACTATCAGGGAGTAAGGGGGCATTACATCGTGATAAAGGGATCAATCTCAGGAAATCTTAGCTCTTCAAATCAGTGGCTCTCTGGTTGTGAACAGATGGTGATGAAAAAGGATGCAATAGAGGAACTGATTATAGAAGGTCACAAGGAAACTTTTGGGATGATAAACATTTCACTCGAATGTGGGTGAAGGTTTCACGGCTGTATAGATATGTTAAAACCTGACAGATTGTATGTACACTTTAAATATGTGCAGTATGTCAATTAAAACTCAGTAATGCTGTTTAAAATTGTTTGAAAATGTATGCCGTCATTATACTGCTCTGACTCAAAGCCATTTTTTTCACAGTTAAAAAACTCGGAGTACAGAGAGGTTAACCAACTTATCCAAGATCACACAGCTAGTAAGGAGCTGTGTCAGGATTTGAGGTTAACTTGATTCTAGAATCTATGATGTCAAACACTTTGCCTAAGTGAATTAACCCAGGCTCATATCTCCACTGCCAGTTGTGGAGATGACCAGGAGGGGTTGCTCTGTGAGCGTTTGCTACTGTTGAAATAACACTGGAAGACAGGCACACCTTCGAACAATTCAGAGAGAAAAATTCTAGGAAAGGCCTGAGTTATCTCAGCGTCACAGAAACCAGCTTACAGCTCTGCATGTATAATGGGGATGTGATGAGGACACTATGTGTGTATCGCATTTGAGTCTTTGGGATCTGAAATTGTACTCTTCCCTTATAGCTTCCCTCGGCCATGCCCACCCACCCTGCCCAGCACCTGGCGTCCCCTTCAAAGCTCCAGTTCACACACACTCAATACTATAATCAGAAAGCACAGTGGGGGAGATGAGTTGAGTCCATCTGCCGCAGATAAGGAGAAAGGGTATGCTGTGTAGGGAGGTGGTAACGTGCATTCTAGTGTCAAACACGCTGGGATTGAATGACAGTTCCATATAAAGTTTAAGATCAGTTGTTCTAATTCTGAGAAGAATGTCATTGGTGTTTATGTAAAGACTGTACTGAATCTGTACTATATATGTTAGGTAATAAGGACGTTTTAATAACATCAATCCTTCCAAACTGAAGCAAGGCACACCCTTCCATTTTATGTATCTTGTTCAATTTCTTTTTCCAACGTCTTATAATTTTCAGAGTGCAGGTCTTTCACCATTTTGGTTAAGTTTATTCCTGGATATTTTATACTTTTGACACAATTGTAAATTGGATTGTTTTCTTAACTTCTTCCCCTGATAGTTCAGTACATAAATGCAACATATTTCTGTATATTGATTCTGTATCCTGCAACTTTACTGAAATCATTTATTCTAATAGTTTTATGGTAGAGTCTTTAGGGTTTTCTATATACAGTATCATGTCATGTACAAATAATGAGAGTTTTATTTCTTCCTTTCCTATTTAGGTATCTTTGATTTCTCTGTCTTGTCTGATTGGTGTAGCTAGGACTTCCAATGTTATGTTGAATAGAAGTGGTGATAATGGGGATAATGGGCATCCTTGTCTTGTTCCTGAGGGAGTCTTAAATGATATAAAATATGTGGACTGTCTTGTGCAGAAACTGGCATCTATCACATATGCAATAACTACTGGTTGCTGTTATCATTGCACCAATATCATTATTCTGCGGAAGGAATTTCACACGGTAAGTTGTCAGAGACTGTACTAAATCATCATATAGTTAATTCATTGTTACTTTAGGAGAGCTTTACAAAGGAGGATAGGCCCTGGCTGGGTATCTCAGTTGGTTAGATCATCATCCCTATACTCCAGGGTTGCAGATTCAACCCTCAGTCTGGGCACATACAAGAATCAACCAGTGAATGCATAAATATGGAAGAACAAATGGATGTTTCTCTCTCTCCCTACTCCTCTTCCTCTCCCTCTTCTCTTCCTCCTCCTCCTTCATCCCTTCCTCCCTCCCTCTCCCTCTCTCCCTCTCTCAAATCAATGCATAAAAAGGAAAATATGTTCCATTTGGGTTGAATTTGGAGAAATCCTGCCAAATTCAGGGAGATGGAGAAAATTATTTCAGCGGTTCATTTCGATACTGATGTTCTGTGGTCTCAGATTTTGAAACTTGCATGGATGAACTGAGAGAGTAGGGAGTGACAAAATGGATAGCCAGCAGGCATAACTGTGGGCTCCCTTGTCAATAAAAATCTTGAAGGTAGAGGCAAAGATGTCTTTGTTTGTGTCCCTGGAACCTAAGACAAGGTTTGGTCCACAACAAGTGTTCCATAAACATTTAATATATCAGTCAATCCCTGTAACAGGGCTTTAGGTTGCTGGTGGCAGGTCACCAGCTGTCCCTGTCTTAGATAGCTTAGGCTGAGAGAAGTGAGAATGCATCCCATGAGTACCAATAACATAAATCTGTCTGTGTAAAATAGTCTCATTATCCACTTTCAACTTTCCAATTGAACATCTTGAGCACCAACTCACATGAGGTATGCACAATTTACCATGAGAGTGAAGTATTAAAAGAAAACCTATCTGCTAAATACAGATTAAATGATCTCATCAATAACGGATATTATCAGTGCACGCTTATCTAGTACTTCCTCTCCTTCATGGGCTGCCCAGGTTCCTCTGGGGGTCCCTCCCCATTAAATGCTCAGCCTCCTGACTGAGTGCAAGGGCCCATTGATTTGCTACCACCTTCCTGTTACTCTGAAAATACTCATAATTGTTCCAAGCCTCAGTTACCTGGATGCCATCTGAGCTCTTGACCTTTGCATATTTTTTCTTTGTCACCAGGTTCTGAACTGAAGCCACAAAACAGGAGATGCTATTTACTCTGATTTCGTAGCTCTGGTTTTCTTCCTGCCTGACGCTTACTTTTCATTTGACATTTTATAAGAAGAGAAGGGAAAGAGCTCTAGATTTCTTGAAGGGATCAGACCCTTTACCTTCAGAAGTCCTTTTATAATGTCAATATTTTAAAACTATCTAACTAAACAGGGTAGATTTTTAAGCAAGCTTACAGATTAGGATCTTTGCAATATGTAACAGCTAAATGTCAGAGCCGGATAATGTCAACATTAATCAAAATGGCCAGCTAAGAATTGAAATGATGTAGGAACTACTTGGGTCCCTAACATTCAGAAGGTAATATTGCACTGGCAGATGTCAAAGTTAACAATATTAGCCAACTAAAAATGAAACCTCCTGAGCATATGTTGGAGGTGAGCTGATCAGCGCTGATATTAATCATGCTTTGGGCGGTAGGTAGACGATCTATAAATACCCAGTCGGCATCAAGGAGGAAAACTGATTTTAGTTTCTTCTATTGCTATGAAGTCTTGACCATATTTCTTGTCATACTTGAAATAAGTTCATTGACTATGTTCTGTCTACACCTTGGACATAATCCTGTGGTGAGATTTACTGCCATCTATCATAATTATTTGTTATCTATCTCTTTCCCACACAAGCCTATAAAAATCTTGAATTAAGGGATTGTGGTTACCACTATCTGCCAGGCCTACAATGAAATAAGCAGAGGCTAGGGAAGAAAAATATATATTTAGATTTAAATTCAGGCTCTAGAATTTACTGTATCATCATGAGCAACTTTCTTAATTTCTTGGAACCTCATAATACTCATCTGTAAAACAAGGATTTAAAAAAAAACAAACAGGGATTTTAATTCTTACCTAGAAGAGTTAATTAGAATGAAGTGATATAATTTACTATATTATGAAGGTTCTTTGGTTAGAAACAACAGAAACGAACCTTATCATTAAGATTCTTTGGTTATAAGTAACAGAGAAAGTGGGGCTAACTTGAAAAAAAAGAACATGACAGATGCAATGTGTAATCTGAGACTGGGTTCATGGTTGAGGGGAAAATTGAGATAAATGACATTATTGGGGAAATTCCTGTAATCTGAAAAATGGACATAATGTTATAAAATAGCTAATCTTAAATTTTCTGAATCTGATCATTATGCTGTGGTTATACGAGAATATCCTTGTTCTTAGGAAATACACAATGTAGGATTTTGGGGGAAGGGAGCATGTCAAAAATTCTCAAATGGCTCAGGAAAAAATTATACAAATATAATAGGGACAAAATATACAATGTATATAATATATATGTATAACACACACATATATATGGAGAGAAAGATTGAGAAAACAATTAATTATATGTGATAACATAGTAACAATTAGTAAATCCAAGTAAAGAATATGAGGGTTTTTTGAAGTGTTTTTTATAATCTATATTACTTTGAAATAATTTTGAAATTAATTTTAAAGGAAAAAGAAGAAATTCATTGAAATAGTCATGGAACTTTCAAAATCAACAAGAGGGCTGGAGAAGCAGGCTTGGAAACGAGGCAGGAACCAGGACTGGGACTGTTCGACTATCCGAGGACAGCATTGGGGAAAATGACTTTCTTCCTCCTTTGACCACTCGGCACAGGACTCCCCATCCCGGGAGAGAGAATTTGGTCAGGGAATCGGTACAGGGGTGGGATAGGATCTGGCAGAATGCGTTTCCAGAAGGGTTCACTGCTGAGTTTCTCAAAACCAAGGACAATGCCTTTCTCAGCATATGGTCAGCCCTTAAAAAATAATTTTTAATGTGTATTTATGCTCCAGCATACAAGAAACCTACACAGAAGGATTGGTTCCCTTTCCTCCCTTGTTCGCCTCCAGTTCTGAGCACTCATTTCCTTCCTTCCCTATGTGTCTCTAATTCCCAGCCCTTGACCAAGCGAGTGGCTGGTGCTCTGAAATGGTTGCCAATTCCATTGCAGCCTGGGCCTAGCGTGCCGCACTGACTGTGGCTTGCTGTGTGCGTGTGCACATTCAGGCATCATACCTTCCTTACTGATGAGCGGACACCCAGCCTGCTTCCCACACAGGCAACAGCTTCAAGTGTTTATACCAAAATATAGGGGGACATGCCAAGAAAGTATGTGGCCTGATTCTAGAGCTACTACCCCTTAGTCACTGTGAGATTTGGAAAGTAAGTCTCAATCTCTCTCTAAATCTTGGTCATTTCCTGTATAAAATAGGATGTTGAGTAGTACTTACCTTATGGCCACTAACCTCCAAGAGAATTTTTTATTGCTGCTGAGAGCAACGGTAACACATTTCCCCAGTGCCTTCACTGATCCACTCTCCTAGATAATTTTCATGTGTCTTTCATTCATCTGCAGCTTCCACCATCCTTAGGCTTAGCTGGTGAACCCTCCCTTTAATGATTCTTCCCAGAAGTTGTGCCAACTGAGTCCGTTATATTCTAATTTCCAAACTGTAGTTACCTAGTTACATGACCACGCCTACCTGCAAGTGAAGGTAGGAAATGTCTTTCTTATGAAGAGCCACGCCACAATTACAATTCTGGGCTTCTGTTATTAAAGGGAGAAAACTGGACATTGAGAAATAATAGCGGTTTTTAGTATAAAGGATTTCTCTTGTTCCCTGAGGCTAGGGGCTTCCCTCCAAAATTACGACTGAGAGCCTCAGGTGAGCCCTAACTCTCCTTCTCCAGTCCATCTACTCTCCCAGTCTCCTAGGTCTTTTCTCTCTTTTCAAAACTTCAATATTTACTTTATATATCTCTCTCCATCCCCCTCTCTCTCCAAAAGACCTTACCTTCTATTTCATTGTAAAATAGAAGCAAATTAAAGAGGATTCCCACAAGCGCCCATTACCACGTATATCCACCAACCTGAACATACTCTGCCGTTGCCTGTTATTATTCATAAACTGCTCAGAATGTTCCCAGCTAAGCCAGCCCTCCACTGGTACGCTAGATCCTTCCCCCAAGCCTGACCCTCAACCTATTCAAATGCTTCCCTCCACGGATTCTCTCCTTCCTGCATTGATTTTTTTCTCTCTTCTAAATCTTTCCCTCCTGCTTTCCAATCCAGCATGTGAAGAGCTTGGGAGTCATCAGTCCTGTCCTCATAGCAAGAAAAAAAACTGAATATACTGAAAATCAATGAACATTCCTAGATCTACATCGAAGAATTGAAGTCACAAGGCAAACCACTGACCCAAAAATTGGAGAGACAAACTTATTTTAAAATACAACTTATAGGCCCTGGCCAGGTAGCTCAGTTGGTTAGAGCATAATTTTGATATACCAAGGTTGTGGGTTTGATCCTCAGTCAGGCCACGTACAAGAAAAAAACAATAAATGCATAAATAAGTGGGACAACAAATTGATGTTTATCTCTCTCCCTTCTGCTCTCTCTCAGGAAAATCAGTAAATGAAAAATTTTAATACAGCTTACAAAAATTGACACAAAAAGCCTGACCAGGTGGTGGCGCAGTGGATAGAGCGTCGGACTGGGATGCGGAAGACCCAGGTTCGAGACCCCGAGGTCGCCAGCTTGAGTGCGGGCTCATCTGGTTTGAGCAAAAATTCACCAGCTTGGACCCAAGGTCACTGGCTCAAGCAAGGGGTTGCTCAGTCTGCTGAAGACCCATGGTCAAGGCACATATGAGAAAGCAATCAATGAACAACTAAAGTGTCACAATGCACAATGAAAAACTAATGATTGATGCTTCTCATCTCTCCGTCCCTGTCTATCCTTCATTCTGACTCTCTGTTTCTGTAAAAAAATTTAAAAATATATTTAAAAAAATTGACACAAAAAGAAATAGAAAATCTGTACAACATACTTACTAAACATACCAAATTTGTCATTTAAAACCTCATAAAGAGAGCCAGGGTCACACACATAGCTACACTAGTGTGGTCTATCAAACATGGAAGGAAGAAATAATATCATTCTCACAAAACTTTTTCAAAAAAGAATACCTGTGTCTGTGGATTTCTCTCTCTTCTTCCCTCCCTCCCTCCTTACCTCTCTCCATCACCTTCTCTCTCTCTCTCCCCATCTCTTTTTATATATAGATATAGATATATAGATATATAGATATATAGATATATCTTTTTCTTTTTCTTTTTTTTTTTTTTTGTATTTTTCTGAAGCTGGAAACGGGGAGGCAGTCAGACACACTCCGGCATGTGCCCAACCAGGATCCACCCAGCACGCCCACCAGAGGGCGATGCTCGGCCCATCCGGGGCATCGCTCTGTCGCGACCAGAGCCACTCCAGCGCCTGGGGCAGAGGCCAAGGAGCCATCCCAGCGCCCAGGCCATCTTTTGCTCCAATAGAGCCTCGGCTGCGGGAGGGGAAGAGAGAGCCAGAGAGGAAGGAGAGGGGGAGGGGTGGAGAAGCAGATGGGCGCTTCTCCTGTGTGCCCTGGCCGGGAATCGAACCCGGGACTTCCGCACGCCAGGCCGATGCTCTACCACTGAGCCAACCGGCCAGGGCCTAGATATATCTTTTTCCAATTGACTTCTTAAAATCAGGATTAACAAGGACCCATACATTGTATTTGGGTGATGCCATCTTTTAATTTTCCTTTAATCTATAATGTTCCCTCTTCTTTTCTAATGCTTTAAGTGTTAAAGAAACTGGTTCAGTTGTCCTATAGAATTTCCTAAATTCAGGATTAGGCTTATTTCTTCCTCATGGTATTATTTAGTTTTTCCTCTGTTTCCTATATTTTCTGTAAACTGACATTTTATCTAGTGCTTGGGTTGTCAGACTATAGCCAGCAGGTTGCTTCTGTAATTCCTAACAGCTAAGACTAGTCATTTATATTTTTGAAAGATTGCAAAAGTAAATAAACAAACAAGAAAAAGAATGTGTGATAGAGACCACACATGACACACATACCCTAAAATATTTGCTATCTGGCCTTTTACAGAATCTCCTGATCTAGAGACAAATTTAAGTTTTATTTAGGCTTGTTTATATTTGCAATAATGCTTCACATATTCTCTGTATGCTAAGTAGTTCTATTTTATCACATACAGAGGCATAGAATGTCTCATGGTCACACTTTTTTTTTAAAGGGGCAGGGGACAGACAGGAACAGACAGACAGGGAGAGAGGTGAGAATCACTGATTCTTTATTGCAGTACCTTAGTTGTTCATTGATTGCTTTATCATATGTGGCTTGACCAGGAGGCTCCAGCTGAGCCAGAGACCCCTTGCTCAAGTCAGCAACCTTGAACTCAAACTAGTGACCATGGGGTCATGTTTATGATCTCACACTCAAGCCAGAGACCTCACATTCAAGCTGATGAGCCCACATTCAAGCCAGAAACCTCATGGTTTGGAACCTGGGTCCTCTGCATCTCAGGCCAATGCTCTATCCACTGCACCACTGCCTGGTCAGGCTCATTGTCACATTTTAAGTGATGATAGGATTAATCAGTAATTTCAGAAGTGTCAGCCTGATTCATCCTTTATAAAGTTTCCCAGCAATATTTCTCCTAATTATTTTAGCATCCATTGATGATTGTTGCCTAGATATTTTATTCAATATTATAAAACTGATTTTTCTAACCCCATAATTCCTGTTGCATTTTTTCAGTTGGAATTCTTCAATACAATATAACTTTTCTCATTAATGACTTGGTTACCCTGAAACATGGTTCAGGAAAGGCAGGACAAGTGTTTGTTTCTTATTATTTACCAATTTTCAGAATAATGAACTAGTGTTCTAACAATCTCTATAGGTGGTCAATTCGGCTTCTTGGGGTTTGTTTATTTATTTTTTTAGTATATACAGTACTGATGATTTCTTGCAGGTTTACAGATTTAATGTGTTTCCAAAAATTGCTGATATTTTTGATACACTAAGAGTCCCAATTTGGGGAGCCCCTTAGAGTTGTTCTCTGCATCCTTTTGACAAGACCTCATTAGTATTTGATAGCTTCAGCTGTCCCATTTTGTACCCTTCCTGTCTCAGACTTGGAACTGATCATTTCTCCAAAGATCCCTAGTTCCATTGGTAGCTCCAGTCAGGCTATGGCCACCACCACTCCACTGAAACAGCCTGTCAGTGTCAACAAATACTCCTCTTTCTAAATCCAACAGTATCATTTCTCATCTGACTTAACCTGTCTGTGGTTTTCTATGTGGCTAATCAACCCCTCCCCCTGAAATGCTTTCTTTACCGGGCTTCCAAAAACATTACGCGCTCCTGACTCCCCTCCTGCTTCGTGGGCCTCTCCTCAGCCTCCTTGGCCGATTCTTTCTCGTCTTCCAGCCCTCTCCATATTGGCTTCCCCACTGCTCAGTTTTTTACTTTAGATACCACCTTTAGATGGTATTTACCTTCAGATATTGGGGTATACCCCAATAACTCCTAAAGTCATCTCCAGTCTACACTGGTTCCCTGAATTCGAGACTTGTATGTCCAACTACCTACTAAACTTTTTTACTTAAAAACTGAATATATCTCAGACTTACCATGTGTAAAGGCAAGCTCCTAATCTTGCCAATTCCCACACCCAGCAAACACTTATTTCTTCCACAGTCTTCATCTTGGTAAATGACAACTTCATCATTCCTTTGCTCAGTTCAAAATTACAATGTCATGCTTGATAGCTTTTTCATACCCACATCCAAATACCTCAGGAAATCCTGCGGGCTCTATTTCAGAATACATCCAGAATCAGAGCACTTCTTAAGACATCCTCTGCTACAACCTTGTGCAAACCACTATTACTTCTCTTCTGGATTATTGCAGTAACCTCCTAACTGTTCTCTCTGCTTCTATCCTTGCCCCCTCCCCTTTGATCTAATCTCAATAAAGTCACCATTATGTTTTTATTAAAATAAAAACCAGAGATTGTTACTTTCTCTGCTACAAACCTTAAGGTGGCTCCCCATCTTATTCAAAGTAAAAGAGTTCATCTTTCAATGTATAAGTCCCTATGTCTCATGGTTCCCGGTTACCCTCTGACCTCATATCTCTCTTCCCACTCACTTCATTCCAGCTACAAACCTCTTTGCTGTTCTTTGAGACCACCAGGCATTCTCCATGGTCAGGGCTTTAGCTCTTGCTTTTCTCTCTGCCTAGAACCCTCTTCCTTCAAATATCCTGATAGCTTACTTCTTACCTTCTTCAGATGTGACCTTCTCAACAAGATCTTTCCTGCCACCCTATTTAAAATGTAATTCTCCCCAACACTCCCAATTCCCTTTCCCTGATTTAATTCTTCTCTATAGCATTGAAACACTCTAGCCCTGGCCGGTTGGCTCAGCGGTAGAGCGTTGGCCTGGCGTGCGGGGGACCCGGGTTCAATTCCCGGCCAGGGCACATAGGAGAAGCGCCCATTTGCTTCTCCACCCCCCCCCCTTCCTCTCTGTCTCTCTTCCCCTCCCGCAGCCAAGGCTCCATTGGAGCAAAGATGGCCCGGGCGCTGGGGATGGCTCCTTGGCCTCTGCCCCAGGCGCTAGAGTGGCTCCGGTCGCGACAGAGCGTCGCCCCGGAGGGGCAGAGCATCGCCCCCTGGTGGGCAGAGCGTCGCCCCTGGTGGGTGTGCTGGGTGGATCCCGGTCGGGCGCATGCGGGAGTCTGTCTGACTGTCTCTCCCCATTTCCAGCTTCAGAAAAATACAAAAAAAAAAAAAAAGAAACACTCTAACACACTATATGATTGATTGATTGATATATTTATTGTCTATTTCTACTACAAGGAGGTAGGTTCTTTGAAGCAGGGATTTTTCTTTTTGTTTGTTCACTGCTTTATCCCTAGCTCCTATAAGAGTGCCTGACACAAAGTATTTTCTAAATAAGTGGATGAATAGAATTGTTGAGAGGATTAAATGAAATAATACATCTAAAGCCCTTAGCATAGTGAATGGTAACTATTGGTATTAATATTGTTATTGTGAACCATTTTATTTCCTCTGAATGAATCCACTTACTAATCTAAGCCCATAGTGACTCCAGAGAAGAGAAAAGGGGTTGGTATAGGACAATACCTTCTCTGTAGAGTCACTATGGACTTAGATTAGTAAGGAGGTATAGATATTGAGCTACGAATGCCTTAACCCTCTTTGGCACATGTTTATATGAGGATACTAATAGGCTATTTCAGAGAACATTGTTTTTCTATAGAAGACTGTCCAGAAAATAATCTTTTAAACATATTTGATGGTCATTACAAAGTCTCCTTTAGCTACATTCTCGATAAGTAAAAATTGACAAGACTTTCCTCCGACTCAGATTACATTGCTGTCAGTTTCCAAGTGGGATGAAAGGTCACTTACTACAATTCTTTCCCTCTTTCTCCAACAGAAGGGCAGGGTACAGTACTTTCAGGTCCTGGTTACCTAAAGACAACAAGACAGTTTTAACTTTGTTTTGTTTTTAAGAGTATTTTTTATTCCCAGTGTTACCTTCTGGCTATATTATAGGTTAAATTGTTTTGTTTTGTTTTTTAAATTAACCACTTTTATTGAGAGATAATTGACATATAGTATTGTATTAGTTTTAGGTGTACAACATAGATAGTTTAGTTAACATGCATCACCACACATAGCCACAGTTTTCCTTTCTTGTAATGAGAACTCTGAAGACCCACTATCTAAGCAACTTTTAAATGCACTGAATAGTATTGTGAACTATAGTCCCCATTACATGTCCAGGACCTAATTATCCTATAATAGAGGAATTAGCATTTAAATTGTTGAACTGAGAAAAGCAGATGGCCCTCTACAATGTGTTTGGGTATCATCCAATTCACTAAGGGCTTGAATAGAACAAAAGGGTAGAGTAAAGTTGAATTCTCCCTTGGCCTGACTGCATGGGCTGAGACATCAGCCTTCTCCTACCCTCTGTGGTCCTGGTTCTCAGGTCTTCAGACTTGGACTGGAATCACAGCAGAGGCTCTGTGGCTCTTAGGGTTTCAAACTAGACCACTGGCTTTCCTGAGTCTCCAGCTTGCGGAGGACAGATCAAGGGACTTCTCAGGCTCCACAATCACATGCACTAAAACCTAAAATAAGTAAATAATAACTCATGATTAAATCACCAACTTGCTCAGGGGTCTCCAGAGAAACAGAACAAATAGAATACACACATATTCTATACAGCAGTGGTCCCCAACCTTTTTTGAGCCACGGACCGGTTTAATGTCGGAAAATATTTTCACGGACCAGCCTTTAGGGTGGGATGGATAAATGTATCATGTGACCGAGACAAGCATTAAGAGTGAGTCTTAGATGGATGTAACAGAGGGAATTTGATCATTTTTAAAAAATAAAACATTGTTCAGACTTAAATATAAATAAAACGGAAATAATGTAAGTTATTTATTCTTTCTCTGTGGACCGGTACCAAATGGCCCACAGACCGGTACCCGGGGGTTGGGGGCCACTGCTATATAGGATTTAGTGGTGCTAACTGGCAGGATGCCTCAGTTCCTTGCCATATGGGCATCTTCATAGGGCTATTTGAGTATCTTTATGACGTGGTCACTGGCAGCACTCAGAGCAAGTGATCCAAGAGAGGAAGGTAGAAGAAATGATATCTTTTATGACTTATCCTCAGAAGTTGCACACCAATACGTCTGCTATATTCTTTCAGTTATATGAGTTAATTATGTGTGACTAGTGTAGAGAGGACTACACAAAGCTGTAAATACCAGAAAGCAAGGATCACTGGGGCCATCCTGGAGGCTGGCTCCCACGGCCAGTCACTAGAGTTAACCACACTATATAATTTTGCTGGTATCCACTGAAATTGATAAATACAAAAATATTTTTAAATAGGATTAAATCAACAACTTTTTTAGTATAATTTATGATTAGTGTGTGTATATATACACATATATACATACATGTATATAGCGATGTATGCATGTATATCACATTCCTATATCAGAGTCTAATCATAATATTAGATTGCTTGATCTAATATATTGAAAGTTAAAATTTTCATATCTGTCAATGTACATATTCTGAAAGTAGAGCTTGGAAAGAGGAAAATAAATCATTTTTCAGGAAAAGTTACATTATCAGCCCATCTTCCTTACTTGTTGTTCATAGGGACTGGTGGCACTTGAGGAAGCTCCGCCAAAAATCCACTGGAAGAAATATCCAGGTTCCTCAATTGCTGCTCCTGTGATAGAATCTACTTGCCATTCTTTTTTTTTTGTATTTTTCTGAAGTTGGAAATGGGGAGGCAGTCAGAAGACTCCCGCATGCGCCCAACCAGGATCCACCCAGCACGCCCACCAGAGGGCGATGCTCTGCCCATTTGGGGCATCGCTCTGTTGCAACCAGAGCCATTCTAGTGCCTGAGGCAGAGGCCACAGAGCCATCCTCAGTGCCTGGGCCAACTTTGCTCCAATGGAGCCTTGGCTGCGGGAGGGGAAGAGAGAGCCAGAGAGGAAGGAGAGGGGGAGGGGTGGAGAAGCAGATGGGCACTTCTCCTGTGTGCCCTGGTCAGGAATCGAACCCAGGACTCCTGCATGCCAGTCCGACACTCTACCACTGAGCCAACCGGCCAGGGCCCTACTTGCCATTCTTGTCCTAATATACCTTTTGCAGGCCACTTCTATGGGAAGTTCAAAAAAGATTACAGAGTCATTAATAATTTTTTCCCTGTTTGAAAAATGGAGGGCATAAACTCAACTCCTTTCTGTGTTTTTTAGTGTTTACATAATTGTTAGTTTTAGACCAATGTTGAATGCTGACTGTCATATGGATTGAGGAAAAGCTCTTTTCTAAATTCTTTATCATAGGACAAAATTTTCTTCAGTTAGAATGTGTATTTTTTTTTTTCTGAAGCTGGAAACGGGGAGAGACAGTCAGACAGACTCCCGCATGCGCCGGACCGGGATCCACCCGGCACGCCCACCAGGGGCGAAGCTCTGCCCACCAGGGAGTGATGCTCTGCCCCTCCAGGGCATCGCTCTGCCGCGACCAGAGCCACTCTAGTGCCTGGGGCAGAGGCCAAGGAGCCATCCCCAGCGCCCGGGCCATCTTTGCTCCAATGGAGCCTTGGCTGTGGGAGGGGAAGAGAGAGACAGAGAGGAAGGAGGGGGTGGGGGTGGAGAAGCAAATGGGCGCCTCTCCTATGTGCCCTGGCCGGGAATCGAACCCGGGTCCCTCGCACGCCAGGCCGACGCTCTACCGCTGAGCCAACCGGCCAGGACCTGTATTTTTTTTTTAAATCAGAGGCTATGCTTTCAAAAATATCTCTCATTACTATATTATGTACGTATTTGACCATATACTTGGGGAGGTAGTAACCCTCAGGAGCAGCATGGAATTGTTTAAGAAGTATTTGCCAAAAGCCTATAGAAAATACCATGTTTAAAAGCAGTGGCATTTCACCCTGGCCGGTTGGCTCAGTGGTAGAGCGTCGGCCTGGCGTGCAGAAGTCCTGGGTTCGATTCCCGGCCAGGGCACATAGGAGAAGCGCCCATCTGCTTCTCCACCCCTCCCCCTCTCCTTCCTCTCTGTCTCTCTCTTCCCCTCCGCAGCCAAGGCTCCACTGGAGCAAAGATGGCCCCGGTGCTGGGGATGGCTCCTTGGCCTCTGCCCCATGCGCTAGAGTGGCTCTGGTCGCAACAAAGCAACGCCCCGGAGAGGCAGAGCATCGCCCCCTGGTGGGCAGAGCGTCGCCCCTGGTGGGCGTGCCAGGTGGATCCCGGTCGGGCGCATGTGGGAGTCTGTCTGACTGTCTCTCCCCATTTCCGGCTTCAGAAAAATACAGAAAAAAAAAAAAAAAAAAAGCAGTGGCATTCCAAGGGAGGGCAGTGGGTGTGGTCTGACCAAGGTGTGGGCAACAAGGGGTGCACAACTGGAGAGAATTTTAAAACAATAACAATGCTGACCAAAGCCAATCTGCTTTTTATTTTTGGTTGTAAGCTAAAACTCTGCCCGTGATAAACTCTCCCCAGAAAAAGTTATCTGAACATTTATGGAGTTTTACCATTTTGGAGTGTTTCTTCTTTACATGTAGAATTTGGGGGGAAGTTTGGGGAGGGAGATTATCCATTCTTTTCAATCTCACCTCAGCAATGGAAAATGCTGCAAAATATAGGTGTAATTGTAAATGAAAGTATAGGCTATAAAAAGGCTTTCCCAGACAAGATGAAATGCTCATTCTGAAAGTGTGTGCCCATTAAAGATATTTTGAAAGCTAACTCAATCTTTAAGGAAAAAATGAATGCAGGACAATCAGCTCAGATTTTACTGCCTGTTATATGTGATTTTACTTTTCTGAATTATCTTGCTTACTGGTGTGAAACTACAGAGGTTAATTATACACAAAAAAAAATATTTGCCAGTAGCCAGAATCAACCTCAAACAATGTACAATAAAATTCCAAGCTGTAAGATTGCTCCCCGAAGATCAGCACATAGAAGTTGTACAGAGGACCATTAACCATGCAACTCAGAAAAGTTAGACAATAAACATTTAAGTAGAAAAAAATCTGTTTGTAAAGAAGAGTGACCGGACAAATGACAAATAATTGTTGACATTACATTGCCAAAAAAATCAGAGGGTAATTTTTAGTGTCTTAATTTCCTCAAGAACTGAACACTATTTCTAAAGCAAAGGACCAAATAATACTGAGGTTTGCTATCATGCAGTCACTATCTCAACATAAACCATTGTAAAGGCAACCAACAGGGTGAAGATATTTGCAGTGCAATGCAATAATGAAGAAGAGCTCATATCTAAACTAGATACACCAAAACTTGTATAGATTAATTAATAAATCAATTAGGAAAAGACTTCTAAATAGAAAAATGGACAAAAAGTTTAGTTCACCGCCTGACCAGGCAGTGGCACAGTGGATAGAGCATTGTACTGGGATGTGGAAGACTCAGGTTCAAGACCCCAAGGTCACCAGTTTGAGCGTGGGCTATCCAGCTTGAGCACGGGCTCATCTAGCTTGAACGCAGGCTCCTCCAGCTTGAGCATGGGCTCATCCAACTTGAGTGTGGACTCACCAGCTTGAGTGTGGGGTTTCTGGCTTGAGTGTGGGATTATAGACATGACTCCATGGTTACTGGCTTGAGCCCAAAGGTCGCTGGCTTGAGCCCAAAGGTCACTGGCTTGAGCAAGGGGTCGCTCACTCTGCTGTAACCCCCCAGTCAAGGCACATATAAGAAAGCAATCAATGAACAACTAAGGTGACGCAACAAATAATTAATGCTTTTCATTTCTCTCCCTTCCTGCCTGTCTGTCCCTATCTGTCCCTCTCTGTCTCTCTCACAAAAAAAAAAAAAAAAAAAAAAAAGAGTTCAGTTCACAAAAATGAAAACAAACACTGAATGATACTCAAGAATAATTTTCAGGGAAATGATAATTAAAACTGCAATGAGATACACCTCCACCTCCACTAATATAGCTAAATTTAAGTCTGATGAGACCAAGTGTTGAGAATGTGAAGCAACAGGACCTTTCCTACACGGCTGGTGACACTTTGGAAAATGTTTGGTCCTACTACTAAAGCTGCAATTGTTTATCCTATGATACAGTAATTTTACTCCTAGATATTATTCCCAGTTTAAATGCATACACATATGTAATAAGTTATATAGAAAAATATTCACAACAGTGTTACTCAAAATAACCCCAAACTAGAAACAACCCAGAATTCAATAGAATCAGTAAATAAATTTGGGTTATAGTCATAAAATGGGATATCATACTGTAGTGAAACTGAACAAACTGTAACTACAGGCAATGACATAGTTGATTCTCACAAGAAGAATAGTTATATAGTGTTTTAAAATTTTTTATTTATTGATTTGAGAGAGAAACATCAATTTATTGTTACATTTATTTATGCATTTATTAGTTGATTATATTATGTGCCTTAACTGGAGATCAAACCCACAACCTTAGCATATTGAGATGATGCTCTAACCAACTGAGCTACCAAGCCAGGGCCTCACAAGAAGTATATTGAACTAAAGAAATCATACCCAAAATAACACATACTGTATGATTCTATTCACATAAAGTTCAAAAACAGGTGAAACTAAATCATGTTTGAACTATATACCAAGGTGGTAAAACAATAAAGAAAAACAAGGAAAAGATTACCAAGAAGGTCAGGAGAGGAGGGAGTTTGGATTGAGAAGAAGAAGGGGCTGGGGCTGGAAGATGCTGGCAATGCTCTCTCTTGACCTGGGTGGTGATCACACACGTATTCAGTTTAGACATATTTTATGCATTTTTATGTTATTTGCATCATTAAAAAAAACATTTTTAAACCTCCTTTTATCCTCAACAGTGAAAACCCAGGCGATTACTTATGCCAAATTATCCCAAATAATAAGGCATAAAAATTGGTCTGCCTCACACATTAACTTATTTGCAGAGGATATTATATTTACTTTCAACCCCATTTTAGAAAATGCAAACATTTACCAATGAGCCAGCCAATTAACAAGTAGCAAACTCCAGGAGTAGTTGTATAAAATCAAAATTTCTAACAATCTCTCTAGTGGCAGTCAGTGTCCAATCTCTGCTAAATTTACATTTTAAAGGGTGATAAAACCTTAGGCACTCCTGAGAGTATGCTTTCTTTAATCTGCAATGTGATCACAGAACATTATATGAATCTATTTACTAAAATTTCCAGAATGTCCAGAAAGTAAAAACCACGGGCACAAGTTTAATATCTCAAAATGGTGATGAGAAGAGTGACTGGACACTTAAAGCAATGTTAAAGTAGTTTGAAAACAACTTTTTGGTGTTATTTCCAGAAAGTCATGCTACAGATATGCAAGTTCTGTGTGCACAGTGTATGCAAAGTGCACTGGAGCCCAGCAGAGCCAGCTGAGGAAGGGGCTCCTGCTACACTCCACCCAGCGCCCACTGACGTCTCCCTCCCTCTAAACCAGGAAGGCGGCTGGAACTGTAGGTTGTTTCATAGGTTATAACTTCTTTGAAAATACATGAAAAGTTTACTAATAATTACATACTGCTCACAAAAATTAGGGGATATTTCAAAATGAATATAAAGCAATAAAAAAAAGACGCTTTTTATTTTTTTTAATTAAACAAGAATATTAGAAAAGCAAACAACAAGTCAAAGAAAGTTGTTTGATTATGCAAATGAGACGCAAAACTAACTTTTATTTCATTGGTGAAAATGTACTATACAAAGGGCTGAAAGTACTGGAGTATCTGCACGTTCCCTGATCCCCTCATTTTTGTGAGCAGTGTAATAGTAATATAAGGAGAAGCTGAAGTCTCAAAGTCAGGGCCTCCTGAAAGCAAAAGGAAGAAACCAGGAAAAGGATGAGATCCAAGAATGAAGCAAGCAGTGTTTCTCCAACTGAACTCATAAAGCCAGGAATTTGCATTTTAACAAGTTCTGCTGGTGATTCTTATACATACTGAAGGGTTTTATCTAAAAGAAATGTATGAGGAGGGAGAGAGGGAGGGAGAGAGGGAAGGAGAGAGGGAGGGAGGGAGGGAGGGAGGAAGGAAGGAAGGAAGGAAGGAAGGAAGGAAGGAAGGAAGGAAGGAAGGAAGGAAGGAGGAAGAGAAGGAAAAGGGAAGGAAAGGGAAAAGAAGGGAAAGAAAGGAAAGGAAAGGAAAGGAAAGGAAAGGAAAGGAAAGGAAAGGAAAGGAAAGGAAAGGAAAGGAAAGGAAGGAAAGTACACAAAATAGATGGACTTAATCTTGAGTTTTCTACTTTGGGATTTCAAAAGAGTTGACTGATAAAATTTAGGGGACACCCTAAATTTAAAACAAAACTTATAAATGATGGGGAATATTCATTTGGGTATATCATGCATTTCTCTATCATAAAATTCACGGAACTTCTTGTTAATACTGTCAACAGCCCTGTGATGGAAGTCGAGAGTGTGAGTTACTTCCTGAAGATTCCACAGTCAGTAAATCATACGGATGAGATTTGAATGGGACTTCCAATTGCCAGACCAGCATTGCTTTACACTGCTGTTGAAAATGATGGGGATTGTGGATGAAATGGAATTCTGAGGGAAAAAAAGAATCAAAACCATAAAATCTCTAAAAAACACTGAGATACTCTTTCTTATCCAACATTGATAAAAATGAGAAAGTCTGACTCTATCAGTTGTCACTAAAGGTACGGCGCTCTGAGAACGCTTATAAGCCTGCTGGAGGAGGTACACTTTGGAGCCATCACTTTGGAGAGAAATCTGGCAGTACCTAGTAGAGCTAAAGATGCCTATACCCTCACTTTATGATCCAGACACACTCTTGCGCATGTATATTTATTGCAGCATTCTTGTAATAAAAGGCAGATCCAATTTTTTGGGTCTTGAAACTTTACATAACTGGGGAGGTTCTCTCTAATGAAAGTGATATAAAATTACAAATATTAAGGTAAATGTTTATTTAGAATGAGGGAAATAGTTACAAGGAACTTCTAGAGCCTCAGAAATCCATGACCCTTTATTCTCAATCCCTTTAGAAATGCTTCCGACATCTTCTCCTCTCACTCTACAACTCCCGGCCCTGTTGGGGACAGGTAGCAAGGGAGGAGAGGGAAGACATACATGCAAATAAGGGGCTCTGAGCTTAACTTTCATTCGCTTCAGTGAAAACAGCCCAAATAACTATCAGAATGAGAATGAATAAATTGTGGTACATTTATATATATAATGGAATATTTTAATGGAATGTTAACACATTGTTGAGCGGCAATTTTATGCAGAAGTTATGTCACCGGCTATTTTTTTATAATTGAGTATGAAAGTGAAACAATCTAAATAAACTTCAGTATACTTTATTTATACATAATGAATTTATTTTTTTTTATTTATTCATTTTCGAGAGGAGAGAGAGAATGAGAGAGAGAGAGAGGGAGAGAAAGTAGGGAGGAGCAGGAAGCTTCAACTCCCATATGTGCCTTGACCAGGCAAGTGCAGGGTATTGAACCGGCGACCTCAGCATTCCAGGTTGATGCTTTATCCACTGCGCCACCACAGGCTACATAATGAATTTAAATGAAACTTTGTACATATCTGCTACATATTATATTTTATACATACCATATATTTTAGTAATATTTTTGGTGTGTTATACTGTATAGCAATCACTTACGTGTAAAGGTATGCAACATACAGTGTGTCTGTAAAGTCATGGTGCACTTTTGACCGGTCACAGGAAAGCAACAAAAGACGATAGAAATGTGAAATCTGCACCAAATAAAAGGAAAACCCTCCTAGTTTCTGTAGGATGATGTGGCAGCATGTGCGCATGCGCAGATGATGATGTAACACTGTGTATACAGCGGAGCAGCCCACGGCCGTGCCAGTCGAGATGTGGACGGTACAGAGGAAAGTTCAGTGTATTCTGTGGCTTGCTAAATTCGAATCCGTGACCAAAGTGCAATGTGAATATCAGCGCGTTTATAACGAAGCGCCACCACATAGGAATAACATTACTCGGTGGGATAAGCAGTTGAAGGAAACAGGCAGTTTGGTGGAGAAACCCCATTCTGGTAGGCCATCAGTCAATGACGAGTCTGTAGAGGCTATACAGGATAGCTACCTAAGGAGCCCTAAAATATCTGTGCATGAGCCCACATCGAACTGCACTGAATAGGTATGAAACTGAGAGAGTTTTCCTTTTATTTGGTGCAGATTTCACATTTCTATCATCTTTTGTTGCTTTCCTGTGACCAGTCAAAAGTGTACCATGACTTTACGGACACACTGTATTTTGCAAATATATCTGGTTTCACTGTGCTTTCCTTTTGAAACATACACTTTACATGTTCTAGTTGGATTTTTTTTTATACCAGTGACTATTTTTTCTAAAACATGGTCTTTTAGTTGCCCTGAAAGCCTAAAAGGTGAATCAATGTAAGGAGCTCTCTTCAAAGTAGAAGTGTTAGGTTCTGAGCTGCACTCATTTGAACCAGCAGATATCCATTCCCTAGCTACTTCAAATAGAAATTTTTTGTATCTTATTTTATTTTATCTATTATAATTACAGTAAACTTTGAATGCATTGAATAAAGTGCAATTGATCAAAAAGAATGCTACTTTTTTAGACCACTTTATACTTTTTCGAAAGATACTGCTGTTCACTAAATATTGGTCTGCTCGATGGACTCCTTTCATGTATTTGTTGTAGTCTAATATGCACACAGGTTTAACTATATCTTCTGTAGAATTCCTTTTTCGCTTTCCAGTTGTTTTCATAGAGGCAGCGTGGATATTTGATATCATATTCACTAGTCTTTTATCTTTCCATGATATAAGGACAATGGGTCCTTTCTGTAAAAATGTCATTTCCCCTCTCTGAAGATTCTCTGACTTTTCTTTTAGTACTTTTGGCAAGTCATGGTTTTCTCTTAAGGTACCACAGATTAACATTTTCTTTTCTAATAATATTTCAGCTGTAGAAACGCTGTTGTAGTAATTATCTTGGTATACATGATGCCAAGAATCAAGATATGGCTCTAAGGCAGATACTATAGTTTCTTGCAGCCTTTTACCTTCACCCAAATAAACCTTGAAGTTGCAAATGTATTTATTCTCGCTTTCACAAAGCATTCTCACTAAAATCCCTTATTTTATTACTAGAAAGCCCGATGGTCATACGAAATGACTGCTGTTCTAGATATTATAAATTGTAATTAAAATGATTTGTGCAAAGGTGTCTGCTAATTCAAACTGAATTACCCAGGGCAGGCGGCGAGGACGCCCCTTTGCTTACTGCCCCACGGGGTTTCCCCCTTCTACTTGCTTAATTGCTTAGAGTGCAATGAAGGAAACCACTGGCGGTACATTTCTTAAGAGCCACTGCTAGCTCAATAAATAAAGGTGATTTAAATAATAAAATGTTAATTCACATGTCAAAGATCTCTTTGTACACAACATTTCTTGTGTAGATCTTTCCATCATTGTTAAGCTCGCCTTGCAGAGGACCATCAATTATTTTTAATTTTATGTCCGTTCTTTCACGAACTCTTGAACAGGCAACATAAAGTTGACCGTGTCCAAATGCAGGCTCAGGTAAAAAAATGCCAACACGCTTAAGCGTTTGGCCCTGAGACTTATTGATGGTCATAGCAAAGGCAAGTTTCACAGGAAATTGTCTACGTCTCAATTGAAACGGCAACCCTGTTTGAGATGGAGCCAAATCAATTCTTGGAATGACATGTATTTCACCTTTAGAGGAGCCAGTCAGAGACTTAGCTATTATGACATTATTTTTCAATTGGAGAACCTCTAGTCTTGTACCATTGCAAAGACCCCTTCTGGTGTTAAGATTTCTTAACAGCATAATAATTGCTCCCATCTTTAACCTCAATTTGTGAGGTGGCATGCCAGAAGGCGGGACTATTTGAATGCCGTGGCAACTTCACCCCATTGGCTAGTACAGTTACGGAAGCAACCAATAAGCTATCGGCGACAAACAGACACTTAAGCCGCATATAATAAAGATTTTTGCCAGGTTATATGTTCTGAAGCTGATACGTCCCTATATGGTATCATTGCTTCATCTAGGGATAACTCCTGCTTAGGTACATACAAAGACTGAAATTATGGAAGAAAGTAATCCAAAAGAGGCCTAATTTTATACAGTCTGTCTTCATTAGATGTATTTTGTGAATTACCACTAAGATGGAAAAATGTAAGAATCTGCTCGAACCTCATTCTGCTCATAGTTTTAGGAAATATTGGAGCTTCAACCAAAGGGTCCGTTGACCAGTAATCCCTCTAATGTGATTTTTTCGTTTGTCCCATCAATATCAACAAACCGAGAAACTTCTTTAAATTGGTATTGGTAACATTTGTCCATGGTACAGTTTTAGTAGCTTTTTCATAAAAATTATTCCATTTGGTGGTGGTGTAAGTTGGTTTGAGAAACAACTAAATAAAAAAAAATTGTCACTAAAAAGTAATTTTGTCACTTCCCTGATGCTCCCTGGATCACTAAGGTCAGCGGTTACACCTGAAATATTTGAATAATCCTCCAAAGTTGGTATAATATCATTTTTAATCCACTCTTCTTCAAAATCACTCTAACTATCAGATCTTATTACATTTATTTTTTGTTATTTTGGTGGTCTAATATCCGACTCATTGCTGTCTTCTGATAAACTATCAATTTCTACATCACTACAATATATTTCAAAATCATTCGGACAATCAGATATAGTGTCTGCATATAATTAATTGAAAAGTTCTTCACCTTCACGATCCATCATAGTTGTAACTTTTGTAATATTATAATTGCAATAAAAACCTAAATATCAAGAAAAATCACTTTTTTTATATAATAAACTGAACACGACAAAGAAAGATTTTACAATATCCGTGATATGTATGTTCAAACTGTAAGCGGTTAGAAGATAGTCCAAGTTTAGACGACTAAACACTGTGATTGTTTTTGTTTACTATACCTTCAATTTTGCAGTCTCACATGAAAACATGAGTTAACTCATGACTGGTCAACAGTATGTTAAAAGGAATAAACTAGAGCTACATGGATAGATCTCAAAAAATAAGTTGGAGTTGTAAAACAATATATAGTAATATATCATTTATATAAAATTTAAAATATGTAAAATAATACAAGAGATTGTTTATAGATATGTATTATTTATACATGTATGTATATGTATGTATATGTATGTTCATATGTGTAGAAAATTACAATATGGAAGAAAATTATAAACTCTGAGTTATAGACAGTGGTTACCTCTATCCAGGAAGGAGAAAAATGCAAAGGGGTACAAAGGAGATTCATTTTATCTGGTTTTTATTTTTATTTGAAATAAAAGAGGAAGATCTGAAGGAGATGTAACAAAATATTAAGATTTGATTTGACAAACCTAGGTAGTAGCTACCAAGTTTTAGTGCATAATGCTCTAAACTCTTCTATAGGCAGGAAATAGTCCATAGGTGTTACAAAGAAAGAGCATCATTTGTGCTAATGAGGCAAAGAGGATGTTTTATTCTTGCAAAAGACCTGATTCCTCTATTTTTAACATTTAATTTCTATTTTTATTGAGGTATATGTAAGTAAAATGCACAGCTCAAGAAATGTTTAGATATGTGATCTAGGTAACCCCATCCAGTTCACGATATAGAATGCTTGCAACTCTCTTTACCTCACACAGTTCCCATTTTGCAGACTAATACTCATCCTCTGGTCTCAGTTTAAATATCACTTTTTCTAGGAAAACTGCCTTGCTTTCCCCAAACTCGGTTATTACTACTCTGCTTTGCTCCTTCTTTTAACTGACCATTTACTTGTCAGTTTCTCTTTCTAGATTATAAACTACTTTTCTAAAAGATCCAAAACTACAAACGTGACTTTTTACCTGCTGTGAGCACATGCCTTTTCATTTTTTAAGTTAAATTGCATTCCTTGTTATGTTCCTTTCGGCTTGGAGATCATGATCTTGAAATCAAGTTTTGGGTGTTGACCATTTCATGAGTAAATTCAAGCATAATGAAAACCCTGAACAATGAAAACTCTATGATCACACGGGGCATTCAGAGTAATGCCTGCCTTTTAGAATCCCCGAGCTTTGCAAGTTAAGCTGAAACCTGTCATGCCAAGCCTGATTAAAACCTTCCCCAAAGCTGACAAGTTATGCAGAGTATTCATTCCACAGACATGCAGTATCAAAAGGTAACAATAAGGACATTTCACTTCTGTACCGCACACCACGGACACTTCGGGGAACTTCCTGGATCACAGGGAACCTGGTAGGTGTGCTAAAGAAGGCAAGCCCTCTTCATGTTGTAGAGAGAGCATCTGAAGGGTTGTTTAATCACTGGAGTAACAAGTGGATAAGAAAATGGACTCTGGTGCCAGAATTCCAGTATAATAATACAAGCTGGAAACTGCTCTGAGTTTGTTTCTCCCTTAGAAACTGGGGATGGTGATGCTAACCTTACTTCAGAGGGCTATTGTGAAGATTAAATTAGTTAATATGTGAAGAATTTTTGACACATAGCAAGCAGTCTATAGCACCAGCCCTCATTATTGACCGGTAATATATTACTTTTGGAAAGATCACTCTGGCTATTGTCTGAAAGATGATGAATCTAAAAGGGGAAGTGTCCTGCCAACATTGAAAACAAAAATGATGTGATTTAAATGAAGACATGTGTCCTGGGTAGGAAGTGAGCCAACTGGTCACTACTTTTTGGTCCCTTGGACAAGGTAGGCATATTCAAAGAGATTTGAACTGGGAAGCATGTCATTGCTGTGTACCCCAGATTGTCTCATTCCTTAGATTTTGTAAACAATACATTGAAGGTATTTTTTTTAAAAGCCCATAACCATGTACATAATTCTGAAGGCATTTGGCTGGAAGTTTCCATATTTCTTTTCTCAAGGTTCAAAGAGTGCCCAAGATCTATGGTATTTTCATGGGAAATATTTTCTAGTCTGTCTTGAGAACAATTTTACAGTTCTTCCAAGCTGTTTACCCTCCTGGCAACCTTTCCTACTCACCTTCTGGTATGAAATACTCTTTTTTCCATCCCAAACTGGCTAAATTCTGATTCTCCTCAAAAACTCAGCTTAATTATTTCCTTCTCTAGACTACCTCTCCACCTGTGTCCATTTATGTGTCCTTATTGCTTTATATTGCAATGATCTGTTTTCTTGGCTGTCTCCATCTCTAGACCATGGAGGGACCACGCTTTTATTTCCCACCTTGCTATACTGTATAACATAATAGTTTAGTGCATGAAGCCAGGCTTTGGGGGTTTAAATCTCACAATTACAAGATGTATACCTTTGAGCAAGTTGTTGAACTCTTCTGTGCCTAAGTTCTCTTATCTGTAAAATGGCATAATAATGGCAGCAAAATTGAAGTAACCCTTATTTCTTTTAATTAGAAACCTTTTCATGATTGTCACTGAATTACAGGGGGAAAAAAATATTTTTGGATACATTTTAAAGGTAGCCTAAAAAATAATACCTAAAGGGGTGAATGTTTTCAGGTCAAACAAATGTAATTGTGCTGTAAAAAAGAGACTTGAAGATTCTGGCAGGGAATACCAGACATCCCACTAGTCTCTACAACATCTTCACACTATGTGCCTTTTCTGAGTCCCACGGCATTCAAGGTCTTCAGTTACACTTACTTGTGGAAGGGCAACCTTCCCAGCTAGGCCTGGCATTCCACGCTCAGGCTCTGCCAGAAAACCAACCCCGCTTTTATGCCACTGAGGTCCGATACCACACAACTGCGACTTGAGCAGGGGTTATGTCTTGTCTACCTCTGCGCTCGGAACTAGGCGCGACTGATATCCTCAGGCTAATTTTCTCAGCAACTAAGCCTCCTTCTGCACGCTTTCCCTCTTCATCAGTCACTCCTTGCCTTCCCATGTTCCTCAGCATCACCTGTAAGATTAGGAATTAAGATTCTCAGACCCCGCTCCACGTGGATCCCGCATTTCATTTACCGGTAAATCCCTACGACCTAATGCCTTAGATCGGCCCCGCCTTTGCTGCTGGTCCCGCCCCCTTCTCCGCCCCGCCTCTTTAAACTGAAGTCACGAGTACGCATGCTCTCTTAGCCTCCTCGCAGCGGGATGACGTTAGCGTTGGCGTGGTGACGTCGGTGGCGGCCGCTTGCCTTCTGGCTGGGGCGGGAGGCGGGGTGTAGGTTTAGAAGAACCTCGCGGCACTGTGGGGCTTGGGCTCGTATGCGGGACGTGATTTTCTTTCGGCTTAGGCCGTTGAATGTGTTGTCGCCGTCCCTCCCCCCGCCGGGAGAGGGAAACAGTAGAGGCTCTTTGGGGACAACTGGAACCCTAAAAGGGAAGGGAGCAAACGGGGTCATCGAAGTACTTAACGGCAGGGCTGCGGCACGGTACTGGGGAGCGGCAGAGAGGGGAAGGTCTCCGTAGGCAGGGTCCGAGCCCTCTAGGATCAGGGCTGGTGCGGAGAGACGGCCTGCGGCCCCCGCGATGTTTGGGGCCCGGTGCCTGCTCCGAGCCCTGCGCTCCTGTTCCTCGGCTCCCTGCCCGCGACACAAGCCTTCAGCCAGAGTGAGCGTGCGGGACGCTCTCAGGGCGCAGAACACGAATGGGGAGCGCGTTAAGGTTCAGGTTGGTGTCTGGGAAGGGGATGGTTTTTTTCCCTTTTTAGTGACTTACATGGCACATTCACTTGTACAGTCGGGTCAGAACGACTGTCAGGGACAAGTTAGAAAACGTAGGCATTCGTGTGCGGTCACACTTTTCTTTCATTGGCTACCCTTTTCGCAAAACTTGCGATGCCTGTAAAGCGCTGGAACTTGGCTTTCACGGTACCAGGGCTTTACCTGTTAACTTGTTAACATACAGCGAAATGAACGAAGGAACCTCTTAAGCCCTTTAGTCCTTATAAGTAATATCCACAGTTAAATGCTAGTCGTCCTGAGCCAGCTCCAGAGCAGAAAACGTCTTACCTGTCTTTGAGTTCACACATGGTTGACCGTAAATATTTATTCAGCTAAACTATGCCTCTCATTCGACGTGTAGGCACCTCAGGGTCTAAAATGAAGCTTTGCATGTAACATGTTTAATCAATTAGCCAAAAGAGTGAAATGTAGCACCTTGAGAGCTCTGGAATCAAGCTGCCTAGGCTTAAATCTAGTAATTACGGCATGTCACTTAATGTGTCCTAACTCTCAGTTTCCTCTTATAAAAATGAAGGGTAATAATAGTCCTTTACTTGAAGAATAAATGAGCTAATAGGTATAAGACATAGAACAGTGGTCCAAAGTCAATAAATGTTAGCTATTATCTCTCTTGCTAATAATGTTTGCAGCAGCTCCACATAGATTTCATCTTAAAGGAGCAGGCCAAGCAAGATTGCTTAAACACACTGACACAATTATTTTTGTTGTCCTTACATATCCTTGCTTGTTAGCAATATGACTGAGCTACCAGTGGTGGGATTCAAATAATTTTACAACTGGTTCTTTGCCCTCATGACCGTTTTAAGTATAAAAAAAGATATACTGAAATGTAGTTTATTATTTCATGCTTTTAATACTTAAATAAGAACAATAAGAGGTAAACAAAACTAGATTATTTATGAGTTTTAAAATATTAATGAAAAATATTAAATAATACCTGACAAAAAACAGTAAAACTGTTATTTAAGATATTTCCAATGACGGCTTGTCACCCCCTCGTTTGGCGCTTTTTCTCTTTCCATTATGTTTGTTTACTGAAGTAACAAATGCAAGGGAATTAAAATGTATTTCATCAAAAGTATAACAAGTTTTATGAAATGAATAAATAAATATTACAAGCATAGTTCCATCAAATTTTTTTCATCTGTGAATGGAATGAACATTACTAAGGGTGCTTAGAATACACTGTTGCACAGATGAATGTTAACAAAGAGTAAGGAATGTAAATTAGTGATTTCCACATTGGGCAGCTACCCAGGTGCCCACCTTAGAATCCTGATTACAAGTGCCATTTTAACAACCGGTTCACTGAACTCAACCAAAAATTAGGTATTGGTTCTGCCTAACCAGTGCAAACGGGCCTAATCCTACCACTGGACCTATCCCTCTGCATTTCTTTGGGCTTTGCATTCTTTCCATGATTCAAATCAAAGTCTATCTTGGATTCACCTACTAATTTGACATACATTAATACCGTTTATGTGCTAGTCTAAAGAGGACCAAAAGATGAACAACCTAGTGCCTAGGCTGTAGGCTTTCACTTCAGTGCTGTGCAGTCTAATAGAGTAGCTACCTAACATTTGTGGCAGTGGGCACTTCAAATGTGTGTAGTCTGAATTGAGAGGTGCTGTAAATAAAACACCAATTTTGAAGGAAAAAAAGGATGCAAACTTTCTGTATTGATTATATGTTGATAATATTGTGAGTGTAATAAAATATTAAAATTAATTTCACCTGTTTCTTTTTACTTTTAATGTGACCACTAAAAAAATATTAAATTATTTATGTGGATCACACTATATTTTTGTTGGACAGCCCCGGTCTAATGGCTAAACCAACTTATTACAGCAATATGATCAGTATTAGTGGTGTAAAGAAAGAACTTGGTGAAAACAAAGAATTTTTTAACTGTGTGAGGTCAAGGAAAAGTCCTTGTCAATAGGGTATGGTGAGGACAAAAAGGAAGTACGGTCAGTACAGTCGTCACCACATAACAATGTTTTAGTCAATGGCAGACCATATAAAAGACATGGTCTCCTAAGATTATAATGGAGGTGAAAAATTCTTATCATCTAGTGACATGGTAACCTTGATAACCTAACATAGTGCAGTGCGTTACTCACATGTCTGTGGTGATGCTGGTGTAAACAAATCTACTGCACTGCCAGTTGTATAAAAGTATAGCATACACAATTGCGTACATAATACTTCTAAGGATGATGTGTTACTGGTTTGTGTGTTTACTGTACTATTATCATTTTAGAGTCTTCTCTTTCTACTTACAAAATATTTGCTGTAAAACAATATGTCATGTTACACCTGCAGCAGTCTTGTACATCTTGTGTTTGCTATCTTATTGCATCATTTTCTCTTGTGCTTGTTTTAATATCACGTTGTTTCTTACAGAAGCATGTAGTTGTGTAGTAACTATACCATCTAAATTTGTGTGCACACAAAGTTGCCTGACAACACAGTTCTCAGAATATGTCTGTTATTAAGTAGTGCACAGCTTTATAGTTTTCCTAAAAAGGATTATCTTGCTTTTCCTTGTTATGTTTGATGGTTAATCAAACACCATTGTTCAGTGTCACCTAGAGGAATACTGTCCCTTAACTTCTCTGCTAGTTAAATTTAAGCTAGATAGGATCAGCCAGAGACATTTTTTTGGTTTTTGTTGTTGTTTTTGTATTTTCCGAAGTTAGAAGCGGGAGGCAGTCAAGACAGACTCCTGCATCCACCCAACCAGGATCCACCCGGCATGCCCACCAGGGGGAGATGCTCGGCCCCTCTGGGGCATTGCTCCGTTTCAACTGAAGCCATTCTAGCACCTGAGATGGAGGCCATGGAGCCATCATCAGCACCCTGGACAACTTTGCTCCAATGGAGCCTTGGCTGCAGGAGGGGAAGAGAGAGATAGAGAGGGGGAAGGGTGGAGAAGCAGATGGGTGCTTCTGTGTGCCCTGACTGGGAATCAAACCCAGGACTTCCACACACCCAGGCTTTTTGTGTGTGTGTGTATTTTTCAGAGAGACATTCTTAATGTTAATTGGTCTACCTGAAGATAATCTCGTTTGTACTCAAACCTAGCTGTTGTTTAAATTCAGTGTCTTTGAAAGTTTATATACTACTTAATGTATTCATAATGAGAAGTTTCTTGAGAACTCTTTATGTGTGGTATTTTGTAAAAAGAAAAAAAAAGACTATAAAGATGTTTCTCATCTATAACTACATAATCTCCTTCTTGGAATTTGATATAAAAGAAGAAAGAACAAAATATATGCCCTGTTATTTGTAACCCAATTAAGGAGCTCAGGGATAGGAGAAAATATGTGAAATAGCTGATAAGGCGGGGGTTGGTTATGTGAATTAGGTTTATCAACCTAATGGAATGTCAGGCATTTATTTAGAATAATGAGCTTTAAAACAAAACAAAAGATGGAATGCCATAGCTATATTTCACTGTGATAAAAACCATATAAAATTATACAGTATATGCATATAAGTGAACTAAAAGCAATTTATTAAGGTAGAATTATGAAGACACCCCCCCATTTTCTTTTCTCTATGTATGTGTATTGAAAATGTAACATCTTTACGTGTTTTAAACTCATATTTAGAAATATTTCTGTTCATTAGGGGTGGATTCGTTCAGTCCGATCCCAGAAGGAAGTCTTGTTCCTGCATATAAATGATGGGTCATCTTTGGAAAGCCTTCAAGTTGTAGCAGACTCAAACTTGGACACTAGGTGAGTTGAAAAGAAAGAAAAAAATGAATTCTTTTGATAATTTTTTAATCTCTTCCCCATTTTCCTAATCCAGTGTTCAAATGGCCCCCTGAGTGATCTTTCTAAACAAATCTGCTTTTCATAGCTTTGAGGCTGGGTTCCTTCAAGCTCCAGCCTTTCCTCCTCCAACATCTGTCTACATGTGACAATATCCCCCACCTGTCCTTTGCTTTCTTTGCTTCCATCTCTCTTAACTACCTGCTGCTTTTAACCTAATTAAGGGTAAAAACATCTATTGTTAAATATTTTAACGTTCTTATCGCAATGTTTGTATTAAAATGAGGGTTGCATATAATGATACCATATTTATGCTGTGTTTTTGTTACTATAGAGAACTGGCTTTTGGGAGTTCTGTGGAAGTTCAAGGTCAGCTGGTTAAAAGTCCATCCAAAAGGCAAAATGTGGAACTGAAGGCAGAAAAAATAGAAGTTGTTGGAAATTGTGATCCCAAGGTATGTTTTCTGACACTTTTATGGAGGTTGTTTAGGCTAGAATAAAACATTAGCAATCAGTTTTAACTGTGATTATTGGGAAAATGGCACTTAAAATGTGTTTTGATTGTGACTTTCCAGGTAATTAAAGCGAACAATAGAGCCTAAGGAATGTAGAGCAAGTAGCAACAACTATATACAGGGGGTCCTCAGGTTACAACAGTCTCGACATATGATGTGTCAAGTGTACGACACTCACTCCCCTAAAAACTTAAAAAAATTGAGATGTGAGTGTTTCAGCATATGCTGTTAGGGTTGTACTATGGACTACGTGGTCGAACTAGTTTGGTTGCGCATGGTGGAAGAATACACAGCACAGTATATTTATGTCCTTTACCTTTTTCTGTGTCTTAGCTGTGTTTTTATGTTCTCGGTTAGGATTTTACAACTGTGTTAGGATAGTTAAGTGACTTAGGTTAGGGTGTGTTTTGACTCACACCAAAATTCAGGTTATGTCACTGTTGTAGGAACAGAACTGTGTCATAATCCAAGGACCCCCTGTAAGTAGATGGCTGGGTTTTATGACTGACAGCTAAGTATTAGTCTCTGCATCTCTGTGGTTCCTGTCGCAGTTGAAACTTGCTGCTTTTACAAACATGCCCAATGACAGAGACATTCCAGGATAGACCACGTTCTGAAAAAAGCTCTGTCTAGAAGTGACTTGCATGAGCTAGAACTATTATGTCCAATATAGTAGCCATTAACCACCTATGGCTATTTAATATTAAATCAATTAAAATTAAATTAAAAATCCCATTCCTCAGGGTTACAAGCCACATTTCAAGTGCTCAGTAGTAACACGCAACTAGTGGTTACTATACTGGAGAGCACAGGTACAGAACATTCCCATGTATCATAGAAAATTCTATTGGACAGTACTAGAGTGTTTTAATGCTTGGGCTGAATGAAGAAATTCTACATTAAGCCATGTCTATACCTGTTTTTGCAAGACTCTTCTGTTAGTAGCTTTTTCTTTGTAGCCCCATAAAGAGGTTAGCAGGAATAAAACCATAGATTATCAATCTAATTTCTTAAATTGAAGAAAATGAGACCCAGCCAGGTGGAAGACTTGCCCAAGGTGAGAGAGCTGACTGGTAGCACAGCTGAAATGAATGCACTAGCATCTAACTCCCTTTAGTTTTGCGATACTTGTCTTCAAATGTTTAATGGACAAAACATTAGGAAATATAGGGAAATTGCATCATTTTAATTCATTTTTAGTTCTTTGGGATAACTGGAAGAAATTAAATATAGGCAATAAGAAAGAAAATGGTCAATTTCTTAAAAATGTCATTCTGAATAATTTTCTAAGATATTCTAACTGACATGTAAAATCAAGAATCAGGCTCCAGCCTGACCAGGCGGTGGTGCAGTGGATAGAGCATCGGACTGGGATGCAGAGGACCCAGGTTCAAGACCCCGACGTCGCCAGCTTGAGCGCGGGCTCATCTGGTTTGAGCAAAAGCCCACCAGCTTGAACCCAAGGTCGCTGGCTCCAACAAGAGGCTACTTGGTCTGCTGAAGGCCCACGGTCAAGGCACATATGAGAAATCAATTAATGAACAACTAAGGTGTTGCAACGTGCAATGAAAAACTAATGATTGATGCTTCTCATCTCTCTCCGTTCCTGTCTGTCTGTCCCTGTCTATTCCTCTCTCTGACTCACTCTCTGTCTCTGTAAAAAATAAATAAATAAAATTAAAAAAAAAAAAGTTAAAAAAAAAAAGAATCAGGCTCTAAAATTTCTGGAAAAAATGTGAAAATAATTTAGAACTCAAAGAGGAATGGAGAGGGTAACCATTTTTCTTTTTCCTTTATTTATTTATTTATTTTTCTGAAGTTGGAAACGGGGAGGCAGTCAGATAGACTCCCGCATGCGCCCCACTGGGATCCACCTGGCATGCCCACCAGGGGGCGATGCTCTGCCCATCTAGGGCATTGCTCCGTTGTAACCAGAGCCATTCTAGCGCCTGAGGCAGAGGCCACAGAGCCATCCTCAGTGCCGGGGCCAACTTTGCTCCAACGGAGCCTTGGCTGCGGGAGGCGAAGAGAGAGACAGAGAGGAAGGAGAGGGGAAGGGGTGGAGAAGCAGATGGGCGCCTCTCCTGTGTGCCCTGGCTGGGAATTGACCCCGAAACTCCACGCCAGGCTGACGCTCTACCACTGAACCAACCGGCCAGGGCCTGTTTTTCCTTTTTAAAGGGAGATATGATTGCCTGACCAGGAGGTGGCGCAGTGGATAGAGCGTCAGACTGGGACACAGAGGACCCAGGTTCAAAACCCCAAGGTTGCCAGCTTTAGCATCAGCTCATCTGGCTTGAGCACAGGCTAACCAGCTTGAGTGCAGGATCACTGGCTTGAGCATGGGATCATAGACATGACCCTATGGTTGCTGGCTTGAGCTTGGGATCATGGACATGACCCCATGATCGCTGGCTTGAGCCCAAGGTCTCTGGCCTGAGCAAAGAGTCACTCACTCTGCTGCAGCCCCCCCCCCCACCCCCCGGTCAAGGCACATGTGAGAAAGCAATCATTGAACAACTAAGGTGCCACAATGAAGAATTGATGCTTCTCATCTCTCTTCCTTCCTGTCTGTCTGTCCCTATTTGTCCCTCTCTCTGTCACACACACACAAAGGGAGATATGATTATCACAATTTTACCATGTGTTTACTCTTTTTAAATTATTCTCCCTTGGCTACTGTGGGGGTTGATACCTTCACCTCTTTCCCTTTATTTCAGTGTCATTTTTAAGTATTTAGACCTTACATAATTCTGAACCCCTAGCAGTCTCCAGATTCCTGTTAATGGGGTTATATTTTCGCTTTAGTAAGTGTGATGCTACTTCTGTACAGCATAAATTAATATGTGCATGAGGCCTAAAAGGAACATACAGGTCTACAAGGCTGCCACTGTAGCTCTTTTACTCAGCTGCTTTATCATTTTATTGAAACTTTGGTTTCAGTCTGAAAGGTTGTGTCTGTCTTTACTTAATCTTATGAGTGTGGGTAGGGTGGAAATACTTGTAGGTAGAGTCATAATTTTCTTTAAAATATTTGTAAATATATATTACTTTGCTTGATGACAGAAAGCTGTTGACCCTTCCTAATATTAAGATAGCAATGCATGTCGGTAAACAGTGATTAAACAGTTTCAATTGACTGTGAACTTTCAAGACATTTGAATGATTTTCAAATTAAATACCAGCTGCATATATACAGCTGTAGAAAATAATCCTTAATATCTACAATGTTCTGAACTCCTGTGTTCCAAACAGTGGACTGTTTTGCATAATTATATTCTAATCTCTCTATTTGTAAGTAGTGGTTGATAGCTAACAGATAGAAATTAGGTAAATAACAGATTAGCCTTAGTGTTGTGTTATAAAGTGTATTCGCCCACAGTCCCACAGCTAATGAGCAGTAGAGAAGGATTCAAATCCACATCTCTCTGATTCCACCTCACCACCATTCTACTAATTTGTTGGAATTAATGTGGATTGTATTCACTTATATTAAGAAATAAAGAAAGCATCTTATTTTTGTCCTAAAGCACCACTATTTTAAAAATTATCCTGGAAGTGATCTTTTTATCTTCTAATCTATTTTTTCCATTTATTGACAGGAATTCCCTTTTAAATATAAAGAGAGGCCTCCTCTGGAGTATCTAAGACAATTTCCTCACCTAAGGTGTAGGACTAATGTCCTGGGGTCTATCCTGAGGGTTCGCAGTGAAGCCACAGCTGCTGTTCATTCCTTCTTTAAGGTAAGGTGTTTTGCTTATTGGTGGTCTGTCTTGTAAAGAAATTGAATTGTAACACTGGAATATTATCCTGAAGTTTCTGTTATATATTCCAAGCACCCTTTATTTATATGGTACTATTTTTTTTTGGTTGATTTTAAATTTTCTCTTTATCACTAGTTCTGAGCAATCAAGCTAGTTTGATTATGAGGCGCCTTGGCACAGTTTTCTTTGATTCCCATGTTTGGAGTTTGTTGAGTTTCTTGGATCTAGTTTTCATTTTCATCCACTTTTTCAGCCATTATATTTTTCAAATATTTTTTATGTTTCTTCTCTCTTTGGGGGACTCAGCTACCCAAATATTAGACCACTTGATGATATCTCCAGAGCTGACTGATGTTCTTTTCTTTCTTAAAATACTTTTTTTTCTTTGTATGTTTCTTTTGGATAATTTCTATTGCTGTGTCTTCAAGCTTATTTATCTTTTCTCCTACAACACTTAATTTGTTGTTATTTCTATCAAGTTTGTTTTTCATCTCAGACATTGCAGGTTTCATATCTAAATGTTTGATTTGTACCCTTTTAAAAAATATCTTCCACTTCTCTACTTCTGAACGCATACAATACAGTTTTGAACATATAAAGGTACCATTTTTATATCCTTTTCCTCTAATTTTACCATATGTGTCCGTTATAAGTCAGTTTTGATTTATTAATCTCATTGTGGACTTTTTTCCTGCCTCTGCATACCTGTAAATCTTTGATTAGATGCCAGACATTGTGAATTTTAAGCTTCTTAAGCTTTGTTCTGGTATGCAGTTTTTTGAAAACCATTTGTTCCTTTGGATCTTGATTTTAAGTAGGTCTGGAGAGGTACTCAGTTTAGGACTAATTATTCCCCACTACTGAGGCAAAGCCTTCCTGAGGACTCTACCTAGTGCCTTGTGAATTATGAGTTTTTCCAATGTGTCTTGTGGTTACAGACACAGTTTCCAGCCACTTGAGCACCAGGCACAACTTCCTCTAATCTCTGGGTGGTTCTTTCCCTGGCTTTGGATGGTTTCATTGTAAGCATTTGCTTGATCATTCCACTCCCTAGTACTCCAGGTGACTATCTATCTCTGAAGTTCTCTGCACAACTCTTCTCTCAGATACTCTATCTAGAAGTTTAGCCACTTCAGCTGCCTCAGATTCTCAGCTATCTCCTTGACTCAGGAAGTCTGCTGGGCTCCACTTCCACTTGGTTATCCCCTCTCTCTGCTACGGGCTGGAAAATCTCCAGGTGGTAAGGTGGGTAGGGTAGCTGGTAGGGTCTCTCAGATGTCACTGTCCTTTGTTGTCTGCTGTTGTCTTGCAAACCATTCTTTCATGGGTTTGCTTGTAGGTGTTTTTTTTCTTTTTGATTGTTTCAGATAGTAGAGTAAATCTGGTCATTGTTTCTCCATCTTGGTTATAAACATTTTATATGTATAGTAAGCACACATTTTAAAAGAGTTACTGATGTTGATAAAGTAGATGGATCTAATGACTAAAGGTATTTTGTCTTACTTAGTTTGCTTTTCCACCATTTCCTCCCGCCCAGGAAAGCCACAGTGGAATGTAGTTAAGTTGATGAAGTAATGGGAACTTCCCCCAATATGGATGGGGAACCCCAAAAGGCAAGGACTGAGCCAGAAGATCAAGGTCACTGTTATTCTGTGTGGTTTTGGAACTCTTCCTATGCCACTTCCCCAGATCCAGCTAATCTGCAGAGATTGTTTAATAGCATACCGTTCCCTGGATCCAAATTCATCTAGGCCCAGACCTTGGTGGCATACAGGACAGTTCTTGCTCTTTGAAAAGCAAAGAGTTGATTTCTAGTAAAACAGCTAAAGGACATCATAGTTTTAAAGCATACTGTATTTTTGAATAAACAGGAAAATCACATCATTCCATTCTAGTTTGAAAGGGAATATTTACATATCCTGTCACAAACTTTCTTACACAGCTTATGTATTGCTTTTCAGTAGTACTTGAACCACATAAACAGAAAATTTACTCAGATCTAAAAATCTTTTCCCCCCATTTGACTTTAACAGTTGATAAAGTGGACCTGCTTTAATTCTGGACGTTTTATAGATTTTTTGGCCACCAGGTGGTAGTATTGGCAATCTAATGACAAGTGGGTTTTACCTACTTGACTCATTTCTTTATTGCATGAAGCTTTTGCAAATATTTAAATAATTAAAAAATAAGAAAAGAAACTAGAAAAATCCAAAGTCAGAAAATAAGGAAAATTAAATTTTACAAAAGACATTTTAATTGGTTAAAAGTAAATTTTAGCACTCTTGGTAATACTGTACTTATAAAGTAGGTACTTTTATGAGTGCTGTCAATTCACTTTTTAATTATAAAAACCTGGAAAATATAATTCTGATACCAACTTCTGTAATGTTACCTACTTGTGTCTATGACAACTAGGATTGAATTGTTTAAAGAAATCTTAGGAGCCCTATAGGACATACAAAATAATCATTATACATTATCTAGTATTTGGTACTGTTTCTATGAGTTGTTACTTTAGGCTCCCTAAAAGATGTTAAGACTCAAAATGTAAAATCTTCATAATTTTCAAATCTAGAAATACAAGGAAAAAATGAATTTGAGCGGTACCTTTTAATTGGGATACTTGAAGCATCTAGTTTTTTTGTTTGTTTAAGTATCAAAAATATTATGTGTATAATTTGGTTTGCTTATACAATTGACACATCTGCTATGTACTAAACTTGGCTATCTGGAATCATCAAGCAATGAGTTATTTAAGGAGTCGAGTTTCTCAGATAACAGGATTATCTCTGCAGGCACCAGTTTTTCCAAATTCCAGTAGAAATGATCCTACAATGTGTTGCATAATTCCATGGCTTCCTAAATTAAGCCAGAAGAAAAAGTTTGCCCTTTCTTGATGAGTCAGGGTTCTTTCTTTGAGTATCAGATTTTTCCCTCTTCTGTGTGGCTGTGCTTTCAAAGCCTGTCATGGGGCCGAGTATTCCTTTTCCCTGTGGAATGACCCTGGACTGCTGTGTCTTTGAATCCCTCTGACTGCTTTCTGTGGATTTGTTGCTGTTCTTCTTTAGTTTTCACTTTTGTTGCCAGTGGTGTGCCTGTGCCTGGCGATTGCTACCATGTTTTTGGTTGTTGTTGTTGATTCTAATAAATAAGGTTGCTGCTTGTTGGGCAGATAAAATGTATTATGCTCACTTTGTTAAAGATAACACGTGAGGCCGTCGCCCAGGTGATATTAATGTGTGTTGAGAATCCTTGTAGCCTGGGGCTTGGTTTTGGGATTAAGCCTTTCCCACCCTTTTTGATGTGGGGTGGTACAATCCAATCATGCCTCAGAGAAGTGACTTTGTATTAGAGACTTCCCTATTTTGTATATTGGATTAGAGATTTTGAAGCTACACTATAAAATAGGGGCGGAACAGGAGCTTGGGCTCTTGGTTCCTGAGATTATCATTAGAAGAGAGAGCAGAGGAGAGCAGAGAAAGGCCACGTGGAGGAGGCCAGGAGAAGCAGCCAAGATGGTGGAGTGCTGAGTGAGATGCTAGTTTGTGTCGAGTTTGTATTTGGAATAAGGAAGGAGATGGGGAACAGAGGTGAATAAGTCTAGTGAGCTAGAAACCTTTGATTCTAGGAAACTCGGATAAGTCAGTAGCTTTGTGAGCACTGAATGTGACTGGGTTTTGGAGCCCAGTGTGTATTTTTACTTGCCTGCCGGGTGCAAGCTAGAATTAAAGACTATGGCCCATCAGTTTTTGGCTCCGCTGTTTCTTTACCGACTGTGCGAATCCAATGCGAACCTGCATGGGCGGCTGCTGTGATAGTGGCTGGCCCTGGCCACGGCTCCTGGCTTTACACTGCTTTTGGGTATATGTGACAGAAAAATATAGTCCATGAGTTGTTGAATGTTTATAGGCCTTAATATGTGAATTTTTAAATTTTCAGATACCCAGTGCCTTATAAAGTAGAATGTGTATCTATCAAAATATTTAGATATTTAGAGGTAGTGGGTAAAATCTGAAAAATTGGATGAAAGTGTCTGCTCTTATTTTGGATTCCTTCTCCGGCCTTCATACATCTAATTAGGAACCACTTTGCTCTGGGGTAGGACAATCCTGACCGCGCTCCTCCACTCCTTGCTATTTATTTTCCCTTTTATTGTTCTCCTTCCCTATTCACTCTCTCTTTTTATTCTAGTTGAATTCATTGGGGTGCAAGTTTCAAGCATGCAACTCAATAAAATAATTTCTCTTTTTGGGACTTGATTCTCAATACTTGATTATTTTTCCTTTGTCCCCTTTGTAGCTTTTGGTGGCAGTGTTACAGACTTTGCTATAAGCCTTGCCAGCTGCATTAAGCCTTAAAAAGTTGGTAACACCTTTTGAAAGGCTATCAGTTGAGTATTAAGAATAATTCTTACTTCTTGAGTGATTTTTTTAAAATCTCACAGTTATTTTCCTAAGATTTACAGTGCTGTTTCTGGTGGCCGGTGACCAGTCTAACTTTGGCAATTATATTTAGTTGTAACATTTTCTCCCCCTCCTCCTCCCCACCCTCACTTCCTTTGGATTTTTCATTTCCTTTCTTTGTTTACTGCACTCATGCTCATAGTTGCCTGCATTCATGTGGAATAAATGATTCATGTTCATAATTCTTGGCTCCTGAGAGAGAAAAATTTTATGCAGTAATGTTATTATTGATTACATTTAATTCATTCTCTATACTGTGCTCTGTGCGGCACCTCTAGGCTTGTTGCTCCCAGATTAAGTACATATTTGAATATTTTGAGACTCCTAATTTAGAGTTTGAATATTTAATCAGTCTACATCATAAGGCAAGTTTTAACTGGATACTTTGTATCTTAGCTAGAATACTTCAATTTAACCTTTTTGTAAAGGAGGAAGCAAATTTGGGAGGTCCCTGGTTACACATTGATACATTTTGCATTCTACCAGTGACAGGCAGAATTTAGCAGAGATTAAGAAGTATATATATGAATTTATTGTATTGATTTCAAGACCACAGTTTTTGCACTAAACACATACTATTCTGCCTCTGCAGCCTAAGTCCCTTTTATCGACCTCCACCCCAACCCTGCAACATTTATGCTGAATGTAACCTTTTGCCTATATCTATAGTCAGAATGAAAGAAGCTTAACCTTGAAGTTGTTGGGTTATTTCAATGTCCTGCTAGCGACAGCTTTTGTGGTTCACTAATGGAAATAGTCTCAGACTTTGGAGTGGAAAAATTGCAATTGGGTGCCTCAGTAATGGATGGATTTGCTGCTCAGAATCTTCCCTGAGGCAAAGGAAGTAGACTGTGCCCTATGTAGTGCTCTGTGCCATCAATTTAATGACAGACTTTCTGAAAATCATTTCTGCCTTGTTTGCTGTTTTTTTCTTTAGTCCCTATTGTCACTTCTAATTTTTCTCCTTTTCAGTGGTTTCTTGAGGGTCCCATTGCAAAATAACCGAACTTTTAACATTGATAAACTTTGTGTTCCCTTAGCAATGCGAGCAACATTATTATACCTTAACCTTGAGTGGGTGTGGGTGAGGGTGTGTGTGTGGGTGTGTGTGTGTGTGTGTGAGAGAGAGAGAAAGAGAGAGAGAGAGAGAGAGAGAGAGAGAGAGAGAGAGATCACTACCAGTAATTTAGAAAAATAGAAAAAGAAATAATACCACAGAGAGACACTGAAGATAAGTTCCAGTCCTGGGCTGCCACTCACTGATTGTGTGACTTGACAATTCATTCAACTTTCCTGGGCCTCAAATTCCTTACCTTCAAAATGAGGAAATTGGACTAGATAATGTCTAACTCATTTCCCGATTTAAAATCTATGTGTAGAGGCCCTGGTGTGCAGGAGTCCCGGGTTCGATTCCCAGCCAGGGCACACAGGAGAAGCGCCCATCTGCTTCTCCACCCCTCCCCCTCTCCTTCCTCTCTGTCTCTCTCTTCCCCTCCCGCAGCTGAGGCTCCATTGGATCAAAGATGGCCTGGGTGCTGGGGATGGCTCCTTGGCCTCTGCCCCAGGCGCTAGAGTGGCTCTGGTCACAACAGAGCCACGCCCCGGAGGGGCAGAGCATCGCCCCCTGGTGGGCGTGCCGGGTGGATCCTGGTCGGGCGCATGCGGGAGTCTGTCTGTCTCTCCCCGTTTCTAGCTTCAGAAAAATACAAAAACAAAAACAAACAAACAAAAAAAACCACTAAAATCTATGCGTAGAAAAACTCTCAGCTTGATATTTCAATAGTTTTATATGGGGAGTTAGAGAGAGATTTGATATGACATTCTCTTAATGCTATTTTAGTAGTATAATAAGGTATATGTTCTTAGAATTGTTTTATAAACAAATGTACTGAAAAAAAGTGGCTTTTTCTTTTTCTTCCAGGACAGTGGCTTTGTGCATATTCATACTCCAATAATCACATCCAATGACTGTGAGGGGGCTGGAGAACTTTTTCAAGTTGAAGTAAGATGTGCTTTCCATCTTGGGGGTTGTATTTCTCTCATATTTGTCATCTGAGGGTTTGTTTTAAATATAATAAGAGTTGTGTGGATAGACCATGACCAAACCTGAAATTTTGTAAAAAAAAATATGTAGAAATTTAAACCTCTCTGACTATTGTCCTGCCAGCTGTATTACTTACATTGTGACTAAAAGGAGTAGATTTAATTTAGTATTCCATTTGCTTTTCTTATATAACTGTGAATTGGTGCTATGATTTCAGTCTTCTTAAATTTATTGAGACTTGTTTTATGGCCTAATGTGATCTATCCCGGGAAATTATATGTTCACTTGAAAAGAAAGTTTATTCTGCTGCTTTTGGTGAAATTTTCTAAAAATATTAAGTCCATCTGGCTTAATGTGTCCTTTAAGGCCTCTGCTTCTTTGTCATATTTCTGTCTTGATCATCTATGAATTGATGTCAGTGGGGTGTTGAAGTCCCATACTGTAGTGCAGTGGTTCTCAAAGTGTTTGCCAAGGCGCAGTGGTGCGCCCTAGAAGATTTCCAGGTGCGCCCTATGGTATTCCAGAGAAATAGGTGCCTGTTGGGAACCAAAAGACCAACAGAATTCTTGGAGTTTAGATTTTTGGGGGACAGAGGTGTGGGGAATTGGCTGTAAGCTGACAGTCTGCCCAACCCCCACCTCATTTGCTTGATTAGGTTGCAAAAGGCTGTTAAGCTGTGGTGCTGGATTGTTTACACTACCCCCCATGTTCTCCTAAAGACTGGAGGCAAGTTTCTTCTATCCTTTGGTGTAAAGTTAAGATGATATGTATGGTGGAGGTTTTCTGCACTCAATACAATTAAGAGTAAAAAGAGAGGAATTCTTCAATGTATTCAAGAAGAAATGAGAGTTTGCCTTTCAAATATACGCCCAAATATTGAAGAAATCGCCAGGACGCATAAGGCTCATGTTTCTTATAAACACAAGAATGAAAAAACACATTCGCGCCAGGACCTGCCGAATTTACTAAATCTTACTAAGAATGTATCTATATATATATATAAAGATAACTTTTTTGTCATTTTTAAATTTTTAACCCTTTTTTTCCATAAATTCTAAAAAGCATAACTCAATGTAACATAAAAATGTTTTTTAATGTCAGAATAAACTTAATTTTGTTGTATTTATTTCATTTAATTACCATAAAAGCAAGCTTGGACTTTATATTTTTTTCTTTAATATTTGACTTAATTATTATAACATATTTCTCAGAAATGTGTATGAAGTGCATCTACAATTATTTGTAGGATTTTAAATGTGCCCCAACTTCAAAAAGTTTGAGAACCACTGCTATAGTGTATTACTATTGATGTATCCCTTTATTATATCAACATTTGCTTTATAGACTTAGGTGCTCCTGCATTGGATGTGTAGATGTTTACGTTGTTATATCCTCTGGTTGGATTGATTCCTTTATCAATGAAATGTACTTCTTTGTCTCTTGTTTCATTTCTTGTTTTAAAGTCTATTTTGTCTGATGTAAGTATTGCTACCTCAGCTTTTTAAAAATTTATATTTGTATGAAATACCTTTTCTATCTCCATAGTTTCAGTTTTTGTGTTTCTTTATCTAAAATGTATCTCTTGTAGGTGCCTTTTTGTACCGGTGTTGTATTTTTATCCATTTAGTCACCCTATGTCTTTTGCTTGGAGCATTTAGTCCATTTCCATTTAAAGTAATTTTTTTTTTGTATTTTTCTGAAGTACAGAGAGGGATAGATAGGGACGGACAGACAGGAATGGAGAGAGATGAGAAGCATCAATCATTAGTTTTTTGTTGCGACACCTTAGCTGTTCATTGATTGCTTTCTCATATGTGCCTTGACCGTGGGGCTACAGCAGACCGAGTAACCCCTTGCTCAAGCCAGCAACCTTGGGTCCTAGCTGGTGAGCTTTGCTCAAACCAGATGAGCCTACGCTCAAGCTGGCAACCTTGGAGTCTCGAACCTGGGTCTTCCGCATCCCAGTCCGATGCACTATCCACTGCACCACCACCTGGTCAGGCAGTGATGGTTGTTTTATAATTTAGTTGTAATTTTGATGTGTTCATGGGAAGAGGCAAGCACAGCATTTACCTATACCACCATCTTGACCTGAAGTTTCCACTGTTGACTCTTGATGCTTCTTCCTCTTTATATTTTTGGACAAAGAATTCACGGGGAGATGTCTTCATATGTTGAAATTGTTAATGAAATATCAAATGCTGGTTTCTTTCATTCATAGCTTGAAGAAATCTTGATGATAGCTTTCTTCAAAAAGCAGAATAAAAATGCTTTTTTAACATTTAAAGTGAGAGTGTTAGTATCTGTATTTGTGAGTTCAAAGAAGGTAGCAAATTATAAAATCATGGTACATTCAAATGCCCTTTGTATCCACAGGTTCTACATCCTCAGAGTCACCAACAACAGATTGGAAATATTCAGAAAAAGTTACATTGTTGCTAATGTGTACTATGTAGTTAGGCCTCAGCAGATGGTAGTTGCATTTTTACTGAATATGTACAGACTTTTTTCTTGTCATTATTCCCTAAACAATATAGCATGACAACTATTTACATAGCATTTACATTGTGTTAGATACTATATGTAATCTAGAGGTGATTTAAAGTATATAGGAGATATGCATAGGTTATATGCAAATACTACATGACTTTATATGAAGAACTTGAGCATTTGCAGATTTTGGTATCTGCTGGGCGTTCTGAAACCAGTCCCTTGCAGATACTGAGGGACAAGTGTGTATAAATTATAAAAGTACATTTTTTCTAAGTGCTTATGTTGTTTATTTTTTGTTTGTACTTTAGTAATCTTCTGAATATTGAAGTGAAGAATTCTCTACCTTAAATATCTTTTATAATCCCTAAACCACTAAATATTAAAAAGTAAATGACAGGGAAGGAAAGGATAATTTAAAAGTATATTTATAAATAAGAAGGGAATTATTAAAGAGACTCAAGTTAAGCAAGTGTAAAAAAATTCTGTAACTTAAAAAAATGATAAATTTCAAAATAATTGCTTTGCTAAAAGGGAACTCCCATAAGCAGATTGAATGATCACAGTAGGTATATTTGTCCTGTGAACAAAAGGCAAGTTACCAGGTACATATAAATGAATAGGAAGGAGAAAAGGAGAAAATATGTATATTTCTGAAGCTAAACAAATTGTTCTGTGTTCATAGTATTTCAGGGCCAGGTTATGTATTTTATAGTGGAGTTGCCTATTCAGAGTACTACCTGAAGAGATGCTCTTGAATTTGTTGATCCTAGACTCCTGCAGTCAAGGTCTATATCAGGTTTCAGCAATGTATAGCTTTTTTTTTTTTTTTTTTTTTCATTTTTTTTTTTTTCATTTTTCTGAAGCTGGAAACGGGGAGAGACAGTCAGACAGACTCCCGCATGCGCCTGACCGGGATCCATCCGGCACGCCCACCAGGGGCGACGCTCCGCCCATCCTGGGCGTCGCCATGTTGCGACCAGCGCCACTCTAGCGCCTGAGGCAGAGGCCACAGAGCCATCCCCAGCGCCCGGGCCATCTTTGCTCCAATGGAGCCTTGGCTGCGAGAGGGGAAGAGAGAGACAGAGAGGAAAGCGCGGCGGAGGGGTGGAGAAGCAAATGGGTGCTTCTCCTGTGTGCCCTGGCCGGCAATCGAACCCGGGTCCTCCGCACGCTAGGCCGACGCTCTACCGCTGAGCCAACCGGCCAGGGCCAGCAATGTATAGCTTTTTGCTATCATCCACTGTCTTTATTGCTTTCAGAAGTTCGGCTCTAAAACTTGTCTTCTGCCCCTGCCAACCCTCTATCCTTTGAAAGCAGTGCTGCTGCCTCATTCCCCCTCACACCCCTCTGTCCTTCCAAGCTTCATAGTGTTAATTTCCTCCTCACTGCATGTAGAGTCAAAGGGGTTTGAATTTTGGCACCCCGCTGTTAGGAGGAAGTTTCATATTTAAATTTTTGCTTCTCTTAATAGTGTTCTATTTTGCTCTGACAGCAGTGGCTTGACAGCAGCAGTAAGAAACCACCTTATGCACAGTAAGAACACATCCTTCTGAAACATTTTGAGAATTGAATCATGTTTCATTATTTTAGTTTTCTTTTTCCTCATTTACATTTCCTGCTTTAAGACTTTGGAGATTGGTTAAGGTTTGGAGACTACTGAATACATGTGTAGAAAGTTGCACTCAAGGCATTCATTTGTTATTCAGCAGACATTTGGTATCATCTGTGTTCAAAATGCTGTGCTGAATATTATGAGAGAAGTAAAAATGTAATTGAGGTTCTGGCCGGTAAAGCTAGTGAGTTGGCAGGGTTTGCTAGAGACGGGAACATGCTTTTCATTCCCCCTTAATGTTACTTAATCTTACAATATTCCATTATTGTACACTTTTTCTCTTTGTCTTAAGGCCCTAGCTGAGTCCCCACAATTATGTTTGGTCTCTGTAATGCTGGAATAACTAGTTTGTCTTTGAGAAGATTAAAGGAAGAATTACAGAATGTGGCAAGAACTAGACATTGATAGGAAATAGGTGAAACCGCCTTATGTATGTATTTGTGGTTACAGTGTTACTACATAGTTGTAAATGGTATGGAATGTAGAGGAAAATTAGGTCAGTGAGGATTGACTTGGTTAGAAGAATCTTCAAAATGAGTACGTGACTTGACTGGATCCTAGGGAGAGTGTTCCAGGTAGAGAACAGTGTGAGCGGAGTCAAGCGTTTGAAGTAGCATGGGGTTTTCATTGGAATCTGGATGGACAGGTTAGAAGGCTTATATTGGTGAATGGCTATAGGAATGAGGAGTTGGAGCAGGTTTTTAAAAAATAACTTTATAGAGATATAGTTTATATACCATAAAAGTCACTCAATTAAATGTACAGGCCCTGGCCGGTTGGCTCAGTGGTAGAGCGTCAGCCTGGCATGCAGAAGTCCCGGGTTTGATTCCCAGCCAGGGCACACAGGAGAAGCGTCTATCTGCTTCTCCACCCCTCCCCCTCTCCTACCTCTCTGTCTCTTCTTCCCCTCCAGCAGCCAAGGCTCCATTGGAGCAAAAAGATGGCCCGGGCGCTGGGGATGGCTCTGTGGCCTCTGCCTCAGGCGCTGGAGTGGCTCCAGTCGCAACAGAGCGATGCCCCGGATGGGCAGAGAATCAACCCCTGGTGGGCGTGCTGGTGGATCCCTGTCGGGCGCATGCGGGAGTCTGTCTACTGCCTCCCTGTTTCCGGCTTCAGAAAAATACAAAAAAAAAAAATGTACAGTTCCATTGTTTTTAGTATCTTTAGGTTTGTTCAGCCATCATCACAATCTAATTTTAGAGCATTTTCATCACCCCCCAAGTGAAAACCTGGTGCGCATTAGCAGTCCCTTCCTTCCCACCCCCAGCCGTAGGTAACCTAAAGCTGCTTTTATAGATTCATCTCTTCTGGGGCATTTTATATAAATGGAATCATACAACATATGGCCTTTTGTGTCTGGCTTCTTTCACTTAGCACAAAGTTTTTTGAGGTTTATTCATGTTGTAGCATATATCAGTACTTTATTACTTTTTATATTTGACTAGTATTCTGTTGTATAGAGATACATTTGTTTATCCATTTAGCAGTTGATGGATATTTGGATTGTTTCCACCTTTTGGCTATCATGAATAATGCTACTATAAACATTCATGAAAACATTTGGATGAACGTATGATTTTATTTCTCGTAGTTGGATTGCCAGGTCATATGGTAACTGTTTTGAGAAACTGTCAAACCATTTTCCAAAGTGGCTGCACCACTTTGCATTCCCATCAGCCATGAATGAGGCTTCCAGTTTCTCCACATCACTGCCCACACTTATCATTGCTTTTCTTTTTATATTATAGCCATACCACATTGTGTGAAGTGGATTCTAAGTTGTGGGTGTTCTTTTTGTCTTTTGCTTTTGAACATTTACAATTTATATGTAAACATGTAATTCACATTTAAACTGTTAATTACAATTTTGCTATGCCAGAGTGTGATAAATGATTACACAGTATGAAATTAAATTATACTGAGAAAAGAGTAATACTTCATATAATAGGAACACTAAAGTCTAGATTTATACATTGAAGTACTTTTTTTTTTTTTTTTTTTTTTAAATTTTATTTATTCATTTTTAGAGAAGAGAGAGAGAGACAGAGAGAGAGAGAAGGGGGGAGGAGCTGGAAGCATCAACTCCCATATGTGCCTTGACCAGGCAAGCCCAGGGTTTCGAACCAGCAACCTCAGCATTTCCAGGTCGACGCTTTATCCACTGCGCCACCACAGGTCAGGCGAAGTACTTTTTTTAAAGTGAAGAAGGGACTGAATTGTAAACCTATTAAGTGGAACCCAAGAAGACATGTAATTTTATATCAGAACCTCATACTGTGGACACTCATACTGAGAGACTGGAAATGAATCTCATCCTGTGTACTGAGGGTTGGCGTTAGGTTGGTTTGCTTTTATTGTTATTACTATTATTATTATTATTATTATTATTATATGTATGTATTGTGTGTATCAAAAAATTTACCATTTTAATCACTTTTAAGTGTATAATTCAGTACCATTAATTATATGTACGATGTTCTGTAACCATCACAACTAGTTCCGAAATCTTCTATCACCCTAGCAGAAACTCGCCATTCCCCTCACCCCAGCCCCCTATAACTTCTAATCTACTTATTGTGTCAGGATTTCTCCATCTAGATATTTCATACAAATGGAATCATACAATATGTGGCCTTTTGTGTCTGGCTTCTGTTGTAGCATGTATCAGGATTTCATTTCTTTTTATTACTGAACAGTATTTCATTGTTTGGATTTACCACAGTTTGTTTAATTCATTTATTGATGGACATTGGGTTTTATCCACCTTTGACTATTGTAAATAATGCTGCTGTCAACATTTTGTGTGCAGGTTTTTGTTTGAACACCTGTTTTCATTTCTTTTGAGTAGATACCTGGGAGAGGAATTGCTGGGTCATATGATTAGTCTATGCTTAACTTATTGAAGTACTGCCAAATTATTTTCCAGTGGCTAAACCACGTTATTTTACCAACAGCGGATATGAGGGTTCCACTCTCAGCACATCTTCTCCAAAGCTTGTTATTTTTGTTTCTTTCAGTGCTTGCTATCCTCACATCCTAGTGGATATGAAGTGGTATCTTAGAATTGTTTTGATTTGCACTTCCCTGATGACTCTTTTTGTGTGACTATTGCCATTTATATATCTTCTTTGGAGAAATGTCCTTTGCCCATTTTTAAATTAGTTTTTTATTTTTGTCTTTTTTTTGTTGAGTGTTAAAATTTCTTTATTCTAGGTACAAACTTATTCTCCCCCACCCCCACCCCCCAGAAGTGTGAAGCTTCTGATGTTGCCCCTCGGGGGTACAACCTTAGGTATGTCCACTATCACCCAGAGATGGCAATGATTCTGGCAGGGTACTCTTTGGCTGTCTCCTTCCCAGACCACACCCAGCTTATACACTTCACCAACTGCAGGCTGATTGCTCTGATGAGCAGGGACTGGGCAGAAGAAGGGCGTCTCCACCTGTCTACTGCACGTATCCATAACTTGGCTTTCTTTAGTTACAGGTAGTTCTTCTAGCACATAATGACTTCACAGACTGATACAATTAAATTCAAGCTCCTTTAAAAGTATGCTTCCCAAGGTCAGTGTTTGAAATTTATTCTGACCCCAAAAGGTCTCTTCCCAGATGTCTCTTAGCTAGTTTCTCCCCTGCAAATCAGCAGGTCTATAGTTTAATTTAGCTTTTATCTCCAATGAATGTGTCAGTTTCCTCCAAATCGCTTTTCACTACAACCACCATTTTCAAAAGCACCCTTAGTTTTGAACTTTTGCATACTGTTGCACATGAAGTCAGTTCTTTTGGGGAGGGATTTGGATGTCTGTTTTATGGCCTCTTCTACCTCCAGGTAGATTCTCTCAAGGAGGGCTCTAGTGCTGGAGGCAGGGACAATGAATGCTTTTCTGTAAGTGACATCCCAATTTGGGAGTTGATGCTCAATTTAGCAAGGCACAGCCCCAGATTCCTCAGCTTGTCTCTTCCAGCGTGGACCACCCAACCTAAGAGCCAGAACACGAGAAATAGAGCCTATTATTCTCAGCAGTGCCTCTCCCAGGGCAGAACCTATGGGCTGTGAAACCCCCACCTCTTTTCTGCACTGGCCAGAACTTAGCTTTAGCAACGAGTAGCTGAGGGCCACATGAGAAATGCTGGCATGTTGCCCTTTCTGCTAAGATAGACTTCTGGGAACTGGTCTGAGCTGTGTTAGGGAAGGGAGTGAATGAGTTGTCATTCAGACACCACCAATGTTTCTTGTCCTTACCAAGTTTTAGTAGATTTTCTTGAACAGATGTTTCTCATGCGTTCTCTATGCCCTTAGGATCATTTCCAGACTTCCTTTTCTTTTTTATTTTATTCAGTGACAGGAGGGGAGGCAGAGACAGGTTCCTGGCTGAACCCCTACTGGGATCCACCTGGCAAGCCCACTAGGGTGTGATGCTCTGCCCATCTGGGGCATTAACAGACAAGCTCTTCTTAGGGCCTGAGGCAAAGCCATGGAGCCATCCTCAGAGCCTGGGCCAGCTCGCTCCAATCAAGCCACGGCTGCAGGAGAAGAAGAGGGAGAGGGAGAGAGAGAGAGAAAGAGAGAGAGAGAGAAGGGGTGGGGGAGAGGTGGAACAGATGGGTGCTTTTCCTGTGTGCCCTGACTGGGAATTGAACCTGGGGCATCCACACTCTGTACCAACACTCTACCACTGAGGCAACCGGCCACGGCCTCCAGAGACTTTCAATGGGGATGGGTTTTTTGTTGTTTTTATTTTATAAATTTTCACCAATTTCTCTGAGGAGTGGGTCTGCAGAACTCCACACTTTCATGCCAGAAGTGAGAGTAAAAAAAAGAAAGAAAGAAAGAAAGAAAAGAGCAAAGCTTATCACTTTTACCTCTGTGATTTTCAATTTCCTGACTCACAAAATGTGATTAACATTGCTTATATGTTGCAAAAATTAATTGAAATAACATGAAAATTTTAAATGCTATTCAAAAATAGGGAAACTTTAATATACAGGAGCAGACTAATATAAGCACCAAAAGTTTCTCCTTTAGAAACTGTTGTGCATTATAGGAATGACAATAAGAAGTTATTGGACCTAGAATTTTGATGCTTATAAACTTGTATTGCTAATAAGTTATTTATGGCACCCATCATTTTGATTCTGCCTGGTATTTTCACTTTTTAATAATCTTACCTGTTTTTGTTTTTGTTTTAATTTATTGTGTTTACATAGATTGAAGTGTTCCACCAAAGAGGCGGGATAATCTTACCTGTTTCTTACAAACTTTATAGATGGTGTTGGGCAGATAAAATGTATTATGCTCACTTTGTTAAAGATTACGCTGCCCACGAGGAGGCCATCGCCCAGGTGATATTAATGTGTGTTGGGGTGGGCTAAAGGCAGGCAGAATCCTTGTAGCCTGGGGCTTGGTTTTGGGATTAAGCCTTTCCTACCCTTTTTGATGTGGGGCGGTACAATCCAATCATGCCTCAGAGAAGTGACTTTGTAGTAGAGACTTCCCTATTTTGTATATTGGATTAAAGGTTGTGAAGCTACACTATAAAATAGGGGTAGAACGGGAGCTTGCCCTCTTGGTTCCTGGGATGATTAGCATGAGAGAGTAGAGCCAGCAGCGGAAGGAGGCCACGTGGAGGAGGCCAGGAGAAGCAGCTAAGATGGCTGTAAAGCCAGCAGGCAAGGCCAGGGCCACTATCACAGCAGCCCGGCCCATGCAGGTTCGCATTGGATTCGGACAGTCGGTAAAGAAACCATGGAGCCAAAAACTGGTGGGCCATAACCTTTAATCCTACCTTGCACCCGGCGGGCAAGTAAAAATACACACTGGGCTCCAAAACCCAGTCACACTCAGTGCTCACAAAGCCACTGACTTATCCGAGTTTCCTAGAATCAAAGGTTTCTAGCTCACCAACCTTATTCTCCTCAGTTCCCCATCTCCTTCCTTATCCCACATACAAACTCTACACAGACTGGCATCTCACTCAGTACTCCGCCATCTTGGCTGCTTCTCCTGGCCTACTCCACGTGGCCTCCTTCTGCTGGCTCTACTCTCTCCGCTCTCTCATGCTAACCTCAGGAACCAAGAGCCAAACTCCTGCTCAGTTCCCATTTTATAGTGTAGAAATCCAAACCCTTAATCCAATATACATAATAGGGAAGTCTCTTATACAAAGTCACTTCTCTGAGGCATGATTGGATTGTACCACCCCACATCAAAAAGGGTGGGAAAGGCTTAATCCCAAAACCAAGCCCCAGGCTACAATGATCCTGCCTGCCCCCAACACACATTAATATCACCTGGGCGACGGCATCTTTAACAAAGTGAGCATAATACATTTTATCTGCCCAACAATCCACCCCTATGCTCACTTTACTACCTACAATTTACATCACCAGCATTCCTGTGCAAGGAAATTAGAACATTACACAGATTACAACAGCAAAAATCATACAGTTTCAACAATTTCAAAGGTACATTTCACCAGTCTCTGAGCACTTAGCCCAAAGCGCAAAATGTCCTCAGTCTTCTTTCTAGCCACGGGAAAAGCTTCCCGGGGCAGGGGAGTGCTTCCAGCAAAGCCACCCCCCACACCCATCAGGGTATTTCACATTGTCCAAAATCCGTAATCCGTAAGTCCATCCAACAAAGGAGCCAATGCCCGCTCCGGTCGTAGTCCAGGAAATCAGTCCACGCACGTGGGTCATCAGCCACCCCCCTCATTCCTGCCATCCTGGCAGGTTTCACACTGTCCCAAAGAGGGGCACGTGGCAATTGCAGTCAGCATTTCCATCTCTGCTCCGGAAAGCATGTCCAGCCATATTTCCCAAAATCACAGACCTACCAGGGCCGAAGTAGGTGCTCCTTCCAGCTGCGCTTTCACCTTCTGGAGACTGCGGATTGCAACTCCAGTCCGATTCTCCTCATCCTCCAAAGAGGGACTGAAAACACCAGCTCCGGCTGCCGGGCTCGAGCCTCCGTCTGCCGCCGCCTTCTGCTCCACAGACCTTGCAGCTCCGGACCCGGCCTCAGCCTCAGCCTCAGCCTCAGCCCCGGCCTCCTGCCGCTGCTGGCTCTCCGCAACATCCAGGGCAAGCTGCAACTCAAGAACCTCTGAATCCTCCTCCAGCGTTTGCTCCATTTCCAGGCGAATCTTGAACACCTGGTTGGCCTCCTCCTCCAGCATTTCCTCCAGCTCCAGGGTCAGCATCGGTTTCTCCTGCGTTTGCTCCATCTCCTTCCACTGCTTGGTAGGCAGGTCCTGGGCAGCCTCTTTCACAGAGCTCTCAGTTTCCTCATGCATGGCTGTAAAAGTCAGCCAGCCTACGATCCCCAAAAGGACAGCCATGGGGAACCCTAACACTAGCCAGTCCTCTACTCCACTGCTCAAAGGCTCCTTGCCGATCTGTATCGAATCCTGCCACAGACTACGCCAAATGTAAAGCCAGCAGGCAAGGCCAGGGCCACTATCACAGCAGCCCGGCCCTTGCAGGTTCGCATTGGATTCGGACAGTCGGTAAAGAAACCATGGAGCCAAAAACTGGTGGGCCATAGTCTTTAATCCTAGCTTGCACCCGGCGGGCAAGTAAAAACATACACTGGGCTCCAAAACCCACTCACATTCAGTGCTCACAAAGCCACTGACTTATCCTAGTTTCCTAGAATCAAAGGTTTCTAGCTCACCAGACTTATTTTCCTCTGTTCCCCATCTCCTTCCTTATCCCAGATACAAACTCTACACAAACTGGCATCTCACTCAGCACTCCGCCATCTTGGCTGCTTCTCCTGGCCTACTCCACGTGGCCTCCTTCTGCTGGCTCTACTCTCTCCGCTTCTCATGCTAACCTCAGGAACCAAGAGCCAAACTCCTGCTCAGTTCCCATTTTATAGTGTAGAAATCCAAACCCTTAATCCAATATACATAATAGGGAAGTCTCTTATACAAAGTCACTTCTCTGAGGCATGATTGGATTGTACCACCCCACATCAAAAAGGGTGGGAAAGGCTTAATCCCAAAACCAAGCCCCAGGCTACAATGATCCTGCCTGCCCCCAACACACATTAATATCACCTGGGCGACGGCATCTTTAACAAAGTGAGCATAATACATTTTATCTGCCCAACAATGGCGGAGTGCTGAGTGAGATGCCAGTTTGTGTAGAGTTTGTATCTGGGATAAGGAAGGAGATGGGGAACAGAGGAAAATAAGTCTGGTGAGCTAGAAACCTTTGATTCTAGGAAACTAGGATAAGTCAGTGGCTTTGTGAGCACTGAATGTGAGTGGGTTTTGGAGCCCAGTGTATGTTTTTACTTGCCCGCCGGGTGCAAGCTAGGATTAAAGACTATGGCCCACCAGTTTTTGGCTCCATGGTTTCTTTACCGACTGTCTGAATCCAATGCGAACCTGCATGGGCCGGGCTGCTCTGATGGTGGCCCTGGCCGTGGCTTCTGGCCTTACAGATGGTATGAAGTCAGACCTTTTCAAAAACAATTCTTTTTCAGCTAATGTTAATACGGTATTTTCCTTCTTCCAGCTCCTGTTGTACTTATGTTCAGCTGCTGTAGCCTGTTTCAATACTCAGTTTATCTTTTTTTTTTTTTTTACATCAATTTTGTTTTCTCATCTAGAATGTAAGTTCCTTACTGGAAAGAACTGGGTCCTCCATTCTGTCTGACACAGGTAGAGAGACCCTTTGGGTGCCTGTTGATTATTATTTTCTGTGGCCTCTTTTAGTCTGCAGAACTTTCAACCTTAAGACTAGTCATTTTAGGCCCTGGCCGGTTGGCTCAGTGGTAGAGCGTCGGCCTGGCGTGTAGAAGTCCCGGGTTCAATTCCTGGCCAGGGCACACAGGAGAAGCGCCCATCTGCTTCTCCACCCCTCCCCCTCTCCTTCCTCTCTGTCTCTCTCTTCCCCTCCCGCAGCCAAGGCTCCATTGGAGCAAAGATGCCCCGGGCACTGGGGATGGCTCCTTGGCCTCTGCCCCAGGCGCTAGAGTGGCTCTGGTTGCAACAGAGCGATGCCCCAGAGGGGCAGAGCATCGCCCCCTGGTGGGCAGAGCGTCGCCTCCTGGTGGGCGTGCCGGGTGGATCCCGGTCAGGCGCATGTGGGAGTCTGACTGTCTCTCCCCACTTCTAGCTTCAGAAAAATACAAAAAAAAAAAAAAAGACTAGTCATTTTATTTCCTGTAAGAATGTTTACTGTTGTTAAGGTCCAGTTTCTGCATGTGAAAAATGCCTAGGGCATGTCTAGAAAGATAGATAAGAGACTCACATTAATGTTTGCCCCTGTGCATAGGGCCTACTGTTCTATAGTTTTTGAATTTTTTTTCTTCTTCTTTTCCAAGTGAGAGGAGAGGAGATAGAGAGACAGACTCCCACATGTGCCCAGACCAGAATCCACCTGGCAACCCCCATCTGGGGCCATGCTTGCAACAGAGCTATTTTTAGCGCCTGAGGCAGAGCCATACTCAGTGCCCTACACAATGCACTTGAATCAATTGAGGCATGCCTGCAGGAGGGGAAGAGAGAGAGAGAAAGAGAGAGAGAGAGAGAGAGAGAGAAAAGGTGGAAGTGGTGGAGAAGCAGGTAGTCACTTCTCCTGTGTGCCCTGACCAGGAATCGAACCCAGACATCCACATGCTAGGCCAACACTCTGCTACTGAACCAACCAGTCAGAGCCAGTTTGTGAATTTTTTTATCATATGCATGTGTTACTTTCTTTAAAAAAGGTAATATTTTAAAAATGTACACAATTCAGAAGTTACAAAAGTCAGTTTCTCTTCCACTCCTGACTCTCAGCTACCGTTTTCTTTCCCATAGGCAACCATTGTTACCGGTTTCTCTCTAGAGAGTTTGTACCAACTTTTATTTCTGTCAGCAGGACATGTAAGAGCTAATTCTTATGAATTAGCTGTCAGAGTATGTTATCAAAATTTTAAACCTTCCCCCCCCCAATTTTCATTTGATGTCTTATTTTTTTAATTAAAAAAGAAAGTGATGCCTGACCTGTGGTGGTGCGGTGGATCAAGTGTCAGCCTGGAACGCTAAGGTTGCTGTACGAAACTCCGGGCTTGCCTGGTCAAGGCTTGTGTGGGAATTGATGCTTCCTGCTCGGCCCCTTCTCCTTTTCTCTCCTCCCCCTCCCCCCACTAATAAAAAAAAGTGCCACACTAGATTAAGAGAACCAAATCTGTTTTCAGGGGCACTGAGAAGAGAACGGACTTGGAAGCTGGTGACCTCACACTCATATTGTGTTTTGCCACTTCCACTGTGAAGTGAGGATCTTGTGAATTAACACCATATAAAGAAAACAAAAGAGTAAAAGCCTCCCTCAGATTCTGAACTGACACAGCATGCTGCTGCTGCTTCTATAAAAGACTGAGCTATTTCTTCCATCCTCTGGTATCCACCAAGTGGAGTACATTCTTGAAATGATCTAATCCCCATTAGACACTCGCTGGACTAAAATTGCAGTATTTGCTTCATCCTGTAAATATTTGTTAAGACTCCTTTTTTGTGGAAAGTACTGTGCTAGTGCTATTTGACTTACAAAGTTATTTCCGTTTTGCCTCTTAGCAACATTAATTTGCAAGATATTTTTAAATGGGAAAAACAAAAATTTTACAATAATAAGTGCCACCAAAATAATGTGAATTTGATTTGCACTTCCTTAATAGCTAGTGAAGTTGAACATCTACTCATGTATCTGTTGGCCATTTGCTCGTCTTCTTGGGAGAGGTGTCCATTCAGGACTTCATGGTGGCCAAGACATGGAGACACGCAAAGGGTCCTTCAATAAAGAGTTGGGTAAAAAAGATGTGGTACATTATACGATAGAATATTACTCAGCTGTAAGAAAAGATGAAATAGTGCCTTTTGTGACAACACAGATAGACCTTGAGAATACTGTACTAAGCAAAATAAATCAGTCAGTAAAAGCTAAGAGCCATGTGATTTTACTCATATTGGGATATCAAACTGAAACCCATAGACACAGACAACAGTATGGTGGTTATCAGGAGGAAGTGGGTGGGAGGGTAGTAGAAGGGAAAGGGGGCCAAATATATGTTTACAGAAGATGATTTGATTTGGGTGGTGGACACACAATGCAATATACAGATCATATATCATAGAAATATACATGTTGTGATCTTATTAACCAATGTCAACCCTATAAATTTAATAAAAAACAATAAAAATGTTATGTAAATAGGATCATACACTTAAAAATGTGAATTTGAAAGGCTAGCCATATTAAAAGCACATTGTAGATATACCACATGGGTACATTTTAAGTCAAATCATTAAGAATATCAACCCATTTATGTTTGGGTTCATGATTTTAAAACAGTTTTAATTTGATTTAGTTAACTTGATAATCAGACTAATATCTGAACATTTGCAAAGCATGTTAAATCTACTAATATTTATATATTACTTTACTGTCATTTATGTTATTTCACTGATGTTGTTTATGTGTTTGACCATTAGACAGAGTTTGTAAAAGGAATAATCCTTCTTATTAGCTTTAAATAATTCAAGCAAAAAAAGAGAGAGAGAGAGAAATAGCAATACTTAATATTTATTGAGTACCAGTACATGTCAGACACCATGTTAAATTAAGTTCCATTACATATATATTACATAATCTTTTCAGCAACCCTTTGAAGTAGAAATTAGTTTGTCTTCAGGAGGGCAGAAACGGTTCTTTTTTGTAAATTGTATAATTACCTGGCACATTCTTTGGCACATGTAGGAGCTCCATAAATATTTGTTGAATAAAATGAGGAAACTAGAATCAGGTAGAAAACTTATCAAAAGCTGCACAGAAGACAGAGTTGTAGTTTAAATGAGATCTATTTGACCGTACAGTAAATGCTGTTTGTATGCACTATAAGTTGACTTTTGAGAGAAGATACAAAACTTTGACTGAAGTTCTCAGGTTAAAGAAGCCTCTTTTTATTAGGCCAGAGAGAACTGTTAAAAAATGAACAGCACACTGAAGTACAGCATCCTTCCCATTTCTTTTAGCCACTCTTCTAAGACAATCTTTTTACTCCTGTGGGGAAGGAGAATAGCAACATTTACTGATAACCTGCTGTTAGCAAGAACTATGAGTACTCTTCTTTTTTTATATAAACTATTAGTAACACTCAACTTATTTCAAAAATATTGTATAGATATAAAATAATATAAGCTATCTGGACAGTATAAAGCAAATACCTGTATCCACTACTAACCTGAAAATGAACATTATTAGTACCTTTGATTCCTCACTTTGTGCCTTCCTTATCTATGCTGATTTTGTGTTTATCATTCCCATGTTTAAAAAATAGTTTTACCACATGAATGAACTCCTGGGAAAAAATATTGTTTGTATAGTTTTCGACTTATAGAAATGGAATCATACTGTTCTTCTGTGCTGAGCTTTCCCTCTCTCTCTCTCTCTCTCTCTCTCTCTCTCTTTCTCTCTCGTGTTATGTTCCAATTAAATCAAAATCTCTGGGAAACAGGACTGAGTTAGCATCAGTATATTTAAGAGTCTCCAGGTGATACAAATGTGTCTTCAAGGGTATATACACAGAAGACTGGAAGTGCATTTTCATAGCCTCAGCTTTGCTAGGTAAATCCAAATTTTTACAGCGAGGAAAGTGAATTTAAACTCCTGCCAGCAGGGTGTACTGTTGTACATCCTTGCCGACACCTGATCATTTCAGTCTTAAATTTGTGCTGATCTCAGGGATATAAAATGGGATCTTGATGTCATTTTAATTTGCTTTTCTTGGATAGCTATTGATATTGGGAATCTTTTCTTATAGTTATTGGCCACTTATTTTTTCTTCTCTATTTTCTATTGTGTTGTCTTTAGATATCAGTGTGTTTATATTCTGGATAAAATTAATCCTTTGTGAGTGTATTGTTGCTGATGTTTTCTCCCAGTTTGTGGCTTGTCTTTTCTCTTTCTCTCTACTATCTTTTGGTAAACAGAGTTCTTAATTTTAGTGTAGTCAAGTTTTAGTCTTTTTTCTTTATGGTTTATGCTTTTCTATCTTCTTTAAGAAATCCTTCCTATATTATCTCCTAAAAGTTTTATAGTTTATTCATTAAACTTATATGTCCTTTATTAACCTGAAGTCTGTTTTGTATATAATGTAAAAGTTCTTTTTTTTCCCAAAATATATAACTCATTATTTCAGTACAGTTTTGTTTTTTTTTAATAAATTTTTATTAATGTTAATGGGATGACATTAATAAATCAGGGTACATATATTCAAAGAAAACATGTCTAGGTTATCTTGTCATTAAATTATGTTGCATACCCCTCGCCCATAGTCAGATTGTCCTCCGTCACCCTCTATCTAGTTCTCTGTGCCCCTCCCCCTCCCCCTAACTCTCTCCCTCCCTCCTTCCTATGTCCTCCCTCTCCCCACCCCTGGTAACCACCACACTCTTGTCCATGTCTCTTAGTCTCGTTTTTATGTTCCACCAATGTATGGAATCATGTAGTTCTTGTTTTTTTCTAATTTACTTATTTCACTCCGTATAATGTTATCAAGATCCCACCATTTTGCTGTAAATGATCTGATGTCATCATTTCTTATGGCTGAGTAGTATTCCATAGTGTATATGTGCCACATCTTCTTTATCCAGTCTTCTATTGAAGGGCTTTTTGGTTGTTTCCATGTCTTGGCCACTGTGAACAGTGCTGCAATGAACATGGGGCTACATGTGTCTTTACGTATCAATGTTTCTGAGGTTTTGGGGTATATACCCAGTAGAGGGATTGCTGGGTCATAAGGTAGTTCTATTTGCAGTTTTTTGAGAAACCACCATACTTTCCTCCATAATGGTTGTACTACTTTACAGTCCCACCAACAGTGGATGAGAGTTCCCTTTTCTCTGCAGCCTCTCCAACATTTGCTATTACCCGTCTTGTTGATAATAGCTAATCTAACAGGTGTGAGGTGGTATCTCATTGTAGTTTTGATTTGCATTTCTCTAATAACTAATGAAGCTGAGCATCTTTTCATATATCTGTTGGCCATTTGTATTTCTTCCTGGGAGAAGCAGTACAGTTTATTGAATAGTTTATTTCTCTTCCTGTAATCACAATTGCTGGTTCTGTCATAAATCAAGTTAACATATATGTGGGTGTCTATTTCTGTGTGCTCTATTCTGTTCCATTTGTTTATCAGAATATCCCTGTGCCAGCACCTCACTTTCTCAATTACTATAGCTCTTTGGTAAGTATTATACGTAGTAAGGTACATCTTTTGACTTAATTTTAAGAGTTTAGTGGCTATTTTTTATCCCTTTCTTATGTAAACTTATGTATTATCTTGACAAGCTTTGAAAAGAAACCTATTTGGTCTTCCATTGAAATAACATTGATTCTGTAGATTAATTTGGAAAAACTGTTATCTTTATGATATTGGGTGTTCCTATTGGACATGGTACATCATTTCATATATTTAGGAAGTCTTTAATGTTTTTTCAATGGAGTTTAATAATTTTCTTCATTAAGATCATGAGTACAGCCCTGGCTGGTTGGCTTAGTGGTGGAGCTTCCGCTGGCATGTGGACGTCCTGGATTCGACTCCCAGTCAGGACACACTGGAGAAGCGCCCATCTGCTTCTCCACCCCTCCCAACCCCCCTTTCTTTCTCTCACCCCTCTTAAGCCATGGCTCCAGCAAGTTGGCCCACAGTGCTGAGGATGGCTCTGTTTCTCCACCTCTGGAGCTAAAAATAGCTCCGGTTGCAGAGCAATGAAGCAATGCCCCAGCTGGGCAGAGCACTGCCCCATAGGGGGTTGCTGGTGGGTCCCAGTGGGGGCACACGTCTCTCTGCCTTCCCTGCTCTCACTTGACTGAAAAAAAAAAAGATCATGAATACCTTTGTTATATTTATTCCTAGATACTGGATATTTTTTGTGGTATTATAAATGTATCTTTGGAAAAAGTATATATTTCAGTTATTGGGTACAGTGTTTAATATACATATATTGAATATTAGAACAAGATTATTAATGTATATACAGATCTGTAGTATGCTTACTGATATTTAATCCTCTTTATTTGCCATTTACTGGTTATGAAAATTCTCTGGTATATTTCTCAATTTTTCCTCATAGTTTTTGTTTTATATATTTTTCAGGCTATGCTATTGGATGTATACAGTTTTAGAACCACTTCTTGATCGAATCAACCTTTAATTTTATACATGGTCTTTTTCTCAAGCACAGCTTTTTGTCTTATGGTCTATTTTGTTTGATATTAATTTAACCATACCAACTTGGTTTTGATCACTATGTTTGACCATTTTGTTTTTTTTGTTTTTTTTAACTATCATCCATCCTTTTACTATCAACATTATTTTGTTTGTGTTTCAAGTGTATATCTTGGAAGCAACATATAGCTCAGATTTTAAAATAAATTTAATCACTTAGTATTTAACCATTTTACTATTGAATCTAGCCCACTGATGTTTGTTGTGTTTGCTTAAGCATTTTTGTTTTTTTCAACTGGCTTATTTTGTGCCTTTTGGTTTCTTTTAAAATATTCCCTCCCATTTTTGCCTCCTTTTTAATAAATTATAAATTTTTTCTCACTTCACTTTTTTATCCACTGCTAATTTAGAAGAGACTGGTAGGGTAAAGGAGAAGGGAGAGTTTAAGGCAACAATTCTGAGTTTCAACTGCATATTGAATTCACCAAGGAACATGACAGTGTATAAATGCCTGGGCTATGCCCCCCAAAATTCACATTAATTGGTCTGATATGCAATCTTGGCATGGGATTTTTAAAGCTTACCAGGTGCTTCTAATATACAGTCAGTATTGAAAGATACTGCCCCTGGAGAAACTCGTAAATGTATAACATCAAGTGTAGACACAGGCTTAGAAAGCTAGGTGATTGTGATCAACACGTTTTTCACCCCATATTTTAGCTGTTTTGTCTCTACCAACTAGAAGAATTCACTAGCTAGTTCAATTATTTTCTGTTAGGCTAGTATACACAGATTCATATTGTGTCATATGTTAAGAATTTTGAACTAAAAGTTTTTTTAAATTAAAATGAGCTGTTTCTCAAGAAATTGTTTCTTATCCAGAAGACAAAGCTGACACATGAAATTGTGGACAGCATAACTATTTAATTGGGTTATAATTATACAGAATAATTTATATAGAATTATTAAATGTCAAATGTGGCTCATATTTTATAAGTGTGCTAGGAGAGTTTTCTGACAAGGAAAAAGTCAGAGCTGCAATGATCAGAGATGTCCGCACGGCAGAGTCAGCAGTTTATGATCCTTTTTAATATTTTTGTCTTTGATTTTTGCCTCCAACTGTCTTTCACTTTCTGCTTCCAAAATAACCCAGATTCATCCCAGGTCCCTTTCCAGAAAGTTAAATTGGTAGGAGTTTGGTGAAGGGAGAGGCCCATGGCGAGAAGCAAGCCTATAGGTGAATTATTGATGCGTATCACTTACCTAATGCAATAATTATTTTTCCAATTAATATTGAGTACAAAACATGTGCTGAGAATATAGTCATGAAAAAGTAACCAGAAGTCCTTTCCTCGAGAACTTATATCCTTGTAGAAAAGGAGGCACAATAAATAAAATATTTAAAATGAAATACAAAAGTAAAATCTGTAGTATTTTAGGTATTGTGGTAACAATGAAAAGATACCTCACTAGTGTGCTCTGCTTCCCACTATTTATACCCTTCTGTTGTCTCCTCCCTGCTTCATTCGGGCTGATTCCAACAGAGCAAGGTAGAAATGAAACTTCCTTGGCTAGGTCGTAAACCACACAGTTTCTGACTGTGGTCTTTGGAACCTGAGTTCTGGAGGAAGCCCGTGTCTGTATTGGAAGTCTGACTAACATAGACCACCATGCTTTGAGTTTAGCCCAAACTAGTTATGTGGGAAGGCTAAGTAGTGATGCGCAGATTCCTGGCCAGCCTCCAGCTGCTTTAGCCATCACAGCTAAGGCACCAGACTTGTGGTTGAGGAAGTCATCTTGGAATTCTAGCTCCGTTGAGCCTACAGATGACTTCAGTCCCAGAGGTCATTTGGCTGTAATCATATAAGAGACCCCAAGCAAGAACTACCCAGCTGAACCCACACGGCCCACAGAATCATGAAAGGTAGCAATAGATTGTTGTTTTAAGCCACTGAGTTAAGCAATGTTGATACCTGGGAGAAGACCGTTCCAGTCAGAAGGCTCAGCAAGTACAGAGCCCTGTGGCTGAAGCACCTGAAGTTTTCAAGAAATAACCACTCAGGCCAGTGTGGGTGGAGCATAGTGAATGAGGAGAAGAATGCTGGGTATTGAGGGCCAATGGATAGGTAAAGATTATATGGGTCCGCAATGTTCAACATGATGAGGTGCAACGCTCTTTTTGTAACAAATGTTATAATAATATCTTTTCTTTCCAGAAATGAAATATAGATAATATAAGCTTTTTATACCACTCAGTTTAAAAAAGAAAATAATAGAATATTCTGAATGTAATTTAAAGAAGAAATAAGCTAAAGGTAGTATAATTTCATTATATAAATGCCATGGTATGACAACTTTAGAATACGAGTCGCCTTTATATGAGTTGTTGACTTTGAGAGCCATAAATTAGGATTTATATAGGTATCTTTTTTTTTTTTTTTTAAATATTTTATTTATTGATTTTTAGAGAGAGGGGAGGGGGGGGGAGGAGCAGGAAGCATCAACTCCCATATGTGCCTTGACCAGGCAAGCCCAAGGTTTTGAACCGGCAACCTCAGTGTTCCAGGTTGACGCTTTATCCCACTGCGCCATCACAGGTCAGGCTATCTTTCTTTTTAATTAGAGTTTACACTCAGTATTATTTTGTATTAGTTTCAGGTATACAGTATAGTGGTTAGACAGTCATATGCTTTACAAAGCGTTTCCCCCAATATTTCCAGTGTGTACAGGTATCTTACATTATACATGGTGACTTAAATATCATGGGATTTTGTGAAATGGTGAAAAAGTATTGATAAAGTTCTATACCAAACAAAGTACAGCTTTCTCTTAATTTACATGGAAGGTGCAATCTGGAAAATTCAGAGTACACTGAATGAACAAAATCCATGTAATTCACTAACACCGATATTCCACAGGATATTTGAAATGCTGACGGTACCTACTAAACTCCAGTACCTCTCTAGGCATTGTTATAATCGAAACATTCCTACTGAGAACCTCCCATATAGGACTTTGCAGGCCATTTTAAGAAATTAACTCTGAGAGAGATGGAAAGTCAGAAAGTTCTAAGCAAATGAATAACATAAATCACAGGTTTTAATGAAATCATTCTGGCTGCTATATGGAGAGTAAATGGTGGGTAGGTTAGTAGAGAAGATGAGAAAAAAAGTTAAAAATTAATGCTATAATCCAGGTTGATAGATGATAGGGAGTTAGACCAGAGTTGAAGTGGTAAGTCCTAAAATGTGGTTGGATTCTGGATATATTTAGAAGGTTGTTTATGCATGTCAATACCAGGTTTTTTTGTGTGTATTTTTTTTTTATTTATTCATTTTAGAGAGGAGAGAGAGATAGAGGAGAGAGAAATAGAGGAGAGAGAGACAGGGGGGAGGAGCTGGAAGCATCAACTCCCATATGTGCCTTGACCAGGCAAGCCCAGAGTTTCGAACCGGCGACCTCAGCATTTCCAGATCAACGTTTTATCCACTGCGCCACCACAGCTCAGGCTATTTTTGTATTTTTTCTGAAGCGAGAAGCGGGAAGTGAGAGAGACAGACTCCCGCATGTGCCCGACTGGGATCCACCTGGCAAGCCCGCTAGGGGGCGATGCTCTGCCCATCTGGGGCTGTTGCTCCATTGCAACCAGAGCCATTCTAGTGCCTGAGGCAGAAGCAAAGGAGCCATCCTCAGCACCTGGGCCAACTTTGCTCCAATGGAGCCTTGGCTGTGGGAGGGGAAGAGAGAGACAGAGAGGAAGGAGAGTGGGAAGGATGGAGAAGCAGATGGGCGCTTCTCCTGTGTGCCCTGGCCAGGAATTGAACCTGGAACTTCCACATGCCAGGCCGGCGCTCTACCACTGAGCCAACCAGCTAGGGCCCAGGGTATGTTGTTTAAAAATTATCTTCACTGCTGGTCTCAGGGTATATATATTTTTAATTATCTTCACTCCTGCTCCTCGTCTGTGTTTCCCCAGAAGTAATGTTGGCTGCTTCACTTCTGTTGGAGACCTTTGAACTTTGAATATGGCGGAGATTATTTTTTCTACAAATGGTTGTTTCCATTGCTAATTAAACAAAAAGTGGATTTTCCTTTTTTTTTTTTTTTTTACCATAAACTTTCATGATACTAGTGCAGACACTAGAATTCACTTAAGTACTCAAATGAAAATAAAATGTCAGCTTCATAAATACTGGATAGCCTTTTGAGCTTATACTCTTTAGGGCCATTGTTGTTTCATTGTTTTAGGGAATGGGTTTTTGTTGGAAATTGGACATTTATTTTATGGATGCCATCCTTGAAGTTGAAGTAAGCATTCCATGACATTATTGACTTCAGGAAACTCTTTGATCCCCCAAAATGATATAACTCTTTTTTGGATAATTTTTGAATGGCATCAAAACAATTAGATATGTCAGTATGCCTTCTAATAATTTTTCCTTAAGCACCACAGTCAGAGGTGAAGAACAGCCAAGCCCTTCTGTTCTAAGTGTCAGTAACTTGCTTTGTTCCATACAGCAACTACAAGACAATGTTATCTTTGAAATTGTTGGTTGGATTCAATTTTTACATTGGGAGGAGGTGTGGGAAATAGGGAACTAGATTTCATCGAAGGACATTTGATAAGGATTCAAGATGCTTAATACAGTTTTGTTTTATAAATATTTATTGAGTGCCTTCTGTGTTTAGTGATAGCCAAGTTCTTTAGGGGGGTTAAAGGAAATACAAAACAGCCCTGGCCAGTTGGCTCAGTGGTAGAACATTGGCCCAGCATGTGCATGACCAGGTTCGATTCCTGGTCAGGGCACACAGGAGAAGCGACCATCTACTTCTCCACCCCTCTTCTTCCCCATTCTCTCTCTCTCTCTCTTTCTTTCTCTCTTGTTCCTCTCTCGCAGCCATAGCTCAGCTGGTTTCAATGAGTTAGCCCCAGGTGCTGAGAATGGCTCAGTGGAGCCTTTACCTCAGGCACTAAAAATAGCTTGATTGCCAAGCAAGGGCCATAGTTGGGCAGAGTATTGTCAGTAGCAGGCTGGCCTGGTGGATCCCTGTTGAGGTGCATTCAGGACTCTGTCTCTCTATCTCCCCTCCTCTCACTGACAAAAAATATGTGTGTGTGTGTGTGCATGTATAAAATAGTTCTTGCCAAAAAAGAGTTTATATTCCAGTTGAGGAGATGGGTACATACAAAGTTGAATAACATTAGAAAGCAGCATATGATTAAGTGATAGAAGATTAGTAAAGTACTATTTCTCAGTGGGGCAGGTGCATTCTAGGGGGGATATACAAGCATAAGCAAACAATACAGCATAAATAAGAAGGATTCATGCAAAATTGGAAAACAATATGCTTTTCTATTTTGAGTGTTTTTAATGGAGAATAGTGGGAAAGAGCCCTGAAAGGTAAGGTGGGTTCGGACAGAGTAGAGGACATACTAGAGAAACAGTGAGGATTTGTAAGCATGGGAAAGACTTGATGAAAGCAGCAAGAACAGGTTAGCAGAGGAGGAGGTAGGAGAGGAGGTTATAGGCCATTGGCATGAAATCTATATGTTAGTGATATGCACTAGGTCTTGGTAGCAATTGTAAAAATAGAAAGGAGAGTACAAAATAAAAGTTATTAGGTGTTAAAGGTGAAGAGAAGGTTTGGAACCAATGCTTCATAATGAGAAAGGGCCAAAGAAAATTTTCAGGTAAGCATTATTCCAAATTTGCCACAACTACTTGAATATTTCCCTCTTACATCCTCCTCCCAAGAGTCTCACATTTTCTTTCATCTCAGTGTCAAAAAAATTCATTTAGTTGATATGTACAAGTGGTTAGGGGCTCTCTGTCATCCTTAAAAAATAAACAACAAAGGTTATCGAGCAGCAAATGAGTTTATTTGGGAATGACAGAGGAATTACAGTTTGGGACATGCAAACTGTAGGTGAACAATAGGCAAGTCTGAAGAGACAAAAGGGAGATCAGCTTTTTATTGAGTCCAGGAGGAAATTGGGGAGGGTTGTCTAGAACAGTTGTCCATTGGTGGAGAACAAGAGTTTGAAGTCTTGGCAGTTTCTTATTGGCAGTGTGCAGAGAGTGGGCAGTTGCTATTGCTGAGGCAACAAAGGGAGAAATAGCCTTCTTCCTCCTGGTTATGTAAGATGTGATGAATTCTCTCTTTATGGCTTTCCAACTCCATTTTAAATGAGATGTCCTTTATTTTCACAGGACTTAACACTCTGGACAGTAGATTTCCCTTCTCACAGAACAGGCTAGAAAATGGAGTGAGAAGATAGTTAATGGTCTGGGATCATATCGTGTTCATCTTTATATCCCAGTCTGACATCTAATAAGCCAAAATTACTGTTTTATAAATGATAGTGAAGAAAATATTTGGTACATTTTTCCTGACCTCTTCTCATTTGTCAGCAAATCTGACTTTTAGCAATTTGTATTGTTTCTCTCCTGAAAGAAAGAAATAATTCACCTTTTGTTTTGCCTCAGCCTCACGCTCTGATCTTACAGACTGCAGACCCCTTTTCTTGATTTTTTTTCCCTTGCCTTGTTCATTTGCACTTTCTCAGACTGCTCAGCAGGAAAGCAGACTGTTTACAAACAGTCTGAACTAACAACTTCCTTTCCTGCTGATCAAATAGTTGCCCAAATGAAACCTCAGGGCTGAGAGTGGGTGTTCTAGTTAGTGGGTGTTCTGGAATGCAAATGGATCCTTATTTTAAGAAAGATCATTTTTATACTAGACTTTCAGTGTACGCACACCAAGATACACACACATTTGTAGCAATTTAGAAAGTTTGGTAACATAAACTGGACTTAATTAGGAATTATTAGATCAGTTAAAGGACTACTTAGATAGCTTGTTAATAATAGGAGAATCTCAAAACTAACATAACCAGCGATGTAGAACAGTTTACTGAGCCTGTTTACCTTGGCTTTAGTTTTTATGTGTGAGATACAGTCTGACAGCATGCCGGGGCAATTTCTGTAGCATGATAGCAGCCCTCTTTGAAACACAATTGGATAGGCAACATAAAACTCACAAACCACAGATTTTTGGGAACTGTATGACATTTAGTTTTTGTGTTTTGTTCCATATGAACAGAATTCCATTCTTAAGAGAGACTGATATACTTTTTTTTTTGTAGTTAAATCTTTCTTTTTATTTTTTTAGGTTTTTTTAAAATTAATTTTAATGGGATGACATTGATAAATCAGGGTACATATGTTCAGAGAAAACATCTGTAGGTTATTTTAACATTTGATTATGCTGCATTCCCATCACCCAAAGTCCAATTGTCTTCTGTCACCTTCTAACTGGTTTTCTTTGTGCCCCTCCCCTCCCCCAAACTCCTCCCTCCCCTCCCTTCCACCACTTAACCACTCTTGTCCATGTCTATGAGTCTCTTTTTATGTCCCACCTATGTATGGAATCATATAGTTCTTAGTTTTTTCTGATTTACTTATTTCGCTCAGTATAATGTTATCAAGGTCCATTTTAATCCACTCGTCCACTGACGGACACTAGGGCTGTTTCCAGATATTCACTATTGTGAACAATGCTGCCATAAACATAGGGGTGCATTTCTTCTTTTCAAACAGTGCTATGGTGTTCTTGGGGTATATTCTTAAAAGTGGTATAGCTGGGTCAAAAGGCTTTTTAATTTTTTGAGGACTCTTCATACTGTTTTCCACAGTGGCTGCACCAGTCTGCATTCCCACCAGCAGTGCAGGAGGGTTCCCTTTTCTCCACTTCCTTGCCAGCACTTATTCTGTGTTGTTTTGTTAATGAGCGCCATTCTGACTGGTGTGAGGTGATATCTCATTGTGGTTTTAATTTGCATTTCTCTAATGAATAGTGATGTTGAGCATTTTTCATATGCCTATTGGCCATCTGTATGTCCTCTTTGGAGAAGTGTCTATTCATTTTTTTTCGCCTGTTTTTTTATTGGATTGTTTGTCTTCCTAGTATTGAGTTTTATAAGTTCTTTATAAATTTTGCTTATTAACCCCTTATCAGACATATTGTTGAATATATTCTCCCATTGTGTAGTTTGTCTTTTTATTCTGTTCTTATTGTCTTTAGCTGTGCAAAAGCTTTTTAGTTTGATATAGTCCCATCTGTTTATCCTGTCTTTTATTTTACTTGCCCATGGAGATAAATTGGCAAAAATATTGCTGCGAGAGTTGTCAGAGAGCTTACTGCCTATGTTTTCTTCTAAGATGCTTATGGTTTTATGGCTTACATTTAAGTGTTTTATCCATTTTGAGTTTATTTTTGTGAATGGTGTAAGTTGGTGGTCTAGTTTCATTTTTTTGCAGGTAGCTGTCCAATTTTCCCAACACCATTTGTTGAAGAGGCTGTCTTTACTCCAATGTATGCTCTTACCTCCTTTGTCAAATATCATTTGTCCATACAAGTGTGGGTTTATTTCTGGGTTCTCAGTTCTGTTCCATTGATCTATATGCCTGTTCTTATGCCAGTACCAGGCTGTTTTGAGTACAATGGCCTTGTAGTATAACTTGATATCCAGAAGAGTGATACCTGCCACTTTATTCTTCCTTTTCAAGATTGCTGAGGCTATTCGTGTTCTCTTTTGGTTCCGTATAAATTTTTGGAATATGTGTTCTATATCTTTGAAATAAGTCATTGGTATTTTAATCGGTACTGCATTGAATTTCTAAATTGCTTTGGGTAATATAGACATTTTAATGATGTTTATTCTTCCTAACTATGAGCACAGTATATGCTTCCACTTGTTTGTATCTTCCCTGATTTCTTTTAACAGTTTTATAATTTTCGAGTACAAGTCTTTAATCTCCCTGGTTAAATTTATTCCTAGGTACTTTATTTTTTTGGTTGCAATGGTGAAGGGGATTGCTTCCTTAATTTCTCTTTCTGACAGTTCATTGTTAGTGTATAAAAATGCCTCTGATTTGTGAGTATTAATTTTATATCCTGCCACCTTGCTGAATTCATTTATCAGGTCCAGTAGAATTTTGACTGAGACTTTAGGGTTTTCTGTATACAATATCATATTATCTGCAAATAATGATAGTTTTACTTCTTCTTTTCCAATTTGGATGCCTTTTATTTCTTTTTCTTGTCTGATTGTTGTGGATAGGACTTCCAGAACTATGTTGAATAAGAGTGGTGAAAGGGGGCACCCCTGCCTTGTTCCTGATCTTACGGGGATTGCTTTTTATTTTTGCCCATTGAGTATGATGTTAGCTGTGAGTTTGTCATAGATGGCCTTTATCATGTTGAGGTATGTTCCCTGCATTACAACTTTGCTGAGAGTTTTGATCATGAATGGGTGCTGGATTTTATCAAATGCTTTTTATGCATCTATTGAAATTATCATGTGGTTTTTCTCCTTCCTTTGTTTATGTGATGAATCACATTGATTGATTTGTAAATATTGTACCAGCCTTGCCTCCCAAAAATAAATCCCACTTGATCATGGTGTATGATTTTTTTCATATATTGCTGGATCCGGTTTGCTAATATTTTGTTGAGGATTTTAGCATCTAAATTCATCAGGGATATTGGCCTATAATTTTCTTTCTTTGTGTTGTCTTTGCCTGGTTTTGGAATCAGAATTATACTCGCCTCATAAAGGGAACTTGGAAGTCTTTCTTCCTCTTGAATTTTTTGAAATAGCTTGAGAAGGATAGGAGTTAGTTCTTCTTTGAATATTTGGTAGAATTCACTTGTGAAGCCATCAGGACCAGGACTTTTCTTTTTTGGGAGTTCTTTGATAACTGTTTCAATCTCATTTGTTGTAATTGGTCTGTTTAGGTTTTCTGATTCTTCCAGATTGATTTTTAGAAGATTAAATGTTTCAAGGAATTTGTACATTTCACCTAGGTTGTCTAGTTTTTTGGCATACAGTTCTTCATAGTATTTTCTTACAATATTTTGTATTTCTGTGTGTCAGTTATTTCTCCACTCTCATTTCTAATGTTATTTATTTGAGTCCTCTTTTTTTCTTGGTGAGTCTGGTTAAAGGTTCATCGATCCTGTTTTCCTTTTCAAAGAACCAGCTCCTGGTTTCATTGATCCTCTATATTGTCTCTTTAGCCTCTATGTCATTTATTTCTGCTCTGATCTTTATTATTTCCTTCCTTCTACTAGCTCGGTGCTTTACTTGCTGTTCTTTTTCTAGTTCTTTTAGATGCAGGGTCAAGTTGTTTATTTGAGCTTTTTCTAGCTTCTTAAGGTATGCCTGTACTGCTATGAACTTCCCTCTCAGGACTGCTTTTGCTGTGTCCCATAAATTTTGAGTTGATATATGCTCATTATCATTTGTTTCTAGGAATTTTTTTATTTCTTCTTTGGTCTCATTGTTAACCCATTTGTTATTTAATAACATGCTATTTAGTTTCCAAGTGTTTGAGTATTTTTCAGTTTTTCTGTTGTGGTTGATTTCTAGTTTCAAGCCATTGTGATCAGAGAAAGTGCTTGATATGATTTCAATCTTCTTAAAATTTGTTGAGACCGCTTTTGTGCCCTAACATGTGGTCTATTCTAGAGAATGTACCATGAGCACTTGAAAAGAATGTATATTCTACTGCTTTAGAGTGAAAGGTTTTGAAGATATCTATTAAATCAAGTTGATCTAATATGTCCTTTAAGTCTGCTGCTTCTTTGTTAATTTTCTTTCTTGAGGATCTATCTAGTGATGTTAGTGGGGTATTGAAATCCCCTACTATTATAGTATTGCTGTTGATCTTGCCCTTTAAGTCCATCAAAGCCTGCTTTATATATTTAGGTGCTCCTATATTAGGTGCGTAGATATTTGTAATGGTTATATCTTCCTGTTGGATTGTTCCCTTTATCATTATGTAGTGACCTTCTTTATCTTTTACTATAGTCTTTGTTTTAAAGTCCATTTTGTCGGATATAAGTATTGCTACCCCAGCTTATTTTTCATTTCCATTTGTGTGAAATATTTTTTCCATCCTTTTATGTTCAGTCTATGTGCATCTTTTGTTTTAAGGTGTGTCTCTTGTAGACAGCATATGTACGGGTCCTGTTTTCTTATCCACGCAGCTACCCTATGTCTTTTGATAGGATCATTTAATCCATTTACATTTAAGGTTATTATTGATATATAGTTATTTATTGCCATTTTATTCTTTAAAGTTGTATTCCTCTTTTGCTATATTCTTTTTCTCCTCTGATCTGTTTAGAACAGGCCCCTTAGTATTTCTTGCAGCCTTGGTTTGGTTGTAGTGAATTCCTTGAGTTTTTTTTGTCTGGGAAGCTTTTTATTTCTCCTTCAATTTTAAACGATAGCCTTGCTGGATAAAGTAGTCTTGGTTGTAGGCTCTTGTTCTGCATTACTTTGAATATTTCTTGCCATTCCCTCCTGGCCTCAAGTGTTTCTGTTGAGAAGTTGGAAGTCATCCTTATGGGGGCTCCTTTGTAGGTGATAGTCTTTTATTCTCTAGCAGCTTTTAATATTTTCTCTTTATCACTTAGCTTTGGTATTTTAATTATGATGTGTCTTAGTGTAGAATTCTTTGGGTTTCTCTTTAATGGAGTTCTCTGTGCTCCTTGAACTTGTGAGATATTTTCCTGCCTTAATTGAGGGAAGTTTTCAGCTATGATATGTTTGAACAAAGTCTCTATCCCTTGTTCTTTCTCTTCTTCTTCAGGAACCCCTATGATGTGGATGTAATTTCTCTTCATGTTGTCACAGATCTCTCTTAGAGTTTCCTCAGACTTTTTGAGTCTCTTTTTTTTCTGCTCTGCTTCCATGCTTTTATTTATCTTATACTCTAACTCACTGATTCGATTCTCAGCTTCATCCATCCTTCTTTTAATTCCTTCCATTGTGTTCTTCATTTCTGGTATTGTATTTGTCATTTCTGACTGATTTTTTATTATTTCAATCTCCTTTTTTATATTTGCTATCTCTTTATTTAGGTGTTCATAATGACCATCTATTGTTGTTCTAATATCTTTGAGCATCCTAACAATTGTTATTTTCAACTCTGCATCTGCTAATTTGGTTATATCTGACTCATTCAGGTCCTTTTCTGGGGATTTCTCTTGATTCATTTGTGTTGCATTTCTCTGCTTTCTCATTTTGTCTGTGTAAAAGAAGGTTTTGGCCACTGGAGTCCACTGGGTGTGGCCTCTGTGTTCCCTAGGTGTGGTCTGTCTGCAGGCCCACCACCCCCTCTGCTGTCGCTGCCTGGGGCGTTTGGGTATGGGCGTTGCCGGTACCTATCCATTGTGGCTGTTGCTGTGGTTTCCACCTCTCCTTCACGAGAGTGGCTGTGATCATGTGCTCGGGTGTACAAGCCTCGGTGGCCTTGGCCTTTGCCCCGCCTCCACAGGTGGCGTTATGTTTGGCCCTAATGGCAGGGGTGAGCACCCTTGCTCAGCTGCGGGTCTCTGCCTGATTCCGTGTTTTCGCCCCACCCTTGCAGGAGGAGCCCGCTTGTGGGACGGCTGCAAGCCTTGGCTCCACAGGCCAGGTGGGACTGCATGCCCATGCTCAGTAGCGGGACTCCGCCTGTTCTGGATTTTTGGCTCCACCCCTGCGGGAGGATCTGGCTCCCAAGTCAGGCCACAAGCCTCAATTCCTCAGGCAGGGCAAGGCTGTGCTCCTGCGCCCTTGCTCAAGGGAGGGACTCCACCCTTTCCAGGGCTCCTGCCCTTTCCCCGCAGGCTAGATTGCAGGCAGTCTGCAGCTGGGCTTGACCACTTTTGCACATCCCCTCCTCCCCAGCCGGGCAAGATTGAGCTCACACCTGGGCCTCAGTGGTGGCCAGAAAACAAGCTTCTGGCTTCCGCCCTTGCCAACAGAACCGCCCTTTCATGTCCCTCCGCCACCCGCCCTTAGCCGTGTGTGGGGGCGCTGCAGCTCAAACCCTAGCACTCACTACTGTAGTCCCGAAAGCTCCCTCCTTCTAAGGGACTGTTGGGCAGATAAAATATATTATGCTCACTTTGTTAAAGATGGCACTGCCCACGTGAAGGCTGTTGCCCAGGTGATATTAATGTGTGTCTCTGTGGGCAGGCAGAATCCTTGTAGCCTGGTGCTTGGTTTTGGGATTAAGCCTTTCCCACCCTTTTTGATGTGGGGTGGTACAATCCAATCATGCCTCAGAGAAGTGACTTTGTATTAGAGACTTCCCTATTTTGTATATTGGATTAAAGGTTGTGAAGCTACACTATAAAATAGGGGCAGAACGGAAGCTTGCGCTCTTGGTTCCTGAGATTAGAGGAGAGAGCAGAGAGGAGAGCAGAGAAAGGCCACGTGGAGGAGGCCAGGAGAAGCAGCCAAGATGGTGGAGTGTTGAGTGAGAGGCCAGTTAGTGCAGAGTTTGTGCTGGGAGAAGGAAGGAGATGGGGAACAGAGGTGAATAAGTCTGGTGAGCTAGAAACCTTTGATTCTAGGAAACTCGGATAAGTCAGTAGCTTTGTGAGCACTGAATGTGAGTGGGTTTTAGAGCCCAGTGTGTGTTTTTACTTGCCTGCCAGGTGCAAGCTAGAATTAAAGATGACAGCCCATCAGTTTTTGGCTCCGTTGTTTCTTTACCGACTGTCCGAATCCAATGCGAACCTGCATGGGCCAGGCTGCTTTGATAGTAGTGGCCCTGGCTACTGGCTTTACAGTGACTCTGCTCTGAGTGCCACGGGAGAGCTTGTTTGGCTGCTCTCCTGCTTCCCTTTGCTGGTATTGCTGTTTCCAGAGGAAATATTCACTTCACATTTGGGGAGTGACTCGTCCCAGGGGTTTGGGTGGCTGTCTCTCAAAATTTTTCTCACTGTGCCTCCTAGATTACAGTCTCTTCTTGCTACTCCGGTCCTCTCCTCTCTCCTCGTCCCCTGGAGCCCCAGGTGAGTGGTTGTGAGAGAGGTTTTCTGTGCAGTCCCTTTAAGAAGAATCCTGGGTCTGATAAATCAGTCTCTTTCTCACAAACAGTATCCTGTCTTGTTTCCAGCTAAATACTGTCCATACACCTCTTCTGGGCTCTGGGGCTGCAGGCTGGTGCTTTGTTCCTGGGACTCAGGACCCTCCCCTCTCTGCTAAACTCACTTCCCACCACGCAAGTCTCTCCCGGCTGCCGTTCGCTCCAGGGAGCTGGGCAGCCCTCTCCGCATTTCCACTTTTCCTACCAGTCTCAGTGTGCCTTCTTCAATGTTCCTTGGTTGAAGAGTCCTCTTAGTTTAGTCCAAAGTTGGTTTTTCCAGATGATAGTTCTTAAATTGGTTTGTAATCCACTTTGGTTCTGGGAGATGGAAGTTGGTATGTCCGCCTACTCCAGTACCATCTTCCTATAAGAGCATTTTGAATCCTATAACATTATTTCTTCTGCACAGGGGAAAAATATAGGGGAGTGACCTGGTATATTAGAAAAATGATTGTCTAGATGCTGAGAAATCTGAATTCTTTGACCAGTCTTGCCATAAACTGGTGTTGCATGACCTTTGACATAATGTTTAACGTTTTAAAGCTTTAGGGTATATATATAGTATTGAGTTCTCATCTCCCTTAAATGTTCTCTGATTCTTTATCATCTGTATCATGAAAGGTTTAAATGCCTCTCTAAACCCCTTAATTGGAGTAAAGGAAGAAAACAAGGTATTCACTGGTTGTGGAGTTTGCATATGGTGAGTACTCTTCCTTTCCTTCATGCTCTTTAAGGAAATTGCAGAGTAGGGTAAACAGGGCGTTGGGGTGCTGTTTTGATTTTAGACCATTCAGGTTTCTGTGCCATGCTTCAACTTTATGCATTCTGCTCTCGGCTTTTTCTCTCTGGGATTAAGAGTAAATAGAGAATAAAGGGAAGTGTGGGGATGAAGGGACAAAGTAGAAGATGGAAAAAAGAGTAAAAGGAGATAAAATAGGATGTGAGTGCTTCAGTAACTATGGAAGGCAGAAGAGTTTTCCATTGTTGATTATATTCCTTTCCACCCCTCAGTTAACTGCTTTTTTTTCCCTCTCCTCACTGTGTGTCTTACTGGAAGACAGAGTCAGACTTGTGTGTGCTTTTCTATTTCATTTCCTTGAGACTTTGCCACTACTCAGGTATGTTCTGCTGTGAGAACAGATATCTGAAGGACAATTCAGAATAGTTATTCAATTTATTTATTTAATGCTCAAAGAAACAGGAAGAATTTTAGACCCCCATGATAATAAAACTTACCAGGATACACACATTCAAAATGTTTTGGTAGTTCTTGGTTTCCCTGTTCTTGGCTCTGAATTTTCTGTCTTCCAATGGCAGAATAACGTAGCAAAAAAATTTTCTGTTGTACAGGATGAGAAAGGCTGGGTTAAACGGTGTTGCACTAAAATACTGTATATGATCTGGAGAAGGTTAATTGAATCAGAATATTAAGAGTAGGAGGGACTTTAAAATCATCCTTTGTGGTTTTCCAATGTGTTTGCTCATAAGTCTTTTTAAACAAAATATAACAAGACCCAACATATAAACTAGATAAAAGTAATGAGTATATTTATTAAGCAGCTCCAATCTGTATTGTTTGGTTGATAATTTTATACTCATTGCCTATATGAATGTCTGGAAGAACATTAGAAATTTGGGAGATTGCAGGAAAAATCTTAGTTATATAGAACTTTGTACATATTGTGGGACAGTCTTGACCCCCGCCCACTGAATGCCCCTACAAATTTCCAATATATTTACTAGGGAACATTATCACCATTGAGAAACATTCGTCTATAATCTTTACCCCAGTAATCTTACCCAGTTCCAAGCCTTTGTGTACCATCTAAATATGGATAATTACGAAGTTTTATTTCTAGTTTAGCCTCTCAGTCTGAGCTACAGATTTGTAGAAATGACTGCCTCCTTGATATTTTTTTTGTGATATCCAGTATACATTCAAACATAGTATGTCTTAAATATAACTCTTGATGCCTTTGTCCAAAGCTGCTTCTGCTTCTTGTCTTTCTCATATCAGTAAAAATTACTGCTACCTACTCAGTTGCTTAATTTAAAAACCTATTAGTGAAACTTAATTCATACTTTTCTTGCCTGTCTTCTCTGACCCCACATCTAATTTGTCAATAAATTTTATTGACTCACTTAAACATAAATCCTCAATTCCTCCATTTCTATTTCTAGTGTTAACTGTCTTATTCAAGTCACTGTCTTTTCTCCTATTATCTGTTCTCCACTCAGACACCAGCGTAATCTTAATACATATCATGCCACAACCTTGCTTAAAACATTTCAGTGGTTACTCTGTGTTCTTACGATCGAAACTCCTTATCATGATTTATAAACACACTACAATGATCTCACTCCTGCCTACCCCTCCAACAGAATCTTTTAACATTCTCTCTAATGCTTGATCTTCTCAACCTACAGTAACCTACCTTCTATTCAAATATATGAAGCCCCATTCCCACCTCCTGATCTCATGGCTGTTCTTTGTACCTGGAATATTCTTTCCACTACAGAGGATAGCAAATGCATTCCCATCTTTTCAGGTTTCAGCTTGCATGTTGGTGTTTCAGAGAACTGCACCTCCCTACTCCCCCATCCCTGACTCACTTATCCCAAAATCTTTTTCTTTACACATCATTTTCTTTGTTCCCCTTTGTTCTTTGTTACATTAGACAGTGTAAGCTCTCAAAGCAAGTTATTATTTGTTGCTCTGTCTCCACAGTCTAGTACAGTGCCTGGATGAATTAGTGACATGTATATACAGGTTAGTATGGAAATACATAGGAAGATCATCTCTCCTAGTCTAGGCACAGAGTGGGAGGACCCCTGGGGAGAGGAAGCAGTATACTATGTATAAAGACCCAGAGATTAATGAGAACATTTTACACTAAAACATGACTAGGGTATACAATGTGAGTATGAATTAGAGCGAGAAAGCTTTAGAAAGGTAAATGCCAGAAAATGAAGGTTTTTTGGGGGAAGGTTTATACTAGTTCATGGGAGATTATGGAGAACCATCAAAGAATTGTTGTGCTATTTTCAGAGGAATCAAAATTTCAGTTTTATAAAGATCACTCTGGCAGTAGGCTTGAGGTTTGATTGGAGGTTTTCAAAAGTATTGGAGACCATGAGACTTCTGCCTATAATTTCTTCTGTTTGGACACCTTCTGTTTATTAAGGCTTTGTTTAGTCCCTATGTTAAGAAACTGATTTTGCTTCCTGTTGGGGGAGACAGAGTGTTTTGGTACAAGTTTCCTAGACCCCTTCACACTAAAAAGCTAGGGAGGACCCTGAAGGGCTTTTGTTTTTGTGAGCTTTATTCTATTGATATTTTCCATATTAGAAATCAAAGCTGAGAGAACATTTTACAATCTTTTTTTTTTTAATAATTTTATTTTTTTAATGGGGCGACATCAATAAATCAGGATACAGGCCCTGGCTGGTTGGCTCAGCGGTAGAGCGTCGGCCTGGCGTGCAAAAGTCCCAGGTTCGATTCCCAGCCAGGGCACACAGAAGAGGCGCCCATTTGCTTCTCCTCCCCTCCCCCTCTCCTTCCTGTCTGTCTCTCTCTTCCCCTCCCGCAGCGAGGCTCCATTGGAGCAAAGATGGCCTGGGCGCTGGGGATGGCTCTGTGGCCTCTGCCTCAGGCGCTGGACTGGCTCTGGATGCAACAGAGCGATGCCCCAGAGGGGCAGAGCATCGCCCCCTGGTGGGCATGCCAGGTGGATCCCAGTCCGGCGCATGCGGAAGTCTGTCTGACTACCTCCCCATTTCCAGCTTCGGAAAAATGAAAAAAAAAAAAAATCAGGATACATATATTCAAAGATAACATGTCCAGGTTATCTTGTCGTTGAATTATGTTGCATACCCATCACCCAAAGTCAGATTGTCCTCCATCACCTTCTATCTAGTTTTCTTTGTGCCCTCCCCCTCCCCCTTTCCCTCTCCCTCTCCCCCCTCCCCCCGTAACCACCACACTCTTATCAATGTGAGAGAACATTTTAAATCCTCATTACTTCATTTAAAATTAGTTATAATAAACTCATTATATTTTAGTATAAACTATTTCTATCATAGATGTACTTTTTAAAACAAAAATTAGAGAAGTGGTATTTTACATATTTGCACATCTTATTGTCTGTCTAATATAAGACATCCAGATTCTCTTCTCTGCATTCAATCTGTTGTAGCCTGTTTTCTTGGGTGAAGTATACTAAGAAAATCTAGCCTCATAAAGATATGTAGTTGGAAAAAGGAGGTATTTTCTAATAGCCTTTTCAGATTATTGTGGCTATTCTTCTTTGATACAATACCACAACTCAACAAATGGTAGTTTCTTAAAGATTAATTACAAATCTATACTTATATCATAATGTAATGATCTCTCTGCTGGCTTGTGCCTGGAATATTCTTCCCAGTTCTTATTATAACAGATATATTTCAAACTTAGTTACACTGAAATCCTTTGGTCTAGCTTACAATTTCAGGGGATCTTTTACCCATGAATAATTTTGTAGCCTTATACATTTAATTGGATAATATCAGTCTATCTGAGTCACTGATGACCTTTTCATTGTTGACACATTTCATTACACAGTATCAAAAAATCACATGCATTCATATTACTCTCAATTTCATCAAAAAAAAAAAGAAGAAGAAGAAGAAGAAGTCTTTAAAGACTGGGAAGCTATCAAACTTCCAGTAGTAGGTTCACATTTTCCAAAATCACAATTTTTTCTTCAAAGCTCAAATTTTGTCATTGATTAAAAATGCTTTCATTTGTTTTCCTTGCCATGATAGGTTCCCTTCATTCGGTTTCAAGAAAGGTCAGTCAGATATCCAGACTGAATAATCACATCCATCACTCTCTCAAGTAAAATGGTGTTCCATGAGACAAAAGCAGCTTGTTCAACTCTCAACTCAAAACAATCACACCAGTGCTTTTCCTTGAGACAATTGTCCTTCAGTGTGAGCACAAGGGCTTCATGTGCACTTCCTGTTTTGTCACGCCAAGTATTACAAAGACACTGTTTTCTTTATTTCTCTTTGTGATAGTTTGTTAGTGTGTAGAAACATAGCTGGTTTTTATATATTGATTTTGTGTCATATAATTTTATTGAATTTATTAGTTCTAACAGTCTTTGGTTAGAGTCTTTAGGGCTTTCTATACATATTATGTCATCTACAAATAGTGACGGTTTTACTTTTTCCTCTCTGATTCAGATGACTTTTTTTCTTTTTCTTGCCTAATTGCTCTGGCTAGAATTTCCAGTACTATGTTGAATAAAAATAGGGAAGTAGGAATCCTTGTCTTATTTCTGATTTTAGAGGAAAGGCTTTTAGCATTTCACCATTGAGTATGATGTTAGGCATGTTGTATATGGCCTTTATTATGTTGAGGTTCATTCCCTCTAAACCCAATTTGTTCAGACTTTTTATTATGAAAAGATGTTGAGTTTTGACAAATTCTTTTTCTGCACCTATTGAGATGATCATGATTTTAAGCCTTTGTTTTGTTAATGTGTTTTATCACATTGATTGATTGAGGATATCGAACCATCTTTACATCCCTCAAATAATCCCACTTGACCATGGTATATGATCCTTTGAATTTATTATTTAAGTTGACTTGCTAATATTTGTTAAGGATTTTGATCCAGTTTGCAAAAGTGAGTGGAAATCGTGCTGAGGAACATAAGTTTGGTCCTCCTCCAACTGAGAAATCAGTCCAAGACTGGCTACAGGAAGAAAAAACCCTACTGAAAACACCACAGCAGAAGAAGGCCATGAGAGGCAAGTCAGCAAAATGGCCTGATTTAGAGAGGGAATTGAAGATGTGGTTTGAAGAGCAAAGGGCAATTGGAATTCCTGTGTCCACAAAGATGGTTCAGCATGAGGCCAGAATTGCTGATGAAAAAGAAGTTACTGATTTCAAAGGAGCATACATATACCAGACTTGCCTAAAAGATGCCTGAAAGCTATGAGCAGAAGGTCCTTGAATTTCATCGTTTTGTCATTCAAATGTTGGAAGACACATCAGTGTGAGTTGGGACACATTGCAAATATGGGTGAAGTCCCCCTTCAATTTGATGTCCTCAGTAACAACTGTTGATAAGGGGGTGAACACTGTGAAGACAAGTGGACATGAAAAGAGCCATTATACAGTTGTTCTAGCAGTTGTGCCAGCAGAACCAAGCGGCTTCCTATGCTGATTTTTAGATGCAAAACAATGCCAAAAGAAGACATTCCTGGAGGAGTGATTGTCCACGTTCATGACAAGAGTTGGATGGATCAGGATGAGATGAAGATCTGGTTTGAGAAAGTTTGGAGAAGGAGACCCGGTGAGCTCTTACATAAACCTGCCCTGTTAGTGCTTGATCAATTCAGGGCACACATAACAAAAAAACACAAAGAAGATTGCTGCAGAGCAAAAAACAAAACTTGCCATCATACCTGGAGGCTTGACATCCCAGCTCCAACCACTTGATGTCAGCATTAACAAACCCTTTAAAGCTGCCATGAGAGACAAATGGACCCAATGGATGAAGTATTCTGGGGACAATTTGACACCAGGAAGAGTGAAGAAACCAACTGTAGGAGAAGTTTGTACTTGGGTGAAAAGATCCTGGGATAATATCAAGATTGAGATCATTGTCAAGTCATTTAAGAAGTGTGGCATTTCAAATGCCCGAGATGGAACTGAGGACAAGGCAGTATATGAAGACAAGTGATTCGTCATCAGACACAGATGGGGACAAACTAATGGATGGGAGTTTTGACAGTGATGAGGAGTTGTATGAATTTTGTGATGAATAAAATTTGAGTTCAATAACTTTATGTAATACATTTTTTTTTTTTTCAAATTTCAAGCCCCAAAATGAAGGTGTGTCTTATACATAGGAGCATTTTATACATGGGGAAATACAGTACTTGGTTTGTTCAAGTTTTTTGGGGTTTTTTTGTTTTGTTTTGTTTTGTTTTTTTACAAGCCAGGAAACCAATTTATTTCTAAAGCTCTGCCATATATTTCTAGCGGGTACCGATGGTCACCTGCCACACTCATACCAGGTTGTCTGTGTAGCCAGCAAAGAGAGTCTGGCCATCAGCAGACCATTGTTCAAGTTCTTTCTTTTCATCTTGATTCAATGTGGGTATGTTGTATGTTTCTAGGAATTTTCCCGTTTCTTCTAGATCGTCCAATTTGGGGGCATATAATCATTCATAATAGTTTTTTATGATCCTTTGTATTTATACAGTGTCAGTTGTAATGTCTTCTCTTTCATTTATAATTTTACTTTTTGGGTCCTCTTTTCTTGTTAAGTCTAGCTAATGGTTTGTCTGTTTTGCTTATCTTTTCAGAAACCCAGCTTTTAGTTTTATCTTTTCTCTTTTTAGTTTCTATTTCATTTATTCTCATTTGGCTATTTACTTCCTTCCTTTTGCTAACTTTGAGCTTAGCTTGTTCTTTTTAGAAAAGTAATATGATGTTTTGGTGCTCATAAAAGTTACCTTTGGGGAGGAAAGAGGAATTATTGAGAGGAAGGTCACTAGAGTCTTCTCAAATGTTGTTGCTGTTCTATCTTGTGATATGGGTAGTAGTCACATAGGCATTTATTTTGTATTAGATTATTAAGCTGTATGTTTTCTGTACTTTTATTCATGTGTGTTGTATATTGCAATAGAAAAATCAAAGAAAAAGAGAATATTAACAGGCTTTTAGTAGTATTTTAGCAAACACTTTGAATACAAATATACTCTGTGTGTTTCATAAGTAGTAAACTGTCAATTTTATAATGTCTTAAATCTTGATAAACCCTGCACCAATAACTGCTTTTTTAAGAGTTTTTACGTGTCTAGAAATTGAATTTTTTGTTTATATCCAGTAAGATTATATTCCTTATTGCTAGTGGAATATGCTTCAAAGTTCCTAATAACGAACATTTTAGATAATGTGGTAATAATTAAGTAAGCCCTGTTACTCAGTGTTTATTTAATTATTGGTTTTATCATCTAATTTTGAAGCCTCTGGGCACATTTACAAAGTGTTAAAAAAAACAAAACACCTTGCATTCCTATTTCTCAGTCTCAAATTGAAGATCAAGTTGTACCCTGTACGAATATAAACAAGTTCCTCAGCTTGCTAGTGTTACCTGGGTTCTGCATGAGTTCTTTATCTCTCTCATTTGCATTCTCTGAGACTGATAAAAATGAGATAATTTCTCTTGGCAAATGAATGATATAGCATATTGAACATCAAGATCCATACGTTGACTAGCTTTTTAAAACAGACTTTACTTTTTAGAGCAGTTTTAGGATGACAGAAAAATTGAGTAAAGATATATTTCCCACATACCCTTGCCCTACACATATTCAATACATAGACTCCCCTGTTATCAACATCCCACACCAGAGTGGTACAGATACTACAGTTGAGTACCCTCCATCGACACAACATTAGCACCCAAAGTTTATATAGTTTACATTAGGGTTCACTCTGTGTCTTGTACATTCTACATGTTTGGACAAATGTTTAATGGTAGGTATCCACTATCATTGTGTCATACAGAATAGCCTCACTGCTCTAAAATCCCTCCATGTTCTACCTGTTCATCCCTCTGCCCCCAGGCCCTGGTAACCACTGATCTCTTTATTATCTCTAGTTTTGCTGTTTCCAGAGTATGTTAATACAGTTGACCCTTGAACACTGTGGGGTTAGTGGTGCCAAGCCACACTGTGCACTTGAAAGTCTGCGTATAACTTAAGTCCACCCTCCCCATATGTGGGCAGATTCCCAATTGTGGATTGAAAATACAGTTGACCCTTGAACAACACAGTTAGGGGGGTTCCATGTATAAGTGGATCTGCATAGTTCAAGGGTCAGTTGTAGTTAGAATCATGTATTATGTAGCCTTTTCTAATTGGCTTCTTTCATTTAGTAAAGGGCTTGTTTCTTCCATGTTTTTTAAGGTTTGATAGCCTATCCATCTATCTGTCTACCTACCTACCTATCTATTTATTTATTTTTGAATTTAGTATTGAATATTTCATTATCTGGATATACCATATTTTATCCATTCACCCACTGAAGGACATCTTGGTTGCTTCCAAGTTTTGGCAGTTATGAGTAAAGCTTCTATAAACATTTGTGGGCAGGTTTTTATGTGAATGTGAATTTTCAGCTTTTGGGGTAAATGGATCTTACGGCAAGAGTATGTTCAGTTTTATAAGAAACCTTCAAACTGTCTTCCATATTGTTATACCATTTTGCATTCCTACCAGAAATGAATGAGAGTTCCTGTTGCTCCGCATCCTTGACAGTATTCGGTATTGTCAGTGTTCAGGAGTGTAAGCATTCTAATAGGTATGTATTAGTATGGACTGGCTTTTCAGGGTGCTTGGCCAGAACACTGCTTGTGAGTCATTTTCTGTGGATTACGTAGTTCTTATTCCCTCTCCACCCTCAGCCATTAAAAGTGCAGCAGTTCTCTCAGCAACCTGTGAGCCACTTATTTTTGGAATGTTAGTACACCTAAAGGAGTCAGAAAGTTGGGGGAAGTTTTTTAAGTTCCTTCGGGCTGTTAACAAACCAAACTGATTAATGAGTGAATAAATTAGGATTTTGTCTATGTAACCTCCTCCAGACATATTCACAACTTTCAAAAACTCTTTAGATGAATGCTTCATATTAAATATCTTTGTTTCATAGTGTTAATCAATGAAATTTAAAAATATTGTAGTTCTTCAGGGATATTGTCTCGTTGATTGCTGTAACCCTGCTTTTAGCCTAGTACCTGGCACATAGTAATCACTGTGAATATTTGTTCAATTGAAAAATGAATTGAAGTAAGGCCTATAAATATGGGAGATATCTATATTTTAGATGCAACACAAAGTTATTTCTCAATGGTGAGAGCTTGGAAACATCTCCATTCATGTTAATTAATGCTAAGGAATACGGTGATTAAAAAATGCTTGAATAACCAGAAATTAAAATATACTGTAAAGTCTCTAAATTAAAATGGTGTGATATTGGAGCATAAATAAACCCAAGGGATAGAATTAAACCCTCAAAAATAGATCTAAGTTTGTATGGAAATATATAAAGACATAGTATCTCAAATCACTAAGGTAAGTGGTATAGGTCAGTATGGTGCCATATAATTGTATCAACCAGGAATAAGTTAAATTTTTATTTATATTGTGGCAGATAGAGTGATGTGAATATATGTTTTTTCCTGAGAAACTTGAAGGGTAATGGTGCTGTGGTAATTTCTGCTATTTCTAGCACATTAGTAGTCATTTCTGTGATTCTTACAGTTATGGTACATAATTTATCTACTCTTATCCCATCTTAAACATGTGTCTTTTAACCCCTGAGTATTTTCTCTTATTTGGGAGAAATAGTAGAATATGATAGAATATAAAGACATTTCTCAAAATACTGTACACTGAAATAAATATTTGTAATCACGGCTTTTGTTCTGAACATAAACTATCAATGCTTGTTATCTCATTACTTGCACCTTACTGATTTTTGTCATTACAGTGTTTTGAAAGTGCATAAAATACTTTAATTTTTATTTTTTATTATGTTTAGTAATCTTGCTTTCTTTTTTATAATATAGCAAAAATCAATTCATTTGGAAAGTTCATTTTTAAGTGGGTTATTTTAGATCTTAGAACTCATTTTTCTTAACAAAAATATGTAATATATTCACAGGGCAGCCATAATGCATCAGGGTGATAAAATACAGCAGCTATCAGTGAAAATTTACAGAACACTCATAATTAAAGAAGACAAGAATAGTGAAATTGAATAAGAAACAGTTTATTTTATGCTTGAAAAAAATAGGAGAATGAAAAGTATTGACACTTATGGGGATCATATAATATGATGCTTTGCATTTTTAAGACCTGTAAATATTGATCTGTGGGGGGGTTAATTTTAAAAATATAGAAAAGTACAGATAATAATACAGTAAACAACCAAATGCCATCACCCAGCTCAGTATTTTGCTTCAGAAACTTTTAAAAATTAATGGAACCATGGCATTTTTAGGCTTACGTTTGATTTTTACATTAAAACGTATACTCTCATAGTGCTTGATGTAGATTTGGGTCATTTTGAGACTTGTGAGCAATAAAGAGAAGGAAATAAAGAAACTGTACCAGAGGTAACTAGGGTGGCTTGTTAAGCGGAAGGATTGTCAGAGAACATATCAGGAGGTACACACCTTTGAAACTGAGTGAACCACATACTTGAGAAAGCAGAAAAAGATGAAATTGAAGATATATATTTTGTTAGTGATCAGAAGATGATATTGACATGATACTTCTTATCATCTTTTCTAAATACTTCTGGTTGATGGATGAAAGAATTAGTAAGTGGTGTTGGGAAGTTGGACAGAGGAAAGAATATATTATATCTTTTATATTTAGTCAAAAACTATATTGGATATCTATAAATTATGTATTTATTGGAATGGATAGGAGGAAGATAGAATCATAGTAGTCACACAATTTGCTTCTCTGAAGAAAATGACTTTAAACTTAAAACCACATGTTCAAAATATATTCTCTACCTTTTGTATTTTGTGGAAAATTGGAGCCATTAATGCAATTAAGCTAACATAGTCCATTCTCTAGTAATTGTAGTCCAGTACTTGATGGATGCCTTAGAGCTCCTATTGGTACTGTAGTAGGGAAGGCACGCTAGAAACTGGAGCTCCCCAAGCACCTTGGTGTGTGTGTGTGTGTGTGTGTGTGTGTGTGTGTGAGAGAGAGAGAGAGAGAGAGAGACACTATGTCAGACTGCCACAGTCTTCTGAGAGTAATGACTTCATTTTCTCCTCTCAAATCTTGTGCATGTTCCTCTCTAACAATAGATTGCCAACAGTAATCTGGAACCATGCAGGAAAAGTGATTCTAAAAATACAGTTCTCAGTTTAGATGGGTGGGAGCTGTAATGCAAAGCTGACAAAATACAGTCAAACACGGTCTTGTTTTATTTTTTCCTCTTCTTCCCAATCTCCTCTCTTCATTCCTTATTCTTCTTCTTGGAGCTGCTTGCTTTAATATCTTTATCTTTTCTTTAATTGAATTTATTGGGATTATCTTTTATTATATGTATATAGCCTCATAAAATATGAGTGATCTTTTTTGTGTGTATACATTTTTATTTTTTAATTTTTAAATTTTATTTAGAAAGTTAACTTTTAACAGGGTGACATTGATCAATAAGAGTATATAGGTTTCAGGTAAACATTTCTATAGCATTTGAACTGTTGATTATGTATACCTATCACCCAAAGTCAAATTATTTTACATCACCTTATATTTCTCCCTCTTTAACCCTTTCTCCATCCCTTCCTTCTCCCTTCCCCTCCCCCCATGCCCTTCCCCTGGTAACCACTTCACTTTTATCTATGTCCATGAGTCTCAGTTTTATATCCCACCTGTGTGTGAAATTATATAGTTCTTAGCTTTTTCTGATTTACTTATTTCACTCAGTATAATGTTGTCAAGGTCCATCTATGTTTTTGTAAATGTCATTATGTCATCACTTCTAATAGCTGAGTACTATTCCATTGTATATATGTACAACATCTTTATCCAATTTCTATCAAGGGACACTTTGGTTGCTTCCATGTCTTGGCCACTGTGAATAATGCTGCGATGAACATAGGGGTACATGGGTCTTTACATACCAATGTTTTTTAGTTTTGGGGGTAGATACCCAGTAGAGGGATTGCTGGGTTATATGGTACCAGTAATTCTATTCTTAATTTTTTCTTCTTTTTTTTTTTTTTCGTAAGTGAGAAGCAGGGAGGCTCCCACATGAACCCCAACCAGAATCCACCCAGCAAGTCCCCTAAGGGGCAATGCTCTGCCCATCTGGGGCCCTTACTCCTTTGATCGGCAACTGAGCTATTTTAGCGCCTGAGGTAAGGTCATGAAATCATCCTCAGATCCCCAAGGCCAACTTGCTTCAACTGAGCCATGGCTGCGGGAGGAGAAAAGAGAGATAGAAGGGAGAGGGAAAGGGGAGGTGAAGTAGCTGGTCACTTCTCCTGTGTGCCCTGACTGGTAATCGAATTCAGGGCATCTACATGCTGGGCTGACACTACCACTGAGTCAACCATCCAGGACCTTCTATTCTTAATTTTTTGAGAAACTACCATACTTTCTTCAATAATGGTTATACTGATTTGCATTTGCACCAGCAGTGAATGAGGATTCCTTTTCCTCCATAGGCTCTTCAACACTTGTTATTACCTGTCTTGTTGATAATAGCCAATCTAACAGGTGTGAGGTGGTATGTCATGGTAGTTTTGATTTGCATTTCTCAAATAGCAAAGATGAGCATCTTTTCATATATCTGTTGGCCATTTGTATGTCCTCTTCGGAGAAGTGTCTGTTCAGGTTCTCTCCCCATTTTTTTTTCCCGGAGTCAGAAGTGGGGAGGCAGTCAGACAGACTCCTGCATGCACCTGACCAGGATCCACCCGACATGCCCTCCAGGGGGTGATGCTCTACCCATTTGGGGCATTGCTTTGTTGTGGCTGGAGCCATTCTAGCACCTGAGGCAGAGGCCATGGAGCCGTCCTAAGAGCCCAGGCCAACTTTGCTCCAATGGAGCCTTGGCTGCAGGAGGGGAAGAGAGAGATAGAGAGGAAAGAGAGGGGGAAGGGTGGAGAAGCAGATGGACGCTTCTCCTGTGTGCCTTGGCCAGAATTGAACCTGGGACTTCCACATGCCGGTCCGACGCTCTACCGCTGAGCCAACCAGCCAGGGCTCCTATCCCCATTTTTAAATTAGATTGTTTGCTTTTTTGTTGCTGAGCTTTGTAAGTTCTTTATATATTTTGGATATTAACTCCTTATCAGAGCTGTTGTTTGCAAATATCTCCCATTTATCTGCCTATTTATTTTGTTGTCAGTTTCTTTTTCTGTTCAGAAGCTTTTTAGTTTGATAGAGTACCATTCATTTATTTTTGTCTTTACTTCCTTTGCCTTTGGGGTCAAATTCCTAAATTGTTCTCTATGGCCAAGATCCATGATCTTAGTACCTATGTTTCCTTCTATGTAATTTATTGTTTCAGGTCTTCTATATAGGTCTTTGATCCATTTTGAATTAATTTATGTGCAGGGGGACAAACTGTAGTCAAGTTTCATTCTTTTGCATGTGACTTTCAAATTTTCCCATCACCATTTATTAAAGAGGCTTTTTTTCCTCCATTGTGTGTTTTGGGCTCCTATGTTGAAGAAGATTTGTCCATATATATATGTGGTTTTATTTCTGGGCTGTCAGTTCTGTTCCATTGATCTATATGTCTGTTTTTCTGCCAATACCATGCTGTTTTCATTATCGTGACTCTGTAGTATAATTTGAAGTCAGGTAGTGTGATACTTCTGGCTTCATTCTTTTTCCTCAGGATTGCTTTGGCTATTCGTGGGTGTTTTTTTTTATGGTTCCATGCAAACCTGATGATTTTTTGTTCTATTTTTTAAAGAAATGGCATTGAGATGTTGATGAAGGTTGCATTAAATTTGTATATTGCGGCCCTGGCTCGTTGGCTCAGCAGTAGAGCATCAGCCTGGCATGCGGGGACCCGGGTTCGATTCCCAGCCAGGGCACATAGGAGAAGCGCCCATTTGCTTCTCCACCCCCCCCCCTCCTTCCTCTCTGTTTCTCTCTTCCCCTCCCGCAGCCAAGGCTCCATTGGAGCAATGATGGCCCGGGCGCTGGGGATGGCTCCTTGGCCTCTGCCCCAGGTGCTAGAGTGGCTCTGGTCGCGGCAGAGCGACGCATCGCCCCCTGATGGGCGTGCCGGGTGGATCCCGGTCGGGCGCATGTGGGAGTCTGTCTGACTGTCTCTCCCCGTTTCCAGCTTCAGAAGAAAAAAAAAAAAAATTTGTATATTGCTTTGGGTAATATGGCCATTTTAACTATGTTGATTCTTCTAACCCATGAACATGGAATATTTTTCCATTTTATTGTCTCTTTTTTCAGTTTCTTTCAATAATGTTTTGTAGTTTTCAGTATATAGGTCCTTCACATCCTTTGTTAAATTTATTCCTAGGTGTTTTATTTTTTTGTTGTTGCAATTGTAAAAGGAATATATTTTTAGTTCATTTTCTAATGTTTCATCATTGGTTTTGAAATCTCCAAATATGATTGTGTTCTTGTCTGCTTCTATTTTTAGATCAGTTAGTGGATGTATTATATATACTGCTCACAAAAATTAGGGAATATTTTATCACTTCATATTCATTTTGAAATACCTCCAATTTTTGTGAGCAATATATTTTGTTGCTCCCTGGTTTGGAGCCTATCTATTAAGAAGTGTTATGTCTTCTTGATATAATGTCTCCTTTATCATCATGAAATGTCCATCTTTGTTTCTGATTACCTTTGTTGTCTTGAAGTCCACATTGTCATATATGACTATGACTACACCTGCTTTTTTTTTTTTTTAATATTATTTGCTTGGAGAAACTTTTTCCAACCTTTCATTTTGAATCTACTTTTGTTCTGGCAGCTTAGATGTATTTCTTTCTTTTTTTTTTTTTTTTTATAAATTTTTATTAATGTTAATGGGGTGACATCAATAAATCAGGGTACATATATTCAAAGAAAACATGTCCAGATTATCTTGTCATTCACTTATGTTGCATACCCATCACCCAAAGTCAGATTGTCCTCCGTCACCTTTTATCTAGTTTTCTTTGTGCCCCTCCCCCTTCCCCTCCCCATTTCTTCCTTTCCTCCTGCTCCCCCCTCCCCCCCACCCCCAGTAACCACCACACTCTTGTCCATATCTCTTAGTCTCGTTTTTATGTCCCACCAATGTATGGAATCATGTAGTTCTTGGCTTTTTCTGATTTACTAATTTCACTCCATATAATGTTATCAAGATCCCACCATTTTGTTGTAAATGATCCGATGTCATCATTTCTTATGGCTGAGTAGTATTCCATAGTGTATATGTGCCACATCTTCTTTATCCAGTCTTCTATTGAAGGGCTTTTTGGTTGTTTCCATGTCTTGGCCACTGTGAACAATGCTGCAATGAACGTGGGGCTACATGTGTCTTTACGTATCAATGTTTCTGAGTTTTTGGGGTATATACCCAGTAGAGGGATTGCTGGGTCATAAGGTAGTTCTATTTTCAGTTTTTTGAGGAACCACCATACTTTCTTCCATAATGGCTGCACTACTTTACAGTCCCACCAACAGTGAATGAGGGTTCCTTTTTCTCCACAGCCTCTCCAACATTTGCTATTACCTGTCTTGTTGATAATAGCTAATCTAACAGGTGTGAGGTGGTATCGCATTGTAGTTTTGATTTGCATTTCTCTAATAAAACTAATGAAGATGAGCATCTCTTCATATATCTGTTGGCCATTTGTATTTGTTCCTGGGAGAAGTGTCTGTTCATGTCCTCTTCCCATTTTTTTATTGGATTGTTTCTTTGTTGTTGAGTTTTATAAGTTCTTTGTAAATTTTGGATATTAGGCCCTTATCTGAGCTGTTGTTTGAAAATATAATTTTCCATTTAGTTGGCTGTCTGTTTATTTTGTTGTCAGTTTCTCTTGCTAAGCAAAAACTTTTTAGTCTGATGTAGTCCCAATCATTTATCTTTGCCTTCACTTCTCTTGCCTTTGGAGTCAAATTCAAAAAATGCTCTTTAAAACCCAGGTCCATGAGTTGAGTACCTATGTCTTCTTCTATGTACTTTATTGTTTCAGGTCTTATATTTAGGTCTTTGATCCATTTTGAATTAACTTTCATACAAGGGGACAAGCTGTAGTCGAGTTTCATTCTTTTGCATGTGGCTTTCCAGTTTTCCCAGTATCATTTGTTGAAGAGGCTTTCTTTTCTCCATTGTGTGTTGTTGGCCCCTTTATCAAAAATTATTTGACCATATATATGTGGTTTTATTTCTGGACTTTCTATTCTGTTCCATCGGTCTGAGTGTCTACTTTTCTGCCAATACCATGCTGTTTTGATTGTCATGGCCCTGTTATATAGTTTGAAGTCAGGTATTGTAATGTCCCCAGCTTCATTCTTTTTCTTTAGGATTGCTTTGGCTAATCGGGGTTTTTTATAGTTCCATATAAATCTGATGATTTTTTGTTCCATTTCTTTAAAGAATGTCATAGGAATTTTGATGGGAATTGCATTAAATTTATATATTGCTTTGGATAATATAGCCATTTTGATTATATTTATTCTTCCTATCCATGAACAAGGAATATTTTTCCATCTCATTGTATCTTTTTCAATTTCCCTTAACAATGCTTTGTAGTTTTCGTTATATAGGTCCTTTACATTCTTTGTTATGTTTATTCCTAGGCATTTTATTTTTTTTGTTGCAATCGTGAAGGGGATTATTTTTTTGAGTTCGTTTTCTAATATTTCATTGTTGGCATATAGAAAGGCTATGGACTTTTGTATGTTAATTTTGTATCCTGAGACCTTACTGTATTGACTTATTGTTTCTAGTAATCTTTTTGTGGAGTCTTTGGGGTTTTTGATGTATAGGATCATATCATCTGCAAAAAGTGATACCTTTACTTCTTCTTTTCCGATATGGATGCCTTTTATTTCTTTCTCTTGTCTGATTGCTCTGGCCAGAACTTCTAGCACCACGTTAAATAAGAGTGGAGAGAGTGGACAACCCTGTTTTGTTCCTGATTTAAGGTGGAAAGTCCTCAGTTTTATGCCATTTAATATGTTGTTGGCTGATGGTTTATCATATATGGCCTTTATCATGTTGTGATATTTTCCTTCTATACCCATTTTGTTGAGTGTCTTAAAATAAAGTTGTGTTGTATTTTATCGAAAACCTTTTCTGCATCTATTGATAAGATCATGTGGTTTTTGTTCTTTGTTTTGTTGATATGGTGTATTGCGTTAACCGTTTTACGTATGTTGAACCATCCTTGAGATTCTGGGATGAATCCCACTTGATCATGATGTATTATTTTTTTAATATGTTGTTGTATTTGATTTGCCAGTATTTTGTTTAGTATTTTAGCATCTGTATTCATTAGAGATATTGGTCTGTAGTTTTCTTTTTTTGTGCCGTCCTTGCCAGGTTTTGGTTTGAGAGGTATGTTGGCCTCATAAAATGTGTTTGGAAGTATTGCTTCTTCTTCAATTTTTTGGAAGACTTTGAGTAGAATAGGAACCAAGTCTTCTTTGAATGTTTGATAGAATTCACTAGTATAGCCGTCTGGGCCTGGACTTTTATTTTTGGGGAGGTTTTTAATGGTTTTTTTCTATTTCTTCTCTACTAATAGGTCTGTTTAGGCTTTCTGCTTCATGACTTACTCTAGGAAGGTTGTATTGTTCTAGGAATTTATCCATTTCTTCTAGGTTGTTGAATTTAGTGGCATAAAATTTTTCATAGTAATCTACAAAAATTCTTTGTATATCTACGATGTCCGTGGTGATTTCTCCTCTTTCATTTTAGATTTTGTTTATATGAGTTCTTTCTCTTTTTTCCTTGGTAAGTCTTGCCAGGGATTTGTAATTTTGTTGATCTTTTCAAAGAACCAGCTCCTTGTTCTATTAATTTTTTCTATAGTTTTTCTGTTTTCTATTTCATTTATTTCTGCTCTGATTTTTATTATCTCCTTTCTTCGGCTGGTTTTGGGTTGTTTTTGTTCTTCTTTTTCCAGTTCCTTAAGGTATGAAGTTAAGTGGTTCACTTGGGCTCTCTCTTGCTTGTTCATATAGACCTGAAGTGATATGAACTTCCCTCTTATCACTGCTTTTGCTGCATCCCAGAGATTCTGATATGTCGTATTGTCATTTTCATTTGTCTGTATATATCTTTTGATCTCTGCGCTTATTTCTTCTTTGACCTATTCATTTTTTAAAAGTATGTTGTTTAGTTTCCACATTTTTGTGGAGTTTTTTTCCTCTTTTTTTGCAGTTGAATTCTAGTTTCAAGGCTTTATGATCAGAAAATATGCTTGGTACAATTTCAATTTTTCTGAACTTGCTGATGTTATTTTTTTGGCCCAACATATGGTCAATTCTTGAAAATGTTCCATGTACAGTAGAGAAAAATGTATACTCTGTCACTTTGGGATGAAGTGTCCTGTAGATGTCTGTCATATCCAGGTGCTCTAGTGTTTCGTTTAAGGCCACTATATCTTTATTGATTTTCTATTTGGATGACCGATCTAGAGCCATCAGCGGTGTATTGAGGTCTCCAAGTATGATTATATTTTTGTCAGTTTTTTTTTTTAGGTCAATAAGTAGCTGTCTTATATATTTTGGTGCTCCTTGGTTTGGTGCATATATACTAAGGATTGTCATGTCTTCTTGATTCAGCATCCCCTTAATCATTATGAAATGACCATTATTGTCTCTGAGTACTTTTGCTGTCTTGTAGTCAGCATTATTAGATATGAGGATTGCTATGCCTGCTTTTTTTGGATGTTATTTGCTTGGAGTATTGTTTTCCAGCCTTTCACTTTGAATTTGTTTTTATCCTTGTTGCTTAGATGTGCTTCTTATAGGCAGCATACAGTTGGATTTTCTTTTTTAATCCATTCTGCTACTCTGTATCTTTTTTTTTTTTAAAGATTTTATTTATTCATTATAGAGAGGGGAGAGGGGGGAGGAGCAGGAAGCATCAACTCCCATATGTGCCTTGACCAGGCAAGCCCAGGGTTTTGAACCGGCAGCCTCAGTGTTTCCAGGTTGACGCTTTATCCACTGCGCCACCACAGGTCAGGCCTCTGTGTCTTTTTATTGGTGAGTTTAATCCATTTACGTTTAGTGTAATTATTGACACTTGTGGATTCCCTATTGCCATTTTATAAATTGCTTTCTGTTAGTTTTGTATCTTGTTTGATTCTTCTCTTTTGTTTTTCTATCATTTGTTTTTGTTTGTTTGTATTCTATACTTCTTTCCTCTGTTGCTACCTTTTTTAAGTCATGTGCTTTTGTGGTGGTTTTTTTCAAGGGTGGTTACCATTAAGTAATGAAAAGGGTACCTACCATATTCATTGTAGTACCCTATCTTGCGAGTGTTTCTGTACTTCATCGTCTTTTGCTACTGTTAATCTCTGTCCTCTCCCCCTTTTTTTTTTTTACTTTTGTTGTCACGGTTTAAATTTGGTTTTATTTTGTTCTTGGTGGAGCTTTTACTTGTGTTTTTGTTTTGTTTTGTTCTTTGGATCTGGTTGGAAAACCCCCTTTAGTATTTCTTGGAGTGGGGGTTTTCTGATGATAAATTCCCTCATCTTTTCTGTATTTGTGAATGTTTTTATTTCTCCTTCGTACTTAAAGGATAACTTTGATTGGTATAGTATTCTTGGCTGAAAGTTCCTCTCTTCAGGACTTTAAATATTGGGGTCCACTCTCTTCTGGCTTGTAGAGTTTCTGCTGAAAAATCTGATGATAATCTAATAGGACTTCCTTTATATTTTGTATTCTTCTTTCCCCTGGCTGCCTTGAGCCATGATATTTGATTTCCTTTTTCTTAATGGCATCTGAGAGTGGTATTGTTGATCAGCCTAGCTACCTCCGCACCCCTAGCTCCTCCCGACTCTCAGTTCCAAGTGAAAGCAGCCTTTTCTCAGGTCAGTGAGGAAGGCAGAGAGTTTCTTTGTCCAACTTATTTCCCTCAGGGTTGATCATATATTTAGCCAATTTTTCACCCGATCCTATTTCGCCTTCAGGGTGTGAAACTCTCGGATGCTCCAAGGATAGATTTTTCTGTCTCTGGTTGTTGAACTTGTTGAAATTTGGGGGAGATTTTTCGGTTCGTGTCCTCACGGTGCCATTTCTATGACCAGATGTATTTCTTGAAGTTAGCATATGGTTGGGTTTTGCATTTTGATCAAATCTGATACTCTGTGCCTCTTTATTGGTGAGTTCAGTCCATTTACATTTAGGGTAATTATTGACACTTGAAGATTTCCTATAGCCATTTTATGTTTTGTTTTCTGGTAGCTCTGTGTCTTGTTTGGTTCTTCTCTTTTGTGCTTCTGTCAGATGTTTGTTTGTTTGTTTGTTTGGTGGTATTCCATGCTTCTTTCCTGTTTCTTCTTTTTTTAAGCTTTGTGTTTCAGTGGTGGCTTTTTCGGGCTGGTTACCATTAGGTTATTAAGAGAAAAATGTTCGTGTATACAAGAGTCCTTTGTCTTATGAGGGCTTCTGCACTATATCCTCCTTTGCTACTGCGGATCTTTATCTTCTCTTTTATGTTATTGTTGTCACAGGTTATCCTTGTTTTTATTGTGACCTTGTTGGAGCTTTTACTTGTAGTTTTGATTCATTTTGTTCTTTGTATCTTGTTGAATAACCCCCTTGAGTACTTCCTGCAGTGGGGGTTTTCTGGTAGTCAATTCCCTCAGCTTCTGTATGTCTACAAAAGTTTTTATTTCTCCTTCATATTTGAAGGATAACTTTGATGGATATCATATTATTGGCTGGCAATTCCTCTCTTTCAGTACTTTAAATGTTTAGGTCCACTCTCTTCTGGCTTGTAGAGTTTCTGCTAAGAAGTCTGATGATAACCTAATAGGTTTTCCTTTATGTTATGTTCTTCTTTTCCCTAGCTGCCTTGAGGATTCTTTCTTTGTCATTGATTTTTGACAATTTTGTTATGATGTGCCTTGGAGTAGGTATGTTTGGGTTGAGGTAACTTGCCATTCTTTTTGCTTCTTGGATTCAAGGCTCTCTTTCCATAGGCTTGGGAAATTCTCATCAATTATTTGTTTAAATAGGCTCTCCATTCCCTTTTCCTCTCTTCTTTTTCTCATATACTCATTATTCTTATATTGCTCTTTCTGGTGAGTCAGACAATTCTTGTAGAGCTCTCTTGGTTTTTTTAGTTTGTGAGTCTCTCTTCACTTCTCTCTGTAGCATCTCTGGTTGCCTGTCTTTGATGTCACTGATTCTTTCTTCTATCTGGCTTGTTCTATTAGCTAACCTTGCTACTCAGTCTTCAATTGCTACTCAGTCTTCAATTTGTGTATTGAGTTCTTCATCTCTGTTTTTAAAGTTTCAGTCTCCTTGGTGAGGTATTCATTTTGTTCATTAATTTGTTTGAGCTCATTAAGTTGCCTGTTGTCTTCTTGCATCTCATTGAATATTTTCAGAACTTCAATTTTGAATTCCTTATAATTTACTCCAAGGTTTCCATGTGATTGAGATTATTTTCTGGATATTTTTCATTTTCTTTCTGAACTACATCTCTGTCTTGTGTAGCCATGGTATTCAATTTCTTTCTTGATGGCATTTGAGAGTGGCATTAAGAACTCTAACAAATAAAACAACTAAAAAATGAAAAATTAAAATAAAGTATAATTAAAAATTTTAAAAATTATGACAGGGAAAAGGTAAAAAAAAAAGTAAAAAACAAAACACCCACATTCTATAAGAATAAGAAATATAAAAATTAAAGAAAATGAAATTCAAAAGAGAAAAAAGTATAAAAAAGAGATAAGAGGAAAAATAAATTTCAGTTTTGAGAGGTTTTTTTCCAGTAGGTGTCACTGTATTACAACTCTTAGCTCTATAAAGTTCCTGGGCTGTCCTCTGCTGAGATGTTGCTGTGGCAATGATGTAAGTGGGGCCTGCAGTGACATTGGTGGGTGAGGCATGTGTTGTGAGGGCTTACAACTTCGGCCTTTCACTTCAGCTTTACTGTTCCAGTTTTCTAGCTTTATGCCTCTAGCAATGGCAATCTCTGGCTTCCAGGTTCTCCTACCCATGTCTGAACAGACCTGGGGACTGAACATGGAGCACCTCTGTTCTTCAGGGAAGAGAGTGGCTCTGGAGAGCTAGCTGTGTTGTTTGTCTCTGCCTCTCTAAGTACTGTGAGGTAAGGGAGGCGGGACCTGGGAGGGAGGGCCTCTCAGGTGAAGGAGGGCCTCACTTTAGCTTTTTCTGTCTCTACTGATTGCGGGCTACAGGCAGAAAATGAGAACACTGGCTGTGACCCCATTCTCTGGCTGCTTCAATTTATCTCCCCCTCTGCCTCTCTGTCTCACTGCTCCTTCCAGGAGAAGAAGACCCACTCTCCTAAATTTCCTTCTCCATACCCATCAGACAAAATCCAGAGAGCCTGGAGTTTCCCTCCTCCTCATAATCCAGCAGAGAAAAAAAAAAACCAGTCACTCCAAGTTTGTCTCCTCTCCAAAGCCCACCACAAATGTGTTTTATCTTCTGCCCCCCTTTTCATCCCATCCCACCTTTAGTCCACTGGGTGTGTGGATATTTCAGGCACACCTGCAAGTCCAGCTGGAGTTTCTTGGCTGTGTTATAGTTGTTCAATTTGTTGAAATTTCAAGGGGAGAAATCAGGAGTATCTCTCACGCTGCCATTACTCTGATGTCATCCCAGGAAATCTACATTTTTATTTTACATTAATGATATGTATCTTGTTTTGTTTCTTATTTTTTTTTATTTTCATTTTTTGTTTTTGGGGGTTTTTTTGTATTTTTCCGAAGTTGGAAATGGGGAGGCAATCAGACAGACTCCCGCATGCGCCCAACCGGGATCCATCCGGCACGCCCACCAGGGGGCAATGCTCTGCCCATCTAGGGTGTCTGCAACCAGAGCCATTCTAGCGCCTGAGTCAGAGGCCACAGAGCCATCCTCAGCACCCGGGCCAACTTTGCTCCAATGGAACCTTGGCTGCGGGAGGGGAAGAGAGAGACAGAGAGGAGGGAGGGAGAGGGGGAGGGGTGGAGAAGCAGATGGGTGCTTCTCCTGTGTGCCCTGGCCGGGCATTGAACCTGGGACTCCTTCATGCCAGGCTGACACTCTACCACTGAGACAACCGGCCAGGGCCTGTTTCTTACTTTTTTCATTGAACTCTTTGTTTTGAAATTCCATCTACGTTGCTATAGGTCCATCTATTTGTTGTTTCTCATGGCTACAAAATATTGAATCATATTTGTTTGCTACATTTTACTTAGTCTTCTAGTAATAAGCCCTTAGGTTTTCAATTCTGTTAAACCAGAAAAAAATACTGTAAAAAATAGTTTTATATATTCTCTGAAATATTTGTATGAAAGTTTCTCTAGAATATGTATCTAAGAGTGGAATTCCTAGGTCATATTGCATTTACACTTAATTTCACTGTGGTTTCCAGAATAGTGGTACCTATTTACACTCTACTGGCATTAACTGAGAGTTTCTGTTTCCCTGTGAATTAGTTTTTGATTGATTTGTAACAAAACTTAGTGACTAAAAACAACTCTCACAGTTCTATTAGTCAATAGTCAGGATGCTGTGGCTGGGTTCTACTCAGGGTTTTATAAGGCTGAAAAAACATGTCAGCATTCTTATCTGGAGCTTGAGGTTCTCTTACAAAATCATTACTGCTATATGCAGAATTTAGTACTTTGTGGTTGTAGGACTGAAGTTCTCATTTTGTTGCTTGCTGCTGGCCAGATTGCTTTCAGTTCCTAGAACTGCTCTGAGGACCTTTCTGTGTGTCCTTCTTGATCTTCAAGCCTGCAACAGCAAGTTAGATCCTTCTCCTGCTTCTAACCTCTTAGTTCCTCTTCTGCAACCAGCTGTAGAAAACTTTCTTCTTTTAAAGGACTCAGATAATTATGTCAAGAATACCCAAAAACCTCCAAATCTTGAAGCCACCTGATTTGGAACTTTAATTAAATTTGCTAAATCTCTTCACATCCGCATCTAGCCTAGTGGTTTATTGAGTAAAGCAGTTACAGAATCTTGAGGCACATCATGGAAATCTTTGTCAATTTGACATATGTAATGAATTTTTTAAATGCTTGTTGTACTTTGCATTTGTCTTATTCATAGTGAGTTAGAGTATTTCTTTATATATCTTAGCCATTTGGATCTTTCTTTCTGTGAACCTGCTTTTTCTGTGAATTGTATCTCTTGCCCAGTTGGGGAGCACCTAATTTTTTCATTATTATTTCCTTGGCAGAAGGTACTTTGTTTATTCTGTCTATTGACTACTTGTCAATTTTAGATGTTAAAAATATTTTATTTGGCTCAGCGGTAGAGCATCAGCCTAGCGTGCGGAGGACCTGGGTTCGATTCCCGGCCAGGGCACACAGGAGAAGCGCCCATTTGCTTCTCCACCCCTCCGCCGCGCTTTCCTCTCTGTCTCTCTCTTCCCCTCCCGCAGCCAAGGCTCCATTGGGGCAAAGATGGCCCGGGCGCTGGGGATGGCTCTGTGGCCTCTGCCTCAGGCGCTAGAGTGGCTCTGGTCGCAACATGGCGACACCCAGGATGGGCAGAGCATCGCCCCTAATGGGTGTGCCGGGTGGATCCCGGTCGGGCGCATGCGGGAGTCTGTCTGACTGTCTCTCCCTGTTTCCAGCTTCAGAAAAATGAAAAAGAAAAAAAAAAAATTTTATTGTAAATCTGTCATTCTGTTAATTTTGCCTTTATTTTCCTTATAAAATAGAAATTCTTAATTTTAATGTAGTCAGATTTGTCAGTTTTTCAATTTACCGTTTGCAGTTTGAGGATCTTCTTAAAAAAAATTCTTAACCACTGTCAAAGTCACAAAGTTGGATGCTTAATTCATGTATTTTATACTTTCTTTACTACTAACAAGTATCTAAGATTACAAATGTTAAATTAACAATCCTATGTTAGTAGTTTTTGAACCTGTCAGATCCTATAATTACTTGTTTATATATGCTTTTTTAAAAATTGAAGTGAAACTCCTGTAACATAAAATTAACCATTTTACAGTATACAGTTCAGTGGCATTTAATATGTTTACAATGTTATATGACTACTACCTCTATGAAGTTCCACATTTTTATTACCCCAAAAGAAAACCCCATGCACGTTAAGTAATAATCACTTCCCATTTCCCCTTCCCCCAGACCATTGTTCTCACTAATCAGTCTCTATGGATTTTTCTATTCCAGATATTTCATATAAATAGGTTCTTACAATATGTGGCCTTTTGGGGGGGGGCAGTTATTTTTCTGAAGTGAGAAGCAGGGAGGCTGAGAGACAGACTCCCACATGTGCCCGGCCAGGATCCACCCAGCATGCCCACAAGGGGGCAATGCTTTGCCCATCTGGGCCATTGCTCCCTTGCAATTCTAGCACCTGGGGCGAAGACCATGGAGCCATCCTCAGCACCTGGGCCAAATTTGCTTCAATAGAGCCTCGGCTGCAGGAGGATGGGGGTAGCAATAGAGATAGAGAGAAAGGAGAGGTGGAAGGGTGGAGAAGCAGATAGACGCTCATCCTGGCTGGGAATTGAACCCGGGACTTCCACACTTTGGGCCAGCGCTCTACCACTGAGCCAACCAGCCAGGGCTATATGTGGCCTTTTATATCTTTTTTTTACTTCGTATAATATTTTCAAGGTTCATCCATGTTTTAGCATAAGTACTTCATTCCATTTTATGACTGAATATTATTCCATTGTTTGGATATATTACATTTCGTTTATCATTTATCTATTGATGAACATGTGATTAATGGCTATTATGATTAATGCTGTTATGAGCATTAATGTACAAGTATTTCTTTGAATACCTAAGTTTAATTCTTTTAGGGATTATACCTAGTAGAATTGGTAGGTCATTACAGTTATTTTTTATCTTTTTAAGGAACCACCAAAATTGTTATACCAATTACTGCACCATTTCACATTTCTAATTTCATTTCATCTTAGTCAAAAAAGATAATTTGTATCACTTCAATCTTTTTAAATTTATTTAGACTTGTTTTATGTCCTAGTATATGGTCTGTCCTGGACAATGTTCCATGTGTACTTGAGAATATGCAGTCTGCTGTTGTTGGATGAAGTCTATCTACCATTTGAAAATTTCCTCTTAATTCAGCATTTGTTTGGTTACTATAAACCTTTGACTATTTTCCAGAGTTCCCATAGTTGATTTTGATGGGTTTAATCATTATTTCAAGTTTTTCTGTGGAGGAACAGACTTTTGGAACTACTTATTCCCCACCATTATTGCTGACATAGCTCTCAGCAATTACTTTTTTTTTAACTGAGAGGGGAAGAGATAGACAGACTCCCACATGTGCCCTGACCAGGATCCACCTGGTAACCCCCATCTGAGGCCAATGCTCCAGTCAGCTGAGCCATCCTCAGCTCCTGGGGCAGATGCTCAAACCAGTCAAGTGACTGGCTGTGGGAGAGGAAGAGAGAGAGAACGAGCGGAGGGAGTGGAAGAGAAGCAGATGGTCGCCTCTCTTGTGTGCCCTGACTGGGATCAAACCCAGGACTACACACTGGGCCAATGCTCTGTCCACTGAGCCAACCGACCAGGGCCAGCAATTACATTTCAAAACAAATATTTTTCCCCCCTTTTCCCTTGCATTTTTCCGAAGCTGGAAATGGGGAGGCAGTCAGACAGACTCCTGCATGCGCCCGACCAGGATCCACCCGGCATACCCACCAGGGGGCGATGCTCTGCCCATCCGGGGCATCGCTCTGTTGCATCCAGAGCCATCCTAGAGCCTGAGGCAGAGGCCACAGAGCCATCCTCAGTGCCTGGGCAAACTTTGCTCCAATGGAGCCTTGGCTGCAGGAGGGGAAGAGAGAGACAGAGAGGAAGGAGAGGGGGAGGGTGGAGAGGGGGAGGGGTGGAGAAGCAGATGGGCGCTTCTCCTGTGTGCCCTGGCCGGGAATCGAACCCGGGACTCCCGCCCGCCATGCCAACGCTCCACCACTGAGCCAACCGGCCAGGGCCAAAACAAATATTTGATAATGCCCCTTAAATATCCTGAAATGAAACTTATAGGTACTATAACTTAATATACACAGAAATCTTAATATAAAACATTAATTTAATATAAAGGAGAAATAAAGTAAGTAATTCATAAAGAAGTAGTATGAATGTCAGTATGTAAATACATACTACATATGACACTGGAAGACATAGTGAAATAGTGCTGTGTTTGTACTTATTTTGTATAATTTAGATTTAAGGGATCTAAAATGATCAGAGATCATTTCGTACAAATGCTAATATTGAAAGACTATAATCTAGTCATAGAAACTAGACTTTTTTATATATACAGGAAAAGAGAAGTCAAGACACTCCAATACATATCATTAAAGAGGTTAAGGAAAGGAGAAAGTATAGTATTCTTATATGTACAGTACCTTATTTGAAAAATAGTTATTTAATAAATAGTGAAGAAATATCAGAGAACATATATTTTTAAATCCTAACACATGTCAGGTAAAATAGTTTAGTCTTTAGTACTTAAGTCCTTGGAAACAATATTCTGTAAGTGATTATAGGATTTAAAGATGGATTTTTAATTATTTTTATTTAGTTATTCATTTTAGAGGAGAGAGGGAGAAAGAAAGGGGGGAGGAGCAGGAAGCATCAACTCCCATATGTACCTTGACTGGGTAAGCCCAGGGTTTAGAACCGGCAACCTCAGCATTCCAGGTCGATGCTCTATCTACTGTGCCACCACAGGTCAGGCGAAAGATGGATTTTTAAAAAGCAATAATAGTATACTTGAAATCTGTATTCTTTTATTAACCAATGTCACCAAAAAAAACTTAATTAAAAAATAAATTGATATATATTTGAAGAAAATCTAAAATTTGGTACACTTAATATCATTATAAAAAAAGCAATGATAGGACATTTAGAACCAATATCAAAGTAGGTTTGAAAAATTATAGGCAATTACAATATGAGTGAATGATTTAAATTGGTAATTTTTATACTCGATTTCTCATTAATACTCCTATATACCTATACATGATATCCAATATTTTTAGAACAACCAATGGAATTAAATAAGATACCTTCATTTCATTTCATATGTTTCTGTAATTCAGGATTTGGTACTAGAAGGAGTCTTATATCCTCTGTTGCAGTGAATTCAATCTTTTTACACTTGGGGAGTAGTGAAAATAGTAGAATTCTTTCTGAGACTGCTAAGACAGAAATCACTCTGAGCATAAGCAAATACAACTAAATCATTGGTTCTGTAATCATCATACAACATCAGGGTGGTTAACTATTTTGCGGACTGGCGCGAAATTCTGGCAGACCAGTCCATGGACTGGCAGTTCAAAAATGCTGTTCCAGTGCATATTTAAAATTGACTTTTTTGTTTTTACAGTAACTGCACTATTACTCTAAAACATTTTCAAATAAATATACAATTTGAAATATAATAGTTGGTAAATTAGCTAGCTACTTTCCAGAAAAAACATAGGTGTAATAGTCATAACTTGAGAGAGCATAGGGAAGGGCCAGAGGGAGGGGACAATGGGTGTAACAGGGGCATGTTATTGGGGGGATGAGGGTGTTATATTGAGTGGGACACTTGAATCCATGTTAACACAATAATAAAAAACTTAATAAAAAGATAGCCATAACTTGATCCAGAAACTTTCTTAATTATACTATTTAAATTGTTTGACCTACAAATAATGTTTTTGCTTAACTGTTATAAATGTTAGCTAGTTTATTTGCTACCCATTTCAAATGGAATAATCTCCATATCTATATTGTAAGTTCATAAAGATCTTAAATCTAGTTAGTTTTCCTGTTTCTAAAAATTGGTATTAAGAACATTATTATTAATATACTGCTCACAAAAATTAGGGGATATTTTATCACTTCATATTCATTTTTGAAATATCCCTTAATTTTTGTGAGCAGTCTAATTTAGTAATTACAGTTTTAGAGGTCAGTCCCTTAAGAAAACTAAATCTTAATCATGGATCAAAATTTTAAGAGATTCTATAATTCACATTTAAAATTTTGATTCATAATCTCTTGCCTTGGTTTGCCCCTCAATCACAGTCTGTTTTTAGGGAGTTTATTTTGTGACAAAAGTACTTTGTCCTTTGTTTGTTGTATGTTTTGAAAATATGGAACAAACTCCCTTGACCTAAGGAAGCACTTCCCAAGCAGGCATTTTCTCTTTTAGGTATGTACTGAGAACTGTATTTTTTTTTTTTTTTTTTTTCATTTTTCCGAAGCTGGAAACAGGGAGGCAGTCAGACAGACTCCCGCATGCGCCCGACCGGGATCCACCTGGCATGCCCACCAGGGGGCGATGCTCTGCCCCTCTGGGGTGTTGCTCTGTCGCATCCAGAGCCATTCTAGCGCCTGAGGCAGAGGCCACAGAGCCATCCTCAGCGCCCGGGCCATCTTTTGCTCCAGTGGAGCCTCGGCTGCGGGAGGGGAAGAGAGAGACAGAGAGGAAGGAGAGGGGGAGGGGTGGAGAAGCAGATGGGCGCTGCTCCTGTGTGCCCTGGCCGGGAATCGAACCCAGGACTCCTGCACGCCAGGCCGACGCTCTACCGCTGAGCCAACCGGCCAGGGCCGAGAACTGTATTTTTATGAGAACGGCCTGGTATCACATTGTTTAATTGGATTTTGATTTTTAGTTGTGGCACGTATACGAATGTGAAAGGCAAAGCAAAGTATGTAATTGCTTTTTGTGGCTTGTGTTTTTCATCTGCAGCCTTCAAGCAAAATAAAGGTACCTGAAGAGAGTTTCTTCAATGTTCCTGCTTTCCTGACTGTCTCGGGACAGCTGCACCTGGAAGTGATGTCAGGGTATGTTACTTTCTCTTCTCTTTTGCTTTAATGGACTACTGCTTTTTAACTGGGTGAGAGTGAAATGATGCTTCCTTTCCCAGTGCTAAAACCTAAAAAGTAAAATTAGTGTTTATGATTAGTCCACTTGGATTTAGCAAAAGTATGTTTAGATTGATGTGACAATATCCAAGTTTCTTACTTTAAAAAAAAATCATATATATGTTGACTTTTGTTTTTAGTGAAAAATGTAACACTGGAAATATGAAGTTGTAATTTTTTATTATTTGAGAGAGAAAAGAACATCAACCTGTTGTTGTTCCACTCATTTATGTATTCATGGGTTGATTCTTGTATTTACCTTGATTAGAGATCAAACCCACAACCTTGGTGTATTGGGACCACACTGTAATTAATTGAGCTACCTAGGCAGGGTGAAGTTGTGATTTTTTTAAAACTTTACTAACCTATTTTTATAATGAAAATTTAAGTATAATTAATCATATTATGGAAATAAGGTTATATTTCACAGCTATAATGAAATATAGCCCATTTCATTAAAGAAAGAAAGGTACTTGAAACAAGTAGAAGAAAAATATTACCCTGGCTGGTTTTCTCAGTGGATAGAGCGTCGGCCAGGTTTGATTCCCAGTCAGGGCACACAAGAGAAGCGACCATCTGCTTCTCTCCCCCTCCCTACCACTCTCTCTCCCTGTTCCCCACTCACTCCTCCTCCCTTCATTTTCTGCCCCTCCCATAATTCTCTTTCCCTCCCTCTCCTCATTCTCTTTCTCTTCTCCTCTTCTCCCCTGATTGATTTGAGCGATCCCAGGCACTGAGGATAGCTCGTTGGTCTGAGCATCAGCTTCAGGTGCTAAAAAGAGTTCACTTGATTCAAGCATTGGCCACAGACAGGTGTTGCCAGGGGGATCCCGGTCCAGGCACATGCTGGAATCTGTCTCACTATGTCCCCTTCTCCCACTGAAAAAGAAAAATATTTTAAATAATTGGTTTCCATAAAGAAAATTGACCTTAAAGGCACCATGAGAGACAAGTGACAAAAAGTCGGGTGGCATTAATTTTAGCAACTCTAAAATTCTTAGAAAGGCATTATGCTTCTTTTGGCCCAACTTTGCTTTTCTTTAAAACGGGATTAAGCAGGATTTTAAAGTCCTGTCTAAATCTTATATTCTGTGATTCTATAGGTAATTTCTTCATGCTGACTCAACAAGTACTAAGTCTCTTTTATATCTATTTTTTCTCATGTAGAGGTTGAGACTTAAAAATCTTTTGAAGAAAAGCTACAGCAAAAAAAGGGACTCATTATGTGTTTCCTATTGTTAAAATGTACAAGTTGGAAAATTCAGGGGAAGCATAATAGAAAATTGTTCATGTTTATTTTTTTACATACTTTATTGTTAGGATGAAAAGTCAATGGTAAAATAAAGATGGTTTTGCAAATAACATATACTTTACTTAGATTCTTTTCTGATTTATCTTTTAAGACAGAAGCATGTTATTTGACAATTCCAATAACCAAATAATTGACAATATCATTAGAATACTATATAGAAAAACTATAATCATAATGATCTGTGAGATTGTAGGATCTGCAGAGCTGTGTGTGGAAAAGGCCTTGTCAGGCATGTCATGGAGAGTATGTTAACTTTGTAAAATGTTATTTATCCCTTTACACACACACACACACACACACACACACCGGCAACAGTCAGGTTGTTCTGTGTATATATGGGTCTGTTTCTGTTTATTCTTGTTTTTTTATAATCTCTATTTAAGTGAAATCATATTTTGTCTTTTTTTTGTCTTTCTTTGTTTGACTTATTTCACTTAGCTTAATACCCTCTGAGTCTGTCCATGTTGTCATAAATGGCAAGATTTCATTTTTTTTACTGCTATTTCATCGTGTGTATTTTACAGGGGTGGGCAAAAGTAAGTTTCAAGTTGTGAGTAGGCAGAACATAGTTTATTCTTCTGTTATTTATTAATTATTGTAAATCAAATTTATTAATTACTGTAGACATGCTTTTTCCCACCCCTATATATATATCACCTCTTGTTTATCCATTCATCTGTTCATGGACAGTTATGTTGCTTCCGTGTCTTGGCCGTTACTAGCAATGCTGCAGTGAATATAGGGCACAAATGTATTTTTATATTAGTGCCTTTGTTTTCTTTGGATAAATACCCGTAAATAGAATTGCTAATTTACATGGAAGTTCTGTTTTTACTTTTTGAGGAATCTCTATACTATAATATTTTCCGTAGTGGCTGCACTAATTTACAATTCCACCAACAGTGCATGAGGGTTTCCATTCTCCACACCCTCACCAACACTTGTTGTTTATGGATTTATTGGTGAGCACCATTCTGACTGGTATGAGATGATATCTCATGTGGTTTTAATTTGCATTTCCTGATCACTAGTGATGTTGAGCATTCTTTCATATGTCTCTTAGCCATCTGTATGTTCTCTCTGGAGAAATGTCTATTCAGGTCTTCTGCCCATTTTTTAATTGGATTATTAGAGGGTTTTGTTTTTTGTCTATTTGTTTGTTTTGGTGTTCTTTATATATTTTGGATAGTAATCCTTCAGTGTATGTATCATTGGTGAATATCTTCTTCCATTCCATAGGATGTCTTTTTGTTTTGTTTATGGTTTTCTTCACTGTGCCTAAACTTTTTAGTTTGTTGTACTCCCATTTGCTTATTTTTTCTTTTGTTTTCCCTGCTCAAAGAGACATATCCGAAAAATTACTGCCAAGAGTGGTATCAAAGAGTTTACTGCCTATGTTTTCTTCTAAGAGTTTTGTGGTTTCAGGTCTCACATTTAAGACTTTAATTCATTTTGAGTTTATTTTTGTATATGGTCTAAGAAAATGGCCCAGTTTCATTTTTCTCATGTAACTGTCCAGTTTTCCCAACACCACTTATTGAAGAGACTGTCTTTACCCGTTATATATCCTTGCCTCTAGCAATTGACTAGTTTTTTTTGCCGATCAAAGTGTAATTTTTAAAAATAAAATATGATTTACACAAATGTAAAGTTAACATGTATCAAATATTTTTTCAATTCATTAATTATTGAGGGAACAAATAAAATAGTAAGTCTGATTCAAAGAGCATTTGAGGAGCTGTGTATTCATAGGCAACTTAATAAAGGAATTTTATAAGAAGATTGCTAGGTTAGTTACAAACTGGTTAATGTCCCACACACCAGTAAACCCTAAACTTTGGAATTTTGCCTTCTACCTGACAGAAGTGATTTACAGTTCTATTGGACATAATCTACAAGTTAACATATAACTTGAGTTAATCTGGGATATTTAATTCAATAGTAAATAGAATAATTGAGCAAAGTCCCTTCCCCTAAGTAATTAAATAACCTCTAAGTGGGTCTGTGTCCCACATTACATTGAAAGGAGATGTTGTCTACCTTTTGGCCTTATATCTTTTGTAACAGCCTTTCAGCATTCATTTATTTTGTCTATAAAGTGAAAGGCAAAGTATCTTCCCCTCAGAAGTGTCATGATACATGAGAAGTGTAAATTTATGAAACATTGGTTTCTCTTTTATAATACCAGTAGTGGATTAAATATGTTTCCTCTTCCCCAGTAAAGTGCAGTGAACCACAGAACACAGTGTACAGTGAAACTTGAGAGAAGATTAAATTGGCAGAATATGAGGTCTTGCATATTTTAATGCGTTATGGAGTATTTCTAATAATGTCAGTCAAATGCTCCTAGTTTAATATGCATAGTTCTAGGACTATTAATATACAGTATGTCATGTCTCAGATTAATGCATAATTTAATTTCCAAAAAGAAATTGTTAGTTTTCTTTCCTTCAGCTTTGTTTTTCTTAAATTTTATGTAACAGACTTTTAAAATGAAGTAAATGGTAGTTAAATTTAGAAGTTTAACATTTTCCAAAAGGATATTTGTGTCGGTTTAGTGGGTTTATGGCTCTATTTTAAAGGTTAATTTTGTTGTTTTTTAATAGACTTTCTATTTTTGAATATTTTTAAAATACAGAAAAATTACGAAAATAGTGTCGACTTTTTTTATTCCTCTTCTCCAGTTTCCCCCATTGGTGATGTCTTACACATTACCATGGCACATTTGTCCAACCAAGGACCTAGTGTTACATTACTGTTAACCAACTTGGATTTTACCCGTTTCCCACATGCCTTTTTTAGTTTCCAGGATCCAGTTGAGGAGGGTACCATGTTACAATTGTATGTTTCCCCCTCTCTTCTAGTCTGTAACAGTTTCTCAGTCTTTTCTTGTGTTTCATGACTTGCAAAATATATCCCAATCTGGATTTGTCTGATGTTTTTTTCATGATTATACTGGAGTTACGAAGATTTGGGGGAAGATTACAGAGGCGAAGTGCTCTTCTCGTCACATGATATCAGGATATGTGATATCCATATGGTGATATTAATTTTCATTATTTGGATAAGGTAGTGTTTGCCAGATTCCTCCACTGAAAATGTACTGTTTGTTTCTTTCTCTACTGTGTCCTTTGGAAGTGAGTCACTATGTCTAGCCCATCCTCACTCGTGGGAATGAGGACTGGGAAGCGGGAGATGGAATTAAACACTACCTTGTAGAGGTAGGAGTGTTCAGAATTCTTCTGTATGAAAGGAAGATCTATTGTCTCTTTACTCTTGTATATTTATGTATGTATGTAATAATTTATATCAGGATGGATTCAGATATATTTATTTTCTAGTTTGGGTTATACTTCAATTCTGTGTTACTATTTTCCCCTCAAACTGTTTTAGTTTTAGTGTTGGGAACTCTTTCAGTTGACTCCTATATTCCTATAACATACCCCTGCCTTTTTGTTTTTTGAGTACTTCTTTATTCTCCAGCACTGTAAGATAACCCAGATTTATTTATTTATCTGTTAATTTTTTTATTGTTGAACATACACTGACACATTAGCATCACTCAAAGTCTGTAGTTTATTTCAGGGTTCACTCTTGGTATTGTATATCCTTTTGGACACGTGTATAATGACACGTATCCATCATTATAGTATCATACAGAATAGTTTTACTGTTCTAAAAATATTCTGTGCTCTTCTTGTTCATCCCTCCTTCCCTGCTAACCCCTAGCAACCACTGATATTTTCACTGTCTCTAACATTTTGCCTTTTCCAGAATGTTGTGTAGTTGGAATTGCACATATTTAAGCTTTGCTGATTGGCTTCTTTCATTTAGTAATATGCATTTAAGTTTCTTCCATATCTTTTATGGCTTGATATCTCATTTCTTTTTAGCATTGAATATTTCATTATATAGATATACCACAGTTTATCCATTCACCTACTGAAGGACATCTTGGTTGCTTCCAAGTTTTGGCAATATCCAGGCTTATTTGTAAATATTAAAATGGTGCTAGAATCAGCCATTTCTCCAAAGAGCACTGGTTTCTTTTATGAGGAAGTGGTATTTAGAAACCAAGATTTATTTCCTGGGTATCTTGCTGCTACTGGGGAGATTATTGTTTCCAAGCCTTCTCAGCACACAGAGCTGTAATTTTTTTTTTTAATCACAAGTAAGATTTCTTATCACCAGTAAAAGTCTGAATTTTAAATAGATTCTTGGACTGAAGGCTCATATCCATCAGCTCATTCAACTTGAGCACCTGTCTTATCCCCAGTCACTCTAGAACTGCTGCCTTCACCATGAAGCTGCATGAGTTTTCCCAGTTCAAATTTGGGCTTTTTCAGCATTTTGTCTTTTCTAAAGGGAGGGAAATAAGTATGGAAAGAAACTTTGCATGGGGCATGAGGGGGCACAGTGCTGTATGTAGAGTGTGTTATATTGAGTGGGACATGAAACAATGTCAACACAATAAATTAAAAATTAAAATAAAAAAAGTTTTAAAAAAAGACATTTTGGAATGGGTCAACAGATTGGCAAGCCCTTTATATGTCTTTTCCAATGTTATCTGGAAATCAGTTTATTGACCACTTCTTTCAAGTCGTTTGTACCTCTTGGGACATGATTTCCATCATCTTCTTCTGGTGGACCTGTTGATGCTGAGCCTAAGAGATCTTCCTGATCAGATTGTTGCATTTTTTAGTTAAACCGACACAGAATATGTGAAGCAAATAACCATTGATAGTCTTGACATCAACATGAGCTTCAGTCATGGTCTGACATTTTTTGACCATGGAGCACATTTTGTCACTGGTAAGATCCATGCCATGGAAATTAGCCAGGCAGTTTTTGCCCTGACATCATCAGTAATTAGCTTGAATTTTCTAAATGTGACTTCATCATTCTGTAGATCAGCGAGGCTCACTTCTAAAACATGACCCTTGAAACCATCAGATTTGATTTGGTCCCTTGAGTTCTCATGGCTACTGTTTTTCCAGTATTCCTTGTCCTGAGCGTAGCTGGTGCTTTCACATCATACCAGTCTTTCTCGGAAAGCGGATCAGCCACTTTCTTCTTGGCTCCCTTTTTGCCGCCTTTCTTCTGGACTGCCATGATGGCCACAGAGTGCCAAAAAGCTATAATATGTTTTTTTATAAGTATTTTTATTATATTCTGCCTATAAGTGTAATTTGTAAGTGAATGTTTATTATGAGAAAATTCAAAATGTCCTACATTTTAAAACCTACAATTAAGAAATGTCATGTAATAAAATTTTCCATTTCTTGTCAGTTAAACCCAGATTTAGAGGAAAGCTTAGCCTAATTTATTTGAAAGGTTTTTATTATTATCATCTTTTTTTGGTGATGCTTTTGTTTTATGTATTTTGGCATTTGTGACAGGTGCTTCTTTCCTTATTAGGGATTATTTTTTTCTAAGCTCTGAAGCTTTCTTTCAGGATAAAGTCAGTGCTTTCCTCTTCGACATTGCTGTTGGAAATATAAGTAGGCATGGCCTCCCTGGAGAAATACCTTTTCACCAAGAGTTTTCTATCTACAAATTTTTCTTAAGGAAATGTTCTGACAACTCTATAAAGATATATAAACAAAAATGTTGAAAGCTACTTTATATTACTGAAAAATTGCTAACAACCTAAATGTCTGTTTAAGAAGATTGGTTAAAACCCTCAGTATACCTAGAAAATAGTCATCACCATTTACATCTGTAGTAATGGACCTTATTTTTTTATTAAATTTAATTTATTGTGTTTACATGGATTCAAGTGTCCCACTGACTATAACACCCTCACTCCCACCTCCGTGTCCCTATTTATACCCCCTTTACTCCCCTCCTTCTAACTCCCTCCCCCTTCCCTCTGGGATTTGCTAATGGACCTTATTCTTAATAAATATTTTTAAGCCATCTAGTGAATAATTTAAAGAAGTAAAATAAAGGGATAGTGAAAACCCACTTTATTCAAATCTTAATAAGAATATAGACATAGCAAACTCAAATTTTTACAAACTGCTTTATGGGGAGATAATATACTTACCATAAAATTCACCAATATAAAGTGAACAATTCAGTGGGTTTTAGTAGATTTTCAGAATTGTTTAAACATCACTATAATCTAATTTAAGAATATCTTTATCGGCCCTGGCCGGTTGGCTCAGCAGTAGAGCGTCGGCCAAGCGTGCGGGGGACCCGGGTTCGATTCCCGGCCAGGGCACACAGGAGAAGCGCCCATTTGCTTCTCCATCTCCCCCCCTCCTTCCTCTCTGTCTCTCTCTTCCCCTCCCGCAGCCAAGGCTCCATTGGAGCAAAGATGGCCCGGGCACTGGGGATGGCTCCTTGGCCTCTGCCCCAGGTGCTAGAGTGGCTCTGGTCGAGGCAGAGCGACGCCCCGGAGGGGCAGAGCATCGCCCCCTGGTGGGCAGAGCATCGCCCCTGGTGGGCGTGCCGGGTGGATCCCGGTCAGGCGCATGTGGGAGTCTGTCTGACTGTCTCTCCCTGTTTCCAGCTTCAGAAAAATACAAAAAAAAAAAAAAAAAGAATATCTTTTTCAGCCCTGGCCAGTTTGCTCGGTGGTAGAGCATTGGCCTGGCATGTGGAAGTCCCAGGTTTGATTCCCAGCCAGGGCACACAGGAAAAGCACCCATTTGCTTCTCCACCCTTCTCCCTCTCCTTTCTCTCTCTCTCTCTCTCTCTCTCTCTCTCTCTCTCTCTCTCTCTCCCTCTCTCTCTCTCTCTCTCTCTCTCTCTCTTTTTCTCTCCAGCAGTCAAGGCTCCATTGGAGCAAAGTTGGCTCAGGTGCTGAGAATGGCACCAACCATGGCCTCCGCCTCAGGCACTAGAATGGCTCCGGTTGCATCAGAGCAACGTCCTTAGTGGGCATGCCTGGTTGATCTTGATTGGGCACATGTGAGAGTCTGTCTCTCTGCCCCTCCACTTCTCACTTCAGAAAAATACAAAAAAAAAATAAATAAATAAATAAATATATATATATATATATATATATATATATATATATATATATATATATCTTTATCACCCCAAAAGAAGCTTTTTCACATTAGCAGTTACTACCCATTATCCCTCCCATTCTAGGCAACCATTGATTATCTACTTTATGTCTCCAAGAATTTGCCCATTCTGGGTAGTTCATGTAAATTGAATCACACAATGTATAGGGAGGGAGGGGCAAAGTAGGCTTATAGTTGTGAGTATGTGAAACAGTTTATTCTGTATTATTATTTATTATTGTGTTACTTATTTGTATTACAATAATGAACCTACTTTTGCCCACCCCTGTATTATATTTTGTGGCTGGTTTATTTCACTTTGCATAATACTTTCCATGTCTGTCTATGTTGTAGCACGTATCAATATTTCATTCCTTTTTATAGCCAAATAGCATTCCATTATGAGTATATCACTTTTATTTATCCATTTAGCAGGTAATGAATATTTGGGTTGTTTCTACTATGAGTAATAATGTTACTGTGAACATCTCAGTACAAGTATTTGTATGAACATGTTTTCATTTCTCTTGGGTAGGTACTTAGAATGGAATTGATGGGTCACTTGGTACTTTTCAAGTGCCTGTTGGCCATTTGGATATCTTCTTTGGAGAAATGTTTATTTATGTCCTTGGTCAGTCTTTTTTAATTAAGCTTTTTTTCCTTCTATTATTTCATTGTGAGTTTTTATATATTCTGTTGTAAGTTCCTTATCAGATATGCAAATATTTTTTCCCATTCTGTGGGTTATCTTTTTATTTTCTTTGTGATGGTAGAATTCTTACTTTTCTGCATTTTGGAAATACACCGAAAGACAGAGCCCTTTGAATGTAGCTGTTTATCAACTGCCATGTACGAATCTGGAATATAACAGTTCTTTAAATAAGCTTCTGGGATTTCAAATACATCTTTAACAGGTTCTAGTTTATTATTACTTCCTGTTCTTCTACTCACATCATGATATACTTTTGAGAACTCTGTCAGCTCATAATTTTGTTAAAGAGAAGGTAACCATCTTTTTTGCTCCATAATTACAAGATGTTTTTATTTTTAGATTCATAAAGACCAATTAGAATGATCAATGAATTTTTTCATTTCTACATGATATATTTCCTTTCAAATACCTTCAATACACCCTTGTCTTCAGCATCTGTAGACTTGTTAAGTGTATTACATAAACTTTAATGCATAAATATCCTAAATGGTGATCCAAGTTCTTGTTCCAGATTAATGTATAATGGAGTCTTTACTGTGGAATGACTGATTGGATGAAAATACTTTATTTCCTTTTTGCCATTAAAAATGCATTATTGGCCTCACCAGGTGGTAGCGCAGTGGATAGAGTTTCAGCCTGGAATGCTAAGGACCCAGGTTAGGAACCTCAAGGTCAACGGCTTGCGCACCGGCTCATGCAGCTTGAGTGCAGGGTCACCAACTTGAGCATGGGATCATAAACATGACCCCAAGGTCACTGGCTTGAGCCCAAGGTTGCTGACTTGGGCAAGGGGTCACTGGCTCAGCTGGAGCCTCTCCCACCCCCCATCAAGGCACATATGAAAAAGCAATCAATGAATGACTAAGATGCCCCAACTATGAGTTGATGCTTCTCATCTCTTTCCCTTCCTGTCTATCTGTCCCTGTCTGCCCCTCTCTCTAAAAAATAAAATAAAATGAATAAAATAAAATCAGAATACGTTATTCATGTACCAGTTCTTGACTTGGAGAAAAATTATTTTAGGATATTGTTATATAAAGATACATAGCCTGAGATTTTACTTTATACAGGGAGTTCTCGGGTTACAACACAGTTTCGTCCCTTCAACAGTGACGTAACCTGAATTTTGGTGTAAGTTGAAACACACCCTAGCCTAAGTCACTTACCTATCCTAACACAGTTGTAAAATCATAACCTAGAACATAAAAACACAACTAATCCACAGGAAAAGGAAAAGGACATAAATATACTGTGCTGTACACTTCTGTATTAACAGAAGAAAGGGAAAAAATGAGTGTAAAAAAATTCCTTACCTTTATTCTTATGGTTGGCTTGCACACTGGAGGGGCATTGCAAAGTGGGAGAGAGGAAGCTGGAGAGGCAGGAGAACCTGCAGAAGGTGCTGGAGATACTGGGTCAGATGAATCAGGACTGTTAAGGAACATGCAGGAGATGCTGGAGATGATTCTACGTGTACTACAGGTGTTGCATCCTGAGAAGCAGCTGATGTAGAGGGTACAGGATCTGTTGCAGACCTCTCTACCTTCTTAAAGAATTGTTCCAGGATAGTCTGGAAGGTTGATGACCTCTTCTCTTCCAAAATCTGTCTACAGCATTGCAAGGCATCCAAAATAGCTCTGTAGACCTTACTGAGTCTGTTATTACTGAAGTCCTCAGCCTGAAATTTTGCCAAGCCATCCTCTACCATAGATAACCTTCTGAAAACCCTTAGTAGTAAATCTCTTGGGTTCTGGGGTTTCTATCTCTTCTGCTTCAGTCAGCTGCTTATCCAACTGAATGAGGTCCTCAGCGGACAGCTCCTCTCCATATGATGTCAGTAGCACTGTGACATTCATTGTGATGGCTTTCTTCTTCTTCAAAGCTCTACCATTTGCAGACTGACTTTCTCTTATGAGCCATGATAAGAGCCAAAAAGTTGCCAAAGCAACACAAACAGAACACTTTCACTTTTGACAGTCCAAAATGGCGTAGGTATGTGTATTGGGGGATGCCAACTCCCTCACTCATATGCTGCATTACTGTCTATTCTTCTGCTGTGTGCAACCAAACTAGTTCCCCCACGTAGTCCATAACAGCATAAACTAAAACACTCACGTCTCAATTTTTTTAAGTTTTTGTGGGAGTGAACCTTGTAAACTCTAATCGTCACATGTCAAGACTGTTGTAACCCAAGGACCCCCTGTATAACCAATTTTACCATCATCATTACAGATTGTTACTATCTCTTTGCAATAATTTCCTCATTTTTCTATGAAACATCTTTATCATTTTTCTTCTCTTTGTCATTATGAGTGAAAAGTAGAAGGTCCCAATCTCAACTGCGTTCTCTGAAAACTACAAAAAAGACTACAATAATGGTGTCTGTAGGATTTTCTCATACCTTCTAGGAAAATGACACAATACTTTGTGTATTGCAACAAGAAAACTGAAGTTGATATAATAGTAATGATTTATCTCATTATACATCTTCCTCTTATCCACCATGTTTTGGCATCCATCATTCTTTCTTCATAGTATTTTTTTTTCTTTAACCTGATGAAGAGTAATTGATGATAAAATAATTTCTAGGATGTTGAAATAGCAAAATGTTTCAATATATGGAAAAAATAAGATCACTAAAATTCTATATGTATCTTAGACTCATGAAAGGATTCAGTGGGTTTTATTCTATTAAAAAAATTTTTTTTTACTGATTTCTGTATTGGCTTGAATTTGTCCCCCCAAAATACAAGTCCTGCAAATGCAACCTTATTTTGAAATAAGATCTTTGCAGAGGTAATCGATTGAAAGTCAATCGTTGGTTTTCAAGATCTTTTTGTGGCTATTTTATTCATGCCGTGCACTTTCATGTACCTCTGTGTTTCTAACGCTCCTCTCGATAGCATTAGACTCCTTTTTCCAAAACTCATTCCTCAAGGCTCAGCTGAAATATTACTTGCTCCTTGACCCCTTCCTTTTTTTCCTCAATAGAAATTATTTTTCTCTTTTTCTTTTCTCTTATACTAATCTATTTTATACCCTAAAGGAAAAAGAGTTTCTCTTAGGTTTTTACAGTCAGACAGTTTGTAATTCTTTTCATATTGTCTACTTATAGGTTCAAAATATTCTAAATTGCTGTATCTACTAAAAATAGATATTCAATGACTATCATCCTTTTGTCAAAGCACAAATTACACTGGGGAACAAAATTTTTGTTATTTCCACAAAAACACTTGTTCTTACCTAATTTGAGTATGCTGATCTCAAATCTGACATTGGTTTTTCTCTGTAAGCTACAATTTTTTTTTCAATTCAAGATTTTAGGTTTTCATCTTATTGTAAAATTTTCAACATTTAGTTTAATATAATGAAGTAGAATGTCTTCTTGGGCATCATTTTTGTGAAAATATAATGATTTATACAATGCAGTAAATACACTAATACACTAAAAGTTATGATTGCACCAGAATTTGTCTACAATTTTGAAATAGAACATATTAAAACACTTATTTTAATCATAAAATTTGTGCAAAGCTTATTTAAATTCTGTTCAGGCAAAAATTTGCTGGCCTGACCTGTGGTGGTGCAGTGGGATAAAGCATCGACCTGGAACACTGAGGTCGCCGGTTCGAAACCTTGGGCTTGCCTGGTCAAGGCACATATGGGAGTTGATGCTTCCTGCTCCTCCCCCTTCTCTCTCTCTCACTCCTCTCTCTCTAAAAAAATCAATAAATAAAATATTTTTTTAAAAAAATTTGCGTTTGTAGCTCTTGCGTTTGTGTACTTGTTGAGGACAATCTCGCCTGATGCTCCAGCAGTAGTCTGCTCATCACTAACAGCTCCAAGATTTTCAGGAAACTTATCAAGGTGACTGTTCAAGAAGTGAATCTTAATGCTCATGTTACATCCAATGTTGCGGAAAGCCAACAGCATCCTTTGAACCAGAAGTTCATAGTTCTCTGCTTTTTTATTGCCAAGGAAGTTCTTTGTAACTGCCACAAAAGACTGCCATGCTGCTTTCTCCCCCTTATTCATCTTCTTGGCAAATTCTTCATCATGTATGAGGGTTCAGATTTGAGGTCCATCGAATACACCTGCTTTTATCTTCTCGAAAGACAAGGCAGGAAAAGCAGAAATAATATGTTGAAAGCATTCACTTTCTCTATTCAAAGCCTGAACAAACTGCTTCATTAAGCCAAGTTTGATGTGAAGTGGGAAAAAATGATCCTGTCTTGATTAACTACAGGTTCATTCACAATATTTTGCATCCCTACTTCCAGAGCTTCATGTTTTGGCCAGTCCTTCTGTGTCCAGTGTTTCTCCCAAGCTCAGCTGTCCCACAAACACAGAAAACAAGGATACTTCGTGAAACCTCTCTGTTGTCCTAGCAGGAAATTTACCATTTTAAGATCCACACAAATGATCCAGTTATGCTCCTCATACCTCAGAAAGTCGAGGACAACTTTTATGTCATTTATAATCTTCTCACAGATGAGTTGAATAACCAGTTGGAACTGCTGCATAAACATTACCGTTGTGTAGAAGAACACATTTCAGACTCCATTTAGAACTGTCAAGAAATAGCTGCCATTCTGTTAGACTGTAAATGGTAACGCCTAGCTGGCTGAGAAGACTACTGATATCATGACAGTGAACAAAGTGTTTGTCTTCGAAAAAAAGTCCACAAAAATCTGTTCACACTTCCTGAAATGGGATACTTTAGCTGACCAGTGAAGTATGATACATTCTTTTCTTGAAGCCTGGAGGCTAATAACTCAGCTGCTTTCTTTGATAGGCCCAAATCTCTTACTAAGGCATGCAATTCGGGTTGGCTAAACTGCTGAGGGGTTAATGACTGCTTGGCATTAGAAGAAGACCCTTCAAGATTCTACAACCATTTCCTCATGCATCTATCAAAATACATTTGATCACCATGTTCACTATTCTTCCTTAGAAGGAATAAAACCATTGAAAACTGGAACCGGGAGTGTCTCAGAGTGTGGGATAGGTCATATTGCTGAAGGAATATTAGGATATGCAGTCATATGCCATTTTTTCTTGCCGATGCCCTTTGTATGGATCAGACAGAAATAACAGTCACTGCTGTGGTCCTTAGGTTCACACCAAACCACGGGGATACCAAAAGGCATTTCTTTGCGTTTTCCTTTTGTCCAGTCATGAAGCATTTCCTCACAATTATGACACACAATATGAAGAGCCCAATTCTTGTCTTGATCACCAAGGGGAACTTGAAAATAGGCAATATATGCATGTGTCACAAATGATGAAATATTGCACCTTTGATGTTGAAGTGTGTAACAGCCACATATATAACAGAAGGTGTCAGGACTATTCTTACATTTATGCCTACTTGAAGAAGCCATGATTCAATCTTAAAACAAAATAAGAGGGTGTTTTTATCAGATAATAATTTTTTACACTTAATAACAACTACAATTATGTAAAAGTGATGTTTGTAAGACATTAATAGCCTTGTGGTTATGTTCAATCCAAGAGTCGTTACCCTTTAACTCCAATTTAAAAACCAATGCATGCCATTAACTGTAACAAAAAGAAATTAAAATTGTATAAAAACTGGAGCATGCACCAAAAAACTGATTTCAGATTTGGAATCAGCGATGCAGAAATATATAGAAACAGTTCTAAAACCTCATGCAACAGAAAATGAACAAAAATTTGTTCCCCAATGCTATTCTTCTAAAATTTTCCTCTACTGTTTTTTACTATAAAATTGAGCCCACAGCAGGAGTTAAGTATATGTCTTTTATCTATTTTATTTTATTTTTATTGAATCCAGAGAGAGGAAAAGTGGTAGGGGGAGAGGGAAGCATCAATCTGTTTCTGTATGTACCCCAGCCAAGGACCGAACCAACCACCTCTGATAATGCTCCAGCCAAGTGAGCCATCGAGCCAGGACTAAGTATATGTTAATCACTCCTTTTACTCTATTTCATAGAAATGATACCACCAAGAAACTTTGAGATCTTTCATGACCTTCTTCTGTATGTTTCCTGAATGTGTATGAATAGTGATGGTTCTTTATGCTGTTCTTTTGAAGGTAGGACCTTAAAACACCGAAGTTTCTTCTTTTAGTGTATTACTTATATTAAAATTTAGCTCTATTTAGATAATAATATTAATTAACAGATTACTGGTAAAAAAATGACTCAGGAACTTTATTCATTATTACCTTACCAATTTCATTATTTATATGAGGTAGCCAGGAGACAAATGTTTCAGGCAAATTGAGCAGCTAGTACATAGGCTTTTTAGTAGGAATATTTAGCTCACTTGGATATACAGTACAGAGAATGTGAATATTTGGGTTAACCAAGGGTTAGGTACTGCCAAGTGAATTAGATGGAAGTAGGTACAGGGGTTATAATGATAAATCAAGTACTCTGTTTTTGGGTAAGGAGAAAAGTGAGGAAATAGGAGTAGAGGGCGATAATGGAAAAAGTGGTGAGGTTGAAGAATTAGAGATTTTAATGAAGAATTAAATTGTTGGTGTGGAAGTACTAGAGTCACAAACCTAGATGAATACAAGGTGATGGTCAAAGAATGCTGTTGTGAAATTTATGTCTCTGATATGGGACATCTGCTCAGCTCCCACATGTCACCTAAAGTGCCAGTTGTCTTTCCTAGTTGACTGTTGCATAACCGTCTCAACTCGTTCAAAATGAAATTCATCATCTTATTCCCTAAATCTGTCTTGTTTTTCTTCTGAATTCCCTATCTAGGAAATGCACTATCATCTTTTTGTCAAAGCAGCCATGTAGATATCTTTCCAAATTCTTTTTATACACCCTTTGCATTCCTTCATTTGCTTCCATTTCACTTTGCTTCAGCTTTCGAAAACTGCTTAGAATATTCTAATCACATCATCCTGTTTCACATATTTGTATTCCTCTGCGTATGTTGTTTTTCTGCCTAGAATGTCTTTCCCCATGTCTTCGTCTAGTTAACCCCTGCCCGTTGATCTAAACTCAGTGTCAAAAGGATCTCACTCAGAATCTCCACCACCACTAACACATCTTTCTCATTAAATGTCCTTTGTATGTCCAGGTTGCTTTATTCTTACCTATTTTGTAACTCTGGATTCATTGATTTTTTTTTTCTGTATACCTTAGATTCTCTGCTCTTGAATTTAGAGACTGTGTTTTATTTAATTTTGTAACTCTGTTACTTAATACCTGTTAGAAAGCAGTTTCTGTCCATTCTATTTATAAAAAAATATTAAAATTTTTGGAGTTTTGCTTATCTTCTCATTTGCCTGTAAATTTCTCAAACTGTATCCTCGTCTTCTTTGTCTTTTTAGTTTCAGTTATTGCCAAATGCCTGATTCAGGGCTCAAAAATCAGTCTCCATTCAATTGGGTATTAGTTGAGAGCCAACTGTGTACCAAACACTAGGTTAGGTACTGGGGTACAGAGATTAACAAGACAGATACGATCCCAGCCTTTGTTATTCTAATGAGCAAAATAGGCATTAAATACGAAATTAGAAATGTGTTAGCTGCTATAAAAAAAAAATTGTCCTGAAGGCAAGAAGAGCATAAGGCAAGGGAATTTCACCTTGTCCTGGTTAAATTGCATTTAGGGGTAACCTTATCAGTAGAATGATTGCTCGAGATTGCATTTTAAAATGTCATTCATATTTAATGACCACTGGCTGTTATACATGGTTTGGATTCTATTGCGCTTCTATTCTTGGAACAACAGAAACCTAGTTAGTACTTTTTATCCCTATTATTATAGAGCATTTCATGGTGTATAATCTTTTAGTTACCCCAGTATGTATGTGTTATCTATATTTGGCCATGAAATGTCTTTTGGTACTTTTGTGTTATGTTTGATACGTTATCCTTGAATGAATTCTGTTTAGCCAAATTATCAAAAACTAGAAAACTCTAGTTTCTCTGTCCTGTACCTTTATCCACTTCCAAATACTTAGAATCTTTTATTAGGCTTTATATGAAACAGTCATGAGTTTGAATCCTATCTGACATTAGAACAGCAGCCAGAATAAGAGGCATTTGGACATCATGGCCTTAAGAAATGGTGAGGAAACTGCATATGTTTAGCATAGGGAAGACAAAGGAGAGACATGATTTGATAGTTGTTCAAATCTATTTGGTAGGCTTCTGTGACAGCCCTGTATGCAGGTAAGCAATTTTTTTTTTTTTTTTTTTTTTTTTTTTTTATTTTTCTGAAGCTGGAAACGGGGAGAGACAGTCAGACAGACTCTCCCGCATGCGCCCGACCGGGATCCACCCGGCACGCCCACCAGGGGCGATGCTCTGCCCCTCCGGGGCGTCACTCTGCCGCGACCAGAGCCATTCTAGCGCCTGGGCAGAGGCCAAGGAGCCATCCCCAGCGCCCGGGCCATCTTTGCTCCAATGGAGCCTTGGCCACGGGAGGGGAAGAGAGAGACAGAGAGGAAGGAGGGGGAGGGGGTGGAGAAGCAGATGGGCGCTTCTCCTATGTGCCCTGGCCAGGAATCGAACCCGGGTCCCCCGCACGCCAGGCCGACGCTCCACCACTGAGCCAACCGGCCAGGGCTGAGTAAGCGATTTTTTAAGAACAATTTTACTGAGCTGTAACTCACAAACCATAAAATTCACTCTTTACAAAGGTACAGTTCAGTGGTATTTACTATAGTCACAAAGTTGTGCAGCATCACCACTATATAATTTTATATTTTATCACTCCAAAAAGAAATCCCTTACCCAGTAGCAGTCACTTACCATTCCCCTCTCCCTCAAGCCCCAGCAAACACTGCTGAAGTCAGAAACAGTGGGAGTGAGGCCTAGCAGTCTGTGTCATAACAAACCTACCAGGTGATGCTGCTTGCTGAGGACCACTGCTTTAGAGAAAGACCCCCTGTTCCCAAGTTGGTGGGGACACCCAACTTCCAGCCATTCTGGCAGGAGTGAGGAGAGAGTTGACAATTCCATGTGCACTCTCGATGCATTTCCATTTCCCCCTTCCCCAGTCTCACCAAGGTTCTGTGTGCAGGTCATCGCCTTTCTGCTGCAGCCTACTCACTCTATTTCAGATAATGCTTTCCATGCTTCGACACATTGGTCATCTCTCAGCCATCTGTTTTCTGTCCTCCAAAGATTTGTTGAGATCGCTTGTCTACTCAAGGCCCCTTTCCTGTTTCTTCCTTTTAATTTTTTTATTATTAAGGTTGGCCCAGGAAGGAGCGAATATAAATATCTGTGCTTAATTTACTACTTGAACTTCATTTTTACTAGATTGAGTGATAATAATTTGCTTTTCTTTAATTTCTAGTTAGGTTATGCATTATTTTCATGATTTAGTATCCTAATGTTACTCTGTTTAATGTTAACTCTGTCTAATGTAATGTCTAATGTCTTTCTAACGCTGCAGTATAATACATACTACCTTGAAATTCTAAGCATTGGATTTTCTACCCATTTCTAGTATTGCATTCCTTGGTGAGGGAGATGACAAACTTACTCTTTTTTATCTTTTTTCACTTTAAGTATATGGGAGAATAGCCTCATCCTTCTGTTACCTAGCTTGCTGAGGTCTGGCTAAGCAGACAGTATTATTGAAGATCTGAATGTCTTTGACATAAGTAAGTTGGATGTGTTTTTTTTAATTCTCAGTTAATTCTTTGAGTAGTAATAAAAATAGAACTCATTTTGCATGAAATGCAATGCCTATTGGCATTTTCTAAAAGCAAATGCAGGTTACTCTAGTGAAACATGAAATTAATCCTTAATAATTTGACCAATATAGACAGTAATTGGAGCTACAGAAAGCAAAACTGGTGTTGTTATTTCTTTCAATTACTGTCTAATCTTACCCAAATCTATTTTCCTCTGGTAGTTTTAACTACATTATGGAAGAAGGGTGAAAAAAATTCTGTGTGTGTTACATATTTGCAGAATTTTGGTTATGTTGGGAACAAAGACAATTTATATCATTTTCACTCTCTTTCCCCTCCTAGCTTGTTTTATTCATAAAAAATAACTATGAGTACTTATAATTCAGCAATAATTTTAGTTATCATCCCTATGGTATGTTACTGTGTTAGACACCAAGGAGATTATTAAAAATATAGGAAAGCCTATTGATTGACATACTGTATAGAGGGTCACCAGTGCTGTGACAGAATTAAGTAGCTACTGAGATAAAGTTATCTCTGCCACAAGTGCTGAATTTTTTCAAGTGAATGGTTCTGTTAATTGAAGGAAATACAGTCAGAGAGACTTAAATTGGAATCCTAGCTTCTTTACATACTAGTTGCATAAGTTTATGCCTGAGCCTTTACTTCCTAACTATAGAAATAAGTTATAATGGCCACTTCACAGAGCTGTTGTGAGAATTAGATACTATAGAAGGCCTAGTGTTTATCAGTTTGATGCTGAAATGGCAAGTGCTATGGTATGGTATTGATGACAACCAGGACCTGAAGAACCCAAGGCAATTATAAAGGACTAGCTAAAGAAAGAAGCCAACGTGGTGTGACCAAGAATAGCTGACAGTTAAAGTTATTTTACAATAGCAACAGAACTGCAGTTTACATAAAGTAGAGGATTGGGACAAATAGTGAGTCTGCCAGGATTCAGGACTCACAAGACAGGTGAGAAGGTTAATTTAAACCAGTGCTTGGAACAAAGGAAGGAATTGGAACACAGGAATAAGATACCTGTCAGAATTTGAAGACTAAATCAGAAATAAACTATGAGGGCAAATTAGGTCATAATCTGCCCAAAGAGCTGTGGTAAATTATGTTGGCAGTGAAGTACTTATGCTATTTAATTGCCCACTAGCAATGGATGGGAATTCTATTTGCTCCATGTCTGTAACCAAAATTAGTGTTGTCATTATGATAAGTATCTGATAAGTCAGGTGAGAGGAGGGGAGATAATGAAGCAGACTCTTGCATGCATGCACCTCTACTAGTATCCACCTGGCAACCCCCATCTGGGGCCAATGCTCAAGCACCAAGCTACTTTTAGTGCCTGAAATTGACACACTTGGACCAGCTGAGCCATCTTCAGTGCCCATGGCCAATGCTCGAACCAGTCGAGCCACTGGCTGTGGGAGAGGAAGATGGAGGGGAGGAGGAGGTGGGAAGCAGATGGTCACTTCTCTTGTCTGCCCTGACCAGGAATTGAACCTCCAATATCCATACTCCAGGCTGACACTCTGTCCACTGAGCCACCAGCCAGGGCCCTTTTCAGTTCTTTTAGCTATTTCTATTAGATTGTTTGGCTTATTATTATTAAGTTATAAGAGTTCTTTTTATTTCTTATATAGCAACCCTTTATCAAATATATATGTATTATAAATATTTTTTCCTAGTTTGCCTTTTCTATCTTTTCAGAGGTATCTTTTGAACACCAGGGTTTTTTTTATTCTGTTAACATACACTGTATTCATTTTTTTTCTTATGTGATTTATGATTTTTTTGTATCCTATTCAAAAGGTTGCAAAACTTTTCTCCTAGAAAGTTTATAATTATAGCTTGTACATGTACCTCCCTGCTAGTTTATAAGCTCCTTAAAGGTAAAGCCATGTCTAATTTATGACTATCTATTTCCCGTGGTGGTTAGTTTAATAAATATTTGTTGAATGAAGAAATAAATGAATACAACTCCATGGTAGTCAATGATGATGATAAGATAAGGACACATAGGCTGTAGGCTGCTGTCTCTTGGCTGCTATGATGGATGGACTTGAATTCTGTGCTTTTGACTTATTTCATCAATCTGTTCTAGTTGGGAGAAAAATCTCCATGAGAAAATGCATTAACAAACTTGGAATAATATTATATTGCATCTATTTAGATATTTTAAAGCACAGTTATATACAAAAGTAAAATTTAACTTTACATTCCCATATTGTTGGTATGAATTCTTCCTTACATTAATTCAGAAAAGTTCGTGTCTTTAAAAAATCAAAACATAATACTCACCTGTAAACTATGTGTGTTGTAGAAGCCACTGAAACACTGCTGTGTATTTTACTTTACTAAAATAGATTTGCTTCCTTTTATACAAAATAAAAGGAAATATTATCTTTGCTCCTCTAAAAGAAATTGCTAATAAGGAAACTCAGCCATGGTTTTTGTTTCTTTCTCACCAGTAGAAATTGGTAAAAGAGAAGCTTAGTCACATATATTGGTTGATATTTGTATTATTTTTTGTTTCTTTTGATGGCAACCCTTACTGTATTCCTCTACACTGAAAAAAATAAACCCCATGTTTTGGCACTTGAAACAGGTGCCTAAGACAGACAAATACACATTTATCACATAAATCTCTATAGAGAATATGCAAAACCTGAGCCAGCTTTATTTCATATTTAAGAGGCAGATTTAGTGTGTGACCTATGATAAAGACTGAGAGATAAACACCTAAAGGGTTTTGTATCTGGAACATTATTTAGTGACTTTTACTTAGTTTCTTTAACTGCGTAATTATTCTGTGCTTTCTTTCTAATTCTGCTTCAGTACAGTGTACTGTGAGGTTCAAGTTTGAACTTTAGGCAGACAGCACTTTACAGACAAAGGGTTATCTCAACATTTTTCGTATATGTTCCTTATAGCCAAAATATGTTTGATTCATGAATAGTAGTATTTTATGGAGAACTGTTGAGGTTTCGATACAACTTGGAAAATTTAAGGTAACTGCTCAAAGAGTTCAATCCAGAATCTCTTTACCTTTTGTGTAGATCATATCATGATCCATGCCATCAAGAATGTTTGTTTTTACACTTATTCAAAATAAAATATGCACCCCCATGTTTATTGCAGCATTGTTTACAACAACCAAGATCTGGAAACAGCCCAAGTGTCCATCAGTGGACAAGTGGATTAAGAAGCTGTGAAACATATACACAATAGAATACTACACAACCATGAAAAAGAAGGAAATTTTACCTTTTGCAATGTCATAGATGGATCTGAAAATTATTATGCTAAGTGAAATAAACCAGGCAGAGAAAGAAAAATATCATATGATCTCACTTATATGTGGAATCTAATAAACAAGGTGAACTGAGGAACAGAACAGAGGCAGAGGCGGGGTCACAGGGACCAGAGGGACAGCTGTCAGAGGGAAGGGGCATGAGGGGTGGGATCAGAGAGGGTAAAGGGATTAGTGAGATTATATATACATAACACATAGACACAGATAACAGGACAGCAAATCCCAGAGGGAAGGGGGAGAGGGACAAAAGGGGTGTAATGAGGGGCATGTGGTTAGGGGATGGGGGTGTTGTGTATATTGAGTGGGACACTTGAATCCATGTTAACACAATAAATTAAAATTAATAAGAAAAAGGCCCTGGCTGGTTGGCTCAGCGGTAGAGCGTCGGCCTGGCATGCGGGGGACCCGGGTTTGATTCCCGGCCAGGGCACATAGGAGAAGCGCCCATTTGCTTCTCCACCCCCGCCCCCCCCCCTTCCTCTCTGTCTCTCTCTTCCCCTCCCGCAGCCAAGGCTCCATTGGAGTAGAGATGGCCCGGGCGCTGGGGATGGCTCCTTGGCCTCTGCCCCAGGTGCTAGAGTGGCTCTGGTCGCAGCAGAGCAACGCCCCGAAGGGGCAGAGCATCGCCCCCTGGTGGGCAGAGCATCGCCCCTGGTGGGCGTGCCGGGTGGATCCCGGTCGGGCGCATGCGGGAGTCTGTCTGACTGTCTCTCCCCATTTCCAGCTTCAGAAAAAAAAAATTAATAAAATATTTTTAAAAAGAATGTTTGTTTTTAGTATCCATATAGTATTATTTATCTGGCCCCTAGAGACATATTTATAAGTGAAGGCATATCAAAAGATGGAGGCACTGTTCATTTCATCATGTACGTGCTTTGAGTTTCTTCTCAGAGAGCCAGCATCATTTGAGAATAGTTGGTTCATCCTCATCTTTAGCACCTGATGAATAAGATGGCTTACAGTTTGCCCAGGGATAAGTTAAGAGCCTAGAAAAGCCTGATTCTGAGAGTTATGCATGCATATTGATGGAAAGTTAACAAAAGCTGGAAACATGGTTTACTGAAAAATTCTTAGGTTGTGCGTCAGTGCCTTTCAGAAAGAGAGCTTATTTTGTCAGAAGAGGGAAGCTATGCCTGCAAACATGAAGAAGTAGGGCATTTGTTTAATAAAGCAGCAGATACAAGAAAGGAGAGGAGACCCAGAGGCCTCACATGTAGAGCAGTAGCTGTGGGGAAAATAGAATATGTATGACTGGGTACTGGAACAAATTCAGAAAATGTACCCAACTCTGTCCTCCATTGTTCCCTTTCCTCGTGTACCATTGTCTGAACACAGATTTTTCTCAGTTGGTTATCTTCTGCACTTATTTAGATTTTGACAGCCTACTTCAGTGCTGTGCTGTAGCACTCACGGCAGTGATGGCAGTGCTCTGTGTCCCTGCTGTCCAGTGTGGTAGCCATTAGTTGCAAGTGGCTGCTGAACACTTGGAATGTGACTAATGTGACTGGGGACTGAATTTTTATTAATTTTGTTTCATTTTAATTAGCAGACATTTAGCCACACGTAGCGAGTAGCTGTTATATTGAGTAGTGAAGATTTAGTTGGCCTCTGCCCAGATTGTAAAGCACTGAAATCATGCATGTCAAATGGACATCTCTATTTGGAGGTGTCTGTTGCCCTTAGCACTGTAATAATGCTGGGCAAATGTAGGTACTCATTATATGTTAATATTTGCTGAATTAAATTGAACAGTCTGTCAGAGAGAGGGGATAGGTAGGAAGCTTGAAGAACTGATGGGTACCCTGGTAGATGTTTTGGGATCTGGTGCCAATGCCTGCCCTTTACTTTTAGTATAATATTGTCACCTAACATTTCTATTGTGTACCATTAGCTTGCTCAGCTTTGCTCTGCTACTCAGGACTAGTTTCTTAACTTGTCTAAGCTTCAGTTTCTTCAGTTCTAAAATGAAGTGAAATCACCAGCCTTAGAAGATAGCAAGAATGAAATAAAGTATGTGTAAAGTGCCTGGTAGGCTATTCGTTTCTATAAACTGAAGGTTTTTTATTGTGATACTTATAACATGAAATTTACTATTGGTGACATTGTGCTCAATACCACTCTCTAGTTTTAAAACATTTTTATCACCCAGACAGAAGACCATACCCATGCAGCAGTCACTTTCTGTTCCTCCCTTTCCCCAGCCCTTGGCAGTCACTCTTCTGCTTTCTGCTTTCTGTCTCTATAGAGTGACCTATTCAGAAGGAAGTTTCATCGAAGTGAAGTCATACAGTATGCGGCCTTTTGTGTCTGCCTTCTTTCATTTAGCATAATGTCTTCAAGCTCCATCCATACTGTAGAATATATTAGCACTTCATTCCTCTGTATGGCTGAATAGTATTACATTCTATGGATACCACATTTTATTTATTAATGCATTGATGAACATTTGGATTGTTTCTACTTTTTGGCTATTATAAATAATGCTGCTGTGAATACTTACATGCAAGGTTTTGCTTGAACACTTGTTATAATTTCTTTGGGATGTATACTCAAGAATGGAATTACTGTGTCATGTGATAATTCTGTGTTTAATAACTTTCTGAGGGCTCACCAAACTTTTCCACAGCAGCTACACAATTTTACATTCCCACCAGCATTGTGCAAGGGGTTTCTCCACAACCTCATCAACACACATTGTTGTTATTTTTAAAAGTATAGCCATCAAGAAACTTCTTATACAATAAACAGGTTATATAATAAATGATACTGGAAAACTGGTAAGGCATTTAAAACATGAATGTATACATACGTACATACATAAAGTTAGACCTAAGCCTCAATCAGAACTGTATCAAACTTTCCCTGACCACCGAAAGAAAACATCTTTTATTTTGGATGCTCACATTACCTTTTGGGCAACCTTAAAATTAGTATTTCCTGTATGAGATATGTCTCCAACTTTGAACTCATTTAAGGACAGAAGCATTTGGCGCTGCCTGAGTCAGAAACTACTATCCCTAATCTTAACAAGAAGACAACTCAAGAAGTGATTCTGAGAAGAATGAAGATATTTTAGTATAGAGGGTATAGTATTCTCAGTTTTCATTTTTTCATTAAGGTTCTCATAGTTGACATAAATTTTAAAATTTTAAGATGTGTTGATGTGCCGGGGGCGGGGGGGGGGGTGGTAAAAAACCTTAAAAGTTTATTGATTGGGCATCTAAAATTTTTTTTAGTGTCCTGACTCTTAATCAGGGATTTACATAATAATTACTTGTGGAACTTTTAAATATGCTAATGACTAGAACCCTTTCTAGATTACAGAAGTCTCCAAAGGTAAAGCCTGGAATTAATATTCCTCAGTAAGAGCCATCACCTACAATATTGATTCTCCAAATTTGGTCTGGGATTCCCTGAGGCTTCCTGAGATCCTTCAGGGTGTTATATTGAGTAGTACAGATTTAGAGATTAAAATATTTTTAAGATTAAAATATTTTTAGATTAAAATCTTTTGAGATTAAAATTTTTATAGTAATATTAAGACAGTGTTTACCTCTTCTATTTTTATTCTCTCATGAATGTACAGCGAAGTTTCCCAAAGTCTTCATGACATGTGAGATAGCACATGATTGAATGCATAAGCAGCTATGAGAATCCAGCTGTCTTCTATTAAGCTGGATACGAAAGAGATCTACAAAAATGTAAAACAGTGCCACTCTTCTTAGGAATTTTTATTTTAAAAATGTTCTTTATGATATATGATGGGTTTGTTACTGTTTTTAAATGAATTAACAAAATTTTTAAAATTTCTCAATTTTAGTGGTAAATATTGGAAAAAAAAATCTTATTGAGATCTGCAATAATTGAAAGTAGAAAGCCATTTGAGACCAGCTTATGACAAGTGAGAACGGTAGAACTTTGGAGAAGAATGAGCAAAAATATATAACTATTACCCATTTTTTGAACACTTACCATATAGTTAATATTAGATTGAGTTTTTCACATTTTTTTTATTTTATCTTTATAATAAACCTGTAACAGAGGCATACTTAACCCCATTTTCACAGGGGTGATTTTAGTTTCAAATAAGTTAACTAGGTGGCGGAGCCAGGGTTTCTATTTAGGTCTGTAGAGTACTTACTCACTACCATAACCTTAAAAAAGCAAGGGTGATCTGTGTACAACTTGCACCCAGGATATCGTTGATAGTTGAGAGCCATGACTCATCTACCTCTACAATATCAGACATTCAAAAAGTAACCTTCAAAATCTTTGTAGACTTAAATACATGTAAATACCATGTGGTGCACTTACCTAAATGAAAGTGTTCCTGTGCTGTTCTCTCAGTGGTCCTCAGTGCGAGGACTGCTGAAGATGAGAAACATAAGCAGGATAGCCTAGGCATGAGTGGATGCAATTGATACAATATATATCTGTTTTGGAAAGGTGATTTTCATGTCATATTGAAACAGGACAAATATTCAGAAACAATGATTAAATTGTGGCCCTTTAGAAAAATATTGTTTTCTCAGACCTCATATTGGGTCAGTGAGTCCTGTGAAGGGACCATTGTGGCAGTGATTGTTTTAACTTGACGATGTCCACCATGGAGAAGCCGGAGAATCGGGTGCTGCTCTGTGTACGTAGAATGAGCGTTAGGGGAATTTTTTCATGTGGTAATATTATAGGTTCCCAAAAAATAAAATCTTGGCTAATTAGAGAAATTTACTTGATCTAGTCCTTTTCAAAGATTTACTTGTTCCCTACAGATAAAAAACTAGTGTGTGAGCATCACTTTTCAAAACACTGATTGTTGGCCCTGGTCGGTTGGCTCAGCGGTAGAGTGTCGGCCTGGCGTGTGGGGGACCCAGGTTCAATTCCCGGCCAGGGCACATAGGAGAAGTGCCCATTTGCTTCTCCACCCCCCCTCCTTCCTCTCTGTCTCTCTCTTCCCCTCCTGCAGCCAAGGCTCCATTGGAGCAGAGATGGCCCGGGCGCTGGGGATGGCTCCTTGGCCTCTGCCCCAGGCGCTAGAGTGGCTCTGGTCGCGGCAGAGCGACGCCCCGGAGGGGCAGAGCATCGCCCCCTGGTGGGCAGAGCATCGCCCCTGGTGGGCGTGCGGGGTGGATCCCGGTCGGGTGCAGGCGGGAGTCTGTCTGACTGTCTCTCCCCGTTTCCAGCTTCAGAAAAATACAAACAAAAAACAAAAAAACAAACAAACAAAAAAACACTGATTCTTTTATCTCCTAGCACAGTAGTCGGCAAACTCATTAGTCAACAGAGCCAAATATCAACAGTACAACGATTGAAATTTCTTTTGAGAGGCAAATTTTTTAAACTTAAACTATGTAGGTAGGTACATTGTTATTAACTTAATTAGGGTACTCCTAAGCTGGCCTTTGCACCCGCACGTGGTATTTTGTGGAAGAGCCGCACTCAAGGGGCCAAAGAGCCACATGTGGTTTGCTGACCACTGTCCTAGTGCCTTCCGTGAAAAATGATTTCAGAGAATAACAGAATTTTTTGCTTAGTAATTGATACTCTGTTTACCATCTTCCTCTGTCCTCACCCCTATCCCAGTGTTGGTTCAGAAGTTCAGTTTGGGGATCAGCATATTTTATAGGAAAATGACTTATTTGCTTATTTGACAAATCTTAATTGTCTAGTGTGTGTCAGGCACTGGGTTAAGACTGAGGATACTATAATGAACCAAAAAATAGATAAGATCACTTATGAAATTTATAGTCTAACAAAGAAGATGGGCATTAAACAAATAATCACATCCATAGGTGTCAGTTTTTTTATTTTGAAAGGTGCTATCAACAGTAGTACATGGTATTATTAAAGAGCCTAATGGGAGGACTGACAGGAAGGTTGGAAGAAGACTGAAGCCAAAGTGGTGAGTAGGGGGGACAGAGTTCTGCTTGTGACAAGTGAAAGGATCGTTTGAGTAGATGGATACTGTGTGCTTCTGGAGCCTAGAGAAGTCTGGGCAGAAGGTAAAATTTGTGAATTGTGTACCAGTAGGTAGTTAATTGAAATTGTTGGCTGAATGAAGATGATTTAGGGAGAGTGTTACACACTGAGGAAAGAAGAGGTCCAGGATCAAGTTTTGAGAAATGCTAGTGTTTAGTAAACCGCTAGAGTAGGATGTCGAGGAGCGGAGACAGATGGAGGTCAGATAAATAAGAGGAAAACCAGTAGAATACAGGGTTAAATATGTCAAGAGGAAAGAAGCTTTTAAAGCATAGCAAATAAAATTCAGAGTCTTCATCATGGCTTAGAAGGAAGGCCCTGTGTGTTCTGATCCCTTCCCCTCTTTGACGTCATCTCTCATCATCTTCTGCTGGCCTGCTTTCATTCTTCAAACGTGTCAGGCTCTTTCCTACCTCAGAACCTATGTGCTTGGTGTTCCTTCTGCTGGGATGTTCTTCCCCCAGTTCAGATGTCATCTCAGAGAAGAACAGCCAACCCTGCACTCCCATTTGTAGGGTTGTCAGACTCTATCAAGCTTTGAATTTCATTATATAATTAAGATTAAATTTTGTTTGGGCCTCAAGCTCAGTTCCAAATCAAATATGTAGGACATGTTAAAGAGAATTAATTTTACAGAAATGTTTACCAACAATGGTAAAGAAGAACTTTCAGATTTTAGAGTGCATTTCCTTAAGGCATCTTGACATGAACGGATTCAGTGGTGAGAGCTCCGTCTCTTTTATAGCCTCCCACCACATGGATTGCACGCCGGAGGAGTAGGGAAAGCGGAAAAGGAGTGTGCGGCCCACTTGGTTAGTATGTAGAAATAGTGAATGACAGGTATGTCACGGAACTGGTAATCCACTGGGTACACAGCAATAGTAACCTAGATGATTATTTTCTGAATGATGGGATACCACTTGATGAAGATGTTGTAAAGCCAGTTTAAAGCTGTCTGTGAGTTCACTTCAGTTCAGCAAACGTTTCCTGAACTGACAGCAGAGAAGTGATGGGAGGTTGGGAGCTGGGGCCTGAGGGAGAGCTGCTGATCCACCGTGTGCTGATCAAGTTCTTCCCCAGCTAAAGACAAATAACTCCACCACTCTTCTTTCAAAATATAAAGATCAGTTCTTAAATTACAGGGCCAGAAAGCATAAATGGCCAGACAATCTAGGATGGTTTTATATGATAGTATTTCACTTGCCAGTTTTGGGCTTCATAAAACTCTGCACAGGGGAGAAAGTGACCTTTGAAGAACCTTTTTTGGTAACTACTTTTTATTTTTAAAAAGCCATTTTTGTAACTGTCGTGGTTGGTGTGTATTGAATGTACTTTTGTTATCTTAAACATCAACCCCGAGCTCATGGACTTTCCTTATATAGCTTTCCTCTCTCCATAATTTGGCACAAGAATGCTTTCTAGTGCTGAATGTTTTCTTTTTCTAATGGTTTCTTCTCACAGCAGTATTGGCCTTTCATCTGGTTTTATATCTTATTTTAGAAATGGCCTTGTTCTCAGATTTTATTTTAAATGTTGGTCAGTTCAAGCCTTGCTGCAAATGGCTTTTATGTCTGTGGAAGACAGAGAAAAGTTTTTTAATCAGCCTAAATTAAAATAAGAGAATTTTCACATGGACCTAGTAACAAAAATCATTGCAAAGATACTAAAAATTAATGCTAAGCTGCTCCCATGGAAGAATTTGAAGACCAGAGTAAAGGTTACAAAATATTGATGAAAATTTATTATTTTTATTATTTACAGAAGGCAATAACATATTCTAGAGAGCTATAACTCTAACACATAAACCAAATAAGCTATTCCTAAGAAAGGGAATATACCAAACTACTTACCTTGGTTATCTTGGAGAGGGGGCTGCTGCCAATGTTCAGGGAGCAGCAGCATTATTGTGATATTGCAATTAAGTCTGTGACCATTAGAGTCAAATCTGGATTTCATTTTACCACTTATTAGGCTATGATTTTATGACTTTGGGAAAACTTCTTAATCTCTCTGGACGTCAGTCTTAGCTGAAGAAGTAACAGTACACACATTGTTGAGTTTGCTATGAAGGAGTTACCGTAGGGCTGTTACATCATTCACACTAGCCGATGGCAGCCTCTGTCACTGCTACTACTACTGTTATCACTACTTGGCTAATAGAACACAGGGCATTGACATAGTGATTATTATTGAATGATGTAAAACAGTCAGCTGCTTAAAGACTGGATACTGAGTTAGGCAGTTTTTCAACATACCTTCCAGCTTATTTTATCTTCCTGTTAATTCAGAGGAAGCACCATGGCTATCAGTTTTGATTTGTCCTAGTAAAATAATACTTCACTCTTGGGTACCTTGGTTAGAACCTGGTCTTTACTATAATTAAAATGAAATTCCTGATCCTCTATATTTTATACTCAAGAGCTTACTCTGCATTGCTAGGGTAAATTGTCAACCATTGTTAAATGAAACATCCCTACTATTTCGTAGCACCCTACATAGAATTACCATGTGAGAAGCAGATGCCCTGGTGACTTGCATTTGTAGTTCTTGTAGAAACCACTATTTTCTCTGTACCTGATAGAATACAAATAACATGTCTCTTTTGGATAGTAGTCCCTTGGCCTCCCTTGTATTTCAGGAAGATCACTGCCCATTTCTTATAAATATCCCTCAGAGCCCCCGAAGTAAATTTTACTGAGGTCACCTCACTTCTATTTATACCCTGGAAAATCTCAATAAACTATCCTTTTGTTATTAGTGAACATCTGTATATATACTTTCTGTGAGGCAGTACTAGAAAAAAATAGTCATAGGTTGGAAAATCTAGGCCTTATAGTTTTGGGAGGGGAGATATTGTTTTTGTTTTAGTTATTACAGTGTTATTGACTATATTTCCTATGCTGCATTCTACATCCCTGTGACTGTTTTATAACAACCAACTTGTACTTCTTAATTCCTTTAGTTTTTTCACCAAGTCTAACCCATTTTAGGTACTATGTAACAGCCACAGTAAAATACAGGGTATGGCAAAAGCAGGTTTATAGTTGTTCATCTGGACAATAAGACAATAATAAAGAATAATACAAGAATAAACTGTTTCACATACTCACAACTGTAAACCTACTTTTGCCCGACCCTGTATATCTGAGCATTTTTCTGTACCTATTTGCAATGCTGCTGTTTGCGAGGATGTTGTGCTTTTCCAGTTTACAACTGAGGAAGCCTGTCATCATCATTAGCACTCATTCATTCAACTTGAGCACCTGTTTTATCTTAGACACTGGAGATGCAAATATGCATAAAACATGAGTCGTCCTCTGGAAAAATTTATCATTTATTGGGAGAGAAAGATACTGAAATACATAATTACATTTTAAAGTGATATGTTCTGTATAATAAATATATGAACAAAGTGTTATAGTCATATAAAGGGAGGAATAGGCCCTGGCCAGTTGGCTCAGTGGCAGTGCATCAGCTTGGAGTGTAGAAGACCCAGGTTTGATTTCCAGGCAGGGTACACAGGAGAAATGACCATCTGCTTCTCCACCTCTCTCTCTCTCTCTCTCATCCTGATCCCCTCCTGCAGCCATGGCTCAAATGAGCAAGATGGCCCTGGGCTCTGAGGATGGCTGCCTGGCCTCGCCTCAGGCACTAAAATAGCTTGGTTGCCAAGCATTGGAACAGTGGTCCCAGATGGGCAGAGCGTCAGCCCCAGACGCATTCAGGAGTCTGTCTCTCTGCCTCTCTGACTCTCACTTGATTAAAAAAAAAAGGAATAATAAATTTGGGGTTATATGGCAAGGTTACAAAAAGAAAGTAACATTTGAACCAAGTCTTGAAGGATAGATGGGAATTTCCCATTTTTTTGTTTGTTTTTCTCATTACACATATGTACGTACATATATATATATATACATATATATATGTATGTATATATATATTAGCGAGAGGGAAGGAGACACAGGAACAGACAGAAAGGAAGAGAGATGAGAAGCATCAATTCTTCATTGGAGCACCTTATTTTTTCAATGATTGCTTTCTAATATGTGCCTTGGACTGGGGAGCTCCAGCCAAGCCAGTGCCCCCTTGCTCAAGCCAGCAACCTTGGGCTCAAACCAGCAACCATGGGGTCATGTCTATGATTCCACACTCAAGCCAGTGACCCCATGCTCAAGTTGGCGACCTGAGGGTTTTGAACCTGGATCCTCAGCATTCCAGGCCGATGCTCTATCCACTTCACCACTGCCTGGTTGGGCTTTCATTATGTACATTTTTATTATTTTTTTATTGAGTGTGTTGGGGTGACATGGTTAAACCATACAGGTTTCAACTGTACAACTCAGCAAACATTATCTGTATACTACATCATGCGGTGGAACTTGTCATTTGGAGAGAGAAGCAAGGATGGGCATTAGAGAATAAATAGGGAACAGCCTATGCAAAGGCGTAACATCATGCAGGGGTGTGCTGTGTAAGAAGGATGTCTTCATTGCTCCTGGAGAAGTCTTTGGGAAAGAAAGTTGAGTCAAAGTGAGGAGTTTAAATTTTATCCTTTGAACAGTTGGGAAATCATTAAAGATTTTTAAATTAGGGCTGATATAATCAGATTTGGTGGAAGAAGAAAGACAAGTGTCTCTGACACAAGATAAAAAGCTGTTGTCATTTTCTAAGCAAAACACAAAAGTTGGTTTACACTAAGACAGTATCTGAGGTGATACAGAGATGTCTCTAGATTTCAGACAGCTTTCCTAGTTGTAAACATTATAATTTTGTGCTCAAAATGAAAAAGGAAATGGGGCAGTGGGAAAGAGGTGGTGGAGGGGATGTGGTTTGGGCCATTAGGTGGGTTAACTGAGATTAGCAGAATTGGGGGAAATGTAACAAGAGAAACAGAATTGTTCTTTATTTTTGTTTTGTGTTTATTTGGGGGAGCCAGGCAAGGTAGGTTCAGTGTTTTCAGGGATATTTTAATAGGCAAGTCTGGATCTGAATCTTGAGAGAGATGTTACCATAGTAATATTTTTGAGTTCTTACTGTTTATTTTTCCATTAGAAACTAAGGTTCTCAGAGGTCAACTGATCATGGTCTCAAGAAGGTGGCTGTAGAACCAAAACATAAATTCCTGAGCTTCACACCAATGAGGCCCTGAGTAAAGTGGGCCTCTGAAAGAAAAAATGAATCTTGATTTTCTCTGTAATTGTTTTACCAGTTTATTTCCCAGAGCATCATTACTTATAAAAAAAAAACACCCCAAAACTTATATGTATATTCACAGTCCTTTTTTTTTTGCAGTATTTTTTCTTATCTTAATGGTATTTGACTGATGACAGACAAGTGAAGAATGCAACTAACTGATGAACCCCAGATCTCTTCTTTTATTCTAGGAAACCTTAAAATTCAAAGATTAGGTAATCCTCAAGAAATACTCATTACTTCATATATGTTTGATCTAAACTTAGTTATTGCCCTGAGGGGACTGTGTTAATGAAGATACAGTGTGCCCTGGCTGGTTGGCTCAGCAGTAGAGTGTCAGCCCAGTGGAAGTCCTGGGTTCGATTCCTGGGCAGGGCACACAGGAGAAGTGCCCATCTGCTTCTCCACCCTTCCCCCTCTTCTTTCTTTCTATCTCTCTCTTCCCCTCCTGCAGCCAAGGCTCCTTTGGAGCAAAGTTGACCTGGGAGCTGAGGATGGCTCCTCCTCAAGCACTAGAGTGGCTCTGGTTGCAATGGAGCAACACACCAGAAGGGCAGAGCATCGCCCCATAGTGGGCATGCCAGGTGGATCCTGGTTGGGCATATGCGGAAGTCTGTCTCTCTGCCTCCCTGCTTCTCACTTCAGAAAAATACCCCCCCCCCCCAAAAAAGATACATCATCCACTTCTGTAGGAATTAAATTTTTTTTTTTTTATGTTTGAATTGTGGAGCTATCGTTCTTTTTGAAAATCAAAGAGTAAAATAGTACTTCAAAATCCACCCTTACCCCCTCCCCAATTTTCGTGGTCATTCAGCATTAATTGAAACACTTGGGTGATGGTGAAAGTCTTGGGACAAGGATAATCACCGTACATAGCTGATGTTCTTTTTTCACATATTTAAAAACTAATTAGAACACTTTATCCACATGAAATTCTAGTTCTATTACACTCTAGAGCAGGTGTTCCCAAACTACAGCCCGCGGGGCTGCATGCGGCCCCCTGAGGCCATTTATCCAGCCCCCCCCCCCCGCCCCCGCACTTCCAGAAGGGGCACCTCTTTCATTGGTGGTCAGTGAGAGGACCACTGTATGTGGTGGCCCTCCAACGGTCTGAGGGACAGTGAACTGGCCCCCTGTGTTAAAAAGTTTGGGGACCCCTGCAGTCTAGAGTCTCTGTGTGGCTTGCTGGGCTGTGGTATTTTTCCTTGACTTTGTTCCCGATTACTGTGAAGTGTAGTTGCCTGCTGTTGCACCAGAGTGGTTATAACTATATTTAGTAAACCATAGGGTTTGTAAAGCATTTGCAAATTCTTTCAGGATAAAATAGTTTCTATAAATGTTTTTAATGAAACTATTATTATCACCCATTAGAGAAATACAGCAGCTAATATGTGTGGATTTGTGGACAAGACAGAGGCACAAAACTTGTTTTTTTCCTTAAGAGCTCAGGGAGTATTTTAAATACTTAAAATTAATCATATGAATCCTATTTTTGTACTCTTAATCTTCAATTGCAGAGCTTTTACTCAAGTGTTTACCTTTGGTCCAACATTTCGAGCAGAAAATTCTCAGAGCCGGAGACACCTGGCAGAGTTTTATATGGTAGAAGCAGAGATTTCTTTTGTTGAGAGCCTTCAAGATCTCATGCAGGTAGGTACACAAGTTTTAAAATAGTTTCTGAATGTCAGGCAACTGTGACATTAAAATGCTTCTGCATATATTTTTACTTCTGTGCATTACAGTTGTTCATAGAGTGAAGAGGATGGAGAACAACTACTTAATAACCGTCTGTTGAATGTCTTTAGTACCATAACCAGAAAGATTTAGGTTCCTATCCCAGATCTGCCATTAACTTTGTTTTGATGTTACCTAACCTTGATGATCTTTACCTTCCTCAGCTGTAAAATGAGAATAGTACCTATTTTGTAAGGTTATCATGAGGGTTAAAAGAAACAATGTATATAATGTAAAGCACCTAATACAAGATCTGGCACATAGCAGGCTTAGTAAATTGTAGCTCCTGTTATTTTCTAGGCAAATAAAACAACTTCATGGTTAGAGAAACTTCTATATAGTTATGTCAGAAAGCATCCACAGGAGCTGTCAGAGTTTTGTTTGAGGGACAAGGGATAAGGCTGGAGAGGAAGTCAATCAAAACAGCACAATATTGACAGAAAAACAGACATACAGACTAGTGGAACAGAATCAAGAACCCAGAAATAAAACCACATATATATGGACAAATCATCTTTGACAAAAGAGCCAAAAACACACAATAGAGAAAAGAAAGCCTCTTCAATAAGTGGTGCTGCGAAAATTGGAAGACCACATGCAAAAGAATGAAACTTGATTATACCTTGTCGCCTTGAACAAAAATTAGTTCAAAATGTATCAATGCCCTAAATATAAGATCTGAAACAATAAATTACATAGGAAAAAACATAGGTACTAAAATTATAGACCTTGGCCATAGAGAACATTTTATGAATTTGACTCCAAAGGCAAGGGAAATAAAGACAAAAATAAATGAATGGGACTATATCAAACTAAAAAGCTTCTGCACAGCAAAAGAAACTGACAACAAAACAGACAAACAGACAACCAAATGGGAGATGATATTTATAAACAACAGCTCTGATAAGGAGTTAATATCCAAAATATAAAAAAAACTCACAAAGCTCAGCAACAAACAAGCAAACAATCCAATTAAAAAATGGGGATAGGGCCCTGGCTGGTTGGCTCAGTGGTAGAGTGTCAGCCAGGTGTGTGGAAGTCCCAAGTTTGATTCCCACCAGGGCACACAGGAGAAGCACCATCTGCTTCTCCACCTCTCCCCCTCTCCTTTCTCTCTGTCTCCCTCTTCCCCTCCCACAGCCAAGGCTCCATTGGAGCAAAGTTGGTCCAGGTACTGAGGATGGCTCCATGGCGTCCACCTCAGGTGCTAGAATGGCTCCAATTGCAATGGAGCAATGCCCCAGATGGGCAGAGCATCGCCCCCTAGTGGGCATGCTGGGTGTATCCCAGTCGGGCACATGTGGGAGTCTGTCTGCCTCCCTGCTTCTCACTTCAGAAAAATACAAAATAATAATAATAAATTTTAAAAATGGGGATAGGACCTGAACACGTTCCCCAAGAGGACATACAAATGGCCAACAAATATATGAAACGATGCTCATCTTCACTAACTGTTCGAGAAATGCAAATCAAAACTACCATGAGATACCACCTCACACCTGTTAGATTGGATATTATCAACAAGACAGGTAATAACAAGTGTTGAAGAAACTGTGGAGAAAAAGGAACCCTCATTCCCTGCTGGTAGGAATGCAGATTAGTACAACCATTATGGAAGAAAATATTGTGGTTTTTCAAAAAATTTACAAATACTATATGACCTCCCTATTTCTTCTTTTTTGACTCTGTCTCTACTACCCCAACATATATTCCAGAGGCAAAGGTTACAAAAACAATACATAAATTATGTTAGAATTTAGCCCTGGCCAGATAGCTCGGTTGGTTAGAGTATTGTCCCAAAGCACAGATTTGCCAGTCAGGGCACATACAGGAACAGATCAGTGTTCTCCTCTCTCTCTCTCTCTCACTTCATCTTTCTCTGAAATCAGTAAAATAAGCATTAACCCTTTGAGTAGTGAAGTTTTTTTTTATGTTCGCTGATTCCTGGGAGTTTTGTTTTTTTTTCAAAAAATGAAATTAGGCCCTGGCCAGTTGGCTCAGTGGTAGAGCATCGGCCTGGCATGCAGGAGTCCTGGATTCAATTCCTGGCCAGGGCACACAGGAGAAGTGCCATCTGCTTCTCCACCCCTCCCCCTCTCCTTCCTCTCTATCTCTCTCTTCCCCTCCCACAGCCAAGGCTTCATTGGAGCAAAGTTGGCCCGGGCACTGAGGATGGCTCTGAGGCCTCTGGCCTCAGGCGCTAGAATGGCTCTGGTTGCAACAGAGCGACGCCCCAGATGGGCAGAGCATCGCCCCCTGGTGGGCGTGCTGGGTGGATCCCGGTCGGGCGCATGCGGGAGTCTGTCTGACTGCCTCCCTGTTTCCAACTTCAGAAAAATAAAAAAATAATAAAATTAGTTCCAGTTACGGTTTTATTAACTTAAAATCATGTTTGTTTGGGTCCTGGCCAGTTAGCTCAGTGGTAGAGCGTCGGCCTGGCGTGCAGGAGTCCCGGGTTTGATTCCTGGCCAGGGCACACAGGAGAAGCGCCCATCTGCTTCTCCACCCCTCCCCCTCTCCTTCCTCTCTGTCTCTCTCTCTTCCCCTCCCGCAGCCAAGGCTCCATTGGAGCAAAAGTTTGCCCGGGCGCTGAGGGTGGCTCTGTGGCCTCTGCCTCAGGCGCTAGAATGGCTCTGATTGCGGCAGAGCGACGCCCCGGATGGGCAGAGCATCACCCCCTGGTGGGCGTGCCGGGTGGATCCCAGTTGGGCGCATGCAGGAGTCTGTCTGACTGCCTCCCCGTTTCCAACTTCAGAAAAATGCAAAAAAAAAAAAAAAAAATTATGTTTGTTTGATAACCAATTTATAGAAATAAGAACATACATATACCTTTTTTTAATGTTGCCTTACACATTTTTAAAATAAAGATTTTTATACGATCATACTCTGGATGATCAGGAGGCATTAGGATATACATGAACGTTTGTACTATTCAAAGGGTTAAAAAAAAGTGGCATTTGGCTAACTGGATCAGATGACATAAATAATTCCTTATAGTCTTGCAGTACCAAATACTTAAAAATCATTAGAAGTTATTAACCATTGTCATTTTTATTTTATAATTATATATTCTATAATTAATGCTTATGTATTTGGTATTCCACTAAGTGGGACTTAGGGCAAGCACTGTTGAAAAGATTTAATTAATTAAAAGATAAACTTTCCTCCTAAAGATAGATGAAAACAGTCTGCTCCCCTGAGAAATTAACTCTTGCTTCTCTTAAACTTCCTTTCTTTATTCATTACGTTATGTGGGAACTATTATCTTGATGAAGAGTAGTCTCTTAAATATTAAATTAGAATATTGTAGGCCCTGGCTGGTTGGCTCAGTGGTAGAGCATTGGCCTGCGTGTGGAAGTCCCGAGTTCGATCCCTGCCAGGGCACACAGGAGAAGCGCACATCTGCTTCTCCATCCTTCCCCCTTTTCTTTCTCTCTATCTCTCTCTTCCTCTCCCGTAGCCAAGGCTCCACTGGAGCAAAAGTTGGCCCAGGCACTGAGGATGGCTTCATGGCTTCTGCCTCAGGCACTAGAATGACTCTGGTTGCAATGGAGCAACAGCCCAGATGGACTGAGCATTGCCCCCTGGTGGGCATGCCTGGTAGATCCCATTCAGGCACATGCAGAAGTCTGTCTCTCTGCCTCCCTGCTTCTCACTTCAAAAAAATACCAAAAAAAATTAGAGTATTGTAACAAAAGATTTTTCCCCTCATGAAGTATAGCAATTAAATATTACTATTTTAGTGCCATTGAGTAATATACTTTTATTTATTTATTTATTTATTTATTTATTTATTTATTTATTTATTTTTAGTGAGAGGAGGGGAGGCAGAGATAGACTCCTGCCTGCACCTTGATGGGAATCTACCCTGCAAGCCCACAGGGGGATGGTGCTCTGCCCATCTGGGGCCCTTGCTCCATTGCAATTGGAGCCATTTTTTTAGCACCTGAGATGGAAGCCATGGAGCCATCCTCAACACCCAGGCCAACTCACTCTAATTGAACCTTGGCTGCAGGAGGGGAGAAGAGAGAGAGAAGTGAGGGAGTGGGGTGAAGAAGCAGATGGGCACTTCTCCTGTGTGCCTCAACTGGGAATCGAACCCAGGACATCCACACGTCGGGCTGATGCTCTACCACAGTCAGCCGGCCAGGGAGTAATATACTTTTTAAAACATCTGAGAATTATGCTAACCTTCCAGTTAAGTTTCTTTTTTCTTTTTTTTTTTCAGATATATTTATAGAGCATAGTCTGAAAGTCAAGGTTAGAGAAGCTAGTGATTTATTTCTTCAAATGGAAATTTACTACTCATGAAAGACACCGACTTAACAGCTCCAGTGGTCAAAGTCTCCATCTCACAAATAAGTGTATTGTTTCCTCAGCAGTTCCAGCACAACATCCCGCCTACCTGTTCCTATTTCTGCCCAGTATGCATTGGCTTTTCTTAGTGATTGTAGATATGGGTCTTCATAAATCATTTAGTTACTCAGTGATTTCTTTATCTCACTGCTAGATTGAAGTGATACAGCCTCAACGTAAAACATCTTTAGCCTCCTTTTGCTTTCTTTCATCTGATTATTCACTTATTTCTTACTTCTATACACCATATATATATATATATATATCCAAAAATAAAAATGCAATATATATATAAATATAAAGATATAATGTATAAATACATCTGGTTGTCACTTGGTAACTAAGTACTCCATACCCAGTCATGTTAAATGACTTCAGCAGTCGCCTGTGCCCCCACTGTGTTTGCAGCCGTGATAGGGCCAGTGCAGGAGGACCAGCCTCTGAGGTAGCCTGTACTGGATAAATGCATGTATTTTTACGAGTCAGCACTTGGAAACTGTGATATGATTTTAATCACTTCAAATAAAAATTTTCAGTTTTGGTTAAAAATATTATAGAAATAGTTTCTATTTCAATCACCTTTTTCTTCAATGAACAAATTTTTCCCATGAGATTTCTGTGGTCATGTCTAGTAAAATGAATTCTTTTATGGGGTAGGTAAAAGTAGTTTCACTGTTGTTTGTATGGAAGATAATATAATAATAAGTGATAATACAAAATTACACTCCTGGCCCTGGCCAGTTGGCTCAGCGGTAGAGCGTCGGCCTGGCGTGCGGGGGACCCGGGTTCGATTCCCAGCCAGGGCACATAGGAGAAGCGCCCATTTGCTTCTCCACCCCCCCCCTCCTTCCTCTCTCTCTCTCTCTCTTCCCCTCCCGCAGCCAAGGCTCCATTGGAGCAAAGATGGCCCGGGCGCTGGGGATGGTTCCTTGGCCTCTGCCCCAGGCGCTAGAGTGGCTCTGGTCGCAGCAGAGCGGCACCCCGGAGGGGCAGAGCATCGCCCCCTGGTGGGCAGAGTGTTGCCCCTGGTGGGCGTGCCGGGTGGATCCCGGTCCGGCGCATGCGGGAGTCTGTCTGACTGTCTCTCCCCGTTTCCAGCTTCAGAAAAATACAAAAAAAAAAAAGGAAAAAAAGCAAAATTACACTCTTGTTTTATGTACTCACAACTGTAAGTCTACTTTTGCCTACCCCATTCTCATTGTATTATATAATTTCTTATTACTTTATGCTTTTAGCAAAGCAAAAAATATATCTATTTAGATATAGATGTATCTTGTTGCCTCTCTAATTTTAAAGTTTATTCATTTACCACTGACTGAAGGAAACACTTTTCAAAGTGTCTCACTCTTCACAATATCTGTTGTGTGCTTCTGTGAGCCAGGTACTAAGCCATCTTCTACATGGATTATTTCATTTAATTCTCACAACAACCCTATAAGCTAGGTATTGTTATTGTTATGATTCCACAATTGAGTATATTGAAATTTAGAGAGGTACCAATTTTAGCTGTTTATTTGACATCCTACTTCTATATCAGTATTGAAACTGTTAACAAAAGATTTAAATGTTTTTCTTTCTCTCCTTACCCCCTTTGAGAAGTTGCAATGCCTCCTCTAATCATTCTGGAAAACTGAACCTGCTGTAGTAAATACATCAGGATTAAGAGGCCTGATGGATTACAGTCGCTAAAACCGGGAAAGCAAACCTTACAAGAGCCCGAACCGGTTTCTCATATAAAGTAGCTTACATGTCAGGCAATTCTGTGTCATTTCTCGTAGGTTATGGAGGAGCTCTTCAAGTCTGCAACAATGATGGTTCTCTCAAATTGTCCTGAAGATGTTGAACTCTGTCATAAATTCATAGCTCCTGGCCAAAAGGTAATTACTTTTGTGGATAAAGCCCAATACATCTACTCTTTAAATACAGCTAGTGCTTGACTTACAACCACGATTGGTTCTGACAGTCTGGTCGTAACATGATTTGGTCGTAAGTTGAGTAGGCCATATGTACAGTACTGTGAAATGATGTTATAAAAATCTTTAAGTCATATTTTATCATAATTTTCTTTCATTATTTTTATGTCATAATTTTCTTTGTTCATTTTATGCCATTTGTATCATCTCTACACCATTTTATTTCCTATTTTTACATTCGTCAGGTTTAAGTAAAACACTACATTACCAGGACAACTAGTTTTAATATTTGCAAAGACAATTTCCTCTTGGTAGACATCTTGGGAGGGGTTTGATGAAAAATATCCAAGACACAAAACATAAATTGCTGTACCAAGTCTGGGATAACAGTTGAAATGGTGCATGCAGAGATGGTAGTGCTGCCGGAAGCTGGTCCGCACTGTTGTATGCCCAGCTGGGCAATGCTTGTTGCTGCCAGACGCGGAGCAGTCGTGGCTAGCGATTGTGGTCGTAAAGTCAAATGGTCATAAGTTGCATAGGTCGTTAAGTCGATCAATATTTGTATGTTAATTACATATAATGAATATAAGTACATTTAATAATAATTTTTTTCTCTTTTTTCACCAAGGACAGATTAGAGCATATGCTAAAAAACAACTTTTTAATGTAAGTAGATGTTATACTTTCTCTGAACTTTATTCATACTTTATCATCATATTTATCACACTATATTACATTTTTTGTTTATATATCTGCTTATCACACTACCTAAACTCAAGGAAGGCCCATGTTTTAATTATTTTTATAGCTCTTATATCTGGTTCAAGGTTGATAATGTTTCATGAATAAATAAATAAATAAACTATAGCAAAACAAATAAACATAGTAATTATTAACTATATTGATCCAATTCAAATTATAACTTCAGTAATCAAAATTTGGCTTATTAAAAAACAAACTTAAAACACATACCTGTAATGTCTGCTTCTCAGTTTTTTTCTTTCTTTTTTTTCTTTACCTTCCTTGCTAAAATCTGATAATATATTATCAACATTTTGCCACTTCTTTTTAACGCATTACACATATATTGCTTCATTTCCACTATAATTCTATTCGAATGGTACTTGATAATTGGACTGGTTGTTTATTTCAACCATGTTAATCAGATAGGCATATAAGACTTAGTATTTAATGTATTGCAGTGTGTATAGATAGGAAGCAAGTTTGATACTAGAAGAGTAGAAAAATGTTTCTGAAAATAAGTTGAGATCATTATTCACTTGCAGTTTTTTGGTTTAGGAAGTTTTTGTTCTAACAAAGATTTCAACCTGTCCTAGAGGAGGGGAATAAAAAACTTGGCAGATTGACCAAGTTCAGAATTTCAGGTGTCAGCCTAGCCCTAGACCATCAAGCTACAAGTTAAAAGTGATGAGTTGCTGAGCCTGAATGCATAGCAAGGCCACAGAGGTGGGAACAGAGAAGGAGGCAACAATCAGCAGCCCTGTGATAGAGAATCGAAAGGCAGTAAAGTATAAGTGAAGGCTTTTGAGGTTTTTTCTTTCACTTAAATTTATATTTTTGTTTGTTTAGAGAGGAGGGGGGAGAGAGAGAGAAAGAGAGAGAGAGAGAAGGGGGAGGAACAGGAAGCATCAACTCCCATATGTGCCTTGACCAGGCAGCCAGGGTTTTGAACCGGCAACCTCAGTGTTTCCAGGTTGACGCTTTATCCACTGCGCCACCACTTAAATTTATATTGAGTACTTAATATGTGTCAGGCATTGTTCTAGTATCTAAAAACTATCTTTTTTTTTTTCTGCTTCTGAGGTTTTATTAACATGACTTTTTAAAAACAAGCATCCATACCACAGTGGAAGGAGAGAATGGAAAAAGAGAAGGAAGGGAGGGGAGGGAAGGGCTGGGGGAAGGAATTCTGCTCTTTTGGTAATAAACCCCAGGTTCTTCCCATCATGAATTCTGCAGTCCCACAGAGAAACATGGTCCTTAAAAACCGTGTGCCACTTTTTTAGTACGATCTTCTTCCAACAGTACCAGTTTAGGTTGTGATCAACTTCTTAGGTCCTGGATGGTGTCACCAGTGTTCACTTCTTGCAGACCTTCCCCAGACCACTGTAGCATACAGCCTCAATCATCTTGTCTGGAGCTTGAATCGCTTAGAACAGGGGTTCTAAGTGATTAGAACCTTTTTATACCTACCGCCCACTTTTTTTTTTTCCTACCGCCCACTTTTGTATCTCTGTTAGTAGTAAAATTTTCTTACTGCCCACCGGTTCCACAGTAATGGTGATTTATAAAGTAGGGAAGTAACTTTACTTTATAAAATTTATAAAGCAGAGTTACAGCAAGTTAAAGCATATAATAATTACTTACAAAGTACTTTATGTTGGATTTTCGCTAAGTTTGGCAGAATAAATCTGTATAAAACAACTTACTCGGCCCTGGCCGGTTGGCTCAGCGATAGAGGGTCGGTCTGGCGTGCGGGGGACCCGGGTACGATTCCCGGCCAGGGCACATAGGAGAAGCGCTCATTTGCTTCTCCACCCCCACCCCCCTCCTTCCTCTCTGTCTCTCTCTTCCCCTCCCGCAGCCAAGGCTCCATTGGAGCAAAGATGGCCCGGGCGCTGGGGATGGCTCCTTGGCCTCTGCCCCAGGCGCTAGAGTGGCTCTGGTCGCAGCCGAGCGACGCCCCCTGGTGGGCAGAGCGTCGCCCCTGGTGGGCGTGCTGGGTGGATCCTGGTCGGGCACATGCGGGAGTCTGTCTGATTGTCACTCCCCGTTTCCAGCTTCAGAAAAATACAAAAAAAACAAAAAAAAAACAAAAAAAAAAACAACTTACTCTAGTTAAATCTATCTTTTTATTTATACTCTGTTTGCTCCACTACCGTCCGCCATGAAAGCTGGAACATCCACTAGTGGGCAGTAGGGACCAGGATGACTACCACTGGCTTCAAACCTGCCAGCACCACAATCTGCTTGCCCTAGAGCAGAGCCAGGGCCATAAAAACTGTGTTAAAGCTGTAAACAAAGCAGATTAAATTCTCTGCCTTCACTGAGCTCACATTTCTGGTGGAGGTAATAATTGCGAAAGAACAAGATAAGTAAGTAAAACATGCATTTTGTAAGAAAGAGTAATATTGGCCCTGGCCGGTTGGCTCAGCGGTAGAGCGTCGGCCTGGCGTGCGGGGGACCCGGGTTCGATTCCCGGCCAGGGCACATAGAAGCGCCCATTTGCTTCTCCACCCCCACTCCTTCCTCTCTGTCTCTCTCTTCCCCTCCTGCAGCCAAGGCTCCATTGGAGCAAAGATGGCCCGGGCGCTGGGGAGGGCTCCTTGGCCTCTGCCTCAGGTGCTAGAGTGGCTCTGGTCGCTGCAGAGCGACGCCCCGGAGGGGCAGAGCGTCGCCCCTGGTGGGTGTGCCGGGTGGATCCCAGTCGGGCGCATGTGGGAGTCTGTCTGTCTCTCCCCGTTTCCAGCTTCAGAAAAATACAAAAAAAAAAAAAAAAAGAAAGAATAATATTAAGGAGAAAAAGCCCAGAGAAGAAAAAGTAGGCAGAGAAGACAAAAGAATGAGGAGATAGATTTTTTTAGATATTATAACAGGGAAGATCTCACTGAGCTGATGTTTGAGTAAAGTGAAAGAACTAGCTGTATGGATATGTGAGAAAAGAATATTCCAGGCAGAGGGAATAGGAAGTACAAAGGCCCTGAGATTGGAGCATCCTGATGTGTTCAAGTACTAGTGAAGAGTGAGTAAGGACAAGGATAGTAGAAAATAAGGTAGGAAACGAAGGAGGTGGGAAAAGCACTTGCAGCCTTTTAGATCACCTTTTAGGAGTTTGGGTTTGTACTTGGATGAGGTGGGGAAGCCACTGAAAGGTTCTCTGCAGAGGGCTAACAAGATCTGAATTGGACTTAACAGGATCACTCTTGCTGCTTGTTAAGAATAAGCTGTCGTAGGACAAAAGTGAGAGCAGAAAGCCAACTAGATTATTATAGTCACCTAGGTGAGAGGAAATGGTTTGGATTATGTATTAGAGTTCTCCAGAGAAATGAGACCAACATGCACATAGAGAAAGATTTATTTAAGGAATCAGCTCACCCACTTGTGGAGGTTTGACAAATTCCAAATCTGATGGAGCAGTCCAGCAGGCTGGAGGCACAGGGAAGGGGGTTGCAGTTAGAATCCAAAGGCCGCCCTGGCCAGTTGGCTCAGTGGTAGAGCGTCGGCCTGGCGTGTAGGAGTCCCAGGTTCGATTCCTGGCCAGGGCACACAGGAGAAGCGTCCATCTGCTTCTTCACCCCTCTCCCTCTCCTTCCTCTCTGTCTCTCTCTTCCCCTCCCGCAGCCAAGGCTCCATTGGAGCAAAGTTTGCCCGGGCACTGAGGATGGCTCTGTGGCCTCTGCCTCAGGCGCTGGGATGGCTCTGGATACAACAGAGCGACGCCCCGGATGGGCAGAACATCGCCCCCTGGTGGGCATGCTGGGTGGATCCCTGTCGGGCGCATGCGGGAGTCTGTCTGACTGCTCCCCGTTTCCAGCTTTGGAAAAATGCCAAAAAAAAAAATCCAAAGGCCGCCTGGCCAGATGGTGGTGCAGTGAATAGAGCATCAAACTGAGACACAGAGGACCCAGGTTCATAACCCCAAGGTCACCAGCTTGAGCACCGGCTCATCCAGCTTGAGGGCGGGATCTCTGGCTTGAGCCCAAGGTTGCCGGCTTGAGCAAGGGGTCACTCTGCTGTAGCCCTCCTGTCAAGGCACATAAGAGAAAGCAATCAATGAACTCCTAAGGTGCCACAATGAAGAATTGGTGTTTCTCATTTCTCTCCCTTCCTGCCTGTCTGTCCCTGTCTGTCCTTCTCAGTCTCTCTCTGTCTCTGTCACACACACACACACACACAAAAAGGAATCCAAAGGCAATTTGCAGCAGAATTCCTTCTTGGGGGAGGCCAGTATTCTATTAAGACCTCTAACTGCTTTCCTCAGGGTAAACAGAGTTAAAATGTTAATCTCATAAAAAAAAAACCCTTTACAGAAACATCCTAAATAATGTTTGATTAAATATCTGAGTACCATAGCCCAGCAATATTGACACATAAAATTAACCATCACAGACCAGAATAGTGGCAATGGAGGTAGAGAGAAGTTGTTCTATTCTGTGTGTGTGTGTGTGTGTGTGTGTGTGTGTGTGTGTGTGTATTTTTGTATTTTTCTGAAGTTGGAAACGGAGGCAGTCAGACAGACTCCTGCATGCACCCGACCAGGATCCACCTGGCACGCCCACCAGGGGGCGATGCTCTGCCCATCCAGGGCATCGCTCTGTTGCAACCAGAGCCATTCTAGCGCCTGAGGCAGAGGCCACAGAGCCATCCTCAGTGCCCGGGCCAACTTTGCTCCAATGGTGCCTTGGCTGCAGGAGGGGAAGAGAGAGACAGAAAGGAAGAAGAGGGGGAGGGGTGGAGGAGCAGATAGGCGCCTCTCCTGTGTTCCCTGGCCAGGGATTGAACCCAGGATTCCTGCACGCCTGGCCAACACTCTACCACTGAGCCAACTGGCCAGGTCCTATTCTGAATATATTTTAAAGATAGAGCAAATAGAACTTGCTGAGCATGAGAAAGAGAAGAACACAGATGACTTCAGTGCATTTGTCTTATACAGCTGTGAGAATGGAGTTGCCATTTAACTAAGATTGGGAAAGTGTGAGAGTAGCAGGGGGTTGTGGGGAAGAGGGATGGTATCAGGATCATCATCAGGTATCAGATTGAGAAGCTTTTCAGACATCCCATTGCAGATGCTGGGTAGGCAGATTGAGTTCATAGGTCTGGAGTTTATAGGAGGGTTCTGGACATAAGCATATTGATCAAAGTAGTAATTAAGTAGGTATGGAAAGAAATTATTTGGGCATCCCAATAAATCTGTGCTGGTGACAGAAAATGAGAGAGAAGATCTTAAGAGAAGTAATGTGGTTCCTATCTAATCAATTAGATCTTAGATAGGGAAAAATTATATCTACCATTTATTGAATATTTGCCATGGGCCATTAATAAACTTTACATATATTAGTGGTTCGTTTTATCTTCACAACAACTCTGTGAGTAGTTACTATTGCCCTTCTACAGATAAAGAATCAACTGAAAGAGTTGATCAAGTAAAAGATGAAATAGAGATCCAAACTCACATTCATCTGATTTCAGAGCTTTCAACCGCTATACATCCCATATGTGAAAGGGCACTGAGATTAATGCTAAAGTAGTTGTAGCTCCCCAGTGTCCTTAAGACCCTTATGTATCACTCAGCTGGTGTGCTTGGGAGTCCATGTCTATAAAATACTAAAATTGAGAGACGATCTCATTGGCTGTGCCATTACCATCATCATTCCACACAGCACAAGTCATAGTTAAGGTTTAAATTTATATGTGTGATTATTTGTTTAGTATCTATCACCTCCATGTGGTCGGGGGGGGGGGGGTTGTTTTGCTACTGTTATAACCCCAGTGCTTAGCCCAGTGCCTCTAACAGGAATTCAATAAATGTCTGTTGAATAACTGAGTGAATTAATAAATGACATTTTAGTAACCATGGGGGTGAGGGTATTCTCCTTTAGTCTAAGTCCTCTTTATGAGGTTTTCTATTAATTCCCATCACTGTTTACTTTAGACACAGGTATAGTGAACAGTGTGAGGACCTGCATTCTAATCCTGCCTCTGCCATTTATTAGCCATTATTGAATGAATTTTTCAGCAAATATTTATCAGCTACCTACTATGACTGTGCTAGTCTTTGCAGACTTGGTAGTGAAAATGGGCATGGATTTGTCCTGTTATGACATTTAAAATCTATAAAAAAAAAAGATGAATTGTTCAATATTTGCCTGAATAACTATTTAATTACAACTGTGAACCTGATTAATAGTAAATTTTTAACCTTTCTGAACTTCAGTTCTCTTGTCCCATGTCTGTCTTATATTGTTGAAAGGACCAGATGACTACTGCTGAAGCAGTATGTCCAACTAGGTAACTTGAAAACACTCCTGCTGCAAACCATGTAAAGCTGGTAGTTAAAATGTTATAAAACCCTTTTCAATGCATTGTTGAGTTCACTAGAAAGTAAGAGACATTCGGGAGCTAGACATGAAGAGGGAAGCGAACATCAGAGGGATATACATAAATGACGTAATGTGCAGAGGGAGAGGGGTTTGCTAGTCTTTGAAACCAGAGATTTTAACAGCATGAGAGGGCATCAGGACAGGAGTCACAGGCACGATGAATTTGAACTGAAATGCTGCTTGACATATACACACCCACACACACAGACAAGATACCATATGACTGTATTCTTAGATTTCAGTGTATTCTTGACTACTTAGTATAATTGTTTCACGTAAAAACATATTATTTTAAAGGTTTGTGTAGTGATTGAATTTAGCCTTTGTCAAGCAGAAATAGAATTCAGTTATTTTACATTTACTTTATAGTATGAAGGTTTTTAAAATGTCGAGTCCTTACGTTTTTACTTGGTCTTCATTGAGCTGTGTGAATTTGAGGCAAAGAATGCTAATAATGATCTATCTCTTCAGCATAACAGTTTTACCCCAATAGCTTCATAATAATTTTCTTCATTCAGCAGTAAAAAATTTGAAACATGCAAGTGTTTTGATACTGTATCATGTAGTTTCACAATATCTTCTCCTTTCCTCAAAGCACTTTGGAAATAGTTTCAGGAAGCAGAAGAAATGTTCTCCATACATATCAAGAAAAATTAGTAGAGAGAGTTGTTGAAGGCCATTAGGGAGATTCAGTATCAGAACTGTAACTAACTGAAAGCTCTGTTCAGTTAAGGTGTGGAGGGAGTAGGGCAGAAGATCCAGAATGACAGGAGACATTTGGACGTGAGAGTGATTTTTCTTAAAAATGTAACATAACATCAATGGCAAAAAAACCCTTTTTGTGTGTGTGAGAGAGAGAGAGAGAGAGACAGAGAGAGGGACAGACAGAAAGGGAGAGATGAGAAGCATCAATTCTTTGTTGCAGCACCTTAGCTGTTCATTGATTGCATTCTCATATGTGCCTTGACCAGGGGACTACAGCAGACCGAGTGACCCCTCACTCAAGCAAGCGACCTTGGGCTCAAGCTGGTAAGCCTTGCTCAAACCAGATGAGCCTGTGCTCAAGCTGGTGACCTCGGGGTTTCAAACCTGAGTCCTTCACATCCAGTTTGACGCTCTATCAGACTGTGCCACTGCCTGGTCACGCACAAAAAGAACCTTTTTGATTGCTCTTATATTTCTCAATATAATGAGTACATCATTTCAAGTAATGATGGAAAAGAACAAGAGGATATCTAAGCAGAAAAGAACTTTAGGTAGTATAATCCAATCTCCTTTTTTACAGGTGAAAATGCTTAATTTTTTAGTGTTTGTATAGCACATTATAAAAAGTTTACAAAATGCCTCCATTAAGGTGAAGTGATTACAGATCTAGTAAATGGTGATAGAGTGTGAGGGAAAACCCAGATCTTTTGTTTTCACTGAACATATGAAACTCCACATGGTTTAGGCATTATCATAGCAGTTAGAAGGTTAGACTCTGGAGTCAACACATCAGGGTTTACTAGTTACTTACACGAGTCATTCTTGGCAAGTTATTGATCCTCTAAGTCTAAGCAGCAGTTTCCCTTCTGTAAGATGCTTGTTTAAAAATTATTACTACCGCCAAAACCAACACCATTCTTAGCTTAGACATGAACTGTTACTCAGTACTAGATTTTTAATTTGAATAGAATTTTCATCTTATAAAAATTTACCACCCAAAACATAACTTTGTGGGCTTTATTTGTACTGTAACACACAACTCTTTCTGATCAGTTATAGTATGAAATTTATTTTTGCATCAGAGAATAAGTTTGTGTTGGGTAAGTTATTTTTTCAGCTCAAAGTTGTTAGAAACTTTGTGGTCAGAGAAATGGCACCGTGAGAGACACTTCTGATCTCTCCCCTTGAAATTTCAACAAATTCAACAACTAAACACAGAGAAAAAAATTTCAGGAGCACCTGAAATGTACACACCACAGACAAAGGTATGAGTGGGTGAAAAGGTGGCTGAATATATAATCCACTCTGAAGGAAATAAGATGGAGAACAGGGTATTTCACTTTACTCACTGATCTGAGGGAGGGGCTCTTTTGTTTGGAGCTTAGCAAGGTGGAGGGTCTGAGGCAGAGGGAAGGAGCTGACTTAGGGTGGATGCTCAAGCAGAAGAGAGAATACACCAGCTCTGCCTGAGATCACGGATGCAGGGCACGCACACAGGCAGCGGGCTCCACCTAAAATTACCAGTGCAGGGTATCCACATGAGCCAGTGCCAGCATCTTTGTGCACTCCCAGCTCCACCTAGCATCACCAGCATGGGCACGCACACGTGGGCCAGAGTTCTTAGCTCGAGATTATCAGTGGTAGGCACTTGCATGGGCTGTTGCCAGCATCTTTGTGCATTCCCGCCTCCACAATCACCATCGTGGGGCATGCACATGGGCCAAAATCCTTGACCTGAGACTGCTGAGGCTGGGCGCCTTCGTTGGCCAATGCGGACTTCTGAGTGCATTCCTGGCACTGACTGAGATCATAGGCGCTGGGTGCCTGAGTGGGCAGGTGTAGGCCTCTGCATTGCTGGAGTGGTGGGACACACACATGGCTTACTGCAGGCTACCAAGCAGTGCACAAGGGAGAAGCTGTGGAGATTAGACCTGCAGCACACTGAGGTGTGCTCAACCTGCCTGCGGGCCTATAGAAAGGCGCTTGATCTGCAGCCCTGCCTGCTCTCGCTGGCAGCTCAGGTTGCCACTGCCTTACCCAGAACTGTGCTTTGAATGGTACTGAAGGAAGGACCTGGCTGCTCTTAGAGCCTCTTGCTCTGCAGACAGTGGCTAGGGCGAACCTTACAGCTAAGTCCTCAGGAGGCTACCTCAGGTGGGAGGGATGTGGGGAGAGGCACCTGGAAAACTGAGACTCCCATTGTCAGAGCCTTAAAGCCCTAACAAGCACCACCTACCAACGGTACTGAGGCCCAGCCTGTATCATTGCCATAGCGACACACCAGCAGACCTCTGCCCAAGGTCCCCACAGGGGCAAAACTTTTAATACAGTGCCACCTGACGGAAAAAAAAAGGAAGAAGTTACCTCTCAAAACCAGAAAAAAACTATATTTATATAACTGCTTTTAAAATTTTGGTCATTTTATCTTCTTTTATCCTTTTCCTTTTGAACTTCATTATCCATAGTTATTACATTTTTCATTCTTGTTTTTTGTGCGAGTTTCATTTCAGAAACCTTTACTTCTTTTGTTGTTGTTGTTGTTTTTGTTCCTTTTTTCTCTCACTCTTCTCCCTATTTATTTCCTTTCTCGTTTTTTCTTTTCTTTTTCTCTCATTCAATCATCATTTATCATCAAATTATTATATTTTGGACTCATATTTTTCTTTGTGGCATTTTGCTTGTTTTTTACTCCATTTTTTCTCTCTTTTATCATTTTCCTCAGTCCCTGCTCCATGTTCTCTGTTGTTTTTCTTCCACTTATCATTATAAAATTTTCATTTTTTCACTGTATTTTTTTCAATTTTTATTTTATTTTAATTATCTCTTATTAGTGTTATTAACAATACTACTCTCAAATTCCATTAAGGAAAAAGAAATCAAATATCATGGATACAAAAGATAGAGATGTACTTAGATAGATGATGAAAAATCTCTAGAAAAAAATTCAATTACTTGGAAACCTTGAAGTTAAATGACAGAATTCAAAATTGAAGTCCTAAAAATATTCAGTGAAATACAAGAAAGCTCGGAAAGGCTATTTAAAGAACTCAAAAAACAATTTAATGAACAAAAAGAATACTTCACCAAGGAAATTGAAACCATAAAAAGGAACCATACAGATGAAAAACTCAATACATAAACTGAAAAATGAGGTAACGAGCTTAGCTAATAGAACAGGCTAGATAGAGAATTAGTGACATAGAAGACATGCAATTAGAAGACAGGCAACTAGAGATACTACAAAGAGAAGAGAAGAGAGACTCACAAATTTTAAAAAATGAAAAAGCCCTACAGGAATTGTCTGACTCCATCAGAAAGAGCAACATAAGAATAATGGGTATATCAGGAGAATAGAGAGAAAAAGGAATGGAGAACATATTCAAACAAATAATGAGAATTTCCCAAGCCTGTGGAAAGAATTAGAGCCTCAAATCTAAGAAGCAAACAGAACACCGAGTTACCTTAACTCAAACAGATCTACTCCAGGCACATCGTAATGAAATTATCACAAACCAATGACAAAGAAAATCCTCAAGGCAGCCAGGGAAAAGAAGAATACAACATATAGTAGAAGGCCCATTAAGCTATTATCAGATTTCTCAGCAGAAACTTTACAAGCCAGAAAAGAGTGGACCCCAATATTTAAAGTACTGTACTGAAAGAGTGGAACTTCCAGCCAAGAATAGTATATCCATCAAAGCTATCCTTGAAATATGAAGGGGAAATAAAAACATTCATAAAAATAGAGAAGATGAGGGAATTTACTATCAGAAAACCCCCACTTCAGGAAATACTAAAGGGGGTTATCTGACCAGATACAAAGAACAAAACAAAACAAAATCACAAGTAGAAGCTTCAACAAGATCACAATAAAAGCCCGAATAATCTGTGATAACAAAAACAAAAAAGGGGAGAGGACAAAGATTAGCAGTAGCAAAGGATGGAGTGCAGAAGCACTCATGAGATAATGTACTACAATGAATATGATATATATTCTTTTAATTACCTAATGGTAACCACCCCTGAAAAAAACACTACAGAAACACATGGCTTAAAAAAGAAGAAATGGAGGAAAGAAGTATGGAATACAACCAAACAAATGACAGAAAAACAAAAGAGAAGAACCAAACAAGAAACAGAGCTATCAGAAAGCAATATATAAAATGGCAATAGGAAACCTTCAAGTGTCAATAATTACATTAAATGTAAATGGATAAAACTCACCATCTAAGCTACAAGAACAAAAACAGATTCAAAGTGAAAGGTTGGAAAACGATTCTCCAAGCAAATAATATCCAAGGAAAAGCAGGTGTAGCTATACTCATATCTGACAACGCTGACTACAGGAAAGAAAAGGTAATCAGAGACAAAAATGGTCATTTCATAATGATAGAGGGGATATTGAATCAAGAAGACATAACACGTCTTCAAATATATGCACCAAATCAGGGAGCACCAAAGTATATAAGACATCTACTAACTGATCTAAACATAAAAACTGACAAAAATACAATCATACTTGGAGACCTCAATACACCATTGACAGCTCTAGATCATTCTTCCAAACAGAAAATCAATAAAGAAATAATTACCTTAAACAAAACACTAGAACAACTGGATATGATAGGCATCTACAGGACATTTTATCCCAAAACATCAGAGTATACATTTTTCTTCAGTGTACACGGAACATTCTCAAGAACTGACCATATATTGGGTCACAAAACTAACATCAACAAATTCAGAAATATTGAAATTATACCAAGCATATTCTCTGACCATAAAGCTTTGAAACTAGAATTCAACTGCAAAAAATAAGTAAACAAACCCACAGATATGTGGAAATTAAACAACATACTTCTAAAAAATGAGTGGGTCAAAGAAGAAATAAAAGCAGAGATCAAAAGATATATACAAACAAAAATGACAAGGACATCAGAATCTCTAGGATGCAGCAAAAGCAGTAATAAGAGGGAAGTTCATATCACTTATATGAACAAACGAGAGAGCCCAAGTGAACAACTTAACATCACATCTTAACGAACTAGAAAGAGAAGAACAAAGGCAACCAAAAACCAGCAGAAGAAAGGATATAATAAAAATCAGAGCATAAATAAATAGAGAACAGAAAAACTATAGAAAAAATCAATGAAACAAGGAACTGGTTCTTTGAAAAGATCAGCAAAATTGACAAACCGTTGGCAAGACTCACTAGGGAAAAAAGAGAAAAGACTCATATAAACAAAATCCAAAATGAAAGAGGAGAATTACCACAGATATCATAGATATACAAAGAATTATCACAGAATACTATGATAAACTATATGCCATGAAATTTAACAATCTAGAAGAAATGGATAAATTCCTAGAACAATACAGTCTTCCTAGACTGAGTCATGAAGAAGTAGATAGCCTAAACAGATCCATAAGCAGGGAGGAAATAGAAATAACTATCAAAAACCTCCCAAAAAGTAAAAGTCTAGGGCCAGATGGCTATACTAGTGAATTCTATCAACATTCAAAGATTTGGTTCCTAGTCTACTCAAAGTCTTCCAAAAAATTGAAGAAGAGACAAAACTTCCAAACATATTTTATGAGGCCAACATAACCCTCATACCAAAACCTGGCAAGGACAACACAAAAAAAGAAAACTACAGACCAGTATCTCTAATGAATACAAATGCAAAAATTCTAAACAAAATACTAGCAAATAGAATACAACAACACATTTAAAAAAAATTCACCATGATCAATTGGGATTCATTCCTGAATCACAAGGATAGTTCAACATACGTAAAACAATTAACATAATACACCATATCAACAAAACAAAAACCATGTGATCCTATTGATAGAGGCAGAAAAGGCATTCAATAAAGTACAACATTTTATGTTTAAAACACTCAACAAAATTGGTATAGAAGGAAAATATCTCAACATAATAAAGGCCATTTATGACAAACCATCAGCTAACATATTAAATGGCAAAAGACTGAAAACTTTTCCTCTAAAATCAGTAACAAGACAAAGCTGCCCACTCTCTCCACTCTCATTCAACATAGTGCTAATAGTTCTAGCCAGAGCAATCAGACAAGAGAAAGAAATAAAAGGTATTCATATTGGAAAAGAAAAAGTATAGGTTTCACTTTTTGCAGATGATACGATCCTGTACATAGAAAACCCCAAAGACTCCACAGAAAGACTATTAGAAACAATAAACCAATACAGTAAGGTTGCAGGATACAAAATTAATATACAGAAGTCTGTTGCTTTTTAATATGCCAACAATTAAACTTTAGAAAATGAACTCAAAAAAATAATCTCTTTTACGGTTGCAACAAAAAAAATAAAATACCTAGGAATAAACATAACAAAGAATGTAAAGGACCTATATAATGAAAACTATAAAGCATTGTTTAAGGAAATTGAAAAAGACACAATGAAATGGAAAAATATTTCTTGTTCTTGGATAGGAAGAATAAATATAGTTAAAATGACCATATTACTCAAAGCAATATACAGATTTACTGCAATTACCATCAAAATTCCAATGTCATTTTTTTAAAGAAATGGAGCAAAAAATCATCAGGTTTATATGGAACTATAAAAAACCCCGAATAGCCAAAGTAATCCTGAGGGGGAAAAAACGAAGCTATGAGCATTACAATACCTGACTTCAAATTATACTACAGAGCCACAATAATCAAAACAGCATGGTATTGGCAGAAAAATAGACACTCAGACCAATGGAACAGAATAGAGAGCCCAGAAATAAATCCACATATTATATATATGGTCAAATCATCTTTGATAAAGAAGCCAAAAACACAGTGGAGAAAAGAAAGCCTCTTTAATAAATGGTGCTGGGAAAACTGGAGGGCCACGTGCAAAAGAATGAAACTCGACTACAGCTTGTCCCCTTGTACTAAAATTAATTCAAAATGGATCAAAGACCTAAATATAAGATCTAAAACAATAAATTATATAGAAGAAAACTAAACTCATGGACCTTGGCCATAAAGAGCACTTTATGAATTTGACTCCAAAGGCAAGGGAAGTGAAGGCAAAGATAAATGAATGGGACCACATCAGACTAAGAAGCTTTTGCAAAGCAAAAGAAACTGACAACAAAACAAATAGCCAACTAAATGGGAGGTGATATTTTCAAACAACAGCTCAGATAATGGTCTAATATACAAAATATACAAGAACTCACAAAACTCAACAACAAACAAACAATCCAATAAAAAAATGGGAAGACATGAACAGACACTTCTTTTAAGAAGAAATACAAATGGCCAATAGATATATGAAAAGATGCTCATCTTCATTAGCTATTAGAGAATGCAAATCAAAATTACAATGAGATACCACCTCACACCTGTTAGATTAGCTTGTATCAATAAGACAGTTAATAACAAGTGTTGGAGAGGCCGTGGAGAAAAAGGAACCCTCATACACTGTTGGTGGGAATGTAAAGTAGTACAACCATTATGGAAGAAAGTATAGTGGTTCCTCAAAAAATTAAGAATAGAACTACCATATGACCCAGCAATCCCTCTACTGGGAATATACCCCCACAACTCAAAAACATTGGTATGTAAAGACACATGCAGCCCCATGTTCATTGTAGCATTGTTCACAGTGGCCAAGACATGGAAACAACCAAAAAGTCCTTCAATAGAAGATTAGATAAAGAAGATGTGGTACATATATACTATGGAATACTACTCAACCATAAGAAATGATGACATCAGATCACTGACAACAACATGGATGGACCTTGATAACATTATACTGAATGAAATAGGTAAATTGGAATAAACTAAGAACTGTATGATTCCATACTTTGGTGGGACACAAAATTGAGACTCATGGACATAGAAAAGAGTGCAGTGGTTACCAGGGGGAGGGGGAGGGAGGAAAAGGAAGGGGTAGAGGAGGGGTGGGGCATAAAGAAAACCAAATAAAAGGTGACGGAGGACAATTTGACTTTGGGTGATGGGTGTACAACATAATCAAATGTCAAAATGATGTGAATATGTTTTCTCTAAATCTATGTACTCTAGCTGATCAATGTCACCCCATTAAAATTGTCTAAATAAAATTATAAATTTTTTAAAAAAAAGAAACTTTGTAGAATTTCGTTTTTAATCATCCAAAGTATTGTTGCAGAAGACCTGGGGAAACTGACATTTTCATGTTATTGTTGGACAAAAATTGGTATCCTGTAAAAAGGGTACAGTATCTTTGGCAATATCTTTCAAAATATAAAACTGCAAATGCAGATACCCTTTGATCCAACGGTTTCATTTTTTATTTGCAAAATAAGTATTAGAATCATTTGTAATAGTATAAAATTTTATATGGCTCATTTTCTTCATGCAGTTTTCTGTTCAGATGTTGCCAACTCTGAGGCCTTTCTTGACCATCTTTTCTGAAATAGCACCCTCAGTCATCCTCTGTCTTCTTACCTTGCTTCATTTTTCTTCATAGCATCAATAACCCCCTGGCATCATATTATTTCTGTTTATTTATTTATCTTTCTCCCCACTTCCCACCCCATTACACACACACACACACACACACACACACACACACACACACACACACGAATACTAGCACCATAAAGGCAGGAACTTTAGTTTTATTTACTGTATCTTCAGTGCCTAGAATAATGGCTAGCACATATCAATAGTAGTGTTCAACATATGTTTTTTGGGTGAATAGTAAATGAATGAACAATGGCTTTACAGAAATATTTTTGCTCTTCCAGCCTCTGTATTTTGCACCTTATACTATGGCATTGGCATAGCATGAGTTTAAACTTTAGAGAAATCTTGACTTGTGTGACTAGCTCCTCTATGAACATTGCAAGTAGATCAGGACTGGGGTTACTGAATGGCTACTGCTCTTCATGCTGATAGGACTCTCATAGGATCAGATCAACCTTATTTTCTTATTACTTAGTAATCATGTGATATGCATTTATTATCTCAAAGAATGTATGGAAATAGGCCTTCTTTAGTTTTCAAGTGAACTAGATTAATAACAGCCCATTGCATTGACCTTCCTCTGCTTTTACCATTTTTCTCCAGTATCTCTTATACTGAGGCCGTGGAAATCTTACAGCATGCATCCCAGAACTTCACCTTCACCCCAGAGGTAGGGTGTTTGTGTATGTATGTGTGTAAATATGTTTTCCTCATCATTATTTAGCATACTATTATTAACAGTGTGCAGGATTTGCTCATCTGTGCATTGGCTTTTATTTATTTATTTATTTATTTGCATTGGCTTTTTTTTAATGTTTGCTCAACCTTGTTGAAATATTTAGACTGAAAAATAATTTTGAAGTCAAATTATATGATTTGGAATAGCAGTGACTCAAAGGATTATAAAGAAGTTTCCCAAGTTTAAGAAGATGATTTTTAAAAAGAATGATAATCATAGACTATTAGAGTAGAAGCAACTAGTTCAGTGTTCCCCAGAGTATATCCTGAATGATGTTAACAGGTGACAAACAAAAGACATTAAATGATCAAGTAAACATTAAACAGGTTTCTTTTTCTGTTGAACTTTATAGAGTCTTCTAATTTTTTATCCACTTTAGAAAACACTGAATTGTTTTGGGCCTCTTTTTTTTTTAAGAACTCCTTTATTTTATTGGCGAGGATATAGGTCTGAAGAGGCCACATGATTCATCAGTGAGCATGCACGTGTTAGAGGCAAGTCTCATTCCTATGCCAGTAATTCTTTCCTGTAATTAAGATATTGCCGGACAAGTGGGAGTATTAAGATAATATGAAGAATGTAATGCCTTTCTCTTTAAACTATTCCTTATACCAGTCCCAACCCCAACAATGTCAGATTCTCTTATAATAGTACCCTGTGCTTATTTTACTTGCAATCAACTAATTACTTAGTATAATTTTGTATGTAATGTTTCCTGTTCTGGAAACTTCATGAAGTCAAGTATCCAATACCTAGCATGGTTCCTGAGATTTAACAGGCACATTAGTATTTGCTGAATAAATAAGTGAGTGGCATTATTAAATATTGATCAAAGAGCATCTGATATATCAGTTGACTCTTTTATTAAAAAAAATTCACTGAGAACAGCCATCTATCCGAAGACAGACTCAATATTAGAAATATTATCTTTCGTCATTTAATTTCCTGAGACTTAGGAACAGTAACTGTAGACAAAGCTCTAGGCAATATTAATAAAAGCAATGATTCTGAGGTCAGTTTTTATACTCTTTGGAAAGTGTACTTTGTTTTCCTGCAGATGCCATTCCTCTGCGAACTGCTGCTCCCTGAGACAGGCAAAGAGCACAGTGTTTATCTACTGGCAGGAGCTTTCTTCTTTCCAGGCCTTTGGATGTTCTTGCTAACACATATCTCTCTCTAGTTCAGTTATCTGTATAACCTCAGCAGACAGATCCACACATCACTGATCCTCAGGGAGAGCCTGCATTCTGCATTTCAGCTCCGTCTTCCCCTTTGGTGATTTTTTTTTTCTCGTTGCAGTGGGGTGCTGATTTACAGACTGAACATGAAAAGTACCTGGTGAAGTACTGTGGCAACATACCAGTCTTTGTCATTAATTATCCGTTAGCACTCAAGCCTTTCTACATGAGGGATAATGAAGACGGGCCTCAGCACACAGTAAGGAAAGACACTAAATAAAGCAGGGTTAGTTATCTCAGAGTCCAGGTTTTTCCCTTGACTTAATTTTAAATTATCCTTTAATATATTTTCTTAAATCAAATCCATCACTCTACATCTCTCCAAATGATAAAAGTTTTTCAAAGGCATCTCTAAAAGTGTTCCCATAGGTGGTCTCAATTTTCTATAAACATATTTTCTCACTTCTATGGCAAACATGTCCTTTGTTTAGCAGATGCAAATTGTTTTGTTTTTTAAATAACCGAGAGGGTAGCAGTGGCAGAGTACTACAGAGTACCAGATAGGAGACTGGGGGGGGGGGGGGGCAGGGGGGTGCTGGACAAGAAAGGGCTGCAGTGGCAGAGGAGGGCCACCTCGCTGGTGGGGCTCGCAACAGAAACAGTGAGGGGCGGGCTCAGGACTGCAGATGTCCGGGCAGAGTCTCCTGTCCATTCTCTTCTATCTCTTCTCTTGCTGTTCCTCTTTAGCCTTTCTTACCCTCTGTTCTTTTTTCACCCTTTATTGCTTTTTTATTGTTCTGGTTTACTTTTTTTTTTTTTGTCTCTTTCCTCCTTTACACAGTAGCACTATGTGAAATAAGAATATATATATTTGACTCTTTAAATATTTATTGAATAGTTTTATACTTAATACCATTAACGATAAAAGTCTATCATACAAATATATTATGTTTATCTCAGAAAAGGCCCAAAAACTAAACTGTACTATTTGCCACTTTTCATTTGTCTTTAGTTAAATACAAGTTGAAAAATGTAGGTGAGGGCCTACTAGTAAACAAAATGTCCCCATTTTAGGTTATCTCTTAGAATGTATTTCCTGTTTACTCTTACCATATTATGAAAACAACAATAGCTACCAGTCAATAGACCCTGTGAGGCCAGCATAACCACAAGTTCCGGAACAGCCTTGCCAAGAAGCTTGTTCTTTCTTTCATTTTAGAGATGAAAAACTGGGGTGCAGGGGAGACATAATGCTTCCCAAGGCTTTGAGGTAGTAAGTGATAGTGAGTAGTCAGTCCTGAGGGCCTCCACTCTGAAGTCTATGTTCTCTCACTCCCTGTCTCATTGCCTTAGCACTGCAAATACCAAGTTATAGTTTAGCCATTGACTCTACTTGTCCCTGCCTTTCAAGCAACAGTCTTCACATCCAATGAGCCACACAATTAATTTGTGATTCTTAGTTTTTCTTTTCCCTATCAATCCCCTGGTATAATTGATTTTGAGAAATGAATTGGCCAATAGGTTGGCAGCAAAAAATAAGAGAGATTAGGGCAGCGGTTCTCAACCTGTGGGTCGCGACCCCTGCTTGAGAACCGCAGGTTGAGAACCGTTGGACTAGGGCATAGACTATTAGACATTAAACCTACACCACAAAACAGAGGACTGTGAATCTCTTGGCTTTTTTATCACCCCACCCCCATCCCACTCCCACTTCCCCTCCACCCCCCATACACAGACTCCATGCACTCTTCTCATATAATTCCCCTCAGTTGAGCACTTTTCATTGATTTGGTTTTGTTCTTAAATAACCCACTTCAGGCTCCCTTTCTCTGTAAAGACTTTCCTGAGTTACTCAGTCACCTTGGGCCTTCCTTTTCTGGATTTCTATAGCATGTAAAGAATTAGTAAAAGTGGTAGCATTATGTTTGTTTTTTGTAGCCTCTATATAAATTTTGCTGTCTCAAATGAAATTCTTCTTCAGGATGACAGTTTTTGATAACCAGCATGACATCTACAGCTCATTACACCATCCTTGTAATGTGACTCCCCTCCTCCCACCCCTGTCATGCCACTGAAGTGGCACTTTCTACACTCAGTAATAATTATGTTACTATATCCAACAAGTATTTATTTATTTATTTGTTTTTAAGTGAGAGGAGGGGCAGACTCTTGCATGCGCCCCTACCAGGATCCACCCAACAACTGTGTCTAGGGCCAATGCTCAGATCAACCAAACTATCTTTAGCATCTGAGGCTGATGCTCGAACCATTTGAGCCACTGGCCATGAGAGAAGAAGAAGGAGAGAAGGGGAAGAGGGAGGGGGAGAGAAGTCGATGGTCACTTCTCCTGTGTGCCTTGACCAGGAATCGAACCCAGGACATTCATACGCCAAGACGATGCTCTATCCACTGAGCAAACCAGCCAGGGTCTGTTCATTTATTTATTTATTTATTTATTTTATTGATTGATTGATTTTAGAGAGAAACATCAATTTATTGTTCCACTTATTTATGCATTCTTTATTTGATTATTTTATGTGCCCTAACTGGGGATCAAACCTGCAACCTTGGCATATCAGGATGACACTCTAACCAACTGAGCTACCCAGCCAAGGCTCTTAACAGACTTTTAAAAGTCTATCTTATTTCATCTCTCAGCATTTATTATTCAGCACTATTCTTGACTTTCTTATTCTTAAAACTTTCTCTTGCCTGACCTGTGGTGGCGCAGTGGATAGAGCATCGACCTGGAACACTGAGGTCGCTGGTTCAAAACCCTGGACTTGCCCAGTGTAGGCATGGGAGTTGATACTTCCTGCTCCTCCCCTATCTCTCTCTCTCTATCTCTCTTTCTCTCTCTCTCTCCCTCTCCTTTCTAAAAAATGAATAAAGTATTTTTAAAAAAAACTTTCTCTTGCCTTAACTTCTGTGACATCACATTTTCCCAGCTTTCCTTTTTTCTCGTTTGGTTATTCTTTCTCAGTGAGTGTACAGGTTCTTTTTCTACTAATCCATTAGATGCTGGAATTCTTCAAGGCTCCATCCTGGGTCTTTTCTGTCCACAGGTGATTTCAGTGGATCCACAATTTACTATTTCTTTTCAGATAACTCACAAATTTCTCCCTCTGAGCTCTGGAATCACATTGCCATTGCCAGAAGCATCCCACACTTAACATCCAAAACTGCCCCAGGACTGCTCGTCCTCCCCCCGTCCAGTGTTCTCTGTTCATCGACCGCATTTCCCCATGGATAAGACGCACCTTTTTTTAAAAAAATCTGGGGTCTAAAAACTGGGTTCATTTTATACAGTGGTTGTAGATTTTTTTCACTTGCATTTCCTGCTTTTTCACACTTGTTTTTGTGCTCATTGTTGAAGGCAGTGATTCATCATCAGACACAGATGAGGACAAGCTAATGGATGTGGGAGTTTTGACAGTGATAAGGAGTTCTATGAATTTCATGATGAACAAAAACTTGAGTTCAATAACTTTATGTAATACTTTTTTTTCAAATTTCGGGCCCCAAAATCAAGGTGCGTCCTATACATGGGAGCATCTTATACATGAGGAAATAATGGTAATTCTACAAGCTAAGTAACTGAGTCATCTGAAATATTTCTCTTGCTTGCTTTCTGTATTCAAGTTATTTCTAAGTTCTGATATTTGTATAATTCCAAGTTTATCTCAAACCCATCCACTTCATTTCCACTTTTACCTTTTTAGATTAAAACAGCATCATCTCTTGCCTGAACTACTTCAGTAGCCTCCTGACTGGTCTTCCTATAGCTATCCTTTCCTTCTCTGGGTCAGTTCTCCCCATTTCAGCATCAGCTTTTAGAAAATGTAACTCTGATCATGTTATCTCCCTTCTTTAAAACCATTCAGTGACCTCACAGTGCTCTTAATATGAAAGTCAAAATCCTTTACCTGGCCGGCAAGCCAGCGCTGTCTGGCTGCTCCCGCCTCGCTTGCCCGATGTCCAGGTGCTCCCCTTGGCTCTCTCTGCTACCTTCACACCACCCTCTCCTGTTCCTCACACACGCAGTGCTTTCTCACTACGGCATCTTTCCATGGGATGTTCCCTCAATCTACAACAGTCTTCTTCACCTAAGTAATTTTATTTATTCTCCAGATCTCTACACAGTCATTGTTTCCCCAGAGAAACCTTCCTTGACCCTTCTGAGTCAGACACCCCCATTACATACTACAGTGGTAACATACTAAATTTCAGACCCAGAACTACTAGCTCTTACTCCATCATGATCCTTAACACAGTTTTAATTTTACATATGACAGTTGAATTACTGACTCTTTCCTCTCTGCCAAAGGACTTGAGGATATCTTTTCACTCATTGTATCCCTAGTGCCTACCCTGGAACATAGCAGGCACCTCATATCTGTTTGGTGATACATAGGTAATTGGATGGGTGGGTGAATCAAACCCAATACAGTTTTAGACACACAGTGGACAAGTAGTGAGTGGATGAGTTGGTTTGCTAAGGAAATTTCTAGGAAGCCAAAAGCAGCTTTTAGTCTAAATTTTTTGATTGATAGCAACCTGGTATAAAGGAAAGCCCTATGGTTTTAGAATTAGACATTAGTGAGTTCAAGTCCCAGGTCTCTATGTCTTATAAACTCTGTGACCTTAGATAAACCACCTAATTTCCTTGAGTCTTAGTTCACAATCTATAGGAACAAGATGATAATATTTTCTGGGGTTGTGAGGATTAAATTAAATGGAAGATGAAAACTACAGAGCACGTGTTTGGGTTGGGAGGTCGTCAATAAATATGAAGCCCTCTCTCCTTTCCTCCTAAATTTTGATAAAATCTTTACTGTCACAAAGCACAATAATGTTAAAATATTTGTGTGTGTGTTGCCACATTATAATGTGCTCTTACATAAAATTCCTTAAGAGCCAATTCTCTGATAAACTGCAGTCACAGCATTTCCTACCTTAGAAGTACCAGGAGCTTTCATTGTGACAGGTCTCTCTAGTGATGTCTCACAGCTTAAAACCTGAAGGCGTCATAATGGGACTTAATATACTTTATAATTTATGTTGTACTATAGCATATAGCTTCTCAAAGCAAAATTATTAAAACATTATTTATTTAAACTATATACAGTAAACATAGATTATAACATTGATTCATTAGCCCTCTTGATTTCTTTTCAACCCACTTGTATAAGTGCCTACTTCCACCCCAACTTTACTTTTCTTTTTAGTAGTGAATGAACAGGCTTTGGGCCAGATAACTAAATTCTGTGTTTCTTTTGTAGGGCTATAATAACACGTTGTGGGTAGGGTTGCAAGAGTTTCTGCAGTGGATATGATGCAGTCTTAAAGTTACAGCAGGTGTGTTTCTCAGTTGCCTTCTCTAGGGAATGAAAAGAGAAGGGTAGGGAAATGTTTAACCTCCACTGGGAACATTTGGCCAAAGGTAATAAATAGTAAAGTGGTATCTTTTTATAGTTTCTTTTTTCTTTCTCTCCCCACCTCTCCAAAACACACACACACACACACACACACACACACACACACACACACACAAGAAGGTATGAACTGTGTTATAATGAAAAGTATACTGCTAAGAAGTTAATAGTGCTGGGTTTGAAATGCAGCTCTCTTGCTAGTTAGCTGTATGTATGACCTTAGGCAAGTCTGTCCAATCTCAGAGCCTCAGTTTCTCTCTCCATAAAACTGCAGAATGGGATTAGATTACCTCCAAAGTACTAACCAGCTATAAGATTCTCTCATTTTAGGTAGCCTAAGTTTTTCCTCATTTGGATATATAAAAACAACTTGTAAATTACCAAATGTATTTGCTAATTTGAAGGGAACAAATCATGTGTCTAAATAAAATGAATCCAAGCAAACATACTAAGTGCCATATGCCCCTGAGTCTGGGTCCCTGGGTAAGTCCCCAAAAGCAGGCCGCAAATATTTAGGGAAATGGCTTCACAGGGAAGAATAGCCACTCATTCCAGCCGTGTGTGATTAGGAAAATGTGACTGCCTGGCAGTTTGGATGAGATGCCAACATCACCAGATAAAGTTCTCATTTTTTAATTTAACTTACTGGGGTGACTCTAGTTAACAAAATAATGCAGGTTCCAGCTGCCCCATTCTACACCCCTGTACATGTCTTGTGTGTTCACCGCCCCCCCAGGTCAAGTCTTTATTCATCACCATTTATTTATCCCCTATATCCTCCTCGCTCTGCCCCCACCCCAGCTGTCATGACACTTGTCTTTGTCCAACGTTCCCATTTTTAAATTGTATTAGTACTACTTAGCAGATCATGAAGATTTAAGCATTAGTGAGCATTCAATCAAGAGCATATTGTAAAGTGAACTTGGAAAAATATGCACCTGGGGAGTGGGGAAGTATCTTATAAATCTCTCTGGCCTGGAGCTGATTAATCAACATGCATCAAAATAGCTTGAACCTCAAATCAACAGAAATGATGATGAAGGGAACTGCCAGTTTTCCCTTATCTAGGACTAATGACTGCCCTGGGACACGATGTCAGAGTTGGAAGTGTGTACTTCAGTCCCTCTAAGTGCTCCCAGGCTAGCCGTTTTCCTGGCCACTTTCCGCGTGCAGTCACTGCTACCTGCAGCCCACCTGCATCTTCACACAGTCACATGTGGAAGCTGCTCTTTCTCGGCTGTGCCTTATTGCGTTTGGAGGCAAAATACAGTCTGTGTCAGCAGTTAGAGAAGAAGCTCATGGAGGCTGAAACCACAAACATGTTTCCTTTGGTTTGTGGAACATTTTTCTTCTTTTGCTAACAGTATGTAATATTGCTCCATTGTTGGTAGCAGTCTGTAAGAATAAGGAGGTGTTCAATTTGTTTTTCATCAGTATGCAAAAATACTAAGGTAGGAACAGAGTTATCAGAGTAAGGGGCATTAAAACCCCACCACCACCACCACCTCTTTGAACTTAGTGTGGAAAAAGGTAATGTATTGAATGCCTTGTTCTTATCTAGTCCACTTGTTTTTTAATTCAAGATCTAAGTTTTATTTTCAGTACATTGATTGGAATAAGAGAGTCAAAAGGGAGTGTCATAAATAGAGAGCAGGGCTTGTTCAGCTTGAATACCAACACAGACTATTTCTAGACAGCATGTCACTGCAGCTGTGTGACAAGAGCAAAATCAGAACTCATACACAGTGGAGGAGGGTGTGCTGGGCAGCATTCGGGCCTAGAAGATGGGCCCAAAGTGAAATAAGTTTTGTTTAAGATTAGGGAAATGAACAGAGAGTGTAGTAAAATTATTTTTAGCCTTCATTGTGATTTGTGTAAGAGAGTGAACAGACAGCAGAACTAAAGTCCTTCTGTTACAGAACAGAAAGGGTTGTCCACCAGCACTGGCAGAGCCAAACACTAGACACCAAGAATTGCAGTGAAGACATATTGCCTATGATTGTGAATGGCACTATCCAGAAGAATGGGAAGTTAGTGCTCAAAAGCCCGAACTTCCTGATGGCACATAGGTTACGGATTATATAAGGCAAAATCACAAGACACAGTGGGTTAGGAATATGGAGCCGTGCTGGGAGATGATTGGTCAGAGGTAAGGTGAGGGTAATGAATCACTTCTTCCAGTCTTGAGGACAGTTCTGGTGTCCCTCTGTCCTGTCTCATGGGAAAGTAACCAGGGATTGTTCCACCTTAGGGTTTAGGAACTGAAACACTGAGGTTAAGATGTTATCTGGAGCCAGGTACCTCAGCTGGTTGGAACATTGTCCCATACACCAGGGTTGCAGGTTTGATTGCCAGTCAGGGCACGTACAAAAAACAACCAGTGAATGCATAAATGGGTGAAACAATAAATTGATGTTTCTTTCTCTCACTAAAAAAATGTTATCTGGAGCCTGCCCAAGGTCCAGACCATATATATGACCATTAATCAGGTTCAGGCTACTGTCTTCTGCTGCCCCAGAGGTTGCTGATTACCTTGGGGCAGGGAGGGGAGGCCAGGTCTCTGAGGGGTGGGGAGAAAGAGAGTGAGAGAGGGAGGGGGAAGAGGGAGACACAGATGATTTCTAGAGCTAGGATTTAAAATTAAATTTTAATCAAAGTCATAAGGACTCTTGGTCCATAGGAACACAATGGGGATTTTAGTTACAGAAGGGTTCAACCAGTGTACAACCAGTGAATTCTCACTTTCCCTAATCCAGGGCAGGATGGCTCAGTCTTTTTCCTCAGCCTCAGACTCCCGTAACCCACAGCCTGCCACACAGAAAGGCACGTTGTAATCACAGCTAACGTTATAGACAACATGCTCATTTCCCCATTTGCATTCTAACCCCTCACTACCCATCACTTGGCGAACACCCGACCAAGTTTTTCGCATTCTTTTTAACAAACTTGTGTGAATCCCTCTACATTTACATTTTGTCATAGTTTTTTTATCTGGATGTTTCTTTTACCTTCACTAGAACCCTGGAGAAACAAGTAGTTTCTATAGCAATTAGCCCAGTAGTTACCAGGGGGAGACAAGATAAGAGAATCCTACTGGAATGGAAAATGAGGGGATTGTTTTAATAATCTCTAGATATTATAGAATAATGATATATGAATAAGAATAATTCTTATATCAAAAGAAAGTACAGGTCTATGTATACTGAGTATAGATATCTTTCTAGTTGAGGAATACTTTACTATATCCTAGCTTCTCAGAAAGTGTACAGAATCTCTAGATAGGTTGGGAGATAATATAAAAGAAAAGCAGGAAGTATAAGAATCTGACGTGGTTGAAGGGAAACTATACCTAAAGTAGAAAAAGGTTATGTTGGGGAAGAAAAGAGAATGAAGCCTTTGTGGGCCTTGCTTCATAGAGAGATAAATCTGCCCTTCATAAAAAAAATAAAAAGATGGTACCCTTTGTTTATGGAATATTTATGAGGCATTGGAAAGTAATGTCTCATTCAAAAGAAACATCTCAATAGAGGAAGCAACTTGATTTACTCTGTAGGTCAAGAAAACAAAAAATTCAGCTGCCTGAGAATATGAATTTTCAAATCATTTAGACAAAGGACATAGATGATGTGTGTATTCTTTTTTTTTATTTAAGTGAGAGCAGGGGAGATAGTAAGACAGATTTCCACATATGATCCACCTGGCAACCCCATCTTGGAGCCAGTGCTCAAATCAACTGAGCTGTCCTCAGTGCCTGAGGCTGATGCACTCTATTATTTCTTCATATTATAGAATTAGTAGTGATATGGAACTTTATCTAGATGTCTTCTAAAGTTTTTATTCAACTATATAATATATATTTTATTTTATTAATGTTTTTTAATATATTTATATTTTATTCAACTATAAAATATATTTTTTGCCAATCTAAAAAAAAAAATAGGTATAGGCCCTGACCAGGTAGCTCAGTTGATTAGAGTGTCATCCCAACATAACAAGGTCGTAGGTTCAATTTCCGTTCAGGGCACAAACAAGAGTCAACCAATGAATACATAGATAAGTGGGACAACAAATTGATGTTTCCCTCTCTCTGTCTCTCTGTCTCTGTCTCTCTCCTCCTCCAAAATAAATAAATAAATAAAATTTTAATAGGTACACTTTTGATTCATTCACACCAGACAGCTGTTGTGTTAGCTGTTGTCATTTTTTAATTTTACAGTCTAAGAGAAAAGAGGTCAGTTCCCCTGACTAAAGTCAGGTATTGCATCTTTTAAAAATTCTTGGGGCACACCAGTGTACCTCTTGCAGTACTCCTGTTGAAAATCACTGTGATACATGAATAGTTAGTTGCTGCTTGCTCCTCCCTCAGGGAAGTTTACCACTCTGACCCATTGACATGAGCTTAGCAACTCACATGTGACTTGCATTGACCAAAGACTTTTGAGCAAACATGACCTACATACTTTACTTCTAGACAAATGTTTTTAGTACATAGTCATCTATGCTCTTTGTTTTTTCCATCTCACTCAAAGTCAACAATACCCCAGAAATCGACTTTTTACTCAGGACATGTAGCATAAGTTTTGAAAAGCCAATTTATTGTTGTAAAGCAGTGGTTCCCAGTTAGGGGTTCTTTGTCCCACCACCTCTTACCCCCACCTGGAAGACAGTTTTGGTTGTCACAAGTAGGGAAGTGCACCTGACATCTGATGGGTAGAAGCCGGGTGTGCTGCTAACACAGAATAGGACCTCACAACAAAGAATTATCTGGCCAAAAATGTCACTAATGCTAAGATTAAGAAGACTTATTGTAAGCTTCTGGGGTCATTTATTAATACAGCATAACCTAAGCTATCCTGACTAATATAGCAGCTACCATATTAATTTCATAATAGCCAATGTGGAAATAGTTAACCAGTTAGATGGCTTGGTTGTTAGGAAGACAGAGTTGAAGGAAATCCAGGGGAAATAAATGTAAATACCATACTATGGTGGAAGGTTGTGAAGGTGACTCCAAAAGTTCGGAAGCTTCCAGTTCTGCATCTGTTACTGTGCAGTTGCTAATATTCCAGATGAACAAAAGCTAGACAGAAAGGTCGAAAACCAATATGGTTTCATACTGAATTCTCCAGTGAACTCAAATAGTAAAATAAAGAAGGTTTGTAATCAAAAGTAAATATGAGTTGTTTACATTTCTGTAAAAATAGCATTAAAATGTGCCAAAGGTAACATAATTTAGACCTGAAAAAGTGCTAAGATCCCAAGAGGGTCTATTTATTTATTTATTTTTATTTTTTGCTTGTTTTAGTTGTATTAGAAGCAAAACCAAGCAAGAAATGGATTTCTTGTTTGATGCTTATGAACTAATAGAGAAAGCAGAACAGCTGAAGATGGCCTCATTCCATCATTACTGGCCACCAGCCTCAGCTGGACTACTTACTTCCTGTTCTTCCATGAAAGCTGATTCTCCAGCATCTTTTTTTGAGGAGTGGACCTTTGTAGCTCTTCCTTTTTAAAGCTCTGTGTGTACTTGCAGTATCGGAATCAATTACTGCAATTCTCTGTGAGTTGGAATCACCCCAGCTTTGAAACCTTGGAAATAAATTATAGATTTTAGACATACCTATTCTTTCTTCATATTCAGAGCTATACAAGGATGGAATGCTATATTTCAGAAGCAGTGGTTCCCAGTCTTTAAATATTTTCAAGCGAAGGCCAGAGAGCCACTTGGTTGTCTGTGTGTTCTCCAACCCTGATTGCCTGTAATTCTAAATTTAAAACTCTGGATTGAAATTAAGAACAAATATTTCATCATGTGTCTCAATTCCTAGCATATTTTTGCCATGTCTAAATGCAAGATATTAGGAAATAAAGAAGCCAGTCCTGTAGCCATAAAAACTCCCTTGAACCTTCCCCTTCGAATGAGACTAGAAAGGGTAGCTGGAGGGTCCGACTAGAGTCCAGTTCTATTCATTGTATAGCCCAGGAGAGTATCCTCATCACATTAGTAAGCTTCTCTTGTCCGCTATCCAGAGCTGTTTGCTTTATGACTGCTATCATCCTGAATCAGCAAATCCATATTTTTAAGTACCTGCCTGTTCATTGTAGGCCTCCTAAGTTCATAGAATTACTAAGATGTGGTCAGCAAGTCCTGGTAGCACGACAATGACCTGTTGTACACTTTTCCTCACCAACTTTGAGTGGTAGGAGATTTAGTAAAACTAGGAACCATTAGTAAATTTCTGTTCCCTCTATCTCTAATTCAGCTGAATAATGAATATCATGACAAATATTTTCTCTTTTAATGATAGTAATGAGGATGAGTAATATAGATTTGGAGCACTTTCTTGAATTATAATATTCTTTAATCTCAACTATTTATGAAGTATATGTCAAGCAAAAGTTCTGAAACCAAAACAAGGGGTTCACTTAATAGTAAAATGAGACAAAGATTAAGAAAAGAGTATATAGTATAATGTGGCTTTTTATTCTAATTGTATTTACTTAGAAGCATTCAGAATGTCAACAGAACAGCTGCAACTTTATTTTTTTGCAATTATAGAGTGGTATTCGGTTAACAGAACAACAGTTATTTCCTATAAGCTGCATCAGAGACAATGAAAATGAAAATGCTACCATCACCATATATAACTAATTTGTGCTGTGCACCAAGAAGAACCTGCTTTAAATTTCCATGCCAATTTACAACCCCCATACTGTATCAGGCAGGGTTAGTGGCTATTGAAAATACCACCAGGACAGGGCTATCTAAAGACACATTCGGTAGTGTGTTAACTATACAAAAAAAGACACTGTACAGTTTAAAAACAAGTCTTACACAGCCTTACATTTCAATTTTTTTCTTTAAAAGGAGTGAGTTGTGTACAAGGGGGTTAAATACTTTATAGACAAGAAAAAAAACTGTGCTAGAACCAACTTATTCATCATCATCATCTTCTTCTTAATCTTCCTCCTCTTCCTCATCCTCTTCATCTTCCTTGTCTTCCTCTCCTCTTCCTTCTTTTTCTTTTTTCAGCCTTGACAACTCCCCCTTTTTCTTTTCTTTTTTTTTTTTTTTTTGTATTTTTCTGAAGTTGAAAACGGGGAGGCAGTCAGACAGACTCCTGCATGTGCCCGACCGAGATCCACCCGACATGCCCACCAGGGGGGCGACGCTCTGCCCATCTGGGGTGTTGCTCTGTTGCAACCAGAGCCATTCTAGTGCCTGAGGCAGAGGCCACAGAGCCATCCTCAGCGCCCGGGCCAACTTTGCTCCAATGGAGCCTTGGCTGCGGGAGGGGAAGAGAGAGACAGAGAAGAAGGAGAGGGGGAGGGGTGGAGAAGCAGATGGACGCTTCTCCTGTGTGCCCTGGCCGGGAATCAAACCCGGGACTTCTGCACGCCAGGCCGATGCTCTACCACTGAGCCAACCAGCCAGGGCCGACAACTCCCTTTTTGGCCGCATTAGGCTTTCCTTTAGCTCGGTATGCAGCGATATCCTTTTCATATTTCTCCTTCAGCTTAGCAGCCTTCTCATAAGGCTGCTTGTCGTCTGCAGCAGTGTTATTCCACATCTCTCCCGGCTTCTTTGCAGCATCACCAATGGACAGGCCAGGGTGCTCTCCTTTGACTTCTGGGCGATACTCAGAACAAAACAAGAAAAAGGCCGAAGGAGGCCTTTTGAGTGCATTGGGATCCTTGAACTTCTTTTTTGTTTCCCCTTTAGGGGGGATATAAGTTTTCATTTCTCTTTCATAACAGGCCTTGTCAACCTTTGCCATGTCTTCAAATTTTCCTTTCTCTTTAGCAGACATGTTCTTCCACCTCTCTGAGCACTTCTTAGAAAACTCTGAGAAGTTGACTGAAACATCTGGGTGCTTCTTCTTGTGCTCCTCCTGCAAGCTTGCACAAAGAAAGCATATGATGACATTTTGCCTCTCAGCTTCTTAGACTCTCCTTTGCCCATGTTTGGTTCCTTTTCCTCAGCGAGCGCAGAGTTGCCCAGTGCCCGTCCAGCTCGCACTTGCCCCGGCACTGTCTCTATGGAGCTCAGTGTACTGCAGTGGCTGTGAGAGCGGGAGCCAAACGCCTAATGTGGCATTTAAAATAAAATCAGGCAGATTTAATGGCAGGCGCACCAGGTGCATACCCTGGGCTCCAACTTCTGAAGGGCCCCACAATTCCCCAACTTTACACTTTTTTTCTAATGACAAGGGTCCAAAATCCGCCTTAACCGACCTTAATCCACCTCTGATTAAAATGTGTTTTACAGATTCCTAATTTTTCATTTGTTGGACTAAATCTTTCTTAGTTTTCTGCCTTCATATTCTTGGTCTTAAAAATGTCTAACTGCCCCCCCAAAAATAATTGTCAAGTTACAAAATAATAGATAGGAAATAGAAAATAAAGTCTTAAAAATGAAGTATTAGCCCTGGCTGGTGGCTCAATGGATAGAGCGTTGGCCCGGCTATAGACAGCTCAGGTTTGATTCCCTGTCAGGGCACACAGGAGAAGCGACTCTCTGCTTCTCCACCCCTTCCTCTCCCTCTGCTCTCCCTTTTCTACTCCTGCAGCCAGTGGCTCCATTGGTTTGAATGTGGCCCCAGGTGCTGAGGATAGCTCTGTTGGAGCACATCAGCCCCAAGCAGGCTGAAAATAACTTAGTACTTAAGCATCAGTCCCAGATGGAGTTGCCAAGTGGATCCTGCAGTGCATGCACTATTTCCCCTCCTCACTATCTCCCCTCCTCTCGCCACCCCCCAAAATGAAATATTACCAGAAATTAAATAAAAAGTAAATACCAAGTTACCATTTTTCCTGTTAAGAGTGTTTTTTTTATTTCAAAAGTATAACATCTTTATTATAGAAAATAAAGAAATACAAATAAGGCCCCGCCTGTTAGCTCAGTAGGTTAAGAGCGTCATCCCAAAACAAGAAGGTTGTGGGTTCAGTACTCAATCAGGGCACACACGGGAAGCAACCAAAGAATGCATGACTGAGTGGAACAACAAATGCTTCTTTCCCCCTTCCCCTCTCTCTCCCTTCCTGTCTCTCCCTTCTTCTCTCTGTCTCTAAAAAAAAAAAAAAATCAGTAAAAATTAAGCCCTGGCTAATAGCTTGGGGGGTTGGAGCATTGTCCTGGACTGTGGAGGTTGCTGGTTTGAGTTCCTCCCTGGTCAGGGCACATCATATACAGGAGCAGCTTGATGTTCCTGTCTCTCAGGAAAGGGAAAAAAATAAATATTTTTAAAAAAAGAAATTTGAATAAGAGAAAAGATGTCACAGTGACAACACAAATTAACATCTTGTGATATAGATGTCATTCTTTTTCCTGTTCATGTCTAAAACTTAAGAATCTCCTATTAATGTACACTTTAATTTCTTGTCATTATAAGTAATGCCACAATAAACATCCTGCATATTAATCTTATTTTTGCATCTCTGAATATTTTATTAGGATTAGTTCCTAGAACAGCTATTGCTGAGTCAAAGCATATTGCATTTTTAAGGCTTTTGATGATCTTTTGCCAAATTGCTGACCAGAGATTGAATGTAGAAAATGTATGACAGTATTGGTTTTTGCATTCTCGAAACACATTGTTTATATTGTTTTCTTTTTTTCTTTTTTTTTAATTTAAGTGAGAGGAGGGATGATAGACAGACTCCTGCATATATCCCAACTAGGATCCACCTGGCAATACCTGGCTGGGGCCATGCTCGCAACGAGCTATTTTTAACACCTAAGGCAGAAGCTCCACAGAGCCATCCTCAGCACCAAGGGCCAATGTGCTCAAATCAATTGAGCCATGGCTGCAGGAGGAGAAGGGGGGGGTGAAGAGGGAGAAGCAGATGGTCGCTTCTTCTTTGTGCTCTGACCGTGAATTGAACCTGGGACTTCTACACTCTGGGCCAATACTCTACCACTGAGCCAACCAGCCAGGGCCATTATGTTGTTTTCTTATTGTTTTAATTTGTACTTCTTTGACTAATGGAACACATTTTATATGTCTCAACAAAATACCATAAATTAAAGAAAAATCTTTATTGTTATTTATAAGATAAAACAAACATACACATACCCCTAAATGTTCACAAAAGGAAAGCAGTTAAATAAAAACTATGATACTCCTAAACAATAAATTGCAGCTTTTAAAACATTAAGTATGCCAAATATTTTAACTCAGTGTTTTTCAATCACCTGTCCAAGGACCAGTCTGCCAGAAATTTCATGCTGGTCTGTCTGCAAAAGAGTTAAGAACCCTGATGTATGAAGATTATAGATCTGATGATTTTAGTCAAATTCACTTCTGCTCAGAGTGATTTCTGCCTTAGTGGTCCCCGAAGTAATTCTCCTGTTTTCACCGGTCCCAAAGTGTAAAAAGGTTGAAAACCACAACTTTAACTGACATAGAAAAAATATGTATTCTATAATATTACTAAGATCTTAGAATAGTAAATTTTATGTTTAATCTTATCTCTATAATGCTCTTTACATTTACATGGGGGGAAAAACCTAAAAGGAAAAATATTTGTCAAAAGTTACAAAATAATAGATAGGAAATAGAAAATAATTGCCACCAAATGTAATTGCTTCTGTGTGGCAATAGGTGGTTTTTAGTATTTTCCACATTTTTACAGTTAATATTTTTATCACATTTGTGAAGAAAACACATTTTTGTTAAGTATACTGCATAGAAGAGTACAGGAGAGGAGAGGAAACTATCCACCTGGAATTTGTGTAGCATACATTCTAAAGATAATAGTAAACATTTGATATTGAAACAGGGAAGTGTATAGAAAACATAAATAAGATTCTGGTAAGCAGTTAATCATCCAGTTGTCAAAATTTTAAAAAGTTTCACATACTTGAGGGCTGACAGTGGTTGAATCCCCTGAAAATACAATGTTTATCGTTTTGTTTTGTTTTTTCCTTTGTAGGTTGCTGCTGTTGACCTTCTGGTCCCTGGAGTTGGAGAGCTCTTTGGAGGAAGTCTGAGAGAGGAACGGTACCATTTCTTAGAGCAGCGACTGGCCAGGTATTGGTCAGACCTAAAAGAAACAAAAATCAGAAATTTGGGGATGAGACTCTTAAAGGCAGTCATGACAGTATAACAGAAGTGAAGCTCAGATTCAAAGTGACCTTGACAATTTGTTACTTGACCTTTCTCAGTTTGCCTTTCTTAAAGAATGAAACTGTGACCTGGCCGGGTGGCTCAGTTGGTTGGATCTCCGTCTCATGCGCCAAACTTGCGCGTTCCATTCCGGGTCAGGGCACACAAGAGTCAGCCAGTGAATGCATCAACAGTGGGGTAACAAATCAGTGTTCCTCTCTCCTGTCCTCTGTCTCTAAAAATAAATTCATTTTAAAACTGAAATTGTTACATGAAACAAGGCCACAATAGAAGTTGTCCGCTATTGTATGTGTCTCTTCCTATGGATATGGATTTTTAAACAGTTAGTGCAGAAAAGGAGAGGGAGATTTTCCCCTTAAAGCTTGTTCTTCATTTTTATTTTTCTGTTCTCTATGTTCTTTTCTTTTTACTCTAAATTATGACACCTAAAGGGACATAAAGACAGACTTGAACCAGGGAAAGAATAAAGGTGGAAAAACAAAGAGACTAAAAATATCTGTTAAGCTAGCATTTGGGATAAGCATTTTTCTTCAGGTTTTCTACATTGTGTAAGGGTCTTGATATAGCTATTTGAATAACCTTATTTTAACTTGCTGTTTGAGACCTGGGAAATGAATCTGTAAACACACAGAAAATGTTTTGGAGAAGAAAAGCAGGGAATCGTGTTTCTAATTGAACTACCACTCCTTTATATGCATGATCTGCCAGCATACCACAGAGACTTCCTAAACTAACCAAGGCTGTAAACCTCTGTTTGCCATGGTTTCCACTTTTGCCGTGGCAGTCTTTTTTTTTTTTTTTTTTTTTTTTTTTTTTTTAATAAATTTTTATTGATGTTAATGGGATGACATTAATAATTCAGGGTACATATATTCAAAGAAAACATGTCTAGGTTATTTTGTCATTAAATTATGTTGCATACCCCTCACCCAGAGTCTGATTGTCCTCCGTCATCCTCTGTCTAGTTTTCTCTGTGCCCCTCCCCCTCCCCCTAACTCTCCCTCCCTCCCTCCTGCGTCCTCCCTCCCCCCACCCCTGGTAACCACCACTCTCTTGTCCATGTCTCTTAGTCTCGTTTTTATGTTCCACCAATGTATGGAATCATGTAGTTCTTGTTTTTTTCTGATTTACTTATTTCACTCCGTATAATGTTATCAAGATCCCACCATTTTGCTGTAAATGATCTGATGTCATCATTTCTTATGGCTGAGTAGTATTCCATAGTGTATATGTGCCACATCTTCTTTATCCAGTCTTCTATTGAAGGGCTTTTTGGTTGTTTCCATGTCTTGGCCACTGTGAACAGTGCTGCAATGAACATGGGGCTACATGTGTCTTTACGTATCAATGATTCTGAGGTTTTGGGGTATATACCCAGTAGAGGGATTGCTGGGTCATAAGGTAGTTCTATTTGCAGTTTTTTGAGGAACCACCATACTTTCCTCCATAATGGTTGTACTACTTTACAGTCCCACCAACAGTGTATGAGGGTTCCTTTTTCTCCACAGCCTCTCCAACATTTGCTATTGTCCGTCTTGTTGATAATAGCTAATCTAACAGGGGTGAGGTGGTATCTCATTGTAGTTTTGATTTGCATTTCTCTAATAACTAATGAAGCTGAGCATCTTTTCATATATCTGTTGGCCATTTGTATTTCTTCCTGGGAGAAGTGTCTGTTCATGTCTTCTTCCCATTTTTTTATTGGATTGTTTGTTTGTTTGTTGTTGAGTTTTATGAGTTCTTTGTAAATTTTGGATATTAGGCCCTTATCTGAGCTATTGTTTGAAAATATCAGTTCCCATTTAGTTGGCTTTCTGTTTATTTTGATATCAGTTTCTCTTGCTGAGCAAAAACTTTTTATTCTGATGTAGTCCCATTCATTTATCTTTGCCTTCACTTCTCTTGCCATTGGAGTCAAGTTCATAAAATGTTCTTTAAAACCCAGGTCCATGAGTTGAGTACCTATGTCTTCTTCTATGTACTTTATTGTTTCAGATCTTATATTTAGGTCTTTGATCCATTTTGAATTAATTTTAGTACACGGGGACAGGCTGTAGTCGAGTTTCATTCTTTTGCATGTGGCTTTCCAGTTTTCCCAACACCATTTGTTGAAGAGGCTTTCTTTTCTCCATTTTGTGTTGTTGGCCCCCTTATCAAAGATTATTTGACCATATATATGTGGTTTTATTTCTGGGCTTTCTATTCTGTTCCATTGGTCTGAGTGTCTATTTTTCTGCCAATACCATACAGTTTTGATTATTGTGGCTCTATAATATAGTTTAAAGTCAGGTATTGTAATGCCCCCAGCTTCATTCTTTTTCCTTAGGATTGCTTTAGCTATTCGGGGTTTTTTATAGTTCCATATAAATCTTATGATTTTTTGTTCCATTTCTTTAAAAAATGTCATAGGAATTTTGATGGGAATTGCATTAAATTTATATATTACTTTGGGTAATATGGCCATTTTAATTATATTTATTCTTCCTATCCAAGAACAAGGAATATTTTTCCATCTCATTGTGTCTTTTTCTATTTCTCTTAGCAATGCCTTGTAGTTTTCATTATATAGGTCCTTTACATTCTTTGTTATGTTTATTCCTAGGTATTTTATTTTTTTTGTTGCAATCGTGAAGGGGATTATTTTTTTGAGTTCGTTTTCTAATATTTCATTGTTGGCATATAGAAAGGCTATGGACTTTTGTATGTTGATTTTGTATCCTGCGACCTTACTGTATTGGTTTATTGTTTCGAGTAATCTTTTTGTGGAGTCCTTTGGGTTTTCGATGTATAGGATCATATCATCAGCAAAAAGTGATACCTTTACTTCTTCTTTTCCGATGTGGATGCCTTTTATTTCTTTGTCTTGTCTGATTGCTCTGGCCAGAACTTCTAGCACCACGTTAAATAAGAGTGGAGAGAGTGGACAACCCTGTCTTGTTCCTGATTTAAGGTGGAAAGTCCTCAGTTTTACGCCATTTAATATGATGTTGGCTGATGGTTTATCATATATGGCCTTTATCATGTTGAGATATTTTCCTTCTATACCCATTTTGTTGAGAGTCTTAAACATAAAATTGTGTTGTATTTTATCGAAAGCCTTTTCTGCGTCTATTGATAAGATCATGTGGTTTTTGTTCTTTGTTTTGTTGATATGGTGTATTACGTTAACCGTTTTACGTATGTTGAACCATCCTTGAGATTCTGGGATGAATCCCACTTGATCATGATGTATTATTTTTTTTATATGTTGTTGTATTCGATTTGCCAGTATTTTGTTTAGTATTTTAGCATCTGTATTCATTAGAGATATTGGTCTGTAGTTTTCTTTCTTTGTGCCATCCTTGCCTGGTTTTGGTATGAGGGTTATGTTGGCCTCATAAAATGTGTTTGGAAGTATTGCTTCTTCTTCAATTTTTTGGAAGACTTTGAGTAGAATAGGAACCAAGTCTTCTTTGAATGTTTGATAGAATTCACTAGTATAACCGTCTGGGCCTGGACTTTTATTTTTGGGGAGGTTTTTAATAGTTTTTTCTATTTCCTCCCTGCTGATTGGTCTGTTTAGGCTTTCTGCTTCTTCATGACTCAGTTTAGGAAGGTTGTATTGTTCTAGGAATTTATCCATTTCTTCTAGATTGTTGTATTTGGTGGCATATAGTTTTTCATAGTATTCTACAATAATTCTTTGTATATCTATGATGTCTGTGGTGATTTCTCCTCTTTCATTTTGGATTTTATTTATTTGAGTCCTGCGTCTTTTTTCCTTAGTGAGTCTTGCCAAGGGTTTGTCAATTTTGTTGATCTTTTCAAAGAACCAGCTCCTTGTTTTATTGATTTTTTCTATAGTTTTTCTGTTCTCTATTTCATTTATTTCTGCTCTGATTTTTATTATCTCCTTTCTTCGGCTGGTTTTGGGTTGTCTTTGTTCTTCTTTTTCTAGTTCCTTAAGGTGTGAAGTTAAGTGGCTTACTTCGGCTCTCTCTTGTTTGTTCATATAGGCCTGAAGTGATATGAACTTTCCTCTTATTACTGCTTTTGCTGCATCCCAGAGATTCTGATATGTCGTATTTTCATTTTCATTTGTCTGTATATATCTTTTGATCTCTGCACTTATTTCTTCTTTGACCCATTCATTTTTTAGAAGTATGTTGTTTAGTTTCCATAATTTTGTGGGTTTTTCCCCCTCTTTTTTACAGTTGAATTCTAGTTTCAAGGCTTTATGATCAGAGAATATGCTTGGTACAATTTCAATTTTTCTAAATTTGCTGATATTGTCTTTATGGCCCAACATATGGTCAATTCTTGAGAATGTTCCATGTACACTAGAGAAAAATGTATACTCTGTCGCTTTGGGATGAAGTGTCCTGTAGATGTCTATCATATCGAGGTGTTGTAATATTTCGTTTAAGGCCACTATATCTTTATTGATTCTCTGTTTGGATGACCGATCTAGAGCCGTCAGCGGTGTATTGAGGTCTCCAAGTATGATTGTATTTTTGTCAGTTTTTGTTTTAAGGTCAATAAGTAGCTGTCTTATATATTTTGGTGCTCCTTGGTTTGGTGCGTATATATTAAGGATTGTTATGTCTTCTTGATTCAGTGTCCCCTTAATCATTATGAAATGACCATTTTTGTCTCTGAGTACTTTTTCTGTCTTGTAGTCAGCATTATCAGATATGAGTATTGCTACACCTGCTTTTTTTTGGGTGTTGTTTGCTTGGAGTATTGTTTTCCAGCCTTTCACTTTGAATTTGTTTTTATCCTTGTTGCTTAGATGAGTTTCTTGTAGGCAGCATACAGTTGGATTTTCTTTTTTAATCCATTCTGCTACTCTGTGTCTTTTTATTGGTAAGTTTAATCCATTTACATTTAGTGTAATTATTGACACTTGTGGGTTCCCTATTGCCATTTTATAAATTGCTTTCTGTTAGTTTTGTATCTTGTTTGATTCTTCTCTTTTGTTTTTCTATCATTTGTTTTTGTTTGTTTGTATTCCATACTTCTTTCCTCTGTTGCTACCTTTTTTAAGTCAAGTGTTTTTGTGGTGGTTTTTTCAAGGGTGGTTACCATTAAGTAATGAAAAGGGTACCTACCATATTCATTGTAGTACCCTTTCTTATGAGTATTTCTGCGCTTCATCGTCCTTTGCTACTGTTAATCTTCATCCTTTCTCCCCTTTTTTTTCTTTTGTTGTCACAGTTTAAGTTTGGTTTTATTGTTTTCTTGGTGGAGCTGTTACTTGGGGTTCTGTTTTCTTTTGTTCTTTGAATCTGGTTGGAAAACCCCCTTTAGTATTTCCTGGAGTGGGGGCTTTCTGCTGATAAATTCTCTCATCTTTTCTGTATTTGTGAATGTTTTTATATCTCCTTCGTACTTGAAGGATAGCTTTGATGGGTATAGTATTCTTGGCTGAAAGTTCCTCTCTTTCAGGGCTTTGAATATTGGGGTCCACTCTCTTCTAGCTTGTAGAGTTTCTGCTGAGAAGTCTGATGATAATCTAATAGGTCTTCCTTTATATGTTGTATTCTTCTTTTCCCTGGCTGCCTTGAGAATTTTTTCTTTGTCATTGGTTTGTGTCATCTTCATTATGATGTGCCTTGGAGTGGGTTTGTTGGGGTTAAGAAAACTCGGTGTTCTGTTTGCTTCTTGAATTTGAGGCTTTAGTTCTTTCCACAGGCTTGGGAAGTTCTCATCTATTATTTGTTTAAGTATATTCTCCATTCCATTTTCTCTCTCTTCTCCCTCTGATATACCTATTATTCTTATGTTATTCTTTCTGATGGAGTCAGACAATTCCTGTAGGATTTTCTCGTTTTTTATTATTTTTGAGTCTCTTTCTTCTTCTCTCTGTTGTGCCTCAAGTTGCTTGTCTTCTATTTCACTAATCCTATCTTCTATCTGGGCTGTTCTATTAGCTAAGCTTGTTATCTCGTTTTTCAGTTCGTGAATTGAGTTTTTCATTTCTGTTTGATTTGTTTTTATAGTTTCAATTTCCTTGGTAATATATTCTTTGTGATCGCTGAGTTGTTTTCTGATTTCCCTAAATTGCCTTTCTGTGTTTTCTTGTATATCTCTGAGTATTTTTAAGATTTCTATTTTAAATTCTCTGTCATTTGGCTCCAAGGCTTCCAGTAAGCTAAATCTTTTCTCCATAGATTTTTCCACATCTATTTGTGTTACCTCTCTATCTTTTGTATCCATAATATTCGATTTCCTTTTTCTTATTGGCATCTGAAGGTGGTCTTGTTGATATTCTTAATTAAAATTAATAAAGAATAAAAAGGGAAAAAAAAGAAAAAAATAATAATAAAAAAATAAAAAACAAAAAAACAAAAAACACTCCACACACACAAAAAGTAATGATGTATTATTTCCCCCTTTTTTCTTTCTTCTCCTTCCCTCCTCTCACCTCTTTAGGTAAATATCGTGATGACCTGTGAATTATATTATGCTAAATGGAACAAAAATTGCCTATAATGGAGGGCCTGATTTGGGGTGAAGAGTTCAAGGTGCAAAAAAGGGAGTAGGGACCTACTAAATGCAAAAAAAAAAAAAAAAAAAAAAAAAAAAAAAAAAAAAAAAAAAAAAAAAAAAAAGGAGGATATCTTAGACAAGCATCAAATGATTTGCTTGTAAGTGATGGTCGACTAAAAGATATAATGAGAGGGATAAGAGGGAAACAGAAAAAAGGAGAGAAAAAATAATATTTAAAGAAGAAAAAAAATAAAAATAAGTAAAAATTTGTTGTATTAAGTGGAGTGAAGACTAAATACAATGGAGACTTTGGGTTGGGAGGAATGCTAGTGAGTTAAAAAGCAATGTAAAAAGTACCCAAAATGCCACAAAAACAAACAAATAAAGGAAAACCAAGAACAAAAGCAGAAAAAAAAAAAAAAAAAAAAAAGAACAAACAACAAAAACAAAAAAAACTTTAGTCCCAAATTAAATAATTTGTTCGTAATTGAGGATTAAATGAGAGGAAAAGTAAAAGGAGAAAAGAAGGAACGAATAGAAAGGAAAAAATAAGAAAAAGAGAGAAACAAAGGAAGAAAAAAAGGAAAGGGAGAAAAAACAAAAAGAAAACAAAAGGGGAGAGAGTGAGAGTTAAGGGTTTTGGAGTGTAACCCTAAGGGAGAGTAAGGATGAAGAAAAGAAATAAAATGTAACACTTATGGGTAGTGTAGTTCAAGAAAAGGGTAGCATAAGATGGGCAGAGAATAAATGGACCGAGGTGGAGGAAATACAAATAAAGACAATAAGAAAGAAGAGAGAAACACAACAACAAAGAATTAGTGGAACAAGTTATAAAGTCTGTGGATTTTTCTTGATTTTGAGAGGTTAACTTCTTCCTTTTTCTTTTCTCTCCCTCTTCCTGGTCGGTTACTCTGTACCCCAGGTTCTGCCCCTGTGTCACGCTTAGGTAGGGATTTGCAGTTGATGGGATTCTATGGCAATGTCATATAATTGGCTTTAGTCTCACTGGTAGTCAAGGCTTGTTGGCGTTTGTAGAAGAAGATGCACTATTCGCTGCTTGCTATATAGATCTTAATATCTGCCAAGTCCCTCTTGTTAGGTATATCCCTGAATATAGAGGCTCTGTCAATCAGAAGTTGCCCCCGCCCCTTTAGCGAAAGGCAGTGAAAAATATTATGCCTCTTGTCTTGGATCGCTGAACTGGGAGAGATCTTATCAATTAGAGCCCTGTGGGTGCGTAGATTTTGTGGGTTTAGCTAATTTCAGTGATTGGATCCGCAGCTGTGCTCCAGAGAGTATTTCAGGCTGCCTGCGCGCCCCTATCCCAACGCTTGATTGTTAGCTCGAATGGCTGGGTGAGGTGCCCCGTCCACGGAGAGAATCTCCTGACTAGGAAAGACAGGTTTGGCGCCCCTCCTGGACTGCGTCACGGGGCGCGCGCGTGCACGGCTTCTCAGAACACGCCAGTGGTGGCCGGCACTCCCGGGGACGCGGGGCTCGCGCACGCGGCTTCTCAGAGCACGCCGGTGGTGGCCGCTACTCCCCGGGACGGGACGGGGCTCGGGGAGCGGGCGCGCGGCTTCCCAGAGCACGCCGGTGGTGGCCTGCACTCCCCGGGATGCGGCTTGGGGCGCGAGCACGCGGCTTCTCCGAGCACGCCGGTGGTTGCTGGCACTCCCCGGGGCGCGCGGGCGCGCGGCTTCCCAGAGCACGCCGGTGGTGGCCGGCACTCCCCGGGATGCGGCTCGGGGCGCGAGCACGCGGCTTCTCCGAGCACGCCGGTGGTTGCGGGCACTCCCCGGGACGCGGGGCGCGGGCGTGCACGCGGTTTCTCAGAGCACGCCGGTGGTTGCGGGCACTCCCTGGGACGTGGGTCGGGGCGCGCACGCGGTTTCTCAGAGCACGCCGGTGGTTGCGGGCACTCCCCGGGACGCGGGGCGCGGGCGCGCGGCTTCTCAGAGCACAGAGCACGCCGGTGGTTGCCGGCACTCCCTGGGACGTGGATGGGGCGCGCCTGTGGCTTCTCAGAGCACAGAGCACGCCGGTGGTTGCCGGCTCTCCCTGGGACGTGGCTCGGGGCGCTGGGACGCGGCTCGGGGCGCTGGGACGCGGCTCGGGGCGCGCGCGCGCGCCGGGCTTTTCAGAGCACGCCGGTGGTTGCCGGCACTCCCCGGGACGCGGCGGGGGCAGCTGCACGTGTGGGTTTACTCACCCCAGGCGTATTCCCTCCTGGGCAACAGTCCCTCTGCTTTCAGTGTGGATGCTCCGAGGATAAATTTTTCTGCTTCTAGTTGACAAATTTGTTGAGATTTTGGGGAGGTCTGTCGGACGTGCTGCTCACGGCGCCATTTCCGTGACGTCACTCCTATGGCAGTCTTTTTAAAAAAGGTTTTTCCATGTTAAAGGCATAATCCTTCTCTCCAGATAATGCCGGTTTTCCTAGTAACCTGGAAAAGCCATAATTGTTTGAAAATATCCTGCTAAATTAGCCATTTGTAAGGCCTTCTTTTCCTAATGGAGAAATGCTTTAAAAGTTGATGTTTCCAAGTCCCACCCTATAAATCTGTTGGGTAACTTTGTTTTATAATCCTAATTACTTGAACTGCTCTATTTGGCTAGAGTCCAGAAGAAAGGAGATAACTATGTTCTGGGAGGACTCTCCTTTATCAGTTAAGAGTACTAACTCCTTACTACAACCATAATGTTAGAAAGTCCTGGGAAAATCATGAAACTGAAGTAAAGGTCAAAGTCCTTAGATGGAAAGAATTTAAATTTTCTCTGGATTTTTTTTTTAAGCACAATAAAAATCACATATGGCAAGAAACCTCATCTGTTGAAAGATTAATTGGTCTGTTTTCTTTGCCTGCTTCCTTCCTTCAGGAAACTTTTCTCATAACATTAAATGTTTACCTAATATCTGATAATATCCAAATTTATCTCTCCTAATGAAATGGATATGTGTTTCTCTCTTTCACGGGTCTGTGACTTCTGTTTATGTGCTCTGATTTTTCTGTATTTGAGTTTTTCATCATCTGATCACTTCAGTTACACTGTGGTCCCAAACACTTTTTTAAAGGACAGAAATTAATTTTAATGAGTACTAAGAGCTTAAAATTTTTACACTTAATTGGTAAAAACAATTAGCAGTCATATTATTAAGGTAGCCTCAGAGTCTGTATTATCATTTTAACATTACAGAATGAAAGGTTGTATCTGTTTTTCCCTTATTTGTGTGTGCCTCCCAACAACCTCCAGTAACAGTAATAGTGCTCTTCTTATGTCACAGGACAATTCATTTATCTCAAATGAATCCCTTCTTTTGGGCCCTGGACCATACTTTCTTTCTATGGCATTTACTAACCATACTACTTATTTGATAATACCTTGGACTATTGTTTAACTCACCTTTCTTACCATATAGTAAAGGTAGATTGCATGCTCCTTGACTAGATTGCATGTTACTTGAGACCACAAGTTTTGGTGTGTACTTTTTTGCAAAAAAACACACAACCCAGAACAAATGTTTGGTGGTTAGAGTATTTTCCTTCCTGACATTCTCTGAAAGAATTTTGTTGTATTCCTTTTACAGGTCAGGACTGACAGAAGCCTACCAATGGTAAGAATGAGCTCCCTAGTGAGTCTTACTCTAGCTGTTGATCTGAACATTACATAGTTTTTACTTGTAATCCTAAGGTACTATGAAAAAGTATTAAAAACAATGAACAGGCTCTCAGAAGATAACTTACTCCTTTTGAGTCCTTGAAAAAGAGTAATAATAATGGCTGCCATTTATTTATTACTTACTGCGTGTCAGATAACTGTTAAAATTTTGTGTGTATTATCTTACCAGCTTACCACGCTGTGAGTTAGGTACTGTTCTTATCCCTTTTTCACTGCCCCTGCAGAGCTGAAGCCTGGAGATGTTAACTAACTTAACTAAGAGCACACAGCTAGAAGCACAGAGCTGGGACTCTGTTCCTAACCGTTATGCTTCAGTTTCCCTATGTGTGAAATCAGGGGCTTGGACTAAGTGACCCCTGTAAGTGATCCTCACCAACTGTAGAAGTCTAAGCTGCCAGTGGAAGGTCACCTGTCTGCATTCATACAGTTCCTTCTCCAAAGTTATTCTGATTTTCTTCCCTTCTACCCCTTCTTCAGGTACTTTTCAATGTCTGCAAATTTTCTGTAATAGCACTCCTTTAGGATCTTTGTATAATAATATCAACAATATTATTAATTCTTCACCAGTCCTCAGGAGAAGGAAGAGTCAAATTTCACACTTGCCTTTTGGTAATGAAGGAGCTAGATTTCAAAAATGCAGAAAGCCTAAAATTGGGTTCAAGTAATGGGCCTTGAATGCCTTTGGGTTTTTTTTTTTTACCAGTAATAACTTTAGGCAGATTTAATCTCTGAATCTAGGTTTTCTTGGCTAAAAAGTGGAATGTACTATCTACTTCATAGGGTTATTGTAAGGTGAAATGAAACAGTATAGTGTAAGTACGTAGAGTAGAAGCTTATAAATACTAGTTTCCTCCCCCTCCCCCCCGCCTGTCCCTTTCTTTCCTTTATTCTGAGCTTTGCCAGTAGGTAGAAACCTTGAACAATTATCAAACTGATTGATCAAACTTATACAATTTTACCTCAGTTTCTGTCTACCAGATAATATCCATAGTGTGTAAAAACTGGCTAAATTCAAATTTTAATTATTGGTTAAGTAAGTTTAGGCCTTTTCTGGTCTTTACTAATCATTTTAACACTATTCTTTTCCCAAATAAATAAAGTTTTCAAACTGTTAAGACCTCTGAATATAAATATTATTCAAATCTCCTTTCTTTTAAATGGTTATCATAGTATTTGAAAGGTAAGAGGCGTTTTAAAAATCTTCAAGTCTGTGTCTCTGCTAGTGTTCCATCCACTATTAGTGGCCACTCCAGGTGTCTAAGAATTTACTCACTTCCTATTTCTACATGCCATATGCAAATAAAATCTGTAACTAGTTCCACAAATTTTGTACCATCTCTTCTATAATCTGGCTACCCCGGAATCAATTTAACAACAATCCACCCAATACATAATTCATTAGAAGACCTGTTTCTTAGAAGTGGATTTTTCCATCTACTAAAGCAAAGGCATGAAAAATGCTGACTGTAATTGCCAGACATTTATACCAGTGTTTTGACATTGATATACGAGAAATTTAGAGCCACCTAAAACTGTTGCTGGACTTCTGGCTGCCAGCTCAGATCCTGCAGGTGTTTGTGGCAGGTGGTTTGATTTGCCCTTGATCTTATTTTCTCACTAACTCAAAGTATACCCTGCCCCCATGCCTTATAAACTTAAAGTTAAGTCAGTTACCAAAATTTCAGTTACTTAAGACTGTGTACCACTCATTTTTCCTGATGGTTCTTACTAATCTGGAGTTTTACTCTAGATATTCCTGTTTATAGCTCTCTCACTTGGTTCTAACCCACCTACTTGCAATTCATCCTTTATTTTAGAAGGGTAAGTACTTAATCTTAACCACATAAAATACGACAAATATATGTAGCCATCGTTAACAGTTGGAAAACAGGTGATAGTCCTTGTCCTTGAGGAGCCAAATGACTGCTGACTGCGGCACTGAAGTTCTATTCTGGAACGGATTTTACAAACCATTCAAGAGCTATAAACTTGTTTTAGTCAATATTATATAACTCAAGAATTCTCCAAATGACATAAAAATATTTACAGACTCTTTCTTCTCCTCTTTTTTTCTAAAAAAGCTGGTATATTGGAATCTGAATTTGAATCATGGCTGTTTTGTTTTCTAGCCATTTCTAGCTGTCTTAAGTGGGACTAGAATGTTTATGGGTGGGCTGCAGAGGCTCCAAAAAATGACTCAGACATCTTCCACTGTGCTTAAAGCAGAGAACTGGAAGTTTCTCCTCATTCTAGAACCTAAGAGTATATTTTAGTACCTTCAAACAATAGATCTTTTTGTATAATAAGCATTTACTCCAGAGTAGACACTGGGGATAAAAGGTTGAATAAAATGCAGTTCCTGCCCTTGATGTAGCATACAGTCTAATCTAGGATGGCCTATCTTGTCATTTATCAGGCAAAACTCTTCACTCTCCTCTGTTGTATTGAACAATATGATTTCAGTAAGAAAAAGGAGAGTATTATTAACATACTAAGAAATATGAAAGGAATATATTTTGAAGAAAATTAGTAAACTTATTAGAAATTTTTCTGTAGCCTGATGAGGCCGTTTTTCTTTATATAATTGAATAAATAACTTAAAAGATAAAGGACTGGCCCTGGCTGGTGGCTCAGTGGATAGTGTGTTGGCCTGGCAAATGAACATCCAGGGTTCGATTCTTGGTCAGGGCCCACAGGAGAAGCAATCATCTGCTTCTCTCCTCAGCCCTCTCCCCTTTCTCTCTTCTCTTCCCCTCCCACAGCCAGTGGCTCCATTGGTTCAACCATGGCCCTGGGCATTGTGGATATCTTAGTTGGTCCCAGCATCAGCCTCAGGCACTAAAAATAGCTTCGTATACAAGCGTGGCTCCAGAGGGGTTGCCACGTGCATCCTAGTCAGGCTGCATGCAGGAGTCTCTCTCACTATCCTCCCTCTTCTCACATTAAAAAAAGAAAAGACAAAGGACCAAGTAACTAAAGTTCATGAATGAATGACAGGTTTTGCTATTGTTTGTCTGGATAACACTGAACAGATCGCTTTACCTTCTCTGTGTCCTTCATCTGTCTTTGGAAGGAAAAGACTGGTCTACCACAATGATGTTAATAATAACAAATGATTAAGCAATACTTTGAAACATAAATTCTATTATAAAATCTGAACTGATACAGCATTTATAGGTGATGATTCTCTGTTTTTCAAAATCAGGTATCTGGACCTCCGTCGATTTGGATCTGTACCACATGGAGGTTTTGGGATGGGATTTGAACGCTATCTGCAGTGCATCTTGGGAATTGACAATATCAAAGATGTTATCCCTTTTCCAAGATTTACTCATTCATGTCTTTTATAGCTGAAAACTGGATAAGGAAAAGCACCTGAGCCAGAGGTGCTGCATGTGAACGTGTAGACAGGAAAACTCGTTTGGATTTTAGAAATGCAGAAGTTTTCAAAATGTACTTATTATACCATAACGTATAACATGAAAAATAAAAGTGATCATGATTTTCTTATAAAGCTGAGGGCATTTAATGGAAAAATGAGCTCTCTCAAGAAGAGGTGCTTATAGTAAGTAGAATCTCAAATCTAGTATGTCAATTAAGAAGTGAATAAATTGAACTAGTTTCAAAGGCCCTTTCAAACTCTGAGAGGATGAGATAGTATATTTTACTTTGTCTTTCATGATTGTATCACTGCCTGTGTGACCTTTGAAAAACAATTAGTAACTAAAAATAAAATGTTGTTGTATCTTTTCTTTCTTGCCATTTAACCTGTGATTAATGCCCATCTTATTCTCAATGCTTTACTAAACATTACAGAAGAAAACATTCCTTCTTTGAGTCTTGAGTTAATAAACTTGCTATTCTGAATTGAAATTTTCTTTCATCAGACTGAGTGAAAAATATCATTTACTGTTGTTCCTCAATAAAATGGATATAGAAAGAAAGTACCTTAACATAATAAAGGCCATATATGACAAACCCTCAGCTAATATCATTCTTAGTAGTGAAAAACTGGCCTGACCAGGCGGTGGCGCAGTGGATAGAGCATCAGACTGGACGCAGAGGAACCAGGTTCAAGACCCTGAGGTCGCCAGCTTGAGTGCAGGCTTATTGGGTTTGAGCAAGGCTCACTAGTGTGAGCCCAAGGTCGCTGGCTTGAGCAAGGGGTCACTTGGTCTGCTGTACTCCCCTCCCCGTTAAGGCACATATGAGAAATCAATCATGAACAACTAAGGAACTGCAATGAAGAATTGATGTTTCTCATCTCTCTCCCTTCCTGTCTGTCTGTCTCTATCTGTCCCTCTCTCTGAATCTCTCTGTTTCTGCCAAAAAAAAAAGTGAAAACCTGAAATATTTCCCTGTAAGATGAGCAACAAAACAAGGATGCCCACTCTCACTACTATTACTCAACACAGTTCTGGAAGTTCAAGCCATAGCAATCAGGCAGAAGAAATAAAAAGCATCCCAGTAGCAAATGAAGAAGTAAATCTCACTATTTGCAGATGACATGACTCTATATATTGAAAACTCTAAAGATTCCACCAAAAGATTTAGAAACAGTAAAAAAGTACTACATTAAAATTGCAGTATACAAAATCAATGTACAAACATCCATTGCTTTCCTATATACTAACAATGAAATAACAGAAAAAGAAATAAAACTCATTTGCAATTACAACAAAAAAGATAAAATACCTAAGAATAAACTTAAAGGAATTGAAGGACCTATACACTGAAAACGATAAGACATTGTTGAAAGAAATTGAAGAGGACGCAAAGAAATGGAAATACAGTCTATGTTCATGGATTGGAAAAATTAGCATAGTTAAAATGGCCACAGTACCTAAAGCAGTATACACATTTAGTGTAATCCCCATAAAAATTCCAATTGCATTTTTTGAATAAATAGAACAAAAAATCCTCAGATTATTATGGAACCACAAAAGGCTCCAGGTAGTCAAAGCAATCCTAAGAGAGAAAAAAAGAACAAAGCCAGAGGTATGACATCCCTTACTTTAAATTATACTACAAAGCTAAAATAATCAAAACAGTATAGTATTGGCAGAAAAATAGACACACAGCCCAACAGAATAGAATTGAGAGACCAGAAATAAACCCATACATATATGGGCAACTAATTTTCAACATAGGAGTAAAAAACTCACTAGAAAAAGGAACACCTCTTCAATAAATGGTGTTGAAAAAATTGGAAAGCTTCATGCAAAGAATGAAACTAAACTGCTGTCTGACCCTACACAAAAATTAATTCAAAATGGAATAAAGACTTAAATAGCCCTGTCCAGGTGGCTCAATGGATTTAACATCATTCCAGTGCACCAAGGTCACAGATTCAGTCCCCATTCAGGGCACATATGAGAAGTAACCAATGAGTGCACAACTAAGTGGAACAGGTCGATGCTCCCCTCTCTCTCTCTCTCTCTCTCCCCACCCCCCGCTTTCCCCCTCTCTCTCTTCCCCCCCATCAACAGGGGAAAAAACTCAGGTACTTAACTATTCTAACATAAATAAACTGTAAAGCTTTGGGGAGGGGGAGAATATAAGACCTAAAACAATAAAATACAAAGAAGGAAACATAGTTACTAACCTTATGGACCTTGGTCTCAGAGGGATTTTTGTGTACTTGATCCCAAAGGCGAGGGAAGTAAAAGCAAAAATCAATGAATAGGACTACATCAAACTGAAAAGCTTCTGCACAACAAATGGAACCATCAACAAAACAAAAAGGCAGCCAACCCAGTGGGAGAAGTTATGTGTAATCTGATAAGGTGCTAATATTCAAACTGTACTTTAAAAACTCTGATAGCTCAACAACAACAAAAAACAGTCCGATTAAATATGGGCAACAGGCCTGAACAGACATTTCCCAAGAAGACACAAACAGATGGCCAACAGATATATGAAAAGATGCTCAATCAACTTCAGTAGCTATAAGGGAAATGGCAAATCAAAACCACAATGAATTACCACCTTACACCTGTTAGAATGACTATTATCAGTGAGATAGGAAATAACAAATGTTGGGGAGAATGTGGATAAAAGGGAACCCTCATACACTGCTGATCAGAATGTAACTTGGTGCAGCCTTTATGGAAGATGGGATGGAGGTTCCTCAAAAAATTAAAACTAGAGCTACCATAAGACCCCAGGAAAGTAAATTTTAGCTCAGAGTATGTAACCCTATATTCATTACAGAATATTATTCACGGTAGCCAAAACATGGAAACAACCTAAGTATTCACTGATGGATGATTGGACAAAAAGGAAGTGATATATGTATATATATGTGCACACACACAATACAATACTACTCAGCCATAAGAAAAGATGAAATACTGCCATCTGTGACAACATGGATGAATCTTGAGAATATCATGCTAAGTGAAATAGGACAGATGGAAATGGATAAGAACCATATGAATTTCACTCATATATGCGATATAAAACAGAAACCAACAAACGAACCAAACAAACTCATAGACACAGACAACAGTATGGTGGTTACCAGAGGGAAAGGGGGTCAAATGCATGGTGACAGAAGACTAGACTTCGGGTGGGGAGCACACAATGCAATATAGTACCGATGATGTGTCGTAAAATTGTATACTTGAAACTTGGTTAACAGTGTTACCCCAATAAACTTAGTTTTTTAAAAACTGATTTTTAATTATAAAAGCTAATAAGATGTATTAATTATTTAAACTAATCTATTATGATTAGTTTATATTGTTTACAATTTCTGAAATCAGTAAAATAAGTTTTTGATATGTATGAAAGAAAAAAATAGTTATTTTAAAATTCCATTTGTCCTTTTCCCAGGAAAAGTTGGAAGAAGATATTTTCAATTCAGAGGAACATGCAAATAGAGCTAAACCTAAAGTATGGGTAACTTGGAAGTCAAAAGTAATATGTATTAGAGTGAAGAGATAGCTGATTTAGGAGTTTAAGCCCTGGCATTTCAGCACCTTGGTTGGATGATTTTGGCCAGGCACTTACTGTGTAACAAGCTCATATATCATTTTCCTCAGAGTTGAAATAATAATTAATGAAAGTGTGTGTAAAAGTGAAATGCCACAGTTTTTTAACTCTTTACTTTTAGTCTTCATTGAGTTACATATATGTAGACTTACAGCAGATTGTATATTCAGTAGAATTTGTATCAAATAATTATAAGAGCACATGCATACCTGAATAATCAACTTTCTAAATCTCACTATATGACTTATCTTAGATTATTTATTAATGGGTTTGTATATGTACTTTATTTTAGCCCAATTCAAAATCAGACAGCCAAAATGAACTACAAAATCATAAGAGTTGGAAATTATGGAAGTCACTGAGAGATTGTCATGGTGAAACTTCTGACTAATGCAAACAGGTCCGTGTACCTGGGCAGCATCTCTTGGCATTCAGTATAGCTCATTTCATTTTTGGATCTCTCTAATTGGTAGCTTTTGCTGAGCTAAAATTTACTTTCCTGGAAATTTAATCACTTGGGCTAAGATACCACGTTTAGAGAATTGGGATTTCCATAAGGTTTACTTCAACCATGGGTTAGAGAGATAAATTCAATTTGTTAATTCAACAAATATTATCTGAGCTTATTCTATATGCCAAGAACTGTGTTGAGTGCTAAATAAACAGTAATGAACAAAACAGAAATGACCCCTGCCTTCATGGAAGGATAACACAAGTAAACAATATATTATTTAAAAATAGCACATGTACTATAACATATTACAAAGAACAGGATAAGCATAAACTTGCTAGAGAAGGTATCTCTGAAAAGGTTATATTTAACCTTAGGCTTGGAAGATAAAATGCAAAAACTATTTTACAGCATTTGCAACATCGGCCAATAATGATTTGGCATTCAAGCCTTGATCCTGTATTGAATTTGTGGAGCAAGAATCAACAGACATTTACAGGCCCCAAACCAGATGCACTAATAGTTTTCAGGGGTATCAGGAATCATGCCTCCACTGATTTTCAAGGAACCAGCTAGAATTATTAACATGTTGGCAGGACATCAAAAATAAGTGATGGAAAGAAAACTGGATTCGAGAAACCTCAGGTTCTGGTCCCAGCACCACCATTAATTTAGCCATGGAGCTTTAGGCAACTAAGGTCATCTTTGTGACCTCCAGTTGCTTCATCTGCAGAACTGTCATTTGAAAGTAGATGAACTCTAAGGCCCTGGCCATTTGGCTCAGTGGTAGAGCATTGGCCCAGCATGTGGATGTCCTAGGTTCAATTCCCAGTCAGGGCACACAGGAGAAGTGTCCATCTGTTTCTTCATCCCTCCCCCTCTCACTTGTCTCTCTCTCTCTCTTCTCCTCCCCTCCTGCAGCCATGGCTCGAATAGAGCGAGCTGGCCCCAGGCGCTGGGGGTGGCGCCAGGGCCTCCACCTCAGGCGCTAAAAAAATGGTGCTGGTTGCAATGGAGCAAGGGCCACAGGTGGGCAGAACATCGCCCCCTAGTGGGCTTGCTGGGTAGATCCCAGCTGGGGCACATGCAGGAGTCTGTCTCTGCCTCCCCTTCTCTCACAAAAAATAAAAAATAATAATAAAGTAGCCTGAACTGTGGTGGCGCAGTGGATAAAGTGTCAACCTGAAATGCTGAGGTTGCCAGTTGGAAGCCCTGGGCTTGCCTGGTCAAGGCACATGTGGGAGTTGATGCTTCCTGCTCCTTCCTCCTTATGCTTTCTCTCTTTCTCTCTCTCTCTCTCTCTTCTCTAAAGTGAATTTTTAAAATTTTAAAAAAAATAATAATAATACAATAGATGAACTCTATCTATTAAGAGATTCTCCTATCAATTTTACATGAACCTCTGCTGGGCACAGTCACCAATAACTGATTTAGAGTCTAACCTTTAGATGTTATGTTAGTACATACTAGATCTCCAAAATGTGTGGGGAAGTCAAAGTCACTGAAACTGACAACAGACTTAAATGTATGGGGGTGTGAGGTGGGAGTAGGTCCTACTCAAGGAGTCACACGTGTTCTTTTCTTTCCTTTTTAGCAGTCTTCAGCAGTGATTTTTAAACTTTCACACTTACTTTTTTATTCTTTTCCTTCACAGTTCATCACACAGTGAGTAGCTGGCTGAAGCCAAACACTTGCCACTTAGGACAAGCCTAATCATTTCCCTCTTCAGCTCAATACTACCGTATTTCCCCATGTATAAGATGCTCCCATGTATAAGACGCTCCCATGGCCTGACCTGTGGTGGCGCAGTGGATAAAAGCGTCGACCTGGAACACTGAGGTCGCCGGTTCAAAACCCTGGGCTTGCCCAGTCAAGGCACATATGGGAGTTGAAGCTTCCTGCTCCTCCCCTCCTCTCTCTCTCTCTCTCTCCCCCCCTAAAATGAATAAATAAATAAAAATAAAAAAGACGCTCCCATGTATAAGACGCACCTTAATTTTGGGGCCCAAAATTTGAAAAAAATGTATTACAGTGCATAAAGTTATTGAACTCAAGTTTTATTCATCATAAAATTTGTACAACTCCTCATTCACGCAAAAAAAGCAGGAAATGCAAGTAAAAAAATCTACAACCACTATATAAGATGCACCCAGTTTTAGACCCCAAATTTTTCAAAAAAGGGTGTGTCTTATACATGGGGGTATATGGTACTTTTTGTTACCAATAATTGGACAAAAACACACATTGGTGTCAAAGATGACAATGCCAGAACAAAGTGTTGCTTATAGGCAGCATCAGTGAGAAGACATTTTAAAATGCCCACTTGCCAGCTGATCCATGAATATCCAAATTCTACATACAAACAGGATTGTATAATTCTATATATAATCAGTGATGAAAGTATGTATTTAATAGTTGTGGACCACCTCTACTATAATAATAGTCTTATAAAGCTTAACTTGTGAATTAAAAGGTGATCTGAGGGTGTTCCCATTTTTACTTGAGTAAACTGTTTCCAACCAGGAAAAAATCAGATTCTGTTTTCCTAAGGTTTCCAAAATAGTAACCCCAGCCACCCAAGAAAGAGTATATTCTAAAACTTAGAAATTTTTTTTCATCATTAATTCTCATTCTCATTTCAAGTTTTGAAGTAGGTGAAGAAAAATAGTTTCTTTCCATCTGGCTGTCTTCTTGCCTGGGGGAAGTTGTGCTGTCTTTTTTGTTGTTGTTGTTCTGACAAGAACTTAATTGTGTGAGTGATCCATTCCAGACCTAGACATAACTCCCCCACCCTCTGACCCAGCCCAGACTCTGTCACAGAACAGCAAAGGAACTGTTTGACCTTCTGTCCCTCTCAGACAGGATCTGCCAGAAGCGTCCCTCCACAATGTTACACATTCATATTCTCTATAAATTGAATCTAGACGTTCAAGCCTGACTGGCAGGCATTGAAGATACAATTGGTGAGATGGATTAATTCTACTCTTCTTTAAATCTCTTGTTTCAGATAATTATAGATGAAAGATGCTTATTTGGATCAGATTGCTATTTATTTCATATATTTATTTTAGTAAGTGGTGAGGCAAGAACATAAAAATGCAGAGTTGAAAGACAGATTGGCCTGGATTGAATTGATAACAATATGTGGGGCTTTTTGGCTTCTGATCAATATTTGTATTCAGTATGCAATCTAAAGTATGTATAATAAAAAGAAAACAGGTGGGAGTAATATCAGATTGTAGTTTCTTCCCAGTTTATATTTCAAATTAAAAGATAGAGCATTAAGAAAAGAGCAAAAAAGCGATCTTAATCACCCTACTCCAAAATGATTAATAATAAGACTTCCATAAGACAGATTGTCAGCACCCCTCCAGAAAGCGAGGCATTCTCTTGCCATTGCCAGCAGCCCTAGATTGCCCTGCTGATCAGCTAAGACTCCAGTTAGCTCTTGTCCAGTTAATTTGCAGCCACTATTAGCTCAGTGCATGGGAGCTCCTAGGGGACCTTAATAAAGAACTCAGGAGCTTAGGTGGTTCTTAAGCTGTCACTCAGGCAGCTATTGAATTAACATAGCTCATGACTCTTGAATAACTTTCAGCTACATCTTTACCATTCATAATTGCTATTAATAATATGTCTATCATTTGGACATTGCTTTGCAGTCTACAAAATGTTTTGACATTTTACAATATATTGTGGAACTTGTTCCTTTGTGGCTTATTGTGCCTCAAATTTATCTGATTTAATGAAAGATTATTTATTATAAAGATTGATTGTTCAGAATTCCTAATATTGAAGGAGAGTAATACTACAAATAAAATTCACTGCTCTCAGCCTCCAGAGAATCCGAAAGCACAACTTTTTATAGTAATCAAAGAATCTTGCATCTTAGCCCCAGAGTTTACTGGACATTTTGTAAAACAAACATTCTGGCCTCTGATTTCCTTGTTCTACATAGAGACAGAGAGAGGGACAGAAGATAGGGACAGACAGCAGAGCAAGTGGCCCCTTGCTTAAGCCAGTGACCCTGAGCTCAAGCTGGTGACCTTGGGGTTTTGAAGCTCGGTCTTCTGCGTCCCAGTCCAATGCTCTATCCACCACGCTACAGCCTGGCCAGGCAAAAGAAGAGATTTAAGAATGTGAAGAAATATGATGATTGAGCTCAAATACATTCTAGTAAAGAGAAACATTGAAAATGGAATAAAGGGCTCTGGACCCAGCAATGTACTTAAGCTTACTACGCCTCAATTTTTTTTATGGGTTTATACTCCTCTATTTGCCCTACCTTCCTCTTAGGATTACCCTAGACTAGAAATATAGATGAAAGAACATTGGTTGGAATTACTAATACCCTCCCCCAAGTGATGGACCTTTGATATCTTAAGGTAATGCTTTGAGAACAGAAACTTGGTGGGCCCTCCAGCAAACGTTTGTTTGTTTGTTTGTTTGTTTGTTTGTTTTCATAGTGCACGTGAACAAACACAGCTAGAACTGTATTGTTTAGACCCTGAGCCATTTACAGTTGTGATCTGACTCATAACCTTTTCTGCACACTGACTCAACAAGAAATTCTGGTTTGTTGTTTTCCTAGGATCCTAGATTTGAAAAATCTCTAAGGGATCATATTCCTTCCCCTATCTGTGATGTACCAACTGCCCTCCTCTGTCTTTTCCCCAGTTCCTAGTAATCTACCCACTGTCCCTTCAGTGAAGCGGAACTCTCTTAACCTGAAGCGGTAACTATTCTTGGAGAACTTTGTGACTGAACTGCAGTAACAAAACCTGCTTCTCTCCATAGCATGCACACGCAACAAGCTAGAAACACAGCAGCAGTCCTTCTTCACCCCAGCCTTCTCTTCTCCAGAATAAAAGGTCTTTAACTGCTCAGTTGAACAATCTGTCCTTCCCTGAAGGGCTGCACTCTCACCAGGTTAGTCACCAGGCAGTATATCCTTTAAACGGGCCTTTCTCTTGTTAGAGGAATGCTTCTGTCCACTGTCTACTCCAGGGGTCTCAAACTCAACTCAGCATGTGGGCCGCAGAGCAAGATCACAGCCATTCGGCGGGCCGCACTAGGTCTACAAAAGGCAACTGTTACGCAACACTTTTCTCACTGCAGTTGAAAACAAAAAAAAATCAGTACAAAATTGTTTGGCGGGCCGCATGCAGCCCGCGGGCTGCGAGTTTGAGACCCCTGGTCTACTCCCTGCTCCCCAAGCATCCTGTGATACAACTCTCGGTTTTAGAAAAGCTTGAAAGTCTCTAGTGCCTTCTTCCTATCTGTCTTAACAGCTTAAGACCCCTGCCAGGGTCGCGACCCATAGGTTGAGAACCGCTGGCTTATGGTAATTGTTCTTCTTCCCATACCTGTAATCATACTGAAGAATCTTAACTGCAGTTTTAGACTGTTCAGGGCAGTCCCACCCCCTTTCATTTTGGGATTGCAGAAATGGTCTTGGGTTGAAAGACAGTAAGTTATTTCACCGAAGATTTCCCCTAATATTCACATTTTCTTTGCAATGCTCCAAAAGGCAGGAACTGATTCTGTACAGCTGGGATATAGCTGGACAGTGGTCTCTTTAAATGTGATTTCCATCTTCCACACTCTGCCTGACAGGTTTTTGCATCAGGAAACTGTTGGGTCAGATTCCTGCCAGAAAATGTGCAGGAAGTTTGGTGTCTTGGAAAGAGTATTAGACGGAGGGAGGAGACTCTGGGTTACGTCTCACACTCTACTTATGAGCTATGGACCCTTGAGCAAGTTATTTATCTCTAAGTTTGTATAGGCGCCTGGAAAACAAGGATAATAACAAATATGGTGAAAAACTGAAGTCTGTGTGAAAGGATTTTATAAACTGAAAAGTGTAAGGACCAAGAAAACATCAGAAAATAAGCAGGGCACTAATGGAACAGGGAACTTAAGGGTTACAGGCAGGTCTTGCTCCTGTTCTGTTAGGAATAACATGCCCAAGGTCGTTCAAGAAGCAGAGACAGATAGGGACTCTGGGAGGCTGAGAGAGAAGAAAAAAAAAAGAAAAAGAGACAAACGTTTGCATTCTATTGGTTAAAAGACCCTTATCAGAAGTTTAGGTTTGGAATTCGCCAATGAGCTAGACCCCAGCCCCTGTTGCTATGCTATGTGCAGCCCCCTTAGCAAATAGGTTACCGCCACATCTGCTTCTGTATAGGCTTGCTTGCTTAGCTTATAAAAAGATTTAGCTGTGAGCGCTAGGTGCGATTCCCATCTGCAGCTCCTTGTGAGCACAGTGTCTCTGGACACCTCAGGAATTTGCCCCTGCGCAGGTAAAACTGGCCAATAAAGTTACATCTATACTCCTGAAAGTCTCCGACGTTTGTTCTTGTACCCGGTGGATGTTACAAAAAGCACTACACAAATTAAGGTCTTCTAAGGGAAACCTTTCAAAACTCAAAAGAAAAAACCAAACTATGATTACATGTCGAATGAAATATTTTACAGCCATTAAAAATTATAAGAGAAAATGTGTTTACAATTTTTAACTGTAGTTTGTAATTACAACAGTATACAAGCAATGTACATGGGCTGGGAGCATAAGGGGGAAATGAAATAGCTGTGGTTGGACAGTGTAATTGACTCAGTTTTTATTTACGAATCTCTTTGGTGCATTCAGTTCAGCTCAATAACTTATTAAGCACTCACTGTGCCGGGTCCAGTGCAAACTCTGTGGATACAAAGAGAAATAGGACATGCTTCCTTGTCTCAGGGACCCCCTATTTTGTAGTCTTTGCAAAGTTTATTGTATATAAGAGTCACCTGATTAATTCAGATTACCCTGATCCCACTCTAGAAAGTCTTGATTCTGTAGGTCTGGGATGGAACAGCCCACAATTTGTATTTCTTAAACAGTTACCCTAACTGATTCTAAGGATTCTAATGTAGGTAGTTTAATTCCACACTGTGAGAAACCTGCAGTGAGGTTTCAATATTTTACAGTTAAAAGACAAGCAATAATTATACCAATCTGGCCTGACCAGGCAGTGGTGCAGTGGATAGAGCGTTGGACTGGGATGTGGAAGGACCCAGGTTCGAGACCCTGAGGTCGCCAGCTTGAGCGCGGCTCATCTGGCTTGAGCAAAAGCTCACCAGCTTGGACCCAGGGTCTCTGGCTCCAGCAAGGGGTTACTCAGTCTGCTGAAGGCCCGCTGTAAAGGCACATATGAGAAAGCAATCAATGAACAACTAAGGTGTCGCAACGCGCAATGAAAAAACTAATGATTGATGCTTCTCATCTCTCCATTCCTGTCTGTCTGTCCCTATATATCCCTGTCTGTCTATCCCTCTCTCTGACTCTCTCTCTCTCTCTGTAAAAAAAATAATAATAATAATTATACCAATCTGCTCATTGAAGAAGATGCTCTGTGTTGATTGATCTGTCTGCACCTTTGAGCTGGTTCATCTGCTTCTCCTTAGCACTTTTTTCCATTCATCTTATCCTCTGATTAATTTGTGGTTTTTGGTTCAAGAGTATCTTTTTTTTTTTTTTTTTACAGAGCCAGAGAGAGGGATAGACAGGGACAGACAGACAGGAACAGAGAGATGAGAAGCATCAATCATCAGTTTTTCGTTGCGCATTGCGACACCTTAGTTGTTCATTGATTGCTTTCTCATATGTGCCTTGACCGCGGGCCTTCAGCAGACCGAGTAACCCCTTGCTTGAGCCAGAGACCTTAGGTCCAAGCTGGTGAGCTTTTTGCTTAAACCAGATGAGCCCGTGCTCAAGCTGGCAACCTCGGAGTCTCAAACCTGGGTCCTTCTGCATCCCAGTCTGATGCTCTATCCACTGCGCCACCGCCTGGTCAGGCTCATCTGCTTCTCTATCAAGGGTGGGCACGCCAGCCTGCAGCATGATGGAGCGCTGGAGGCCATGCAGCGTAGACCCTGCCACACCTCTCAGCCTCATCTCTTTTCCTCACTCCTTTCTCTTCTACTGCCTCTCCCGTGGTTTTTCTCTGCAATGTGTTTCTCTCCCACTGATTCCTCCTATACCTAGTAATATGTCAACATCCAGATGCTTCCCCTTCCTTTCTCCATCCTCCCCAACCAGATATGTCCATTTTATTGAAATAAAAAGCAAACCAACTTACAGCTAGTTTACTAACTTTTGCTGGAAGGCTCTTGTATGTGGTTAATGTTTCTCAAAATACTTAGGAGTGGGCCATTCAACAACCACAGAAATATCATGTAGAAACTTGTGTATTTATGTCTGACTGTCATTTAGCTCTTGGTCAACTTTTTCCCAGTGGTTAGCAGCCCTCAGTAGATTCCTGTCCTGCCCATCAAGTACAAATATGCCCTGAACCGTGACTCAACACTGCTTGTTTCCACATGCCTGTGCATGGGCTCTGTGGCTTCCTCGGGCTACACACCTGTCGCCTCTTAGTCACCCAGAATCAAAATATTACAACTAATCACACTGTCTGAGGCTGTGTGGCTTAATATTAAGAGTGGTAACACTCCAAAATGCAGCCAGGATTTCTCCCATTTTCATGTGTTTATATAACTAATGTTAGTATTTATATTACTTGTACTTCAAGATTCCAAGGGTTGAACAGTGACTTCCAGACTCCCTCCTTTCATTCTGCTCCCTCAAAACCATATGTGAGTTCTGGTCCTCTTCTACCCTCATTTGTCTTTGCCAGAACGTGAGCTTCGTGAGAACTGAGAGAAGATTGCCTTCATCTTTGTATCTGCAGTGCCTTGGAGTATCTGGCACATAGTAGGTACTCGTTAAGTGATTCTGGAATGAGTTAGGTATCGTTGAGGTGTCAAAAAATGGGGGGAGCGGTAATGGGGTCCATCAGTCAAAAGTGAAACATTCCTTAAAAGAAATTCTCATTCTGGCTTTTTCCTCTTCAGGTGTCCAAAAAGTTTCATAAGTTTTTTTAACTAGCCCTTTTCAGAATGAATCCAAGACTGGAGCCATTGCCTCACATAGAACAGAGTCAGGAATCAAAAGTATTATGAGTTCAGCTAGTGAATTGTCTTTATGATCTGTTACTGATGGTCAGTTTCTAGGGTATCTCTCCCAGCATTGTTTCTGTAGACTGATTTTCAGGAACCTCGCCATACTGCTCATCATTGTATGACCAGCACATAGACGTGTGCCTTGTGCACAGCAGGTGCTCAGTAAATATTCATTGAATGAATGTATTTGCTTGACGTAAGAAATTCAGAAGCAAGTCCCAGATGACCTTAGAGTTGCTCAGATTTTTACAGCTAGTTGTTTTGATCACCCTACTCTCTAAATAAGTTTCTTGCCTCTAAATTGAAGAGGCTACTGCTTACTTCATCTAATTCAGCACATCTTGATTGATGCTTTCTCTGTGCCTATCTCCATGGGGCGCCCCAAAACAAGTAAAATGTAAGCCCTTCCAGTTTCACTCCACATACGGTTGGTTGCTAATTTCTCTGTGTTCCCACGCCCCTTTGAAATACCTCTATCATAACATTCATTGTCCACACACTGCTGTAGACATCTGCCTACTCTCCCTAGGGCCTGGGAAGACTCTGAACTGTTTAAGACCCTGGATTGATTTGTATTTGTATGCTAAACTTGGGGTAGTAGGTTCTGAGAAAATCCTTATTGAGAATTGAATGACAGGTACATAAGTAATTTTTTGAAGTAACATGTATTTGAATCTAAGTGTATGTTTTGTATTTGAACAGAAATATATGCCTTTCTATGTGTTTTCAAATTGTTAAATGATACTAAAAGAAACAAAACCGATTTTTCTGTTTCTATTAAACACTTTTCAAGGCGCCTACTAAGTTATCGAGCCCATCCCTCCTCTAAGAATTCCTCCACCCCTGTCCTAGCCAGTGCATCCTCAGCAGACATACCAGGGACATGAGCTGCCCTTGCTGACAGCTAGGGGTGGACACCTGACCCAAAATGGACCAGTCTCATATTCTCTGGGAAAGTTGGGATTGAGAACACTGGAGATGACTTGTTTGAACAGGAAACATGTGAACCTGGTAACTGCAGGGCAACTATGTACCTGGAGAGACAGAGAAAGTCTGCAGAGGAAAAGAAAGGGAGGGAAAACGCTCAGACATGAAAAACCATATGGACCGGGAGACACATACAAACTGGCTGCCTGCTTTCTGCTGTATTTTGTCCTTGGTACCCTTCCTGAGGTCAGATTATTCAACTTTTTCTTGGGTTCCATGGGATATACCTCATTTTCTTCTTTTTTTTTTTTTACAGGGACAGAGAGAGAGAGTCAGAGAGAGGGATAGGTAGGGATAGACAGACAGGAATGGAGAGAGATGAGAAGCATCAATCATCAGTTTTTCATTGCGAGACCTTAGTTTTTCATTGATTGCTTTCTCGTATGTGCCTTGACCAGGGGCTTACAGCAGTGTGAGTAACCCCTTACTTGAGCCAGTGACCGTGGGTCCAAGCTGGTGAGCTTTGCTCAAACCAGATGAGCCCTCGCTCAAGCTGGTGACCTCGGGTCTCGAACCTGGGTCCTCTGCATCCCAGTCTGACACTCTATCCACTGCGCCACTGCCTGGTCAGGCTATACCTCATTTTCTTGTCTATGAATTCCCTATTTGGGCTATGAATTCCCACATTTAAAATGGATATCTTCTTTTGCAACTAAAAATATATTATTACACTATGAATTATAGAAGGAATTCCCATTACTTTTTTTTTTTTTTCCTGAAGCTGGAAACGGGGAGGCAGTCAGACAGACTCCCTCATGCGCCCGACTGGGATCCACCCGGCACACCCACCAGGGGGTGATGCTCTGCCCATCTGGGGCATCGCTCTGTTGCGACCAGAGCCATTCTAGCGCCTGAGGCAGAGGCCACAGAGCCATCCTCAGCGCCCGGGCCAACTTTGCTCCAATGGAGCCTTGGCTGCGGGAGGGGAAGAGAGAGACAGAGAGGAAGGAGAGGGGGGAGGGTGGAGAAGCAGATGGGTGCTTCTCCTGTGTGCCCTGGCCGGGAATCGAACCCGGGACTCCTGCACGCCAGGCTGGCGCTCTACCACTGAGCCAACTGGCCAGGGCCTCCCATTACTTTTTTATGTCATATTACCTTTAGTTGCATCCACATATTATCCTAGAATATGTTAACCAGGAAATGATGTAGACAAGGAATTCGTGATTAAGATGCAATAGGGTAAATGACATCTTTGCCTTTCAAGTTTCTTGATCCCCTAAGTCACAATAAAATAAAACAGAAAACTAGTAAGTGAAGGCTTATTTACGGAGGGGATTGGACACATATCAAACCTTTTTTGATAGACAAAACTGGATTAGAGAGGTTTTGAAGAACCAACACATTTGGAAGCTTCCCAAGACATCTATTTTTGAAGACTGCTTTCCAGAGCTGTGTAAGAGTGGCTTTTGTCATGGGCCTTAGCTGTGTTTCAGATGGCCAAGACTGAAAACTGGAAGAGTCTGAAGTGTGTGTGCCTAGAGCAGCCCAGACCCTGCAGTTGAGCTGGCCATAAACAATGATAGCCAAATCTATCAATGTAAAATAAAAGACTTGGTGCATCAGAAACGGTCGCAAATGTGTCTAGAGCTTTGTGTAACACATTTATTCAACCCTGGCATGCCACACCCTGAATTTAGTCCTCACTTAACCTAATCATTTCAAAAACATACATAGAAAACAGAGGGAACTGTGGACTGCTAAAACCATCATTAGATTCAGGAAAATTCCAGAGACTAATCTTAAGGCTTTTCCTAGAATATTATGAAAATATTAAGTTATAATGGTTGCTGCCAACCTATTTCTAATCTAGGAAAAGAAAACAACAAATAAATTTCCAGCTCTTTCCGAGTTGACACTCTGGACCTTGAAGAAGCTTGCATGTAATTTGACTGCACTACTTTCCTTTTTTAGTTAATTGTGTTAAATGTGCCTCATAACTTCTAATCCCAGTGGGGCTGTCATTTAGAAGGGGGTTGGAGGGGAGCTGTTTTAATTCTGGCTTTTGTTTCAGCCACTAAATGTAATGCCACATGATTGTTGACCCAACAGTAATCCAGTTAAAAAACAGTCTTCAGAGTTACTGCATCATCAGAATTAACCCTGATTACATCAAATTATGTTGAAACAGACCACAGCTGTTTGCCCTGTTGAAGCAACTGCTTGAAAGCTCTTCCAGAAGATACATCTGGGTGTCAGGAGGATACATTTTGGTTTTTATTTTTGTTTCTCAACACAAATGTAGGAGGGAAACATTGTGTTCTGCCCAGAGTGCTTGATGGAAGCTGAAATTTTGTGCTTCTCCAGAATCAAAAATCCTCTTAATTCCAAAAGAGAAGAAAACCTGCGAGTTTTTGTTTTGGTTTCTACCAGAAGAAATGTAAGAAGAAGGAAATTCAAATCTGTTGAGTATTGCTCTTGTCAGCAGAAAGAAGTGGAACAGACTACAGAGAAAGATAAGGTTTTTCTGTGGTAGGCTGTGAAGCAGTGGTGTGTGAGGGCTGGCTCCTACTAGCCTACGAGAGTACATTGGTAAATTGTGGAAAATTTTGCAAGCTGGTTGTTGAAAAGTAACATTATTAGGAGTAAGTTACACACACACACACACACACACACACACACACACACACACACGTATTTAAAAGATAAATAAGTATTGGAGAAGATGTGGACGGATTGGAGCCCTTATAGATTGCTGATAGGAATGTAAATGGTGTAGTAACCACTGTGTGAAACAATTCTGTAAAAAGAAAAATACGGAGTCACAGTATGATCCAGCAATTTGACTCCTAAGTATATACCCAAAAGTATTGAAACTGTAGGTTCACACTAAAGTTTGTACATGAATGTTCACATCAGTATTATTCATAATAGCCACAAAGTGGAAACAACTGAAATGTCCATCAACTGATGAATGGGTAATTTTATCCATACAGTGAAGGAATGAAAAACTGCTATATGCTACAACATGGATGAACTTTGAAAACATGATACACAGTGAAAAAGACAAACACAGGTGGCCACATATTGAATGCTTCTGATTATATGAAGTGTCCAGAATTGGCAAGTCCATAGAAACAGAAAATAGATTAGCAGTTACCAGAGATTAGGGGTGGAGGAATGAGGAGTGATTACTAATAGATATGGAGTTTCTTTTTGAGGTAATGAAAATGTTCTGAAATTAATAATGATGGTTGCACAATTTGCTGAACATACTACAAAACACTGAATTGTACACTTTAAAATGCTGACTTTGTTATATTTAAAAACAAAGGTAATAAACCAACACTCATCAGTTACTAGTTATTTTAATACGTTTTGCTATTATCTCTGCTCTTGGTGTCCTTTATGTCTATTTTATCTTTATTTTGGATATACTAAATAACTGTGTGTCTCTTAACTATTTTCAAAGTCAAAGTTGATAGCTTAAAATTGGTTGGGAGCATGGGGTGTAGTAGTTCTATGACAAAAATTGGCACATACTACAAATAAAGGCTACTACCACGAGAGAGCCAGTTTTTAAACATTTGCCAGTACATTATTGGCTGTATGAGTCAAACAGACATCCTGGGTAATTCTGGTAAAATTAGAGAGTTAGATGAGATGATCTCTGGTAACCCTCAGAACCCCACCAAAACAAAGACTAGTAAATGTGCACAACCACTATGCATGCATTCCGTGCAAAAGAAAACAGTATTTCTGGTCAGCTGTTGGTGAAACTCACTTTGAGTCAGGGGACTTGATTTCTTTCGCCTTGTTAGTATTGTATGTGGGTGCAAGGGCTGTTAAGAGCTCCTCTAGGACTTCACAGTGAAACCAGGTATCAGATAAACCAGGGATCGGGAACCTTTTTGGCTGAGAGAGCCATGAACGCCACATACTTTAAAATGTAATTCCGTGAGAACCATACAAAGACCCGTGAATGTTATGCATTATCCAATAAAAATTTGGTGTTGTCCTGGAGGACAGCTGTGATTGGCTCCAGCCACCCGCAATCATGATCATGAGCGGTAGGAAATGAATGGATTGTAATACATGAGAATGTTTTATATTTTTATTATTATTTTTTATTAAAGATTTGTCTGCAAGCCAGATCAAAAGAGCCACATCTGGCTGCGAGCCATAGGTTCCCGGCCCCTGAGATAAACTGTAAATGATTTAAATCTTAGTCCCAGAGAAAAGGGTATCTGACGAATCTGTACCACAGTGTCAGGGTTTGGAAACTAAGGGCTAACGTCATTAGCTCTTTAGAGCCTGGGGGTGGAAGTCAGAGGTCTAAGGCATCATTGTTTTTGTTACTATCCAAGGGTTTCCTTAGTTTTTTAAAGGGAAACTGCATAGGATTACCTTCACCTGCTCTGTCCTTCCTTTCAGGCCAGTTCCTGGGGTTTAAACACTCCAGCTCCTTAATAAGGACTTTCACAGATACTCTTCTTGAGGGTGGATGGCTCAGAGTTCTGGATGCTCCAGGGGTCCACAGCTCTCATTTGTTATCCTTTAAGAAGTGGTTCCTTTATTCTCCCAACAGACATTTAATGAGCATCTATGTGTGCCTGGCACCATGTTGGGAGGCTCCAGGGAAACAAATATTTGCAGTACAGGCTGACAGCCCAGTTTATAAGGGTGCAGTGTGCATCTAAGAAAAGGATGAGCAGCTATGCTGAGGAGTGGGGAAGGTGAGTTTCAGGGAATGGGGTCTTGACATATTTTCAAGATCTAATCAATGCAGGACTTCTTCTGTGAAGGAGGGGGCCATCATGCAAAATATGGTTTGGAGCACTAACTCCCCCAAAGCAATTAGCACAGGTTCTGGTTCTTTACAAAGGAAAATTGGGAAGTTGGACTTGCTCAACCTTTTCTCTTTATGAGTTTATTTCCAAAAGGTCTCCCTCTGGGTGTAATGTCAAGGAACAGACTGTTAGCAGCTACAGACAGGGAGGGAACCCAATTAGGTCTTTAACTGCACCCCAAGCCCACTTCCAGATCTCTGTGCCAACCAGATGCCAAAAGTCAATTTGAGTAGGTCAGTAATTTGGTGGAGGGGATGGAGATGGCTCAGAGCACCCCAGAGTGAAAGAAGAGCAAACTTCAATGTGCCTGAGAGACAAGTGTCATAAAAGTCACCAAGCCAAGGTGGCTCAACTGGCCACACTGACCTTGGTAAGCAGCACTCAGCTCTGAAATTAACCTGTCAACTAAATTGAAGGGGAGAAGAGGCAGAAGGGCTAGGACACAAACATCCATCCCCACCCCCAGTCCAATCACTGACGTCAAGCCTGGTGTGAGTAGTATTAATCACACCAGCCTGCTGTACTTTTGAGGACAGCTCTTCTTCCAGCCCTTCCAACCTGTTCCTGGGAGCCTTCCACCAACCATGCACCTGCCGCTGGCCACAAACCCTCAACTCCCAGATAGGCACAGATGCAGGCTGTCGCTGACGAAGCTCAAAGCCGCAGTGCACTCTTCAGAACCCAGGCTTTGGAGGGGGGCAGTAAAACGTGGTGCCCATGCTTTCCTTCCAGGTGTTCATTTCTCTAAGCTCTGCAATGCTCCCTCCAGAGCAACGGTCCCCATAGGATGGTCATTTCCTGAGGATTTAACGAGTAGAGAATTAATGACCCAAAGCCCTCCTTTGCAGCCATCCGTCAATTTCTCTAGGAAATATCCGTGGTCTTGAATCAAAATTGCCTAAATTATAGACTAGTGATGCATGTCCTAAGAGGGTGGGGCAGAGGGGGTATCCCAACTGATTCCGATAGATGGCGCTTAGTTTCATGTAAATAAATCAATTTGTTTTTCATTTCTCCCCAGCCAAAGGCAGGGAGCATTAAAAAAAAGAAAAGAAAAAAAAATAGTAGGGAGTGGAGAGGCCCAGACAGGAACATTCTGTCCGAGGGCCGTTTCCAGGCCTGGCACGCACCTCAGGCTCAGAAGACTGGAGCCACACCAGAATACAGCCAGGGACCTCAGCAGCAGTCTTGCCCACTGTGGGCACTCTGAGCTGGGTGCTGGCAGTCCAGGCATAAAGTTAGGGTAGTTGCAAACAAACCCATGCAGATTTCTCAGAGTCTGCAATCCCTGGTACCTGGCATGATGACTCAGATGTGAATGAAGTCAGAAGTTGCTTTATTTTGGTTGAGAGTCACCGCCCCCTGATTGATTTGGCAGACTTGAGTATTTTGAAATTTGTCACACAGGCTTTTATGGTACTTAAAGCCAGAGGTTAAAATGACATGATTTTGGTGGTGGCCCTTGTATGTGGCTTAAGGATCCTTAAATTGGATGGCTAGGGGAGCTCTGGTCCCAGTTACAGCCTAATAGTTCTGGCTTTACATTCAATCCAGCAGCACACTGAATAGTGAAGAAAGTTGGTGAAATGTTGAGTCCAGCGGAGCTGATCTAAACCTCCCAGAGTGTTTAGAAGAGCTACATGTATAGTAAATAATTAGCTTTTACAAAGTGATTGAGACTGAACTTTTACAACCCAACCAAGATCTGTAAAATCAGAAGGATGTCCAACTGCTTGAAACTAGCTTTGCTGCAAAAAGACAGGGAAATGAACAAAGTAGCCTTAGTCCACAGTTGTATGGGGAGTGCAAGATGCTGCTTCTCCCACTCGCCTGCTGGCAGCACATTTCCTTATTAATATAGTGGTTTACTCTCCAATTCTCAAAGAAGTTGGGGGAGGAACAACCTTTTAATATTGCTTGTAAAGGTGCTTGATGAGTGGACAAGAGCCCCCACCAAAGTTTACCACCCCCCCTCCAAAATGTGGAGTTGTGTAGTGTGTGCTTCATCTCAGTTAAGCCTCACCACCCTGCAGTGAGAGGACCATTATACTGAAATTTTCATATGAAGCCAGAGAGGTCTCATAATCTGAGTCAATGAGTTGGAACACTGGGGAACTTTGACCCCAATTTCTTATTCTACACCACCTTGCCTTCCAACTTACTGTGAAATACATTGACTCATTTTTGCTTCCTTGATTCTGCAAATCATATAAGTTTTAATGAATTTTCTTTTACTAAATTGTATTTCCCAGAGGCAGTGAAGAGGCCAGCTGGACTTTATTTCCGGATAATAGGAGGCCCCCAAGTTGATCCGCACACATGAAAGCAATCACCGCACTTTAAAAAGCAGATGAGCAGGACCACACCCACGCCCACCGCCACCCCCAAAATTAAAAACTTAGTTCTGCATCGCACAGGCTTTGAGACGTTAAGCTATTTGTAAAATGGGAATAATTCTGCCCGCCCAATTTGTATACTCGTCAAGACAATCCTGTAAACTAGGAATGCAATAGCGCCCAGTACATAGTAGTCTGTTTCCTTCTTTCCTACTCCCGCCAAGGGGGTGCGAGAGTTAAACTCTTGCTGGGGGAAGCGGATCACTAATTTCAGCCAGAATCTGACCCACTGAAACCTGAAACTCTGGGAATGGACAGGAAACTCGAGCAGCTCTCGGGTACCTTCCTGACGACCCTCTGTGCAAAATCGATTCACGATCAAGGGCGCGCAGCCCCCTCCCTTCACCCCACCCCCACTCCCACCCAGGGCGCGGCCGCCACCCCCCGCGTGCTGCTGGAGGCTTCGGGAATAAAGCAAAACGGAGAGGGGGGCGCGGCAGGCGGGAGGCTTCGGAGTCCTCGCGAACCTCCGGCCTTCTGGGTCCAAAGACGCGAGGTCCTGTTTGCGTCTTTGAAGGCTGCCGGCCGGGGGGCGCGGCGGGCTGTGGGCGTGGCGAGCGCGCACCGCCCTTCCTGCTGTGGCGCCCCCACTGCTGCGGGGCTGCGAGTGCGCGCGCGCGCGCTGGCGCGCGCGCGCCAGCCAGGTCCGCGCCGCCTCCTCCTCGCCCCGCGGCCGCCGGCGGCTCCGGCCCCTCCCCTCCCCCGCGAGCTGCGCACCGCCGGCCGGTTGACCCAGCGGCTCGCGCCCGCGCCCTTGTCCGTTCGACCCGGCGGCGGGCTCCAGGTGACCGCCAGAATGAGCGGCGGCGGCGACGTGGTGTGCACCGGATGGCTGAGAAAATCGCCCCCCGAGAAGAAGTTGAGACGCTACGTGAGTGCGGGCGGTCAGCGGGCGCGGCCGCGGAGGGCGCGGGCTAGGGGCGCACCGCGGCCTGCCGAGGGGCTAGGGGCTCCGGGAGGGACCGCGCGGACAGGGAGGGCGGGCCCCGGGCCTCCTGGGGGCGAGGAGCGGCTGGCGCGCCCCGCGGCTCTTGTCTGTGTAGGGCACCTGCACACCTGTCACAGGTGCGCCGCCGAGGGGCGGGGCGGCTGGCAGGTGGAGGCTGCGGTTTGTTCTCCGCCGAGCCGGCGCGGCGGCCCGCGCCTCACCAGCCAGCGTCCCTGTAAACTACATCCAGTATTGAAGTTTGTATTGATTGTTTTTGGAGAGCGACAGAGTTGGTTCTCGGGGCTGGGGGACCATAATAAATAACCCTGAGCGGCTTCTGCCTACAGGATTGGAGGAGTGGGCGGGAAAGGGGGCATAGGCTGTGGGGCTGCGCAGGGGCCCCACAAAGGGCGAGGCGCCTCACACCCTTTCCCCCTTCCCTTTCTGCCCGCCCCTCCGGGTGGCCGCCTGCTTCCTTCCAGTCCACAGCCTCTGCATCACAGGCAGCGTCAGCGGCATGTGCAGTCCTTATATTAAGTGACTCATTTGTTTGTCCCCCTTCTTCCCCTTTATTCTGTACGTCTCTCACATACACCACCCCCCTCAAGCCATCGATGGTGACATTGCAGTTTGGTTTGCTATAACTAACCGGGTTTTGTGTTGTGCAGTCCTGGGGTCGGGAGAGCTCAAGGTTCTCAGTTGCCAGGTGGTGCTAACTGACAGTGTTTACTGAAATTGCTGGGACAACTTATCCCTTCTAGGTGAGAAACTGGCAACATCAAGGGAAAAGTGGTCCAGTCTGGTGTGGAGTGGTGAGAAGATCTGTTCCCCCCCCAAAAAAAAACACACAAAAACTGTAGTATAAGATGCCTTGCCTGGTAGGGCCAAAGTACAGGCTGGTGCCAGTTGCTGAAATTTGGCTGAAATCAGCCCTGGAGTATTCGCAGGAGTTTGGAAATAGAAGGTCGTTAAAAGCTATCAAGGTCTTTCATCCTTTCCATCTTCATTCCTATAAAATGCCCTTGTTAAACTGACTCCTGGTGCGGGACTCTGGAATCGTTCCCGAAGCGTGGAAGTGCTGTTACCTTACAGCTGCAGTGCATCAAGGGAGCTCTGAATAGACCCTGCCCTCTGTCAGCTGCACCAGTGCTGTCCATGGGGGGAGAGGCAGAAGCTTACCAGAGTTTCCTGTCTTGGCTCCCCAGATCAGAACCAAGGGACTCTGGCCTCTGGATTGAGGAAGTGACATTCTGTTTTGTAAAGGAAGTGTTGTTGGGGAGTGCAAGTGTGTGTGTGTATGTAAATGAAATCGGGCTCTTACTTAGATCATTTGCTGGGGGGGAAATCTGAGGATTTATCACAGGACTCTTGAAAGAGGATATTTTGCAAGATTTCAAATACAGTAGGGATGTGGCAATGAAGTGTTCATCTCAGTTTTAAAGCTCATTTGCAGGGATGCCCATGTAGCCAAAGAATTATAATTATTAAGAAAGAAACTTTTTTTGTCTTTGAGATGGTATCAGTTCATTAGGAAAGGTTAATCTTTATATTAGGCTAAGGAAGAATAATTTGCTGTTAATGTTTTTATAAGATGAAAAACAAAAGTGTTTAGCCCCAAAGAGCTTCTGAAAATGCTCAATAAAAATGAAATACCATACCAGCTAGTGGAATAGAGTGTCCAGTAAAAAAATGTGACTCTTAATTGTCAAATTAGAACACTAACCTAAAGAACCTTGAGACTTTGTTTTTGAAACATTTTGCAAACAATTTGATACTGTATCTACATTTGACTGATGACTTCATCTCTGTCACCCATACTCTCCTTAGACCCACTTATTGGGTATTTGTTCCCAAAAAAACTTTAGTTCAAATATCTCTAAGTTTAGAGGCATTGGGGTTAAGCACCTTTTCACCCATTTGAAGTGGGTGATTGTGCCTCACTATATTGCACTACACAGATGTTCCATCTTTTACAAATGGAAGGTAAGATCTTCCACCAGGGAAAGCGTACATCTCCCTTTATGGTGGAACTCACTTTATTGTGATAATTGCTTTATTGCCGTATCTCTGAGGTATGCCTGCACATACTTGACATTCTATAGTCATAAGATGACCTCAGCCTCTTTCCCATCTTCCCTCCACCCCGGCGCAGAAGGCATCTGACCAGACTAACGCTTTTCGTAGGCTAGGGTGTGATGTGTTCCATTGGTATGACTGGAAGTCTCCCCGACTGTGGAAGTTTAATTCCCTTCTTTGAAAGTGAGCTGATCTGTGTAACTCCAAACTCTTGAGGAACTGTCTCCTTTTCTTTTTGGGTATTGAAAATTTCTGGACCCTATTTTAAACTAGACTTCTGCCTCTGTTCATTAGATGCCCAAGTTTGTTAGAACCAAACTAGCAAAGAAGTGTTTTCCAGTCCCATTGCTAAACACACACCCCAAAATAACCACTTATTCTGGTATATATAATAGCCATGTGATGTTATAGATTGATAAATTCTCATTCTAAGAATATATCAGGCATCTGAAATAATGGAAGAGGCAGTTTATAAAACAGATCACAACTATTTAAAAATAATCTGACAAATCTACTTCTTATATAATTGAGGGAGGTAGTAGATGTAGGGAGGAAAAACAACTTGCAAGAAGCTATGGTACAAGTTACCAAGGATTAACTTGAGGGATTTCACTCGTGCGCCTTTTGTAATTTGTTATTCATAAGAAAGTGTAAAAGGTCTGTTCCGTATTTGCTGTGTGCCCTGGAGGAATTACAAAAAGTGACCTCTGCAGAGTGGTGCGTATTGCCTCTGGGGCATCGTGATTTGATTGCTGTGGGAGGCTGGTGGAAAAAACAGCCTCTCATCCTGCTGCAGTGTGTGCATGCACACAAGTGAACACACACATATATACATGTGTATAAAGCTGACACCAGGTTTTCTTGAGGAAGAACATACATGGCCTTTTTATGAAGATGGCAGCGAAAGTGAAGAAGGAAGCCCCTGCCCCCACCAAAACTGAAGCCAAAGCAAAGGTTTTGAAGGCAAAGGATGCAGTTCTGAAAAGCGTCCACAGTCATACACACACACGAAACGATCCTTCTGTAATCCACCTTCCTATGCCCAAGACACTGTGGCCCCAAAGGCAGCCTAAATATCTTCGGAAGAGCTTCCACAGGAGAAACAAGCTGGACCACTGTGCCATCATCAAATTCCCCGACACAGTGTTCATTGTGGATGTCAAGGCCAACAAGCACAAGATCAAACAGGCTGTGAAGACGCTCTGTGACATTGAAGTGGCCAAGGTCAACACCCTAATAAGGCCTGATGGAGAGAAGAAGGCATAGGTTTGACTGGCTCCCGACTATCATGCTCTGGATATTACCAACAGAATTGGGATCATCTAAACTGAGTCCAGCTAATTCTAAATATGAAAATTTTACAATCTAAAAAAGAAACATGGTATACACTGCTCTGTAATTTTCTGTTTCATGGGTGTTAAAAGACATAGGGAAAAGATTGGCAGCAGTCATGCCCCCTAGTGGCTAATTTGGAGAAAGTTGAATATTGATCCTAATGAACAACAGAATTAAGGAAACTGTGCTTTTATTTTATTTATTAAATACATTTATTTATTATATATCTGTGTCCAAAGGCACTGGATTACATGCTGGGAATAAAAATTAGGCCAGCCTTTCAGTCTCAGCAGATGACCTTGCCTTCTCATTCACAAAGAGAATTGAAGCTACCAGGGAGCAACCAGGGAGCAGTTGTCTGCACACATTTAAAGCCAGTAGCCACGGCCACCAATGCAGCCACCTGGCCCATGTAGGTTCGCATTTGATTCAGACAGACGGTAATGAAACAATGGAGTCAAGAACTGGTGGGCCGTTACATTTAAGCCGTTACATTTAATCCTAGCTCGCACCCAGCGGGTGAGAAATACACACAGTAGGAAAACACTTCCCTTTCTGTTCAGGGCTCCCAAAGCCACTGACTTATCCGAGTATTCCTAGAATCAAAGGTTTGTACCTTACCAGCCTTATTCACCTCTGTTCCCCATCTCCTTCTCTCTGCACAAACTGGCTTCTCCTTCAGCACTCCGCCATCTTGTCTGCCTCTCCTATGCAATGCTAATTTCAGGAACCGAGCAAGAGAGAGCCCCTAGTCTGCTCCCCCCCCTTTTTTACAGTGACAGAGAGAGAGAGAGGGATAGATAGGGACAGACAGACAGGAACAGAGAGAGATGAGAAGCATCAATCATTAGTTTTTCATTGTAACACTTTAATTGTTCATTGATTGCTTTCTCATATGTGCCTTTACCATGGGGCTGCAGCAGACTGAGTAACCTCCACATCCCAGTCCAACGCTCTATCCACTGCTCCACCACCAGGTCAGGCTGGTCTGCCCCATTTTATAGTGTAGAAATCAAAACCTTGAAGCCAATATACAAATAAGGAAGTCTCTGATACAAAGTCACTTATCTGAGGCATATATGGGATTCCTCATAAGAGTGTACCACCCCACATCATGCAACAGTCAAGGATGTGGGGAAAAGCTTAGTTTTGAAAATATCTTAGTTTTAAAAGGGCAGGAAATTAGGCTATAATTATTTTGCTAGTTTACAGCCTGTCTCCCACAACCAATGCAAACTATAAGTGAGCAAACATGTATATCATATTTACAAACTTATTTGACCAACAACACACTATGACCAGATTTCCAAATGTATGTGCACCTACACGGTTTCTCTCCTTCTTCCTTTTTAGAGTAGATGAGGTGCCCCTTCTACTGAGGGAATCCTGATACTTGTGCTCTGGGTCGTATCCTCTCCCACCTATTCAGATCATTCCTGACCCTTTCTGTCAGGAGTCTTCAACTTCTTCCCTTCTACCTATTCCTTTTCATTAATATTTAAATGTACTTGCTTTTAACAAAATCCTCACTCATATCACACCCCTTCCTTCCCACTGAGCTCTCTTTTTCCTTTTCTTTTTTTAAAATGTTTATTTATTGATTGATTTTAGAGAGGAAGAGCAGAGGAGTGAGAGAGAGAGTGAGAGGGTTCCACTTTGTTGTTCCACTTAATTGTGCATTTCTTGGTTGATTCTTGAATGTGCCCTGACTGGGGATTGAATCCACAACCTTGGTGTATTGGGACAATGCTCTAACCAACTGATCTACCTGGCCAGGGCTCTTTTCTTCTTTAGGGGTAAACTTGTTAATGGTTGTTATATTATGTCTCCATTAGCTCCAGTCTAAAACCTATTTTGTAATTTCACCAAAGCTAGTCTCAGAGGGGTACCAGTGACATGCAGGTCACTAAATCAGAGGTTTTATTTATTATTCATTTTAATTTCTTTCTCCATTGCTTGGTCATAGTGGACCACTCTTGCTTGAAACACCTTTCTCTTGTCTTGAGTGATACCATATATACCTTGTTTTTCTCTGATTCTGGTCAAAGTCTTCTGTGCTAGGTTGACCCTTTTTTTTTTTTTTTTTTCATTTTTCCGAAGCTGGAAACGGGGAGGCAGTCAGACAGACTCCCTCATGCGCCCGACCGGGATCCACCCGGCATGCCCACCAGGGGGTGATGCTCTGCCCCTCTGGGGCGTAGCTCTGTTGCATCCAGAGCCATTCTAGCACCTGAGGCAGAGGCCACAGAGCCATCCTCAGCGCCCGGGCCATCTTTGCTCCAATGGAGCCTTGGCTGCGGGAGGGGAAGAGAGAGACAGAGAGGAAGGAGAGGGGGAGGGGTGGAGAAGCAGATGGGCGCTTCTCCTGTGTGCCCTGCCCGGGAATCAAACCCGGGACTCCTGCACGCCAGGCCGATGCTCTACCACTGAGCCAACTGGCCAGTGTTTAGGTTGACCCTTTTTTACCCAAACCTTAAAGGTGAAAGTTTAGAGTCACAGTGGCTATGGTCTAGGCTCTTTTCTCCTCAGAGATTGGCTTTAATTATTATTTGCATGCTGGTAATTGTCAAGTTAGATTTCCATCTTAGTGTTTTGTTCCGAACTACAGACTTGCATATGCATTTGTTAACTGGATGTCTCTACCTAAATGTATCCCAGTCAACAGACTAACCAGGCCCAAAACTAAACTCTTCTTTGTTCTTTTCTTCTTTACCCTGTGTCTGCCAGTAAATGGTGCCACTGACCAGCCAGTGCTCAAGTGAGAAACTTTGGAATCACCCTTGATTCCCTGTCACCCACCAACCCATACCTAATCTTTCACCAAGACCCATTAGTGCTATTATCTTTTCACCAAGACCCATTAGTGCAAAATATCTTTTTCTATACCCTTCTCCATCTCTACTACCATATTTCTTATTTTTTATATTTTTATTAAATTTTAAATTTTATTTTGTTAACATGGATTCAAGTGTCCCATTAAATATAACACCCTCACCCCCAACAATGTGCCCCCCATTATACCTCCTTTGTCCCCCTCCAACTCTCTCCTCCCCTTCCCTCTGGATTTGCTGTCCTGTTATCTGTATCTCTGTGTTATGTGTATATAATTTCACTAATCCCTCCACCTTCTCTGATCCCGTCCCCTCATCCCCCTTCCCTCTGAGAGCTGTCCCTCTGGTCCCTGTGACCCTGCCTCTGCCTCTATTCCATTCCTCAGTTCACTTTGTTCATTAGATTCCACATATAAGTGAGATCATATGATATTTGTCTTTCTCTGCCTGACTTATTTGTCTTAGCATAATAATTTCCAGGTCCATTCATACCATTGCAAAAGGTAAGATTTCCTTCCTTTTTATGGCCACATAGCATTCCATTCTTTATATAATATGTACCACAGCTTATTTTTTATCCACTCGTCCACTGATAGATGCTTGGGCTGTTTCCAGATCTTGACTATTTTAAACAATGCTGCAGTAAACATGGGGGTACATGCCATGACTCTTTAGATTATCATTTGAATAGCCATCGGTCAAGCCCTTACCCTATGCTAGGCACACTGTGCTTAGACAGTTGATCTCATAATGTAATCCTTTTAGCCCTATGAGAAGGGAAATGACTTGTCCAACAACACCTAGCTTTGTCCCGAAGCCTTAGCTTTTTTCAATAATTAAACATTTTATTTTAAGATAATTGTAGAGAGTATCTAGTGTTAAATAATAAAGAGTAATCCCATGTACTCTTTTCCAGTTTCTCCAAATGGTAACATCTTGAAAAACTATACTGTAGTATCACAGTAGGATATTGACAGTGTTTGTACAGATAACATTCCCATCACCACAGGATCCCTCCTGCTGCCATTTTATAGTGACGATCTTGCTCCCACCACATCCTTAACCCATGGCAACCGCTAATCTGTTCTCCACTTTTATAATTTTGTCATTTCAAGAGTATTACATAAATGGGTTCATACAGCATGTGACCTTTAGGGATTGGCTTTTTTTTTTTCCATTCAGCATAATCTGGAGAGTCATCCAAGTTGTTGCATGTATTTCTCTTTTATAGCTGAGTGGTATTCCAGGGAACAGATGCAGCACAGTTCATTTGTTAAACCATTCACTCACTGGTTTTAGTTTACATTCCCCTTATGAATAATGATATTGAACATCTTATTGTGTGACTTTTGCCATCTGTATATCCTCTTTGGTCAATATCTCCAAGTCTTTTGTCCATTTTCTATGGGGATTGTGTTTTTTAACTCTTGGGTTTTGAGAGTTCTTTATATGCTTAAGATACCAGTTCTTGTAAAATATATAGTTTGCAAATATTTTCCGTTAGTCTGTAGCTTGTCTTTTAATTCACTTAACAGTAGAGAGGTTCCTCAAAAAATTTTTAAAAATAGAACTATCATAGGATCCAGCAATTCCACTTCTGGTTATAGGAAGTGAAAGGAAGTGAGAAGAGGCTGCCCAAGAGATGTGTGTACCCCAATGTTTGTTGCAGCATTATTGACAATAGCTAAGATTATATTGGTGGACTGGATTGGCAACCACTGGATCATATTGTCATTGACAGACACTGGCTGAATGGAGCAAGAAAGGTATGCGTGTTATATGTATTAAAATGTGAATTTTAATACGCACAATGGAATATTATTCAGCCACAAAAAAGGAGATCCTGCCATTTGCGACAACATGAAAAGACCTTGAAGACATTATGTTAAGTGAAATAAGTCAGACAGGGAAAGACAAATACTGCATGATATCACTTGTATGTGGAATCTAAAGAAGCCAAACTTATAGGCATTCAGAGTAGTATGATGGTTACCAGAGGCTGGGGGTGGGAAATTAAGCAGTTGTTGGTCAAGAGTACAAACTTCCAGTTAGGAGATGAATCAGTTCTGTAGATCAGATATACAGCATTGTGATTATAGTTTACAGTACTGTATTGTATACTTGAAAATTGCTGAAAGTAGCTCTTAAATATTCTTACCACAAAAAAGAAATGGTAATTATGTAATGTGATGGAACTAATCATATTGCCGTATATAAGTGTATCAAGTCAGCGTGTCTTACACCTTAAACATGTTTTATGTCGATTATATCTTAATAACACTGAGGGAGGAAAAAAAGAGGGAGAGGCAGCTCTTTAGATGCAAAAGTGAATCCAGGATTTGTTTCTAGACCATCCTAGGCAGCCAGGCTTTATTCCAACAGACTATTTCGGTATTTAAATAAATGTTCTATCTGGTTCCAGTTCCTGGGACAGATGACCAGATGGAAATTCCTTTCAGCAGCTTTCTGCTCTGTGGTCCTAATCACTGGATTGGTTCTTTGATTGTGTTCACAACATCAAAGAGACTGCTGTAACCCAGGACCAGTCTTCGGAGCTTCTCATCACAAGCATTGAGTCAGAATTTCGCATTTGGAAGCAACCCACGTGCCTATCACCACATGAATGAATAAACAAAATGTATATATATACAATGAAACATTATTCAACCTTTAAAAGGAAGGAAATTTTGACACATGGACATGCTACAACATGGATTAACCTTAATGACATTTAGCTAGGTAAAATAAGCCAATAACACAAGGATTCCACTTAATGAGGTACCTAGAGAAGAAAGAAAGTAAAATGGCTATTGCCGGGGCCTGGGAGGAGGGGAAAATGGAGAGTTATAATTTTAATGGGTACAGAATTGTGCTAGATGAAAAGAATTCTTGACACAGCTGTTAGTGATGGTACCACAAAAATGTGAATACTTAATGCCATTTACTATACACTTTAAAAATGGTTAAGATGGTACATTTTATGTTGTATGCATTTTACCACAGTTTTAAAAATATCAAATTCCTTATTTGCTAAAGGTTGGTACTTAGCCCTGCTAATACTTCCAACCCAGGGGAAAAGACAGAATGGAATGTTCACAGCCTTAATGATAATTGAATGTTCTCTCAGGGATGTCTAAGGACCAGAGGCAGTGAAGTTGTACAGAGTGGGAACACATGCCTGCTGCTTTGCTTAATGAAATGACTTTGATGTTACTTTCTATCTCTAGCTGGAAGGGAATAGTGGAATGTAGTAACTTCAAGTTTATGAGCTATGCTGAGACACATAGGTTTCTGAGCCGGCTATTGCCTGCATCCAGATTAATGTTGACAAGCATTTATTTTGTATCCTTTCCCTTTTGAACGGAATACAGCAATACTCAACCCTGAACTTTGAGGAATTTGCAAACTAGGGAGATCAGAAGTATACATGTAAAATAGCAGTGCCTTTATATGGAATGATATGGTCCAGGCAGCAAGCTTTATGAAGGCAAGAGCTCTGAGCATGGGGCAGAAATGGAAGGGCCTCCTGGAGTAAGAGGTGGGGTTGTGAGTTGGACTCAAAAGATGAAGGCCCAGACAGGAACAAGGCAATTCAGATGGGAAAGGGGCAGTGCACATGGAATTGGGGTGGGCAGTGACAATCTAGCCAGAGTGCAGGAGTCTATAGTAGAAATCAAAAAGAGGTTTGAAAAGTAGGTGGAGATTTGAGGGGGATAGTCCATAAAAGGCCTTATGGTAGGATGACATTGCTTAATAAAGAGCATCACTCTAACTCAGTAAGTCCTTGCCTCTCAGGTAGCCACTCTTCAATGTGAAATGTCAGTGGTGTGTGGACATTGGGGTTTTTTGCTTTACTTTTTAAAAATTTTAGTTTTCAATTGCAGTTTACATTCAGTATACATGTAGACATTGTTTATCTTCAGAAGACCTGTCTTTGTGTTTCAGGGGTTCTTGAGCAAATGACTTGATTTGCTGAAGCTACTTCCTTGTCCATAAAATTGGAGTGATACCTCTTACTTCATAGAGTTTGAGAATTTACTAGGATATAACAAGTGAAAAAAATCTTAGCACAGTGTCTAGCCCAGAGTAGGTATTTATATTGGGGATATGGCAGGGTTCATTAACCCTTTCCTAGGAACTCTGAACTGTAGCACGGACGTCTTCACATCCCTTTCAAATCTGGGCCCAGACTGAGGTTTACAAGGTCACAATGTAAGTGGGATTCCCAAGCTAGCTATTATAGTAAGTTCTAGGGAGTTAATTTTTCCTGAAAGGAACATCTCAAAGGTCTCCTGATTTCTGGGCAAGAAGATGAAACCACCTGGGGATTTGTCTGGAGCTATAACTGTGACCAGTCCCTGGGAAATATGTGTGGGCTAGGCTAGGGGATGTAAAGAACGTGTGAGATTCTAGAGCCCACATTTGAGAATGGTTTAAAATGCAAAATCTCCTCAATAAGTGGCAACCGAAGAGCTGGTGTCTCCCTCCCTTCCATCCCCTCCAAAGTGAGCCGGTTTCTTGGCTTGTTCACAGGGCACTGTTTTCACTTCTGGTGTGACGTTGGGCTTGCACCCGTCTCCCTTTGCTGGGTTGTGAGCACTCGGCAGTATAGCAGGAACATCTCTCTTGGGACTTGTTGCAGGTTGGTGCCACTTGTCAGGCACCAGCTACAAGCAAGGCACTTTCAAAGTCATTATCATTTATTCTTTGCAATGACCCCTAACCCCAGCCTCATGCTTTTTTTTAATCTACCGTTTATCAGAATAGTGAGTGGATTCCTTGTTATTCTTCAAAATGATCAATTAGGGTATTTTTAGTATCATTATGAACTCACATTTATCCACAGTTGATGTGTTGGATCTGTTCTGGGTGTTAGCCGCATACACGTCCAGACTGTGCGCGTGAGCCAATGGGAACCTTGTTTCAATTGTCTTCCGATTTCTTGTGACATGATCTCAGCAGTATTTGATAGTTTCTTTATTGTTTGGTATGACAAGATTTTCCAGGCTTATCTTTCTTTATCCAAACATAGAATTAGCTATATCCTCAAAGAATTCTTTTCTTTTAGTAAAAATGGTATCTAGAAACCCACAGGGACATTAAGGGGTGTTTATTGCTATTGGGTTGGTAACATGCTTATTGTTTTTACATGGTTATAATTAACATAAACTATCACTTTGTAGTCTGCTTTTCCCCCCACAAACCATCACTGTGAGTATTTTTATTTATTTCTAAGTAATATTTTTTCCAGTTTTTAATTGTGAAAAATTTTAATCATCCATGCAAGTAGAAAAAATGGTTTAATGCATACCAATTCATATAGCTTCAAATATTATCAAGATTTCACTATTTTCATTTCATGTAACCCTTTTACTGTTTTTTTCTGGAATATTTTAAAGCAAATTCTAGACATATACATAAGTCTTATACTATTTCAGTGAATATAACACACTTTAAGTACACATTTCCCCTGATTAAACATTTATGTTACTTCCAATTTTTCATTGTTTTATACAGTACAGGTGGGACATCTGAGAGTGTCACTCCAGCTGATAAGTCACAGCATTTAGGTATCATTATCTATTTCTGCAATTTACTTAGGAGATTTTCTTGAATGAGCAATCAGTGTATCATTCCTTAGCCTGCTTTGGAAGAACGTGCCAGTTGGAGCTCTCTAGGATTGCAAGAGCTTTTTATATACAGTGGATTTTCTTATAAGGATTATAGGAATGAGTCTGTCGCTTTGATCTTTTGATACAATTTTCTAGAGGAAAAAAATGAGTAGAGGCTACTAGATGTATATATACTTTTTTTTGGATATCATTATATCCAAATATATAGTGTGTTGAGTTTAATGCCCATTAGAAGTCTATCTGAGCATACAGTACTATCATTACCAAATTGTAAGAGTCTACAGTGTGCATAGTATCCCCCTCTGAATTTACAGACTTGTCAGGAAAGCAGCTTGGATTATAATGGCAGGCCGTACCCATGGCAAAGACCAGTGCTGGAGGAGTCTAGGAGAGGTTGGGCTAGTGTCGTCAGTAAGTTCAGTGTCTCAAAACCTATGTTGAGATTGTACCTCTGGGTAATTTGCCATCTCACCTTTCTGCACCCATTTCCTCAAACATTATTAGGACTCAGCTGATGGGTTGTTTTGTGGCAGCCTGTTGCTGCCCCACCCTCCCTGTCGGAATGAGTTATGGAGTCCCTTCCTCACACTCTTGTGTCTTATGCCTTAGTGCCACTGGCTAGCTGTTGTTTACACTGTGCTCCCAGACTGGCAGCTTCTAGAGTGTACCATGTACTTTGTTCATTCTCATAGTCCTGATACCTAAAGTGTAATATGTTATTGATTGACTAGGACTTTCTATGCTTTAAGTTTTGAACAGATATTACTTTAGGACTGTTTACCTTTCTTTGGAGAAAAGCTTGAACTGAAATTCGATTGAAAATGTGGTATTTTTTTTTCTTCCTTTCCAAGTGAGAGTAGAGGAAATAGACTCATGCACCCCAACTGGGATCCACCTGGCAACCCCCATCTGGAGTGGATGCTCTGCCCATCTAGGGCCATGCTCACAACTGAACTGTTGTTTTAGTACCTGAGGCAGAGGCTCCATGCAGCCATCCTCAGCACCCAGGGCTGATACACTCAAACCAATCGAGCCATAGCTGTGGGAGAGGAAGAGAGAGAGGAAGGGAAGGGGTGGAGAAGCAGGTGGCCACTTCTTCTGTGTGCCCTGACTGGGAATTGAACCTCAGATGTCCTCACGCTGGGCTGACGCTTTACCACTGAGCCAACCAGCCAGGGCATTTTTTTTTCTTTTTTTTAGCAACAGGCTTTTGGAACTTTTGTGAGCTAGATTGTTAAAAATTGAATTTTTGGTAGTAATTAAATTTCACTCTTATAATAAAGTTACTGTAAACAGACTATTAGAAAAATAAATAGCAATATTAATAAAGAGTACCTGTAATACTCTTACCATGGGTATAAATATCATTAACATTGTAGTGTATTTTCTAGTCTCCTTTCCTGTGTTGATATATGCTTTGTAATTTTACAAAATCAGAGTAAGATGGTCCTACATTTTGTATGGTTTAAGTTAATGTATTGAAAATATTTCTTTGTGTCACAAATAGTCTTCTAAGATATGACTTTTAAAGATTACTTAGCCAGAATGACGTAAGGCAGAGCATGTGTAATGTAAAGACACTTTAAACAAACCTTTTTACAGGTCTTTAATGTTGAATTAAATTATCTTCATTATTATGTAACCAAAATGTCTATAAACAAGAACTATGAGGTATAAATGTACACTTATAGCTCTTCTACAATTATAAAAACCAAAACATTTAGAAATTAAATATAAAACTTCAGAAACATTATTACTCATATTAACAGTGGTGGATATTTTAATAAACTAAATGCTGATTAAAATGTGAATGTGGCCCTTTTTTCTATGATGTCTGTCCTGTGTCCCATCTGTTACTGTGTTTGAGCTGCAGTGAAACTTTCATTTGTATAGCAAGCCATTTGACTGTTAATAGGTATGACTGCCTTATTGCTATATGCAGTCACCCCTGTCTTTTCTCATTAGTCATTAGTGTATGATATGAAAGAACTTAATACTTGATATCAATAAGATTATGAGTGTAAATGCTGATAATCAAGGGAGCAATTTTCACTTGTAAGATGATCATTCAGATGATTGTGATGAGGCTTGTGTATTTTAAGAACACCTTTACCTTGGAGATGAAAACTCAATGTTGATCAAGTGTTTTGAAGTGGGTTTGGAGACCCACGGGATGTGTCTTTGGACCCTATGTGGAGAAATTCTGGTTTCACTGTGAAAGGCATGGGCGCTGAGGTTAGCTCTAGGTTGGAATCCACACTAAGCCTCCCACGTGGTTTGTGAACTTGAGCAAGTTTCTTAATCTTTCAGAGCTTTCATTCCAATCTGTGAAGTGGAGATAATGGTAACTTTAACCGTTAATTGAACAGTTTTAACTCAGAGGGGTGCAAACACAAATGCTCTAATTTTTCTCCAGTCAGAACTTCCCAGTGTGTTTTGCCAAAGTCTCCTTCCTCCTCCAGAGGATAAATCCTTTGATGATACTGTGGGCAGTCAAAAACCTTCTGGTCGCTCTGGGTTATTGAAAGTCCACTGTTTTAAAATTTCAGTGTATCTAATAGAAAGCTTTTCTGACTCCTCTTGCTGACCAGACTTGTGGCTCTGGGGATGCCAAGTGGGGAAAGGTAGCTTTGATTTATTTGGAGGGTGTGGAGGTGGGAGGACATAAGTCTCTCTGGACTACATCTTCCCTGCTCTCTTCTTTGCTCCTGTTTGTTGTTCTGGTGTCTAGAGGGAGAGGGACAGGGACCAGTGTCTCTTAAATGGCTGCTGTTGGGTTTTCCTTGATGGCGTTTGCCAACTGTTTGACCAGCACTGCCCGTGTGTGCACACCCTACGCTTGTGAGCTCCGGAGGGTAGGCTTCCCCACTGCATGGTCTCCAGACCTGGAGGGGAAGCTGCTATAAAGTTCTTTCAGGTCAGCCCTTCCCTCTCTCTAGGTACTCACAGCTGGTGTCCACTTGCCTCATGGACAGCCCTGATGGGTGGGGGCCTGGCAAGAGAGATTATGGCAGCAAGTCCACGGAACTGCTTGATCCAAGGGACTTGTATCTATGCCGAGCAGTAGGAGAACAGCATCGCTGCCCCTTCTCGCTCTGCTGCCCCTCCCCTTTTCCAGAATGGTACAGGGTGGCTCTGTAAGTCAACTGCCTAAGCAGATTTTCACCAGGCATCGCAATATTTAAAAATTCTTGTCCCAGTCTTTTTTTTCTTTGTGGCAACCCTGATCTCTGTAACCGATTCTGTTAGAGGAGCCTACTGTAGGGGCAGAGAGAATACCATCCCAACCCAAGATACAGCCCTGGCCATGAGGGCACAGATTTAGGGTTTCCCCTCCCCACCTCTACTCTTCTTGTGTGGACTGTGAAGGGGGAGGGGCAGTGCAGGGGCATCAGTGGGTTAGAAGGTCTCACAGTTTAGCTTCTTAACAAATTCTTGAATTAGCTCAGCTCTCATTATTTTTTTTATAATTATTTTGAGGTTTATATATGTGTATCAATAGTTCATTCCTTTTTAAAAAAATTATTTATTTTAGAGAGGTGGGGGCAGAGAGTGAGAGAGAGAGAGAGAGAAAGAGAGAGAGAGAAGGTAGGGGGGCAGGAAGCATCAACTCCCATATGTGCCTTGACCAGGCAAGCCCAGGGTTTCAAACCAGCGACCTCAGCATTCCAGGTCGATGCTTTAACCACTGCGCCACCACAGGCCAGGCCTCAGCTCTCATTATTGACTGCTCTCTTTACCTTATGGGGAACGTACGTCTGCTCAATTCTGGTACAACCGGAAAAGTCCCACTCACCATTTACTTATAGCTACTTTATAAATTGCTTTGGTGTTAAATATGATAATGTCAGACACTTTGCAAGCACTCTATATAAATGGTCACTGTTACAATTATTGCAGTGCCAAACTTATTTGACCCTTATGTTGTCAGACATTTATGTGGTTTGCTGTTTTCCACTATTTTAAATGACACTATGATCTTTATAGCAAAGACTTCTATCCTTAGGACAAATTCCTATAAATGGAATTTCTAATTCTCAAAAGGTTCAGTTATTTGCAAAGCTTTTGATATGTCTACCAAATTACCTTGCAGAAAGGCTCATTCTGGTTTTCCTGATTCTCCTTTGATACCAGATACTCTAATTTTAAAAAATACCTTGACAGTTTAACAGGCACAACAGTAGTTCTGTGTTTTAATTTGGGTTTCTATGATTGCTACTGATTTGAATACATTTTTGTGTATTATTGACTCATGTTTTTAAATGAGTTGCTTGTTCAAATGATAGGTGCTTTTTGATATAAATAATTGATGTAGTTGGAGAAGGTTGAGTGGCTTTGGGCAATGTAAAAAGAGAACTCGGAATAACTTGAGCAGGGAATCTCCAGCAGTCAGGAGAGAGAAGATTGACCAGACTTGACCAGATGGTCTTCCTATTTAGCAGTTCTCTCCTGAGACCTTTTAGTTTTGGTTCCATAGATTCCCCCCTGGCAGCGTTTTGATTTTAATTCGGTTTCAAAGCTGACCTCAAATGTCAGCTACTTGGTGACCCTTCCCTATTTCCTCCTGAAGGAGAACCCTCCCACATGATCCTGCCACACCTCTGTACAGCTCTCATGACCTTGCAGTGTGACTGTGTTTTTAGATCTCTCCCCTTACTTTTGTGGGCTCTTCAGAGGAAGCAGTTTTTCTTTTTTGACCTAATGTTTGGCTCAGAGATTCTTAAGCAGGAGATAAAGTGATGAATGGAAATCATCCTCGCTCTTTGATGGATCTCAGTTTATCAAGGAATACAGACATCTGAACCTACTAATTAAATATAACGCCATGTTCTGCTATACAAGAGGCTGTGGAAAGTGTTGCAGGGGAGTAGAATGGAGTGATTAGTTCTACTTGGAGTGGGGCAGTTATCAGAGAATGCTATGGAGAAATTGGCAGTGGGGTTAGGCCTTGAAGAAGGAGTAGAAGCTCATTAAGCAGATGGAAAAAGAACATTTCAAGTAATGAGAACAACTGAAGCCCTAAAGATACGGACACATGAATGCTGGGGGAAAGTGTATATATGGGAAAGGATGAAGTTCAAGAGACCCCCTCTGCTCTTCCTAAGACCCCATCACCATGATCCCTTCACTTTGTTTGGAATATCAATTCTCCCCCCTACCTCCTCAGACCCTATAAATCATTTTGCAAAGCTGCTGAATTCCTACTATGTACCATGCACCAAGGGAAAAAGGCAGAAGTGGGTTCATGGACAACTCTGAATGTTATCATAGGATCCTGTTAGTCCCATATTGAAAATCTAGACAAGAGAGTGGTATCTTGCCCAAATTATTTTTGGACTGCCCAGATTCTTTCACATAACTGAGTCATATTCTATTACAGCAGCTGTAGATAAAATAGATATTAACAATCAAAAGAGTATTACAATTTATTTAGCCCCCTGTGATAGGATAACAGGGTTCTTCAAACCAGGGTTAAACAAAGAAAATATAGCTTCATGTGTGTTTTGTGGGGTTTTTTTCTGTAACTGATCTGCTTCTTTTCTGGCAGTTCCCATCTGTTGTTCCAGTTACTTTTGCTTCATGATAAATTTTTGGACATGATAAAGCATGCCCAATCTTAGTGGCATAAGACAACCATTGTGTTTTGCTTCCAGAGTGCTTACAGACAGGGCATGGCTGGTTCAACTCAGTGAACAATTTCTGTTCCCCAGTGTCTGGGGCCTAGCTGGGAAGACGTAAATGGCAAGGGATGCCTTAACTGCTGGGAAATGGAATCATCTGAAAGTGACTTCACACAGGTAACTGACCAGGGCTGAGGTGACTCAGAGGTTGCACTCAGCAGGGGCTGTTAACCAGGGCACCTGCAAGTGGCCTTGGCATGCAACCTGGGTGCCCTCGGACATGGTAGCCGGTTTCCTCTAAGTGATCAGACTTCTTGCATGGTGGGTGGTTCAGGGACTCCAAAAATGAATATCTTAGTGGCCAAGATGGAAATTTCATGGACTTTTTTAATGGTCTAGCCTTTGAAGTTACACGATGTTACTTTTGCCATACTCTAGTGGTCGAAGGAATCAAGGCCCACCCAGATTCAAGGAAAGGGCACATAGACTTCCAACCTGTTAGTAGATGGATCATCAAAGAATTTTTGGCCATTTCTAAAAACTGCCATAATAATTTTTAAGTATAAACAGTCTCTTTTGAATCTGCTCAAGGTTCAACTTCCTAATTGGAGATCTTTGAGTAAATACTTCATCTTTCAAAGTTTGTCCCATTTCCTTTTCTCCACCCCAAAATCTTGTTTGATCAGTGCAGGGATTTTGTCTGCATCATTTACCTTCACATCCTCCTCAGCCTAGCACAGTGTCTGGCAAATAGTTGATGCTTACTAACTTTTACTGACTGCTTAATGAGAAGACTATATGTCTTCATGTGACTTAGAGAGAAGAGGTTATCTTTGTGAAGTCCTCTGTATCATTGTCTAGTTGGGAATGTAACCTGGAGTTGTCTGTTGAGTTGTAATTCTGTCTGTCCTTTGGGAGAGATGTGCAGGACCCATTGTGGAGGCTGTGGTGCTAGACATCCGCCTCAGAGTCCCTGTACACTGAGAATCTTTGCTCCAACCACAGACTTCTGCTAGTCTATTAGTCTCTTAGCATCTTCTAGATAACCTGCTTGGCAGGCTCAGGTTTGAGAGAGTGAGCAGCACTGCCCCAGGCTCATCTTTCTGACCCCCTCCTGCTATTCTATCTAAGCACCTGCGCCCATAGCTGAAGAATGCACTTTGGTAGCCTGAAGCGCACTCTCCTGTTATGTCTGCAAAGATGGCCTCTCGTATTTCTGAAGCTCTATTTGTCACTGAGCTGAACCAGCTGGATGACAAGAAGGGGTGTTTATGTGGAGGTGGGGGTATGTGAATGAAGACCTGAACCGTGTCTTTGTTCACCTGTCCTACCCTTATCTTCCTGGTTGGGCCAGAAGGAGCAAGCTTCTCTTTTACTTCCCCTTCCACAGCTGGGGCTTCTTCTCTAGCCCATCCTTCTTTCAAGCTTAGCTGCAAATAAGGAGGCACTTTATATATGGAGTACGTGAAGAGAAATGGCTCTGTCCGCAAGGGGACACAAGTTAGGAAGCATTTCAAAAATATTGTCAACAATTATTCTCCATTATATTGAGGCTGAAGTAAAATTACCTAAACTAATTATACTATAAACCAAGGGGACAGATGCAAAGTGCCTCCTTATTTGCATGAACGCTGATATCAGAGTTTTCTACTAACTAGATTTGTGGTCATAGCTTTGAGCCAGTAACTGCTGTGTTCTTTTGTTCCTGCACTTAATGTAGTGTGTGTGGTGTTGATGTAAACTGTACCTCTAAAGCAACTGATCCTGAATGAATTGATTTGTGTGGTGGTGGGTACAAAACAATCTATATTATCCTGAAGAGAACAAAACAGTATTATTTCATCCTTGTATAAAGTTACGGTACAACAAAAGCCTAAAATTCTTGCTGTGTGCGAGAACCTCTGCTAGGCTTTGTGAGGGATTATCATATATATATAACAAGGAGTCGTATTTAACTGCTTACATTGGTAACATGGGGATTTGAGTAGGAAGGATGGTCAAAAGGATGGTGTTTCAATTCCTTTTTGTGTATGTGTGTGTGTGTGTGTGACAGAGTCAGAGAGAGGGACAGATAGGGACAGACAGATAGGAACGGAGAGATGAGAAATATCAATTCTTCATTGTGGACACCTTAGTTGTTCATTGATTGCTTTCTCATATGTGCCTTGACCAGGGGGCTACAGCAGACTGAGTGACCCCTTGCTCGAGCCAGCGACCTTGGGCTCACCAGATGAGCCTGGGCTCAAGCTGGCGACCTCAGGGTCTCGAGCCGGGGTCCTTCGCGTCCCAGTCCGAAGCTCTGTCCACTGCGCCACCACCTGGTCAGGCTCAATTCCTTTCTTAAATAACAGCTTTATTGAAATATAATTCACATACTATAAAATTCACCATTTTAAAGCATACAGTACAGTAGTTTCAGTATATTCACAAAGTTGTACGACTGTCACCACTAATTTCAGAGCATTCTCACTCCATAAGGAAACTCCATATCCATTAAGCGGTTACTCTCCATTCCCTCTTCTCCAAAGCATGTTGCAACCAGTCTTCTACTTTCTGTCTGTACTGATTTGCCTATTGTGGATATTTCATATAAATGGAAGCATATAATGTGTGGCCTTTTATGACTGGCTTCATTCTCTTAGCATAACATTTGCCAGGTTCATCTGTATTGTAGCACTTAGGTACTTCACTCCTTTTTATGTCTGAATAATATTCTGTTGTGTGAAATATCACATTCTGTTTTAACAAGTTTAACATGATTGTTAAGTGAATGCAAGGATGAGTTGCATGGAAACCAGCTTCTCATCCCATTCTTCCTAAAAGACCCGGTGGAATTGCTAGGTCATGTGGTAATTCTGTGTTTAATTTTTTAAGGAGCTGCCAAACTGTCTCAGTTTTTTAGATAATAATATGTTCATGCACTATTTTTGTACTTATGAATCAATTTTTAAATTACATTTAGAATAGAACAGAAAGTATTACAAGGGATGCTAAGAAGAGTGATATATCCAATTCTGATTATACTCCCTGGAATTTTTTTAAATTGATTTTTAAAGAGAGGAAGGGGAGGGAGAGAGAGAGAGACATCAAATTGTTGTTCCACTTATTATGCTTCCATTGGTTGACTGTTGTATGTGTCCTGACCAGGGATAGAACCCATAACCTCGGCATGTCGGGACGATGCTCTGACCAGCTGAGCTACCCAGCCAGGGCCTATTCTCTGGAATTTACCAAGTTCTGTTGCCTCTTAATTTTCAATAAAGTCAAAGAATCAAAAGAGTAGAAGAGCTACTTTCCTTCTATGAGAGTCTCTAAAAGAAAAGATGTAGGCAATAGCCAGCTGGCTCAGTGAATAGAGTGTCGGCCTAGCATATGGACATCCCAGGTTCAATTCCCAGTCAGGGCACACATGAGAAGCAAACATCTGCTTCTCTCACCCTCACACTCTTCCTTCTCTCCTTCATCCCCTCCCGCAGCCAGTGGCTTGTTTGGTTCAAGCATTGGCCCCGGGGGCTTGTTTGGTATCAGCCTCAGGTGCTAAAAATAGCTTGGTTGATTCCAGCATTGGCCTCAGAAAGGGACTGCCAGGTGGATCCTGGAGTCTGTCTCACTATTTCCCCTCTTCTCACTTAAAAAAAAAGATGGAGAAAAACATGGACTTGTTCTCCACCTCAATATCAGATGTTTCCGTCTGACCAGGCGGTGGCGCAGTGGATAGAGCATCGGACTGGGATGCGGAGGACCCAGGTTCAAGACCCCGAGCTCGCCAGCTTGAGCGCGGGCTCATCTGCCTTGAGCAAAAGCTCACCAGCTTGGACCCCAAGGTCACTGGCTTGAGCAAGGGGTTACTCGGTCCCCAGTCAAGGCACATATGAGAAAGCAATCAATAAACAATTAAGGTGTCGCAATGAAAAACTGATGATTGATGCTTTTCATCTCTCTCCGTACCTGTCTGTCTGTCCCTATCTATCCCTCTATCTGACTTTATCTCTGTCTCTGTAAAATATATATATATTATATTTTATTATATATATTATTTTATATATATAATATAATATGTATTATTTATATTTTATAATATATATTTTAAAATATTTATATTTTATAATATATATATATTAAAGAAAAAAAAATCAGATGTTTCCCCCACAGTAAAACGTGATATTCCCTGTTCTGATCTCAGAGCATGTTGATTGACATTGTATTCTGACACAACACATTCTGCCAAGGAGCTAGTAGTGTGTATACCTCTTCCCTGCTAGATTATGAGGACCTTGAGAGCAAGGACCTAGCTTGTAGTCATATTTGTACAACCTGTGGAGCATATGCTTAATATATACCCATTAAATATTTTATTTGAATTTCATTTACATCCTAAGACTTTTCAAGTTAATATTGAGAAGAAAATTTTTTTCTTACCAAGAGACCCCTAGTTTACTTCTCTATTAAATGGGACTTCTTATTCTTCAGTTTCCACCCAAGGAAGTATGGTTTAAGACAGCAATTTTCAACTGTTGTGCTGCAAGAGTTTTTAAAACATGCACTACCTGACTCAGGTAGTCAGGGGCACTGACCTCTTTTCCCTTATCCCTTAGATTGTAAAAAAAAAAAAAAAAATGACAACAGCCAGCACAACAATAGCCATCTGGTATGAATGAATCAAAATTATACCTTTTTTTTTTGTCAGGTTGGCAAAAAATATATGTTTGATGTACCATAGAATATTAGTTTATATGTGTCATGAGATGAAAAAGGTTGAAAATCACTGATTTAAGGCAAGGTAAGAGTTTTCTTTCTCTCTTTTTTTTTTTTAACAAAACAAAAGTAAGCAGAACTGGTTGTGCAAGTAAGATCATTGCATTTCTTATTATGAAGCCATGTTTTCTAGCTCTGAGGGCAGCGGTTGGTAGACAGCATTTGCATGAAGATAACGATTATTTTCTGAGAATATATTGTGAGCCATATATATTACACATCCCCACGCATACATATCTATATCTATATCTATATATATCTGTAGTATATGGGCATGCCTCATTTTATTGTGCTTTACTTCATTGCTCTTTACAAATATTGCATTTTTTACAAATTCAAAATCTTTGGTAACCCTATGTTGAGCAAATCTATAGGCACCATTTTTCTAAGAGGCTCAGATGATAGCAGTTTTTAGCAATAAATTATTTTTAATTAAGGTTTTTACATTGTTTTTCTATACATAATGCTGTTGCACATTCAGTAGACTACAGGATAGTGTGAACATAACTTCTGTATGCACTGGGAAAACAAAAAAATTGTGTGATTTATTTTGTGAGATTTTATTGCAATATTTGCTTTATTGCAGTGGTCTGGAGCCAAACCTGCAGTATCTCTGAGGTGTGCCTATATATTGGACTTGCCTATTGATAAATTGATTTGTCTATTCATATATGTGGGATACTGTTCAGAGCACTTCTTGTGTATTATCTCATATTTAATCTCCACAACAGCCCTAAATGATAGGCACTTTTATTTTCTCTGTTTTATTGACAAGGAACTGAGGATCAAAGAAATTAAGAAATTTGCTAAGATTTCTCCATTAGAAAAGAAAGGAAATAGATTTTGAATCCAAGCAATCTTTCCCCAGTGCCTGGCCGGCCTCTCTATATAGAATAAGCTTATGTTTTTGTCAAACAAATCTCAGTTTGAAATCTAGTTCTACTATTTAATAAAACAATGGGTTGTACAAGTTATCTAAAGCTCTCTGAACCTCCTTCCTACATGGGGTAGTTGACAGATTGTGCTTCAAGTTCCTCATTACATTTTAATTCCCTCTGCCCCTTCTTTGTGGCTATGTCTCTGCTAACATTACACAACCTGACATTGACAGGATATGAAATGATGGCAGATTTCAACTGAAGTTTTTTTGGAGTTCAGTGGTGTAACAAGTAAGCAAGTCAACATTTCCTTTTCTGGCCGTATTGACAACTTTGCTTTGTCAGTTCACTGAGAGGCCATTGTAACTATGGACTTAATTCTGACCCAGTGGGAAATATCTTGGTAAAATGAACTTGATGAGAGTTTGGGAATGTGGTAGTCCATTTAGTTTTCTACCAGTAGAGAGAGAGAAGATTGTGCCCCAGACTTTAGGAAGGCATGTTTCAGAAAATGTGTATCTTAAAAGCTTGACCAGTGCTAGTACATCTAGAGAAGACGACTAGGGGATCATGTAGGAACCATGTCATAAGGGAGTAGTAGGAGCCTCAGAGCCCTTTTGGTGGGAGGAAAGTAGATTTATTTTATTTTTTTCTAGAAATATCCTACTCTTGCTTCCCATGCAAAAATAATAGTATTCTCTACATGGCTTACTGCCTTTTCTGGAAAGCTGTTTCTTAGGTCAGACCAAAGTTATATTAAATATGTTTTTTGAGAAGCATTAGTCTAGAAAATCTGAGAGGCATGAAACTTTCACTATGAGTGGAAGAATCGTGGCTCATAGCCACTCGTTTTGATCTCAAAATACTAATCCTATTGGAATTCCTTGTTATGAGTAGAGACAAATAAATGTTTCTTTCTCCCAGATCTACAGGGACTTCATTAATATTGGGAAAACAGTGTTTTCCAGTGCTTTAAGCTGTTAGAAAAATAGGCTTTATTATGGCTAAATCTAAAGGCGCTTCATGGTTACAAATGACTGTGAAAGAGTAGGAAGGAGTTGATTTCCATGCATGGTGATTCAGCTCTGTGTAGGGAACCATGCAATACACAGAGACGTGCATGATTGCTCTTCTTGGAAGGCCTGTTAGGTATAAAAATATAAGTATCCCTGTTACTAATTGTGTTTGAAAAAGCATAACTTGAGTGTTCCCAGTTGTGGATTCAGGAAACCTTTGTTTTGTAATATGGTGGCCCCAGCAGACAGGATTAAGGAACTGTAGACTTTCACTGAGTGCCAAAGGATGCCTCTTATTGGGGATGTAAATGATACAATCCTTGGCCTTAAGTAGATTGATTAATCCATCAATAGCTAATGGAGATCCACTGAGAAAAATGCTGCAATACAGACATAAGCAAAGTGCCATGAGAGCACAGAGGAGGTACAGCTAATTGACTGGGAATGATCAGAGAAGAACTGTTGTATTAAGAAATGATATAATGTAATATCAATACAAGGCATTTAACTCAGTTTATGACATATAATAATCAGAGAAACTACTTGGTAGGGCTTGTACGGCCCCTCAGAACCAGTCTCATGCTACACTGCCTTATTGTTCATTACTATTCAGCTACAGTGGCCTCCTTTCTTTTCTTTGAAAGAACCAAGTTCTTCCTGACCCCAGGGCCTTTGCACTTGCTTTTTCCTCTACCTGGAGTATCACCCCCTGCCCATCCCCTTCAAATGTCAGTTCCTTCTCATCCTTCTGGTGTTAGCTAGTATCTTCAAGAAGCATAGCAAGATAGTTAAGGGCTTAGACTCCGAATTTAAATGCACTTACTGACTCTGTGGTCTTGGCTATGTTATTGCTCTGCATCCCAATTTCTTCCACTGTAAAATGGGATAATATTTATTTTATTAGGTTGTTGTGAGAATTAAATTAGAACTATATATGAAGCACTTAAAATAGTGCCTGGCATGTAGTGGAGCTCTGTTGAAGTAATTGCTATTATAATAAAATGTTATTACCTCAGAGAGACCTTCCTTGACTAATTTTTCTAGAGTTTTCCCCAGACCACTGTAGTTATTTATTGTGATTACTGCCATATTTGGGTATATTTATGCCACATTATTTTATGCTGAATATCTTGATGTTTTTTAAGTGAGGAGGGGACTCCTGCATGCACCCTGACCTGGATCCACCCAAAAAACCCCATCTAGGGCCGATGCTCAAATCAGCTGAGCTATCCTGAACACCTGGGGCCAACAGTTGAACCAATCAAACCACTGGCTGCAAGAGGAGAAGAAAGAGAGAGGGGATGAGGGAGGGGCAGAGAAGCAGATGGTCACTTCTCATGTGTGCCCTGACCAGGAATTAAACCAGGGACATCCGCACACTACGCCAATGCTCTGTTGACTGAGTCAACCAGCCAGGACCTTTCTTGATTTTTATTCCTCTCCCTTCCATTGTATTTATTTGGTTTCCTTTGTTTCTCTTTTTCTTCCTTCCATGATTTGGAATTTACACATCATATTTCTATTATTTTAATAATTTTTCTTTGAAAAAAAAATTTTTGACAGAGAGAGGGACAGATAGGGGTAGACAGACAGGAAGGGAGAGAGATGAGAAGCATCAATTCTTGATTGCAGCTCCTTAGTTGTTCATTGATTGCTTTCTCATATGTGCCTTGATGGGGCGGGGTGGGGGGGAGGCTACAGCAGAGCGAGCCAGTGACCTTAGGCTTCAAGCCAGCAACCTTTGGGATCAAACCAGTGACCATGGGGTCATATCTATGATCCCATGCTCAAGCCAGGGACCCCACACTCAAGCTGGTGAGCCCACACTCAAGCCAGATGAACCCTTGCTCAAGCCAGTGACCTTGGGGTCTTGAATCTGTGTCCTCTGCATCCCAGTCCAGTGCTCTATTCACTGTACCACTGCCTGGTCAGGCTTCCTTGAATTTTTTAATACAAATTCGTTACTTGAAGTCTAAAGTAAATCATCTCTCCTGCCCTTCAAATTCAAGACCCTTAGGAATTTCTGCTTTAATTCTGCTTGCTCTCTTTATTTTCATATTTGTTGTTATCTAGTCTTTTGATTCCAACTTATTTTTCTACTTAAATTAGTTGTCATTAGTGTTTTACACTGTCAGTGCCTTAGATACTCACATTCACCAGGTTCTTTTGCTGCATTAGATACACATGTTGGTTGGAAGGATAGATGACCATAGTAGTGGAAGGTAAGAGTACAAACTAGGAATGAAGTATATCTTAGCAAAAAATCTATAATAAATGCCACTAATGTAGACTGAAGCATCATAAAACATATCTGGCTGTCATTTGGTAGTTAAGTGCTATCTTCCATCTGATCATATTACATTAATTCAGTAGACAGCTATGCCCCATTGTACTTAAAGCCTCGATAGGGTGTACTAATAATGTAGCAGGGTAACAGAAAGTCCATGCCTTTGAAGAAGCCTGAACTTTATACCTGAAAATAAAAACTAGCATTTAGTTGTTAAAAAATTATCTAGTAAGCACCTACTACATAGGAAGCCATATCTTGGACACTGAATGTGAAACTAAACATGAGAAACTGATGCCTAACGTAGTACAGGGTCGAGGGAGGGGGAGGGCCAGTGAAGGCAAGGAGAGGGTTGAGGGAAGGCAGAAGCTAAATCAACGAACAAAATTCATTCAAAACTATTGACTGCTCTCCTGCCAAGTATGAGTTACTACTCTGGATCTAGGACTGTACCAGAGGATGGAAATAAAACCCCTTCCTTCATGGAGTTTATAGTCCAGTGGGGAAAAGACTGATAATAAGAAAAGAAAAGATGTGGCCTGACAAGGCAGTGGCACAGTGGATACAGCATCAACTGGAACTCTGAGTTCCCAGGCTTGAAACCCTGATGTCGCCGGTTTGAGCACAGGCTCATCCGACTCCAGTGCAGGCTCACCAGCTTGAACGTGGGATCATCAACATAATTTTGGGGTGGCTGGCTTGAACCCAGAGGTCACTAGCTTGAACCCAAAGGTCACTGGCTTGAGCAAGGCGTTACCGGCACAGCTTGAGCCCCCTGGTCAAGGCATGTATGAGAAGCAATCAAGTGAGTAAGGTGACGCAACTACAAATTGAAGCTTCTCTTCTCTCTCTACCCTTTCTCCTCTCTCTCTCCCTTCCTGTCCTCTTCTGTACTCTGCCTCTCTCCCCCCCCCCCCAAAAAAAATAGAGAAAGAAAAGAAAAAGAAAAAAGATGCAGTGGAAAAAATAAATCACAGAAGGTGAGTAGGAAGTATGTATGTGGGAGATACAATTTTAAGTAAGATAGAGAAGGCCTCTGACTGAGAAATTGACATTTGAACAAAAACTGAAAGGAGGCAAGGGAAGGAATTGTGCAGTTGTCTGGAACAGGAATTTCAGGAAGAGAGAACTGCATGGACAAAGGCTCTGAGTCAAAAAGCATTTCGAGAGCCCTGGGAAGGGGGACGTGTGGCAGGAGATCAAGTCAAAGAGGTAATGGGGGGAACAGAAAACATGGACCATTGTGAGGAGTGGCACATTAGCCAAGTGAGGTCAGACTTAAATGAGCATTATGAAGGAAGTAAGCAGTAGATGATTGAATAAAATATGGTTTGAATGCCTCGGACACTTTTTCTTCATGATGTTTTTATGTTTCTGTAGGTTGAAGATGGTTTATCTTTATGATTTTGAAGTTTTCCATCCTTAAATTTTGAGATTGGAGAAGTTCCAGTTCTGGTAATGGTGAAGTAGCTTGTATCATTAGATAAATCTGAAGAGAAAAATAAGTTCTAAACAAAATATATAAATCACTGACCTGTGGTGGCGCAGTGTATAAAGTCAACCTGGAACGCTGAGGTCGTTGGTTCAAAACTCCGGGCTTGCCTGGTCAAGGCACACATGGGAGTTGATGCTTCCTGTTCCTCCCCCTTCTGTCTCTCTCTCTTTTTCTGTGTGTGTCTCTCTCTGTCTGCTCTTTCTAAAATGAATAAATAAAATTTAAAACTTGTTTGAAGACACCGAAGAGTGACCAGAGTAGGCAAGAACTAGAGAGGATTTGACTCTTAAAATATGTGAAAGACATTGGGTGAGAGCCACAGTTATGACTTTTTTCTGAGGGCATTATTCCCTAATATGCACAAGGCAGAGTGGCTAGAATTCAAATAGAAAGCTGTACTGTTGTCCTCAAGGGTTTGGAATTAACAAAACTAGAAATTAAAAAATTTTTTTTGTCTTTTCCAAGTGAGAGGAGGGGATATAGAGAGACAGACTCCCACATGCTGCCCCGACTAGGATCCTCCTGGCAACCCCCATCTGGAGCCATGCTCACAACCAGGCTATTTTGTTGTTGTTGTTGTTTTTTACTGAGGTGGAGGCTCCACAGGGCCATCCTCAGCATCTGGGGCCTATGCACTCAAATCAATTGAGCCCTGGCTGTGGGAGGGGAAGAGAGAAAGAGAAAGAAGGGAGAGAGGTAGAGAAGCAAATGGTCCCTTCTATGTGTCCTGACCAGAAATTGAACCCAAGACATCCACGTAACAGGCCGACGCTCTACCACTGAGCCAACCGTCCAGGGCCAAAACTAGAAACTGAGGGGATATTCTGGAAGAGGACCAACAGAGTATATATAAGCATCCTTCAGATATTTGCTTAATCTCTGAATTATACCTGGGTGAATGAGACTTTCAGAACCCAAGCAGGAAGTAGTATCTGGGAAGGCTGAAACTGCTGATGAGAGATTTCAGCTGCTTCCAATACAGGGGAGGAGGGATTTTATAGTTAGAGCTCTGCCAGGTTGGAGGAGCTTGGTAAACCCCTCAAGCTTTTTATTGAAAGCCTAGAAGGGCTGCAACTTAGAATGAAAGATTATATCTCCAGACAAAGGGAATCATCCTAGGACTAAGAGCAGTACCAAAATAGACCTGTTCCAACAAAGCATAAAATAAAGCCTCCACAAATTCAAGGTTATCCTTCAGTAATTTTACAGCCTGCTAGAATAAAAATTACTTTGTAGAAAGATAACAGAATCTAGAATCTCCTTAATGTATCATCCACAATAAACGATTATACAACTTAATCCAGAAAATATACCCATACTTGAAAAAATTAATTTTGAGATCTATAAGCAGATCCCAGATATTGTAAATACTAGCCAAGAGCTTTAAAAAATGATAAATATGTTAGTGTCTACAGTAAAAATGAATATAATAAGTAAACAGATGGGAAATTTCAGTATAGATATAGAAATTGGTGGTGGTGGGGGACAAATGGAAATTCTGGAACTAAAACAATATGAAATAAAAAATTGGTGGGATTAACAGATCAATGAATAAAAGAGAGGAATAGGGAACATAAGGTCAAGAGATTCAAACCAAAGCACAGAAAAAAGATTAAAAAGAAAATAACTAGAAACTCAGTAACTTGTAGGATAGTAGCATGGAATCTAACATTACGTATAATTGGAGGTCCAGAAGGAGGAGGAGGAAGTGGGCAGGGCGCGGAGACTAGAGCAGAAAAAATATTTGAAGGAATATTAGCTAAAGTTTTGCCAAATTTGACCACAAACAGAAAACTCACAGATCCTGGAAGCTAGGTAATTCCAAGAAGGAGAAACACAAAGAAAAACATACTTAAGCACTTCATGGTCAAACTGCTAAAGAAAAAAAAAAAAAGATAAATTTTAAAAATCTTAAAAGCAGCCAAAGGGGGGGAAACAGATACATACTCATTACCAGAATGACAGCCAACTTTTAACAGAAAAATGATGGAAGCCAGAAGATAATGTAATGACTTCTCATAGTCCTGAGAGAATATGGTATCATCCGAGACACAATATCCAGTGATAAGGAGTAATTCAGGCTCTAGGAAATTAGTACCAGATGGAAAGTTAATTATATAGGAAGGGAAGAAGAATAGGCATAGGAAATCATAAATATAAGGCTAAATCTAAAAAATTACTTTTCTTTCTGTTTTTAAAAAGTTGAGTTTTTTAACCAAAAATAGCAATGTATTGTTGGGTTTATAACATATATAGAAGTAAAATGTACAAGAGTAAAAAATATATGGCCCTGGCCAGTTTGCTCAGTGGTAGAGCATTGGCCTGGCATATGGACATCCCAGGTTTGATTCTCAGTCAGGGCACACAGGAGAAGCAACCATCTACTTCTCCTCCCATCCCCCTCTCCCACTCCCCCCCCTCTTCCTTTCCCACAGCCATGGCTCAGTTGGAGCAAGTTGGCCCTGGGCGCTAAAGATGGATCCATGGCCTTGCCTCAGGTGCTAAAATAGCCTGTTTGCTGAGCAACAGCCTCAGATGAGCAGAGCATTGCTTGGTAGGGGGCTTGCCAGGTGGATCCTGGTCAGTTGGGGTGCATGTGGGAGTCTATCTCTCTGCTACCCCACTTTTCACATTAATTAATTAATTTAAAAATATATATATACAACAGAAAGGATGGAATGGGTTTAATGGCATTTGAAGATTCTTGCATTATAATTTAAAGTAATATGCCCTGGCCAGATGGCTCAGTTGGTTAGAGCATCAGCCCAAAGCGCAGAGGTCACTGGTTTGATCCCCAGTCAGGCACATACAGGAACAGATTCTGTCGTCCTCTTTCTCTCACTCTCTCCCTTCCACTCTCTCTAAAATCAATAAATTAGAAATTTTTTAAATAAAGTAATATATTAACTCATGGTATACAGTGATGAATTCAGGATGTATATTATATAATTCCCCAAAAGAAGCACTAAAGAAATAAAGACGAGAAAGGGAAGGAAGGAGGGAGAAAGGGAGGGAGGGAGGAAGGTGAGAGAAAAGACCTTGATTAGCTAAAAGGACACAGAAAGGAGAAACAAACAGAAATAAAGTCTACTTAAACCCAACTCTATCACTAAATATATTGACTATAAATGAACTAAGCTCTAATTCAATGACAGAGATGATCACATTGGGATAACACTGCCAGCCTCAACTGTAGTTGTATTCCTCAATTCAGAAGAGAGAGAGAAAGGCTTGTGTAAGAATGTGTATAGCCAAACCTGGAACCACCCAAGTGAGTACTGTATCCTGGAACTGCAGAATCCATCTTCTTTTCAAATAGTAAAGTAATGTATTTTCAGGAAATACATTTCAATCATAGCTAAACTCTTATTTAATCATCTTAGCAGTCTCATGAGATAGATTGTGGTACCCTCATTTTGATAAGTCAGGAAATGAGGCTTAGAGGAAGATTGGTCTTGGTCAAGATGGCAATAGTGATGAGATATGGGACATCTCTCACCATGAAGGTAAACAGTGAACATCTGTTCAACTATAAAACCTGAGTTCTTTCTGTCAAAAGCTCAGCATGAGTAAGTTGGAGCATTGGACTTAGAAAGCCAGTCTCTTGAATCTAGAGCTAGTGATCTGTATCATCTTCTCATTACATTCTAACAAAAATTTCTGTTAAAAAAGTTTTTTATTTTTTTTATCCACTGTTGTCAGTTCAACCAATGAGAAATCTGTTTTGTTGGTCAGTTGGGTGATAAAACCCTTTTTTAAAGGAAAGTCCTGAACTTTCTTCATTTCTCACTATTTTGAGTTTATGCTCACGAAGGAGGAAGCCAAGGCGAGGAGACAGCCAAGGACATTTTAATTGAGTCAAGCGGGTCATGGTTTTATCAGGACTTGAGTGTCACATCTTCTGAGAAGTGCCTTGACATCTCTTAATAATCTTGCCAAATTGGCATTTCAGTTTGGTGGTGAGAGAGTCATTGGTAAACTAACTAGCTCCCCTGTGGAAAACAGCTGAAGCCTAGAGGACCACCTTCATTTATCCACTGCGCCACCGCCTGGTCAGGGACCACCTTCATTTAGAGTGAAGAAGTGTGAGAGCGTGATAGACAGTAATGTGGGTGGAAGGGCTTACCCATCAGATGGTTTAGAAACCTAGATAATCTCAAAAACTATTTACTCCAGTTTTCCTTTGGAGTGTGTAGTAAGCACTTGTGGATCGCTTCCCCCGAATTCATTTCCCTTTTTCCCCTTCCTAGAAGTGCCTTCATCTCTGTTAAGACATCTGCGTGGTTCTGGGGAAGCTGGCTCCATCTGCCCTGAAGGTTTGGACAGTGGCTCTGTTCCGTCCCCCTGACCACCATGAGTATTTTGGATTGGTACACTGAGTAAACTCGAGTTGGTGTGGTGGGTGGATGTGATTTGGTTAGTAAAAGAAGTGACCGTTGATTCTATACTTTGATCGTAGGCTTACAAAGGGGTTCACACCATTGTAGATATGCAGTAGAAGTGAAGGGAACCAGTGCCTTCCTGTCAGGGCTGCTGTGAGGATTGAATGGGATTTTGTCTGTAAAACACCTTGTGGAAAGTCTGGCATAAATTGTAAATTCATGTTTTAAAGATTTTTTTTAATTACTGATAACAGAAACTACCTCAGATAAACTTAAACAAAAAATAGAAATATACTGGAATGATACTAAGGAAGCTCAGGTGATTGAATGGAAGGTTCTAGATACCTGGGTTACTCTCAGGACTCTCAGGACTTTGGACACTAGGATCCTATTCAGTGCCACCAGGACTCTCTTCGAGTCTCATCACTGCTTATTTTTGGTTGAATTTTTTTTTCTCTCGGTGATAGGAAAGAAGATACCAGCAGCCCCCAGTCCTTCCATCTCTGTGACCCAAAAGGCAAGGTCCCTGCTTCTGGAACTCCAAACTGAAAGCCAGACTAGGACCCCACGTGCTCCCCGCCCATACCCCCTCGGTAGGTGTGGAGGAGTGGGAACGGCAGCTCCACACAGCTTCATGCTTGCGTTGCATGGAGAGCAGTTTCCCCCAAATGGTGCTGAACAGTAAAACAAGTGTCCATAGTTATTAATACGATTCTTCCTAAGCATGTTTGTTTTCTTTCTCTCTCCAGTGGAGGCAGGGAGGGGGTAATGGGAAAGTAGGGGGCAGAGTTAAGTGTGAATTTTATTGTTCACTTACTCTGTCGTAACTTTTGCATGTGTTAGCCTATTTCATCTTATTTAATCTTTACACAATACAATGAGTAGAAATAGAGAAACTAAGAAACTAGCCCAGGACCACAAAATATACAAGTGATAGGCCCAAGAGCTGAACCTGGCTCCACTTGTCTCCAAAAGCATCCATGCTCCTCAGAATGAACTAAACCACACGCCTGGTCAACATGCCGCTCCTCCTTTCGCCCCTCGCCACTCCCCCGTCATGAGCCTGCATCAGAACTTGAAAACCTAGGTTTTCTCAGACCTATAAGAACTCATCCTGTAGTAGACAAGGATGTGTTTTCCATTTTATCAACAGAAGTGCTTGGGCGCTGACCTAAAACTGGAGAGCACATTATTGAACACAGTCTTTTACTGAAAGTAGTGAAAAGTTTTAGCAAGAGCTAGATGGCCTGTATTTGAATCTACTACCCACCAACTAGGCAGCATATTGTGTGCTTCAATTTATTCATCTATAAAGTGAGGCTAATGAGAGAACCTAGATCATAGTGTTTGTTGTGAGGATTAAATGAGGTAATACAGAAAGTGCTTAGCACAGAGGTTGGCACACAGCAAGCACTGTGTCAGTGTTAGCTCTCTTTATTAGAATTTGTTACTCATCATTCATGGACTTTTCTGGGGCAGACTCTTTGCTCAAGCAATCTTTATTTTGCTACTTGAGTTCATGTCTGGGGTGTATGCACTTACCTCTCAAATAAGCAAATCCATTTTACTGTAATCTAAGGCAGAAATAAACTATTTATGATCCAAGAAACACAAGTTCTAAGGGGAAACAGTCTCCCAATCTCTCTGGTCCTGTTCACAAACCTACAATTAACATTTTCCCCATATGTCCCCTTATCATACCTCTGTACTGATCTTTTAAACATACAAGTTTAAATAAACTTCTCTCTGTCCAATCTGTCAGACTGTGGGGAACAGATGAGTCTGGAATGCACTGAGTTACTGCCTTCAGTAGACTGGAGGAGACTTGGCAGAAGGGGGATGTGAGGAGTGGGAGGGTCTGAGCACAGGTGGCAGGGACGAGTGCCGGGGAGAGTCTGTGTGTGTGGCTTCTGAATGAGACGCAGTGCAGTTTCCTCAGTGAAGAGCTGGACAGCATGGCAGAATTTCAGGGTTGCAAAGCCCCCAGAAAGAATCTGAAGAGCGGTGTTTGTGAGACGCATTAGTCACCGAGTCAGAACGGGAAATGAAGGGGGACATATCACTCTCATTGACTACATAAACTCGACAAGTTTGGGGGTGGCCCAGGTCTGGGGCCCTTTCTCTACCTCTCTCTAGCTCAGTTCAGATTAGCATTTGATTCTAGGATTACATCTGAAACTCGTCTGTAATTGATAAAATCTCAAGATTGTTGTCTCTATGTCAGTGACCACATTGGGAGCTAGCTGTACCAACCTATGCTTATTAAGCTATTGAGTGATTGCTGGTCTGTAAATTCTGCTATAGAAGTAAGTATAGATAATCTAACAACAAAAGAGCTGGGGAGGGAGAAGGTCTGGTTAATAATAGTTATAATAATAAATAGCTACAGTAATGGACTACCAATCCATTCTAAGCAATTTACATGTGTTATTTGTTTATGTTTCTGGAAGTTTTCATTGTCTTGGGCCCCTTCAATATATTAAAAGGTTTTTAACTCTACATTTAGAACCTTTGACCTTTTTTGTTTTATGGCTTGGGCTCCCTTATTTGATTAGAAGGAGTCGTTACAACACCTGCAGCTTTAGAGCTGGCTCTTTCTATAGTATATATGACAGAAGAAGTATTCATATCAGTATTTATTGTTTCCCTCCTATGTTCTTCCTGGACTAAAGTGAACAGATTCTTGCTTTCTGGGTCCTCTCCCAGGACTCAACTTTGTTCTAACAGGCTGAATGGAGTGAAAATGTAAATCAGAAAGACACACTGAATTTCCATAATAAAGAATTGAAAGCTAAGAGGGAAAGAGGAGAATACAAATGTAAAAGTGAACTTGGAAGGTTAGGGGCTGGGTAGGCTGATCCAGTGAGAGACCCTTGAACAACTGCAGTAATTGGTGAGGAGAAGATAAAAAGTGTGGATAATAACTTTGATTCGTTTTGATAGTCATTAAGAAATTCAAGTAAAGGCTGGAATAACCATGCACTCCCCCCCCCCCCAATGTCTTTAAATGCCATTCTGCACAGGACTCAGGCACTTAGATTGCTGGGGTTTATTCAAGTCATACATATCATGGCTCTCCACTTTTGGTAGCTTTTCTTCCCTTTCCTTGATTAATAGTTTTTCTCTTTAGGCAAGTAACTGATGAATGAGAAATTCTTGTGTTTTTCCTGAAAAGAACCTTTTTGAGAGGTAGAGTGGATCTAGGGAATAGTACAAGCCTTGAGTAACCACCACTGATCCTTGAGGGGCTGGTCAAATTTATTTGAAATACTGTTATTTTTTTCTTTACCATATGGTCAACAAAGATGTGTACATCTTCAGTATTAATTGCTTTGTGGTCGTAGTTACAAGCCAGGGGTCCTGGAAGCTCCTAATCTCTCAGCACCTCTGCAGGGCCGCAGGGTAAGAGCTGAAAGGGGGAGGCTAATGCCAAAGCATTTGGTCAACCTGCAAAGGATGTCATTTTGTACAAAGCCTGGCACAGAGCTGACATTCAGTAAGAGTGTGTTGAATGAAAAGAAAAGGGGGAAGAGCAGATACTTTTTACTCATAACTGGTGGTTTTCCTATGTGTATGTTGCCCAAGTTCTGGACCACCATTTAGTGAGTTAGGAATTGTGCTTGGTTGCTAGTAATAGAAAGGAGCTATAGTTGCTGAAATACATATACAGGGATTGTTTTCTAACAGAAAACAGAGTTCCAAGATTTGGATGCATGGAGTCCGGGACCTAAGCTCCTTCTGTCTTGACTGCTGGTGACTTTCATCCTTGGTCATCTGGAAAAGCTCTCCCCCCACCCCCTGCTGCTGCCTGGGATGTAGACATAACAACGGCAAGTGAGCTTGTACTGAAGCTCCAAACCACAGAGCGAGCAGTTGCTCTCTGCCCTATTTCTGCTGTCTACGTCATCGTGGACAACAATGCTAACAATGGAGAAAATCTGGAAGATCCAGTGGTGTTGCAAAGAAGTTTATTCCTCCTAGAAAGAAAATTAGGCAATTTTTTTTCCTCTCTGGCTGTCAATTTTCAGAAAAGAAGAAAACAGTCAGAGGTCACTGCTCACAGGGTTTGTCTCCTTCGCCTGGAGCCAGGGGGTGTGTCCATCAAAGGAGTAAGAGTGTCTTCTGTGCTGTAGAAAGAAGCTGTGCCAGTGGTTCTCAAACTTTTTGAAGTCAGGACACATTTAAAATCCTACAAATAATTGTAGGTGCACTATATACAAATTTCTGAGAAATATGTTATAATAAATTAAGTCAAAGATTAAAGAAAAAAATATAAAGTCCAAGCGTGCTTTTATGGTAATTAAATGAAATAAATATGACAAAATTAAATTTATTCTGACATTAAAAAACATTTTTATGTTACATTTTTGAGTTATGCTTTTTAGAATTCGTAAAAAAGGGTTAAAAAATTTAAAAAAACGACAAAAAATGTTATCTTTTTATATATATAGATACATTCTTAGTAAGATTTAGTAAATTCAGCAGGTCCCGGTGTGAATGTGTTAAGTTTTTTCATTCTTTTGTTTATGAGAAACATGAGCCTGATGTGTCCTAGCGATTTCTTCAATGTTTGGGAATCTATTTGAAAGGCAAACTCTCATTTCCTCGTCAATACATTGAAGAATTCCTCTCTTTACTCTTAATTGTGTTGACGGGTAGAAAATCCTAATTCACATAAATGAGATGTTGAAAATTGTAGTAAAATGTTCAAAGCTTTTTTAGATATTGCCACATATTCTTTTATAGAAATCCAAAAGGCTTCAAGAGACAATTCCTTATGTTTAATCATCAATCCAAAACCCCCACCATACATATCATCTTAACTTTACACCAAACAAAGGATAGAAGAAACTTGCCTCCAATCTTTCCAGGAACATGGGGGGTAGTGTAAACAATCCAGCACCACAGCTTAACAGCCTTTTGCAACCTAATTAGGCAAGTGAGGTGGGAGGGGGGGGGGGGGGAGTTGGGCAGACTTTCAACTTACAGCCAATTCCCCACACCTCTGTTCCCCAAAAATCTAAACTCCAAACCCCTGTTGGTTTTTTGGTCCCCAACAGACACATATTTCTCTGGAATACCATAGGGCGCACCTGGAAATCTTCTAGGGTGCCCTGGCACACACTTTGAGAACCACTTAACTATGTCATTTACACTGCTATGTAAACCACTGCCATACCTGGGTTCTCAGGGTCTCCCTCTTGCCGGAAGGTACCTCAGAGATTAGGGTAAGGATGAGAGCTTTCGAATCACAGGAGCTGAAGGGCTGAGCAGCCTTGGTCAGGGCAAGAGTGCGAGGGGACTGAGAGTGCCCTGCAGCATAGACTAACACCATGCCAATCATATTTTATATTATTTAACTTTCGACCTTACAGTAGCCCTATAAAATACAGTTGGGTCCCCGTTTTATGTTTAAGAGAACTAACATTTTAGAGGGTCTGTGTCACTTGCCCAAATGTCATCCTTGTATTAAGAGATGGAACTGAGACTGGAATGCAAATCAGTCTAGCTTCAAAGCCTTTTTTTCCCCTTTCTAGCCAGAACAGATGTCAGGCTGTGTTTAGGAGGTCTTGTGGGTCCTTCAAGTGACTTTACCAATAGTCAAATGAAAAGTTATCTCCCCTAAGGGTTGGCATTTGGAGTTCCGGTTCATTCAGCAAACATGTGCTCAGCCCCCAGTATGAGCATAGCTGTATACTAGGCACCAAAAAGGGGACACCAAAGAGTCAAATAATAACCTCCTCAAAGAGCTTCTAGTGTAGCAAGTGGTCAGAAACACAAACAGTGCTAAGTGGAATGATGCAAGTAGTGTGATCTGAGGTCTCCTGGAGGAGCATGGAGGAGGGATTGACGGAGGGAAGGAAAAGAATCATCCTCTAATGGGAGGCAGAGCCCTGTCTGCCAGAGCCTAACATCTTTTTTAGCCACCTGAGCTCACTTAATCTTCACAGTGACCTGGTAGTATCCTGGTTGTGGGGATGGGCAACCCACCCAAAGTTTCCAGGTAAGTCCTAAGTGTATAGAATTCTCAAACTCAGAACTGCCTGGCTCTGAGACCTCACCCTTTCCATCAGGCCACCGAGTGTAGCCTAAATGCAATTTCTTCTGTTTGAAAAAATAATACACACATCGTGGTGAAAGGTTCCCTCTATACACAAGTGTGTGTGTTGTATGGGACTCAGTTAATACATCTCCTGAGATTCCCTTGGTTCTACCCCCACCCCCACCCCAGGCCCTAGGCAGCTTACTCAGTAGCAAGTCTCAGATGCTGCTGATTTTGCCTTATTTCCCAACACTGCTAGTAGCCATCTCAGCCTCCCCCCCACCTCCCGGGCTGGACTCTGCTTGGTCTCTGCTGTGGTCTCAGTGGAGAGAGCCCCAGCAGTTCAGAGGCCTAAGCTCCGTGGGAACAGAGCCAAGAAGGCTCTGGCTCTGCCTCCCACTTTCAGATTCAAATATAGGCTGTGTTTCTCCTCAGTGACTGTCCTGAGGGGCTGGGTAACACAGCCTGGCTGTGGGAGGTGGATGGTGGATGGGGGGGAGGGTGCGGGAAGGGAGGAGCTAGCAGATAAATGACTTGCTGTCAGTCCCCCCACCCATCCCATCCCCAGCCCCACTCCCATTCCTCACTTACGCTATTCTTAGGTATAGTAGTTCTATGCAGATTGTCTGAAATGTTCTGAGTGACAGGGCAAGTGGCTGTGTTTTCTTGTTAAGCTGTAGCCAGTTTGTTAATGCACAGCCCTGTGTTTGCTTTCTTTCCTACCTACCTCACTAATTTTTTTCCCTTCTCTGCTCTGAGAATTCCATGCCTGATAAAAAAGAAAGAAAGAAAAATAATTTAAAAAAGGAGAGGAAATAAAAGCAGGTAAGCTTTGCCCTATGGAAGGAGAAGTCAGACCCCCACCCCTCCTCCACTCGGAGGAGGAGGAAGCAGTAAGGAAGAATGCAGGGGGGAGGAAGCCTGTAGGGATAAATTGCTTCTGATGGTTCTCTGAAAAGGTGCATGGGGCGACTTGCCACACAGAGAGAGGAAGATAGAATTTACCCGAAAACTCCTTCCTCCTCTTTTCTTAAAAGTTTTTAACACCTTAATATACAAATTCCAATGCTTAGTCTCTGACCTCACCTAAACTTACCCTCCATCCTAGAGTCATCTGAGTGACCTATACCTCTAGACCAGGGGTCCCCAAACTAGAGCCCGCGGGCCCACATGTGACCCCCCGAGGCCATTTATCCGGCCCAGCCGCACTTCCAGAAGGGGCACGTCTTTCATTGGTGGTCAGTGAGAGGAGCAGGTCTCACAGCTCTGGAAGCACATCATATCACCTGTTACGGCTAGCAGTGACAAATATGGAACCGGACATTGACCATCTCATTAGCCAAAAGCAGGCCCATAGTTCCCATTGACATACTGGTCAGTTTGTTGATTTAAATTTACTTGTTCTTGGCCCTGGCCGGTTGGCTCAGCGGTAGAGCGTAGGCGTGGCGCGCGGGGGACCCGGGTTCAATTCCCGGCCAGGGCACATAGGAGAAGCGCCCATTTGCTTCTCCACACCCCCCCTCCTTCCTCTCTGTCTCTCTCTTCCCCTCCCACAGCCAAGGCTCCATTGGAGCAAAGATGGCCCGGGCGCTGGGGATGGCTTCTTGGCCTCTGCCCCAGAGCGACGCCCCGGAGGGGCAGAGCATCGCCCCTGGTGGGCAGAGCGTCGCCCTGGTGGGCGTGCCGGGTGGATCCCGGTTGGGCGCATGTGGGAGTCTGTCTGACTGTCTCTCCCCGTTTCCAGCTTCAGAAAAATACAAAAAAAAAAAAATTTACTTGTTCTTTATTTTAAATATTGTATTTGTTCCCGTTTCGTTTTTTTACTTTAAAATAAGATATGTTCAGTGTGCATAGGGATTTGTTCATAGTTTTTTTTATAGTCCGGCCCTTCAACGGTCTGAGGGACAGTGAACTGGCCCTCTGTGTAAAAAGTTTGGGGACCCCTGCTCTAGACAAAGGGATCATGAGACCCTAGCATGAAAACCTGTATTCTGTAAAAGGTATATAAGATGTAAGAAATCTAACTTGGGAGCACGTGTTTGGTTGCCTTGGGGTCATGCTGCTCTGCCAGCTAAATAAACCCTACTTCCTTCATCAAGTTGTTGGGCATTTTTTGTCCTCTTTGATTCCTGCAATAGCCCCAGGCTCTGTTTTTTTGGAGAGGCAGGGCAGAGTGATAGTAACTTTCCCACCCCATATCCTTGTTTGTTTAGTTTACCTAGTCCTGCACCTTATTATAGTCACTTAACAGTATACCAGTGGGTAATGGCACTGTTCTAAATCCTAATGATTAATGTACACCACAACCCTTTGAGATATAATAAACCATGGAGAATTGTGCGAAGAATCATTAGGCAAAAAAAATATTCCTTGCAGTTCTCACAAACTGCGAATTTTCACAACTGTGTAGCATTGTGTCAAGATGCATGCCTTTGTTACTTCGATAATGTGCTGACATACAAGATATGTTTCTGCCCCCAACCCCCAAATTTTATCCAGATATTCTCTTGTGCCAAATGCACCTACTTGGCATGTGAAAGTCTAGGCCAAAGCAAAAGGTATTTAACAGCGAGGTGATCTGCCCTGATGCGACTCCTCTACTGAAGGAGAATAGGAGGACAAAAATGTGACAAAGGTACAAGTTTCACACCCTAGAGTTGTAGCAACCAAAAGAGGCCACAGGCACACAGCCTGTCAGAGGTGCACTTTGGATTATTCCATTACCATTTAGTTTTTAATTTTGCTGCACTGAGTCGTGGCTCAGAAGAGGCAGAGGCAGTAATTTGTCACTAAGTCTTTTTTTTAATCCTTAAATTCATGTAAAGTTGACCCTTGAATAACAGGTTATACACATATTTTTTCAACACAGTCAGCCCTTTGTATCCATGGGTTTTGAACCTGTGGCTTCAATCAACTGTGGATAAAAGACAGAATTTTTGCACTCCCAACCGTGGATCAAAAGTAGTATTTGTTTGACTCTGGATGCAAAGGGCTGACTGTAGAGTCAAAAGTTACATGTAGATACTTGATTCTGTAGTCAAACCCCCTGCATTGTTCAAGGGTCAACTTTTTACTACAAACCAACCCAGATAATGAGCAACAGAACTCTATTTTGAAGTCAGTGGTGACTAAGTTTCTATTGCAGTGAGTACCAGTGAGTAAGAAAATCAACTGGAGGCCCAGGCCAGTTAGCATAGTGGATAGAGCATCAGTCTGGTGTGCAGACATCTAGGGTTCAATTCCCGGTCAGGGCACACATGAGAAGTGACCATCTGCTGCTTCTCTTCCCCTCCTTCTCTCTCTCTTCTCATTTTACAGCCAGTGGCTTGATTGGTTCAAGCTTCTGCCCCAGTGCTGAGGATAGGTTGCTTTGAGTGTCGTCCTCAGGCACTGAGGATATAGCTCTGTTGATTCAAGCATTGGCCCCAGACATGGGTTGCTGGGTGCATCCCATTTGCGGCACGTGCGGGAGTCTATCTCCCTTCCTCTTACTTAAAAAAAAGAGAGAGAAATAGAATCCACTGGAGACCAGCAGGGGTGATAAATTTTCTGGTTTTGGGAATGATTTACCTGACTTTGAACATGATTTTTCAGGGTCTAGGAATAAAGATTAAAACTTACACAATTTATTTTTTCTTCTTTTCTTTTCATCTCTTTGCTATCATGCTATATAGTTACTTATATAGGTATATAATTGTATTTGTCAAAATACCAGCTTTTTTTTTTTTTTTTTGTATTTTTCTGAAGTGAGAAGCAGGGAGGCAGAGAGATAAGACTCCCATGTGTGCCTGACCAGGATCCACCAGGCACACCACCAGGGGGCGATGCTCTGCCCATCGGGGGCTTTGCTGTTTTGCAGCTGGAGCCATTCTAACGCCTGAGGCAGAGGCCATGGAGCCATCCTCAGTGCCCAGGCCAACTTGCCTCCAGTGGAGCCTTGGCTGCAGGAGTGGAAGAGAGAGATAGAGAGGAAGGAGAGGGGGGAAGGGTGGAGAAGTAGATGGCTCCTGTGTGCCCTGGCTGGAAATCGAACCTGAGACTTCCATATGCTGGGCCAACACTCTACCACTAAGCCAACCGGCTAGGGCCTGAAATACCCACTTCTTTGAGAGTTCATTGTTTCTTCTCTTATTTTAATTTTGTACAAATAGTGAAATTCTTCCCTTTTATAGTATGCTTATTCCAGTTTTTATTGAAGTATTGATATTTGTATTGTGACAACCTGTATAGCAGTTGCTGTACATTTATTTTAGATTGTAATGTGCTTTTGAATCACCAGAATCATTTTTTAATGACTTCTGGACAAACATGATTTAGCTTCTCAAATCTCTCTATTCCCTCGTGTCCCCACTGGGGATCACACATACATGTACCTGCTTGAACCTTTATGCTTATAGCACATATGCCTTTGAAGATACCATTTCCTTCTTTTGCTTGTTGCTTTTTTTTTCTCTTGACCAGAATGTTGTCTGGCACATAGTAGGTATAAGATCCTTTTTCTAGTACAATTGTCAGCTTGAGCTCAGGCTCATCTGGTTTGAGCAAGGCTTACCAGCTTAAGCCCATGGTCACTGGCTTAAGCAAGGGATTACTCAGTCTGCTGTACCCACCACACACTGGTCGAGGCAATTATGAGAAAGCAATCAGTGAACAATTAAGGTGCCGCAACAAAGAATATAAGATCCTTTTTCTAGTACAATTTCTAGATCAAAGTGTATGTGCGTTTTAAATTTTGACATTGTCAAATTGCTTATGAAAGAAGTGAAAAGAGAAATAAAGAAGGATGGACTGGGCTCTTTTTTCCCCCATATATTTTTTAAGGCAATTTTTTGGCCTTAAGCAATATACATAAAGTCCCTGCTGTGAGAATTGGACGTGCCAGAACTTTCCTGGGTATCTTTCCAGGTGGCAGGCCTACTATGGAGTAGATGGGAATAGTGTTACTATTTACAGACTTTCTGTTTGGAGAAAGGTCTTTCTTAGCAAGGAAGTACCTAAGCAAAGTGTCAACACATCGGTGTAGCCAGTAAGTGCTGTGAGAAATGGAAAACTAACAAGGGAATTAAGAACTATACAATATTCTGGGATATTTTCTGAAAGAGGTGAAACCTCAAGATTCAAGCTAAATATCTTCACCTCTTTGATGCTTGCCCAGACCTGCTTAGCGGGAACTGGTACCTCCTCCTCCAGCCCAGTAGCCCTTAGTTAGTAACGTTACAGGTAGTGACTATGTCTCTAACCGGAAAATGATGATACATGTTCTAAGACAAATCATATACTTGTACCTTCAGCCTGAATTCCATCTAGAGTGTTTTGCTCTGCCTGCAGAATTTTAAATGGTTTTAATTAGTTGTAGATTATTAAAAGCTGAGAGTTTTACATAAAATTTCCGGCTTCCAGATCTGGGAACACTGGTCCCAAATTTCTGCTTAGCAGCAATTAGTGGGAACTAGGTGGCAGCTGGCCACTTTAGCCAGAGGATACGCTTCTCAAATCTCTCTATTCCCTTGTGTCCCCACTGGGGATCACACAAACATGTACCTGCTTGAACCTTTATGCTTATAGCACATATGCCTTTGAAGATACCATTTCCTTCTTTTGCTTGTTGCTTTTTTTTTCCTCTTGACCAGAATGTTGTCTGGCACATAGTAGGTTAAAGAATTTTGTTTGATGATAAGAATGAATTTGTGACTTTCTGTCTGACTTTATGGAGAGCAATTAGAGTTTTTCAACTTCAGACTCTTCCAGAAATGAGATAATGTGTCCCTTTGCCCTTGAGGCATTGTATATAGCCTAGCATTATAATTTCTTTTGCCTTTTTTTATTCAGTGAGAGTAGGGGAGGCAGAGACAAACTCTCACATGCGTCCCAACAAGGATTCACCTGGCAAGCCCACTAGGGGGCAATGCTTTGCCCATCTAGGGTGTGGTTCTATTGCTCAACAACCAACCTCATCTTAGCATCTGAAGCGGAGGCCATGGAGCCATCCTCAGTACCTGGGGCCAACTCACTCCAATGGTGACATGGCTTTAGGAGGGAAAGAGGAGGGGTAGGGGTGGAGAAGCCGATGGGTGCTTCTCTTATGTGCCCTGTCCGGGAATCAAACCCAGGACATCCACACGTTGGGCCAGTGCTCTACCACTGAGCCAGCTGGCCAGGGCCTATAATTTCTTTTATGACTTACCTCCCTTGTTAGATGGTAAACTTATTGGGGTCAGAGACCTGCTTTGCAATATTTTGTATCATTAATAATATGTTGCACAGCCTGACCAGGCAGTGGTGAAGTGGATAGAGCATCAGACTGGGATGCAGAGGACCCAGGTTCGAAAGCCCGAGGTTGTCAGCTTGAGCATGAACTCATTTGGTTTGAGCAAGGCTCACCAGCTTAAGCCCAAAGTCACTGGCTTAAGTAAGGGGTTACTCGGTCTGCTGTACCTCCCCCCACCCCCACTGGTCGAGGCAATTATGAGAAAGCAATCAATGAACAACTAAGGTGTTGCAACAAAGAATTGATGCTTCTCATCTCTCTCCCTTCCTGTCTGTCCCTATCCCTCTCTCTGTCTCTGTCTCTGTCACAAAATAATAATAATACCTTGCACATACAGATGCTTAAATATTCCTTGAACGTTTGGCAGAATTTTTAATTTCTCATGAAAAATAACTTTGTGAATAAAGGCAGAGAGATGTTAATGAATATGTTGTAGTGGGGAGATCATGAAATAGCCCATTTAAGTTTCCTTTACATCTTTTTCCTGCATACCCTCACATCCAATTATATTCTCTTTACCATCAAGACGGTAGAAGGTTTTTGACAATCATCACCCCTATTGTGAGATTGGTTGGCAATGGGGGAAGGTCATGTGAGGAGCCAGGCCCAGGAACTTTGGCTGGAACCGCCCACACCCATGCACACCAAAAGAAACTTCCCAGGAGCCCTTTGAAAAGGAACGACCGTCTGTCAGCCAATGAAATTTCACCACGTCATATCAACTCGCCATCATCCTACTGACCCTATAAATTACCCCCACACAGGAGAATCCATGAGACTTCTCTGGCTCCCATCTTGCAGACCAGAGAACCTCGTCCGGGAAGCACTATACTAAATAAAGCTTTTGCTATTCCACATTTGGTGACTATGCCCTTCTTTCTTCCTTGGTGGGGAAAATACCTTACATTTGGTGCCAAAACCCAGGAGGAGCTTGAAGCCCACTAGGGCCGCTCCTCTCCCCTTCCCTTCCGAGAAAGAAGCAGGAACTCCGACCTCCCACCCACTTTGGCACACAGTGCGGTAAGTCCCCTGCCTCAAGCTTCCCCTTACTTCTTTCCACCCATACTCTCTGTCTGTAATTGCAGCTACGTCAGGGACCTCGTATCCGTTCCGTGTGCATGTGTGCCCGTGGAGACGTCCCAGATACGCCCACTCTACCTAACTGTCCAGTGGCCAGAGCTTGAGTTGCGGGATGCCAATTTTCATCTCTGATCACTCCAAGGCCTGAGGGTGGCATTAGAGGCACAGGAATCTAAACCTGACTTAAAAACACTCCTGGGGTGCCTTATCTGGAATCTTTCCCTCCCTAAAGAAGAAACTGATCTCCTCCAATGTGGCCAGGCCACTATACCCACTGGATAATCGAACCAGGTGGCCTCCTGAAGGGACTTTCAATTTTAACACCCTCACCAATTTAACTATCGCCAAAAGAACTGGGAAACAGTTGGAGATCCCTTACATTCAGGGCTTCTAGTATTTGCACTCGTCCTAATCTCTATACCACCTGTTCTACAGCTCAGGCCCTTTTTGGCCAGAGAAACCTAAGCTAAACCCTCCACTCCTGATCTTTCCTCCTTCACCGACCCCCAACTCTCCTGCCCGACCCCCAGGGGGCGCCCCTCCCTGGAGATCCCTCTCTGGTCCCTCTGCGGACCTCTTCCACTCGGGTCTCTTCCCTCCAGGAAGTCCCCTCCCCTGCCGGCCTGGAGCCCCTCCCTTCTCCGCTGTGTTCTTAAGCCCCTCCCCTATCAGGCCATCCTCCACCAGCCACTGACCCTCATGCAGGTTTGCAGGGCTCCTGACCCACAGCCCGGCCCCAGTCTTCTTGCAGGAAGGCCTGGCCCTGTCCTGCCTCTGGCTCCAGTGTTTCCAGCTGGATCTGGGTGCCAGGCTCCCCAGGAACCACCGCCCTCTTATTCTCAACCCCCAAACCCTTATCTGAGACCTGTGAATATGGCATTTAAAGTTTTTAATGGTCGCGGCTAATAGAAAAAGGTTGAGGCTATTCACCAGGCCCACATGCAGCAGAAGGTAACACTCCAAACCCAGGCTCTTGTGGCAGCCCTGAGGCCGGCAGAGCAGCAGGGACAAGGCGTAGGAGGTGCCCAACCCAAGTCTGGGTCGCAAAGAGGAACCCCACCAGGAGCTTTAAATGTGGCAAGGAGGGTCACTGGTCCCAACAGTGTCCCTGCCCATGGCTGCCCACTAAGCCCTGCCCTAACTGCAAGCAGCCCAGTCACTGGTGGAGTGATTGCCCCTTTTGGGCAACAGGCTCATCCTCAGCGCCTCTACGCAGAGGACAAGCCACCCAAATGGGAGGACAAGCCAGCCAGACGGACCCATCGCTAGAACTCCTCAACCTCATGGATGACTGACGGGGCCCGGACTCAGAGACTCCCATCACCCACACCAAGCCCAGGGTAATACTGCAGGTAGCGGGTAAGTCCTTCTCATTTCTGTGGACACAGGGGCTTCCTTCTCTGTTTTGCCATCACACTCTGGACCTCTAGTTCCCTCACAGGTCTCAGTTATGGGAGGGGATGGGACCTCTTCTTTTCTCTTTCACACACCACTCCTGACACGTAGTTTGGACGGAATCCCCTTTTTCACACTTCTTTAGATTCTTTCTTTCCTTGATCTAATAGGCTTCTTTCAACACTGAATTCTCAATTTTGCTCTCTTAGCCAACCCCCCCCCCCCTTCTTGCCATCTACCTCCCCTTTCTGTCTTTTCTCCGCCATCTTCTCAAGGAACATGTGGACCGGACCCTTCCTCCCATAGGGGGTCCAGATGAAGTGCACCCAGCAGTCCCCCTCCAGCCAGGAGACAGGGTTCTTCTGAGGGAGCTCCAGCCTGGCTCCCTACAGCCCAGGTGGACGGGACCCCATACGGGCCGCATCCACAAGGTTTCTTGAGTCACGGTCAAACAGATGCTCCTACACCCATATACATGACTCCCCACAGAGCCACCACCTGACCTCCACTCCCCATGACGCCCCTAACCAGCAGGAAGTAGCCAGACGAATAGCGGCGCTCCTATCTAACATAAAAGGTCAGAATGTGAGGTCGGTTGGCAATGGGGGAAGGTCATGTGAGGAACCAGACCTAGGAACTTTGGCTGGAACTGCCCACACCCATGTGCGCCAAAAGAAACTTCCCAGGAGCCCTTTGAAAAAGAACGACTGTCAGCCAATGAAATTTCACCACGTCATAACTCACCATCACCTACCGACCCTATAAATTTCCCCCCACGCGGGAGAATCCACGCAACTTCTCTGGCCCAGAACCTGGTCCGAGAAGCACTCTACTAAATAAAGCTTTTGCTATTTCACAGTTCGTGGCTATGCCCTTCTTTCTTCCTGGGGGGTGGGGGTAATACCTCATACCTATTCTTAGTAGCAGGATAAATTACTCCCCATTCCTCATATTGTGCATACGCTAATGTAAGACCTAATCTTCTACACGGGTCTGTGATTTCCAGAGTTAAGCACACTGTTTGTTTTTGTGTATCTGTAAAGCCAGAAGCCAAGGCTATCAGGGCTGCCATCACAGCCGCCCAGCCCGTGCAGGTTCGCATTAGATTCGGACAGTCGGTAAAGAAACAGCGGAGCCAAAAACTGATGGGCCATAGCCTTTAATCCTACCTTGCACCCGGCGGGCAAGTAAAAATACACACTGGGCTCCAAAACCCAGTCACACTCAGTGCTCACAAAGCCACTGACTTATCCGAGTTTCCTAGAATCAAAGGTTTCTAGCTCACCAGCCTTCTTCTCCTCAGTTCCCCATCTCCTTCCTTATCCCAGATACAAACTCTACACAAACTGGCATCTCACTCAGCACTCCGCCATCTTGGCTGCTTCTCCTGGCCTCCTCCACGTGGCCTCCTTTAGCTGCTGGCTCTACTCTCTCCGCTCTCTCATGCTAACCTCAGGAACCAAGCGCCAAGTCCCGTTCTGCCCCCATTTTATAGTGTAGCTTCACAACCTTTAATCCAATATACAAAATAGGGTAGTCTCTAATACAAAGTCACTTCTCTGAGGCATGATTGGATTGTACCGCCCTACAGCAAAAAGGGTGGGAAAGGCTTAATCCCAAAACCAAGCCCCAGGTTACAACGATCTCCAACACACATTAATATCACCTGGGCGACTGCCTCCTCGTGTTATCTTTAACAAAGTGAGCATAATACATTTTATCTGCCCAACAGTATCTAACCACTAGCACTTAGGCTCTAACATTCATGCACTAACTGTGTGACCATTGTTCTAGGAACTCAGTACAGGTAAATGTTTGAATTTGAATTCCTATTATCAGTTGTATTACAGCTTTTACACCAATTTAGAGTTTATAAAACATTTTTATATTCATTGTCTCACTTGATCTTGAAAATCAACTCTTGAGAGCTGCAAATGAGAAAATAAAGCCCGAGAAACCGTGCCTAGTGTGGAGTTACAGGGCAGTTAATGACTGAATGTTGGTGGCTGAATATTTACTAAATTATAATGTCTCGATAGGGAGGGATAAAATTGTGGGCTTGTCCTTCTTGACTGAGAGTTTAGTCTCATGTCTTGAAACAAGAAGAGAAAGGGACTTGTTTCCTGATAACTTACTGTTGGATGAGGGCTCTTTGCCATCCAAGGCCTTCCCCCCTCTATTGGGTGACAGTAGCATTCCTTAGGGGAGTGAGAAGGATGATGAGTAGTCATGAGTTTGCTTGCCTCACCCAGATTCCATTCCTCCCTCCCAGAGTTTTCCCTGTTTCCGCCTAGCTCTTCAGTAACAATCCCCATCATTGGCTGTACTTTACTTTTTGGATAAAGGAGCACCCCTCCCTTCTCAGTCTTCCTCCTTAGGGCTTTGGATAGGAGCTGTGTAATTGCTGTTGACTGAAGAACAGGAGGTCAGCCCCTGCATACCAGGAATGCCAGTGGCTTTGTTAGCTGAGGAGGGCACTGCATTAGCACTGCCCTCTAAATCCCAGAGCAGGTGGAGGAAATCTAATTAGCATTTAGTAAGCCAAGGCCCCTGGGGAATTTCTGATAAGGAAAAGGTCAATGAAAAAGGAGAAGGGTCACTTTATTTTCCTGGTGGCAGCTTTCTGAAATAGACTGGGAATCAAATGAGTTGGATTCCTTTTTTTTTTTTAATTTAGAAAATTAACTTTAGCAGGGTGACATTGATCAATAAGAGTACATAGGTTTCAGGTGAACATTTCTAAAGATGAGTTGGATTCTAATCCTTGCAAGAATAGCTGGCAAGTCCCTTTACTTTTCTGAGGTTGCACTTCTCTTGCCTGTGTCTACTCCTTTGCTGAACTTCCTTTCCTGAGCAGATGCACATTTTATAAGAGTGGAAGAGACCTCCAATCATCAAGTCACTATCACCTAGGAAGGTTTTCCCAGCATTCACATATCCAAATCTCACCTGTATCTAGCTATCTAAGTAGTCAGTAGATTTGTAGTAAAAATGTTAGTTTGGGGAAAGTTATCCAGGAAAGTTTGGCAATAGCCTTGGTTCATGTTTTTTTGTGTTCGGGGGAACTTAGCCACATACTACAAACTGGAGGCCTAGCACAGTGTTTCCTTTGGACACAGCAGTTGCTCGGTAGTATGTCTGAAGGGGACTTTTCCTGGTCTGACAAGAAACTAGAAGTGGAATTCCAGTTGGGAAAAGCAATGGAGATACTGACCTTGAATAAATAGCCAGCCAGCTATTTCCGCAGCTAGATGTGTTTATTTGGGAAGAACAAAGAATTGCAGGTTAGGACATGTGGTCTAATGGTTAACCATATGCAAGTCCAAAGAAACAAAGAGGAGGAATGCTTTCTTATGGACCTGGGAAGGGCTGATGTAAATGAAGAGTCCATTGAAAGGAACAAAGTGTGAAGTATAGTGACTTTTGGTTGAGTCTGGCAGTCTCCCACTGGCTGAGCTATTACTGGTTGTTGGGCAGATAGAATATATTGTGCTCACTTTGTTAAAGATGGCGCTGCCCACATGGAAGCCGTCGCCCAGGTGATATTAATGTATGTTGTGGGCAGGCAGGATCCTTGTAGCCTGGGGCTTGGTTTTAGGACTAAGCCTTTCCCACCCTTTTTGATGTGGGGTGGTACAATCCCATTATGTCTCAGATAAGTGACTTTGTATCAGAGACTTCCCTATTTTGTATATTGGATTAAAGATTTTTATTTCTACACTATAAAATGGAGGCAGAACTGGAGCTTGCTCTCTTAGTTCTTGAGATTAGCACTAGAGAGCAGAGAGTAGAGAAAGGCCACATGGAGGAGGCCAGGAGAAGCAGCCAAGATGGTGGAGTGCTGAAGGAAAAGCCAGTTTGTGTTGAGTTTGTTCAGGGAGAAGGAAGGAGATGGGAAACAGAGGTGAATAAGTCTGGTGAGCTAGAAACCTTTGATTCTAGGAAACTCGGATAAGTCAGTAGCTTTGTGAGCACTGAATGTGAGTGGGTTTTGGAGCCCAGTGTGTGTTTTTACTTGCCCCCCGGGTGCAAGCTAGGATTAAAGATGTTGGCCCATCAGTTTTTGGCTCTGTTGTTTCTTTACCGACTGTCCGAATCCATTGCGAACCTGCATGGGCCAAGCAGCTGTGACGGTGGCCATGGCTACTGGCTTTACACTGGGCAAGGAGAAATCTTTTCTTCCTCCTGCTGGGGTAGTAACGTAGTATCACTTCATGTCAGAGATGCAAGGTACACTTCCTGTTGGGGTTAGTAGTATGTGCTGATTGACACACGCATGAGAGTTCTCTCTTCTGGCTTCCTGACTCGATTTTAAATGAGGTTTTTGTTTACTAATTTTCACATTTCCCCCTTTTGATCAAAATCTTTCTCTGAAAGCAAGAGTTTGGTTTTTCCGGCTTCAGTGGTCTTTTCTCCCTGGATGCTGTTACTGGACAGGAGACCTGGCTGGCCCTTTGGGTCTGCCTAGGGTCGGCCTGTAATATGAGGTTCTTGACTTTGTATAGGAAAAATCTCACAGCAGGAGTCCAGCTAATTTTGAATGTACCGTTTATTAAAGCTGGCGACAGTGAAACAAGGAAGGGTTCAGAATAGAAGAAACAACAGGAGAGCCTAGGTGGGGCTGCTTTGGCTCACTGAGAAGTCAGAGAAAAGGGGCCCTTAGACACAGGTTCAGGGGGTTGGCTGCTGCTGCCCATTGCTCCCCTGGTTGAAAGTCTCGTAAGTCTCATAGGGATCCTTAGTGTTTAGGAAATACATGCCTGATGGGAAGTAGTAGAGGGGAACGGGGAAGAGAAAGGCATGGCACACTCCCCAGAAGGGTGAGCATTGGGTCTTTTGTGTTGCAGGGTTTTAAAGACTGGGAGTTTAGGGGAGGATTTAGACTGTTTACATTACTTAGCCCCAGGGAAGCGGGGGGTCATTAGTCATTGTAGCTGGTGTTGGCATGCCACCTGGTACATGGAGCTAAAATACAACTGAGGCCTTGATCTTATCTCTAGGGAGGTGACATTCTGCATCTGGCTGCTGGGCTAGTCTGGTCAGCTGTTTGTCTGTTTTCCCATTCTGTTTGCCAAGGAATTTCCCTAGCTCTTACTATCCTGCCTCCCTAGGAAGAACCTCTCCAGGTTGTCATGTCCCATATTGGAGGGAAAGTGCACAGATTGGAAACCTGTTGTGGTCACATTTGAGTAACAAGGAGAGGTAAGAAGGGAGATCTCTTGGACATTGCTTATGTGTATCTTAGAGTAGTGATTATGGCAGATACACTCAGAACTGAAAGATTTAAACAGGTGTTTTGGGAAGATACAATACAGAAATAAACATGAAGCAATTAAATAGTATAATTATTAAAAAAAAAACTGGTACAAAATGTCTTATTAGTTAAATAGCCTGTAGGTTGAAAATTCAGAGACAATGAATTTGGATAAAAATCCAGAGTTGGCTAATAGTCTGGATGAAAGAGGGTCTTCTGTGCACTTAAACCTTCTAACTGGCCTGTTCCGAACATCTTGAGAAAACTGTCTTATCAAGTTTTGCCTGCTTCAATTTCAGAAAGTCTTCACCTTTGGGTCACCAGAGAGTGTGAAGGGCCAGTCAGGGTCGGGTGCTTTCTTTAGATGTGTCACGTGGCTCCAGAAGTTCATTTCCTGGAGTTTGGCAGCCCAAGGGTTAGTTAGCAGGATTGATAGGGGGCCTTACCAGTGTGGTTGAAGAGTGTCTTTCTGGAGGTGTCTTTCTCACTAAACAAAATTTCCAGTTTACAAAGTGTGTTGCTTAAGGTCTTCCTCCTTGACAATATTGAGGTATAACTCCTTTTATAAGCTGCAGATCAGAAGAGGCAGGGGCCAGGTGCCCAGGGCACTCTGTGACTATTTCAAAGAATGAGAGTTTAGGATATCAAAGGGAGCGGAGTTCAGATTTAGAAGAACCAACAACAGTGCTTTTGGCTGCAGTATTTGAAGGGTCTGCAAATTTTGCCAGTTGCATCTTAATAATGCCATTAGTGTGTTCAAGTAAACCTGAGGATTAAGGGTGGCGAGTGCAGTGAAAGTGTTATAAAACCAGCCAAACAGCATAGACTTGTCAAAGCACCTGACCAGTAAAATGGGTTCTCCAGTCACTGTGGAGTTTAAGAGGGGTTCTGCCACAAACCAGCAGGGCTAGTAATTGTCCAGATCCTGAGTGAGAATGGTGCAGAATGGAGAAATAAACTCAGAGAAAAAGGATGGGGTCTGGTTGCAAAGCCTTTAGCTTGCAAGAAAGAGTCTCCACCCCCAAATCACTTTATTTATAGGGCAGAGTAAAGTCATTAGCAAATTAAAGAGATCTTTAAAACAAAGTCACATTTCCAAGGCAACCCAAGAATTTTCCCAAGTGCAGAAAACCCTCCACCGGACATAACAGCTTAACTTCACAAAACAAAAAAGAAAAAGAAAACTGCCTCCAGTCTATCCAAGGGACATGGGGGATAGGACAGTAGAAACGGTCCAGCATCACAGCTAACATAGAGGTGTTGGGAAAACTTAGCCGTTAGCAACTTAAGCAAGTGAGGTGGGGGGATGGGCAGCAAGGATCTTGTCAGCTTACTGCCGGTCCCCCACACCTCTGTCTCCCAAAAATCTAAGCCGCAAGGACCCTGCCAGCTTGTAGTCTCCAACAGGGTTCCCTTGGAAGAGATTCTCTTTTCCAAAGGGATGTTTAGCCATTGAAGAGGCAGTAGCCTGTCTACAGGCTTTTCCAAAGGGAAAGCAGGACTCCAGTGAAAAAACATGTAGACCATGACTAAAACATTTATATCCACGAGGCCGGGGAAACTGTGTGAATCCATTTCCCAAACCTCAATAGCCCGTTACAGGATTTAAAGTGTCTGGGAGTAGTGGGGACGGCCTTTCCTGGTTCCACTTTGCACATGTGGGACAAGTGAGGAAGGTACTTTTATCAGCCTCATTAATATTTCCCCACCAGTATCGATTCATGGATGCTATCACTTTTCAGGGGACCAATGGTTGAATGCATATACAGTAGTTTGGGGTGGAAATTATACAACCAGAGGACTGGGTTGTTATTTGATCCAACCAGAGCTTTCTCTTTTTATCAAACCAACAGTTGTTGGATTTCCAATCTTGTTTTTCCTTTTATGAAACCCATTGTTGGGCTCCTCTAGCCAGTTCTTTAAAGTTATTATTTGGGGAGATACCCCTTTGGACCGGGATGAAGGTTGGTCCCTTTAAAGGCACCATTTCTTGTGGGAGTGCGTAAGGCCAACAAGGGCAGCCGCCATTGTGGCCATACATGCAGGTTCCCATTGAATTTGCGCAAATGGTAAAGAAACAGTGGAGCCAGAGGATGGTGGGCCATCCCTTTATTCAGGTCTCGTACTGGCCGACAAGAAACACACACAGGGCTCACACAGCCACTGACACATCCGATTCCACAACCCGGAGAATCTTCTCCAGTTCCTCCTAAAATCAAAGGCCTCACCAGTCCCAAAGCCCCTCACCTCTGGTTCCCCATCTGCCAACATGGCTTCTTACTCAGCAAAACTGGCTTCTCTCTCCTTCCCTGCCATCTTGGCTTCTCTCTTTCCTTCTCCTTCTCCTCTGCACAAACTGCCTTCTCCTCCAGCGCTCATTAGCAAAACAATGGCCCTTCCCAAGCAGGAAGGTAATTTGCAATTTCACAGACCACATACTTGGCACTGCCCAGTGCCATTTTTAACAATAAAAGTGAGCGAACTCAAAAATCATACTTTACGAACTCATTTGCCCAACAGTGTCAGCAGGTGATTTCCTTTAGCTTCAAGAAAATCAACTTTAAAATGCCCTGGGATCTTAGTAAGAGCTGGAGCAGCAGGTGAAAGTCCAGCATCCAGCAATTCCTTAGCATACTGGCCATTTTTCATTTTATTTCTGCTAGAAGTAAGGAAGTCACTTTGCTTCCACAACATTCCAAAAACATGAGCTACTTGGATAGCATATCTACTATCTATATAAACGTCGGCAGTTTTGCCCTTGGCTAGGGTGCAGGCCTGTGTGAGTGCGTATAGTTTGGCTTGTTGGGCCAGAGTAGCTAAAGGCAAAGGTGCCCCATCAGGAACATCAAAGGGCATTGGGTTACATATCCTACACAGTATTTGCCATTGTTACCTTTGAAGTAACAACCATTGTTACTCAAGGAGTTTCCTGCAGAGATAGATGGTGAGGGTCAGGAGGTGAACCATCAGTGTTAAGCAGTCACGAGGGGCTTCATCAGTAACTGAGGAGAGAAGAGTATCAGGGTTAAAGTTACTACAGTGTGAACAAGTTATGTGAGGAGCAGTTAACAAAAGGATTTCAAAGAGGACATACAGATGGCCAATAGACACAGTGAGATGTCACCTCACACCTGTCAGAATGGCTGTCATTAAATCAACAAACAACAGCCTGACCAGGCGGTGGCGCAGTGGATAGAGCTTTGGACTGGGATGTGGAAGGACCCAGGTTCGAGACCCCGAGGTCACCAGCTTGAGTGTGGGTTCATCTGGCTTGAGCAAAAAGCTCACCAGCTTGGACCCAAGGTCGCTGGCTCCAGCAAGGGTTTACTCAGTCTGCTGAAGGCCCATGGTCAAGGCACATATGAGAAAGCAATCAATGAACAACTAAGAAGTCGCAACGAAAAACTAATGATTGATGCTTCTCATCTCTCCGTTTCTGTCTGTCTGTCCCTATCTATCCCTCTCTCTGACTCTCTCTCTCTGTCTCTGTAAAAAAAACAACAACAAACAAACAAAAAAAACAATTGGGGAGGATGTGGAGAAAAGGAAACCTTCATATACTGTCGGTGGGAATGCAGACTGGTGCAGCCACTGTGGAAAACAGTATGGAGTTTCCTCAAAAAATTGAAAATGGAACTGGCTTTTGACCCAGCGATTCCATTTCTGGGAATATATCCAAAGAAACCCGAAACACTGACTGGTGTTTACCAGGGGGAAAGGGGAGTGAGGGGAAGTAGAAGAGAGTAAAAAGGGGATAAAACAAAATGGAAGTAGACTTGACTTGGGGTGGGGAACACACAACACAATATATAGATGATGTATTATAGAATTGTATACCTGAAACCTATATAATTTTAATAACCAGTCACCCCATAAATTCAATTTAAAAGAAAAAGGCAAATAATAAAAATAACATAAAAAAGAGTTAAATAGAAATCTGCTTTTATTTTATTTTGTAACAGAGAGAGAGAGAGAGAGAGAGACAGAGAGAGGGACAGATAGGGACAGACAAGAAGGGAGAGAGATGAGAAGCATCAATTCTTCGTTGTGGCACCTTAGTTGTTCATTGATTACTTTCTCATATGTACCTTGACCGGAGGGCTACAGCAGAGTGAGTGGCCCTTTGCTCAAGCCAGTGACCTTGGGCTGCAAGCCAGCAGTGTTGGGGCTCAAGCCAGCGACCTTGGGGTTCAAGCCAGAGACCCCCACACTCAAGCTGGTGAGCCTGCGCTCAAGCCGATGACCTTGAGGTTTCGAACCTGGGTCCTCTGCATCCCAGTCTGACGCTCTATCCACTGCACCAGTGTCAGGTCAGGCAAGAGCTGTTATTTTTAATGAGCCCTACACATGCACTGGTTATGCAAAAAACTAAATTTCCATTTAAAGAAAAAGTACTTCATAGGAGGTAAAGCAACTCTGAAAAATGTTCATCCTGAGGAGAATTCAGGAGGGCTTCTACTTGGAATACAAAGATGATTAAAAGGATCCCACAGCATTCTCCTCAGTGGCTTTAATCAATGGCTTTAAGACAAGGGATATCACCATGCCATGAGGTTCAGTTGCCGGCTATAGGTATTAACATTATGGTTGATGATGCCCCCCTGTTCTGAGGTGAGTACCCCAAGAACATGTTCTTCCTGTTCATATTTAAATAGAAAAGGGGATTTGGTGATTGAGATGCCCAAGAGCATATAGGTTCATTAAATTCTCTTTGAAGGTTATATCATCTTGTTGTTTCCATAAAATCCAGTGTGTGTGTGTGTGGGGGGGGGGGTTGTTATAAAACCTTCAGAGGTTTGGCCATAAGGGAGAGATTTAGAATCCTATTTCAGCAATAACAAACTACCCTGGGAAAATCTCACAGTTTTGGGTTTGGGGAAACTTAGGAAACCATAAAGTCTATGTGAATCTAGGTGCAGTCCTTTTTCTGATACCAGATTCCCTAAATATAGAACTTGGATTTGGGCAAACTGCATTTTTCCTTGGCAACTTTATGTCCCTTAAAGGCTGAAAGCTTCAAGTGGATTCTGTCTTCCTGTGAGAAGACCTGGGAAGAAGAGCAAAGAAGCATGTCATCCACATATTGAAACAAAGTAGAACCCCCTAAGGAACTTTGTATCACCTGTATTATTAGCCTTCAGGATTTGTGAAAAATAAGGACTCTCAGTAAAACCCTGAGGCATTACTCTTCACATGAATTTTTTTCCTTCCCAAGTGAAGGCACAAAACAAAACAAAACTGAAATGCCAGAGGATGCACTACAGAAATCAATTCTAGTAAAGAATTCGCTTTCAGTTGGGATAGATTCTAGTAGGGTATGAGGGTTAGGAACAACAGGGTGTCAGAAGATACCAATACTGCTTATTGCTCGGAGGCCCTGGACAAACAAACCTCCCCCGGCTCTTGGGTTTTCTCCTGGTAAAATAGTACAACAGGGACTAGTGCATGGGATAATGAGGCTCTGAGTCTTGCAATCTTCAGGCTTTGTATTTTGAAGTATACAGACTTTCCACTTTGAAGGGCTTCTTATGTGGTGTTGATTGATTCTGGGAAGGAGTTTTGAGGGATTTGAAGAGGATAGGACATGCACTGTGGATTCTGCCAGTATTATCTGGAGATTTTGCCCATAAACAGGAGGGTAGCTTTTCCAGTAGGAATAAATGATCAGGGCTCTGGGATTTAGCTATAGTGTCATTAGAAACGGACTAAGTGTCGTCGGATCATTCATTTCACCTGATTGGCTATTTTTATGGATAGTGTCAGATTCTAGAATTATTTTCCCCTTTTGGAAGAAAGAAATTCCAGCATGATCCTTTTCTAAGAAATCTTGACCTCATAAATGAGTAGGGGATGGAGCAACTAAGGAGGAAGGGGTGACTCTCCCTCTCAAAGGCGTAAACAAAAAGGGATTTGCTAAATTGACCAGATCTATAGTGGACATGGTCTCCCATTCCATCCTGGTCTTTTTAACTAAAAGAGAAAGGACTTAGTTCAGCTCATCACTAATTATGTTTAAAAAAATAATAATTATGTTAAGAGCTGCCCAAGTGGAATCAACATCTGAAGGAAGACTAGAGTTTTCTTTGAAAACAGTCTGAAATCGAATATGATAGTCATGAACAGGTTCGTCATATTTTTATGAGCAAGCTTGAAAATTTTTTTTCCCAAACAGAAGGCTTTGGGAAAGCCCTTGGAGTTGCTACATGAAGTTGCTTAGTGATTGCATGAGCCTGATCATATCACAGGTAAGCAGATTGATGGACCTCCCACTTGTAATTTTAGAGACCTTTCAGGATTTCCCCAGTCAGCAGTTTCCATCCAGTCGTGAGCCCGGCCTTCACCAACAAGCACATGAGCTAGCTCAGTGGTAGTCAGTCTGGTCCCTACCGCCCACTAGTGGGCGTTCCAGCTTTCATGGTGGGCGGTAGCGGAGCAACCAAAGTATAAATAAAAAGATAGATTTAACTATAAGTTGTTTTATAAAGATTTATTCTGCCAAACTTTAGCAAAAATCCGACATAAAGTACTTGGTAGTTATTATTATATGCTTTAACTTGCTGGAACTCTGCTTTATAAATTTTATAAAGTAAAGTTACTTCCCTACTTTATAAATCACCATTACTGTGGAACCGATGGGCGGTTAGAAAATTTGACTACTAACAGAGATAACAAAAGTGGGCGGTAGGTATAAAAAGGTTGACTACCCCTGGGCTAGCTGATAGGAGTCAGAGAAACCAGGTTGGTGAGTTTGAATGGCTGTATTAAATTCCTCAACAAATCTGTAGGGAACCTTAGTTTCTTTGGGGAAATCTTTGCGCAGGGGCCATGCTAATCTTCTCTGTATCGTTCCAATTTTAGTATATGTGCTGCCGAAGCGAGCACTGGGGAAATCTTTGACTATGGTTTGCAGTTCAGTTTTAGTCCAGGGACTACAAGAAATTAGGAGTTTAGTCTTTTGAATCTTCAGGCGGCTTAATTTGAAAGGGACACAGGCTCTGATAGGTTCAGAGAAGAAGGAAGTGGAGAGAGGATCAGAAGAAGAAGGAAGTGATGTCAGAGGTGGGGAGCCCAAGACCAAGGAGCTGGGGGAAAGGAGCTTGAGGTGTCAAGAGCCATTTTTTTCTTTAATCATTTGTTTACCTCAGTTAATCTTAAAATTTTATTTTGCAAAGAGGCACTTTTGGACTCCTGGTAATTTTTGGAAGCTTTAAAATGCCAATCAAAATAGACATTCCGTTCAGTTTTGACAACTTCAGAGCTATGGGTGTCCAATTTGGTTCTAAGGCAAATATGTCTGGGGGGTTAAAAAGTTACCCACAGCGACCATTGGTATTCTGAATTGCTTTTGGTCACATCGTTCTGTTTACTTAGAAATGTGCATCGGGGGGGGGGCCATGATTTCTAAACATAAAATCAGTCAGAGTCTCAGAAGGAGGCACCCTTAAAGCGTTGAGATATTTGAGATCCCATTTTTCAGAGGCTTTTTCTCTAGAGCAAAAGTCTAACCCACCCACAGGCCAAATACCAGCATAGTTCCACTTTCAAAAGCAGTGAGACCTAAGGCCAGCACAGTTCCATTGGAGCAGCCTGATGTGAAAAGGGTCAGGCCGAGGTGCCAGTCGGGTTCTCGGGAGCAAAACAAGACCTTAACCAGAAAAGGATGAAGTTTTCAACGATATCCCAAATAAAGCATAGGGAGCTTCAAAATGCAGTGACAGCAAAAGCAGAAGCTGAAGCACATATCCAGGAGAAAAACACTCTCCATCTCCAGGGTCAGCGAGACAGCAGTGAGTTCAGTGGGCTTGGGCTCTGTGGGAACTGCACCTGTTGACTCACCAGCCTCTGAGTTGTTCAAGGTCTTTTCTGAATCTCCTTACCAGCCACCAGATAATGTTGACTTGAAACAAATAGCCAGATTTTTCTCCAGCAAAATAGTTTTATTCTAGATAACAAAGAATTGTAATTCTTTGGAATTCTCAGGACCTGCTCTCGAATGGTGGACCGTATACAAGTCCAGAAAAACAAAGGAGAGGGCCACTCTTTCATGGAGGAAACTGAAAGTCCAAAGTGCTGTCACTTTTCATTGGCTGGGTGATGGCCATCTCTCATAGGCTGAGCTGTTACTGGATAAGGAGGAATCTTTTCTTCCTCCTGCTGGGGTAGTAATGTAGTATCAGTTCCTGTGGAGATGCAAGATACTTCTCTTTCTGTTGGGGTCATAGTGTGCCTTGAGTGACACATGCATGACAGTTCTCTTCTAGCCTTCTGACTCCATTTTAAGTGAGGTTTCTGTTTATTAATTTTCACAGAGAGAAGTACATTATAAACCATTACAAGCAATAAGCATTTTACAAAATGGGATTGAGAGCTATTAGTGAGTGGTGAAGTAAGTGGTAGTGAATTGCAAGAAGCATCTTTAAAAATGAAATAGAATAGAGTAGCATGCATTGCATCCAGTAAGGGTATCTCATGAAACTTTTAAGTTAAATTTGTGGGTACTGTGCTGCAATTTTAAAAGAATTTTTTGTTGGCCTGTGGTCAAAAGCCATTGATCTAGACAGGGATCTGTATGGGAGTAAATAGGGTCCGAGGGGAAGGAATGCCAAGAAGCAATTTGGAAAAGACTAAGAATGTACATTCTAGTCTTTACCCAAGCTTTTTGACTTTGAGCAAATCACATTTTCTGCTGAACTTCGTATTCTTCTTCTTTCTCATTGCTCTGAATATCCTTGGCCTGACTTCACCCTCACATCTGCTTAGTAAGACTTAACTCAAATGTCTCTGCCCAAGCATCTCCTGATTCTGGAATACAGTGGGTACTTATAAATCCACGTTAAATGTTTGAGAGTTTTCCCTCAGATCTCCAGGTACTTCTTCTGGGCTCTTACACCTACCACACCACTCAAACCTCTGTTTATAGCTTTTTTAAAAAAATGTATTTCTCATTCTACTGGAGAACAGACACTTGATTCATCTGTGTATTCCCAGCACTAAACTGAGTGCCTGGTACATAGTAGGGGCTTCATAAATGTTGGAATAAATAAGTATTTTTTAAAAGGAGTATGTAGGCCCCAGATGAGTAGCTCAGTTGGTTAGACCGTTGTCCAACATGCCGAGATTGTGGGTTCGATCCCCAGTCAGGGCATATATAAGAATCAACCAATGATGGCATGAATAAGTGAAATAACAGGTCGATGTTTCTCTGTGTGTTTCTCTAATGTGCTGTTTAACCTTACTGATTTTTTTATTTCATTTATAATTTTCATTTCTGAAAGCTCTGTTTTGTTTGTTTTTACATATCTTGGTTCATTTTATATACTCTCTTGTTCCTTATTAAATTTTTCAGGCCTCTCTTAAATCTTAAAATATAATGATAAATATTTTTTAGTCTGTCTTGAATTCCACTATCTGACATCTTTGAGAATCTGATTTTACTGCCTGATTATTTTATGACTGTCACTCATGTGACTTATTTCTGGGTTTGTGTGTTTTGTTTTGTTGTTTGTTTTAAGATCAAATATTCCTCAGGACTTTTTTTAAAATTGATTTTTAGAGAAAGATATAGGCGGGAGAGAGAGAGAGAAACATTGATTTGTTGTTCCACTTATTCATGCTGGCATTGGTTGATTCCTGTATGTGGAGATCAAACCCACAGCCTTGGCATGTCGGGATGATGCTGTAACCAGTGGAACTACCTGGCAAGGGCCCCTTAAGACTTTATCTGTGAAAGTTGTTTGAGGCCTAGGTTAAACTTTTATTCCACCAGAAAGGATAATAAAGAGTTACTAGTGCCAATCGCCTGAAAATATTATAAATTGGACTACTTTTAGATGTTCTCCTGAGGGTGCACAGATTTTGTAAAAACCTGCATTAGAGCCAGCTTTTAGAAAAGACATTTTTTCTTTTCTACTGGCTAAAATAGAACATTTTCTTTTCTATTTTGAGATTTATTTTTTTTTGGTATTTTTCTGAAGTGAGAAGTGGGGGGGGGGGCAGCAGACAGACTCCCTCATGCACCCGACCGGGATCCAACTGGCATGCCTACGAGGGGGTGATGCTTGGCCCATCTGGGGCATTGCTCCGCTGCAACCGGAGCCATTCTAGCGCCTGAGATGGAGGCCATGGAGCCATCTTTAGCACCCAGGCCAACTTTGCTCCCATGGAGCCTTGGCTGCGGGAGGGGAAGAGAGAGATAGAGAGAAAGGAGAGGGGGAAGGATGGAGAAGCAGATGGGTGCTTCTCCTGTGTGCCCTGGCTGGGAATCGAACCTGGGACTTCCACATGCCAGGCCAATGCTCTATCACTGAGCCAACTGGCCAGGGCTCTTTTTTAGATTTTTTAAAAAGTTTATTTATTGGACCTGGCCAGTTGGCTCAGTGGATAGAACATTGGCCTTGCATATGGACATCCCAGATTCAATCCCCGGGTAGGGCACACAAGAGAAAACAGTGACTCAATAGGTTTGAGCATGGTGCCGGGTACTAAGGATAGCTCCGTTGGAGTGCATCAACCTCAGGTGCTAAAAATAGCTCAGTACTCCAGCACTGGTCACAGATCACCCAGGGGTTACTGGGTGGATCCCGACCAGGGCGCATGCAGGATTCTGCCTCACTATCTGCCCTCCTCTCACCTAAAAAAATAAAAGTAAATAAATAAATAATATTGATTGATTGACTTTACAGAGAGAGGAGGGGCAGGGAGCAAGGAGTATAGTTGTTTCACTTTAGTTGTTCATTGCTTGCTTGCTTCATGTACCTTGACCAGGCGAGCCTAGGGTTTTGAACCAGCAACCAGCATTCCACGTCAATGCTCTATCCACTGTGCCACCATAGGCTAGGCAGACATTTTCTTTTTTTATTTTTCAATTATAGTTTACATTAGTTTTAGGTAAGATAGGACCTTTTCTTTGTGACTCCTTTTGCCACTAAAGATTTATTTATGATTCATCTCTTCACTGAGGAGTATAGTCCATTGGTATTCCAAGTTCATAAAAGGGTTTCATATAAGCTGTCTACTAAAGACGGGCCCTGGGCTTTTTCTTTTGTTACCCATACCCCGACTGGTCACTAGTGTTTGTTACATAGCCACAGGAAAAAAGGTCATCTTCATCAACATCCATAGCAACTTTTTTTTATTGTGGAAAAAAATATATAACACAAAATTCACCATTTAAACCATCTTTAAGTATACAATTTAATGGCATTAGGTACATTTACATTGTTGTGTAGCTGTCACCACCATACATCTGCAGAACTCTTCAGTCTCCCAAACTGAAATTCTGTACTTCTTAACAGTCACCTTCATGGCCCTCTACCCCAGACCCTGGCAATCACCATTCTACTTTTGGTCTATGATTTTGACAACTCTAGATACCTCTCATATAAGTGGAATCATAGAGAATTACCATTTTATGTCTGGCTTATTTCACTTAGTATAATGTCTTCCAAGTTCATCCATGTTGTAGAATGTGTCAGAATTTCCTTTTTAAGGTGAAATAATATTTCATATGTATAAACCACATTTTGTTTATCCTTCCATGGTGGATGGACATTTGGGTTGTTTCCACCTGATTTTCATTTTATTTAACTTTTATTGTATGCAGATTTCTTCCTTACTTTATTGTTGTTGTTGTTTTTGGTGACAGAGAGGGACAAATAGGGACAGACAGACAGGAAGGCAGATGAGAAGCATCAATGTGTAGTTGCGGCACTTTAGTTCTTTGATTGCTTCTCATATGTGCCTTGACTGGGGGGGGGGTCTATAGCAGAGCGAGTGACCCCATGCTCAAGCCAGCGACCCCATGCTCAAGCTGGTAAGCCTGTGCTCAAGCTGGCGACCTCGGGGTTTTGAACCTGGGTCCTCTGCACCCCAGCCCAACACTCTATCCACTGAGCTACTGCCTGGTCAGGCAGTTTCTTACTTTCCTGACAGTTCAGCGTGATATGTTTTAAAAATTAATTTTTGGCCCTGGCTGGTTAGCTCAGTGGTAGAGCATCAGCCCATCATGTAGATGTCCCAGGTTCAATTCCCAGTCAGGGCACACAGGAGAAGCAACCATCTGCTTCACCACCCCTCCCCTTCCCTCCTTCTCTCCCTCTTCCTCTCCTACAGCCATGGCTAGATTGGTTCAATCACATTGGCCCGGGACTGTGAGGATGGCTCCATGGAGCCTCCACCTCAGGTGCTAAAAATAGCTTGGTTGCAAGCATGGCCCCAGATGGGGGTTGCAGGGTGGATCCTGGCAGGGGCACATGCGGGAGTCTGTCTCACTATCTCCCCTCCTGTCACTTGAAAAAGACAGGAAAAAATTAATTTTTATGAATAATTTATTTAGCTTTTTTGTTTTTTGGGGGGATGGATCTAAACCACATTATTGCTAGAAACCAAAGTCTCATACCTTCTATATGAAGACCAAAAGACAACTGCAGAAAACACATTTTTACATTCTTCCTTTTGGGGCACTAGAAAAGGAAGATTCTAAGGTATATAATAATTAATATGCAATATTTTATATTTTTGTTCTTGCCTTGAGGCCTGTTAGATAATTATATCTAATGAGAAAACCTTTCAAATATCATAAGAAAACTCATCTCTGTCTTGCAGGATTTGGCACTCTTAGCATGTTGTTTATGCCAACCTCCACTCAACCTCACATACCCCAGTATTCAGTAGTAGCATTTGAAACTTGGATAAAGAGCAAAATCGTGGGCTGCTTGAGCTGAAAGGATCTAATTCTAACCCCTCTTCCCTTCGCCACTGTGTCTTAAAGATGAGTTGGCCAAGGTTAAATGACAGACACATGGTCACAGAAGGAGTCTGATGACCAGAACTTCGATTGCCTCACTTCTGTCCCAGTACACCCTGTACTGCCATGTTCTTTTTCCCTTTGGGGTGACTTTCTGTGATTCAGTAATGAGTTCTGAGCTTGGTCTTTTGAAAAGTTCCCATGGGTGTCGATGAAGATGATCAGACACTGATACACAGATCAGAGTAGAGGCAGAAATCCTCATCTAATTAACTGATAAAGGCCAAATAGAATTGATTTTCCATATTTTACTCCACTCCCACCTCCCCTGTTCGTGAAGTCTTTTTAGGTAATAGAATGTTAGAGTTTGGGATACACTTGTAATCCCTCGCCCAATCCCAAATTGCCCTCAGGAACATTTTGGGAACCTCCACCTGCAGCTTTCCTGTTCTTTATGGATGAAGAAACTGAAACTTAAAAGAGGCAGATGATTTCACCAAGGTCATATAAGGTATTCACAGCAAAATCAGAGCAGTGCCTCGTCTCCTGATTCTTACTGTAGGGAGACTTTCCACCATACCACTTGCATTAACTTTGCTCCTGGTCTTCAACTAAGCTCTACCTCCGTGATCTGTGTGTTAAGATTGTAAAATGTCCTAAGGTGGTTCGCCTTTGAGAATAAGCCAGAACCTGAAGAGTTAATGGAAATTGAACAGTGAAGTGGGAGCCCTTTTCTCCTCTCCTCTGCTGGGGAGCTGCTGGGCTGCTTCACTCGCACCGCAGGTGTTCCATTATGGTATAATGATGTAATTACCAGTAATGCTGCTGCTGCTAGAGTAGTGTTGAAGAGGCGGCATTAAGGAAAAGGCTAGCCCCAGTTCTCTCCTAAGAGCCATTTCAGCCCACTTCAGTCTATTAGATTGAAGATGCTGGAAGGCGAATGGCTTCAGCAGAGGAAAAGGTCAGATTTAAAAGCTTTTCTGGGCATGGTATTTATTGTTGCTTTTTTGACCTTCAGAAAAGTCCCCTGTGTGTTTGTCCTAGATTTTTGCCTTCCCCATTAACGCTTCAAAGCTGTACTGCTGGCCAGGCCAGGTCTCTAGCACAGGTGGTTTCCAGTGTGGTGTCATTTGAGAAAGCACAGCCCTCTGTCCGGATTACCAATCCTATTATCTTTCATACCACCAATATAGGGTCAAAAGTTTTGCTGGGCCCTAGCCAGGTAGCTCTGTTGGTTAGAGCATCGTCCTAATCCACCAAGGCAGGGGTCGGGAACCTGTGGCTTGCGAGCCAGATGTGGCTCTTTTGATGGCTGCATCTGGCTCGCAGACAAATCTTTAATAAAAAAATAATAACGTTAAAAATATAAAACATTCTCATGTATTACAATCCATTCATTTCCTACCGCTCATGTTCATGGTTGCGGGTGGCTGGAGCCAATCACAGCTGTTCTCCGGGAGAACACCAAATTTTTATTGGATAATGTGTAATGTACACAGGTCATTGTATGGCTCTCACGGAATTACATTTTAAAATATATGGTGTTCATGGCTCTCTCAGCCAGAAAGGTTCCCGACCCCTGCACCAAGGTATCGGGTTAGATCCCCTGTCAGAGAGCATACTGGGAGGGGTTCCCTAGGTTACAACACAGTACCATTCCTACAACAGTGACATAACCTGAATTTTGGTGTAATTCGAAACACATCCTAGCCTACATCACTCACCTATCCTAACACAGTTGTAAAATTATAATCTAGAACATAAAAACACAAGCCGTATTATTGCATATTTTTACACTGCACACAACCAAACTAGTTCACCCACGTAGTCCGTAAATACGACGCTAACAACATAAGACAAAACACTCACATCTTATTTTTTAACCCAGTTTTTATGGGAGTAAGCATCGTAAACTTGAAATGTCGTATGTTGAGGTTGTCATAACCCAAGGACCCCCGTATAAGAATCAACTAATGAATGCATAAATAAGTGGAATAACAAATCGGTTTCCCTCTCCCTCCCCCTTTCTCTCTGTCCCCTTCCCCCTCCTTACCTCTCCCTCTCCCTCACGCTCCCTCTCCTTCTCTCTCCCTCCCTTTCCTGCTCTCTATTACATACATATACACATACATATATATTCTTCTATAAATATGCTTAAACATAAACAACTTACGAGAAAATACTTTAAATACAGAAAAATAAGGAATAGGACCTAGTGTCTTGGGCAAATCATTTAACTGCTTCCAAAATATAAATATATAGCTTGCCACCTGATGATTAGGGAGAGGTAATCATAGGTTCTGAAATGTGGTAGACCCTTCCCAAAATTATCTTCTTTGTGGGGATAACCATTATTAAAATTTGTTTGTATTGATGAGAGAGGGAAAAACATCAATTTGTCATTGCACTTATTTATGCGTTCATTGGTTGATTCTTGTATGAGCCCTGACCAGGGATCAAACTCACATTCTTAGAGTATTGGGATAACACTCTAACCAACTGAGCTACCCAGCCAGGGCATTGTTCTTTTTGTAATATTAAGCACCTGTTGGACCCAAGTGTGTACTGTGGGACATATACAGAATCAGATGTCAGCTCCTACTGTTGGGGACTTTACCTATTTGGTAATTTGATGTACAGTGGGAGTTTATCATGGGGTTAGGTTTCAGAACTCCCTGCAATAGGTGAAAATCCGTGAAATAGCGACCTTATATTTATTTTATTATTTCTATATATTTTAAGGCTTTATTTCAACTTAATATTTTAATGTTTTAATTTTTATATTGTTTTTAATTTTTAGGCTAGAAAATGCTTATTTTACTGCAAAAGCAATTAAAATAATATATAAAAATACCTATATACTGGAAAATCCCATGATTTAGCGAAAAATCTGCAATACAAAATTAGATATACTATATACAATTTAAAAATCCACAATACAGTGAGAGCGTGAAAAGTGAGCCGTGATATGGCGAGGACAACTGTACACAAAGAAAAACATTGGTTAGAATTGTAGAAAAGTGACTTTGACACAGGTTATAGCAAGGCACAAATCAGTTTTGCTTTACTTCAGTGGCTCTCAAAGTGCTACCCCTAGATCAGTAACATCAGTATCACACAGTAACTGTTAGATGTGCAGGTTCTCAGGCCCTAAGCCAGTCCTATCGAATCATAAATTCTAAAGGCGGGGGCTAAAATATGTGTTTATCATATCAAGCCCCCCAGTGATGATTTTTTTCTCTCTCTAGTGATTCTGATCCATCCTGGAGTTTGAGGACCACTGGCTTATTTTATTATTTAGTACTAGGAGCCATTTGATAATATAAAATCCCTTATGTTTATCTAGAGCTGCAATCTCTGGTATAGTAGCTGCTAATCATGGGTGGCTATTTAAATTTAAATAAATTAAAACTAAGTAAAATAGAGAACTTAGTTTCCCAGTGGTACCAGCCACATTACATGTGCTTAGCTGACACATGTGGCTACCACACTAGACAGTGCCAATGTCAACATTTCTGCCATCATAGAAATCGAATGATGCGGGCTCACAGCATTGGTCCTCAAACTTCAGCATCAGTCGGGCCAACTGGGGGGCTTGGTGAAATGTGACTTATGAAACTCCATCGTCAAGAGTTTCTGACTCAGGAAGTCTGGGATGGGCTGGAGAAATTACAGTTATAACTAGTTTCTAGGTGGTGGTGCTGCTGCTGGTCCAGGGAAAACACTGTTTTTCGACTGCTGGTCCGGGGGCTGGTCCACCAGAAATTTCATGCCAGTCCGTGGAAGAGTTAACCACCCTGATGTTGTATGAAGATCATAGACCCAACGATCTTAGTTGAATTTGCTTATGCTCAGGGTGATTTCTGCCTTAGGAGTCCCTGAAGTAATTCTCCTATTTTCACCAGTCCCCAAGTGTAAAAAGGTTGAAATCCACTGGTCTAGAGCAGGGGTCTCAAACTCAACTCAGCATGTGGGCCGCAGAGCAAGATCACAGCTCTTTGGTGGGCCGCACTAGGTCTACAAAAGGCAACTGTTACACAACACTTTTCAGTGTCACAAAACGACCAGAAACTGTATTTCGCATCACAACTGCTGTTAACTAAGCTAATATCTAGCTAGGATGCTAGAGAAATGAAAAATACAAGTAGGCCCCTAGGCTTACTTAATTTTATCCAAAATATTTTGAACTTCGTGGATTAGTCTGAGGGCCGCACAAAATTGTTCGGCGGGCCACACGCGGGCCGCGAGTTTGAGACCCCTGGTCTAGAGTAAGAATTCTTAACTGAAATCTATAAACCTCCTAAGATTGAAAGTGAAATATTGTACATCTCCATATAATAAAGGTTATAGGATGTAGGGCCTGTATTTTTAATCTGATTCTCAAATGGGTCAGCAAATCAGTCAGTTAGGAGACCTTTCAGCTGCAGTTAAAAGAAAATCTGACGAATAGCGACTTAAATCACAAGGATATTGGATGTTAATTTGGCAAAGGAAGAGGCAGGAAGTTTCAGGGTTCTTTCCGTGGCTCAAGCACATCACTAAGAAAATCAGGCACTCTTATCTCCCCGAAAACCCCTGGAGTGCCTTTGGTCAGGACTCCCGACATGCCCACCTCTAGGCCAGTCTTGACGTTAGGGAAGGGAATTTGAATAATTAATTGCTTTAGACCAATTGTGATTCAGCATCTGAACAAAATATTAGTTCTGTAACAGGGATAAGGGGAGAAATGACTATTAGGTTGATAGGGATCTTCATCTGTCTCAGTGAGTAACCTAAAAAAAGAGGAACATCTGGTTTGCATCTTTTTGGATCATCACATGCTTTCAAATTGCTCGACAGTAGGGCCTGGACAAGCTCAGCTGTGAAGCTGTACTCAGTTTCATCCTCTCCTACCTTATGGCAGGTCTGTGAAGCAGTTCTGCTCTTAATGAGAGTAAGGGGAGGGGGGACTTAGGCATCTGATCAGGTTTCTGCAGTCGGCATCAAGATGCCCTGAAAGTTAGACCCTCTCTGACTTTGGCTCCTGTTCTAAAAAAAAAGGGCTCTTGCCTGGTTCCTTTGGCCAGGTCCCTGTGTGTGTTTAGGATTCACGTTATTCCTTTTCTTTCATTAGTCCTCTTAGAACTAGAACCCTGGTCCTGAATTTTGAGAACAAATACTTGGATTCTGCTGCCAGACTTCTTGGTTCCTATCTGCCTGGATCCCTGCTTATCTCCTCGCATTAGTATGCTTCAGGTGCTGTGCCTGGCTAAGTACAGAGATCATGTCTAAAACTGTGCAGTTGGAGTCCTCCCATTAGAAATGGTAAGTGAAGCACTGGGAGTAATGAGATCATTGAGGAGATGATGTAAGGAAAAAAAAAAAAAGCTGAGAGCACCCATCCCGCCTATGGATTTGAATTAAAGGCCTGGTCATCTGCATTTGTATCCGTAAACTCCACAGATCAATAGACCTACAAATCACACACACATCAACACTCCTCAGTAGACCTAGCAGTGTTCCTGGCAGCCCTGGGAATCCATGAGACGCCTGATGGAAGGGGTGATGGAGCCTGAGGTCTCCCCCTGTGTCCCTGTCCCCCCGAGCAGTTCTGCTTTTCTTTGTTTTTGGATATCATGGATAAAATTTTGTGTGCGGAAATAAAGGGTTCCCTTCTTATTAAAAAGGGTGGGGGAGGGCACTGGCTCAGTGATTGTCAAAGGTGCCCTCTAACACTCGCATTGAGCTCAAGGGCTGGAAGCCAGAAGACAAGTACTCTGCTGTAACGTGAATCAGAAACATAGTACCTTCCTGTTTAGGAGCTAGAACGCTGACCCTGTTGTTCCGTGGTTTTGAGCTGAGAGTTGCCTCAGCTAACAGCTGGATACAGTACTCAGTTGTTTGCAGCAAAAGTCCTGTGAGTCTGTTTCCTCTGAAAGCTTCTTCCGCAGCTTCCCTCCCCCATCCTCCCGGGACAGAAGTGGACACAAGGGGAAATGTTTCGGTTCCCCTGCAGGGTTGTGTCTTCCCCTCACACTCTTGTTCAGAACATCTAGGGAATTTTTCCTTTCCGAAGATGCTTACCAGAAACAGTTTGGCAGCGCACAGTTTGGGGGAGGAGGCTCTAGTTAAAGGAGCACAAAAGCACACATCTCAGTGGTGAATCCTTAACGTCCTTGAAGAGGGCCGGAGCAGAGGAGCCCCACAGTAAACTCGCGGTTCAGGCCGAATCAGGAGTGGAAATGAGGAACAACCAGAAACACTACAGCATGCATTAGGGCGTTTCATCCCTGGCTTGGAATAACACACGCTCAGGACTTGGACAGAATTTCAGTGTGTTTGTATATACTTTCTAAATGTTTTTAATTTGTTATTGTAATTTATATTGATACAATGAAAAGCTGCCTGTTTCTATAGTACAGATTTCAGACAGTGAGGCCTGGCTGCTGGGGAGTGAACAGGCCACAGAGCCGCTCTCAGAGAGGAAGCACGCAAGCATCTTGAGGGTTTAGAGGGAGATTATTTTTGGTTATAAATGGAGGGCCTTTGTTAACAAACTTGAAAAACATGATCAAGCCAATCTTCTGAGGCTCAAAGAGGAAAAGTGACTTGCCAAGGTGTCACAGACGATTAGCGTTAACCCCAGAGCCCGGGTCGCTTTCCTCTCTGCCCACAGAGTAGGCCCTGTCCTGAACTACCCCTCCAGGTCCCAGTTCCCTGTGGTTTCTCCCTGCAGCCCACTGCCGGCCGCTCAAGCCACTTTCTTGATCTGTTGGCCTGTCTTCCGGGGAGATGGGCGACAGCCGGGCTGACACAGAAAGGCAGTAAGTTCCTATGGACTTTCAGAATGACCCACTCGCCTTACTTCTTCCACTGTAATGAATGAAAATGTGGACAACAGAATGTTCACACGACGGACAATGCAAAAAGAATAAGGAAAACCCAGAACAAGGAAGTGTGCAATTTGTTTTTACTTTAAAAAAGAAGCTTATTACAGAACTTCTTGAGTGGTTTTTTTGTTTTGTTTTGTTTTGTTTTTTACCTCTGTCATCTGCAACCCATTCGCCTGTTCAGCCAAGATATTTTGGCATATTTTTCTCTGGGAAACTAGTGGGTGGGTGAGTACGGAGGAGCCAAGAGTTAACAAAATAGCAGCAGAGGTTGGAGCCCAGTGAAAAGCTTCCCCACAACCTCCCGAGCGGAGGCAAACCCCACCGGCTTCCGCCCGGGCTCCTTGGAGGAAGACTGCTGGAACTGTCCTCCTTGAGAACATTTCCCAGAGTTGGTGAAGGAAATCTCCAGGAACTGTTCAGGGCTTTGCCTTTCTGAGGGCGCCCCAAGCACTATAGGAAGTCATAACATTGTCTCTGAAGTCAGGCTCACCTGGTTTGATTCTAGATCTATCATAGACTCCATCAACCGTTTACCATCTGGGCGGCTCTAGATGACTTCCTTAAGCTTTCTGAGCCTGTTTCCTCATCTGTTATAGAGGAAGTAGTGCCTATCTCATCAAATTTGTTAGAATTAAATAACAGTGTATATCAAGTACCAGGCATTTGGCCAAACACCTGATTAAAAGGTTTTTTCAATACCACCCTTTTTCTGTGCAACTTAAATACAGCCTTCTCTTTTTCCTGTGACCATGGGATGAGGAATAGTAGCTTTCTAACTCGACTCTAGTGACAGCAGAAGTGGCAAAGTGAATTTTTTTTACTTGTCAACTTTAAAGAAAATACAATAAACTTCATCTTTTTAAATGGAATGGGTTTGACAGTTGTCTGTATTCTGTGAAACATAAAGAATATTTCTGTCAGCCCCGGAAGAGTCCTCTTGACCCTGATTCCCACGCGAGCACTCATCTGTTGTCACTACAAGTTAATTTGCATTTTATATTAATAGAATCATACAGTATGTACATTTTTATCTTCTTTCACTCAGCCTACTGATTTTTAAATGTGTTCATGTTGCATATATTCCTGTTATTGTTGAGTAGTGTTCCAATATGTGGCTATACTTACTATCCACTGATGAACATTTGGGTTGTTACCAGTTTCTGGCTATTTTGAATGAAGCTGATTGGAACATTCATTTGTGTGTCTCTGTATGGACATATGTTTTCGTTGCTCCTGGTAAATTATCCAGCAGTTGAATGGCTGGGTCATATGGTAGTTGTTTGTTAAGCTTTTTAAGAAGCTGCCAAACTATTTTCAAAACTGGCTGTACCCTTTTACATTTCCACCAGTAGTGTACGCAGTTTTCAGTTGCTCCATATCCTCACCAACACTTAGTACAGTCTTTCCAATTTTAGTAATTCTGATGAGTTTACAGGTATTTCATTGTGGTTTTAATTTATGTTTCCTTGATGTCTAATGACGCTGAACATCTTTTCATGGTCCTTTGTATATCTTTTGTGTAGTCTCTGTTAAAATCTTTTGCGTATCTTAAAAATTGTATAATTTATCTTCCTGTTATTGAGTTGTAAGAATTCTTTACAAGGTCTAGGTAACAGCTCTTCGGTTTTTTGTTTGTTTTAACTTTGTGACTATGTGTGAGGTGATGGATGTTCATTAGTTTTTTGTTTTTAAATTTTTATTTATTGATTGACTTTAGAGAGAAAGGAAAAGAGAAAGAGAAACAGGAACATTGATCTGTTCCTGTATGTACCCTGACTAGAGATTGAACCAGCAACCTCTGCGCTTCAGGACAATGCTCTAACTAACCAAGCTACCCAGCCATGGCATAGGCAAACAGGCCTTTGTAAGATGGAAGTATATGAAATTTTCTTTCAGATTGTGAAAACGTGTGACTATTTTCTCCCAGTCTGGCTTGCCTTTTTATTTTCTTAATAGGGCCATTTGAGGAGCAAACACTTTGAATTTTGATGATATCTATTTTTTCTATTTTTCTTTTATGATTTATGCATTTTGTTTACCCGTCTCCGGGTTCTAAAGATTTTTCTTATCTAGGCTGTGAGCTTTTAGTTTTATCATTTCCTTTTTTTTAAAATTTTTATTTAGAAAATTAACTTTAACAGGGTGACATTGATCAATAAGAGTACATAGGTTTCATGGCCTGACCTGTGGTGGCGCAGTGGATAAAGCGTCGACCTGGAAATGCTGAGGTCGCCGGTTCGAAACCCTGGCCTTGCCTGGTCAAGGCACATATGGGAGTTGATGCTTCCAGCTCCTCCCCCCTTCTCTCTCTCTGTCTCTCCTCTCTGACTCTCCCTCTCCTCTCTAAAATGAATTTTAAAAAATACTTAAAAAAAAAAAAAAGTACCTAGGTTTCAGGTAAACATTTCTATAGCATTGGAACAGTTCATTATGTTGTACACCCAAAGTCAAATCATTTCCATCACCTTATATTTATCCCTCTTTATACCCTTCCCCCAACCCCCTCATCCCTCTTGCCCTGGTAACCACTTCACTTTTATCTATGTCCATGAGTCTCAGTTTCATATCCCACCTGTGTGTGAAATCATACAGTTCTTAGCTTTTTCTGATTTACTTATTTCACTCAGTATAATGTTCTCAAGGTCCATCCAGGTTGTCGTAAATGGCAGTGGGTCATCATTTCTTCTGGCTGAGTAGTATTCCATTGTATATATGTACCACATCTTCTTTATCCAGTCCTCTGTCAAAGAACACTTTGGTTGTTTCTATGTCTTGGCTACTGTGAATAATGCTTCAATGAATATGGGGGTGCATGTGTCTTTAGGTACCAATGTTTTCGAGTTTTTGAGGTAGATACCCAGTAGAGGGATTGCTGGGTCATATTATAGTAATTCTATTCTTTTTTTTTTTTTCTGAGACAGAGAGTCAGAGAGAGGGATAGACAGGGACAGACAGACAGGAACAGAGAGATGAGAAGCATCAATCATTAGTTTTTCGTTGCAACACCTTAGTTGTTCATTGATTGCTTTCTTACATGTGCCTTGACTGTGGGCCTTCAGCAGACCAAGCAACCCCTTGCTCGAGCCAGCGACCTTGGGTCCAAGCTGATAAGCTTTGCTCAAACCAGATGAGCCCGCGCTCAAGCTGGCAACCTCGGGGTCTTGAACCTGAGTCCTCCGCATCCCGGTCCAATGCTCTATCCACTGCGCCACTGCCTGGTCAGGCAGTAATTCTATTCTTAACTTTTTGTAGAACCACCATACTTTCTTCCATATGGTTGTACTAATTTGCATTCCCACCAGCAGTAAATGAGGGTTCCTTTTTCTCCACAGCCTCTCCAACACTTGTTGTTACCTGACTTGTTGATAATAGCCAATCTAACAGATGTGAGGTGGTATCTTGTAGTTTTGATTTGCATTTCTCAAATAGGTAGTGGAGATGAGCATCTTTTCATATATCTGTTGGCCATTTGTATGTCCTCTTGGGAGAAGTCTCTGTTCAGGTCCTCTCCCCATTTTTTAATGGGATTGTTTGCCTGTTAGTTTTAGCTTTTCTACTCAGACCTGTGATCTATTTCAAGTTAATTTTTGTACATTGAGTGAAGTAAGGTTTAATAATGGACATTATTTTGAGTGTCTTATATATCAGGAACTTTAATTCTCAATAAATGTTTCAAGATATGTAATTATGGCCTGACCTGTGGTGGCGCAGTGGATAAAGCGTCGACCTGGAAATGCTGAAGTCGCCGGTTCGAAACCCTGGGCTTGCCTGGTCAAGGCACATATGGGAGTTGATGCTTCCAGCTCCTCCCCCCTGTATCTCTCTTCTCTCTCTCTCCCTCTCTCTCTCCGCTCTAAAATGAGTAAATAAAATTAATTAATTAAATAAATAAATAAAATAAATAAATAAATAAATAAAATATATGTAATTATTTCCATTTTAATAATGAGAAAAAGAAATCTCAGAAAGACTAAATAATTTGTTCAAATCATACAATCAAGATTCAAGCCCATGAATTCCCAATGCCAAAGCCTATATTCTTTCTACCCTATTATGCTGGCACTGGGTTTTAAACACTGAATTAGAATCTGTATTTAAAAAATGACCAGATGTAACCTGTGAAGAGGATATAAAACTATGAGATGATACTGCTATTCTGAAGACACTCATGTATCAAACACAACCTTATGATATTAACCACAGAGATGCTTAGAACTAGGGCAAGGGTTCCATGCCAGCCCATATGCTCAGGTCTGTACAGTATTTCAGAAACTATGAGTACAACTCTTTTTGTGCTCTCTTGACAAGGAGCCTTGTTCTGATTTCTTTTTCCATTTTGTAGATGGTCCATCAGAAATATGTAGTTTAGTGCCTGTCCATACAGACAGTTAATCCTTACAGCACCCAGCTGGATGGCTGAGTCCCACTGTTTGGTTTGAGTTTTTGTTTTTGGAAAACCAAAAATGAGTCAGTCTCCCAGCTCTCCCTCTCTCTTCCTTCCTATCCCTTCTAGATTCTCTTGGATGCTGTGGTCACTCTAGGTAAATAGTCTATTCCCTAAAACTTCCTTTGAACCGTGACAGCATACTGTGAGGGAAGTCCTCTGCCCTCTAATGCTTAATATGCCTCGCCCTTTAAATGATGTAGTTAAGGCTATTCACTTTTCTCATCTTGGAAGCGTCTCGGAGCCTTACTTAGCCAGGACTGTTTTCTTTTTTTAAAAAATGTGGGAAGGAATATGAAGCTAACAGCTGGACCTCTCTGTTCTTGCTTTTCAACAGTGTAGCTGTGGCAAGTTCACTATGTTTTCCTCCTCTCTTTGTGAGGCAGCGTGCTTGTGGGGGATAGCCTGGGGCTTTGGGGTGAGAAGTTCTCGGGTTTAAATCCCAGCTCCAATAATTTTTTTTTTTTATGTGAGAGAGACAGAGAGAGGGACAGATAGGGACAGACAGAGAGGAAGGGAGAATGATGAGATGAGAAGTATCAATTCTTCGTTGCGGCATCTTAGTTATTCACTGATTATTTTCTCATATGTGCCTTGACGGGGGGCTGGAGGGCACTACAGCAGAGCGAGTGACCCCTTGCTTAAGCTAGTGACCTTTGGGCTCAAGCCAGTGACCTTTGGGCCAACAACCATGGGGTCATGTCTGTGATCCCATACTCAAGCCAGCAAACTCGGCACTCAAGCCAGCGAGGCCATGCTCAAGCCAGATGTGTCTGCGCTCAAGCTGGATGAGCCTGACTCAAGCTGGCTACCTCGGAGTTTCGAGCCTGGGTCCTCTGAGCCCAGGCCAGCGCTCTATTCACTGTGCCACCGCCTGGTCAGGCCCAGCTCCAATAATTTACATTACTGATCCGAGGTAGTCCCAGTGACTAAGCACTTAGACTTGACTGTTCCTTGTACCACTTTTCTCTCCTCAACTAGATTCCCAGAACTCTTCAGGATTGCCTCAAAAGTCTAGTGGTTACTTAACTCTAACCTAAATCTCTCCTAATAAATAAATGTAGTTTAGATTTTATTTCATTTTCCCAGGCATCATACTGTCTCAACAATTTTGGATGAAGTTTATTTTATTTAATGTTGCAAATTTTAAAATGCTTATTATGAACTTTGAGGATAATTTAATGGCTGCAGTGTGACTCACTCACTGAAATACTTTGTACCACCAGAACATGGAATCTTAGTGTTCCTAGATAAGGAAGTGGGAACCACGGAATCACTAAAACCCCCAGTCAGCTTACCACTTAGGCCTAAAATTGATGTTCCCTCTTTAACTGTGTACAGACTATTTTGACCCTTCAACAAATAAGATGAGAAGATTAGGCCCTTCTATCTTAAAGTATGTGTTGTGGCCCTGGCCGGTTGGCTCAGCGGTAGAGCGTCGGCCTGGCGTGCGGGGGACCCAGGTTCGATTCCCGGCCAGGGCACATAGGAGAAGTGCCTGTTTGCTTCTCCACCCCCACCCCCCTCCTTCCTCTCTGTCTCTCTCTTCCCCTCCCGCAGCCAAGGTTCCATTGGAGCAAAGATGGCGCGGTGCTGGGGATGGCTCCTTGGCCTCTGCCCCAGGCACTAGAGTGGCTCTGGTCGCGGCAGAGCGACGCCCCGTAGGGGCAGAGCATCGCCCCCTGGTGGGCAGAGCGTTGCCCCTGGTGGGCGTGCCGGGTGGATCCCGGTCGGGCGCATGCGGGAGTCTGTCTGACTGTCTCTCCCCGTTTCCAGCTTCAGGAAATTAAAAAAAAAAAAAAAAGTATGTGTTGTATGGCTGAATAATATTTACATTCATATCTATAAAATAAGTAAGTCTTAATTTTTACCTGTGGATTGATTCTAAGAACAAAAAAACTAGTCAATGTCTTTTGCAATATTGCAATTACCGTATTTTTCACTTCATAAGACGCACCTGACCATAAAATGCACCTAGGGTTTTAAGAAGGAAAATAAGTAAAAAAAGATTCTGAACCAAATGGTGTGTTAAAATATTTAATAAAACATACCACAATAATATTTCAACAATGTAAACTCAATAGCAGTATTAACAACCATTAGCACTGTTATTAACAAATGAGGAGAGACTTTAATGTTCAAATACTCTTCTAGTTGTCTGGGAACCCGCAGCAGCTAAAAAAAAGTGAGCATTTGCTCCAGAAGATGCACGGGCATTTTCCCCTCCACTTTTGGGGGAAAAAATGCATCTTATGGAGGGAAAAATACGATATATAAATATTCACAGCAAAGTTGATTTGCATAATTTGACCCAGGAGAATAAAACAAAGTTCTATGATACTAAACCTGTGACATTTAAAGAGAATGTTTCAAACATCAAGATCAAATAAATTCTTTTTCTATATACTTGCCACATTTTCTTTGTTTCATATTTCTATCCTGTCTCTGCTTTTTGTTTTCCTTGGCATTAATAATTGCCTTTTCTTCCCTGATTTTAAAAAAAACATTGCTTTTACCTTATGACTGACTTCATTTAGCTTCTTAGTCATAATGTTTATTGTAGGGAAATGACTTTCATCTTGACAGATTCTTCTCAAAGTCCACAGAGTTCCTGTTCTCATTTATAGTCTAGCTACCATGTCATTGGAGTCCTGGGTGAAATCTCCTTCCTTGTACCCCATTTTGTCCTTTTTCTTAAAATTCTTTTGAATTTTGCTGTAACTCATCCTTGGTAATTTTTTCAAAAAGAACGCATAGAAATTAAACTAAGTTCTTGCATATCTAAAATGTTTAGCCTAGCTGTTTTTTAGATAGTCCTTCAATCAACACCTCAATTTCTTCTCCTCTTTCTGACCTTGCTTTCCTTCTCCTGTAGTTCTGTGCTATCGATGACAGTAGCCACTAACCACATGTGTGGTATTGAACTCTTGAAATCTGTCTCATCTGAATTGAGATGTGCTGTAAGTGTAAGACACATACCAGATTTAAAAAAAAGATTATATGTTGAAATGAATATTTTGGATATATTAAAATTAACTTCACCTGTTTCTCTTTTTTTACTGTAAAAAGAAAATTTTAAAGTACATATGTGCCTTGAATTATATTTCTACTAGACAATGCTGCTCTAATCCCCAACAATAGTATGCATAAAGATAGGGGCCATCTTTATGCATAAGTCTGTCTCTGTCTCTAGATATTTTCTTAAGATGGATTTCTGGTGCCCTGGCCAGTGGCAGAGTGTTGTCCTGGCATGTGGAAGTCCTGGGTTTGAATCATGGTCAGGGCAGACAGGAGAAGCGACCATCTGTTTCTCCACTCTCTCACAGCCATGGCTCAAATGAGCAAGTTGGCTCTGGGTGCTGAGGATAGCTCCATGGCATCACCTCAGGCACTAAAATAGCTCAATTACTGAGCAATGGCCCCAGATGGGCAGAACATCAGCCCCAGACAAGGTTGCTGGGTGGATCCTGGTCTGAGAAGATGCAGGAGTCTGTCTGTCTGCCTCCCTGCCTCTCATTTGATTAAAAAAAAAAAAAAGATGGATTTTTGAAAGTAGACACACTGGTTCAGATTATAGGAATTTCTTCATGGCTCTTGATATATGTGTCAACAAATTTATTTCAAAAAATGGTGTCAATTTATGTTCTCAATGGGTTACTCAGTGGGTAACAGGAACAGTTATTGAAAAAGTGCCAGATTCAAACTGAGCTGTCTTATGTGGGCCTTTTATCTCAGCTTCTGTGGAAAGCATGTCCTCTTTTCTGAATCACTTAACTTTTATGAGCTGGCACTTTCTTATTTGTAAAATAGCAATATGCATGCCCTGAAGATTACATGAAAGCTTACTGAAGGTAATATTCATTTTGGCAAGTGTCTAAGAGCCTCCTACTTGTATATGTGCTACACTAGGGACTATGGAGGATGTCCAAATGACCCTGGCCTCAAAACTAGTTTCTAATAAAGAGACTAGAGTGGGAGATAAGACACATTCATAAGAAACTGTCTTTTTTGTGATTTGTAATGAGAGGGACAGACAAGGTGTTAAAGGAGTTTAGATGGGGAAGGTTTTGCATTCCATTTAAAAGATCAAAGAAGACAGCCTGGAGGAGGTGGCATTTAGGTCTTAAGAGAAAAGTATAATTTCAACATAGGTGGGCAGTAGGTTAGAGGGTACATGAGATATGAGGATGAATTTGAGCAAAGACACAGGAGTGAGGTCTAGACAGATCAGTTGATAGAGTGTAGGTAAAAATTTTGTTTCTCAAAGTGAATGTATTTTCATGTGCTACAGACTGAGGTACTTCCTGTGTTTATTTCTTCTGTGCTTAAGTAGGGAAGGCAGAGAGAAATTATCTTCCATGGTTTTGGCTCTGGCCAGAATTGAGTAGGCGAAATTTGTCTTGTCCATAGGGACAAGAACATAATATATTTACACTGGCTTTTTTCTCCCACAGAGGATGGAAATTCTGAGGCATTTTTAAACAGTTTGGAGGCCACATTACACTTATTCCATAAAATGATAACTTACATCAGAAATATTGAGGAGTCAGAGGAAAAAGATTCCTGAAGAAGAACTTTAACTTAGACGAAGGATAGGCTGCCAACAGAGATAGAAAAGTGAGAGAATTAGACCTTTGGTGTCATCAGGAAAAGGTGAGGAATTTTGTGAAACAGGGAGTCTGCTTTCTATCCATCTTTCTGGCCCTCGTCTTCTGGAGTTCACTATGTTCTGAACAGTCATTTGATATCTTCAGGCTGTTCTCTGACAATCTACAACCATTCTGGTCGTCATCCACCTCCCTCCCAACCACACCGTACCCAAGATTTTTTCATCCTTAGCAACATTCAGGATTCTCTATGTTGTTGCCTATGAAATGAAATCAAATCCCGATGCCTGGCATCCAGGGTGCTCCCAGTCCATCTACCAGCCATAGCCTGTATTTACCCTCTTACAGGACATGGCACCTCAGTACTCTAACCCTGAGTCTGCAGCTTAGTATCTCTCTTCCACTTCTTCCAGCAGGAGCATGAGCATCTCATTCATTTATCTTATTCACTCAACAAACATTTATTGAATGCCTACTTTATATCATTTCTTCAGTGAACTTTTATTAAACAAGCGATATGTTTTAGGCTTTATTTTAGAGCCTGTGAATAGAGTAATAGGAAAGGAGATAATGTTGGTAAATGGGAAAAGACCATGAGATATATTTGGAGAAATCATAGAGCATACTAAATTAGATGTGACAGGAGGTACCTGTGTAGTCCCCTCAAATCATCATTGCCATTTGTATATGCTTGGCTAGAAACTAGTAGACACTGAGATCAAGACTCAGGTATTATTTAAGTTCAAATATGTTGCCAAACGGAGATGATGGAAGAAGCAACACATGGTTCTGAACTAGAATCATCAGCTCCAGGGCTGCTGATGGTTTCTTAAAAGATAGGTTTCTTAAAATGAAGCCTATTTTGCTTCATTGTGTCAAACAGTCAACGTTTCACTCTGGTTATATCTCATAGCACTATTAGAGTCTGTCTTTTGCGGCCCTTTTCTTTAAATGGTGACTCCCAAAGAAAAGCACTCAGAATCTGCTACACACTTCCTACCATACTGGCTCAGTTCCCTAAATGAGCCTGTCCTTTACTGCCTCTGTGATGGGGCCAGAGATGACTTGGAGCTACATCTGGGTTTGAGACCCAGATTCATCTCTTGTTGGTCTGTCACCATGGACAAACTTCTTAGGCTGGTTAAAGGTTTGGGAGAATAATAATACCTGCATTTCCTAGCGTGGTTTGTTATTAGGTATAGATGAGAATTTATGCCAAAGTCCTCAGCATGGTAACTGTCACATGGGAAGTACTCTTTCCTTCTTCCATTTCCTGGAGAGTGTCCTTTTAATCCCTCCCCCACTTCTATGTATTAAAATCTGTCTATCCTTATTTGGCTTTTATATCATCAACAGTGAAGCTTTCCCAGTGTTCCCAGATGCCAGAGATGTGGGTGTTCCCTTTTGTGTATGCTTCATTTGTGGAATGTTAGACTTCTGAAGAAAGAAGTTTAAGTGGTAGGGTGAATGGCACAGGAAAGTGTAGAAATCCGAACAAAATAGCCCTGTATTTGGGTGCAGAAAAATAAGGGTCACTCAGAGACAGTGTGCACAATGCTCATAGTGTAAATAAGAGTGTCTTGTCATTCAATGTAAGATGATTGATTCTCAGCCCATCTTATTCCCATAGGCCAAATATGAAGGCTGTCTCCAACTCCTGGTTAGCCATAAGAATGGGACACTCAGGCCCTGACTGGTTGGCTCAGTGGTAGAGTGTTGGCCTGGCGTGTGGATGTACCAGGTTCGATTTCCAGTCAAGGCACACGGAAGAAGCAACCATCTGCTTCTCCACCCCTCCTTCTCCTCTCTCGCTCCCCCCCCTTCCCCCTCCTCCCCTCCCCCTCTTCCTCCTTCTCTTCCTCTCATTTCCTCTCCTCTCCTCTCCTCCACGTCTCCTGCAGCTGTGGCTTGGTGGTTCGAGTGCATTGGACTTGGGCGCTGAGGATGGCTCCATGGAGCCACAGCCTCAGGTGACAAAAATAGCTCAGTTGCGAGCATGGCCCCAGATGGGCAGAGCATCGGCCCCAACAGGGGTTGCTGGGTGGATCCCAGTCGAGGTGCATGTGGAAGTCTGTCTCTCTATCTCCCCTCCTCTCACTTGGAAAAAGAAGGGGAAAAATGGGAGCACTCACTCCTCTTTAGTCAGTGAGATCCAGGTACCACCTTCCAGATAACTTTGAATATTTAGAATTTGATACTATGTTTTGATTAGAATTGGACAGTTAATCTGTAGATTTTTTTTTTTAGGAAGACCTAGCTTGGTCAGCAGAAGAGAACACATCCAGAATGACATCAGTCTGGCAAGCTTTAAAGGAAACAACCAAAGATAGCCCACACAACTGCTGCTGCTTTTATGTACCATTTCACACCTGGTACAGTCAGGAAGTTACACTTAAAAAACAATTTTCTCAAAAAAAAAAGTAATCAAAACACTCATTCACTGTAAAACCCAAAGGATTCATATTCATTCATGGGAGCTGATTGTTCCCATTTGTAGAATTTAGAATTTTGAGATGGAAAGGGCCTAAGAGCTGAATAGGGTCTTCAAAAGGAAACAAAAGGCTCTTGCTTTCTGCATGAACAGAGTTCATTCACAAGACAGTTTTTCTTGATCTGTGAGGAGCGATTTCAGACAATTAGCTAATTGGTTGAGGGAGGTGACCTATCAGCTTTGCAGAGAGGATGTCTGCTCTTAGGGATCCACAAAAAGATCATATCTTCAGCTTTCCGTGGCAGTCAAAAGCAGCCCCAGTAATCCTCCTATGTAACGTCCAGTCCTAACCAGAGATGAGGAGTACATTTCACTTGAGAGTAAAGCTATGAAAACCCTAACAGCTGCCAGCAGCTGATCACTGTCACCATTAGCTCAGTGTTGTTTTAGACTTTGAAATATTTCTGAATGATCTTCCAATTTGCTCTCTTTTAAGGGGATAAGTGACCCTCCAGGAACAGTCTTCTGTTTATTTTTAAGTGTTATTCAATGCTTAGTTTGTTGAAATGATACTTGTCTATTGTATAACGAACAAGAGCAGGACTCATTTGTGGCCATCTTAAAAGTTCAAATAGGTGCAAAAAAAACAATGGTGGAGGGAATTGAAAGTTTCTGTAGGCAAATGTTTTTTGTTTTTTCCTGGATTTTAAATGTGAAAGAAATTTAAAATGAAAGAAGAAGCTCATAGACTTGTCAAGAAGGGAATCAGGAGAAGAAAACGGATATGTCAATGCAAAACATTGAATCTCTTTGCCCCTAGACTGAGAGCCAGTGAAATTGGTGTCATTGTTTTTTTAGAACATATTATTAAGATGTACTCAAAATATAAAGTTTTATGATAAGAACAGCTGTGGTCATCATAGGATGTCTGGTCCTACAACCAAAACAACCAGAGGACTGTTCATTAAGAAAATCAAATTTTCATAGCACTGAAGGCACCCTTGTTGGGAGAGTGGTTAAGAGTCAGAGCTTTGGATCTGTCAGACATGGGCTTGAATTCTGTTTCTGTAACCTGCCTACTTTATAACGTTGGCCAAGAACATGAGAAGTAGCTATATCAAGTATATTTTCAGTTTACTAAACTGACAGTGGTTTAAATACATAACAAGAAGTCCAGAATAAGCAGTTGCTGCTTTGGTTTAGAGACTCAGTATTGCAATCAGGGATGCTTACTCTGTATGTCTTCCCATTCAGTCATCTATAACATCCATATGTTGGCTTTCAACGTCACGGTAACAAGAAAATAAAAAACTTTCCCAGGAGCCCCCAGCAGATTTCTGCTGATATCTATGGTCCAGAACTTTGACACATGGCTGGATACTTCCAGTATGAGGGAAGGCTAGGAAAGCACATGTTCTGGTTTTCTAGACTCCATAGAATGCAAATTGGCACAACATTCAGTTCATGTTAAATGCTGTTATGATGATGATGGTGACGACCCACCTTGTGCTCTTCTGAAAAGCCAAGTAATATGATATTTAACATGTGATACTTTACAAAGTACTTTTACTTGCCTGTGTAAGAAATTCTTTGGTGGTTATTGTTGTTCTTGCATATTTAGAAATTCCTTGATGGCCCTGGCCAGTGGCTCAGTAGATACAGCATTGGCCTGGAGCACCAAGATCACTGACATGATCTCAGGGTTGCCTGCTCGAGCCGAGGCTCACCGGCCACATCCCAAGGGCACCAGCTCAATCCCAGGCACACTGGCTTGATCCTGAGGTCACCAATCCCAAGATCCAAGGGCACTGGCTCAAGCCCAGGGTCCTGCTTCTCTTTCCCACCCTCTCTTCTTCCCTCCCTTCCCTTCCAAAAAAAGTAAAAGTTCCTTGATGATCAATCCCTGGAAGGATAGCGCAGTTCAAGCCTTCACATTGACCTGGCCCAGCTCCAGGTCTGTTGCTTACAAAACCTTCCTAGACCACCCAGAACCACAGCAATTGCTCACTGCTCTAAACTCCTAATATCACTTATGACTTATAATGTTTATTTGCTACTTTATGTTTCAAAAATAGTTATGGCTTCTTAGCTAGGTTTTGAGCTCCTTAATTTCAGGGTCTCCATAGAATATGCCCTCTGAATGTAGAGAAGAACTCAGTTAATCACTTCTTGACAGAATATCTTGTTTCCCATCATTAGCTGAATTTGAGATAGTGTAGGTATGGGGAGTGATTACAACAATGCTCTTTTATGGGGAAAGAATTTTGTTTTCACCTTCACCATTTTTTCCCAACATCCTCCTTCTGGTAATCCGCCCCTCCCCCCCCAAGAGAGTAGGATATCAAGAGGTGAAGTATATCATTCCTTTTTTATTACTCTCCAGCCTTTTCTTAACTAAGTCCTAACTCTGCCTTAGCTATGAGGAATTTTGCCATATTTTTCTAGCAGGACAAAAGTCCCTGCCCCCTCACTGACATCTGTAGGACTTCAGTCAACAGGAAAACAGGAAACCCTTACAGTGTAGCTTCTTCTGTGACTTTCGGACACTCTGTCACTCTCCTTTATGTCTTTTTGGAGGGTTGACTTAGGCCAATAGTTTTGGGTAAGGACATTGTAAAGCCAGAAGCCACGGCCAGAGCTAGCATCAGAGCAGCCCAGCCCATGCAGGTTTGCATTGGATTCGGACAGTCGGCAAAGAAACAGCGGAGCCAAAAACTGATGGGCCATAGCCTTTAATCCTACCTTGCACCCGGCGGGCAAGTAAAAACACACACTGGGCTCCAAAACCCAGTCACATTCAGTGCTCACAAAGCCACTGACTTATCCGAGTTTCCTAGAATCAAAGGTTTCTAGCTCACCAGCCTTCTTGTCCTCAGTTCCCCATCTCCTTATCCCAAATACAAACTCTGCACAAACTGGCATCTCACTCAGCACTCCGCCATCTTGGCTGCTTCTCCTGGCCTCCTCCACGTGGCCTCCTTTAGCTGCTGGCTCTACTCTCTCCGCTCTCTCATGCTAACCTCAGGAACCAAGAGAGCAAACTCTCGTTCCATCCCCATTTTATAGTGTAGCTTCATAACCTTTAATCCAATATACAAAATAGGGTAGTCTCTAATAGTCACTTCTCTGAGGCATGATTGGATTGTACCACCCTACATCAAAAAGGGTAGGAAAGGCTTAATCCCAAAACCAAGCCCCAGGCTACAAGGATTCTGCCTGCCTTTAGCCCACCCCAACACACATTAATATCACCTGGGCGACGGCCTCCTCATGTTATCTTTAACAAAGTGAGCATAATACATTTTATCTGCCCAACAATCCACCCCTATGCTCACTTTACTACCCACAATCTATACCACCGGCATCCCTGTGCAAGGAAATTAGAACATTACACAAATTACAACAGCAAAAATAATACAGTTTCAACAATTACAAAGGTACACTTCACCAGTCTCTGAGCACTTTGCCCAAAGCGCAAAATGTCCTCGCTTTCTTTCTAGCCATGGGAAAAGCTTCCCGGGGCAGGGGAGTGCTTCCAGCAAAGCCACCCCCCACCCCCATCAGGGTATTTTACATTGTCCAAAATCCGTAATCCGCAAGTCCATCCAACAAAGGAGCCAATGCCCACTCCGGTCGTAGTCCAGGAAATCAGTCCACGCACGTGGGTCATCAGCCACCCCCCTCATTCCTGCCGTCTTGGCAGGTTTTACACTGTCCCAAAGAGGGGCACATGGCAATGGCAGTCAGCATTTCCATCTCTGCTCCAGAAAGCATGTCCAGCCCTATTTCCCAAAATCGCAGACCTACCGGGGCCGCAGTAGGTGCTTCTTCCAGCTGGGCTTCCATCTTCTGGAGACTGCAGATTGCAACTCCAGTCCGATTCTCCTCATCCTCCAAAGAGGGACTGAAAACACCAGCTCCCGCTGCCAGTCTCGAGCCCCGGGCTGCCGCAGCCTTCTGCTCCGCAGAACTTGCAGCTCCGGACCCGGCCTCAGCTTCAGCCTCAGCCCCAGCCTCCTGCCGCTGCTGGCTCTCCGCAACATCCAGGGCAATCTGCAACTCATGAACCTGTGAATCCTCCTCCAGCGTTTGCTCCATTTCTAGGCAAATCTCGAACACCTGGTTGGCCTCCTCCTCCAGCATTTCCTCCAGCTCCAGGGTCAGCATCGGTTTCTCCTGCGTTTGCTCCATCTCGTTCTGCTGCTCGGTTTGCAGGTCCCGGGCAGCCTCTTCCACAGAGCTCTCAGTTTCCTCACGCATGGCTGTAAAATGCAGCCAGCCTACGATCCCCAAGAGGACAGCCATGGGGAACCCTAACACTAGCCAGTCCTCTACTCCACTGCTCAAAGGCTCCTTGCCGATCTGTATCGAATCCTGCCACAGACTACGCCAAATGTAAAGCCAGAAGCCACGGCCAGAGCTAGCATCAGAGCAGCCCAGCCCATGCAGGTTCGCATTGGATTCGGACAGTCGGCAAAGAAACAGCGGAGCCAAAAACTGATGGGCCATAGCCTTTAATCCTACCTTGCACCCGGCGGGCAAGTAAAAACACACACTGGGCTCCAAAACCCAGTCATGCTAACCTCAGGAACCAAGAGAGCAAACTCTCGTTCCATCCCCATTTTATAGTGTAGCTTCATAACCTTTAATCCAATATACAAAATAGGGTAGTCTCTAATAGTCACTTCTCTGAGGCATGATTGGATTGTACCACCCTACATCAAAAAGGGTAGGAAAGGCTTAATCCCAAAACCAAGCCCCAGGCTACAAGGATTCTGCCTGCCTTTAGCCCACCCCAACACACATTAATATCACCTGGGCGACGGCCTCCTCATGTTATCTTTAACAAAGTGAGCATAATACATTTTATCTGCCCAACAGACATCAAGCTCATTGACTAAACTCTACAATGAGGTACAAATGATGATCTGATATTTTGCTGAGACCAGATGCTAAAGATGCGTAGGGATTTCAGAACTTGAAGACATTAGGCAAACATTTAACAAGGAGCCTTTAGCAGCAAAGCCAGCTGGAGAATCCTATTGCCCAGTCCCAGGTTGGCTCACCACCGTTCTCTGCTGGTGCTGCCATCTCCAGAAGTCCATGGTGGAATGCAGATGCCAAGGTGATCACAGCCAGATTTCTGAGCAGTCTCTTCTCTTTACCATGACTCTGCCACTTTAGAGATAGAGGTGAGAGTAGTTGCTAACATATTTTAGTAGTATTTATATCCCTTCTCATGTGACTAATCCAGTTGGTTTTGTTTATACTGCACAAAACCCAAGAATTTTCTAACATCATGTTTCTCATACCCTTTGGCCACTTAGTTTTCTTGTACTTTTTGTTTTTGTCCAGTTTTCACTGGTTGATGATGGTTGTTGTTTAGATATAGCAAATGTGGTACTGTACCTGTATTTGCAAGTTCTAAAATAGACTTAATATGCAGACATTTGTAGACAAAAAAAAACTACCACAAAATCCTAACTATTTACAATATAGTTTTTACTATTTTATAGTAATAGTGTAGTATAGTTAATAGTTAATTTACTGTTAACTATTTACAATATAGAGCAGTCAGTTCACCAAGGCTTGGGAGATTTGGGTTAATTATCCATCCTTCCTTCTGACCTAGACAATAGGAAGAAGGAGCCAAGTGGAGGTGAAGGTGTCAGCTCTATTCATGACTGCCCAGTACCTCCTCAAGTCTAGAGATGTAAGCCTAGGAGCACTCCGTGCGTGGAGAGAGGTCTAAATCACTAGGACTGTAGAGGGAGAAAAGAGGAAGCTAAGGATAAGATCCTGAGGATTGTCGACCTTGAAAGGATCCTCATGAAGACTGAAAAGGAGCACAGAGTTGCAGGAAGCTGTGGTATCAGATAATCCCAAGGATTTAAGAGCAGCATTTAGGAAAGGAGTGCTCGCCTGCCTCAGAGGATGCTCAGAAATCAGTCAAGGTCTGAGCAGCAGCAGCAAATGTGTCCAGTGGGGTTTTACAACAAAAGAAGTCTTTAAAAAAAAAAACACAAACCTTGCTCCCCAGCTTCCCTCTAATCACATAGGATCGTCTTCTTTTTGTTTTCCATTGTACCTTCACATCTGGCTCCCATTTGATATAAAAAAAAAAATGACACTGAAAGAGCCTTGGCCTCAAATTGTTTATTAAAAAAACCTTGAGGAAGGACTTATGGTATGTGTCTGTGTGTTTGAAGGATGATTGGTGATAAGACTTTTCTTTGTAATCGGGGCCCAGAATTCCTGGGTGTGAGGACTGTAAATTGCTGGATTAAGAGGAGGCGTTGAGGGGGCGGGAGGGTGATGAGCCCTTCACAAGTCATGCCAGGGTCCCGGGCAGCCCAGACCACCCTCCTCCCTTTTGTTATTTGTGGGACATGTCTTTGCTATGGGAGGCTCTTGATCCGTTGTTCAGTGCTGTAGGAGGAGGTACACTGATGTTGGGGCTCTTTCAGTGCTTGGCAAAATTAGGCTTCTGGAAGTATACTGCTCACAAAAATTAGGGGATATTTCATGTGAACATGAAGTGATAAAATATCCCCTAATTTTTGTGAGCAGTATATAAGAGAAAGGGAAGGAGAAGGCTCTGCAAACACACTCCCACCTTCTTCAAATTTCTGCTCAAGAGGGAACAGCCTGGGCCGGCTTCTGCCTCTAAGCACCTCAAGATTCTTTCTCAAAATCAAACAGATAATGCTCCCTAAAAAGATACATTTTGGTCTCCTAATGTAGTTTAATTTTCCTGCTTTTGAAACCAAGCTTTGATTTTGTCATTCCAAATTCCTTCAAGTGCAAATAAATTTCCTGTATTCCATTGCCACCTCTATCCAGGTTTACTAACCCTTTAAATTTTTCCTAACTGTTAAATTGTGAGGTTTAGTCCTTGATAATCAGTATTCACTTAAACATGGGATATAATTTGTGCCACCTATTCACTTCTCCCTTGATCGGAATCAAGCCATGTGTGTCAGGCACTAGGGCACATACCTTCTGTGCTATAATGACTTAATGTGAATAGAAAGCCTAGAACACAGTGAGGACTTGATTGAGGTTAAATTGAAATTTAAATCACACCAGGTGCCTGATGAGCTGGTCTCCCCGCCCACCCGGAGAAGACGCTCCCTGAACTGAGCTCACTGGTTGGTGTGTGGGGAGAGTTCCCAGCCCAGCAGCTAGCTTTCTCAGACAGTTCTTGGAGAACTAGGAGCCTGGCCACTTTCAGTCATTGCTTTTCATGTAAGTTTCCCGTTAACCACTTGCAGGAAATCTTTTCTTGGACATCATCTGCCCATTTCCTGAAGTCTTCCTCTCAGCATTGTGTCAGTTTGGGGCTGAGTCAAGTCAGCAGATTTAGAGGGTGTCCTCTTCTCTGCCACCTCCTCCCCCCTTTGTGGCATACCAGAAAGCTGCCTTTCTTGTCTGTTTTGAGGGGTAAAGGGAGGAGGGGCAAGTCCTTGGTGCGTGTCAGCCTCTTAGGCAGCCTGACACAAATGTCCTTTTGTAGATGTAGAGGGGGCATGTGTGTGTTTTGCCCCTTCCCAATGGACACTTTCATTTATTAGGTCCGGATGGTGTCCTCTGAGCTGTAAACAATGGAGTGGGAGATAAAGAGCTGCCTTAGTGAGGAGGCTGTGGTGGCAGCAGCTGCTTTTCCTTCTCCGCCTCTGCCCCCACCCCCTTTGTCCATTGTGAGTTGGGTTTGCTTTGAGCCAGCCTAGGACCTCTGTCATCCCTTACTAGAGCCCGAGCAGCGTGGACTCTGTTGCCTAAGCTTGAAGACTTCACACTTGGAAGAAGAGGTTTTCCATGACAAGGATAACAATTTGTCATGTGTATGCAATGGTAGATTTTAAACATACCTTTGGGCCCTGGCCGGTTGGCTCAATGGTAGAGCGTCAGCCTGGCGTGCAGGAGTCCTGGGTTCGATTCCCAGCCAGGACACACAGGAGAAGCGCCCATCTGCTTCTCCACCCCTCTCCCTCTCCTTCCTCTCTCTCTCTCTCTCCCTCCCGCAGCCAAGGCTCCATTGGAGCAAAGTTGGCCCAGGCGCTGAGGATGGCTCTGTGGCCTCTGCCTCAGGCGCTAGAATGGCTCTGGTTGCAACAGAGCAAGGACCCAGATGGGCGGAGCATCGCCCCCTGGTAGGCATGCCGGGTGGATCCCGGTCAGGTGCATGCGGGAGTCTGTGTGACCGCCTCCCTGTTTCCAACTTCAGAAAAAAAATTTAAAATAACAAAATAAACATACCTTTGGAGGAACTGAAATTCTGACTTTGCATGTAGGCTTTGGATCCAAAGGTATGAGTTTGAGTGCTGTCCCTGCTCTTTAATAACTGTAAGACCTCAGGCAAGTTATGGTTCTAATAACAGTTTCTGCTTTGTTGGATGGTCCAAAGTTTAAATAAGAAAAAATATATACCATATTTTTTGCTTCATAAGACACACATTTCCCCCCAAAAAAAGTTGAGGGGAAAATGTCTATGTGTCTTATGGAGTGAAAAATATGGTATTTTATTAAATATTTTAACACACCATTTGGTTCAGAATATTTTTTTTCTTATTTTCCTCCTTAAAAACCTAGGTGTGTCTTATAATCAGAGCATCTTATGGAGCAAAAAATACGGTAAAGCGCCTGGCACATAAGAAGCACTCCGATGGTAACCCAAATAAAAGGGGAGTCAGGAAGGGGTGTTACATGAGATAATTTAGATGAATAGGCAGTGCATAAAATGCTAAATGTTTTAGGTACTGTTCGGTGTGCAGTCTGAGAGTAAAGCATCTTCTCTCGCTGTGAAGCTGCCCCTTGACCCGGCTCTCATCCTGACCATTCTGTCCTTGTGTCCGACGTCCATCACCATGTGCTCTTCTTTCACATGTTAGTGTGGTTCGCCTCTCTGAAAGCAGACTGCTGTCTCCTGAGGCCAGCTCCCAGCCCAGTGCTTGGCACAAAGTAAGGTTCAACAATTAATTGAATAGGTACTCTGTGAGAAATTCCAAAATGCCACCCCTTTCCTATCCCCGGGGACCTGCCCCTCATCACTCAGGCTTGTTTCTTGATTTGTATTCCCAGGGGTTAGTGTAAGAAACAGAAACCACTCCATATGCTTTCAACAGAATAATTCAATACAAGGAATTAGATGCTTACCAAATGGTAGGAAGAACTAAAGCTAGGTGTTCTCCACAAGTGACACTCCCCATGCGCTCAGCACACTGCTGGAGCGATCAGTCTCACTCCCACCTCTACCCGGTCCTGTGATAGAGCAGTGGCGAGGTCAGCCTTCAGAAGCTGCTCCTAGGGAATGCCTCAGCTGCATAACACCCTTTCATGTCTGCACCCTTGCTTGCCAGAAGAAACAAGAAACAGCCCAGAGAGCAGGAAAGTGGCCTTTGCCTCACTTCTAATTTACCAGTCTTATATGAATGCAATTAATTGGCAGATTAACTACAAACAAATCTGGTAACGGTGATTTTTTAATTTAACAACTAAAGGGGAGGGGGTGGAGTTTGAGTGAGCCATCCCACCGTGTATATCGCACCAGCTTCATCTAGAAAGTACCTCGGGTTGCAATAGGACAGGATAAAGACTGGATGAAGAAACACAAGCAGGTTCGTCTCCATCCAGTTATCTTCCAAGTACAGAATCATGTCCATAGGATGTGTTTTGGATCACATCTCTGAGAAATCTTCCATATCTCTCCATTGCCTTGAAAAGAGTCTGATTGCCCCAAACTTTTTGCCTTGTAACCCATGGGATGTCCTCAGCAACTGTTTGAATGAGTGCCCTCTGCACATGTCAGGTACTGTGCTGGTCAGAGAGAACACTGAGTCGCGAAAAAAAAGACAAGGCAGCCCTCAAAGAGTTCTCGGTAGTCTGAAAGGGTGATACAGAGGTAAAAGTCGTTATAAAATGATACTATAAATGCTAAAAGGAGGTTGTCTCAAGAACACAGAGGAGGGGTACATAAATTAGATTGGAGGATGGAATGAAGAAAAATATGAACAGCTGTCTGTATTCATGTAAAGAATTAAATATAAGACAACTTATTTAATATTAAGGAGCCTACAAGCCTAGCTTTATAAGGTTAAATATAATCTCTTTCTTCTAATCACCCAACCTGAACATATAGTCCAAGAATATTTTGCCCCCCAACATTTTCCAATGTTAGTCAACCTGGTCCCTACTGCCCACTAGTGGGCATTCCAGCTTTCATGGTGGGTGGTAGCAGAGCAACCAAAGTATAAATAAAAAGATAGATTTAACTATAGTAAGTTGTTTTATAAAGATTTATTCTGCCAAACAGCGAAAATACGGCATAAAGTACTTGGTAAGTAATTATTATTATATGCTTTAACTTGCTGTAAGTGCTTTATGAATTTTATAAAGTAAAGTTACTTCCCTACTTTATAAATCACCATTACTGTGGAACCAGTGGGCAGTTAGAAAATTTTACTACTAACAGAGATACAAAAATGGGCTGTAGGTATAAAAAGGATGACTACCCGTTTTAAACGAACATTTTCAAATATACAGCAAAATTGAAAGAATTTTACAGTGTATACCTATATGTGCACCATCTAGATTCTGCCATTAATGTTTTATGATACTTGCTGTATCACATATGTATCCATCTAATCCATCCCATTGTCCATCCATTATCCATCTTACTTTTTAACACATTTAAAGTAAATTGCAGATCAGTATGTTTCTCTGTAAATATGTCAGCATTTATATCATTAACTCATTAACTACAGTTAAGTATTTGTTTAGTATTTTTCTTTAAGGTCAAAGTATATGGAATGAAATGCCCAAATCTTAAGTGAGCTTTCTCTGAGATTTGACAAATGCATATACTGTGTAACTCAAGCACCTAAAAGCTATAAAACATTACCAATGTTCCAGAAAGTTTCCTCACGCCCCTTCCTAGACAGTTCCCACCCCACCCTTCAGCAGCAGTCGCCATTCTGATTTCTTTTCACCACAGTTATTTTTGTCTGTTTTACAGTTTTATGCAACTGAAATATTGTACTGTGTTCTCTTTTGCATAAGGTTTCATTCACCCAGTGTAGTACTTCCGAGATCCCTCCATGTTGTTGATTGTGTTTCCAGCCCATTCCTTGGTACAGCTGAGTAGTGTGCCGTTGCATGAATGTGCAGGTTGTTTATCCATTCTCCTGTGGAGAGATAGATACCTGGATTGTTTCCAATTTGGGGCTCTTAGGAATAAATCTACTGTGGACCCAAATTTTACTTTTTTAAAAACTTCTATTTCTTTAAACAGTTTTAGATTTACAGAAAAATTGAGAAGCTAGTGAGAATTTTCATATACCCAACACCCAGTTTCCCGTTATTATCATCTTACACTTAATATCCTTTAAGGCCCCTTTTGGCATGGTGTTTTGGCTGACCGCTTACTGGATGGCTGTTGGGGAAGATTGCAAATACAGTGCTACTAGCAAATACCCTGTAACAGGAAATCATTTTTCTTATTCCATTGAGATTATTGACCCACAGTTTATTTTGTCAAATGAGTTGGAATCACGAATGCCTAGTGGTTGACCTGTATCCATTTTTGAGAGTCTTGGTTAAGGAAGGCTTCAAGGTCAGATCCTTGGACCTGCAGGTGAGGGTGATAGGGCTTATGTCTTCATCTGCACCAGCAAATGATCACTCCACCACCAACACTTCTGTCTTTTTCACTTCTAGGCTTTCCTGTCACCTCCAGTAGATTCCCAGTAAGGCTGTAAGACTCTCCTCAAAGGGCAGCCTATGATTATAACAACAATTAATACTTATGTTGCACTTGCTGGTTTATAAAACCCTGTAACATCCATTTCTTTTTCATTTCAACCTAGTAAGGTATATATTATTCTTATCTTATACTAAAGCTTAAAGAGATTAAATTAGTTCTCCAAAGTCACACTACTGGTGATTAAGAGTTCAGGGTGTAAACCCAGCTCTGTCTTGCTCTTAAACCCTGATGTTTTCTTTATATCATATTCTTTTCTCTCAAGTTTTGGGCCTTACTATTCTTTTTCAAGGCAAAGCTCAAACCACTAGTGGATCATTTAATACCCTCTGTGATTGGGACTCAACCTACTTTTTCTTTTTTTTTTATTTTTAGTTTTTAAATGTTGTCAATTTATTGGAGTGACAGCAGTTAGTAAGATTATAAATGTTTCAAGTATATAATTCTATAACTCATCATCTGTATATTGCATTGTGTGTTCACTACCTGAAGTCCAGTCTCCTCTGTCACCATGTATTTGACCCCGTTAGCCTCTTGTACCACCCCACCTCCCTTTCCCTCTGGTAACTGCCATACTTCCTGTGTTGTCTGTGTTTGAGTTTTTTGTTTATTTGTTCATTTGTTGCTTTCTGTTTTATAATGCATATATGAGTGAAATCATTTGTCAGCCTACTTTTTCTTTTTTTAAATTATTTTTTAAGACTTCATTTATTCATTTTAGAGAGGAGAGAGAGAGAATAAGGGTAAGAAGCAGGAAGCATCAACTCCCATATGTGCTTTGACCGGGCAAGCCCAGGGTTTCAAACTAGGTACCTCAGCATTTCCAGGTCGACACTTTATCCACTGCATCACCGTAGATCAGGCTCAACCTACTTTTTCATTTTCATCTTTTCCTAGGCCCCTCTGGGCTCCAGAAACACTGATTTGCACATTGTTTTCTGAATGCTTTGTGAATGTTGCAGCCTGCATACATTTTGATAATGATATCTTCCTCTACATTCAGAATATTTTTTCTTTCCTCCATCTTGCATCTCTTGTTCCCAGAATTTGCTTCTGGGAATATTTTTCATCCTTTAAGATTCATCTTATTTATTATTACTTTCATATGAAGCATTTCTTTTTTTTTTTGAGATAAATATTTTTTTATAATAAATAAATTTTTATTAATTTTAATGGGGTGACATAAATAAATCAGGGTACATATATTCAAAGAAAACATGTCCAGGCTATCTTGTCATTCAATTCTGTTGCATACCCATCACCCAAAGTCAGATTGTCCTCGTCACCTTCAATCTAGTTTTCTCTGTGCCCCTCCCCCCCCAGTCTCCCTCCTTCCCTCCCCCACCCCCCGCAACCACCACACTCTTGTCCATGTCTCTTAGTCTCGTTTTTATGTCCCACCAATGTATGGAGTCCTGCAGTTCTTGTTTTTTTCTGATTTACTTATTTCACTCCGTATAACGTTATCAAGATCACACCATTTTGTCACAAGTGATCTGATGTCATCACTTCTTATGGCTGAATAGTATACCATGGTGTATATGTGCCACATCTTCTTTATCTAGTCTTCTATTTTTTTTTACAGTGATTAAAGCCTTTAAGCAAATTCTTGGCCAATACAGCAAGAATCCATAAAAGAGTAGTGTCCTTAACATGTTCGCCAAGTCCAAGTTGGCCCCAACACCATGCCAAATCCCTGAAAAATGCAACCCAACCCCCGTTCAGTCTGTTAGGAGTTGTCACAAGGAGCAGGAGTCCAGGAAATGTCCACATCCAGGAAAAGTCCGCATGACACTGGAATTGTTGTCACAATTCTATACTTTGCAGCTCACTGAAGCATTTCTTGATCACTTACCTCCCCCCACCATTCCTCTCCCACACCGTTCCTCTCCCCACACCATTTCTCTCCCCCAGTGATTCCCAGAATGAGGTATGTGGCTCTTTATTCTGTTGATATATTAGACGTTGAGTGCCCAGCATACCCATTCCATATTCAGATACAAAGATAATTAAAACATGATCCATTAAAGTTGTTTATAGTCTGTTAGTAGAATTAGACATGTACAGAAGAGATGGTAATATAACATAGGGATTAAAAATTGACCCAGATATAGATTTATTGAGTTCCCACTGTGTACCCAGCACAGATACTCAGTAAATATTTGTAGAATAGTACTGAATAGTAGACATGATACATCTGGGCTGAGTAGTAATGATCTTCAGCATTACCTGCTGTGGTTAAAGAGCATAAAAGCAGTCTCTGCCCAAACAAATTTCTATCCAGTCATTCTTACTCCTCTTCCCACTGAATATATTATTTGGACATCTTTTGAGGGTAGCAAACTGAAAACTGAGTTCTCAGGTGATTTAAACATTCTCTATAATAGCATTTCAATGCCTGACCAGGCCGTGGCGCAGTGGATATAATAGCATTTCATCAATTCTGCAAGTCACTGAGGTCCTAGTCTATATCAGTATCTTTTTGTCTGTGTCTGAGAATATGAACACATTGTTACCCTCAGGAAGCTCATCACAGAATGTAGACACCTTCACAGACAATTAATAATAAATAACGGGAATCTTTTTTGGAATAAGGTGAGACATAACTAATTTAAAGTAAACAATTTTTTTCCTATAGGAAAGCCCTTTCAGAGTGCTTTTCTGACCATAATTTGTTATTTGCTCTTCATACAGCCTCATTTTTATTTTTTGAACCTACAGAAAAAAATTAGTACAAATTTGATTCAACAGTGTTTACTACTCTTGTTGACCTGTGGCCACTGTATCTCATTTCATTTTATAAGGAAAACCAGATAAATACAAAAACAAAATCTCCTGAATTTTATCAGCATAAGCCCTCCCTTGGCACCGCCTGTGATGATTTTATATAACATATTTATCTGAAAATAATGCCTGTTCTGATGGTCTCACAAGGTTGGAAGTGTTTTTGGTCAAAAACAATGAATTTCTTTAGATACTGATATAGAATAAGCTCCAAGGTATAATTTTTAAGGGAAAAAGTAAGCCTCGATTACACTGTCTGTAATGATGCTAGATCATACTATACAGCTATTTGTATACAAAAAGAGGAAAACATTATATATCTTTTCTTTTGCGCACATAAAATTATCTCTGAATTGAAACACAAGAACCTCGTAACAATGATTATATCTACACAGCAGAAGAGGATGGCTGGGATTAGGATGGAAGGAAACTGTTTACTGCTTGCTATTTTATACCTCGTGATTCTTGAGCCATATTACTTCTTCAAAAATACAGAGTTTTAAAAAATGAACAAAAATGGTGAAAGGATAATTTGCCACTCAAGTTCATAGGATTAGGCTGTTGTGAATTTTCTTTTTTATTCACAGTAGTATAGTATTTATTGCATGTTTCTGGTCACATCATCCTCTAAGATAAGCTCTATGTCTCTTGACTACTGACAGTGTAGTAGCTGTCAGGGTGTTGCTAAGTCACGTAAAATTCTTAGAAATTGCACAGTTTAGGCTGGTAGTAGTTTCTGTGGTCAGGAAGAAGACACATCTGAGCATAGATAGAGTTCTGGGAAACCTAGCATATAAACTTTTAGGGCAGAAAGAACCTGAAGTCTAATCTAGCCCTGGCTGGGTATCACAGTTGGTTAGAACTTCACCCCAGTACATCAAGGTTGTGAGTTCAATCCCCAGTCAGGGCACACATAAGAATCTACAAAGGAGTGCATAATTTAAGTAGAACAACAAATCGGTGTTTCTCTCTCTAAAATAAATAAATAATAAATATTTTTCGAAAAAATATTTAGCCTAGTCTATACTTCATTATATGTTTGTATGCCCTCTGCAACATTCCTGCTTGTGATCGTTGTCACTGTGGTGTTGCTCAGTATTACTAATGAAGATGCAGGCTAAGTCGAGAGGTCCTCCATTCCCTTGGTCTCTCTGCTGCCCTGGAAATATCACTGGACTAGACACCAGATTATTTGACTCCTAGCCTCAGCTCTGCCACTAATTCACTGCGTGGCTCCAAGTAAATCACCTAACGTCTCTGGGTCTCTTTCTCCATCTCCAAAATTAGAGCATTAGACTAGGCCAGGGAAGGCAGGTATGTGGCATGCCTGCTGCCATTCTCCCTCCCTTCCCATGACAGACAACACTTCACATTTGGGGCAGGTTTTTATGATAGATACCACCTACAAAGTCTCAGAACCCGTCTCAGTACAATCTTTCAGGCAACTAGGACCAATAGGTGGGTGGCACTTGGCAGTGAGATGAAAGTCATTCTGTTTCATAAGTTGTAAGGTTCTCAAGTGGCATTGTGCTAGCCAATGTTTAACAACAGGTTCTCATAAAAAAGAAGAAGGCCTGACCAGGCAGTGGCACAGTGGATAGAGCATCAGACTGGGATGCAGAGGACCCAGGTTCGAGACCCTGAGGTCGCCGGCTTGAGTGCAGGCTCATCCAGCTTGAGTATGAGCTCACCAGCTTGAGTGCAGGGTCGCTGGCTTGAGCCCAAAGGTCGCTGGCTTGAGCCCAAAGTTCGCTGGCTTGAAGCCCCAAGGTTGCTAGCTTAAACCCAAGGATGCTGGCTTGAGCAAGGGATCACTCGCTCTGCTGTAGGCCCCCCCCAATCAAGGCACATATGAGAAATCAATGAACAACTAAGGTGCTGCAACGAAGAATTGATGCTTCTTATCTCTTTCTCTCTTCCTGTCTGTCTGTCCCTATCTGTCCCTCTCTGTCTCTGTCACACACACAAAAAGAAGATGCCCTGATTTGCAGCCTTTGCCACCTTCCATGATGTAACTACTCCCACTATAGCTGATTTCATATCACTAAAATGAGGTCAACTGAATTGCAAAATTCCTGAAAATTTAATAATCTTATTTTATGAGCTGATAGAAGCTGACTTCAGCACATCACTGTGAAATCAATGACTTTGAATTAACTGGCCACAGCCATAAGTGAAAATGACCATCTTCCCCAGGGAATTTTATCAATAGGCATAATTCTTAACTTACATTCTTTTGGACTTGACAAATACTTGAGTGTCATAAGATTTTGGTAAACTTATTCTACTTCCCTGAGCCTCAGCTACACTATCTGTAAAATGGGACTAACAATTCCTGCTTCACAGGATTATAGTCAGTAATGAGAGACTACAGCTACATCACTTTACACCAGGGGTCCCCAAACTTTTTACACAGGGGGCCAGTTCACTATCCCTCAGACCGTTGGAGGGCCGGACTATAAAAAAAAACTATGAACAAATCCCTATGCATACTGCACATATCTTATTTTAAAGTAAAAAAACAAAACAGGAACAAATACAATATTTAAAATAAAGAACAAGTAAATTTAAATCAACAAACTGACCAGTATTTCAATGGGAACTATGGGCCTGCTTTTGGCTAATGAGATGGTCAATGTGCTCCTCTCACTGACCACCAATGAAAGAGGTGCCCCTTCCAGAAGTGCAGCGGGGGCCGGATAAATGGCCTCAGGGGGCCACATGCGGCCCGTGGGCCGTAGTTTGGGGACCCCTGCTTTACACAGTGCCTAACTCATCATTTGACCTCTCAAATATTCCCCTTCCCTTACCACTGTGGGAGGCTGTTCTGTCAGTGTTTCTGTGTCTTTTCCAGACTCACAAAGGCTAGTCATTGCTTTCTCTCCAGCCCTTCTCTTTTTCTAACCATTATGTGTTTCTTTTTCTTTTGTGTCTCTCCTCTGCTCTATTGTACTTAATCTTCTGTCTGAATGGAATATAAACATTTAGTCCTACCTATTCCCAATGTTTTATCTGTATTTACCCTCTATCCAGTTCTCTGTTGGTAGTCTGTGCTGTCAGAGGTTATAGGCACACTTGCAAGCCTCTTGGAACATCTTCCATCACATTATGAGCAAATAAGTGCTAATAAGTCACCACCCTTGGAGTCAAACTTATATCAGATCTGTTGCCAGAAGGAGCTTCTCTTACGTAAGTACCAGAGCTCAGTGGCAGACACCTAGTACATGCTCATGACCAAAGACCTGACAACAGGTGGAAATAATGTCATCATTTAAGAACATATCATTACTTTCTGTAAGTGGAGTACTTTTGAAAAGTTGTCCAAAAGCAAAAGTTTGATTAAAACATACAAAGAGTCTTCTCCTTCCTCCACTATATTGTTTATAAGACAAGAGATGTTGGAGAAAATGCAATATAAAGTGTGTTGTGTCTCCGAATGGCAGCATCAGTTTCCCAAATACTGCACCCCAGACCCGCTGTGCACTGGGAGTGAAAAGAAGTGAGCCATGGTTCCTACCTGCAAGGAACTTACAATCCCAGACAAGAAGTAAGCCAACAATGGTAAGTCTGGTTAGTCGTGCAGTAAATATTCTTACAACAGCTCTTGTGTACACAGGTGTGAGAGTCCCGTGTCTGTCGTCGTATCTGGCGCCATCCAGAGCCGTAGAGATCAACTTTACAAAGCCTAGAGGGGAAGACAGAGAGAAGCAAATCTAAAGAACTGCAGCTTCACTGCTGCGTTTTTCTTCTAGTGCTATGATATGTATCTTCATGCTTATATCGTTTTCTTTCCTTTGAATTATTCCTTTAGTCAGTTGCCAAAAATGAGAATTGTTAGATAAAAGGGGATGAACATTTTTAAGGCTCTTGAGTGCTACCAGATTGTCTCCCAAGGGCATCGTACCAACAAATAACTTTGAGCTATGGACAGGGGTGCCTGTTTAATCACACTCTTACCACCCCGTGGGACATGTCAATTAAAATCTTTTCTTTTTTTGCTACTTTAATGGAGGATGGGAAATGGTCTTTCCCATTCCTCTTAGTTATGTTCAGTGTTTTTCAATTGATCCTCGATGCATCTCCTTTTGAAGGGGTAGCCTACACCTCAAAGACTTGTTCAGAGGCGGTAGAGCTCACAACCTCAGCGGCCTCTGAGGCAGACACAGCATCCGCCTTGTGCCATGGTGGCAGGGGGTGAGAGGGGCATGGAGGATGGGAAAACATGACACAGACCACACCATTGTTAAGGGATGAGGTCGCCGGGATAACGCTGCGAGAAGGATGAAAAGAACGATTCTCCATTCTCCATTGTTGTGATTCCCAAGGATGAGCCAAGGGCTCCAGCGCGGGAAGGGATGGGTCCCCTCTGCAGCCAGATGCTGCTTTCCCAGTGCTGCCTCCCATTCTTTCTGGTGAGCAGGGGTGGGGGTGCAGCTAGCAGCTGAAACAGATTAATTTTTATGCCAGTTTCCTCCCTTTGAGTGATTGCCCTGGAACTGGGGACATTCAGAATTCATCAGAAATTGTTTAGAAAGAAGGACATGGTTCAGGGTCCACAGTGTGCAAGAGCCAACCTCTGGAGGAGTCTGCATACCATTCCTGCCTTTATCTCTGGGACGTGCACGAGGCAAATAGAGCTTCCTTTCCTCTGCTTCCCCACGGCCACTGCCTTCTGCAGGCCCTCATCCTGTTTTGTCTGGGCTGTGGTAATAGCTTCCTGTTTCCCTCCATCTATTCTCTTGTATGCTGTTGCCAAAGTGATCTTTCTACCATGCATGTCGGATCTTGTTGCTTTCCAGTTTCAACTGTCAGTGAATAAAATCCAAGCTCCTCTTCCCAGCTTTCTGGTCATTTAGCAGTTAGATCCCAAACGACTTTTCCAGACAGGCCTCCACCTCTTCTCTGGCCGGGGCCTCGCCTGGTGTGTTCTTTCCCTGTAAGGTGCTCCTGTCGGCCCTTCTGCCTCTGTTCTACCTGGTTAACTCCTTCCAATCCTGCACAGCTGCCTTTAAAAATCGGGACCCCTCAAAGGTCACTTCTTTGGTGGGTTTTTCCTGGATTTCCCCTCACAGGTAGTCACTAATAAATTGTGATTTCTGTTTGCTTCCCTCAGGTCAGGACTCATCGCGTTCCTTTTGTATATTTATATTTGTGACTCCCCAGCCCCTGCCACAGTACTTGGCTCAAAAATGTTTCCTTTCCTTCCTTTCTGCTAGCCTCTTCTTAATCCATTTTGTCTTCAATATGCTCTTATTTTTAGAGCTAAAGGGAATGTAGCTTAATCCTTTTTTTTTTTTTTTCCTTTTTAAAAAATGGTTACCAACAGCAAAGCCCAGTGAGGGCAGGAGTTCGCCCGGCCATGCATGGCCAGACTCGATGGCAGAGCTGGGGAACCTGGTTGGGGCTGTGCTCCATCAGGAACTTGACAAGAACCTGGAAATACAGGATTGTGTCGGGGGAGAAGAAGGAACTAGGTTCATTGCCAAATTTTTTTGCTAGATGCTTTATATATGTTACCTTGTCTTTATTTTTGGAAACTCACTTCTTTTCTAAAATTGTAGTAAAATACACAGAACAAAATTCACCGTCTTGACCCATGTAAGCGCACAGTTCAGCAGTCACACGGTGTGCAGCCATTGACACCATCCATCTCTAGAGCTCTTCACGGAAGGTGAGAAGCAGAGAGGGGTGGGGAAAGAAGGGAAACAACAGTTGCATGTGCAGCCTGCCCCAGCAGAACTCTGAAGTGTGTTTAGAGTTTCCTGGAGAGCTCTTATCCTTCTTCCCTTTCTTCTGCCCTTTCCTTCCCCTCCTCGTCTTCTGACTGCTTTTCTGACTCTCTCAAGTTAGCTCCTCGAGTTTGCTGTCTCTTTTGAAATTCCTTGAAGAGGGTCATTTGAAGCTTTTCCACTGTCTGTCCTCAGCCTGTTTTCTCAGCCTCCTTTCTGTCACTCCCTCCTCCCAGTTATAAACCCATACTTGAGCTGTGTTAGTTCTCCCTGCTCCGGGAACAAGCCATCTTTATCCACCGTCCTCGCTTTGTTCACTCTGCCCCTAGTGCACTGCTCTCTCTTGAAGGCCTCTTGAGGGTGGTGGCACGTGGCACAATGCCAGCCATACAGGTGGCTGCTCAGTACTTGTGTCAAAAAGATGAGTAAATAGTTTCTGTTCATCTGTAATAATGGATGCCTAATCATTATTATTGTATTCATATTAGTATAGATTAGTAATGATTATAAAAGCACAGTCATCCAGCATATGCAGTATAGTCTTGCTTTCAGGGATTAAAAAAGATCATGTGACGTGGTCTCTGCCTCCCAGTGATTACAGTCTAGCTGGAAAAAGACAGGATACTTGTACATGTTCTTTATACCACACTCTTCTGTTACATGTGGTCCTTGCAAGATTCATGAATAGTAGGGAGGACTGGTTTTGTCTCCACTTTACATGGCAGAGTTGAGATTTGACTCAAGTCCCATGGCTGGAAGATTGAGGGAGGACTGGTACATAGGTACGTAATTGACTTCAGCCAAGCTGCTTTACCATTTTAAGCAACTCATTTTGTTCATCTACAAAATGAAGATAATAGCATCTGCTTCCCAGGGCACTGTGAGTGTTGAAAATCAGATAGTATACATGAGTCAAGAATTTTAACACAGTACTGGCACACGGTATAGGTGAGCAAATGCTGGCTATTATTAATTTTCTCTATAGCTGTTTTGTCCCTCTCGTAACACTGTGTATTACTTTGGAAAAGAGGCCTGCAAGTACCATCACATGGTTTTTATCTTAGATGGTTGGGAATATTAATAGCGACTTCTGCTGTACATGTTAAGTCCTATGTAAAGTACCTCATGTGATTCCTGTCTGACTCAGGCACTCAGTGAATGGTTCCTATACTTCCTCTCCTGCCTTTGTGCTTTTACGGATAAGTTACATAGCACTTGATACTTCTAAGTCCAGAGGCTAAGGAATAGTCCATTTAGGAATAAAACAGAGAGTGCTGTCATATTTTCCAGACTATGTGTTGTTTTCAATTACTCTCTCTGCAGTCTTCCCAGTATTTGCTTCTTTTTTTTTTTTTTTGTGATAGGTGGATTTAAGTTGGTGAGATCACTTAGGCATACTAGAAGCTAATCTGTACTGATGCCTTATTTTCCGTTTGTAGAGGCCCCAGGGCACTCGTGTGATAAATAGTGCCATGTAAATTAAAATGCAACTAACGGTCTCATCAGTGTTTTTTGAATTAAGTTTATTATGTGTGGTAATTTGCACCTAGAGGCTTTTGTTGTTATTTGTTGTAGTGACGGTGGCAGTAATGAGCCTGCTCCCAGTATAGTTTGGCACATGCCCCATCGCCAGTTTGTTTGCATTTGGCAGGACTCCATGGTGTACCCTGAACAAGTGACTCAGCCTATTTGGGTGGTGGGGAAACTGAATCATAAGGAGGCTGTGCGTCTTGCTCATGATCCACAAGGATCCTGGGATGGGGAATACCAGAAAGTTCTTGTTCTGTTCCCAACTGGATTATTCCTTAGCCAATGGTGTAGCAAGTCCCATGTAAATCACCCATAAAAGCACAAAGTCAGGGGAGGACAGTAAAGGGACCATTCTCTGAGTGCCTGAGTCAGATAGGAATCACGTGAGGTGCTTTAATAGGACTCACATGTAAAGCAGGAGTGGCTATTAATATGCCCAACAGTCTAGGACTCTGACCCAATCTCAGAACTGTCTGCTTTATTGTAATAGGTGACACTTTATCAGGCAGCTGCAATGACCCAAACCATTTGAAGAACTAAAAAAGGAAAACTTCAGATGGGACCTGAAGCCAACACACTAAAGCTGTACACATATGCATCTCATGTGACAGCCTTATCAGATAAATAGAGCAGGTGATACTTTCTTCATGAGTCTCAAAGAGAGGTCATGGAACTTTCCTGAGATCACATAATAATAGTAGACTGAGCATGGAACCCACGTTTTCTGATAGATCCCCCCTCAGAGATGTTCTAATTCTAAGGATGCAACAAAAAGTAGTGTATTGCATAATGTCCTATTTTCAGGTCCTGCTTCTACCACCCTTGTTGATAGTCCTAATATTTCAGAGCTGGAAAGTTGCACAAATTCCTAGCTGAGAGAGGTAAGGCAGGTCCGAGCTTAAGAGAGGAAGCCTTGGTTAGCTGGAGGCAGAAGACAGAAGTTCTCGCTTTGCCATTTCATAGCTTTCGTTAAGTTGCTTAGTTGCATGCCTCACTTTCTTCATCTTTAAAATGGGATAATAATAGTAACTACTTATAGGATGGTTGTAAAGATGGACATAGTTAATACATGTAAACTGCCTTCTTCAATACCTGGTAGGGCGTGAACGTATTTAGTTATTATTCTTGCAGGAAACACCACACCACATGGAGAAATTTCATGATAATCTCCCTCTTGCTTTCCTCATACTTTCCTTTTGAAGACTTGTGGGGAAATAATCTATGCTTTCTCCTCCTCTTCCTCCTCTTCCTCTTCCTCCTCCTCTCCTGTTCCTCTTCCTCCTTCTTAGTATCCCCCAGCCCTTCCACATCCCTCTTCCTCTCCACATCCCCCTGCCCCTCCTCCACAGGACAGCCTGGCTCAGAGCTTACATTAAACACTAGGGGGCATTCAGTTGATAGCATTCATTTAGTTCAGGGCATCTTATATGATGATCTGCCTTGTGACATAGATATGGAAAAAGAATTGTTCCCAAGACTGGAATTGGAAGGGAGGTTGGTATTCTTGGTCACTGGCAGCAAGGCATGAAGCTGATGTCTATCAGTGGATCTAGCACTGGACAGCATTATTCATTAGACAGAATTGTGTCAGTAGAACTCTCCTGTTCCTCTTTCCTTGTGTTTTTCTCCCCTTTTCAGGGTCTCAGGTGTCTGATCTCCACAGGACCTCAGCCAGCTGAGCTGCCAGTAGGTACCTCTCTCAGGACCCATGGTTCCCTGTCAGACTGCCACCTCTCCCTGAATCCTGTTGCCTTAGGCTTCTATGTGTCCGGCTACTCTGGTACACTGCATTTTAGGTGTTTGTGAAAAGAATTAGTGAATAAACAAATGTATTGAGGTAATATAAAAGCAATATAATCTGCTGATTATACTGAGTCATTAACACCCACTGCCTGGCCCAGGGCCTGGCACCAAGCAGTGCCTGGATGAAGATTTGTTAAATAAATTACTATGTTTGATGTGACACAGTTAGCATCCTAACTATGTGTTTGAAGCTTAGTTCAAATGCTTTCTCCTTTGTTAAACTGTTCTCAAATCAAATATAAACTCTCCCACTTCTTTTTTTTTTTAATTAAGTGAGAGGCAGGGAGGCAGAGACAGACTCCCACATGCGCCTGGACTAGAATCCACCCAGCAAGCCCCCCTACCAGGCAATGCTCTGCCCATCTGGCTGCAATTCTGTTGCTCTGCAATCAAGCTATTTTAGCGCCTAAGGCTGAGGCCATGGAGCCATCCTTTCAGTGCCCAGGGCCAACTTTGCTTGAACCATTTGAGCCATGGCTCTGGGAGGAGAAGAGAGAGAGAGAGAGATGGGGGGGGGGGGGGGCTGGAGAAACAGATGGTCGCTTCTCCTGTGTGCCCTGACCGGGAATAGAACCCAGGACTTCTACACACGAGGCTGACACTCTACTGCTGAGCCAACCGGCCAGGGCTAACCTCTCCCACTTCTATAATCTAATAGACCTTTGTGTGAAAGCATATATACAAAAAGTTTATATTTACTAGGTAAATAAAAAACCAATCTTTCACTTCTGAGTCTCACAACAACCCTGTCTGGATTATCATCTTCGTTTTATAGTTGAAGAGACTGAAGCTTAGGTGATATGAAAGATGCCAAGTTCATGCAGTTCTTAAGTAGCTAACCTGACCCCAATACTTACCTTCAGCTATGAAATTACTTCTATTGTGACATGTTATACAGGTGAATGTGTATTTTACTTAGTTGTGTTTATGTTTTAACTTCACCACTAGAACAGAAGCTCTTTTAATCTGAGGACTGGCACATACTGTTACTTATGTCTCCCAGCACTTCACACATCGTAAATGTTCGAAAGTAAAATGCCAATTTATACAGGGTTCTTTGATGCTGGGATCAAAGGGGTGGCCAGTGGCAGAATTTCATATAAAATCAGTATATAGAGAAGTATACTGCTCACAAAAATTAGGGGATATTTCAAAATGAATATGAAGCGATAAAATATCCCCTAATTTTTGTGAACGGTATACTTTTGGGCGAAAACAAACTAAACTTTTTCCCCTGTATAGAGCTCCCTATTGGGCCTTCTTAACTGTGGGACTGTGGAATGTGGCCGCGCAGGTCCACTCGTGGTGGTTTCTACCACTGAGTATAGCCTTTGTGATGTCCCGTACCTGAAGCCGCAGCTCTAGACTCACAGCATAGACTCAAGAGGACAGTGATGATCGGACACTACACGTTCTGGACCAAGGTCCTCCTTGGCTGAGACTCATCACTATTAACATCTGGATTTCCATTAATCCTCTCTTTTCACTGTGAGCTAATTTAAATCTTCTGTTCTCTAAGCTATTCTTAACCACACAGTCTTGGGCCTTGGCCTGGTTCCCAATTACAGATCATAACTCTCCATATTGGTTGTTGTACTTGCAAAAATAAAAGGAATTCTGCCCTTATTGATTCTCAGAAGAGAGAGGCTCTATTGGAATTTTGGGTAGCACAAGTCTTTGTTGTGTAGAATTGTCCATGCATTGTTTAAGGTTACTGTTTCTGGCCCCGGCCCTCTAACACCTGTAGTGACTCCCAGTCATTGTCACAACTTACCCCCCAAACACACATACACATTTCTAAGCCCGAAGAGGGCGGGCAGTACTGCCAGTGGTTTAAAGCCATTATCACCTGATGTCTCTCTCTGCCACCTTGGTCCCTATTGACTTGAGTTCCTATTCAAGTTGGAACTAGGAATGGGGATGTTTTCCTCTCTACCTCTTGAGAAAAGAAGGCCTTCAGCTTCTCTGGAGCTCCCTATATTTGTGGGGAGACAAATTAAGGCTTTGAAAATAGGATCTCTTTGGGGATTGGGTTGCTGAGACCAACTGAATGCCACTGTTACTCTGTTGAGACAGATTTTAAGCACAGATTTTATTCTCATAAAATTTCATGAGGGCTGGGGGAGGGGCAGGGAATGAGAAGTGACTATTAATGAATGTGTATATATATATATTTTTTTTTACTATATGACCCAGCAACCTCTTCTGGATGCCTACCCAAAAAATTTGAAAACATTTATTTGTAAAGATATATGCATGCCCATGTTCATTGCAGCATTGTTTATAATAGTCAAGATCTAGAAATATCCCAAGTGTCTTGTCAGTTGACGAGTGGATAAAAAAGCTGTAGTGCATATACACAATGGAATAGTATGTGGTCATGAAAAAGAAGGAAATCTTACCTTTTGTGACAACATGGATGGATCTGGAGATTGTTATGCTAACTAAGTGAAAGAAGCCAGGCAGAGAAAGATAAATACCGTATGATCTCATTTGTATGTGGAATCTAATGAACACAATAAACTGAGGGAAAAAATAGAAACAGAGGCAGGGTTAGAGGGAACAGATAGACAGCTGTTAGAGGGAAGGGGGAAAAGAAGGCAGAATCAGAGAGGGTGGAAGGAGCCCTGGCCAGATAGCTTGGTTGGTTGGAGCATCATCCTGAAGTAGAGAGGTTGCCAGTTCAATCCCTGGTCAGGGCACATACAGGAACAGATTGATGTTCATCTCTTTCTCTATCTCTTGCTCTCTCCCCTCCCTTGATCTCCTCTCTCCCTCCCCCTCTTCCTCCCTCTCCCTCTCTCCTTTCCTTCCCCTCTCACTAAAATCAATAAATAAATAAAATTATTTTTAAAGGTGAAGGAATTAGCCAAATCATATATACGCAACACATAGATACAGACAACAGGGTAGCAACTCCCAGAGGTAAAGTGGAGAATGGAGGTAGGGGAGGGGGGCAAAGGGGATAAAATGAGAATGGAAAGTTTGCACGGGATGTGGGGGGCACGATGCAGGGGATTCCAGGTTTTATATTGAGTGGGACACTTGAAACTGTGTCAACACAATAAATTAAAAATAAAAATTTTTTTAAATGCATTTTAAATGTCAGACTACAGGAAGCTTATGGCCAGAGGTGACTGGCCCAAGGACTTCAGCTTTCATTAGGGCTGAATAAACAAAAGCTTTCAGTAACTCGGCACACACACACTGATTGAAAAGTGCTGCCAGGCAATGATGGTTTTCCAGACTTCAGGACGACTCTCTTCTATCTCTCCAGAGTCCCAGACAGTAATGTTACTTCAACTCTTTGGCTTCCTGCATTAGAACTGGATGTCTCTGGAAACAGAGTACCCCCAAAATGGATCCACCCATCACTACAGATCCTATATACATTAAAAGAAAATAGATTAGTGGTTGCCAGGGTCTGGGGACAAGGGGGAAAGGATAGTGACTGCTAATGAGTACAAGATTTCCTTTTGGGGTGATGAAAATATTCAGGAATTAGATAGTAGTGATGGTTCTACAATCTTATGAATATACTAAAAATTAGTGAAAGCACAGAGGCAAATTTAATGGCGGGCGCACTGGGTGCACGCCCTGGGCCTCAACTTCTAAAGGGCCCTGCAAAACCCCAACTTTACACTTTTTTCTAATGTAAGGGGCCCAATGTTTTTTTCTTCATGTCTGGGGCCTCAACCAACCTTAATCCGCCTCTGCGAAAGCCCACTTTAAAAGGAGGGATTTATTATGTAATTTATATCTCAATTTTGTCAAAAAGGGTAATAGAATATTATGGACAGCTGTGTCTGAATAATTTGGTAACTTATAAGCAAAGGACAAATCTTGTGAAAGACACATGATCAAAGCTGACACAGAAGGAAAGTAAAAATCCAAATAGCCTAAATAAATTAAATTTTAACTTAAACCCGCCCACAAAGAAAATTCCAGGCCTGATGGCTTCTCTGGTGAGTGCTAGCAAATGTTTAAAGAAGAAACGATACCATGTCCTTTGTCTCCAGATTGATCCCTAGTTCCAATACAGTCCCAATCAACATCCCAGCACTTTTTTTTTTTTGGTAGAAATTGACAAGCTGAATCTAAAATTTTTATGAAAATGCAAAGGAACTAGACTACCCAAAGCAATCTTGGAAAAGCAAAGCGAAGTTGAAGCACTCACATTATATGATTTCAAGACTCACTGTAAAACTGCAATAATGAAGACAGTGTGGTATTGGCATAAGTATATGTAGAGAGATCAGCTGAACATTATAGAAAGTACAGAAAGAGACCTACATATATTTATTTGGTCATTGATTTTTCAACAAATGTCCAAGGTAATTTGATAAGGAAAGGGTATTTTTTTTTTCAGCAAACACTGCTGGAACAGCTAGATATCTATATGGAAAATGTGGACCATGATCCTTACCTCAGTGTATACCAAAATGGATCATAGACTTAAACATAAAAACTCAACTTGTAAAACTTCTAGAAGGAAACAAAACACAAAGTCTTTTGACCTTGGAATATGCAGGAATTTCCTAGAAAAGAAATAAAAGGCACTCCCCCAAAAAAGCTGGCACTATTTTAAAAATGATAAATTGGACTTCATCAAATTTAAAGACATTTGTTCTTTAAGAGAAAATTTTTTTAATGAAAGAATAAGCCACAGTCTGGGAGAAAATATTCTAAATACTTATATCTGACAAAGGACTGTGTTTAGAATATAACTCTTACTACTCAATAATGAAACAAATAAAATCCTCAATTAAAAATAGTCAAAAGAGCCTGACCAGGTGGTGGCGCAGTGGATAGAGCATCAGACTGGGATGCAGAGGACCCAGGTTCGAGACCCCAAGGTCGCCAGCTTGAGCGCGGGTTCATCCAGTTTGAGCCCAGGATCACTGGCTCAAGCAAGGGGTCACTCGGTCTGCTGTAGCCCCCGGTCAAGGCACATATAAGAAATCAATCAATGGACAACTAAGGAACTGCAACAAAGAATTGATATATATTTCTCACCTCTCTCCCTTCCTGTCTGTCCCTCTCTATGACTTTCTGTGTCTCTGCCACAAAAAAAAAAAAAAAATAGTCAAAAGATTTGAATAAACACATTACAAAACAAAATAAATGACCAATAAGCATATGGAAAGTTGCTCAACACCATTAGTTATCAAGGAAATACAAATTAAAAATATAGTGAGATACTGTTAGATAGGATAAGGGTCTCAAGGTTTAGGTGATTCTCACTAAATGCTATTCTTGCTAAATGTTAAAATGTAGCACAGTATTTTGTAAATGCAGGAACCCAACTGGGTAAGTAGTCAACTGCAAAGAAAAAATCAACGTGTTATTAGCCAAATAATGTATATAAGCAATGGCTAAGCCTCCTTGCCTGGAGACAGGAGTTTTGGATGGGAATCCCTTGTTTCCTTTCCTTGCTGCAAGTAAATAAAACTACCTAAGGACCACATCTTCTTTATCCAGTCATCTATTGAAGGGCTTTTTGGTTGTTTCCATGTCTTGGCCACTGTGAACAATGCTGCAATGAACATGGGGCTACATGTGTCTTTACATACCAATGTTTTTGAGTTTTGGGGGTATATACCCAATAGAAGGATTGCTGGGTCATATGGTAGTTCTATTTTTAGTTTTTTGAGGAACAACCGTACTTTCTTCCATAATGGTTGTATTACTTTACAGTCCCACCAACAGTGAATGAGGGTTTCTTTTTCTCCACAGCCTCTCCAACACTTGCTATTACCTGTCTTGTTTATAATAGCTAATCTAACAGATGTGAAGTGGTAACTCATTGTAGTTTTGATTTGCATTTCTCTAATAACTAAAGAAGATGAGCATCTTTTCATGTATCTGTTGGCCGTTTGTATTTCTTCCTGAGAGAAGTGTCTGTTCATGTCCTCTTCCCATTTTTTTATGGGATTGTTTGTTTGTTTGTTGTTGAGTTTTATGAGTTCTTTGTATATTTTGGATATTAGGCCCTTATCTAAGCTGGATAAAGAAGTTGTGGTACATATATACTATGGAATACTACTCAGCCATAAGAAATGATGACGTCGGATCATTTACAACAAAATGGATGGATCTTGATAACATTATATGGAGTGAAATAAGTAAATCAGAAAAAACTAAGAACTGCATGATTCCATACATAGGTGGGACATAAAAACGAGACTAAGAGACATGGACAAGAGTGTGGTAGTTATGGGGGGGAGAGAGAGGGAAAGGGGGAGGGGAGGGGCACAAAGAAAACCAGATAGAAGGTGACAGAGGACAATCTGACTTTGGGTGATGGGTATGCAACATAATTGAATGACAAAATAACTTGGAGATGTTTTCTTTGAACATATGTACCCTGATTTATTGATGTCACCCCATTAAAATTAATAAAAATAAAATGAAATGAAATGAAATGAAAAAACACTACCTAAGGACAACCACTTCTTATTCTTGAATGGAAGATTCAAAGCAGCAAACCCCTTAAGTTTGGTAACAATACCACTACCTATCCACTAAATTGGTTATGATGGCTAAGTGTTTTGGAGACTAGTTCTCATATATTGTTAGTAGAAATGCAAAAATGGACAACCACTTTCAAAAACAGTTTTACAATTTTCCAGTAAAATTAAGCATACATGTCACCCAGCCATTCCACTTCTAAGTGTACACCTAAGAGAAATGAAAACATGTTCACAAAATAACATGTACAGAAATGTTCATGGCTGCCTTATTCATAATAACTCCAAACTGGAAACACCCTAATTGTCATCTATAGGTGACTGGATAACCAAATTATGTATACCTTTATAAAATGGTATCCTATCAGCAATTTTTAAAAATTGCTGGCCCTGGCTGGTGGCTCAGTGGATAAGTGTCAGCCTGGCATATGGACATCCCGGGTTCGATTATTGGTCAGGGCACACAAGAGCAGTGACCATCTGCTTCTCCACCACTCCCTCTTCCCTTCCTGCAGCCAATGGCTTGATTGGTTTGAGTGTGTGCACACACACACACACACTGAGGATGGCTCCTTCAAGCGCAACAGCCTCAGGCGCTAACAGTACTTGAGCATCAGTCCCAGAGGGGCTGACAGGTAGATCCCAGTCTGGGTACGTGCAGGAATCTACCTCACTATCTCTCCTCTCACCTAAAAAAAATATATATTCTTTCAATAATATGGATGAATAATAAAACTTTGTTATGCATAAGGAGCCAATCATAAAAAAACGTAGTGTCCTATATGATGATCATTTCTGTAACAGAAAAGACAGATCTAATTTATAGTGATAGGAAGCAGATCAGTGGTTGCCTGGGGGCAAGGTGAGGAATGGAAATCAGCCTGAACATGGTACAAGGGAACACTTTGGGTCGTTTGTTCTATCTTGATTGTGGTGGTGGTTATATGGTATATACATTTGTCAAAACTCATTAACCTAAAAATCTTAAAGTGGGTGAATTTAATTGTATATAAATTATACCTCTATAAGGTTGACTCTTAAAAACCAGGGTAGCCTGGCCTGTGGTGGCACAGTGGATAAAGTGTCAACCTGGAATGCTGAAATCGCCAGTTCGACCTAGAATGCTGAGGTCACTCGGTCAAGGCACATACAACAAGCAGTCAATGAACAACTAAAGTGAAGCAACTATGAGTTGATACTTTTTGCTCCCCCCACCCTCTCTTTCCTCTCTCTGTAAAATTAGTAAATAAAATCTTAGTACAAAACGGGGATAAGTCAGAGGCCAAAAGGCCATTCTTCTAATGCTGTATACAACTTATTATAAAATAAAACCCTTTTAATAGATCATATATAGGCGATGGAATTGTCTGTATGTAGGAGTATTTTCAGATATATATACTACAGGCAGCTGGACTGATGTAAGTTTGGGCTCCCAAGAGGTAGGCAGGGCGTTTATTTGAGCACCTAAGGTAATCTTCAGAACCTTCCATCCTTTTCAGTACTTTTATGAATTTTTGAGTGGTGTAATTAGGAAAGAGAAGCCAGGTTCAGAAAGAGCCCCGTGCCTTAGAAGTAGCTTTTTACAGTTATTTTCTCCTGACTGGCAGATTCCAGAAAGCACTATCTGTTGTGCTCTTGTTCACGAATAGCCACAATCTGAGTACCTTGGAAAGAGTCTTACATATTGGGGCAAGAAGCCCGACCTGACGCTTCCAACCCCGTCTTTTCCTGTGTCTTCAAATGTCAGAAATTGAAGGGAAGTTGGAAATCCACGAATTCAACACTTGCACTTTATAAACGAGGAAACCATGCCCAGAGGAGAAGTGTTCTCCTGCCAGCGCCTTTGCCAGGTTCACACGCCCAGACAACTCCCATGCAGCTCCCTAAATTGTAACCACATTTATCCACTATCATTGACGCTGCACTTGCGGAGCACAGCGTTTCTCAAAATATGACTCTTGGTGTTCTGCAATTAAGTCACATGGGATTTGTATCCCTGAACCTTACTCCAAACCTACTGAGTCTGAATCCCTGTTGAGGTGCCCTTCGACCTGGGAGTATCTGTGTCAGAACAGGTGTCTCAGTAAGTCTGAAAAACACTAAAGTTTTAAATACCTCTGTTGAAACCAGAAAGTCACACATCAAATGTGTGTTTAAGAAAGTCAAATCAAATCTCTAGGGATGCCAAAGCCCATGAAACTTCTCCCTTCCCGTTACTTGGGGCGGAGCAGCTGCTGAGAGAAGCCTCCTTTGTCCTAGAGCAGTGATTTTTGACCAGGATATTGCAGCCAGCACACTGACGTGCTGCCAAAAATTTTTAAATATGTAATACCTGACTATTTAGTCAGGGGCACTGACCTCTTTTCCTTTAGATTGTCAAATTAAAGTGACAACAGCTAACACAACAGTAGCCTTCTAGTGTGAATAAACCCAAACTATCCCTATTATTTTTGTCAGATCGGCAAAAAATATTTTTGTTGGTGTACCTCAGAATTTAATAATTAGTTTATGTGTGCTGTGAGTTGAAATCACTGCCTAGAGCAGGGGTTGGAAACCTATGGCTCACAAGCCAGATGTGGCTCTTTTGATGGCTGCATCTGGCTCGCAGACAAATCTTTAATAAAAAAATAATGTTAAAAATATAAAACATTCTTATGTATTACAATCCATTCATTTCCTACCGCTCATGTTCATGGTTGCGAGTGGCTGGAGCCAATCACAGCTGTCCTCCAGGACAACGCCAGATTTTTCTTGGATAATGCTTAATGTACACGGGTTGTGGTATGGCTCTCACAGAATTACATTTTAAAATATGTGGCGTTCATGGCTCTCTCAGCCAAAACGGTTCCCAACCTCTGGCCTAGAGGAAACAGCCTTACTATATTCATGGGCGTTATATGTGTGCCCTTCCCCTAACTTTGTCCTGGTTTTCTTGGGTAACCTTTGCTTAATTTAGTGCTTTAAATGCAACTTAGAGCATTCAAGGACAAGAAAGGGAGGTCCCTCAATGGAATGACTTTTATTTCTCCAAAATGCAAAGAGTTGGCAACAGCTCAATTGTTTTTTTGTCAATGGGAGAAGTAATTTTACTAATTGATTGCCTGAGTCCTCTGCAGAAAGATTGGCCTGGTCTTTGAGGAATGGATCTTATAGAATTTAGTCAGTGTAATCACTGATACAAGGCTTTTTGGTTTCCCGGATGTGACCCTCTCCTCACACATGTCAAGTTCATTTTACCCCTTTGTTTTTGATGCAGTCAAGGCAAAGAATGGGTAGAGTGCACTGTGACATGACAGGCTTGTCAGAGAGATGTGGCTGTGGTTCACTTCCTCACCGTAAGTCATAACAGCACACCTGCTGGCTCAAGTGGGAAATCTTGGGAGCCTTTCTTCTTTCTTCTCCCATATTCCCCATATTCAGTCCATTCCCAAGGTCAGTCATTACAGTCTCTGAAATGTATCTTTTTTTTTGTTTTTAGATTTTATTTATTCATTTTTAGAAAGAGAGAGAAGGGGGGAGGAGCAGGAAGCATCAACTCCTATATGTGCCTTGACCAGGCAAGTCTGGCGTTTTGAACCGGCGACCTCAGCATTCCAGGTCGACACTTGGTCTGCTGCGCCACCACAGATCAGGCCCTGAAATATATCTTGGATATATATGTCTTTTGCCACTCTCCTGGTCCAAATCGCCATTATTTCTTGGGCAACTGTCTATCTGGGCTTCCTATCCATGTTCTTAATTTGCCACAAGCCAGTGATCTGTTAATATGAAAAAAATGTAAAACCATTTAGTGGTCTAATTTTCTATTGATTTAAAAATACAGAAGTAATGGATTAAAGTGTGAAAAGACTCTATATTTCATTTCTCTGTTTACCCACTCCCCTCTCAGGAAGCCATTGGTAATAGTTTGAAATGCTTTTCTAAGCATTTGTAAAACATGTAGGTGTGTCTGTGTGTGTGTATATATATATATATATATATATATATGTGGTGGTGTGCATATATAGTTGACTCTTATACAACTGGGGTTAGGGGCACCAGTCCTCCCACATCACCCCCCCTCCTTACACAATAGAACATCCACATGTAACTTAAACAAGATTTCAGTGATCCCTCAGTATCCACCGAGGGTTCCAGGACCCCATGGAAACCCAAACCCAAGGATGCTTAAGCCCCTTATATAAAGTGGCATAGAACAGTACATAAAGTCAGCCCGCCACATCCTTGGACTCCCAACCATGGATTGAAAATACTGTTTTGGTTGGTTACACCTGCAGATGTGAAATCTGGGGGTATGGAAGGCCGACTGTACATTTATTGAAAAAAAAATCTGCGAATAGGTGAACCTGCACAGTTTAAACCGGCGTTGTTCAAGGGTCAGCTGTATATGTGTACATAAATATGCAAGGTTTTTAATATAAATAGTATCATACTATGTTGTCTTCAAGCTTGTTTCTTCAATTGCTGGTACATCAACTTATTTTATTATGCTTCTATTGAGGGATCTTGTTCTATTTAAGATGAAATCTAAACTTCATGAAATGGCCTCAGGGCTCCAGACGATCTGTCCCTGCCTTTCCCTTGTGCTGCTTCCCACTTTGCTCACTGTACCCAGCCATTGGCATCCGGTCAGGCCCTCCCTTGAGCCAAGGCTTCTTCCTCCTCTGGGTCTTTGCGCATTGCTCTTCCCTTGGCCTGGGCTGCTCACATAGGTTCCCACATGGTGGACTAGGTCCTTGGAAAACACACACACCCAAGCATTACTTATACACTGAATAAGTGGTTTGCATGTACGCATACTTTAAAAAAACGTAGATATTGTAAATAATAAAATAATTGAGTTAATTCATAGTAACTTTTACTTATTAGTTAATAAACACTAAAATATACACTCTTGTTTTATGGGGGAATTCTACAATTTTAATTTTTACATTAATAATTGATAGTAAGAACGCTTGATCTACAGAAAATGTGTAAAACCCAGGATATGAGACCCTTTCCCTTTTTTTAATTTTTAAATAATTTTTATTTTTTAATTGCAGTTGACATACATTATTATATATGTTAGTTTCAGGTATACAGCCTAGTGATTAGAAATTATATAACTTACTAAGTGATCACCTAATAAATCTCACACCCATTTGACACCATCCATAGTTATTAGACTATTATTGACTATGTTCCCTATGCTGTACTTTACATCCCCATGACTGTTCTGTAACCACCAGCTTGTCCCTCTTAATCCCTTCACCTTTTTCACCCAGTTCCCCCAAGTCTCCTCCCATCTGGCAGCCACCAAAATGTTCTTTGTGTCTATGAGTCTGTTTCTGTTCTGCTTCTTTATTTTGTTTTTTAGATTTTAATTCTGGTAGATACATATTATTGACATATTATTGTTCATTTCTTAATCTTTTTTTATTCTTCTTCTTAAAGAAGACCCTTTAACATTTCATGTAACACTGGTTTAGTGTTGACGAACTCCTTTAGCTTTTTCTTGTCTGGGAAGCTCTTTATCTGTCCTTTAATTCTAAATGACAGTTTTTCTAGGTAGAGTAATCTTGGTTGTAGGTCCTTGCTTTTCATCATTTTAAATATTTCTGGCCAATCCTTTCTGGCCTGAAAAGTTTCTGTTGCAAAATCAGCTGACAGGCTTATAGGAGCTCCCTGGTAGAGAACTAATTGTTTTTCCCTTACTGCTTTTAAGACTCTGTCTTTGTTTTTAACCTTTTACATTTTAATTATAATGTGTCTTGGGTGGGCCTCTTTAGGTTTATCCTGTTTGGGACACTGTGCTTCTTGAACTTGTAAGTCTATTTTCTTCACCACGTTAGTGAATTTTTCTGTCATTATTTTTTTAAATAGGTTTTCCAATTTTTGCTCTCTCTCTTCTCCTTCTGGCATTGCCATGGTGCAAATGTTGGTAAACTTGGAAGTTTTCTCAGAGGCTGCTTACACTACCCTCATTTAAAAAAAATTTTTTTAATTGATTTTTAGAGAGAGAGGAAGGGAGAGAGAGAGGAACATCAATTTGCTCTACTTATTTATGCATTCATTGGTTGATTCTTTAACTTTTTTTTTTTTATTCATTTTAGAGAGGAGAGGGAGAGACAGAGAGAGAGAGAGAGAGAGAGAAGGGGGGAGGAGCTGGAAGCATCAACTCCCATATGTGCCTTGACCAGGCAAGCCCAGGGTTTTGAACCGGTGACCTCAGCATTTCCAGGTCGATGCTTTATCCACTGCGCCACCACAGGTCAGGCTCTCTTTAACTTTTTTTTTTATTTTTTATTTTTATTTTGAGAGAGAGAAGCATCATTCACACTTGCTTTCTCTTTAGTTGTATATTGAGCTTCTCATACGTGCCTTGACTGGAGCCCTGCCAGTGTCCCATTGCTCAAGCCGACAACCCTGGCTTTTCATGAGAGCAACCTTTTGACTCTAAGCTAGTGACCTTTGGGATCATGTGAATGATTCCCCTGCTCAGAGCCAGTAACCTCCGGGTGTCTAACCAGTGACCTCAGCATTCTGGGTCAATACTATATCCACTGCACCACCAGTGCTCAGGCCATTGGTTGATTCTTTTTTTTTTTTCTTTTAATTTTTTTAAAAATTTTATTCATTTTTAGAGAGGAGAGAGGGAGAGAGAGAGACAGGGAGAGAGAGGAGAGAGAGAGACAGAGAGAGAGAGGAGAGGAGAGGAGCTGGAAGCATCAACTCCCCTATGTGCCTTGACCAGGCAAGCCCAGGGTTTTGAACCGGCGACCTCAGCATTTCCAGGTCGATGCTTTATCCAATGCGCCACCACAGGTCAGGCCTTGGTTGATTCTTATATGTGCCCTAACCTGGGATTGAACCTTTAACCTTGGTGTAGCAGAACTACGCTCTAACTAACTGACCTTCCAGGCCAGGGTCTATTCTCTTTCTTTTGGATTTTTTTTTTTTTCTGCTCTGATTGGGTGTTTTTTGCTTCCTTATATTACAAATCACTGATTTCTCAGCTTCATCTATTCTGTTGGCCCCTATAAATTATTCTTCATTTCAGTTAATGTATCCTTCATTTCTGACTGGTCTTTTTTTATGTCGTTGATGTTCTCACTAAATTCATTGAGCATCCTCGTAACCATTGTTTTGAACTCTGTATCTTACAGATTGTCTCCATTTTGTTCTTTTTCTGGAGTTTTGTTCTGTTCTTTGATTTGGGACATGTTCTTTGTCGCCTCGTTTTGGCAGCTTCCCTGTGTTTGTTTCTGTTTATTAGGTAGAGCTGCTATATCTCCTGGGCTTGGTAGTGTGGCCTAATGTAGTAGGTGTTCTATAGGGTCCAGAGGCACAATTCTCCCCAAACCCCATGCTGGGCACTCAAGGTGCACCCCACCCATGTGGGCTGTGTATGTCCGCCTCTTATACTTGAGCCTTGATTGCTGTTGGCATGTCAGTGAGGGGAATTTACCCCTAGAGTGATCAGGTGCGAGGATTGGCTGAGATCACCAACCTCCAGCCCCGTGGAGGATCAGCTGTGCAGGGGCCCACTCCGCAGAGCAGGACTTACTTGAGTGAATCTGCCCCTTGAGTTTGTTGCTTCTGGAAATAATTAGGTAGTGATGCTTTGATGTAGTCTGAAGCTGTCCACTGAGTGTGCTGTCTCTGGAGCCTCCAAGAAGGTGCAGGCCAAGGTCAGCCACCACCTGTGTTCTGCCCAGGGCCATCGGCAGGAGCTACACAGCGATTTGCAGATGGCTTCTACTTTTGCTGGGCTTAAAGTGCCAAGATAAGGCCAAGCTGTGAACCAAAGCCGGCTGCTGCTAGTTCTGGGCCAAGGGCCACTTAGCGAGAAGTACTGGGCACAGTGAGGCTGGATGCTGCTGCTTTGAGAGATTTTTGGAAATTCTGAAGCATGAGCTTTGACAAGCCATTCATATGGAAAAGCCACTGGAGACTTAGCTTGTGTGAGCCTAACAGTTGGGTGGGGTGGGGCCTCAGGGAATCACCAAGGCAGGAGCCAGGCTGCTAGAGTCTCTGATATGGTGACTGCTTGTGGGCACTGAAGGTGAGGGCTCATCAAAGGAACAGTGGCCTCTGCCAGCACTTCTCTCTGACAAAAAGCTGCCCGCCCCCAGCTTTCATCCTCATGCCAGACAATTCAGTTCTTCCCTATATTCCCTGGTGCCTTTTCAGCTGCTGCCTAAGTGCTGGAACTCAGAGATAGTGAGTCCAAGTAAGTTCATGCATGCCCCCCCCCCTTTTTTGTGACAGAGACAGAGAGAGGGACAGATGGGGACAGACAGACAGGAAGGGGGATAAATGAGAAACATCAATTCTTTGTTGTGGCACTTTAGTTGTTCATTGATTGCATTCTCATATGTGCCTTGACCAGAGAGCTACAGCAGAGCAAGTGACCCCTTGCTCAAGTCAGTGACCTTGGGCTTCAAGCCAGCAACCTTTGGGCTCAAGCTATAGACCACAGGGTCATGTCTGTTATCCCACGCTCCAGCCAACAACCCTACGCTCAAGCAGCGACCTCAGGGTTTCGAACCTGCGTCCTCTGTGTCCTGGTCTGACACTCTATCCACTGTGCCACCACCTGGTCAGCTATGCACGGGGCCCTTTAAGAGGAATTGTCTAAGATTCCAGCAGCCTCAGTTTCCACTGGTTTTTATAGCCAGTAATAGGGTCTTCTCTTCCTGGCACTGGAATCCAGGGCAAGAAGGGGCAGCTAGAGTGGGGCTGGTACCTCTCGCTCCTCAGGGTGACCTCCACAGCCTAGGTATCTCTCCCAATTTTAAGCCGCGATACATGGGACAAGCCCTTTCCACATCGCTACCCCTCCTGTCAGTCTCTACATGGCTTCTTCTTTAATTGCCTAGTTGTAGAACTTCCATTCAACCAGATTTCAAGTGGTTCTGAATGATTGTTCTGTAGTTTCGTTGTAATTCTGATGTAGTTGTGGGAGGAGGCGAGGACTACATTTACCTTCACCGCCATCTTGACTGGAAGTCTGTGTAAAGCCCTTCTAAGAAGACCCCAGAGCACTCTTCCAGCCTTTCTTTCCCTGATTTTATTCCCAGGTTTTTTCTTCTCTTCAGCTTCACCAAACTTAGTTTTATTTTATTATATTTATTTATTATTTTTTTCTGAAGCTAGAAACAGGGAGAGACAGTCAGACAGACTCCCACATGCGCCCGACCGGGATCCACCCGGCACGCCCACCAGGGGCGACGCTCTGCCCACCAGGGGGCGATGCTCTGCCCCTCTGGGGCGTCGCTCTGCCGCGACCAGAGCCACTCTAGCGCCTGGGGCAGAGGCCAAGGAGCCATCCCCAGCGCCCGGGCCATCTTTGCTCCAATGGAGCCTGGCTGCAGGAGGGGAAGAGAGAGACAGAGAGGAAGCGGGTGTGTGGAGAAGCAAATGGGCGCTTCTCCTTTGTTCCCTGGCTGAGAATCGAACCCGGGTCCCCCACACGCCAGGCCAACGCTCCACCGCTGAGCCAACCGGCCAGGGCCAGTTTTATTATTTTAACACATCAAGCTTTTTCTTATATAGTTGATGCTTCTATTCACAGATTCAGGTTGGTTTTTTTTAGTTCACCTACTTATGAAAATTTATTTGTAATACCAGCCCTGGCCTGTTGGCTCAGCGGTAGAGTGTTGGACCGGTATATGGAAATCCTGGATTTGATTCCTGGCCGGGGCACACAGGAGAAGTGCCCATCTCCTTCTCTGCCCTTCCTCCTCTCCTTTCTCTCTCTCTGTTTCTCCACACTTCCCTCTCCTTTCTCTCTGTCTCTCTCTTCCCCTCCCGCAGCCAAGGCTCCACTGGGGCAAAGTTGGCCCAGGCGCTGAGGATGGCTCCATGGCCTCTGCTTCAGGTGCTAGAATGGCTCTGATTGCAGTGGAGCAACACCCCAGAGGGGCTGAGCATTGCCCCCTGGTGGGCATGCCAGGTGGATCCCAGTCAGTCTCCCCCGCTTCTCACTTCGGGGGGGGGGGGGATTTATTTGTAATTCCAAAATCAGTATTCGCAGTGTTTTCATGGTCAGTCAAACATGCACATGTGCAGAGCACTGAAAATTGGAGTAACCCACACACACAAGTTCCCAGCTGTGGCAGAACAAAGGCACGCTCTCCCTTCCTGTTTCAGCTCTCACACTGTAAACCAGTGAGCTTCATCCTTCTATTTAATGCCATGTGTTTTTATGGTGATTTTGCTATTTAAAATGCCCCCCAAGTGCAGTGTTGAAGTTCTATCTGGTGTTCTAAATGTAAGAAGATTGTATTGTGCCTTCTAGAGAAAATACATGTATTAGAGAAGCTACATTCAGACCTGAGTTATAATGCCCCAAGTTCATTGTTAATGAATCAACAATGTATGTTAAATATATACCAAATAAGGTGTGTTTACACAGAAATAGACATAATATAAGATTATGTATTGATTGATTGACAAAAAATACTGTGACCAGAGGCTTGCAGGAATCTAACCCTGTATTTCTTCTAGTAACTCAGTATCCATGGTAACTTTATAACCTTAACTTTTGTAAACAATGAGAGTCGAACACATTTTATGAGGCCAACTTAACCCTGATACCAAAACCTGGCAAGGACAACACAAAAAAAGAAAACTACAGACAAATAATATCTCTAATGAATACAGATGTAAAAATCCGAAACAATACTAGCATTCAAGTACAACACGTAAAAAAATAATACATGATGATTCCAGGAGCACAAAGATGGTTCAATATATGGAAATTGATCAGTGTTATACACCACATCAACAAAACAAGGAACAAAAATCATATGATCGTATCAATAGATGCAGAAAAGGCATTCGATAAGATACAATATCCCATTATGTTTAAAACACTCAATAATATCGGAATAGAAGGAAAGTACCTCAACATTATAAAGGCCATATATGACTAACTATCAGCTAATATCATACTAAATGGTGAAACAATGAAAGCTTTTCCACTAAAATCAGGCACAAGATGAGGTTGCCTACTTTCCTCCACTCTTATTCAACATAGTTCTGTGAATTTTAGCCAGAGCAATCAGGCAAGAGAAAGAAAAAAGGCACCCATATTGGGAAAGAAGAAGTAAAGGTATCACATTTTTCAGATAACATGATCCTGTATATAGAAAACCCCAGCCTGACCTGTGGTGGCGCAGTGGATAAAGTATCAACTTGGAATGCTGAGGTTGCCGGTTCAAAACCCTGGGCTTGCCTGGTCAAGGCACATATGGGAATTGATGCTTCCTGCTCCTCCCCCTTCTCTCTCTCCCTCTCTCTCTCCCCTCTCTAAAATGAATAAATAAAGTCTTTAAAAGTTTTTTAAAAAGAAAACCCCAAAGACTCCACCAGAAAACTATTAGAAACAATAGACAAATACAGTAAAGTTGCAGGATCAATATACAAAAGTCTATTGCTTTCCTATATGCCAACAACAAAACTTCAGAAAATGAACTGAAAAAAAAATTCCTTTTACAATTGCAACAAAAAAATATAAAATATCTAGGAATAAACTTAACAAAGGATGTGAAGGACCTGTATACTGAAAACTATAAAACATTGAAAGAAATTGAAAAGACACAATGAAATGGAAAAATATTCCATGTTCCTGGATTAGAAGAATGAACATAGTTAAAATGGCCTTATTACCCAAAGCAATATACAAATTTAATGCAATCCCTATCAAAACCCCAATGACATTTTTTTTTTTACAGAGACAGAGAGAGAGTCAGAGAGAGGGATAGACAGGGACAGACAGGAACAGAGAGAGATGAGAAGCATCAATCATCAGTTTTTCATTGCAACACCTTAGTTGTTCATTGATTGATTTCTTATATGTGCCTTGACTGTGGGCCTTCAGCAGACCGAGTAACCCCTTACTCAAGCCAGTGACCTTGGGTCCAAGCTGATGAGCTTTGCTCAAACCAGATGAGCCTGCACTCAAGCTGGTAACCTCAAAGTCTTGAACCTGGGTCTTCCACATCCCAGTCCGACGCTCTATCCACTATGCCACCGCCTGGTCAGGCCCCAATGACATTTTTTAAAAAATAGAACAAAAAATCACCAGGTTTGTATGGAACCATAAGAAAACCCAAATAGCCAAAGCAATCCTGAGGAAAAAGAATGAAGCCAGAGGTATTACACTACCTGACTTCAAATTATATTGTAGAGCCATGATAATTAAAACAGCATGGTGTTGACAGAAAAACAGACATACAGACCAATGAGACAGAATCGAGAGCCCAGAAATAAATCCACATATATATGGGCAAATTATCTTCAACAAAGGAAACAAAATACACAATGGAGAAAAGAAATTCTAAAGCCACATGCAAAAGAATAAAACTTGACTACAGTTTGTTTCCCTGCACAAAAATTAATTCAAAATGGATCAAAGACCTAAATATAAGATCTGAAACAATAAATTACATAGAAGAAAACATAGGTACAAAACTCATGGACCTTGGCCATAGAGAACAATTTATGAATTTGGCCCCAAAGGCAAGGGAAGTAAAGGCAAAAATAAATGAATGGAACTACATCAAACTAGAAAGTTTCTGCAGAGCAAAAGAAACTGACAACAAAACAAATAGGCAGCCAACTAAATGGGAGATATTTGCAAACAACAGCTCCAATAAGGGGTTAATATCCAAAATATATGAATAACTCACAAAGCTTAGCAACAAAAAGCAAATAATCCAATTAAAAAATGGGGAGAGGGCCTGACCAGGCGGTGTTACAGTGGATAGAGTGTTGGACTGGGATGCAGAAAACCCAGGTGTGAAACCCAGAGTTTGCCGGCTTGAGTGCGGACTCATCTGGCTTGTGTGCAGGCTTATTAGCTTGAGCGCGGGGTCACCGGCTTGAGCATGGAATCATAGACATGACCCCATGATTGCTGGCTTGAGCCCAGGTCACTGGTTTGAAGCCCAAGGTTGCTGGCTTGAGTCCAAGGTCACTGGCTTGAGTAAGAGGTCACTTACTCTGTTGTAACCCCCCAGGTCAAAGTACATATGAGAAAGCAATCAATGAACAACTAAGGAGCCACAACGAAGAATTGATGCTTCTCATCTCTCTCCCTTCCTGTCTGTCCCTGTCTCTCTCACCAAAAAAAAAAAAAGAGAGGACCTGAACAGTCACGTCTACCAAGAGGACATACAAATGGCCAACAGATATATGAAAAGATGCTCATCTTCATTAGCTATTTGAGAAATGCAAGTCAAAACTACAATGAGATACCAACACACACCTGTTAGATTGGCTGTTATTAACAAAACAGGTGGTAAAAAGTGTTACAGAGGCTGTGGAGAAAAAGGAACCCTCATTCACTGCTGGTGGGAATGTAAATTAGTACAACCATTATGGAAGAAAGTATGGTGTTTCCTCAAAAAGTTAAGAATAGAATTACCATATGACCCAGCAATGCCTCTACTGGGTATATACCCCCCAAATTCAAAAACACTGGTATGTAATGACACATGCACTCCCATGTTCATAGCAGCATTATTCAGAGCAGCCACGACATGGAAACAACCAGTGTTTCTTGATAGATGATTGGATAAAAAAGATGTGTACAGATATACAGTGAAATACTACTCAGCCATAAGAAATGATGACAGTGTCGTTTATGACAACATGGATGGATCTTGATAATATTATACTGAGTGAAATAAGTAAATCAGAAAAAAACTAAGAACTGTTATGATTTCACACATAGGTGGTATATAAAACTGAGACTCATGGACATAGATCAAAGTGAAGTGATTTCCAGGGGGAAGAGGGTGTGGGGGGAGGAGGATAGGATCAGGGGTGGGGGAAGGGTGTAAAGAGGGACAGATATAAGGTGATGGAAAATTATTTGACTATGGGTGATGGATACACAACATAATCAAGAGTTCAAGCGCTATAGAAATCTTTACCTGAAACCTGTGTACTCTTATTGATTAATGTCACCTTATTAAATTTAATTTACTAAATAAATTTTTCTTTTTTTGTGTTTGACAGAGACATAGAGAGGGACAGACAGGGACAGACAGACAAGAAGGGGAGAGATGAGAAGCATCAATTCTTCATTGCAGCTCATTAGTTTCCTTAGTTCATTGTTGGGCAGATAAAATATATTATGCTCACTTTGTTAAAGATGGCGCTGCCCACGTGGAAGCCCGTCACCCAGGTGATAATATTATTTGCCCTTCTTGCTTGGGATGGGTGTGATTATGTTAATATGTGTTGGGGGAGGGCTTTCGTGCCAAATGGTTTTAAAAGGAAGAGAGATCATGTTGTTCCAAGAGAAGAGTGATTACGTTCTAGGAGGGGCCCATGCTGTAGGAGAGCAGAGAAAGGCCACGTGGAGGAGGCCAGGAGAAGCAGCCAAGATGGTGGAGTGCTGAAGGAAAAGCCAGTTTGTGCAGAGTTTGTGCAGAAAGAAGGAGATAAAAAACAGAGGTGAATAAGGCTGGTGAGGTTAGAAACCTTAGATTCTAGGAAACTCGGATAAGTCAGTAGCTTTGTGAGCACTGAATGAGTGGGTTTTGAGCCCAGTGTGTGTTTTTACTTGCCTGCTGGGTGCAAGCTAGGATTAAAGGTATTGGCTCACCAGTTCCTGACTCCATTGTTTCATTACCAACTGTCCGAATTCAGTGCGAATCTGCATGGGCCAGGCGGCTGTGATGATGGCTGTGGCTACTGGCTTTACATTCACTGATTGCTTTCTCATATGTGCCTTGACCTGGGGGGAGCCACAGCAGAGCAAGTGACCCCTTGCTCAAGCCAGTGACCTTGGACTAAAGCCAGCAACCTTGAGCTTCAAGCCAGCGACCTTTGGTCTCAAGCCAGTGATCATGGGCTGATGCCTATGATCCCACGCTCACACTAGCGACCCTGCACTCAAGCTGTTGAACCCACACTCAAGCCGGCGTCCTCGGGGTTTCGAAACTGGGTCATCCAGGTCCCAGTCCTATGCTCTATCCACTGCATCACCACCTGGTCAGGCCTAAATAAATTTTTTTAAAAAGAACAATGAATCAGCTGTACTCATATTATTCTTGTGTCCCTAAAAATTTCCCTTCCAGCATTATTTCTTCAACCATCAAAGCTCCTCTCATCCTTCCAGACCCAGTCCACGTGTCACCTGTACTATTCAGTTTTCCCTGACTGCTCCCAAGCAGGGTGGTCTCTCTTCATACCACTGTTAGAGCAATGACCTCAGTGTACTGAGTTACCTGTGTTCTGGACGTGACTCCTTTCCATAGATCTTGAGGTCCTAAAGAACCCAGCACTAATAGATTGTTAAATGTTGAGTGAATGATTAGAAGGTGGGAGGGAGGAAATGCAGTGGGGATATGGAGAGGGTGGAGTAAATACTAATGGAAATGAAATTGAACGTGAAGGTAACAGAATGTGGATTGACTAATGAATGTGACAAGCACATGGAAAGGACCCTTGAGTTACTCTTGTGGTAACAAACTGGTTCTGAGTCTTTGTTGGGCAGATAAAATGTATTATGCTCACTTTGTTAAAGAGGCCGTTGCCCAGGTGATATTAATGTGTGTTGGGGTGGGCTAAAGGCAGGCAGAATCCTTGTAGCCTGGGGCTTGGTTTTGGGATTAAGCCTTTCCTACCCTTTTTGGTGTAAGGTGGTACAATCCTATCATGCCTCAGAGAAGTGACTTTGTATTAAGAGACTTCCCTGTTATGTATATTGGATTAAGGGTTTGGATTTCTACACTATAAAATGGGAACGGAGCGGGAGTTTGGCTCTGGGTTCCTGAGGTTAGCATGAGAGAGCAGAGAAAGTAGAGCCAGCAGCGGAAGGAGGCCACGTGGAGTAGGCCAGGAGAAGCAGCCAAGATGGCGGAGTACTGAGTGAGATGCCAGTCTGTGTAGAGTTTGTATCTGGGATAAGGAAGGAGATGGGGAACTGAGGAGAATAAGGTTGGTGAGCTAGAAACCTTTGATTCTAGGAAACTCGGATAAGTCAGTGGCTTTGTGAGCACTGAATGTGATTGGGTTTTGGAGCCCAGTGTATGTTTTTACTTGCCCGCTGGGTGCAAGGTAGGATTAAAGGTTATGGCCCACCAATTTTTGGCTCCATGGTTTCTTTACCGACTGTCCGAATTCAATGCGAACCTGCATGGGCCAGGCTGCTGTGATGGTGGCCCTGGCCCTGCCTGCTGGCTTTACAGTCTTACTATAGGACACATGCTTAAAACCTGTGTTGATTAGATAATGGCCTAAATTACCTAATTTAGAGAAGAGTTTAGTCACCTAAGACAACAGGGGAGACCCTAGCTTCAGGATCAACTTGTTTTAGAACTCACATTTTATCAGGAGCCATCTTTTTAACTTTGCTCCTTCTGGGTTGGCTGGTCTCAGACTCCAAATGTTGGTCCTTGCAACTTCAGGCTCTTATTACCACAGCCTTCTGTCCAGTGAGTGCAAGAGCCCCTTTGAGGAACATAAACAAAAGTCCTAGAGTTGAATCTTAATGGTTGAGCTAGCTTGGATCACCTGTCCATTTGTTGAACCAATCACTGGATGAAATGCATTAATTGGCTTAATTTAGGCTCCCATGATTTTACACACACACTCCTGGCAAAGCCTAGAGTTGGCTTCAGTGTCACATAAAATACACAAGGTTTTCCAAGTGATCTTGTGTTTATAGTATCTGTGTACCATCTTATCCAGGATAGAGATGGTTAAGAATCCTGGAAGTGTTACATTAGCAGATCATCTGATTGGGTGGTTTCATTTGTTTTTAACAAAAAAGGGAGCAAATAGAACATGTACCAAGCACTGTACTAAAGTCTGGAGATAAAAATGCCCCTGACCACAGAATGTAGCAGTCTTGTGGTAAAATAAAGTTCATTCTGTGCCCTAGGAACAAATAAGGTTCACTAGAGTCCGAGAGAAACTTTATTACTCAGATGAATGAGTCAGGAGCATATATATAATTATGCTGCCCTCTCTTAGGGGATTTGGATTTAAGTGGAAATAATTTTGGACTAGGAGCTGAGGCCTAGATTTTAAGCGGTCTATTGCCGTCACCAAATAATGGTGAACTTGACCTTTTATAAACTCTGTGTTCAGTGTTTCTCAAAATGTAGTCAGTAGTGATCTACATTAACTTGTCCTCGAGTTCTTTCTGGACCCTATCTCTGACCCACTGGACCAGAAGATCTGGGGCTTTGATCTCTGCAAATTGTTTAACTTCAACGAACCTCATTTTTCTCATTTATAAAAAGGGGATCATATTTGCCTTGCAGCATTGGTGTGAGGATTAAATGTGTTAATGGATAAAAAGCACCTGACATGTAGTGGGAGCTCAGCAGATGCCATTCTTGCCTCCCTCAGTATAAAATCACTGTGGTCCACAGTAGTTACAGGATTCCTAGAGGAAGGATAGCAGGAAGCCCTTCCTCACTCAGGAAGTGTTTTTCCAGAAATGTATGACTGTTACATGACCCACTGGACTCCCTTACTGTTTATTTTTAAGTGTTATGGGACATCAGACTGGCCTAGCATACTTCATGCTGCAATGCATTGGGATATAGTTGTATACATCATACATTCAAAAATCAGATCAAATTCTCTGTTTTTGTGATTGTTTGAGCTGGAACTCGAACCACATCACCACCTGGAATTTTCACTAAGAGAAAGGTTAGTGTGAGTGAGTGTGTAGGTGTGTGTTTTCTTGGAGAATTCTTTTTATTTTTTTTTTTTGTTGTTGTTTTGTTTTTTTTTGTATTTTTCTGAAGCTGGAAACGGGGAGAGACAGTCAGACAGACTCCCGCATGCGCCCGACCGGGATCCACCCGGCACGCCCACCAGGGGACGACGCTCTGCCCCTCTGGGGCGTCGCTCTGCCGCGACCAGAGCCACTCTAGCGCCTGGGGCAGAGGCCAAGGAGCCATCCCCAGCGCCCGGGCCATCTTTGCTCCAATGGAGCCTTGGCTGCGGGAGGGGAAGAGAGAGACAGAGAGGAAGGAGGGGGGCGTGGAGAAGCAAATGGGCGCTTCTCCTATGTGCCCTGGCCGGGAATCGAACCCGGGTCCCCCACACGCCAGGCCGACGCTCTACTGCTGAGCCAACCGGCCAGGGCCGGAGAATTCTTTTTATATAAAGCAGAGAGCTTTTGAAGATACAAGTAATAACGTTTTAAATATCCCTGACTAAGCAGTTCAGTTTACTGATAACTTGTGAGCTCAGTTAGATTCTGATTAGCTAACTATAATCCTCACTTGACAGAATTCTCCTAGTTTGTTGGCAGCTTTTAGCTCTACCCTCATCAGAAAGAGGGAAGTTAAAAGGACACGCCCTTTTCTAGGAGTTACACAAAACTCTCTTCCAAGAAATGTCTTGACCTTTCTACAACTTGAGCCACAAGGCATGGGACACTTGTTATCTGGAAAGATGGTTTGAGGCTCTGAAAAGTGCTTAGTCATCAAAGTTCTGTTATCTTTGGTATAATACCTAAGGCAGGACAGAAGATTCTGGAGTTTTAGAAATATTTTCAACTGCCAAGGCTGAAACTAAAAGGGGGTTCTGGTTAATATTTGGTTATTTAGTAAAACACACCCCTCTGTTCCAATAATCTGAGAAATCCAATTAAATGAAGTATTACCATATTCGATTTTCTTGGTTAAAAATACATTAGGCTGTCAAGGTTGGAAGAGACCTTAGTCCCTTGTCTGTCTGCTGATCTATTATTTAAGCCCTTTCTTCAGTCTCTTTCCCCACTCCTAGCCTAGGCCAGGGGTCAGCAGGCAAATCTTACCCATCATCACCTCTTTTTTTTTTTTTTTTTTGTATTTTTCTGAAGCTGGAAACAGGGAGAGAGAGTCAGACGACAGACTCCCGCATGGGCCCGACCGGGATCCACCCGGCACGCCCACCAGGGGGTGACGCTCTGCCCACCAGGGAGCGATGCTCTGCCCCTCCAGGGCGTCGCTCTGTTGCAACCAGAGCCACTCTAGTGCCTGGGGCAGAGGCCAAGGAGCCATCCCCAGCGCCCGGGCCATCTTTGCTCCAATGGAGCCTTGGCTGCGGGAGGGGAAGAGAGAGACAAAGAGGAAGGAGAGGGGGAGGGGTGGAGAAGCAGATGGGCGCTTCTCCTGTGTGCCCTGGCCGGGAATTGAACCCAGGACTTCTGCACGCCAGGCCGACGCTCTACCACTGAGCCAACCGGCCAGGGCCCATCACCTCTTTTAATAAATAGTTTTATTGGAACACAGCCACTGCCGTTTGCTTACAAATTGTCTGAGGCTTCTTCCATGCCACTATAGATTTGGGTAGTTGTGACAGATTCTGTGGCCTACGAAACCTGAAATATTTACTCTTCATCCTCTACAGAGAAAGTTTGCTGACCCCTAGCCTAGGCTATCTCCTCTTTAGTATCTCCAGTGATTAAGAGTTTTTCAGTTTCCAAGGCACTGACTTTAGACCACTCTTTCAGATTTTTATTTATTTATTTATTTTTTAGTGAGAGGAGGGGAGATAATGAAACAGACTCCTGAACGCTCCCCTAACTGGGATCCCTGTGGCAACCCCTGTCTGAGGCCGATGCTTGAATCAACCGAGTTATCCTCAGCACCTGAGGCCAATGCACTCCAATAGATCTATCCTCAGTGCCTGGGCCAGTGCTCGAACCAAACAAGCCACTGGCTATGGGAGGGGAAGAGGGAGAGAAGGGTGAGAGGAGCAGATGGTGGAGAAGCAGATGGTCACTTCTTTTGTGTGCCCTGACTAGGAATCAAACCCAAGACATCCATACACCAGGCTGACACTCCAGCTACTGAGCAAACCAGCCAGGGCTTAGAAGATTGTTCTTATACTGAGCCAAAATCTGCGAGTCTGTAGCATGCCCATGTTGGCACAAGTTCAACTTTAGTATGTGGATTCTATCAATATAAATCAAATTGCTCTTCCTTTTGTCAGTTCCTTCTATCTTAGGACACAACATGACTCCAGGCAGAAGCTCACTGAGTTCTGGTGCCATAAGATTTCACATGCTTTCATCACCACCTGAACGGAACGTAACACTGCCATGTGATCAACACTCCAATGTACAGTTAAATTGGGGTACACCTGAGTTTTCTAGGTGCCAAGAGCAACAGGTAGAATCATGACCTCATTCTACATGCTTGGGACCTTGTAATCTAATCCAGACAACAGAGACAGGTTCATGTGGGACATGTACTGTCTACTCATCAGCTAGAAGTGATGCAGCTTCCGGGCCGTATGTACCCATGGTGCATGTCTGTGGTCTGGGTGCTTGTGAAATGGTTTGTTTTTGACTGGCTTTGGATACAAAAGGAAAACAGTCACTTCTGTTTCATCAGAGAAGGTGGTTGCGTTCTTTTAATCTAGACACAAATAGAAGGTTCTAACTCTAAATCCCTATGCAGTGTACTTCTGTAAGCCCCATTGTTGAGTAATGTCTTTGCCCTGTTCTTTCACTGTTACAGGCTATTGTAACAGCTTATTAAATAGTTTTCCTGCCTCTTAATTTTCCTTTCCCTGGTTGGTCTTCCTCATTCTTCAATGAAGAGCACAGCAAACCTTGTCATTTCTCTGTTGGTCTGTGCTCTTCAGTGGCTCCCCACTACCAATAAAGGAAAGATGAAACTTCTTAGGATGGCACCTAGGCTTTCCAGGACCATCAAACTCTTCTATTCCTCCTTGTCTACTGTTGGTCAAATAAGTTTGTAAATATGATATATATGTTTGCTCGCTTATAGTTTGCATTGGGTGTGGGGGACAGGCTGTAAACAGGTAGGGTCATTATAGCCTAAGGCTTAGCTTTAAGACTAAGCCTTTCCCACCCTTTTAATACTAAGATCTTTTCAAAACTAAGCTTTTCCCCACACCCTTGACTGTTGCATGATGTGTGGTGGTGCACTCTCATGAAGAATCCCATTATGCCTCAGATAAGTGACTTTGTATCAGAGACTTCCTTGTTTGTATATTGAATTAAAGGTTTTGATTTCTACACTATAAAATGGGGCAGAGGAGCCCATGCTGGAGAAGAGCAGAGAAAGGCCATGTGGAGGAGAGGAGAGGCAGCCAAGATGGTGGAGTGCTGAAGGAGAAGCCAGTTTGTGCAGAGAGAAGGAGATGGGGAACAGAGGTGAATGAGGCTGGTGAGGTTAGAAACCTTTGATTCTAGGAAACTCAGATAAGTCAGTGGCTTTGGGAGCCCTGAGTGGAAAGGGAAGTGTTTTCCCACTGTGTGTATTTGTTGCCCTCCGGGTGCAAGCTGGGATTAAAACTAATGACCCATCAGTTCTTGGCTCCGTTGTTTCATTACAGTCTGTCCGAATCAAATGCGAACCTGCATGGGCCAGGCGGCTCTTGATGGTGGCTGCAGATACTGGCTTTACATCCACACTCCAAAGAAACATTCTCAGAACCTGTTTTGTTTTGCTTTTTAATTAATTTTAGGGGTGACATTAGTTAGTAAAATTAGGTAGGTTTTAAGTGTACAATTCTATAATACATCATCTGTGTATTGCATTGTGTGTTCACCACTCAAAGTCAAGTCTCCTGATGTCACCATGTATTTGACTCTTTTTACCTCTTCTACCCCTACACCCCTATTTCCCTCTGGTAAGCACCATACTGTTGTTTTAAAAAGGCCTTGCATTTTTCCATACCCAGTCCTCAGATATAATGTGTACTCTATACAAAAGGTCCTTTCCCCTTTCCTTTCCAAACCCATATATTAAACCCTATCTTCTTCATTTATGTTTATATTCGTATTTCTCTTTAGCCCCCCCCCCCAAGTTTGAATCCCTTTATCAGTGGTATATTAGCATATTGTGTTTCCTAATAACACATTGTGTCTCTTTTTATACTTCTGAAAAGCTGCCTTTTATTTTAGGGGTATATACAATGTCATAAACATTGTAAATGACTCAAAAGAAATGTTTGGGTCTTGCTTCTTTTCTTGATCCCTCAAAGAATTTAGCAGAATTTGCACTTGTTTTACTGAGCTCATTGATTCGGCGTGGGCAATGCAATAGCAGGAAGAGGTGAATGGAGAGATGATTTTGAATCTGAGAGCCTGAAAGAATAGTGATGTCTTTAACCAAGAAGCGGGACTCAGAGGAGTGCTAATGTGTGGTTTGGGGCAAGAAAAATGCCCCCCCCCAAAAAAAAGCCTCTTAGTGATGATGTATAATAGTAGAAAGAACACTGACTTTGAATATGGGAATCTTTTATCACAGTAACTCTCCTGCCGATCACATGATTTCAGAATGCCTTCGGGCAGCTTTAGATTCAGTAGCTGTGTACTTGGCACTTACTGTGCAGTTTGATCCTAGGTGCTTTTACATTGATTGGTTTTACTTAATTATCAAAGCAACATTATTAGTTTAGTATCTTTCCTCTTATATATATTTGGTTATTGAGGCTTAGAGAAGTTATGAAGTCTGTCCAAGTTTATAGAGCAAGAATTGGAGATATAATTTGGTCTCTAGCTTTTCTCATCACACTCAATGCAGACTATAAGCAAGCAAACATATATATCATATTTACAAACTTATTTGACCAACATTCTGCAATTGTTCCCCATAGTTTGAGTTTTTGTTGATATGAATTAATAGTGTTTCTTCTGCCTGGCTGGGTCATACCAGGGATTAGGCAAAAATTGATAACCTTTTTTCCATCTTCATATTATCTACCTGACATTTAAAAATGACTCTGTATAGTCCATTATTGAAACTAGAAAAAAAATGGTCTCAAGATGAGATATTTAAGTATAAGTATATCTGTGCTTTAATAGATATTTGGCTACTTTACTTATTTCAATAAGTAAGAGTACTTAGAACAGAAGGAAAGCCATGTGGAAGGTTCTGGGGAAGGGGAAGAGCTATGTTCTGAGAGCTCAAGATGGTGGAACATTGAGTGAAGGATGACATGGCAGCCTGACCAGGCAGTGGCGCAATGGATAGAGCATCAGACTGGGATGTGGAGGACCCAGGTTCAAGACCCTAAGGTTGCCAGCTTGAGTGCGGGCTCATCTGGTTTGAGCAAGGCTCACCAGCTTTAGCCCAAGGTCACTGGCTCAAGCAAGGTCACTCGCTCTGCTGTAGCCCCCCGGTCAGGGCACATATGAGAAATCAATCAATGAACAACTAAGGAGCCGCAACGAAGAATTGATGTTTCTCATCTCTCTCCCTTCCTGTCTGTCTGTCCCTATCTGTCCCTCTCTCTGACTCTCTCTGTCTCTGCCACAAAAAAATAAAAAATAAAATAAATGATGACATGGCAGGATAGCATCTGGGTATAAGCAAAACCTTAGAGAATTTAGAAAAGAAGGAGGCTTTTCAGACAGGGAAATTAAGTGTGTTGAGGTAAAAAAGCACCAGACGTGTTTAAGAAATAGTGAAAATACTACTTGGTTTAACTAGCAACAAGTTGGTTTGAATAATATGAGTCGAGTTGAGGTGGAAAGGTAGGTTTAAACTATATTATGAAGGCCTTAAATCTGAGCCATAGAACCCAAGGGTCCATCAGCAGATGGAATGGATAAACAAAGTGTGATATAGACACACAGTGGAATATTATTCAGCTTTCAAAGGGCACAAAATTATGACATATGCTATAGTACAGACACAGAAATGAAATAAACCAGTCACAAAAGAACAAATATTGTATTGTTTCACATATATGATTAGTGAAGATGTTCATAGAGACAGGAAGTAGAATGGTGGCTTCCAGGGCCTGGTCATGGGGGTAAAGAGGGAGGTCGTGTTTAACAGAGAATTTCAGTTGGGGAGGACGGAAAAGTTCTGGAGGAGGATGGTGTTGATGGCTGTACAACAGTGTAAATGGACTTAATGCCACAGAACTACACACTTACAATGGTATTTTATGTTATGTTGGTTTTACCACATTGAAAATAAATTTTAATTAAAAAAACTAAACCATAGAATTTAGACTTTGCTATACAGATGATGGGGAGCCATTACATTTTTAAATAGTTGGGAGTGACACGATCCGAGCTTTCTTTGCTCTAATTAAACTAGAAGCATTTATAAGTATTAAATTAGGATCACTAGTTAGGAAGCTATGACAGTAGTCCAGGCTATAAGTAACAAACACTTGAAGTATAGAGTATAGAAAGGCAGACAGGATATGGGCTATTATGACTAGTGTGTGATGAACATATTTGTACACGTATTTTGATGAATATATGTAGACAGTTATTTGGAATGTACCTAGGAGTAGAATTGTGAGGCCTTGGCATGTATGTTCAGCTTTACTAGATACTGCCTAAGTTTTTCAAAGTCATTATACCAACTTACACAGCTACCAACAGAGCGTGTTTCAGTTTCTCCATATCCTTCCCAGTACTTACTGCCAGTTGTTTGCACTGTAACCATTCTTGTGGTTGTGCAATGGTGTTAATTTGTACTTCTCTGGTGACTAATGTAGATGAATCTTTTTATATGCTTATTGCTGTTCTTTTGTGTAGAGCCCAAAGAAATCTTTTGCCCATTTTCCTATTGAGTGGTCTGCCTTTTCCTTGCTAATTTGTAGGAGTTTTTAATATGTTCTGAATAGGAGTCCTTCATTGGCTATATGCATTGCAAGTATCTCTTCTCACTGTCTTCTCTGGGCTTTTCCTTCTCTTAATGGTGCCTTTTGATAACCAGAGATTACATTTAATGTAGTACAGCTGATTACTCTTCTCTTGTATTAATACCTTGTGTGTATTCAAGAAATCTTTGCCTACCCCAAAGTCATGAAGGTATTTTTCTTTATTTTCTTCTGTATGGACTGTGGCCGCTGCTATCGTGGCCATGCCGGTTCTCATTGAATTCCGACAGGCAGTAAGAAACTGGAGCCAAAAAATGGTGGGCTATTTCTTTATTAAAGTCTCTCACCGGCTGACAAACAAACAGGAAGGGGAATACACTTCCCTTTCATTCAGGATTCCCAAAGCCCTGACGCTTTCTTCCGTTCCACCACCAGGAGAATCTTCTCCGGTTCCTCCTAGAGTCAAAGGCCTCACCAATCTCAGCGAAGCTCGCAAAGCCCCTCAGCTCCGGTTCCCCATCTGCACACCTTCTCTTCTGCAAAACTGGCTGGGGCCCACAAAGACCCCTCCTCCAGCAAACATTAGCAAAACAGTGACTCCTCTCAAGCAGGAATGCAATCCGCAATTTGCAATCAACTGCCCTGCTCCAAGGGCATCACACACGTGGCTGCCCAGTGCCACTTTTTAACAATAAAAGTGAGCAAACTCAAAAAAATACAAATTTTACAAAGTCATTTGCCCAACACTTTTAAGCGCTTTATAGTTTTATCTTTCACATTTGGGTTTATAATGATTTGAAATTAATTTCCACATCTGGTATGAAATAAGGATTAAGAATCTTTCTGTGGTTATCAAATTGACCTAATGCCACTTACTGAAAAGACAGTTCTTTTTTTCCACAGCACTGCAGTATCACCTTTTTCATAGATCAAGCAACCATGACTGCATGGATCTGTTTCTAGATTCTTGTGTTCTGTTGTTCAATTAGTCTATTAGGGTCTACTTTTAGTCTTCTAAATAGACGAGGCTTTCCTCCTATCGGTTACACTCACCTAGCCCTGGAAGTGGAAAGCAGAATGCCTTATTTATTGCAGCACAACAAATCACCCCAAAACTTTCTGGCTAAAAACCACAATAAATATTTCTTATTTAACCTGGTTTCTGTGAGTCAGGAATTCAGGAGCAGTTGAGGTGGGTGGACTCAGCTCAGGCTTGCTTTCTCACAAAATTGCAGTCTCTAGCTGCAGTCAGCTGAAGGCTGGACTGCAGCTGAAGGGCCAGCCCTCTGAAAACGGCTCGTTTTCACAGCCATGCTTCACAGGAGGCCTTGGTTCCTCCCACGTACATTCCTCCTTTGCACTGCTTACGTGTCCTTACAGCATGGCAGCTGATCCAAGAAAGAGCAAGCAGAAAGTTGCACTGTGTTTTTGTGACTTAGTCTTGGAAATCACATACTGTCATTTATGCAGTATCCCGCTGGTCATCCTTATTCAGTGGGACTACAGAAGGCTCTACTGTGTTGGGAAGTTAGATTTATTGGGGGCTATCTTGGAGGCTAGTTACTATACAGAAAAGCAGAAGATAGCTGGCACCTTATTTATATATTATTTTCTCTGGGACCTTTTGTTCCCCAAGACTGAGATTCATGTCTGCCTTTACAACCAAGATTTCCTAGAGCTGATATATAATCCATTAGGTTCAGAAATACTGGTGACTATTAGTTTTTTTCATTCACTTCCTTCCCGCTCAGGAGCCTGAACTCTAATGTTTATTCATATTTTTGCAATGTGATTCCTTAAGAACTCAACTCCATCCATGAGTGGAAAAAAGACAACTGTCTTTGGTTATAATCATTAACTAACTATTAACAACCTTTCTCTCTTCTTTTCTCAGAGAAATTGGTCATTCTTTATGAGTTTCTTGAAACATTTTCTATCTATGACCATTCTAATTCTCTTGGAGAGCAGTTTATTTTTTCTAATTAAACTTTTTATTTTGAGCTCATTTGAGATTGACAAGAGATTGTAAAAATAATACAGAGATCCATGTACCCTCTACCAGTTTCCCCGCAATGGTAACATCTTCCAGAACTGTATGACAACAATGGCACAGCAAGGATGTGGATATTGATACAGTCAAGATCCAAAACATTTCCATCACTGCAAGGATCTCTCAAACTATCCTTTATAGCAGGGGTCCCCAAACTACGGCCCGCGAGCCACATGCAGCCCCCTGAGGCCTTCTATCCGGCCCCCGCCGCACTTCAGAAGGGGCACCTCTTTCATTGGTGGTCAGTGAGAGGAGCCTAGTTCCTATTGAAATACTGGTCAGTTTGTTGATTTAAATTTACTTGGTCTTTATTTTAAATATTGTATTCCCATTTTGTTTTTGTTTGTTTTTTTACTTTAAAGTAAGATAAATGCAGTGTGCATAGGGATTTGTTCATAGTTTTTTTTTTTTTTATAGTCCGGCCCTCCAATGGTCTGAGGGACAGTGAACTGGCCCCCTGTGTAAAAAGTTTGGGGACCCCTGCTTTATAGCCACACCCACTTCTGTCCTACTCCAACCCTCCTCAGCCACTGACAACCACTAATCTGCTGTTCGTTCCTAAATTTTGTCATTTCAAGAATGTTATATAAGTGGAATCCTCTAACCTTTGGAGATTGACTTTGTTCACTCAGCATAATGCTCTGGAGATTCATTCAGGATTTTGCTTGTCATACTTTTCTTTCTTTTTGACTACTGAGAAGTATTCTGTAGCATAGATATACTAAGTTTATTTAACCATTCACCCATTGAAAGACATGTAGATTGTTCCATTTGGGGGCTATTGTAAATAAAACATACATAAACCTTCATGTATACATTATCATATGACTATTAATCTTCATTTCTCTGGAATAAATGTCCAGGAGTGCAATTGCTAGGTCATATACTTGTTGCATGTTTAGTTTTTTTAAGAAACTGCCAAGCTGTTTTCCAGTGTGATGCTATAATTTCAGATTCTCACCAGAAATGTTTGAATGACCCATTTTCTCTGCTGCATTGCTAGCATTTTGTCTTGTTAAAATTTTTGTATTATAACCATTTTAGTAGGTCTGTGAGAATATCTTATTTGATCTTAATGTGTGTTTCCCAAATGGCTAATGGCATTGTGTATCTTTGTATACATTTATTTGCCATGTATAATATATATCCTCTTCACTGAAATGTGTCTTCATGGTTTTTGCCAGTGTCCTGATTGGATTGTTTCCCTTTTTAAACTGTTGAGAATTTTTTATATATTCTAGATACTATCCTTTGTTGAATGCTTTGTTTGTAAATATTTCTTCCCGCTCTGTAGCTTCCAATCTCCTTAGCAAAGTCTTTTGCAGAGCAAAAGTTTTAAATTTCAATAAATTCTAATTTATAAGCTTTTCCTTTTATGGATATGCTTTTGCTCAAGTCTAAGAACTCTTTACCTAGTCTTAGATACCAAAGATTTCCTCCACTCTTTTTCTCAATGTTTTATAACTTTACATTTAAGTTCATGGTTTTTTAAAATCAGTTTTTATATAATGTGTGAGACTTAGATTAAGGTTCATTAGATTCATTTTATTTCCCCCCTGGATGCCCAGTTGCTTCAGCATCATTTCTTGAAAAGGCCATCTTTCTTCTACTGAATTGTTTTTTCATCTTTGTCAGAAATCTGTTGGGCATATTTGTGTGATTCTATTTCTAGGTTTTCTGTTCTGTTCCATTGTTCTATGTGTGTGTGCCCTTGTGCCAGTCATCTTGATTACTGTAACTGTATAATAACTATTGAAATCTGGTAGACTGATTTCTCCCTTTATCTTCTTTTCAAAATTGTCTTAGCTATTGTACTTTCTTTGCATTTTCACATGCATTTTAAAATATTTTTTTTTACATCTATAAAAATACTTTCTAGGATTTTGATAAAAATTGTGTTAAACTTGGACATCAATTTGAGGAGATATACTATGTTGTGTCTTCCAGTCCATGAACATGGTATATCTCTCCATATAGGGTTTAGGGGTTTTGTTTATTTCATTTCTCTTATAAGCACAGTATAGTTTTCAGCATACATGGTCTATACATATTTTGTTAGATTTACAACATGTTTTATTATTAAAAAGAGATTATAAGTGGAATTATATTTTTATTTTCTACGCTCATATATTCATTTGCTAGCATATAGAAGCAAATTGATTTCTTTTAATGTTCATTTTGTATACTATGACCTGCTGGGCTCACTTATTAGTCCCAGAAGTAAATTCCTTGGGATTTTTCTAAGTGGATAATCATGTCATCTATAAACAGGGACATTTTTTCCCCCTTCCAATTTGTATGCCATTCTTATCCATTTCTTGCTTTATTGCCCTGAGTAAAACTTTCATCACTATGTTAAATAAGAGTGATGAGAGCAGACATCGTGCGTTATTCCTGACCTTAAGGGGAAAGCGTTCAGTCTTTCAATACTAAGTATAATGTTGGTGTTGTTCTTTTGTTTATTTATTTTTTATCAAATTGAGGAAGCTCCCCCCTCTTCCTGATTTGTTTTATTTTGTTTTTTAATCATTAATGGGCATTGAATTTTGTCAAATATTTTTCCTCGTTTATTGATATGATCCCATGGCTTTTCTTCTTTAGCCTTATTAATATGATGGAATACTCTGATTGATTTTTGAATATTGAATCAGTTTTACACCCATGAAATAAACCTCACTTGGTCATAGTATATAATTATTTTTATACCTTGCTTAATTCTATTTGTATTTCACCATTAGGTCCATGATCCATTTTGAGTTAATTTTTGTAATAAATTTTGTATACATATAAGAGCAGTTCTGAAAAAGCTTTCTTCCTAATAACATATTCAGGACTCATATTCCCATATTCTTTTTGCACTATGTGTCAGTAGTCCAACAGCAATTTTTCATTTCTGCATCATAGGAAACTTTCAAGTCAAAGCTCCAAGATTCCCTTATAAATATTTATTATATGGTCACTGCACTTGCCAGAGTGAAGGGAACTGGATGCTAAAGACCTCCCGTCAGAGAGCATCACAGCATACCTCTGCCTTTGCTGTGATCCCCTTGCTGTCCTTTTCTCCTGCTTCCTGATGTGAAAGCTTACTTATATTTTTCAGTTGCATTTATTTTGTTAGGAAGAGAGGGAGGAAGGAAGGAAGGTAAGAAGGGAGGAAAGGGAGGAAGGGAGAAGCATAAATGAGGCCAGAGAGATTAGAAAGGTTCAGTGATCAAGAGAAGAGCCTTGCTTAGTAACATTTAGCAAATTCTTCCCATGAAATTCATAAGGGAATAGGAGGAGATGTTGTTCATAGTCTACTTATGAAGAAACAACAAATAAAAAATATCTGAATGTGATGTAAAAAGTGACATGCCATGAAAAGTACATAAAAAGTGTTATTAAGGTTCAGAGGAAGTAGAGGTCCATTTCTCCTAAGTGGGTCAGAGAAGTTGTCATTGGAGCTACACTCTTTGAAGTTGCTTTGTTCTGAATTGTTTGGTTTCAAAAAACTGCATGGGGTTGAAGAGATGCTATGGATGGGAATTTGGAACTGGACTAGACCGCCTTGCCTATTCTGTCATAAATCTTTTGGCATTTTATAGGCAGCCATTTATCAGCCTGTACCACTTATTTGGAAGTTGAACCTGACAGACTCCGATACTACCTGTGGAGAACACCTTTTTCTTACTTATGAGGGTGTCTCTGTGTATGTGCTTAGGCTTACATCTGCCCTCTGGAGATTTGGAGACAGCTCTGTCTACAGGGGCTAGTACTAAAGGGGAAATATCAACTGAACACAACCTAACTATTAACAATATCTTTTAAAAATGCACCTAACCGCCTGACCGGGCAGTGGCGCAGTGGATAGAGCGTCAGACTAGGATGCAGAGGACCCAGGTTCAAGACCCTGAGCTCGCCAGCTTGAGCACGGGCTCATCTGGTTTAAGCAAATCTCACCAGCTTGGACTCAAGGTCGCTGGCTCGAGCAAGGGGTTACTTGGTCTGCTGAAGGCCCATGGTCAAGGCCCATATGAGAAAGCAATTAATGAACAACTAAGGTGTCGCAACAAAAAACTGATGATTCATGCTTCTCATCTCTCTCTGTTCCTGTCTGTCTGTCCCTATCTATCCCTCTCTCTGACTCTCTCTCTGTCTCTGTTAAAATAAATAAATAAATAATAAATGTACCTAACCCACTTATTTGCATGTAAATGCGTGCACCTGAAGCATGCACACACACATGCAGCACATGTGGAGTTCTGTAAGCCATGGCCTGGGTAAGACTTCAGGTGACTATAAATAAGTGGTACTTATTTTTTATTTTCCTTAGCTTTTCTCTTTCTGGCTATACCTTAATCTACATTTCTGTCTAACCCCATTACCTACTGTATGCAGTAAGGAATTCATGTAAGAAAATGACTCATCAATTAATTCATACATGTCTATCAATAACCATAACCAGTTATGTGCCAGATACTATTCTAAACACGTAGAATGCTGCATGAGGTAAAAAAGAACCAACTCGTGCCCTTGTGAAGTTTACATTCTGGGAGGTGGTTGCAGGCAACTAACAAAAATATAGTAATTTAGGTGGTGTAAGTGCTAAAACACCAGTATAGCAGAGTAGGGGGGGAAGAGAGTGTGAGAGTTGGGTGGTCAGAAATGGCCTCTTCAATAATGTGACATTTGAATAGAGACTTGAAGGAAAGAATGAGCAATGGGAGTTTCTGAGGGAGGATTATTACAGCTAAAGGGAGCACGCAGAGCAAACACCCTGCGGCCGGAGCATGCGGCCCGTGTCCAGGCCAGCGTGGCATGTTCCCACTTACATCAGCCTCTGTGTTGAGAATAGATTGCAGGATGAAATGATGGAAGCAGAAAGACTACGAAAGAGTGGACTAGATCAAATAAATAACAATGAAGATACAAAGAGGAACCACATTGTAGGTAGATTTTGAACTGTTTGAACCAACAGGATTTGCTGTTGGACATGATGTGGAGTGTGAAAGAAAGGAGTTGGGGATGACATCAAGATTTTTGGTCTGAGCACCTAGCAGGCTGGAGTTGCTCCAGGCTGGAGGTGGGACAGGTTGCAGAAGGACATGATTGGAGGATATCAAGAACTCAGTTTTGAACACATTAAGTTTGAGATGCCTATTAGTGAAGAGTTTGTGTATAAGACTCTGGAGTTCAATAGATGGGTCTGGTCTAGAAATATAAACTTGGGAACTGCAGCAGTGAGATGGCTTTGAAAGCTGTGAAACTGAGTAAAATAACCAAAGGAGTGGGAGGGAGAGAGAAGTCTGAGAACTGAGCATTGGGCATTTCAGTGTTTAGAGGTCAAGGAGATAAGAAGGAACCTGCACTGGAGAAAGAAAGACAGAGGCCACGGAAATAGGAGGAAAGCAGAGTGAACGCTGAAGCCTAATGAAGAAAGTGCTTCAAAAGGGGTGGAATAATTAACTGTTATCAGATGTTGCTGAGAGATCAAATAAGGCCCAAGAGTTGACTTAGCAGCACTGAAGTCTTTGAGACCTTCGTTGAATTATTTCGGTGGCGCTGGTAATGGGGGAGGAGCAGCCTGATTAGATGGCTGTCAAACAAACAGAAAAGAATGGGAGGAGACTAAGATTAGTAGTATAGAAAACTCTTTGAGGTTTTACTGTAAAAAATAGAAAAACTGGAGAACAGCTGGTTAAGATGGCAGCATGGGTAAATGTGGTACTCGAATCATCCTACAACCACATCAAAATTACAACTAAACTACAGGACCGCCACCATTCAGAACCACCACCATTCAGAACCGCCTGAAATCTAGCTGAATAGAAGTCCTAAAGAAGCCGCATCAAGTCTGGTGGAAGGGGTGGAGACGTGGAGGTTCCGCCTGAGGACTGAAGGGTCCCAGCCTCACAGCAGGCCCCCCAGCCCAGGGTTCCAGTGCCAGGCAGAGAAGTCCCCCTAACTTCTGGCTGTAAAAACCAGTAGGAACTGTGGCTGAGTGAGCCAGAAGGCTGCTGGATTCACAGGCTTTGGGGTTGTAAACTAAATGCTTTGGGTTGGTTTACATAATAAAAACCCTATATGGTAGGTTGGTAGGTGGTGCTTGTCATTATATAAATGACACGAGGTCCAAAGAGGTGAATGACTTAATTTAAAATCAGACAGCAAGTCGATGATAAAACTTAGACTCAACCCAAGGCTTTCTGGTTTATGTAACGTCTTTTCACCATTTTTTGTGGTGTCTGCTCACAGATCACTCAATCTTGTTGAAGAAATGGAATGTAGAAGACAACATAGGTAATACATAACCTAGTGTTAAAGACTACAGTATGGGATGATATAAGGAGTTTATCCATTCAGTAATACATATTGAGTGCTTGGTGTGTGTAAGGCTCTATTATAAGTACTGGAGATATAGCAGTGAACGAGACAGGGTGAAAATATTTTTAATTATGTGCTTCAGAGAAGTTTCAGCAGGGTTTCTCTGTGATTATTTCAAGGCGTCATGATTTGGTAAAAACCACAATGTACTAAAAGTCAGGAAACTTGTTTTTTCTGCTCTTTGCTATATATGACATTGTTGCTTCAAGTGACCATGTCTCAGTGGGGGTCCCCATCCATAATCTTAGATGTTATGATTTGTCAAGTTCAACCCTGACTAAAAAGCACTGTGAGGGCCCTGGCCGGTTGGCTCAGTGGTAGAGTGTCAGCCTGGCGTGCAAGGGGTCCCGGGTTCGATTCCCGGCCAGGGTACACAGGAGAAGTGCCCATCTGCTTCTCCACCCCTCCCCCTCTCTTTCCTCTCTGTCTCTCCCGCAGCAAGGCTCCATTGGAGCAAAGATGGTCTGGGCGCTGGGGATGGCTCCTTGGCCTCTGCCCCAGGCGCTAGAGTGGCTCTGGTCTCAATAGAGCGACCCCCCAGAGGGGCAGAGCATCGCCCCCTGGTGGGCAGAGCGTCACCCCCTGGTGGGCGTGCCAGGTGGATCCCGGTCAGGCGCATGCGGGAGTCTGTCTGATTGGCTCTCCCCGTTTCCAGCTTCGGAAAAATACAAAAAAAAAAAAAAGCACTGAGTTTGAGTCTGAGTTCTAACCTAATGGAATAATTGCTCTAAAGTATTTTACCCCTCATCCAACTTCCTGATCTAAAAAGTAGGAATGGTACAATTCATTTCATAGTGATAAAACCCTGTTTCCATAGCGAAATGCTGCACTAAACATGCATTCTAAAGACATCCTCATTTCTGAAACTTTGGGGCAATATAAGAGGTAGTGGTCATGTTTCCTCCAGGTGCAACAGCCCCCATTCTGAACCTAATGATAACCTGAGAACCTGTAAAAGGCTTTGAAATATGTTAACTAATGACCTTTTCCCCCTTGCTTATTTCTCCCTGTTCAGGCCTGGAAGAAACGCTGGTTTATCTTGCGCAGTGGCCGGATGAGCGGTGACCCAGATGTTCTGGAGTACTACAAGAATGATCACTCCAAGAAGCCCCTGCGGATTATCAACCTCAACTTCTGTGAGCAGGTGGACGCAGGCCTGACCTTCAACAAGAAGGAGCTGCAGGATAGTTTTGTGTTTGACATCAAGACCAGCGAGCGCACCTTCTACCTGGTGGCTGAGACAGAGGAGGACATGAATAAGTGGGTCCAGAGCATCTGTCAGATCTGCGGCTTCAATCAGGCTGAGGAGAGCACAGGTACGCAAACACACCCGGACCTTGTTCAGAAGGGGCAAGGTGCCTCCTGGAGGAGGCTAGGCGGCTGCGGCTATGATGAGGGCGTCAAGATCCCTTGAACAGGGAGAACAGGCTCTGACTAAAAAGCGTTCCTCTTTAGGCAAAGGGTAAGAGTATGAAGGGGTTGGCCCAATATTAGAGGGACCCCTAGCCCTAATGACACTCAAATGGGAAGCTAAGATATGTTGGGGTTGTGATGAAGCGAAAGGTCCTTTGTGCTAAAGGTACTATCATCTTCAGATGGGTTTCTCAGCCCTGCCCCTTTCTCCTCTTCCTTTAGCTCTCTGTGCCCTGGCACCTGGCAGCCACCGCCCAGGGCAGCTTTCACCTTGATTCTTTTCCTGGTCCAGCTCTGTCTCTCTAGCTGTTTCACACCATCCTGCACAGGGTTTTTCTTTGTTTGTTTGTTTTTGCTTGGTTTTGGTTTTGGTTTTGGTTTGGAGTCAGTGTTCATTTATATATATGCGCTTGGATGGGGGGACAGGTGAGAAGGGGGAATGCTGATTTATGTTTGGGCTTTGTTAACCTTCCCAAAAGAACAGCTCAGCTTTCTGAAATGAGTTTTAAATCACCGAAATTTTCTTTGGCATTTATTTGGACTCATCCCCAATTCTGAGATGATTGAAGAGCAGGGGTTTTTGAAGCAGGTGGAGAACTTAAATCAGTAGTTCTTAAACCCGGTTGCACATCAATTAAAGAGAGGTGTTTGAGATATATTGATGCTAAGGACCCTTGCCAAATCAGCTAGCTAAGACCCTCTGAGGCAGGCGTCCCCAAACTACGGTCCGCGGGCCGCAATGCGGCCCCCTGAGGCCATTTATCCAGCCCCCACTGCACTTCTGGAAGGGGCACCTCTTTCATTGGTGGTCAGTGAGAGGACCACTGTATTTGGCAGCCCTCCAGTGGTCTGAGGGACAGTGAACTGGCCCCCTGTGTAAAAAGTTTGGAGACCCCTGCTCTGAGGCATTAGTGTTTTTTATGATTTTGAGGGTACACTTATTAAGGCTGGGGACAGTGAAACGAGGAAGGGCCTGCAGTAGAAGAAGCCCAGCAGCGCTGCTTTGGCTCACTGGGGAGTCTGAAGGAAGGGGCCTGGGAGGCAGGTTCAGGGGTTAGCTCAGGACGAGCTGCTGCTGCCCACTGCTCCCCTGGTTGCAAACCTCATGGGGACTGTTATCCTGAGAGGGAAGAAAGGTGTAGGCGTGCTCTCTGGAGGGAGTGTACACAACATTAGTGTCTTTTAAAAGCTTCATTCTGAGTAACAGGGATCTGAGGCTTAGGAACCATTTTTTTTTTCTTTTTTGTAGATAATGAAGGCCACATATAGTCTCTGTTCCATATTCCTATTTGTCAATTTTTTTACAACCCTTTAAAAACATTAAAACCATTCTTAGCTTATCAGTAATAGCAGCAGCATCTGGAAACCTGTTGAAATGCAAATTCTTGGACCCCACTCCGGATTTACTGAATCAATCGGAAACTCTGGGGGGTGAGACCCAGCAATCCCTGTTCTCAAAACTTCACCAGGTGAAGTTGAGACCCACTGGTCAGACTCTTGCTAGTCAGGTGGGGTCTGTGGACCCTGGGAGCTTGTTATTAGAAAGGCAGAGGACTTCTTAGACTTACAGAATCAGAATCTGCATATTTTTCAAACTTCTTATTTTGAAATAAATTTAGACTCACAGAAGAATTGCAAAATTGTACAGGAAATTACCATATCTGTTTCTGTCAGCTTTCCATAAAGTTAACTAACATCTCACTTAATCACGGCACAATTATTAGAGCTAAGCAGTTAACTTTGATTGGTACAGTACTGTTAACCACACTACAGTTTATTTGGGTTTCACCTGTTTTTCACCAATGTCTTTCTTCTGTTCAGGATTTAATCCAGGATACCGCATTTAGATTTAGGGGTCATATCTTTGAGTCTCCTCCTATCTGTAACAGTTCCCAATCTTTCTTGTCTTTTTTGACCTTGACACTTTATTATACAGTGCTAGTTAGATGTTTTGTAGAATGTCCCTCAATGTGAGTTTGTCTGGTGCTTTGTCATGATTAGATTGAAGTTATCAATTCTGGGGAGATAGTGTTAACACAGAGGTGATGTGTCTTTCCAAGCATGTTATATCAGGGGCACATGGTGTCCATATGTCTCCTTACTGGTCATGTTAACCTTGATCACTTGGTTAAGGTGCTATCTGCCAGATTTCTCCATTGTAAATCCACTATCTTTAATAATTAATACTTTAGAAGAAATACTTTAATGATGTGCAAATATCCTATTTCTCCTTAAGTTTTGCCCACTAATTTAATCATCCAGCACTGGATCATGTTTGTAACAGTTATTATTGTAGTATTTATTCTAAGAGTGATTTTCTGTGTCCCTCACAATGCACATTTTATTAAGGTTTCCAGGTGATTTGTATGCACTTTAAAGTTTGAGAAGCACTGGTCTGGATTATTCATTCCCAGACCTGGTGGGCCATCAAAAACTTTTTTTTTTTTACCCTATAGGTCTGATTCAGTAGATTTGATTTGGGGTTCAGGGATCAATCATTTTTTAAAGTCTTTCCTACAGAATGGAAGGAAATATTTCCAAATCACATAACTGAAAAGGATCTAGTATCTAGAATATATAAAGGACTCTTACAATTCAACAACACATAGTCCTATTTAAAAATGGGCAAAGAATCTAAATAGACATTTCTGCAGAAAAGATAAACAGATAGCCAATGAGCACCTGAAAAAATGCTGAACATCATTACCCGTTGGGGAAATGCAAATCCAAACCACGATGAGATACCACTTCGTACTCTCTAGGATGAATATAATCATAAATGTAGATAATGACAAGTATTGTCAAGCATGTGGCAAGACAGACATTGCTCATACATCCTACCTCATATGTTGCTGGTGGGGATTTAAGATGGTACACTTATTGCAGTTTTTCAAAAAGTTTAACCTATGACCCAGCAATTCCACTCCTCGGCATATATTCAAGAGAAACATAAGTTCATACAACAACTTGTGCACAAATATTCATAGTAGCACTATTCATCATAACCAAAAAGTAGAAACCCAAATGTCCATCAGTAAATACAACATGGTGTGTATGCGCATGCATGCGTGTGTGTGTGTGTGTGTGTGTGTGTGTGTGTGTATTATTGAGCCACAAAAAGTAATGAAATGCTGATGCATTTCTACAACATGGATGAACCTTTAAAACTTTGTTAAATGAAAGAAGACACAAAGAATCACATAGTTTATGATTTGATTTAGTCAGTCTTCTGAATCTACAAGTTATGCCTCAACAGATTTAACCGACCATGACTCAGTGGTAGAGCATCGGCCTGGTGTGTGGATGTCCCAGGTTTGATTCCCGGTCAGGGCACACAGGAGAAGGGCCTGTTTCTCCACCCCTACCCCTCTTGTTTCTTACTCTCTCTCTGTCTCCTTCTCTCTCTCTTCCTCTCACCCTCTCACTTTTCCCCACTCTCTCACTTTCCCTGTCTCTCTTCCCTTATCTCTCTTCCCGTCCTGCAGCCAAGGCTCAATTGGAGTGAGTTGTACTCAGGCGCTGAGGATGGCTCCATGGCCTCTGCCTCAGGTGCTAATATATAATAAGAGCTCTGGCAATGCCCCAGATGGGCAGAGAGAGCATCGCCCCTCTCTAATGGGCTTGCCGCATGGATCCCAGGCGGGGCACATGTGAGAGTCTGTCTCTCTGCCTCCCTTCCTCTCACTGAATAAAAAAAAGAAAAAGAAAAAAATTACATTATTGCTGATGAGGACTATGTAGTTAAGCCTACAGTGGTTAATGGTTGCATCTGTACTGAACATGTACAGACTTTTTCTTTTGTCATTATTCCCTAAACAATACAGTGTAACAAATATTTACATAGCACTTAGCCTTGTTTTAGGTATTATAAGTAATCTAGAGATGATTTAAATTATATGAGAGGATGTGCATAGATCATATGCAAATATTATGCCATTTTATACAAGAGCCTTGTATAAAGCCTTGGATTTTGGTATTGGCTGGAGGTCCTAGAACCAATCTCCTGTGTACATCAGGGGACGATTGTGAAATACCCAGAATAATAGGCAAATCCATAGAGACAGGAGGTAGATTGGTGATTGAGAATGGAGGAATGGGGAGTGACTGTTAATGAGTATGGGGTTTCTTTTTTGAGTGATAATGTGTTCTGGAATTAGATAGTGGTGATGGTTGTAAACTTTGTGAATATACTAAAAACTACTTGTAAAGCCAGTAGCCACGGCCACCATCATAGCCGCCTGGCCCATGCAGGTTCGCATTAGATTCGGACAGACGGTAATGAAACAATGGAGCCAAGAACTGGTGGGTCATCATCTTTAATCCTAGCTTGCACCCAGCGGGCAAGTAAAAACACACACTAGGCTCCAAAACCCGCTCATTCAGTGCTCACAAAGCTACTGACTTATCCGAGTTTCCTAGAATCAAAGGTTTCTAGCTTACTAGCCTTATTCACCTCTGTTCCCCATCTCCTTCTCTCTGCACAAACTCTGCACAAACTGGCTTCTCCTTCACCATTCTGCCATCTTGGCTGCTTCTCCTCTCTTTCACGTGGCCTTTATCTGCTCTCCTTTCTCTGCTTTCTCCTCTAGCATGGGTTCCTCTAATGCTAACCTCAGGAACCGAGAGAGAGCAAGCTCCCGGTCTGCCCCACTTTATAAGTGCAGAAATCAAAACTTTTAATCCAATATACAAACAAGGAAGTCTCTGATACAAAGTCACTTATCTGAGGCATAATGGGATTCCTCATGAGAGTGCACCACCCCACATCATGCAACAGTCAAGGTTGTGGGGAAAAGCTTAGTCTAAAAACTAAGCCTTAGGCTATAATGACCCAGCCTACTTACAGCCTGTCCCCCACACCTAATACAAACTATAAGTGAGCAAACATATATATCATATTTACAAACTTATTTGACTGACACTACTGAATTTTGCATTTTAAAATGGTAAAATTTACGGTATTATATCCGCTTTTTTTTAATTTCAAGTTCCTCAGGTGATTCTGATAACCAGCCAAATTTGGGGCCCCCTAGAGATAGGGCCGTGTAAGGCCAGGGGCAGCCGCAGCCACCATCGTGGCCATTCACATGCAGGTTCTCATGAGATTAGGGCAGACGGTAAAGATGGCAGAGTGGGAGGATGGTGGGCCATTCTGTTTATTGATGTCTCACCAAGTCAGGCAAGCCACAAGAAAAGTCAGGGAGAAAGCAGAAAACTTGCTTTTCTCATGGAGGGCAAGGGATGGGTGGGGGGAATCCTCCTGCACCTCTCGGTGGTGGGGCAGAATCTCTCCTCCAGTAAACATTAGCAAGACAATGGCCTCTCCCAGCCCCCAGTGCAAACTATAAGCGAGCAAACATATCCATCATATTTACAGCCTTATTTGACCAACAAGCCGACCTTTTTGGCATGTGACCTGTGCAGTCTCCCAGGCCTCACACTTAACCCTGCACTTGCTTTAGTACTCTATCGCCATCTTGAAGCTCTTAATTTTTTTTTAGTTGTGTAACTTTAAGGTATAGAGTGTGATGATTTGTCATATGTTTATATTGCAAAATGATTGTCATAATAATGTCAGTTAACATCTATTACCTTACATAGTTATTATGTGTGTGTGTGTGTGTGTGTGTGTGTGTGTGTGTGTGGTGAGAACATTTAAAGTCTACTCTTTTAGCATTTTTTTTTTTTTGCGATAGAGATACAGAGAAAGAAAGACAGACAGGAAGGGAGAGAGATGAGTGAGAAGCATCAACTTGTAGTTGTGTCACTTTAGTTGTTCATTGGTTGCTTCTCATACATGCTTTGATGGGGAGAATTGCTCCAGCTGAGCCAGTGACCTTGGGCTTCGGGCTGGCAATCATGGGATCATGTTAATGATCCCACGCTCAAGCCAGTTAGTTACCTCAGAGTTACGAACCTGGGTTCTCAGCATCCCAGGTCGACACTCTACCCACTGCACCATCACTGGTCAGGCAGCATCTTTCAAATATACAGTACTGTTGTCACTGTGCTGTTCATGACATCCCCAGGATTTATTCATCTTATAACTGGAAGTTTTTATCCTTTGACCTTTACACTTTCCGTCACTCTCACCCCTGGCAACCACTAATCTACTCTCTGTTTCTATAAGTTTAATTTTTTTAGATTCCACATATAAGTGAAATTATACACTTTGTTACAAACAAATTATATACACTTGTTTTTCTTTCTTTTTTTTTTTTCTGAAGCTGGAAACGGGGAGAGACAGTCAGACAGACTCCTGCATGCGCCCAACCGGGATCCACCCGGCACGCCCACCAGGGGCGACGCTCTGCCCACCAGGGGGCGATGCTCTGCCCCTCCGGGGCGTCGCTCTGTTGCGACCAGAGCCACTCTAGCGCCTGGGGCAGAGGCCAAGGAACCATCCCCAGCGCCCGGGCCATCTTTGATCCAATGGAGCCTCGGCTGCGGCTGCGGGAGGGGAAGAGAGAGACAGAGAGGAAGGAGAGGGGGAGGGGTGGGGAAGCAGATGGGCGCTTCTCCTGTGTGCCCTGGCTGGGAATCGAACCCGGGACTTCTACACGCCAGGCCGACGCTCTACCACTGAGCCAACCGGCCAGGGCCACTTTTGTTTTTGTATGACTTATTTCATTTAGCATAGTAACCTTAGGATTCATCTATGTTACTGCAAATGTCAGGATTTCCTTTTTTATATATATTTTCTGTTATATATGTGTATGTATGTATGTGTGTGTATATATGTATGTATGTATGTATGTATATATGTGTATGTGTCACATTTTCTTTATCCATTCATTTGTCAGTGGACACAGGTTTTTTTCCCTGACTTGGCTATTATAAATAATGCTGCAGTGAACATAGGGGTGCAGATATCTATTCGAGATAGTGATTTCAAGAACCTTTGGGTATATATCCAGAAGTAGAATTGCTAGATCACATGATAGTTCTATTTTTAATTTTTTGAGGAACATTCATACTGTTTTCCATAGCAGCTGCATCAATTTATATTCCCACCAAAAGTACACAGGGTTGGTTTCCTTTTCTCCACATCCTTGCTAACACTTAGCTCTTACTACTATGGTTTTGTTTTGTTTTGTTTTGTTTTGTTTAAGGTGAGAGGAAGGGAGATAGTGAGGCAGGCTCCCGCATGTATCTTGACCAGGATCCACCCGACAATTCCCGTCTAAAGCCAATGCTCAAGTACTAAGCTATTTTTAGCACCTGAGGCTGACACGCTCATACCAACCGAACTATCCTCAGCACTCGGGGCCATGCTTGAACCAGTTGAGCCACTGGCTGTGGGAAGCGAAAGAGGGAGAGAAGAGGGGGAGAGAGAAGGAGAAAGAAGCAAATGATTTCCTCTCCTGTGTTCCCTGACCAGGAATCAAACCTGGGACATCCATATGCTGGGCTGACACTCTGTCCACTGAGCCACTGGCTAGAGATAGTCATTTATAGGTCCAAAGTGATACCTCATTGTGGTTTTGATTTGATTTGTAGTTCCCTGATGCTTACCGATATTGAATATCCATTTCAGGTACCCTATGGCCATCTGAATATTGTGTTTGGGAAAATATAGTATCTATTCACATTTTTTTGCCCATTTTTAAATCTGTTTTTTTGTTTTGTTTTATTTGCTATTAAGTTGTATGAATTTCTTCTTTATTTTGGATACTAACCCCTATGAGATATGTAGTTTGCAAATATTTTCTCCCATTCTGTAGTCTGTTTTTTCATTTTGTTGATTGTCTCCTTTGCTGTGTAGAAGCTTTTTAATGTAGTTGCACTTGTTGATTTTTTCTGTTATTGCTTGTGCTTTTGATGTCATATCCAAAAATATAGTAATAATGATTGCCAAGACCAAGGTCAAGGGACTTTTCTCTATGTTTTCTTTTAGGAGTTTTATTGTTTGGGAAAGGGTGGGGGGGTCTTTCATATAAGGCTTTAATTCATTTTGAGTTAGTTTTTGTGAGTGGGATAAGATAGGGGCCCAGTTTTATTCTTTTATATGTGAATATCCAGTTTTCCCAGCACCATTTATTGAAGAGGCTGTCTTTTGAGTATTATTGGATCTCTTGTCAAATATTAGCTTACCATCTGTCAGGGCTCTCTGTTCTGTTCCATTGGTCTATATATCTTTTTATACCAGTACCATACTCTTTTGATTACTATAGCTTTGTAATAGAATTTGAAACCAGGAGGTATGATACCTCCGACTTTGTTTCTCCTTCTCAGGATTGCCTTGGCTATTTGGGGTCTTTTTATTCTGTATGAATTTTAGGATTGTTTTTTCTATTTCTGTAAAAAATGCCATTAGAATCTTGATATAGGAATTGTACAGGATCTATAGATGAATTTGGGTAATATAGACATTTTAATAATGATAATTCTTCTGATCTGTGAGCGCAAGATATTGTTCCATTTATTTGTGTTGAAGTTTTTTAATTTTTAAATAAGGGGCCTGGTGTTTTCACTGTGCACCAGGCTCTGCAAATTATGTAGTCAGTTTGGTCTGGACTAGATGTCCTGCCCTGGAAACTCTGATTTTAATCTTTACTAGAGAAGGTTATGAGCCCCCATTTTACTCTTAAATTCTTTGGTATATCCTGACCAGGTGGTGGCGCAGTGGATAGAGCATCAGACTGGGACACAGAGGACCCAGGTACAAAACCCTGAGGTCACTGGCTTGAGCACTGGCTCACCAGCTTGAGTGTGGGATCATTGGCTTGAGTGTGGGATCATAGACGTGACCCCATGGTTGCTGGCTTGAGCCCATGGTCACTGGCTTGAGCAAGGGGTCACTCACTCTGCTATAGCCCTCCACTCAAGGCACATATGAGAAAGCAATCAATGAACAAGTAAGATGCCACAACAAATAATTGAGCTTCTCATCTCTGTCCCTTTCTGTCTGTCCTTATCTGTTCCTCTCTCTCTCTCTCTCTCTCTCTCTGTCTCTGTATTAAAAAAAAAATTCTTTGGTATAATCTTTGCTTTTTGTGTGAAATTTTCTGTTTTCCCAAAATCTTTGTGGTTTATGTGTTTAATGGATTTTGTTTTTGCTTTTCCGTTTATTTTACTCTGGGGTATGTGGGTAGAAATGCAATAATAAAAAGCAGGGGAAACCCCCATAGACCTGCCAGTGTCACAGCTTTCATAATTGTGAGAAATAGGTTTAAGGAATACCTCGGCTTTTAAAAAAATAGGTGTGTGTGGGGGGGGGGGGGGTAAAATTGCTTTTAGTTGAATTTATTTCCTGTGGAATTAGAAGTGTTCCTAACAAGAATAATACATATCCTTGGGATGTAGCAAAAACAACAAGATATTGATGCAAATATCTTTTTTAATCACTTTAAAAAGGTGATTGTCTGAATCCTTCCATCTACTATATGGGGTTTAAGTACAACGTGAATACAGATATGCAGAACCGCACTATCTGGGCTTGCCTTCTCTGTTAGGAAGATTCACTTGTTCACTCACATATTGTTCACTCACTCATTGCTCATTCGCTCACGCATTCAGTTACCTTCACAGAGCGTTTACTCTGCGTCCTTGTCACAACCGCTGAGGCTCGCAGAGGTGACCACCAGCATGCCAGTCCTCAGATACCTAGCTAGTGGGGGGGAGTAGCTGACAGATAACCAGGCAGTCACAGGGGAGCTCTGAAAGAGAGGCATCACCAAGGTTGGCGACACGAGCCCGTGTACCACCAGCTCAGTGAGGAAAGGAGGAGAGGAAGTAGTAAGGGGTGACAAATAATCGACTCAGTATTTTTTCAACAGCTTTGTCTATGAAAAGATGTACTCCTTTATACCTTTAACGTTTTTAAGTGGCTTATTTTATTAACTATCCAGCGGTTTAATTACCAAAGCAAGGATATTTGTTACCTGTGAGGTTGAGGACTCTGTGAGAGCTTTCCAGTGAAGACCGTAGGCTCTGCTTCCCTCTCTTAAGAGAGTCTGGTATAGCCTGACCTGTGTGGCGCAGTGGATAAAGCGTCTACTTGGAAATGCTGAGGTTGCCGGTTCGAAACCCTGGGCTTGCCTGGTCAAGGCACATATGGGAGTTGATGCTTCCAGCTCCTCCCCTCATCTCTCTCTGTCTCTCCTCTCTCTCTCTGTGTCTCTCCTTCTCCTCTCTAAAATGAATAAATAAAAAATTTTTTTTAAAAATTAAAAAAAAAGAGTCTGGTATATTAGAACATTCAGCCATGTGATGGGTAATGTTTTAATTTAGAGGTTTTCATAACAGTGAATTCTATCTATAAAACCCTCAGGTAAGGAATTAGAGCTTAATCACCCGAGTCAGTGGGTCTGTCTGGCTGGCTGGCTGTTTTACCTGAGGATCAGGATCTAAGGAAAAGCAGGAAGAAAGTTAGCATTTGACTCCCTACTTTCTCTTAAATACCTTATTTCATTTAATCATTTTAATCGGCTGTTCTTCCTTTGTTTTCAAATAAGGAAACTGTATGCTTTTTCTTCCCTGCCTAGGGCTCCGGGAGTAAAGCCCTTCTCTGTCCACACCCCTTTCGCTGAGTTCAGATGGGCTCTCCAACACTCATCTGCTCCTGAGACTTCATAGGACACTGCTCTCCTTCTGCTGGGGCTTGTTGAAAACAGTCCCGGCATCAGGGTGTTACTGTCAGCCCCGGCCTGTACTGATACCGAATTCTCAGTGGCCACAAAAAGATGTAATAGCAACTACGTATCAAGCATCTATCCTGTGTAAAGTAGGGACTTGACATGAATTCCCACTCAAGATTTATAGTAAACTTTGAGGTAGCAATGATTTTGACCCAAGGTCACACAGCTAGAAATGACTGAGCCATGACTCTGATCTCACCCAGGTCTGACTTTCCATTAGAATATGTTGTCTCTTTCACCCTGACCTCCTAAAATAAGAACATCTGCCAGAACCAAGCCCAGATATTTTTGCCTCTTTGGACACTTAGACGGGAAGCACTCCCTGACCCCTTCCACCAGGGGTCCTAGAGCTGGCGTAGATTTTTCTCTGCACCAGCCCCTATTGCTCAAATTGTAGGGCTGGAATATTCCAAGAATTTAGTAATGTCTAGGGCTTGAATCCAGTCATCTGTCTGTGAGTCTGTAGGCTGGGGCAAGGATGTCTGAGTTTAAATCACAACTCTGGGATTATGGGAACAAGTCACTTGAAGTCTAGGATCCCTTTTTCTGAACAGAGATGAAATTCTCTTCTCACTCAGTGCTGCTGCTTCTCTGTGGGTTCCTCAGGACAGACCACAGCCCACTGGCTGAGCACCTCAAGTTTCATGTTTCCCTAAGGGTTGTTCACATAATGTTCTCCGTAAAGATGTCCCCTGCAGTTGTGCAGTGCAGTAGCTGTGCTTGCTGCTTGGTCCTGTACAGATTTATCCCTACAGGGACCCTCCTTCAAGCAAATACTCCCTTTTTCTTTGTTTTCTTTCTTTCTCTAAGGATTGCAATGGGACCCTTAAAAATACTTCTGCTTTTCACTTTTAGCTGGAAGAGGTCCTGTGGCAGATGGAGTCTTTTAAAAATCCTTCTTGCTACTCTCAGCTTCTTCTTTCTGCTGCCACCCTCCAATTTCTCACATATTCAAGCCAGAAATGCCTAGAATAAAACCTGTCTAGGATCAAGACCAGACCAGCAGTAAAACTGAATCTGAATATCAACATAAAGGTGTAGAAAAGCAACCTTTTAATAGAAAGAACCCTTTCCAAAAGGAAACCAGGGATTATGGTCAAGGAGGAAAAGCACTTCCAAGGATGAATATTAAGATTTCATATGACATGTGTGGAGTTTGGGTTTTGTTTTGTTTGTCATGTGTGTGTGTGTGTACATGTGTGCATTTATGCACACATATGTGTAAGCAAAAATAAGAACCCCCCCCTTCCTCTGGGAATCAAAATAGCCTTCATCCCCCAGGGTAAGGGTGCAGAAAACTGCTGGGAGCTGTGTTTATGAGCAGGCGGGTCCAGGTCCTCACATTTGTGGCCTAGACGTGGGCAGCTGTCCCTGACCAGATATACCACACACAGAAAGAACCAGCTCTCAGCACAGAGCTTTGATGAGTTATTCATGGGCTCGGAGTCATCCACTGTTGGGAAAGGCATCACCCCTTTGAGTCCTCTCAGCTGAAGACTCCTTCCCTCCCCGCCCCCAGGCTTTCAGCAGCGGCTCCAGGGCTGCACAGCCGCTCGCATCTGACTCTGAAAGGCAGGCTAGCTGCACTCGAGTCCCAACCCTGCCTTTTATTTGCTCTATGATTATCGAGTGATCTTTGGGGCTTTATCATCTGCAAGGTGGAGATGATGCTTCCTCACAGAGGCGTCGGGAGAAAGCTAGGGACACGAACAGGTGCACGTGTGAGCAGCCGCCGCGCGCTGCGCTCTTTGTGTTGTGGTGGTGGTGATGGTTTTCACTTCGGTAAGTCAAGAGGAACAGGATATGATTTTGAGTATCGGGTGTGTTTAGAGAACCTGACAGCCTAGAAAACACTTAGGCAAGTGTCCTTTGAGTATAAAGAAACAAAATAAGGGAGGCAGGGCTGCTAGCAGGATTCCTGGTGCCCAAGGCAGGGAGCTGAAGTTCAGAGGCGAAGTGCCAGTGCCAGCAAGCAGTGTTGCCAAACCGGCACCCAAGCCTTTAACCCGTCCTTGGGCTGTGCGCTCTTTCTCATGCATCCTGACCCCTTTCCACAGGCCGAGGCTGCTCGTAAGTCACAGGAGAGCCTGCAAGGAGAAGCAAGAGCTTTATAAATCATGGAGGACTGACCATGTGGGAGTTTAAGTGCTGTCTATACATTAGCATTAATCTCTGAAGACTAAATTAGCAGGATAACATGACCCACCTTAGGGCAGCCACAAACTAGGAACTAGAGCTCAGGAACTTTTGGTCACCAGAGCCCTGGTTATAACTCTTGAAGATTTTGAAGGAAGGCCAGAGCCTCCTCCGTGTCCTATTATTCTAGCCCTTCCCCTTCTCGAACGCCCCGGCACGAGTTTCACAGCAGTCCCGTGTCTGACTTCTCAGAGTTCCAGCCTTTATCTCTTCCTCACCTCTTCTGTCCTAAAATTTTTGGTGAGGCTGTTCTCCCCCTCTTAAACATTGTGTAAATATTTAAACTTCTAGAAATCCACGAGTCTCCTGAGTAACTCCACTGCAGAGTTATTTTAATTCCTGGGTCCCATCTGGGATCGAGCAATATCCATAGGAATGCTTTGGAGGAAATCTTCAGCCTCCAGTAGAAGAATGTTATTGGAGGTCTTCAAACAGCTACTTCCTCCCCAGAGAGAATGATTGGTGCTTAAAGGTCAGAACCCCCTTCTTCCAGCTGGATTTCTGACAGCAGGCAGGGCTGTGATGGAGCCAGGCAGTCCACTCGGATGCCTTCTGGTGACCTGGCCCTTCCCTGACGCAGTGAGCGGGAGAGCCCGGGGAGAAGCTGGGAGTGGAGGAGGGTGGGGAGGAAAGGGGCCTTTCTTGGAGACCTTGTCCTTTCTCTCCTCTCATCCCTGGGAGGACCTTCTTTCTTTTTTCCTCCCCTGCCTTTTGCTTTTTAAAAACTGATCTGAGAGCTCTCAGCCCCTTGGGGGACCCTTGTTGGAAGCTAAGAGCAGATGTGGGAGGTAATGTGCAGCATCTCCCCAAGCTGACACCGGTCCCTGGAGGAGCAAAGAGCAGAGTGGAGACAGACGCGGGCCCCAGCCCAGAGGCGGAGGCTGCTGTCTGAATCACCCACCCTTTTTCCACTGAGACAATGAGGAAAATAAACATCCAGACCAGTCTCCAGCCAGATCTGGAATCCTCATGCCATTTTAGAAAAATAAAAATGTTATTCTAAATAACCCTGAAATATCAGGCCTTCCTCCTCAATCTTCTGTTTGTTTGTTGTTGGGTTTTTGTTGTTGTTTTGTTTTTCTTTTGTTTTGTTTTGTTGTTGTTGTTTTTTGTCTTCAGCTGGGTCTGGTCACCCTGATACTAGGCTTTGAGTAGGGATGTGAACTCCGTAAAATTCCCACAGACGCTTCTGCATTGTCCTGGAACAGGCTACAGTCCTGATATGCAGGGAAGTACAGACTCTCTGGAGGAGGAAAAGGAAACAGAGAAGAAACCTGACCGTCTTCCCTTTGTCCTAAGCCTTGATCCTCTTCCTGCTTTCCCTCTGTACCAGACACTCCCCGTCACTACCCCAGCCAGCCAGCACAGACTGAGTCTAGTGTTACCTGCCAAATCCACAGACTGTTGAAGATGTGTCTCATTCCAACTCCTTAACACCAGCAGCTTTGGATAGCTCCCAAACATCCCCCCCCCCACTTTTGTTTTTTGACTGCTTCTGATTATCTCCAGTGAAGAAAAATTAAAAAAAGAAAAATAAATAAAAAACATTGTTGCACTGGTCCCAGACCAGATTCCAAAGCCCAGGTCCTAATTTTGGGCTAATGGCAAAATTAGGTCTTTGAATTAAGTGGTAGGGTCATTTTGGACCTCTGGCGATCTTGACCATCATTACACATCCAGGCACGTACAGCCCTACATGAGACTCTGAACTCTACAAAATCAGGCGGTATGGTCATCTCTCTCTCTAGGATTTGAACTGTGGCTCTAAGTTCTGGTCTTTAATTTCGGTTTTGCCACTGATTCATTTTGTAGATCCCAGTTTTCTTCAACAGTAAACTAGGAACTTAGGGACCAAAACAGTGATTTTCAATCTTTTTTTTTTTTTTTTTTTTTTTTTGCATTGTTTGTTAACCAAATCTTACACTGGATTCAATGTATGAAACAGGTAGGAGGGAGCTGCTCTGAGTGTTGCAGGGGAGAGTGCGGACCCCACAGGCCGGCCACGCCCCCTCTCCCAGCATAGCCTGGGAGGGCTGGAACACAATGTGAATCAAAGTGCTGATCGGCTGTAGACATTTCAAAACAGGGACCCGCAGACCAGTGCTGAGCTACGAAAGTCTTCCTCAGACCACAACAAAAAGTGGAAAACATGAAAAAGAAGAAGAAGTAGTCCAGTTTTCATAAAGTTAAATGTAGTCAGATTTAAAAACTTCCCTTTTTTTAGTTTCTCTTTGTATCAGTGCACATGTTGAAGTGTTCGAGTGTGTGTGAAATGAGTCATAGTAAGAATAGACTTTCCATATGTACATAATTGAAATTGTTAGCTCTGGGTGACATTTTTTAAAATTGCATAAACAAATAAAGAGGCAGTGTTTTAACGCATCCATAAAATGGAAAAATCTGGGAAACAATGATCTGGAGCATTGTTTTTCAACTACTGGTCTATACTGGTTCACCAGAAATTTTGTGCCAGTCCACGAAAGAATTAACTACCCTGATGTGTGTGAAGATTATAGATCCAGTGATTGTAGTCAGATTCGCGATGCTCAGGGTGATTGCCACTTAGTAGCCTGTATTATCTATGAAAATGCTGTTGAGGTTGTCTTAGATATCTTTGGAACTTGTAGGCTCATTCAAACAACCTTTTACGCTATGCAGGGCGTTTATAAATCATGTACAAGAGACAAAAAGCATTTGGACAAACTTAGGTAGTATTCAGTGCATCATACACGTGGAGTTCGAAAACCAAGCACCAGCTTGTATCATGTTGCACTGTTATGTGCAGTAAGATAAGCTTTATCCGTTGCCTGTTTCCATTTCTGGCCGGCTAGGTCACCGATCATTAAGTGTAAAAAGGGGTTATGTTGGTGTCAGGAGCACCTAGTCCAAAGCCTCTGCTTCTGTACTCAGGACCAGAGGTAAACTCTTCCTTCAGGTTCAGGCCCACCCTGCACCTGGATAAAGTCAGTGCTCTGGGATCCTTTGTCTTTTTTGCTCAATTTTGGCCCTAAGCTTATATGTGAGCTAGGCTCAGCCCTGGGATTTTGCCTACTTTTTTCTTGTTCTTGAGTCATCTCCCTATTAGCCTAGCTATGGTCTCAAATACCACCTAGGGCTGGACCTTGTCCTGCTTTTATTTGGCCCCTCTTAGAGGCCACAGTGTTACCCAAACAAACCCTTAAGCCAGTGGCTGGAGCCCCACCGCCCAGTGGTGACTCCTGTCTGCCTGTATTTCTGAAGAAAATCTGCTTCTGCTTTCCCTAACCATGCTTCCTCCTCCTCCTGGGCTCTCCTGCCCACGTTTCTAGGTGATGCCAGTTTCTGCTTCCGTGTTCTCGGTCAGCACAGCGAGCACCTGTTTTAGCCAGGCCCTGTTCTGGGGACAAGTGCCAGACAAGAGCAGGAAAGATGGGCCCGGCTCTCAGTGAACTTGGAGACTCGCCATGTTCTCTAGTTTATGCTCTGTCCACCAGCTGACCCTTGGAATTCTGCTTAGTGACCGTCTACCTCCCCTGTGTCTAGTTCTAAGCCCTAGCCGCCTCAGTTTTCACCAAGATTTACCTGCTTTTAACTGATCCTGCCTGGCTCTGCACCAGGATATGTCTATCACATAAAATTAAAAAATCACATAAAAAAAAATTAAAAACTTTTTCTTTTTAATTTCTGAATTTAACTTCAATATCAAGGTCCTCTGGCCAGCGATAGACATTGAAGTTTTGATCAACTTGGGATAATTTGGTCAATACAAGATTCTCTCAGTGAATTTAGGTCCCCCGCCTTTTTTTTTTACATAAATGGAAATATAGATTTCCCCAATTTTATCAAGGTATAATTGACAAAACTGTATGTATTTAAAGTGTACATGTGATGGTTTGATATATTTATACATTGTGAAATGGTTACCACAAGCACGTTATTAATACATTGATCATCTCAAAATTCAGGTTTCTCTTGCTTTCTCCGTGGGCTGCTAATGAAGTTCCCAGCGGCACAGGGAACTGGAAATGACTCATGGGGGCGAGAGTGCAGAGGCTGTGGAGGGGCAGAGATGTGGGAGAGACTGAGGGTGAGCATGACTCACCATTCTATCACCCCATTAGCAGCGGCACACCATAGCCTGCCCAATGGATATTCAAATGAATGGCATAACTACAGTGTTTGGTTGTAACTTTGGAACTAGTTATACAAAATTATAATTTAAAGAATTCCAACTTTTTTTCCAAATATTGTTGGTTTAAGATAGTCACTGTTGAAGGGGAAAAAAGAAGCTTCAAAAAATATTCTAACCTTATTCATAGGACATAGGGTCTAAAATTCTTGTATATTGAAACAATGGTATAAAGTACAATGAAAAAAAAAACAAAAAAGAAAAAACCCTCAAAAATGGATGATGGCCCTGGCCGGTTGGCTCAGTGGTAGAGCGTCGGCCAGGTGTGCAGGAGTCCCGAGTTTGATTCCCGGCCAGGGCACACAGGAGAGGCGCCCATCTGCTTCTCCACCCCTCCCCCTCTCCTTCCTCTCTGTCTCTCTCTTCCCCTCCTGCAGCCAAGGCTCCATTGGAGCAAAGATGGCCCGGGCGCTGGGGATGGCACTGTGGCCTCTGCCTCAGGCACTAGAATGGCTCTGACTGCAGCAGAGCGACGCCCCAAGATGGGCAGAGCATCACCCCCTGGTGGGCATGCAGAGTGGATCCCGGTCAGGCGCATGCGGGAGTCTGTCTGACTGCCTCCTCGTTTCCAACTTGGAAAAATACAAAAAAAAAAAAAAAAAAACCCCAAAAATGGATGATGGACTAAGTAGGCTGAAGAGATAGGGTATGGCAATGACCTCACTTGATTTTACATAGCTAACGTTTGTTGTTCACTTTTTTCCCCCACATTCTCACCCTTTTGTGGATGAGTTCAATGAACAAACTCTTCATGGCTGATGAATCTTTTTTTTTTTTTTTTTTTTTTACAGAGACAGAGAGTCGGAGAGAGGGATAGACAGGGACAGACAGACAGGAACGGAGAGATGAGAAACATCAATCATTAGTTTTTCTTTGCGCGTTGCGACTTCCTGGTTGTTCATTAAGATTGCTTTCTCATATGTGCCTTGACCACGGGCCTTCAGCAGACTGAGTAACTTGCTGGAGCCAGCGACCCTGAGTCCAAGCTGGTGAGCTTTTTGCTCAAGCCAGATGAGCCCACGCTCAAGCTGGCGACCTCGGGGGTCTCGAACCTGGGTCCTTCCACATCCCCGTCCAATGCTCTATCCACTGCGCCACCACCTGGTCAGGCTGATGAATCATATTAACCAAACAACTAGGACAGAGAAAGGAGTAGATTTCATAGCATGAGAAAATTCTAGGATATTAGATCTGGAAGGGCCCTTAGAGAGTGTTTAGTTCCAAACTCCTCAAATGACAGAGTATCCGGAGGTGAAGAAAGGAGAGCTAATTTTGCTCAAGATCATATAGCTAACTGGCAAGGATAGAAATGAAACCCAGGTTTTTTTTACTTTTAGCTAGTGTTCAGGTGACATCGATGATGGTACCTTCTGGCATTTGTATAATAAGGCCATATGATTTATAAAGTGCTTTTACACACACACACACACACACACACACACACACACACACATGACATCGATGATGGTACCTTCTGGCATTTGTATAATAAGGCCATATGATTTATAAAGTGCTTTTATATATGTTTATAAAGTGCTTTTATATAAATTAATTTAGCACAAAGAGCACAGGTCTTGGAATCCTGTAAATACATGAACCCACAACACTGATGAGTTCGATCTGAAAGGGTCTTGGCTAAGTTAGTTTACTTTGCTGAGCCTCAGTTTCTGCATCAGTAAAATAGAAACAGCACGTTTTTCACAAAATGATTATGAAGACTACATAAGAATTTACTTACGGTATAGAGTAGAGTGTTTGGTACATGATAAGCACACATTAAATATCTGTTAAATGTATGGCTAGTAGGTTGCCACTGCCGCCTCTTCACCACAGCCCTTTGAGTGTCTATACCATCCTGTTCTTATCTCCCCAGAACTGGAGCATCTTAAACACCCCTGTCTCTATTTTGCCCAAACTCAAAAACGATTTTACTGTGTGAATAATATTTTATCAAATAAATATTGCTGACTTTCCTGATTTGAGATGCGTTACACATGAATTGTTGAGGTGCTCAAAAACAAAGTTGACTTTTTAAATGTGTTACTGGTAATAAAAGCTAACATATACATAACGCTGTGAGTGAGGCAGTATCCTAAGTATTTTTCAGATCTTGACTGAAATAATCCTATGAGATAAATACCTGTTATCATTTCCATTTTACAGATGAGAAAACTGAAGCACAAACATTTCAATAACTTTCCTACAACTAAATGTAAAGGAGCTGGGATTTAAATCTGGACAGTCTAGCTCCAGAATTCATGTTTCTCATTGACCTGGAATGCTGAGGTCACTGGTTCAAAATTCTGGGCTTGCCCAGTCAAGGCACACATGAGAAGCAACTACTACGAGTTTATGCTTCCGACTCCTCCCTCCCCCTTCTCTCTCTTTCACTGTCTTCTCGCTAAAATCTATTTTTTTAAAATTCATGCTTGTAACTATTAAGCTATACCCTGAAACTCCAGACATAGTTCCTTGCCTCAAGCAGTCACAGCACCTGTACAGGAACTTGAGTTCATGCACAAAGACCTGAGAAAGACTCCTTTGTGATAACCTCCTCTGTGTGGCTGCTCTCCCTCCAACCCTTTAAGAGGGCATCACACAGAGTTCTTGCTGCCTTTAATTGCAGCCTAAGCCAGCTTTCCTCTGTTGACCTAAGACATAGCTTCAGTTTTCTCTGAATCTAGGACAGATGTTTTCATACCCACCAGAGTCCACATGGTTATAAACAGGGCTGGGAGGTCAGCTGTGGGGCCTGGCCACTGGTGGACAGATTTTCCTCTCAGATTCATGAGAGCAGTGGCTCTTTGGACAAAGGCACCAAGAGCATATTTCTCAAATGATGGGTAATTTGAGTGGGAAAGGCTTTGGACTGAGGCAGGGGTCCCCAAACTTTTTACACAGGGGGCCAGTTCACTGTCCCTCAGACCGTTGGAGGACCGCCACATACAGTGCTCCTCTCACTGACCACCAATGAAAGAGGTGCCCCTTCCGGAAGTGCGCGGCGGGGGGCCGGATAAATGGCCTTGGCCCGCTGGCCATAGTTTGGAGATGCCTGGAGGGAACAGAGACCTGAGTTCTGATTCTGGGTCTGTGGTTCACCTGCAGTATGAACCTGGGCCAACCATTTGTTCATCAGGAACTATTTTAGAACTAAACTGGTTCAGGTTCTGTGAGAAGCAGCTGTCAAGATGAGTTTACACGTGCTAGAGATTTATTGGATGAAACACCTGTGAGAAATAATTGAAGGCAGAAAGCCTTCGTGGAATGCAGGTCTGACAACCGTGAAGGAGGGGAGGAGGGAGGAAGGACTGCGATGCATGGTGAGACGGTTTCAGCCAGGTCAGTGGAAGTTCTCGGGCCCCAGGGCTCCCATTAAAGGAGTCCTGTGTCTCGTAGGAACAGGCCTGTATTAGTATTCCTGCCATTCTTTGTCACTGGATGGAAACAGCCCATGGGAAGTTAGGGGGTGCAGAGGGCCAGTGGCCGGTAGTGGTCATCCATCATGCTCTCCATAGCAGGAAGTCTGAGTGGCACAGTTTTATAGCCACCACACTAAAGCATCAGTGATGAATGGGAGATGTAAGGTTCGAACTCTGAAAGAAGCTTATAATGTAGAGGGGAAAAGTGGATCAAAAATAAAAATGTTTAAATGGTAACAATAAGTACTTTGATGAAAATAAGACAAGGTAATGCGATGAGTGACTAGAAAACTATTCGGGTTGGGTGATCAAGAAAGATCATCCTGGGTCTTGGTTTTCTTTTTATTGATTTGAGAGAGAGAGAGAGAGAGAGAGAATGAAACATTGATTTTTTTGTTGTTGTTGTTCCACTCGTTTATTCTCTTATTGGTTGATCCTTGCATATGTCCTGACCAGGGATCCACCTGCAACCCTGGTGTAACAGGACAGCGCTCTAACCAACTGAGCTACCCAGCCAAGGCCAGATCTTGGCTTCTTTATTAGTCATACTTAAATGGTTTCGTTTTTTAATTCCACTGGATATTTGTGTAGTTCTTGTATCTTACAAGTATATGTTTCTCATCTACCTCACACATGACTGACTGCCTAATAGAATGAGCTCTCAATACTGTGTGAAAAAAACTTGAGTTTAAATCCTGGTTTGGGCGTTTCCTAAGAGCTCTGGAACATTGAGTAAATCATTTTATTTTTGAGTCTTAGTCTTTTCATGTATTAAATGAATCTGTAAAGATCACTGCGTTGACAACCTTTAGGCTATTATAAATGTCCAAGGTGTTGAGAGCAGCCTACGATCAGAAAATGTTTTTTTAATTTCTTATACAATAGCATCAAAAAATAAAATACTATGAAATCAATTTAAGAAAACACACAAAATCACTAAGCAGAAAGTGACAAATATTGCTGGAAGAAATTAAAGAAGACCCAGCAAATGGAGCGATGTATTATGTTGTAAAGTGGAACATTCAAGATTGTTAATATGGCAGTTCTTCCCAGATTGATCCATAGATTCAGTCCACTCTCTGTCATAATCTAGCAGACATTTTTTGTATTTATTGGTACCAAAGCAAACTAGAAAGTTGGGTCCTGAGGGGCTCCCTGCCCTGCAAAGACCTGTGGAGTCCATTGCATCCTCCGGGACCTATCCTGGCTCTGATCAAACCCTGAAAGTTTGTGAACATGGAGTTTAAGTGCTCCAGGTAACCTCCCGTGATGGAGCACTGACATGCAGGGCCTAGGGCATTCCTTTACTCCCTAGGGACAACTCACAGGTAGCTATTTTACAAATTTTACAAATTATTACTCTTAGATTCAAATGCCATCTCTAGGTCCCACAGCTAGTAAGCTGAGATTCAGATTTCCAAATCTATGTTCCTTTCCCCAATAACACACTGCCTGTCCTGAAGCCAGAGTTCCACTTCAGACAATGCTGCAGACCTTGTAATGCCAAGGTGGGCTGGAGCTTTTCGAATCCCCGCCTCACTGTCCAGCTAGAGCGGTTTCAGGTATTGTTCCTGTGATTATTGCCACTGCTAATGACTCTTGATAAGCTCCCACCATTGTAATGTCTGACACTGTGTTTCACACTGATCGTCAATTACCTCTTAGTGAAACTTACTGTAATAGTAGGGAGGAGCTCACCTCATTAAAAGTGGTTAGCTTAAAAATGCAGTGGTATATTGCTGTGGAAAGGTCACAAGGGTCAAATGCATCATTTACATGGGAGCTTATGGAGCCCACTAGATGGACTGATTCCTATGGGAATACTAATGGGTCCCCAGGTTTCTTGGGAAAAGGGAGAAGTGCTTTTCTGAATATAAATTTTTTTTAATTAAATGAGAGGTGGGGAGGCAGAGACAGACTCTTGCATGCACCCCAGCCGGATCCACCTAGCAAGCCCCTGTACCAGGCAGTGCTCTGCCCATCTGGGCCACTGTTCTGTTGCTCACCAACTGAGCTATTTTAGCACCTTAGGTGAGGCCATGGAACCATCCTCAGTACCCAGGGCCACCTTTGCTTGAACCATTTGAGCCATGGCTGAGGGAGGAGACTAGAGAGAGAGATGGGGGGAAGGGGTAGAGAAGCAGATGGGCGCTTTTCCTGTGTGCCCTGACCAGGAATTGAACCTGGGACTTCCACATGCTGGGCCGACGCTCTACCACTGAGCCAACCGGTCAGGGCCTGAATATAAATTTGCTCTTTCCAGCTGCAATATAAGCTCACAGAGCAAAGTCAAGTTCTACCCGTTTTGATGGGGCTGCAGCTCCTAGTCTAGTGTCCATAATCAGAGCTCATGACTAAGAAAATAACTAGAGTGCTTCATTCTAAATATAAATTAACTCAAAGGGAAGCACCCCAACCCCCCAAGAGGAAGGTCTGTCACACGTGAGGTATGCTGTAGGTGTGGTAGGTAGGGTGAGATCAGAGCTCATAACATTCTCTCTCTAAAATGAGCAGGACCATGCGTGGCTAACTATAGACTGGCTGTCCCAAACAACTATATATGGCCCAGAAAGCCTTACAACTAACAACAGTTCCTTTCACCCTAAAGAACAGTTTATATTTGGAGCTATTCATTCAGTCTCCCGACCTAAGGATGTAAGGATTCTGACAACATTTACTGCCATGCTGTGTTTATAGAATACCTTCTTGTTTTAATCTAGAAATTTACAAGGCACAGAGAACAGAGTTGGTCTAGATCCTGACTTCTCACAGCACACAAGCTAGTTTTGCATGACAGATCTGTGAATTCCCAACATGAAATAAACAGTAAAATGAAGTACTAGGAAAGATTTAGAGGAAGGCATGATCCATTCTATCTAGAGACCTTACTGAGCGCATGGAATTGGCTCTGGGCCTTAGATTCCCATCTCTAAAATGAGATGTCCCAGGGCAAAAGAGGTTATGTAAGGATGTGTGACCAGGGACCATGACATGCCTCTAAACGACAGCCTCTCACTCTCTTTCCCCTATGCCCTTCGCAAAATTGATTTCTGCTAAAGTATACCGAGAGATCGTATGTGTCAAGGTCAGGATATTCTGACCCGGCTCTCAGAGCTCTGGGCTGGTGTTCTTTCTCAGATCCTTTCTTGGAGTGGGGGTGGGGAAGCATAGTCTCTAAAAGGTCTCATGGGATCTCATGTTACTGCCTGACTCCGCCTCCCCTTTTTTATTTCTGTGCTTTATAGTTTTTATAAACACTGGGAGACTTACATTTTTGAACTTAGGGAATTATTTATGCTAGTCTTTAGTAGTTTGATCCAGCAACTATTTATTTAGCATGCAAATGTGCATGACATTATAAACTCCTAACAAAATAACAGGCCTGCCAGCCCGATCTCCTGACTTGATCACCACCCCCCTCCCACCCCATGCATTTTGGAGAATACATCTTTATTCCCATTGATGCATCTCTCTTCTTTTGGTACAACAGAAGAAGCCCCAGACTAGGAAATCTGAATTCAAATCCCAAGGTTCACGTCTGACCCACTGCACTCTGTGGCCTTGGACAAGTAGCCTCCGTTTCTGGGCCACAGTGTCTCCAGCTGTAAAGGAAAGATCTGGGGGCTGGGGAAGACAGCAGTGATCAATGAGCAGCTGGACTCTGGCGTCTCTTCCCCTTGCCGTATTGTGTGATTTATTTTGTAAAGTGAAGCCATTTTGTTGTTTGGCCTTAACTGGATGAATAACTCCTATAATGATGATGTGTGCCAGAGGATTTAGAGGTATTTTTCCTTCTTAAATAATTGCAGGCATGTGACTGTGAGTTAAAACGACCTGGTTCTGTTGATGCAGTTTTCCTTTCAGCACCTGTCAGCATGCTCTTGTTTTTAAAATTCACCCATCTGATCCTTGGTTGTTTTATTTTTGTGGGGGGGTTTTGTTTGTTTTTATTAAGTTTTTAACTTTTAATGGGAGATACAGACAGTATAGGACAAAAACAAATGAAATATGGTAGAACTATTCTAACAAATACATAACAAAAAAAGTACCGTATACACATACGTAAAGAAGAGGCACTTGTAGTAACCAGAGGTTAAATTTCCAATGTGGTCCTAATAGAGGAGATGGATAAAATTTATGACAAATGCTAACATGCATTAAATATTTACTATTGGCCAAGCACAATATTAACTGCAAGTGTGTGATCCTTGTTTTTCAATTAGCTTCTACAGGGACTGCTCCCCCTACAGAATACTATACCTGTATAGTGTTTTAAGTATTATTTCATCAATCATCTTCTCCCCATTAGAACCCACCCTTAGAACTTTACACCATTCCCTTACTAGAGATAGAGCATGGAATGAACAAGTATCAAGCCAACAACTATTTCTCAAGCATTTCATAGTCATGGTTTACCCATCTTGCATCGAGTAGGCTCTTCAAAGAACCTTGGAAGTGGGTGTTCGCTTTGTCATTTGACAGCATGGAAATGAGGTGCAAAGAAATTAAAGGTCGTTCCCAAGGCCCTGTGGTAAAACAGTTTCAGGACCTGGATTCCCATTTTTCCAAACCCATGTCAGGGCTCTTTCTGTTACATATTGCTCCCTGAGAGTTGGCTGCAGTCAGATGATACGAAGGGCCGGCAAGAACATGGATGGTTTCCAGTTTAAAATTCTGATGATACAGAGAAAGCTTTTTGGAAGAATTTGTTCTTTCATTTGGCTTTCTGAGCTCGCTTTGCCCTTGATATTTTAGTTGACCCTAACCCTTTTACCTCTACCTTGGAGCTAAAAACCAGTGGTTGTTAAAAATCAAACCAGTGGATCTTAGTCTCAATCTCTGTGTAAACATGACTCGTGAGGTTTTACGAGGAGCAGCTCTCTTAAGTTTTCCAAAGATGGCTTTGATGTATACCCATGATCTAATGCAAGTTCTTTTTTTTTTTTGTATTTTTCTGAAGCTGGAAACGGAGAGAGACAGTCAGACAGACTCCCGCATGCGCCCGACTGGGATCCACCCGGCACGCCCACCAGGGGGCAATGCTTTGCCCACCAGGGAGCAATGCTCTGCCCCTCCAGGGCGTCGCTCTGTTGCCATCAGAGCCACTCTAGCGCCTGGGGCAGGGGCCAAGGAGCCATCCCCAGAGCCCAGGCCATCGTTGCTCCAATGGAGCCTCGCTGCGGGAGGGGAAGAGAGAGACAGAGAGGAAGGAGAGGGGGAGGGGCGGAGAAGCAGATGGGCGCTTCTCCTGTGTGCCCTGGCCGGGAATCGAACCCAGGACTTCTGCACGCCAGGCCGACGCTCTACCACTGAGCCAACCGGCCAGGGCCGCAAGTTCTTCTTTTTATAAAGAGATAATAGAGGCTCACGAAGGTGAAATGGCATGCCTCGGGTCACTCAGCCAGCTGGCAACAGAGCTCTGCCTAGACCCTCATTCTGTCATTTGACTCTGCCTTCCAGACGTCAGTACCAGCCCTCGTAGGGATCTTGTGGAAACTCTTTCTCTACACAGGTGGAAAGATTTGGCTTTGAAGATAGTGAGATCTGATTTCAGACCTAAGCTCTGCTATCTTCTAGCTGTGTGACTTCAGAGCTCATTATGACTTCTCTGAGCTTCAATTTCCCTTTTGTTGTGCTGCAGTTTCTTCATCCAAAGATAAATAAATAAATATCTAGCTCATGGGGTAACTAGACGGGAGATCCATGGTGGATGCTTAGTATGACAGCTGTGATTACTATAGTCAGTTTGTCCTTTTTGGTCCCACTCGTTCTTCATGTACCACCTACACAGGGCATAGCTGTGACTAAAACAGTGACAACAATTACCTTTCCAGTGTCCAGTCTAGTTTAGAAAGAAACTCTATTCCTCTTGGCCAGTTACAAGGTCTTGATAGTTCCATGTATGCTCCAGGAATAGGAGCAGTAAGAATGGTGGGTTACTACACTTACTGCTTTACATAAATGATGCCCAGTCCTCGCAGCAGCCCTGCAAAGTGTGTGTTCTTTCTGCTGAGCAAGGGAGGGTCATGGAGGTGTGTGTAACCTGTCCCAAGGCCACAGAGCTGGGAGTTCACAGAGCCCAGCTTGGAACCCATCCTGGGTCTGGCATGCATTTTTGCCCACCACTTTATAGGTTCTGAGACCCACGGAGGCTTGGGGCAAGGGGAACTGGGGCCGGGGAGAGGGGGATAAAGAAGACATTGAGATCAGGGAACCAGTCATTATTTGGCCAGTCATCTTTTCCAGAAAGTCCCGCCACCCGCCCCTTTCCTGCTCCTGTTATCACTAGCCAGTTGATAGCTGGGCTGGGCTCCTCTACTGAAATCCTTCAGCGCTTTCCTGTTCTAGAGTTTTGCAAGAAGGTGGGAGGAGTGTTGGTGTGCTGGGCAGGCTTCCCAGGGGTGATTGTGGAAAGGAAGGGGAGTGATTCCGTAGGGCCCTAAAAAGAAGCCAGGAAGAAGAGGAAAAACAAAGCCCTGTTTAAAAGAAAACAAATTGACTCAAGCATTTTCTGGCATTATCTTTAGTCTAGACTTGGAGATAGAAGCCAAGGCCAGAAGTCTGGAAGCATCCATTTTCTTCACTCCTGGTAACTGACCTGCCTCAGCTACACATCGCTCACTGTTTTCCTCCACTGTTAACCTTCTTTCCTTTCCTCAGGAGGTACCCACACAAGAATAACAAACCCTCTGAGTGCTTTCTGCAAGGGATTGGTATCTGTCTGCACTCTTATCCCATTCGTCTTTGAGGACAGGCTAGTGAGACAGGCCAGCAGGCCCGCCAGGGCTCGTCCTCCCGACTGGAGAGCACACCACAACCGGGAGAGAGCCCTGTCCACAGTGTCACAGCCAGTGAGCGGCAGAGCTAGGGCTGGGTTCCTGGTCTCCTGGCTCCTGTCAGGTACGTGAGGACCAGTCACTGAGAGGTGGAGTTTCAAACAACTTGGGTCTTTTTGCCGCAAACCATGCATTCTTGCTATTTTGTTTTGCTGAGTTCCCACTGCCTTGCTATGATTATGGGGTGAAGCCCTGAACAGTGGGGTTGGAAGACATACAGGGAACTGATGGTAGGAAAGGGAAAATGCCTCTTAATCTACTTTAGTAAGGACTTAGCATTTATTTACTGTGTTCAGTTTTCTCTTCGACAAGGAAATAAAAATGGATTAGACTACTGTTAATCTCCTGCATACACTTAACACTTCGTATTTTGCAAAGGATTTATGCATGTGTATGTGTTTTCTAAATTCACATACAATATAATACCCAATTAATGAGAACATTATACCGAGTGAAATAAGTAAATCAGAAAAAGCTAAGAACTGTATGATTTCACGCATAGGTGGATATAAAACTGAGACCCATGGACATAGATAAAAGTGAAGTGGTTACCAGGGGGAGTGAGTGGGGGAAGGTAAAGAGGGACAAATACTGTATAAGGTGATGGAAAATTATTTGAGTTTGGGTGATGAGTACACAACATAATCAACAGTTCAAATGCTATAGAATTGTTTACCTGAAATCTGTGTACTCTTATTAATCAATATCACCCTGTTAAATTTAATTTTATAATTTTTAAAAAGAAAAAAAAGTATGTAAGCCCATGATTTTTATATTCACTGGGTTATGCAGTCACTCCCACAATCTAATTCTGGAACATTTTTATCAACCCAAAAAGAAATCTCATACTCATTAACAATCACTTCCCATTCCCCATTCTCACCCTAGCCCTAGGCAACCACTGATCTATGATTTGATATATTTACCAATACTGGACAATTCATATAAACGAAATCTAGTTTCTCTTTACCTCGCATAATATTTCCAAGGTTTGTACATGTTATAACATGTATTCATACTTTGTTCTTTTTATTGCTGAATAATATTCCATTGTAGATATCCCACATTTTAGTTATTGATTGATCAGTTTATGGGCATTTGGGTTGTTTCTACTTCTGGCTATTACAAGTAATGCTATTGTGAACATTCATGTACAAGTTTTTGTGTGGACATATGTGTTCTTTCTCCTGGGTGTGTGTGTGTGTGTGTGTGTGTGTGTGTGTGTATAGAATTGCTGGATCATATAGTAACTATGTTTAACTTTTTGAGGACCTGTCAAACTGCGTGTGTGTGTGTGTTTATAAATTTACTAGAATCTTTTTCCCATACCACAGAATTCACCCATTTAAAGTGGGTCAGTATGTTCACACACAGTTGTGCAACCATCACTATAGTCTAATTTTAGAAAATTCTCATCACCCCAAAAAGAAACATTATACTCATTAGCAGTCACTCTCCATTCCCAGCCCTCAGGCAACCAACCAATCTACTTTCTTCTCTCTTTAAGGATTTGCCTATTCTAAACATTTCACATAAATAAAACCATACAGTCTGTAGTGTTTTATCGCTGGCTTCTTTCACTTAGCGTAGTGTTTTGAAGACATCCATGTTGCAGCAGGTGTCGGTATTCCGTTCGTTTCTGCGGCTGAGTAATATTCCAGGGTATGGATCTATTATTGCATTTTGTTTATCCAGGCTCTGCCTCTGTCATTATGTGATGTTCTCTCTGTGTGTCTCTGAGTCTCTGTTTTTTCTTCTTATAGGGACACCAGTCATTGGATTAGGACCCACCTTAATCCAGTATGGCCTCCTCTTAACTAATTACATCCTGAAGACCCTATTTTCAATTAAAGTCACATTCTTGAGATGCCAGGTAGACAGGAGTTGGGGGGGGGGGAAGGGACACTATTCAACCCAGTATAGGCACCAAGGAATAATCCCAGAAATTCAGGTAGAAATCTCTGAAAGTTGCAAGCAGAAGTGGGGTTCTGGCAAAGTGTTGTGCCAAGCCAGCTTTGAAAGGACTTTGCTGGGCTTCAAATCATCATGGAGCTGACTGGTTTCATGGACATGACTTCACGCTGGTAGGATGATGGAGTTCTGAGTGTCTGTGGGCCCAACTTATAACCTAACTAGGGTCATCTTATTAGCAGACCTTAAAAAACTTCTCTGATTTTGACCATAAGAAACAAGTATATTTGGATTTTTGTGCCAGGGAAAATTTTTTTGTTTATTCAGAGATATGTATTGAACACCGACCACACGCTGAGTATTCCCCACAAGGGATACAGAAGTGACCGGAACATGTTGTGGGTATTTACAACATGCAGCGTTTTCTAGACTCTGAGTGCTTTTCATCCTTACAACGACCCTAGGTCAATTTGTAAATAAGGAAACCAAGACTAGGAGAGGTGAAGTGACTTCTCTATGTCTACAGGTAAATAGGCTGGGTCACAAATTTGATTCCTTAGCCTGAGTGGGGGCAGAGGGCCCTAGAGGGGAGGACATAGCATTCCTTTGTACACAGGCCCACAGCCCAGCACTCAGCCTAGGGAGCAGGAAGGCTGTCTTGGTGACAAGGTAGGTGGCACGTTGTGACAAAATGGCCCTTCAACATGCTCGGGAACCTGGACAATGAGGAATTAATGAGTGTCTGGGGGAGTATGGCTTACTATCCTGTATACTTCATTTATTTAATCAGCACACATCTGTGGAGTTGTGTCACGCACTAGGATTGATGCTGGCATCAAGTGTTATAGAAGAAACAGACTCTCTGCTGAATCACTCAGTATGGAGTGATGAGAGAGAGAGGTTAGTCTTTTCCTGAAATGCTCTTTGAAATGCAAGGAGGTACTGGTAAGAATGTGGAAGAAATAAACAGGAAAGTGGTTTTAAAAAGAGAGAGAGCTTTCTAAGTCATCTTGAGGATAACAGGAATCTGCTGAAGAATTTGAAGCAGGACAGAGACGTCATGACAAGAGGCAGTTATTGAAAAACGGGAGAGAGTCACAGATAACGTCTGGGAGTCTGGCTTGGAGAACCGGTTGGACGGTGATGGAGACAAACTTCACTGAGGTTGAGATTGTGGATTCAACCACAGTGGGACTGTGGACCTTGACCTGCTTGTGGGTCATCTGAGAGGAGAGACCCAGCGGATGGAGGGACGGATGACAGGGAGCCGGGGAAGGGAACTGAACGAGAGGTTAGGACTTGAGAGTTGTCGTCACACAGGTGGTCCCCGAAGCTGTGAAAGCGGACAGGAGATTCTCCTGAATGAGAGGGAAGCTGGAGCAGGGTGTGGGGCAGAGCTCTGAAGAGGGAAGTGTTCATTGAAGAGGCGGGCAGAGGGAGAGGAGGCCAAAAGGATCACTGTGGAGGCAGAGTTCCCCCAAGGTCTCCCCTCTGCACCTACTTGTGTCTTGTCAGGAAGCAGCTTGTTTTCATCCCTGGCGCCATGGCTGCTCTGTGCCCTAGCGTGTGCCCTCTCTCCCAGCCATTAGAGATTTCATCTTGCAACTCTAATGGACTGATGAAGCCATTGATTCTGTTAACACATGTCCAGTTCACTATGAGACCTGTAATGGGAATTCATTTTGGAGGTCAATACAGCTGTCAGTGGAACAGTTTTCCCCAGAGGCCCTTGGCTTTTTCTGTTGTACGCTGGCTGAGTTGTCCTGTCTAGTAGCAGAAACGACTGGAGAATAATTAAGGCTGTGGAGCTTTGAGGAGTGGCAGTCCTGCCTAGGGCCTTGAGAAGGGTACAGACTGAGCGAGGTCAGAGGACAGGCAGTGGAAACAGAACTAGGTCACCGCTGAAATGATTTGACTAACCCTAGAAAGCCACCGTCACCACTAAAACATGGTCCCCTACTAGCTGTCACGCCACCAGAAATTACATCTTTAAACCTTTATTTCTTTTTTGCAAGAAGTTTCACAGTTAGAATTATTATTGCTGAATGAATACGTTTGCCCATTCTGCAAACAGAGACTGAGAACTTCCTTTGTACCTGGCCTCTTAGGTAAATGCTGAGGCCGTTAACGACATCAGTCACTGTTCTTAGAAACCCCTGGGCTAGGCAAGGCAGCAGAGTGACAGCGGATATAATGAAGCACGGGCCAAGTGCTCTTGGCACCCAGAACAAGGACAAGGTCCAGGAAGGTCTCAGAGAGAACACGATATCCATGCCGGGTCTCAGAGTCTGCATGTGAGTGCCAGGAGAGTAGAAGTGAAATCCAGGTGGAAGGAACAGCATAAGCCAAAACAAAGACTCCTAAAAGAGGCTGGTGTGTTCAGGGGCTGATGAAGCTTCCATATGCCTTCTGTACGGGAGGAGAAAAGCAGGAAGCAGGTCAGACTGGGAAAGGCCTTGTGTGTTATGCTAAGAATTCAAACCAAGCTCAGAGAGCCAGCCAAATAAATAATGCCCTTGGCTAGGGGTGGTGTAGCACTCCAAGCTATTATCTGTCTTTAATTCTTCACTTCCTGTCTAACACAACAGATGAGAGCTTAGGATAAGAATTGAGGGGGAAAAAAGGCCAATGGATAGAGAGTGGTAGGTACAAGAGTTGGGGTGTGGGGGACATCGCCATCCTCAGAGGAGTCGGAAGGTCAGGCAGAAGGAGCTGGGACTAGTCTTAAGGAACAGCTCGAAATACGTTTGTGCTTTTATCATTAATATAGTAAGGCACAGTCCAGGGTCTTGATTAGTGAGTCTTCAACAAGACTTTATTTAACAGAACAGCCTCAGCCTTAGCTTTGAGGGAGGTGAGGACAGCAGAGCCACCAAAGAGAAGGCAGGCAGGGGTACTGCTCCTGAGGCTGGCCTTGGTTGAGTGTCAGTCCTATTCCCAGACCACAGGGAGCCATACCTCCTGGAAATGGGGCAGATGCTGCCCCAGTGTGATAGAGAATGGCTGCCAGGCAACTGCAGGGGCAGTGCAGAGGTCTAGAGCATCTCCGCCCCGACCAGAGGGCCAGCACACCCCAGCCCTCCTCTCTGGAGGGGACGGAACCGGTAGGTGAAAGGGAGGGAAAGCTGCCCTGGGCCGTTGCCACTGCTCTTGGAAGTTCTTCCTCTGATAGCCCACTGTGGAAGAGAGATACCTGTCTTCCCTTTTTCATTCACAGAGCCCTTTCTCGTTTTCACAGACTCCCTGAGAAACATCGCCTCGGCCAGTCACGGTCCCCGCTCCTCTCCAGCCGAGCTCAGCAGCGCCAGTCAGCACCTCCTCCGAGAACGAAAATCCTCAGCCCCGTCGCACTCCAGCCAGCCCACCTTGTTCACATTCGAGCCCCCCATGGCCAACCATGCGCAGCCCCCCTTGTCCACCAGTGCACCTCAAGAGTATCTCTACTTGCACCAGTGCATCAGCCGGAGAGCAGAAAATGCCAGGTGAGACTGCAAGGACGGCGGTGGGTGGCGTGACCGCTGACAGGGCCCAGTGCTTTTCAGCCTCTGTTCTTTCACTTTAAAGACAAGGGAGTCCATTATTCTATCTTTCCAGGGGATAAAGTATATACTCATAAAAGGAAACATGGTTTTGTGTGGGGAACCGTCACATTTTGTTGCTATCATCTGTATTAGATTCCAGAGAAACCTCCTCTTATCAAAAATCATGCTATACGAATTTTTTATTTAATTTGGGGGGAAAATGTCACATTGGGCTAGAGTTTCAGAATTGAAAAGGATACGTCAGTTTACTTGTTAGCCTTAAGACGGTAGCTATAGAACCTTAACGTTATTGAACAAGTCCGTATTTCAGCTTTTCTGTCGAGCTGCACTGTTCTATATGGTGCCACTGTCCACATGTGGCTAATTAAATTGAAATTAATCAAAATTGAATGAAGTTTAAAATTAAGTTCCTCAACTGCACTAGTAACATTTCAAGTGCTCAGGAAGCCGCGTGTGGCTAGTGGCTGGCATACTGGATGATAACACAGATAGGAAACTCCATCCTCACAGCAGAGCCCAGAGCAAGGACTCCCTGCTGGAGAAGAATGGCCTCTGTTGAGCTAACATTGCCAGCTCACCCACAGGTGCAGAGCCCGCGCATAGTTTTATTACCTTTTCCCCCACTGTTAGGATAAACAAAAGCACGGAGCTGCTGGGATTTGCCAAAGCTAGTTCCCAGTTGCTACCATGGCCAGCAAATCATGCTCTTTCATTAATTTATTTATATATAGCTAATGTGTGTTACGAAAATTAAGGCAATTAGAGGACCGGCTGTGTTAATATATCACTACACAGAATATTTTTATGCATAATCTCACCTGAACCATTAGAACACACTGATGAGAGATAGCCATTAAAGCAGGCGTCCCCAAACTTTTTACACATGGGGCCAGTTCACTGTCCCTCAGACCATTGGAGGGCCACCACATACAGTGCTCCTCTCACTGAGCACCAATGAAAGAGGTACGTACCCCTTCCGGAAGTGCAGCGGGAGGCCGGATAAATGGTTTCAGGGGGCCACATGCGGCCCACGGGCTGTAGTTTGGGGATGCCTGCATTAAAGTTTTTACCTCCCTTTCATAGGTGACAGAACAGAGGCTCACAACTGATACGTGACAGAGATAGGACTAGAACCCAGGTCTCCTCATTTCTGGTCCTGTAACCTTTCCTCTAGCTGCCCTGTGCTACATTGGTGCTGGTTTTTTGAGTCATTTACCATCACCCAACAGAGGCTCCCAGCACTCAGACTTAATGAATGATACCTTAAATACCCATTTGATTTATTTGTTTGTGAATTTTCACTAGTTCAGCCTCCATCAACTTATAGATGGAGAGGTGAGTTCTAAAAAGGTAGAAGGAATTAACCAAGGTCACTGAATTAGTTAGTGGCAGAACCATAAGCAGCCCCTCATCCCTCCTGAGTCACAGGCCAGAGGCAGGCAGTGTGTGATAATGAAACATAGATTACAGGCTTTGGAATCAGACAGATAGGAGTTCAAATTCAGGTTCTGCCACTGTCCTTGTGATCTTGGGCCACTTAGTTAACCTTGTTAACCTTCAATGTCCTTGTATGCTAAATAGAAATAATTAATTCAAAGGCTTATTACTAATGGGCATAAAACAACATAACATATATCGAGTACCCAGCAGTAGATGCTCAGTACATGTAAGCTGTTGTTTTCCTGTGTCCCACTCCATCCTGCTACACAGATGATTTCCCGGAAATAGAGAAGGTGCAAGAGTTCTTACAGCCACAGTTCTAGTGAAGGTCAATGTGCTGTGTATGAACACCTCTCAGAATTCAGTGTGCGTATGAAATACTCAAGGATCTTGTCGAAATGCTGATTCTGACTGAGTAGGCCTGGGGTAGGTCCCGGGATCCTGCCTTTCTGCCAAACAGCATATGATGTCATTTAAGTTGTCTGCAGTTCGCACTTTAAGTAGAAGGCCTTATATAATATCAACAGTTGCCACCACTTCTAGTCCCATGATATTGCTAAAGCAACAGAGAACAAATATATAAATGTCTCTGCTTGAATTAGCACTTAGGGCCCACTCTGTGCACCCCCACCTCTTCTGTAAAACCTCTCTTAATCTTATGAGCTCGAATGCATTTCTCCTCTGCGTTCCCATAGCACTTTTTTATTATCTCTCTCACAGCACTTGGAACTTTCTGCTTCATATTACGGATTTTTATATTAATGTGTTACTGTCCTTTGAAGACCCAGGGCACCTAGGAGGCACATAATAAATATTGGACCAAATATATGTTGTGAGGAAAACAAAGTAAAGGTGATAGAACTTCTCTACAGCTGGGGAAGCCCCTTTATTGTAGGGCCTTGGCCACACCGTGCTTTTCTCCTTGGCTTTGTTTTCACTTGTGTGGGTGTTGGAGCCAGAGGCTGATGAGCAGGATCTCAGGGGGACTTTTGGAAGAAATAAGTTAAAATGTTTTTTGCAGAAGAATTCCAAGGGGCGATGGAGGATGGAAAGGAAGTCTTCTTCAGTACAGAAAGACGATATAGTTTCTGGTGCTAGTGGAGTTGCTTCGTGATACTAAACATACTGTAATAATTATAAGCTCTGGACAGAACACACAGACACACAAACACTGTTTGAAGGCACTTAAGAGCAATCAAAAAGCAGGCAGAAACTGTAAAAGTAATGGCTCTTAAAAGAAAGGGCCCACACTGAGTGGGTCCAGTTTTCATGGCTTTCCCATGAAGGAAATTCCTATAAACGTTATCACCCAAGATACTTAGTAAACAATGAGAAACTGCTAGACACATGAAGAAACTATAAAAGTTGACCCATAGTTGAGAGAACTCAGTTCATACAAACCAAAGTAAATCTAGATTTTTGAGCTAGCATACAAAGACTTTAAATGATTGTGTTTATTGCTTTAATCTTTGTGTGGAGGGAGGGAGTGTTGATAATGACTGAAGAGATTGTAAATTTAGGAAAGAAATGAAGACTCTGAAAAAGAACTTAGGACTTCCAGTTTGAAGTGTGGGACAGTCCCAAACTAGCATAGCAAAGGTTTTAAAAACTAAGTTGAGATTGATTAATGTCACCCTATTAAAATTAAAAAAAAAATTAAGTTGAGATTTGTACTACCATACCCAGAAGGAGAATCAAAACTTGCGATCTGAACCTAACCACGTTGATTGCCTGCAAAAACAAAATGATCAACATTCTTCAGAAGATTATAACAGAACCCAGAGTCAAGACAAGAGAAAATCACAACATTCAGGAATAATCCAGAATTTCTCAGCATATAGAGAATCATCAAAATGTAACCAGTCTCAAGGGAAAGTACAGATGTCAACCCCAACATAACCCCAGATGTTGAAATTATTAGACACAGATTTAAAAGCCCGTATTATAACAATATTCTATGTGACAAAGGAAAACACACTTGAAATTAATAGAAGGAGGGGGGGGGGCTATCAACCCAGAAGTCTATATCCTTCAGAAATGAAAACAAAATTAAGACATTTTCAGTTGAAAGAAAAATAAAGAGAATTTCCTGGGAGCCAAGGGTCATTATGGTGTCAGTGTGGTCTCCAGAGGTTGCTGAATTGGACCTCAGCCAAACATAAAAGATGACAACAGCAGCTTAGCCAACTTTTGAACCTGCAAGAGATAGGAGAAGAAAAGGAGAAGGTGATTTGAGCCAACTCTCAAAGCAATATTCAAGTAGAGTCCTACCCTCTCATACAAAGATAAAATGTAGACAGACTACTCAGGATGCCTTTGAAGAGGTTCGGAACTATAACTTCAGAAGACAGTTGGAAGAGAGAAAGAGAGCTGCTACAAGAGAAAAAAATAGAGATCGTTCAACAACTTGAGAACATACGACCTCCTCTTCAGCGTCAAAGGCTTGGTTAGACCAGATTCCTGCTTCCAACCATGATGCAGATGATCCTCTAACAGGTGAGGAAGGTTGTAAGGCCAGGAGCCGCCATCGTGGCCATTCACATGCAGGTTCCCATTGGATTCGGGCAGACGATAAAGAAATGGCGGAGTCAGAGGATGGGGGGCCATCCTATTTATTGGTGTCTCACCAAGACAGGCAAACCACAAAAGAAGACAAGGGAAAAGCAGAAAACCAGCTCTTCCCATGAAGGGCCAGGGATCAGGGAAGCCCCTGCAATTGTGATAGCAGGAACTGTGTGTCCAAGCTCCTGGTCTGTCCCACTTTATAGTGTAGAAAACCAAAATCCCTTAATCCAATATACAAACAAGGAAGTCCCCGATACAAAGTCACTTATCCAAGGCATAATTGGATTCCTCATGAGAGTGCACCACCCAGATCATACAATCAGTCAAGGGTGTGGGGAAAAGCTTAGTCCCAAAACCAAACCTCAGGCTACAACGACCTGGCCTGCTTATAGCCTGTCCCCCACACCCAATATAAGTCACAAGCAAGCAAACATATATATCATATTTACAAACTTATTTGACCAACAAAGGTGAAGATTTTGAAGAGGAGAATGTCGATAGTGCAGCTCTTCTTGCAGAACTAGAAAAAAATTTAAAAAGAAACAGCTGAAGAGCAAGCCAGGAGGAAACAAGAAGAAAGGATCTGTATGGAAAACAGTCTGGGCAGGAACCTCCTCCTTAATCTCACTGGCCCAGCCTCAGGCCAACTTCAAAGTTAAAAGAAGGTGGAATGATGATGTTTTCAAGAACTATGCACAGGTGTATATTATCAGAAGAAAGACAAAAGATTCGTCAATGATACTGTACAATCTGAATTTCACAAAAAATTGATGGAGAAATATATTAAATAGTACAGTTTTATGTGCTTAGTTAAAGACTGTAAAATGTAAATAGTTATTATGACTTTATATTGGTTAGTTTGGGGTTTTTTCCTCTTTTTCCCTATTTAAATAGACCTATTTTTAAATTCCAAAACATCTTTTCCTTGATTGATACTGTATTTGATAAGGACTTGGGAATTGGTTTAACCCCGTTTCCAGTCTCTCAATGTTTCCAGTCATGTTTTCTTTTTAATATGGGAAAAGTAATTTGTTTATAATGTCTTTAATAATCCAAAAAGACAAATAAGAATTGCCAGGGGATCTGATTTTTAAAAAATGATAAGGAAGTTCAGGCTGAAGTAAGACAGTACCAAAAAAAACCCCAAGATCTTTAGGAATGAAGGAATAATAGCAAAAATAGAAAATATTTGCATAATTATACAAGACTACTTTTCCCTCCTAAGTTCTTTATTGTGTATGAGTATTGAAAGCAAGCGTTAAACATTGTCTAGTGGATTCTCTCTTAGTGTTAGTTCTCTTCAGCCTGAAGCGCTTCCTTCAGCATGTCCTGCCACGTTAGTCCCCTCGTGACATGTTTCCCCAGTTATATTTATCTGGAAATATCTTAATTTCACCATCATTTTTGAGAGATATTTTGCTAGGTATAAAATTGGGAAATGATGGTTTTATTTTCATTAATCATTTTAAAGGATGCCATGTTATCATCTTCTGACTTTCATTGTTTCTGATGAGAAACCAGCTGCTATTTTTTTTTTTTTGCTATTTTTATTTTCATTTTCCTATGTGTAATATTTATGGAAAAGGTGCCAATAGGGAAATGAAAGTCTTTTCAACAAATGATGCTGGATCAGCTGGATATCTGTATAGGAATAAAAAATAGGACTTTTTGTATAACACTCCTCAAAAGTTAACTAAAATGTGTGAGACACCTAAATGTAAAATCTAATGCTAACAAACTTCTAGAATAAAATGTCTCTGTGATCTTTGGGTGAGCAAAGATGTTTATATAGGATACAAAAAGCAAGAATAATAAAACTTTAATAAAGTAGTTTTTATAAAAATTAAAAATTTTGCTCTTCAAAAGAACCCCATAAGAAAACAAAATGTCAAAAAAAATACAAAATGTCAAGTCATAAAATGTGATAAAATATTCAGAGCATGTATATCTGACAGAGGATTTATTTCTAGACTATATAAAGAACTATTACGACTCAATTTGTTAAGTAGGCAAAAGATTTGAACAGACATTTCACAAAAAAGATACAAAAATGGGCAATAAACACATGACAGTGCTGAATCATCAAGAAAATGCAAATGAAATCCTCAGGTTTTGCCTCATCTCTCCTGGAATGGCTAAATGAAAAAGACTAGCAATGCCAAGTGTTAGCAAGAATGTGGGTGGCTTTAATCCCACACTGCTTCTGACATTCACATTACATACTAAGTGCTCTGGAAAAAAGGAATATGCTTTACAGTTGACAAAGCACTTTTACATTTGTTACCTCATTTGATCTCCAGAATAATCTTACAGGGTTCCTTCTGATTAGAGACTTGAAAGAGAGAGCCAGTTTGTTCTTTGATGTCAAGCATAGACATAAATATGCCTGGTTGACCTACTATAGTCAAATCATATTTGTGAGGTTAATAATACCGGCCTTCTGTCTATTCCTTTTTACATTTCTGGGGGAACCTGATGTACAGTTACAATTAATTAAGCACATTAGAGGGAAAACCATGACTTATTCATCACTACTTTTACAGTACTAGCCCCTATTTTTCCTTCAAGTACTGAGTAATATGTAGTCTAGTTAAACTAACTCCAGTTTCCTAAGTCCAGCTCTTCCACTAAGCTAAAATAAGTCTTCAGAATAGTAACTATACTATAAAATGGGGGCAGAACGAGAGCTTGCTCTCTTGGTTCCTGAGATTATCATTAGAGGAAAGAGCAGAGAGGAGAGCAGAAAGAGTCCATGTGGCCAGGAGAAGCAGCCAAGATGGCGGAGTATTGAGTGAGAAGCCAGTTTGTGCAGTTTGACGCTGGAGAAGGAAGGATATGGGGAACTGAGGAGAATAAGGCTGGTGAGCTAGAAACCTTTGATTCTAGGAAACTCGGATAAGTCAGTGGCTTTGTGAGCACTGAATGTGAGTGGGTTTTGGAGCCCAGTGTGTGTTTTTACTTGCCCACCGGGTGCAAGCTAGAATTAAAGAAAATGGCCTATCAGTTTTTGGCTTCATTGTTTCTTTACCAACTGTCCGAATCCAGTGCGAACCTGCATGGGCCGGGCGGCTGCTGTGATAGTGGCCCTGGCCTTGGCTGCTGGCTTTACACACTATCAAGACAAGCAGAGTCCTTTTTGTTGTTGAAGACAAATTAGTTCCCCGGGATTTATTTTGCCCTGCAACCTTAGGGTCTCATTCCAGATTTGAGCCAGTCTTTGTCTTCTTATTTCAAGGAGACTGTTAAACCTGTAATAGGTGACACATTGTGGTGAGTCACACGCCCTGGAAAGCCGTAATTCTGGTGAGGGTTAGGGGCAGTGAAGTTCCAAATGATGAGATGCCGGAGTGAAAGCAGCACTGACCCTGCAGCGTGTTCTGCAGAAACATGTGAGTAAAACGTCGAGTCAGAAACATCAGCAGAAAACTTAACTAAATGGTTAGTCATTTAGAAGGTTTCTCTGACTCATTCACCCAGTGACTTTGATCTATCAAAGGCAGAATATACAACTTTCAGTTTTATATATACAGTTTTGCTGTGCAACCACAGATGGGAGGTGAGCTCAGAATTCCAGCCAGAAGGATTTGAGATGCAAAGATCTTCTCATCTCTTAGAGATTGTAAGAAAGAACTTGTGAGTTTTCTCTCCTCACAGGAGAGATCCATTTGGGATAGGTCAGATGCTGGAGGATAGTCCACATGACTTCTTAAGATTGTCAGTGATGCCCTGGCCAGTTGGCTCAGTGGTAGAGCGTCGGCCTGGCGTACGGGGGACCCGGGTTCGATTCCCGGCCAGGGCACATAGGAGAAGCGCCCATTTGCTTCTCCACCCCCACCCCCTCCTTCCTCTTTGTCTCTCTCTTCCCCTCCCGCAGTCAAGGCTCCATTGGAGCAAAGATGGCCCGGGCACTGGGGATGGCTCCTTGGCCTGTGCCCCGGGCGCTAGAGTGGCTCTGGTCGCGGCAGAGCGACGCCCCGGAGGGGCAGAGCATCACCCCCTGGTGGGCAGAGCGTCGCCCCCTGGTGGGCGTGCCGGGTGGATCCCAGTCGGAGCATGCGGGAGTCTGTCTGTCTCTCCCCGTTTCCAGCTTCAGAAAAAAAAAAATAAATAAAATAAAAAATAAATAAATAAATAAATTATTAAAAAAAAAAGATTGTCAGTGACACTAATTGTCAGAGATGCAAATTAAAACCACAAGAAGATATCACCTCACACCTCTCAGAATGTCTGTCATCAAAAAATCAACAAACAATAAGTGTTGGGGAGGGTGTGGAGAAAAGGGAACCCTCTGCACTGTTGGTGGGAATGCAAATTGGTATAGCCACTATGGAAAACAGTATGGAGAGGCCTCAAACAAATTAAAAATAGAACAACATAGGACTCAGCAGTTCCACCTCTGGGCATTTATCCAAAGAAATCCAAAACACTAATTTAAAAAGATAATATGCACCCCTGTGTTCATTGCTACATAACAATAGCCAAGATATGAAAGCAACCTAGGTGTCCATAGATAGACAGTTGGATAAAGAAGTTGTGGTACATATATACAATGGATTATTGGCTGTAAAAAAGAATGAAATTTTACCATTTGCAACCATATGGATAGACCTAGACAGTATTATGCTAAATGAAATAAGTCAGACAGATAAAGACAAATATATGATTTCAGTTATATGTACAATTTAAAAAACACAAAAAACAGAAGCAGACTCATACAGAGAACAAACTGATGGAGGGGTTCGGAAGACTGGATGAAAAAGGTGAGGTGATTATAAAGTACACATTGGAAGTTTGAAAATAGTTACAGGATGTGGGGCAGATAAAATATATTATGCTCACTTTGTTAAAGATGGCGCTGCCCACGTGGAAGCCTGTCGCCCAGGTGATGGTATTAGTTGCCCTTCTTGCTTGAGATGGGCATGATTATATTAATGTGTGTTGGGGGCGGGCTGTGAGCAGGCAGGATCCTTGTAGCCTGGGGCTTGGTTTTGGGACTAAGCCTTTCCCACCTTTTTTGATTTGAGGTGGTGCACTCTCAGGAGGAATCCCATTATGCCTCAGATAAGTGACTTTGTATCAGAGACTTCCTTCTTTGTATATTGGATTAAAGGTTTGGATTTCTACACTATAAAGTGGGGCAGACCAGGAGCTCGCTCTCTCAGTTCCTGAGATTAGCATTAGAGGAGAGAGCAGAGAAAGGTCATGTGGAGGCGAGGAGAGGCAGCCAAGATGGCGGAGTGCTGAGGGAAAAGCCAGTTTGTGCAGAGAGAAGGAGATGGGGAACAGAGGTGAATAAGTCTGGTGAGCTAGAAACCTTTAATTTCTAGGAAACTCGGATAAGTCAGTAGCTTTGTGAGCACTGAATGAGTGGGTTTTGGAGCCTAGAGTGTATGTTTACTTGCCCACCGGGTACAAGCTAGGATTAAAGGTAATGGCCCACCAATTCTTGGCTCCGTTGTTTCATTACCATCTGTCCGAGTCTAATGTGAACCTGCATGGGCCAGGCAGCTGTGATGGTGGCCGTGGCTACTGGCTTTACACAGGGATGTAAAGTAGAGCATAGAGAATATAGTCAGTTATATTGTAATAACATGTGTCAAATGTTGTACTGGGTTTATCAAGGGGATCACTTCATAAGTTACACCACTGTCTAACCACTATGCTGTACACCTGAAACTAATATAATATTGAATGTCAACAGTGTTTGAAAATATTTTTAATTGAAAAAGAAAAGATCGCAGTGACAACTAGAGTTCTAAATGATGTTTAATTTACCTTCAGGCATTTATATATTAGGTTTTCTTTAATGGGAACAACATACTTGTTAAAAATCAAATCAGGCCCCTGATTGTTCAAGTACTTGTAGTCTAGCAAGGAGGGATAAAGTGAAATCGTGGCATAGTGTGGCACATACAATCACATGTGAATGTGCAAAACCAAATGCAAAATGAAGGGACTGGGAAATCTAGGAAACTGTTCCTAAAAGCCAAGGGAGAGAGAAGTATGGGGTTGATATTAGGACCCAAGCACATGCAGAAGGCGGTGCGATCAGCCCACCCACTCAGAGCATCTGGGGCCGCGGCAGCCAGGACCGGGAGGGAAGTGCACTAGGCTGCTGGCTTAGGGGTGTCTGCTCTCAAACTTCTCTCTGGCCCCTGGGGAACTCCCCTATACACTTGCATTCAAATATCTTCCTGTACCAACTCTACCATTACTGTTGTTCCCAGCTGGTATGTGGAGTGGTCCCCGTCTCTCAGAACTGTTAGGTTTAAAAGCTGTATCACATGTGATGTGTCGGCGCAGAGCCGCACCCATTTTATGAGACTGTCAGCTTGCAGCCCCAGAAGAGAAGCCTGTCTTCAAATCCCCTACTTCCAGGTGTCCTTCCCAGGGAAGCAACTCAGCACATCATAGTGACAGGGGCCTTGGTAAAGGTTTGCATGGGAGTAGTGAAGACTACTGGATTTCTGAGTGATCAGCATTCCCCTCCTGATTCTTGCCCAAGTCAGGATGGGCTTTGAGCAGGGTATCCAGACACCTGGGTGCTAGAACCAGTTCCATTGCCATCTGAGCATGGAAGTTTGGGCCAGTTTGTTTCCCTTGTTCAGCCCCTCCACCTGATTCTCCAGGTAACGCTCAGTCCCCCTCAACAGGCCTCGGTATTATCTGCCACATGCCAGGCACCACACCAGAGCACAGGACAGGTCCCCTTCCTTCTAGGAGTGCCAGGTCTGGCAGACATGGGCAGACACAGACCCAGGCGGCCTTAGCACCGGGCAGAGGAAGTGCTGTGCTGGAAGCGGGATTGCTGCAGGAGCAGACGGGAAAGTTTGATTAAGTGGGAGAGGGACTTACAGGGCCTGTAACACCTTTGTGGACCAGAAAGGCTTGTTTTTTTTTTGTTTTTTTTTGTATTTTTCTGAAGTTGGAAACGGGGAGGCAGTCAGACAGACTCCCACATGCGCCCAACCGGGATCCACCCGGCATGCCCACCAGGGGGCAATGCTCTGCCCATCTGGGGCGTTGCTCTGTTGCAATCAGAGCCATTCTAGCGCCTGAGGCAGAGGACATAGAGCCATCCCCAGCACCCGGGCCAACTTTGCTCCAATGGAGCCTTGGCTGCAGGAAGGGAAGAGAGAGACAGAGAGGAAGGAGAGGGGGAGGGGTGGAGAAGTAGACGGGCGCCTCTCTTGTGTGCCCTGGCTGGGAATTGAACCCAGGACTCCTGCACGCCAGGCCGAGGCTCTACCACTGAGCCATCTGGCCAGGGCTGTTTTGCAAGTTTTGATGCATCAAGGAAGCAATCCAGAGAAAGGTTAATAACACAAGCCCAGAGCTGGAGCTTAGACCCCTGGGGACATGTTTACGGATGAGTGCGTAGGTCTGTGTGTTAGAGAGGAGGATGCCTCAGCCACAGGCAGTGGGGCCATAGCCAGTGGGTTCTGAAAGGGGAGTTGATCTGCTGATCCAGAGGATCTAGACTAAGCTCCAGAAAGGGGATGGCAGGACCAACACTTTCCTTTCTTCATTGGTTTGTTTATACATTCAATTGTTGGTTCACTCAACAAACATTTATTCATTCTTTACTATGTGACAAGCATTCATCCAGAGCTGGGGGGTGGAGGGGAGAGAAATGAAAAAGAGATTTTCTTTCCTCAAGGAAATCACAGTTGGGCCTGACCAGGTGGTGGCACAGTGGATAGAATGTCAGACTGGGATGCGGAGGACCCAGGTCCGAGACCCCCAAGGTTGCCAGCTTGAGCGCGGGCTCATCTGGTTTGAGTAAAGCTCACCAGCTTGGACCCAAGGTCGCTGGCTTGAGCAAGGGGTCACTCGGTCTGCTGTAGCCCCCCGTCAAGGCACATATTAGAAAGCAATCAATGAACAATGAAGAATAGATGCGTTTCATCTCTCTCCCTTCCTGTCTGTCTAACTCTCTCTGTCACAAAAAATAAAAAGGAAATCACAGTTGGGTGGAAGAGACTAGTGCATCAAGGTTATAGCTGCTACCTGCTCCAAGAACAGAGTTAAGCAAGTGACTGGTTATGCTTGGAGGTAGAGGATGGTAAGAAACAGCTTTAAAAGATAAGCCATTTGAGCTGAGTTTGAAGGATAAAGGTGTTGGACCTTGCCAGATGATGTAAGAATTCTTCAGACAGAGCAAACAACACAGCACAGCCCAGAGGCTTGGCTGTGTAGAGCATACTGGGAACGCTGGGAAGTTGGCTTGAGTGGACCCTGGAGCAGGAAGGGGACCTAAGGAGAAAAGATTGGAGAGATGCGTTGGAGTTGGAATGCTGCTTACTCCTAAAGGCTTTATAACAGTTTGAACATGTTTACACTGGGGAGTTAGGAAAGTAAATATCAGTGGGATGTAGAGAGGTCCTGGGCAGATAGATGGTAGGGAGACTAGCCCTTTTATGATCAGAAAAGTAGGAGGAACTGAATTGGGGTGGATTCAGTAGGAACTGTGGCATTTCTGAATGAAAACTCATAATATGGGTAACTCTCAGGCTTGAATGACTGATATCATTTCCAAGACAGGACGGTCAGGGGAAAATGATGAATTCATTCTTGAATACGTTTAAGGCAACTTCCGGACACCTGTAATGCTCTCCCCACTCCTGGCCCACCTCCACCATAAAATCCTTCCAGAGCCCATTCCTGTCAGCCTGGCCTGGCCCTCCACTGTCCTCTCAGCCCTGTCTGCTGACTCACTCTCCAGCCTGAGCGGCTTGCAGTTCCTTGAACTTGCCAGGCTGGGTTCTACTTCTTTGTGCCTCTAACTGGAACACCTTTCCCTTCTCCTGCCTTTTGCCTGGCCAACTGCCAGACTCACTCAAAGGTGATGTCTTTGAAGAAGGATCCTTGACGTTCTGTACCCCACCCCCCACCCCGGGGAGGGTTAGTAACTATCTGTGCTCACCCACTCGATTGTAATGGTTTGCATGTGCGTCACCTCCACCACTGCCCTCCTTCCCCGGCAGCCAGGGCAAGAGGCATCTCTGTAGACATGATGCCTGCCTACACTGAAAGTAGGACATCAGCACATGTTTGTTAAATATACTAAACCAGATGGGGGCATCCAACATAGAACTGGAAATTCCAAAACAAAAAATGAAAGGCACCAAAGACAAATGCAAACCATGTGAATACCTTTTGTCTTCCATTGGCTCACCCGTCCTCTGCTCCCGGCGCGCCATTATCTAAGGCTCCATGTCCAATGAGCTAGGCCCATGGCTGGTGGCTTGGTTCCATGTATGGAGCGGAATAGAAAGGGAAAAAGAGTACAGAGGCCTAGAAAGGAGGGCCCCTGAAGGTTTGGGGACTGAAATGAATGCGAGTTGACAAAAGAGAGAGCCTGGCCTAGACACCTGTTTCCCTTCCTCATTCTAGGCCTCTGGGCCCTAATTTCTACCACCATCTGGTGGCCATCTCCATAAATAACAAGCTTCTCATAAACTGAAAGCTTGTACAAGGCAGAAATTCCACGGATTGGCCTCAGGTTATGACACCCTCACCCCCTGGATTTAGCATACAAATCTGTATATACACAAAATGGGCCTTATTCTGGTGAGAAATTCCAAGAGCTTTTTTTTAAATCAGGTTCTTAAAGGCTTATAGAATCGCTGCTATAAAGAATTGTTCTACGACAAGATAACCTGGACTTGTTATCTTTGAATATATGTATCCTGATTTATTGATGTCGCCCCATTAAAAAAATAAAATTATTTTAAAAAAAAAAAAGGATTAGCCGGTTCAAGGACTTCTTGCTGATTCAAGCTGTCATCATCATAGTGAAGGTTAGGAATTTTCAAAAAGAAATGAATAAGCGAAAAACTAAAACTAAAACGTAATGACTAAAAAAGAAAAAAAAAAAAGAATTGTTCTAGAATAGATATTATTTTTTTTTTCTCCTCCAAATGAACTCCTATGAAGAATCATAACATAAAGAGAGAGAAAATCAGAAAATCCCTGCTTGCTTAGAACCTCACTCTCCAATTTCCCGAGATGCGGACACTGAGCACAAAGTCCAGTTGGAGGGTGTGAGGGCAACATGGCTGCGACATCTGTCTCCCCCTTGATCGCCAGGATGGATTCGCCTGACCTGGCTGGCTAGGCGGTGCCCCCTTCCTCCCTCGCTGTTCTGCAGGCGTCTTCCTGCAGCTGCGTGCTTGGTCGAAGAGGACCTTCCCCGATAGAGGAGACGACTGTTCTTTGGTCAAGGGTATACGAGCAGCTGCGCCCCCTGCTAGCCCCGCCAAACGAGCCCTCAGAGTCCAGTTTGAAAACCGTGCTTATAAAGCCAAAGGCTTCTGCTGCTTCAGTGCAGATGGACCCGTAAGGGCCTTTGAGACCCACTAGGTCACCCCTCGGAGAGGGCTTGGTTAAGCCCCCAGGACATATCTGTGGCGGAGCTGGGACCTAACACTAATCTCTCTCCTCCTAGGTCTTTAAACTGTCCAGTGTTGCCTTATTTCCCAAAAGCCTACATTTGAAAACAGTAAAACTTTTACTATCCTGAATATAGACTGCTCACAAAAATTAGGGGATATTTCAAAATGACTATGAAGCTATAAAATACCCCCTAACTTTTGTGAGCAGTATAGTTCCCAAACAGGAAACCATTTTTCCTATAAATACTGAGGCTTCTGGAAAGAGATAGTTCTCCTTCTAAATGCTTCTCAATAAACCGTAATACATGGTAGGAAATGAACCTACGGTGAACCTTAGAGTAGTTCTTTAAACTTAGAACATCATCAGCCCTGGCTGGCTGATTTTATAGTGGGAAGACTGAGATTTGGAGGTGATGATTTTGCTTGCTGTTTTCTCACACCGACGTCAGAGTTCTTCCTATTCTCAGCCTTTGTATTCGAATATATATATTCTGACTTAAAACAGTGAACAACTTAGCATTATAACTGGCTTGTTGGTGTCTGTTGGGGGGGGGGGGGGGGGGTAAGGGAAGACCAGCCCCTGCTAATCACAGCCAGCTGGGGGTAAGGAGAGGAATAAAGGCTAACGTTGATTGAACAGCTGTACAGTAGAATTAATTTCTGAATAACCTTCAAACTTTTGAATCACCGTTTCTGCAAACTGAAGCACAAAAAGGGAAAGTGCCTCGCCCCAGGCCACACAGCTTGTACACTGAGACAAACCTCAGGCCCTGCCTCCTCAGCCTGTGTCTTCCCCACACCAGGATGCTGCGTGGGGCCCTGCGCTCACCAGCTCCCTCCCCGGGCGGGCAGTCCTGGCCTCCTCTAACCTCCCTGCCCCTTCCCTTCTTCCTCTCTCCTAGGAGTGCCAGCTTCTCTCAGGGCACCAGGGCCTCATTCCTCATGAGGAGTGACACAGCTGTACAGAAGCTTGCCCAGGGCAATGGACACTGCGTCAACGGGGTCAGTGGCCAAGTCCATGGCTTCTACAGCCTCCCCAAGCCAAGCCGGCACAATACAGAATTCAGAGACAGTACCTACGACCTCCCCCGGAGCCTGGCCTCCCACGGCCACACCAAGGGCAGCCTCACAGGCTCTGAGACCGATAATGAGGATGTGTACACCTTCAAGATGCCCAGCAACACCCTGTGCCGGGAGTTTGGGGACCTCCTGGTGGACAATATGGATGTTCCGGCCACCCCCCTCTCAGCCTACCAGATCCCTAGGACATTCACTCTGGACAAGAACCACAACGCCATGGCAGTGGCTGCTCCTGGGGACTCAGCCATAGCGCCCCCACCCAGACCCCCCAAGCCAAGTCAGGCAGAAACACCGCGATGGGGCAGCCCTCAACAGAGACCTCTAGTCGGGGAAACCAGCAGGTCAGTCTCCACCGCTGCCACCATCCCCAGGCGCAATACCCTCCCTGCGATGGACAACAGCCGGCTTCACCGAGGTCAGTATAAGCCCCGGCTGAGTCCCACGGGCAGAGGGAGGTAGCACAGGGTTCTCAGCAGTTTGCTAGTTCGTGGTCAGCCCTGCTGAGGAGACTTGAGGACACCCAGGTCACTGATACGGTTTAGACATCTACTCACACCACTTTCTAGTGGGCCCTCCAGCACTGGAGGCTATTAGTGGACACCCACAATGGCGAGAGCAGAGCAGGCCCTGCCTCAGAGAAACTGATATTCTACTAAGGGAAACAGAACATTTCTTGGTTAACCACAGTACAAAATATGATGGGTTTGGAAGTCTAAATCATAGTATTTTATTCAATTTATAAGTCAAACCAAGAATTGCAAAAGTCAGTTTCGAGGACGAGTCCAAACTGGAGCCAAACCTATGTGGATTAGCAGACTATTAAAACATAATTAGACCTTCAGAATATTTTCTAAGCCACCCTTGAATCTGTTTCATGCCTGAACTTTTGTCACTTGTTTCCACTTTAGAGTATTCCAACTCTGCCCACAATCTCCTCTGATTGATGAAAGCGTGTTTCCTTTCATTTCACATTTGCTTTATAGCTTGCAAAGCCTGTTGTTATACCTGTTCTGTTGTCTAAGCCATGCAGTAACACTGAGGATTTGGTCAGACAAAGCTTCATTGTCCACATTTCCCGCCAGGCCCGTGGGAGTTCAGACACTAGTTCAGGGTTGCAGAGTCAGCCAGGGGCAGAGATCGGCCTTGCCCCCAGGGTCCTGACGCCTGGCTCAGGACTTTCTGCAGTCTTTCAGTCCATCCACTGTCTGATCAATCACCCTGTGCTTGGGAATGGAGATGATAGAGACACAGAAACTATGTTCCTGCCCTTCAGAGAACTCACATGTAGTTAGGGAAATAAAATCGACATGTATAAATTGCCAGTACCAGTGTTACTATATATAGTGTAATCAGTGACGGCCAGGATGAGTGGACAGGTGGCAGGTGATGTAGGAGTTAGAGAAGAGGTGCATATGTGGGGGCGGAGGTGGTCGAGGCGGTTCAGTGTAGATGCCAACACGGGCTAGAAGTGAGGAGTGACGTGGCAGAAGTAATGCCTTGTCATTGGGGGTTGAAAGTAGTATCTTCTGGAGTTTCACCGAGACTCTGAGCAGCACTGGTGAGGCTTTGGGGGAGCATCAGCACACAGATCGACTGAGTACATCTGGACCCTCCTCCTTCTGTCGTAGCTTCTTCCTGTGAGTCCTACGAGTACCCTCAGCGTGGTGGAGAGAGTGCGGGCCGGCCTGCCGAGTCCCTGAGTGATGGAGTCGGTTCTTTCCTGGTGAGTGGGCTTCAGGCAGGGTCCGCAGGCCTACTCACCTCAGGTGGGTTAAAGGTCACCCAAAGAGTAACGTAACGGCATCTCCCTCTCAGGGCCCTGCCTGGTTCTTACCTCAGTTCAGAACCCTGGGTTGAGCTCTTAGAATGTAAAACAGGGTGTGGCTGGGGGAGAGGTGTAGGGCTTGAGCAAAAAGAAAAGGAAAAACCTCGTGGATACGGACAGCAGTGTGGCGGCTGTCGGGGGTGGGGAGGGGAAGAAGAAGTATGAGGGGGACAAATGGTGAAGGACGGAGGCTTGACGAGGGGTGGTGACTACAAAGACAGTGTACAGATGCTGTGCTGTGGAACTGCGCACCTGAAGCCTGTGTGATTTTGTTAGCCAGTGTCACCCAGATAAATTCAATGAAAAGGAAAAAACAGAAAAGAAAGTACGATGCAGGGATCCTGCTGTGGAGGAAGTGTGTGTACACTGGTCTACGGGGCTTCAGCCCTGCGGGGAAGCGGGGGGCGTCTAGAACGCAGAGAACGCAGGCTCTGGGATGGTGGGTCTAAGGCAGCGTGCTTACCCACGAGATCTCACTTGGAGGAGGGGGCGGTGGTGAGAGACAGGAGGCAGGGTGGCTGAGTCAGTCTTGGTGGCAGAACCGTGGACTGAGTGCAGGATCCCAGGCTGCCATCTGGAGGGGGCTGACCACAGTCCTACAAGGTGTCAGGCCACGTCTAAGCAGACAGGGCCTGACTAAAAGCTCATGGAAGTGACGAGACATTTGGTAAGCAAAGCAGAAGCAGCTTGGTCTGGACACACAGGGCAAGCAGTGAAGGCAGGCTCTGGGGGTTGCTGCGTCAACACGACGACAGCTCCCACTGCAGCTTGGTGATCAGATCACCCTGGAAGCTGAACTGGGGAGCACAGCCGACCTAGCCCTCACCTGCCAGGGCCAAGGCTTCTAATATGCTCCTTGCCCAGTGCAGGGCCTAATCCTGACCCCTCCAGTGGAGTCCACACTTGAGGTGGGGGGCGAGTCCTGAACCAAACCGGCACAGCCCGTGGCCTGTGCTGTGCCCTCTGCCTCAGGCAGCGGAAAGCCTTGGGGACCCAGCCTCCAAGGATATTTCATACTAAAGATTTATCAAAAATTACAAGTGAGTCCCTAGGGATCATGGGAGCTAGAAGGGACCCACAGACCTCATTTCTTCCTGTCTCCCACTCTGCTTTCTGATGTGTTTTCCCAGGGTTTACCTTAAAGCATCCCAGTGCAACTCACTCAGTCATGACCTTTCTTCCCTCGCATATAAATCCTCACCCCCTCTTGTTTCTTTTTGCTGGTGATGGCTATATTTCCTTCCCTCTCTTTCCTAGCCAGGGAAAATGCTTATAGGCCGATCGGATAGTACCAATTCTGAAGACAACTACGTGCCCATGAATCCAGGTTCCTCCACCTTGCTGGCCATGGAGCGAGCAGGTGACAATTCCCAGAGTGTCTACATCCCCATGAGCCCAGGGCCCCATCACTTTGACCCCCTTGGCTACCTGACGACAGCCCTTCCTATGCACCGAGGCTCCAGCCGAGGGAGTGAGATCCAGCCACCCCCTGTCAACCGCAACCTCAAACCTGACAGGAAAGGTAAGGCCACGCTGTCCCTGGCCCATCTCTGGACAGTGGCCAGGGACAGTTTGCATTCACTTAGCGATTAAGTGCATCCTAAACTTTACTTGCAAGGAAGTGGATGCCTTTGGGGCCTAATCCACCCTAGAGTCACACACACATACACACGCCCCCCTTTCATCCCAGTGGTCCGGCACTGTAGGGACAGGCAGCTGGGGAAGTGTGGTGGGCAGAGGGGTGCAGGATTCCAGACAGGACAGATTTGGGGTTCAGCTCTGCCACCTGCTAACATGTGATTATAGACAAATCATCCTGCATCTCTGAGCCCTGTTTCTTCATTTGTGAAATGAGAAATATAATCTGTAACCTCTAAAGGAATAGAGGGACATAGATAATGCATCTGAAAGTACTTCATAGTGTAAAAAATGCTGTTCACGGGTAAAGGGTATTAGATCTGGGGTACAGTAGTCTATTAAAAGATATATTCTGATGTAGTACAAAGGCTTGAGCATTCAAACCATGTAAATGTGGATTGGAATCCTTATCTAGGATTTCCTAGGTGTGTCTTTGGGCAAATCACTTAAGTTCTCTGAGCTTCAGTTTTCTTACCTGTGAAATGGGAACAGTAATCCCTGCCTCCCAGGTTTGTTTAGAAGGAAGGCGTCTAGGACATTGACTCTGGTTCACAGCAGGTGTTCAGTCAAGTTAGATCTGTGTCCCTGGCATCTAGACCAGGAAGAAGTGCTGGAGTTCAAGTCCCGGGCCTGCCTCTACCTCACGCTGCTGGCCTTGGGTCAGTGGCATGGAGTCAGAGGGAGAGTAGAGTAACCTTAGGCAGAGATGAGCCCATTTGGTCTGGTCAACAGGGACTTCAGATCTTAGCATTTGAATGGAAGTCTGTAGGATTCGTGGAGTTCCCCCTTCCTCCACATTAGGTTCCACCGGTCCGGTCCAGGAGCAGCAAAGAGTAGTCATGGTGGCATTCTCCAATTCAAGTATCATCTCCCTATATAGTCACAGATCTGGGAGAGGACAGTCTGATGTCAGACTCCGTGTCCTTATTTTGGATTCTGAAAATATGATTACAGGCAGTCCCTGGTTACGAACGAGCTATGTTCTGTAGGTTTGTTTTCAAGTTGAATTTGTATGTAAGTTGGAACAGGTACATTTACCTATTAAATATAACTTAGACATTTGTCTTAATGTAGTATTGATTTTTACCTTTCTGTGCATATAAATACTTAAACATTTTCAAATACAACCTTAGACAGTCTTGGATGATGCAGAAGATGATGGACTTGTTGGAAAAGATGGGACTGGTGTTAGAGTCAGGGTTTGATTCTGCTGCTGGAGTCAGTTTCTTTTTTTTTTCTTTTCTTTTATTTATTCATTTTAGAGAGGAGAGAGAGAGACAGAGAGAGAGAGAGAGAGAGAGAGAGGAGAGACAGAGAGAGAGAAGGGGGGAGGAGCTGGAAGCATCAACTCCCATATGTGCCTTGACCAGGCAAGCCCAGGGTTTCGAACCGGCGACCTCAGCATCCACTGCGCCACCACAGGTCAGGCAAGGAGTTAGTTTCTTGAAGTCAGCATAAAGGGAGGTTTGTACAGAGCTTTTCTTTTTCTCATCATAAATGTAGCAGGTTAGGCCTTCCGTAACTGAACAGTGAATTTTGGTGAACCTCTCAGTATCAGGATCTTGCTCCTCTAACTTTGCCATTCCTGCTTCAATGAGACGAAAAACATCAGCTAGCTTTTGTAGAAAACTTTTTAGCTCTGGAGTTTCTAGGTCCCTGGGAAGACCCTAAATGCTGTCATCTGCTGCTCTAGTTCCATAAGGTCTTCATTGGTTATTTCTTTGCCATGGGAGTTGAGTAACGATGATATCATTTTCACTGATGGCCAACTGCAGTTGATTACCAATAGCCCTTATGGTGCTCTGTTCATAAGTATGAGTTGGACATAAGTTGGATGTTTGTAACTCGGACTTCCTGTACCATAAATACAATGCAAAGAATAAGTAACTTAGAACCTGAAGACACAACTTCAAGGCCTGTTAACATGGGCAAATATTATGTACCCATGCTAAGCCTCAGTGTCCCTATGTAAAACTAGGATGAGTACGAAGGCATTTATAAATATGCCCATGTGACCTGACCAGGCGGTGATGCAGTGGATAGAGCATCAGCCTGGGATGCTGAGGACCCAGGTTCAAAACCTAAGGTCACCGGCTTGAGCCCAAAGGTCACTGGCTTAAGCAAGGGGTCACTGGCTCTGCTGCAGCCCACCCCCACACCCCTGTCAAGACACGTATGAAAAGCAATCAGTGAACAAGTAAGGTGCCACAACTATGAGTTGATGCTTCTCATCTCTCTCCCTTCTTGTCTGTCCCTCTCTTGCATGTGCTAAATAAAAATATACCTATGTGCCTGACCAGGCAGTGGCGCAGTGGATAGAGCGTTGGACTGGGATGCAGAGGACCCAGGTTCGAGACCCCAAGGTCGCCAGCTTGAGCACGGGCTCATCTGGTTTGAGCAAAAATCCCACCAGCTTGAACCCAGGGTCGCTGGCCCTAGCAAGGGGGTTACTCAGTCTGCTGAAGGCCCGAGGTCAAGGCACATATGAGAAAGCAATCAATGAACAACTAAGGTGTTGCAACGCGCAATGAAAAACTAATGATTGATGCTTCTCATCTCTCTCCGTTCCTGTCTGTCTGTCCCTGTCTATCCCTCTCTCTGACTCACTCTCTGTCTCTCTAAAAAAAAAATATATGCACACACACACACACACACACACACACCCCTCTGTGTTATATGTACGTGTGACATTATTATCCCTGGCTGATAACTCGACTCTCTGTTCCTGCTCCAGCCAAGCCAGTCCCACTTGACCTGAGAAACAACACTGTCATCGATGAGCTCCCCTTCAAGTCCCCAGTCACCAAGTCCTGGTCTAGGGCCATGTGAGTGTCTTTCTGGAAGAGGGAGCTGGAACAGAGCCTTGGGGTGGTGAGGGGCCAGTAGCCAGGCTGAATCAGGAGGGCTGCGTCCCCAGGATAATGCTGAGTGGTTGAGCAGTCTCGAGATCTCATGGGGCTGGGTTACCGCATCCGAAGGGGGGACGAATTGTAGCACTCTGTATCAGCTCTTCAGCGGATAATGAAGTGGGAAGCTGTGAGGGCAGTGGTCTGGAGGCCCAGGTGGAGGCCAGAAACTCCCCCAGGCTTATTATTTGTCTCCCCCCCCCCAACAGCCACACCTTCAACCCCAGCTCCTCCCAGTACTGCCGCCCCATCTCCACACAGAGCATCACCAGCACGGACTCGGGAGACAGTGAAGAGAACTACGTCCCCATGGTGAGTCCCTAGGACCTAACTCTCATACCCCCACTTCCCAGCTTGGCTCCCTCACCTCGGCCCAGGGGTTCCCGCAATATTTGTTATTTTGTCTTCTGCCAATCTTTCTTGAGCCTCCTGTGTGATGAGCACTGTGGGGTCATCATCAGAGGTAATGAAGACATGATCCCTACCCTCAATAAGGCCACAGTCATGAGGGGCAGAGAAAGAAAACCTGCCTTTCCTGTGACACAGGAGGCATGGTCAGTGCCCCTGAGAGGACCTTGGGGGGACACACCTGCAGGACAGGTACTCATACCAGGCCGGGGACAGAGGAGGCACTGAGGTGGAGCCTGGGGGGTGGGGAGGGGGACGTGGAGAACAAAAGTTATTAACTGTGGCTGGGGGGGGGGGGGGTTGGACTGGAGCCAGATTGTGAAGGACCCCAAATGCTGTCTGGGGAAGTCTGGACTTTCCCTGTGGGCAAGGGGGAGGTCCAGAAAGGTTAGCAAGGTAGGCCATGTGATTAGGCAGGTGTTTCAGAATAGTCATTGGTCACAAGCGTACCTTTCAAAATTCATTCCTGTCCTATTCTGTTAAAAATATTTTAAAAGTGAAAGACCTGCCCTTCATTTCCTTAGTGTGTCGTACTCACGCCATGAGCAAGTATGTGAGTGTGAGCATTTGCTGAGTGCTCAACAGGGGGGACACACGCAGTGACTCGCAGTGGTGAAGGCCATACTGGAGACAGCCCAGGCCGTGCTGGCCACTCTCCTGAGAGTCTCACTGAAAAGAGAAGAGCTGCCCAGCACATGGTAGTCGCTGTTCTGAAAGAACAGACCAACCACTAAAGCAGCCAGAAACAGACGTAGGACTACTGCCTTTCTCATTAGACTGGGGCTTCAGGAACATCCTGAGCAGGTTCATCCGGGAGCCTGGATGGAGACAGGGCCTGAGCGTGTGCCTCTGGGGAGCTGCTGCAGGAGCTGGGGCGGGGGCGGCCCGGGGGTGAGGCTGTTTGGTTCAGGTCTCTGAGGAGCTGGGCTGGAGGGGCTGGCTGCTTCAGTGCAGAGACCCCGCCCTAGGCCTCGGCTGGGAGTTTCAGAGAGCAGATTGGTGCAACAAAAAGGTTTCCCAACATTCAGTGCATAAAGGGACCCCGCTCTTTCAGGGGCCAGCAGCGAAGGCCGGGTCTGCTGGGGAGACCAGATGCAGTTTGGCCCGGTGCCCACCAGCTGTACCACTGCAGGCAAAGTCACTTTACTTCTCCCAAATCAGTTTTACCTTTGTTTTAAAACATAACAGTAATATTACCTACATCACGGGATCGTTGTAAGGGTTTAAATGAGAACCGGCAGAGTCCTGGCACAGTACATGACTCCAAGTAGGCTAGCAGCGCTTACTCCCAGAGGTGTGCTCTTTGGGTGGTGGGTTAGTCTCGTTCCTAAATGTCGCAAACCAGCCACGACGAGTCTACTTCAGGGGTCCCAAGTGAGAAAAGGTATGAAATTAAAGATAGAGACTTAAAGATACATACATACTGGATGGGTTCAGGAGGATGCATGGCTTGCCAACAGTCACTGCTGTTCCTGAGCTGCAACCTGGTCCCCCCCGGAAAGGACATCCGTCTTTATTCATGGAAAAACATGGTCCGTTAGCAATTCAATTAAGTTTCCAAGGCAACTCAAAGACAACCCCCACCATACCCTTCAATCTAACTTTACACCAATAAGACACTAGCTTCCAGCCCTTCTGGGGAACATGGGCGGACGAGCTAGAATCAAGCACAGCCTCCTGCAACTCAATCAGGCAGGTGAGGTGGGGGGTTGGGCCCAACACCTCTGTCCCCTAGATATCCAGACCGCTAAACACCCTGTTATTTTTCGGTCCCCAACACCTAAAGTTGCTAACAGTTCCTTTCCTCCATATGATAGCAAAACCCAGTGTCTGCATCACCCATTCCCAGTGGCACCAACAGCCCGGCCCCTAAGAAGAGCACTGGCAGCGTTGATTACCTGGCCCTGGACTTCCAACCAAGCTCCCCAAGCCCCCACCGCAAGGTACCTGGGGTACAGAGGTGGTGAGGGTGGTCAGAGCTCGCGGGGCTCCAGCGGTGGAGGGGGGGAGGGGCGGAGGGCGGCGCCGCCAGTCAGAGCTCGAGGGGCTCCAGCGGTGGGGGGGGGGTCAGAGCTCACGGGGCTCCCGCAGCGGGGGGAGGGGTGCCTCAGAGCTCGGGGGCTCCAGCGGTGGGGGGTGGGGGTCAGAGCTCACGAGGCTCCCGCAGCGGGGGGAGGGGTGACTCAGAGCTCAGGGGCTCCAGCGGTGGGGGGTGGGGATCAGAGCTCACGGGGCTCCCGCAGCGGGGGGAGGGGTGGCTCAGAGCTCGGGGGTTCCAGCGGTGGGGGGTGGGGGTCAGAGCTCACGGGGCTCCCGCAGCGGGGGGAGGGGTGGCTCAGAGCTCAGGGGCTCCAGCGGTGGGGGGTGGGGGTCAGAGCTCACGGGGCTCCCGCGGCGGGGGGAGGGGTGGCTCAGAGCTCGGGGGTTCCAGCAGCAGCAGCACTCCACCTCTGGCTTCTTGGTTGTGCTTTGACCTGGGTGCTGTAGGACTCACAGCCCCCCATTCAGCACACAGGTATCCCGGGTCCAGGGTCCTCACCAGCCGGTCCATCCCTCTTGCTGTACAGATGAGCAAACGAAAGCACAGTGAGGGACAAGCTGCTGAAGGTTACAGAGTGAATCAGTAGCAGATAAGACACGGACTCCTGTGTCCTAGTCCCAAGAGCTCTCTGAGGAGCTCTCTGTCTGGGTGGGTCCCGGAGCCCTGCTGCCGACACAGTGGCCCTCCCAAGGAACTTCTGGGCCTAGGAGAGAAAGTACACTTAGCTGCCCCGTCCACACAGCAGGGAGCCCTTCGCCTCAGCTCAGCTCCCTCTCGCGGGGTCTGTGAGTGCTCACCAGGGGACACACACAGAGCCCGATGGCTGCTTGTTGGTACCCAGAATGTCCCTTCCCCTGGATGAGTGGTCACAGAGAAGTGGTAGACAGGTACATGGGCCCGGGTCCTCCGAGGAGCTGGGAGCCAGGGCTGGAGGAGCTGGTATCACACAGGAGGACGGTGCAGTTTGGAGTTCAGGCTCTCAGGGCCACTTGGGAAAAAAGACGCCTCCTCTCGCCAGGAGACAGTGCAGGAGGAGCCCCCACCAGCCCCACTGCTCGGTCACTCACAGCCACCCCTGCTTCCCTCCTCTGTCCCCCAGCCATCCACGTCCTCCGTCACTTCTGACGAGAAGGTGGACTATGTCCAAGTGGACAAGGAGAAGACCCAGGCCCTGCAGAGCACCATGCAGGAGTGGACAGACGTGCGGCAGTCCTCGGAGCCGTCCAAGGGCGCCAAACTGTGACGCGGGGGCCTCCGAGCCGGAGGGGGCCCGGAGGCACCAAGGCTGGCTCCTCCCGCCTCCCTCCTCTCCCGCTGGCCCCTCTCGCCACCCCTCTCCACTCCGCCACTCTGGCCTTCAAAGCACTTGACATCAGGGACCCTGACCCCTTCCCCTGGGAGGTGAGGGCCTGATCGAGGCACTTCCTCTGCCCATTGGGGCCCACCTTTGATTTTTATAGTAATGGTCATGCCTCTGTTCACCTTAGTTAGAGCTATTGCCAAAAAGCACCCTTCAGCCTCTCCCCGCCCTGTAGACCTGAGCACCAGGTGTGTGGAGGAAAGGGCTCGGGCTCGGAGCCGGACCCCACAGCGCACACTCAGTCACAGCCCCTGGGTGACCGTCATCCGTCCCAGGAGAAGCCCACTGTCTGTCTCACTGACCAGGAAGACGAACCAGCAGACCAAAGTGGACATGGACTCACCTGCATCCCTCTCTGTCTCGGCAGGGGAGAGGCAGGGCCACCCAAAGGTGGAGGAACCGAGAAGGTCAGAGGTGGTCTTGAGGGACAAAGGAAGTGAGCTCCCAAAGGCAGAGGGAGTCGGTCTCCCACGGTCAGCCCAATGGCAGTGCAGCTGTCACGGGCCGGAGACGCAGGAGGAGGACAAAAAGAAGGGAAGCAGGACGGTGGGTCATCAGGAACAATAGGGAGAGGGCTCGGAGCCAGGAAATGGGGAGACAAGGACACTCTGCCTGCCACTCTAGGACAGGACTTCCTGCCCCCTGGCCGAGGGCGTGGAGGAGGCTCGGATGGGCAGGCAGTGTGGGAGGGCCAGCTTGGTAAAGGGGGGGAGGGGGCCTGAGGGGCCCCCCAGGGACAGCTGTGGGCGCGGTGCAGCAAGTTTCTGCAAGATGAGCAGAGCAGGCGGGGAGGCGCAGGCAACTGATGGGACAAGAGTCAGGACAGAGACCACGGGGCGGGGGGGGGGGGGGGGGGAACAGCACAGCAAGTGGAGAGACACACCAGAGGGGCAGGTGGGTGCTGGGCAGCGCTGTGGGGTTGCAGGGGAAGCAGGAAGTGAAGGAGTGACGAGTTGCGGCAGGAGAGCCATGTGCTGGTGACACGACTCGAGGGCAGTGCCCAAGGCGGTGGATGACAGGGAAAGCAGTGTGAGGGAGCACAGAGCCTGGAGGACGACATGGGGGGTGGCGGCTGTGGACTGTGTCCAGGGCAGCGGCAAGTATGGCCTGGTGCCCGGCTCCGGTGGTGGCCCAGTCCTCAGCTCATCTCACCTATTGAACCCTCGTCCCCAGCTGCCACACTGGACTCAGACCTGCTTTGGGGACAGGGGAGGCCAGGCTTGAGAGGCCAGCAGAGCCGTATCCGTCTCCACCCATCCCTGCCAGGGACGGGCGGTGGGCTTCACCCGGCTCTCTGTCCTGAGCCTGGGGATGGGGATCCAAATCATTTATGTTGAAAGTTCTTGGCCAAATTTTCTAGAGTTTCAGAGGCCACTGGGAAGACCAGATATTTTGTCCTACCCTGGGGTGTAGACTGTCCTCCTGAAAAGACGGAGCTGGCTGCTGCTGCTCTTCTCGCTCCTGTGAGTGCGCGCACAGCCCCACCGGCCCTGGCCTGACTGGTCCCTACGGAGACCCGTCCTGGGAGAAGTGGTTTTCTAAATAGTAGCCCTCTCCTCCTGTTAGTTCAAATGAACTCAGCCAGCATTTATTAATGGCTGCTGTGCCCAGGCTCTGGGCTGGGCACCGAGGACACAGGAATTAGACTGTGCGCTTGCACTTGAGAAGATCACAATGAGTAAAAAAAAAAGACAAGGACACAAGGTATTGGTAATGGCCATGACGGAGAGTGAAACTGCTTATTGACGGAGAGTGTCCCACTGCTGGGACAGAGCACAGCTGTTCTGAGGCCGCATGAGCAGAGGACGTGAGGCCGTTCCTCCGCAGGCTGGGGCTGTGGAGAGGGCGGAGGGCGGAGGAGGTGGCTCCCGGGGAAAGGAGGGGCCCGAGATGGGCCTTAGAGGTTGGGTCAGACCTTTAAGGGAAGGAGAGCAGCAGGGGCTCCAGCAGAGGAAGGGCGGAGAGGGGAAAGCCTCACGCTTTGGGAGTGTGGGTCCATGCCCACGTTCCCACAGGTGAACTGGTTTATAGTGGGCAGGGTTTGCGGGTTCACTGTGTTCAGCCCTGACTGCGTCCCTTTGAGGGCCCCTCTGATGGGTCCTCAATGTCAGAGCTTTAAATGGTGCCACCCTGTGCCCCAGCAGGCTACAGGCAGGCCCAGGTGTTGGTGCCCTCAGTTCCCAGCCCCAAACAGCCTCCCCTGTCGACCACTGGGTGCCCTGATGTCAGCATTTCCTGAGTGTGCCATGATGTGAATTAAACTGGTTGGAGTCTTCAGAACCTGTGTTCAGGTCTAATCTGCAAGGAGACCCCCTTCAGTTCTGGGCTCCTGTAACTCCCACACTCGCAGGGTGGAGGCTGAGGTAGAGATGGAGGGAAGTAGAAGGGGAAACTGGCTCACAGGCCCCAAACTACCAGGTGTTCAGTACATACCTGTCAGCTCAGTAAGAATCTGGTCCTTTGGCCTATCAGTGGGCCAAAGTCCACCTCTCCTAGTGGCCTGGCAAGACCAGGCGCGTTTTCTCAGCATAGTTGACACAGGACTCATCCTGCCTGAGACTCCCCACCAAAGGAGCTGTCCTCACCACTTCCAGCTCCACTGCTGCAAGGTTCAAGAGAGCAGAGCAGGAATATGGAGAAGAGGACGAGCACTCCAGGGAGAGGTCTCCTTCGGACCTCGGTGTGCCCATCTGTGAAATGGGGTGGTTGGATTAGGCAGTCTCGGAGGCCCCGGGGATGGCTGATGCTCAGCTGTTTCAAGGGAGACTTCCTTCTCTGTGACGTCTCTCCAGGGTCTGGCTCACCAGGATGGGCAGCACCCAGAACACAAGCCAGTTAACTCGGTCCCCTCCTGGATTTGGGGACCCTCTAACATTTGAAACCATTCAAATATGCACCATTTGTAGGACAGAAGCACAGCCATTCTGAAGTGACTGGAGCACAGGTTCAACTCCAGTCTGCCCTTTGACCCTTTACCTGCCACCGGCCTAAGGCCTCCGCCCCACGCTGTGGCCAGCCATCCCTCCCCCGCCCCCACCCCCACCCCGACAGAACTCTGCAAGCAGAGAGCAGCACAGGACAGAAATGAGCACGGCCTCCTCCCTCGTGGCCTTCGGCTGCGGATGTGGGGCCAGGAGGCTGACCCGGGGAGTGCTAATGCCCCCCTCTGGGGCCATCGCTCTGGAACTCCCCAAGCTCTTTGGAGCCTGGGGCCAGGTCAGCCACCTGCTGAGGGGGTCCCCACTGGAGATTCAGGCTGTCATGTAATATTTGGTGGTGTGTGTTCATGTGTGTGTGTGTGTGGGTTACATGTGTCTTGAATTTTAGAATCATTCACACAGAATTATTGCTGTTTGTTGGGAACAGAAAATGGGCTAGAAGCCCAGCCTTGGGTTTTTGCCCTGCTACCATTTAAAATTGACATTTAATTTTTCAAATCTTTGTTGGTGCCTAATCACTTAAGTTATTAATTTATTCTGTGTTCTTTTTAAAAAAATGTGTAACACATATTGATCCTATGAGCAGGTCTGGGGCGGGAACGTGTCCGTGTGGGCCCAGTTTTTGCCGTGGTGACACACGGCACAGGCCTGACGCTTGCAGGTCCCTTTTTACTGTGGTGTCGGAGCAGGACAACAATAAAGTCCATTAGAAGCAACCAGAGTGGGCTGCCGACTCTGCTGTCTGAGGGGCGGGGTGCCAGCCCACGTGTCCGCTTAAACACATGCTGGAGAAATTGTTTCTCCCAGGGTCCTGGGAAGGCTCTCGGCCACTGTGTTCCACTTTCATTTTAGTAGAAAATAACTGGGTACTTTCCTTGGCTGGAAAGAAGAACGAACCCTCTTGACCTCAGAATCGGTACTCCTGATGTGTAAAATGGAAAGTGTGGTAAAGCTGCCGATGCATCGTTCTTAGAAGGTGCCCTGAACAGACTGAAAAATGAATCCGTGTGACTTGGTCACTGACAGTCTATGGGCCCCCCACTCACTGGGCCCGGAGATCTGACAACTAAGGGTCTATGACATTTGGGCCAAAACAACTCCTCCACCTACAGCATAGGCAGGCAGGCCTCGAGGCCACGCCACTGGCCACTGCCTCTGTCCCTGCCCTCCCACCTCGTTTGCCCTTCCAAAGGGGACGGGCAGGGTTTGTGGAAAGGGACCCCCATGTGAGGGCAATGTGTGCCTCTCCAGCTCCCAGAGTGGGGGGGGCTGCCTGCCAGCGTTCCTCCTGACCTGTGCACGTGTCCAGCCAGGTGAGGCCACCCACCCTCAGTTCTCAGAGGGCAGGAAGGAGGAATGTGGTAGCAGCAGTGGCTACTTGTGGACAGGCCAGAGTTCCTGGGGTATGAAAAACCCCCAGATACTGGGCTCCAGCTGCACCTGAGGGGCGAGTCCCCTGACAACATCCCACCCCGCAGCCCTGAGCCTGTGTGCCCACCCACCTTCCAAGGGCAAAGGACTCCCTGCTCCTCAGGATGATGAGAGCATTCTTTCTTTCCTCTGCCAGCACCTACTTCTGGGTCATGTCCCCACCCCTGGTCCTGGCTCTGCCCTCTGGGTCCTCCCAGTCCTCACCTTTAACTTACAGAGTACGTCAGTGTAGAGTGCATCTTGTGTGGGGCATTGCCCAAGTCAACGAAACAGGGCTGGACCCTCCTTACTGCCTAGACCACCAAGAAACCAACGGTACAGCAGACATCACAGTTACTAGGTGGGAAGAATGACATCTTTAAAGCCTTCAGAGAATCTATCTTTATTTCCATTTGAGACCCTAGGTCTCTTTCTCTCCATTGAGAAGAGGTACAGAGGGTCAGGACACACGAGGTCAGTGTCTATTCCGCACCAGCCCCTCCCACCAGCCCCAGGCTGCTGCTCTGCTGGCCAGCTGCTGCGGTACTGAGCCAGCCGCCTTCCTCGGGACAGCAGCTTCGTGAGAAACAGACACGGTTGCAGCAAAATACGGATCCTTCATCTTAACCAGATGGGGGATGCCAACAGTGGCGCTTCAGGCACTGAGACAGGCTAGGGGAGAGGGGGAAGACGGGTCCCCCACTGTGAGGGGTGGTCTTCACCTCTGCATTGCTGCCTGCTCAGGGGGCACAGTCTCTGATCCTGGGCCGGGCTGCTTCCCTTCGATGCTCCTCTCAGCATACACACAGTGCAGCGCCCACTGTTCCATGAAGCCCCGCCGAGAAGGCAGCCAGGCAGGGCACAGTCCTCCCTGGGCCAGGGCTTGTCTCCTGCTCTGCTCTTCGTACTGGAGAGAGACTGGACTGTCTAAAGGAGCTAGAAGGGCAATGCTACTTGATGGCAACACACTAGGGCTGGGAAGTTCAGCCCTGTCAGTAGTCTGCAAAGGGACAAGGCTAGAGTGTCCATCTAAGGTGTTTCAAGTTGACAGGACACTTGGTAAAATCCTAATGTGGTCAGTCCCAGAGTCAGGGCCTGAGGCCATGTTTCAGGAGTTTGGGTCTCACCTCCACATCTGAGTGTCTGTGTATCCCTCAGGCTGAGGACCTGCGTCCCAGAAGCTCCCTCTCCACCTTCCTTGCCCTTGGAAGAGCTTGCTTTAGGACTGGACCTGCCTCTACAGCCCCCCTCAAACCCCACCTGGCAGAGCACCTCTGCCAGGGACCTGGGCCCCCACCTGGCTCCAGGAGACAGTGGTCAAAACCACCCCTGAGGCTGGCTGTGGCACCCCACAAGTAGGAACAGGCAAGGGTTCACATTAGAAGACCAGTCTGTGGAAGTCACCACCGTTGCCACCGGCAGGGTTGCAACTCCCAGGAGAGCCTTCGTCCTCATCCTCGTCTTCGTCAAAGCCCCTTCCCCAGCGCGGAGATGCGGGGAGCGCAGAGATATAGGCCGCCCTGCTCCGTGCCTCCTTCTCCTGTTCCTGGGAACAGAGATGAAGGTGGGAAGGAAGCTTACAATTCAGGTTGTGAAGCAGAGTCCTCCCTCCACTAACGCCACCCAGCACCACACAGCACTTCTGAGTGTCTCCTCAGATCCCAGGGCCAGGCACGGAGGAGTCACAGCTGCCCCCACGGTGGTCCAGCTCAGCGGGATGACAGGACGAATCCATCCTTCCATTCTAGATCTAGGCTTCAAAATCATTCCTCCTCCTCACAATAAAAACACAGCCCCTATGCCCTGGCCGGTCGGCTCAGCGGTAGAGCGTCGGCCTAGCGTGCGGAGGACCTGGGTTCGATTCCCGGCCAGGGCACACAGGAGAAGCGCCCATTTGCTTCTCCACCCCTCCGCCGCGCTTTCCTCTCTGTCTCTCTCTTCCCCTCCCGCAGCCAAGGCTCCATTGGAGCAAAGATGGCCCGGGCGCTGGGCATGGCTCTGTGGCCTCTGCCCCAGGCGCTAGAGTGGCTCTGGTAGCAACATGGCGACGCCCAGGATGGGCAGAGCATCGCCCCCTGGTGGGCAGAGCGTCGCCCCTGGTGGGCGTGCCGGGTGGATCCCGGTCGGGCGCATGCGGGAGTCTGTCTGACTGTCTCTCCGTTTCCAGCTTCAGAAAAATGAAAAAAAAAAAAAACACAGCCCCTTGGAGGAAATGCACTCAACTGATACTCGACTGACAGCAAATAAGGACCTGATGTGCCACCAGGAGGCAGGAGGTCCAGGGCCTTCAAGGGTCATGTCACACCACACAGGGACCTCTCCAAGAGGCCACTGTCCAGCTTGCTGCCTCTCAAGGCACTAGGCACAGACTCACCTGTACACAAGCTCTTCCTCCTGCTAAACTGAGGCTAGGCTCTGGTGTCCCCACCCCAGGTGCCACCTTCCCCATATAAACACCGAGTCTAGGTGCTACTACTGTCCATAGGCCCCAGTGAGGCTACTGCAGGCATTTGTGGCCACCACCCCTGTTGTTGGGCAGAGGCTTGCTGTTCCAGTTACTAAGTATTTTGACATCACCCTTGACACTGAAGAATGGAGTTAAAAGCACAGTGACAGAGCAGGCTTGCTGGGTGGGGAGGTCCCCTGGATGCCTCAGAGGTACTCTATAACCACTCACAGGACTCCTCTTGTAAACCCCACTCGGCTCCTTCAGCACACTTACAGAAACTGAATAAATGATTAGATTACTCAGCGTCTGTCTGCAGTACGGAGTTACACTTGTCTGGTCCACCAATATATCCCAGCGCCAAGTGACCAACGAATGGACAAAGGGAAAAAGGGAGAGACGTAGAGAGGAGCAGTGACCTCTCTGAGCCGGGCGGTGCTGGGAAGCCCCTGTCCCAGAAGCTCAGAGCAGAGGTCCCCATTGGTCGGCTCACCTGCAGGAAAAGGATGTTGTCTTTGGAGATGGCTTCCATCAAGTCTTTGTGGAGGGTGGGCTCCGTCCGCACTCGGGGGTAGCCGGGCTCGGCCGCGGATCCCTCCCCGGACCGCTGCCGGTAGAAGAGCACATAGGCCGTGTCCTTGGGAAAGAAGGAGGTGACGTTGCTGACGGACTCGAAGGAAGAGAAGGACACCCGGGTGTCGTTGAACAGGTACCACTGGTGCTCGGGCTCAGGTCTGTCCGCGGTTCCCAGGGAAGGGGCTGGGCGGGCAGCGCCCTCGCGGGCATAGCAGTAGTAGTGGCCGCTTTCCGAGGACACCCCCGAGTGCACCACGACGCTGCACAGGTCGTAGGCCTGGGCCCGGCCCCCAGCCAGCGGCAGGCGCAGCAGCAGCGGGACCGCAACGTCGTCCAGGATCTTGCGGCGGCGCATGGTGCGCGGGTCGAAGGAGAAGCGCAGCAGCGTGAGGATGAGGTAGCGCGGGCCCTGGCTCAGCGCCACTGCCCTCTCGGCCTCCTGCAGCGAGGCGCACGCCGTGCAGTAGTAGCGGTTCTCTGCCGTCAGCCTCTCCGGGCACAGGAAGTAGTTGACCAGGTCCAGGACCGAGCGGGAGCCCTCCCCAGAGGAGGCAGCCCTGTGCGTCCCTGGGCCCAGGCTGTCGTCCTCATTCTCCTTCTTCTCCACTTCCTTCTCCTCCTGGACCACCTTCTCCTCCTCTTTCTCCTCCTCCTCCTCCTCGGTCCTCTCTTCCTCCTCCTCCTCTCGCACTTCTTCCTTCCCGCCTCTCTCCTTCACTTCCTCCTCTTTCTCCACCTTCATCTGACAGCTCTGCCCCTCAGGTCCCTGGGGGCCCAGGCCTTCCATGTCCAGGACAGTTGGGGGCACGTCCCCTGTGATGCAGTGTTTCCGCTGCCTCCCACGACCCGTGCTGCTTGGGGTGTGGGCTGGGGATGGTGGCAGGGGCTCCGGGGCTCCCACACCCGCTGCAGGGAGCATCGCGGAGCCCAGGCGGCGGCGGCGACAGCGCTCGGGTGGGGGAAAGGCGAGAGAGAGGTCGGTGAAGGCCTCCTCCCTGGAAGACACATTGAGGCAGCAGAGACAGCGGATCTGAGTCACGATCTTGCCTCCGAACATCTTCTCCACGGAGGTTGGACTTGGGCCAGGGGGCTCGTCGGGCGGGGATGGCGAGCTGGACTGCTTCAGCTTCTGGCAGATCCTCGTCCCCGTTTTCTCCTCTTCGTGCAGCCTGGTGCAGGGAGCAGAGTCTGCGTACGTACACACGGAGCCGCTCCCACTGCCCCGGCCTGCTTCCTCCAGCTACCTCACTCAGCGGGCACATATTTAGACACATACCCATGTAGGAGTCTGCACAGGGAACACAGATGCATCTGCAAAATGGCATCCATGGACTCACAAGCCAGGCACACACGCTACATGCTTACTGCATACAGGCACACAAACCTGCTACATACATATCTGTGTGTGCCTGCTCCCAAACCTGTGACAAGAACACACACGTGCACACTCAGGCAAGCACAGCATAGGGTTACACACCCAACACCTACCACTCCCAGTCATGGTTCAGGTCAGCATCTCCCACATTTCCCACACACTCACCCCCAGCCCCCACACTCATGGCACCCTTCTCCACACCTTCCACAGTGCAAGGCAGCACCCCCATTTCCATGCAAACTGTGGGGGGCTGGGGCTGCTCCCAGGCCCGGTCTCCCTCACCGATCCAGCAAGTACTTCAGGTACTCTGAGCAGTCCTGCTGGGTGCCGGGGCTGAACCAGGGTGTCCAGGATGCAGAGAGGAAGTTCTCTGGAGAAATGGCAGGCCGCTAGGACCAAGGTGGAGGAAAGGCAGCGTCAGGAGCAGGCTGCTCACCAGCCAGCTCCATGGCATGCCAGGCCTGAGGGTCTGTCTACCTGGGGACCCTGTGCCCCAAACACCTGGCCTCCTCACTGAAGTCCTCCCCTCCTAGTCATCCCTGACCCACCCCGCCCCACTGCGCCCATGCGGCCTATGAGCGGGCATCGGGTTCAGAGATGAACAGTCCTCCAGGCATTCGCCTGCCCTGACACAACCTCATCCCTTCTCTCCAGGCCCCTGCTCATTCCCAGTCCCTCTGCCTAGCACACCCTTCTCCCCATCCAAAGCTCAGAGTCCAAGTCTCAGATGCGCCTGTTCCATGGTATCACCTGTTCCGTGGTGTCTTTCCACCGGCCCGGCCCCATCATAACCAGCCTCTCCCTCCCTTGCAAGTGCACGGCGCACTGCTCAAGCGCTACTGGGTTATCTGCAGGTCCACCCCCGGGAGGGACTGCTGCCGACTCATCTCCACGCGCCAAACAAGGCCCCGCACAGCACCTGGCCAAGGGCTTTAGGTCCCAAGGGGGCAGAGATAGTAACAAATACGGCCATGTGAGTGCTCAAAATGACAGCAGGTGAACAAAGTAACACGGAATGCAAGGGACTGAACTGATGATGGTGGCAACACAGCACAGAAAAGGGCTCAAGGAGGCACCCCTTCTTCCTGTCAGGTAAGGGCGCTGAGTCCATTCCATGGGCTTTGGCCATAAACCCAGGCCAACCCAGACTTACACCAGAAGTGGGGGCTTACAGCCCATGCAGGCAGGTCCTAGTGAAGGGCGGGGTGTCAGACCGAAGCCGCCTCCCCACCACGCCCCCGCTGCCCCTGCACTCACCTGGCTGTGCTCCAGGAAGGCGAAGAGCCACTGCAGCTTGGTCATCAGGGGCTGTGAGTTATTCTCAGTCAAACGAAGCACACAGTGTCTAAAGCTTCGAAACAAGGCAGGAGCACCAGGGTGAGCCAACAGCACCTAAGGGGCCTGTATCTGCCTATACTGCAGGCAACACAGTATCTGCCTATACTCAGGCAACAAGAAAAGATACTTGAAGCTCAAGTCTGGGCCAAGGGAGGAGGAGGAGGAGAACAACAGCTCGGACCATAGGTGATCCCTGACGTCCCTTCCACTTCTGACAGCACTTGATCTAAGATTCAAAGATTCGAATGTCCTAGATCCTATGGTCCCAAGGTTCTAAAGCTGGAACCCTGTGGCATGCTCCGGAGCCCGTGCCAATATCATCCCCAGCCACTCACACCCTTTGCCTCCTGCTTCCCCGGAAAGTGCTGCTCACACACACCGAGAGCAGAACTTGCTCTTGCTCTGACCTCAGCCCTCCAAGTCCGCTCTGAAAGCCCCTTCTCAGGGCCGCTGCCACTGCCCCTTAGACCACCCCAAGTTGTTCCCCTGCCTTTGAATGAGGAAGGCAGGGTCCATGTGAGGAATATGCTGAGAGCAGAGGACTCCGCAGGGTACACTGGCTCCAGGTGACCCCGTGGGAGATGAGAAGGAGCCCCTCCTGACAGCCACATTCCCTGCAACAGTCAGATTCCGGGAGCCCAGCTTAGCTCCTGCTCTCACAAGCAGCTCTGGGCAGACAGGTCAGGCATCTTTCCTACCTAAGCCCACTGTGCAGAGCAGAGTTACCGAAGTGAGCTCCACTTAGCAGTCTGCGACAGGGTCCATTCAGGAACCGGGCAGCTGGGCCTGACCTGTGCTGACACATAGATAAGAGTGTTGACCTGGAACACTGAGGTCACCAGTTCGAAACCTGGGCTTGCCCCCTCAGGGCACATATGAGAAGCAACTACTGCAAGTTGATGCTTCCCTCTTCAGTACCCCTCTTCTCGCTCTCCCCTCTCTAAAATCAATAAATAAAATCTTAAAAAAAAAGAAACTGAACATCTAAAAAATTTTGATTTGACATTGCTATGACCCTATAAGCACAGGATCATTTTTCTGATGTGATTTTATTATATTTTGCAAAAGTAATGGTCTGCAGAGACTGGAAATTTAAAAAAAAATAAAACTCGTTTTTCAGCAGGGAGTTTGAGGAGCACAGCAACAGCCCATTAGCAAGTCCTAGAGCTCCAACTTCCCCCAACTGGACCCAAAGCTCAGAGAGAACAAGCTGGCTTGAGGCCACACCATGAGCCCAAAGCAAAGATCACTTACCCTGTGAGTTTTCAGACACTTAGACATTCAAGATGTGAGGTGGTGGCAAAAGAATATGTGAATAAATCAATGAAACAGAATAGAGACCCCAGAAAGGGACTCGCATAAATCTAGTCAACTGATCCTTGACAAAGGAGTAAAGGTAGTAATACAATAAAGCAAAGACAGGTCTGACCTGTGGTGGCGCAGTGGGTAAAGCATCGACCTGGAATGCTGAGGTCGCAGGTTCAAAACCCTGGGCTTGCCTGGTCAAGGCACATATGGGAATTGATGCTTCCTGCTCATCCCTCCCCCTTCTCTCTCTCTCTCTCTCTCTCTCTCTCTCTCACTCTCTCCTCTCTAAAAATTAATAAAATAAAAAAAAATACACATTTAAAAAAATAAAAAATAAAGCAAAGACAGTCTCATCAAACAATGGTGCTGGAATAACTGGACATCCACATGCAATAAAATGATTCTAGACACAATACCTTACACCCATCACAAAAATACTATAAACTCAAAATGGATCAGAGCTACATATAAAACAAACCTATACAAATCTTAGAAGAGCCTGACGAGGCGGTGGCGCAGTAGAGCATCAGACTGGGATGCAGAGGACCCAGGTTCGAAACCCCGAAGTCCCCGACTTGAGCACTGGCTCATCCGGCTTCACTGCAGGCTCACCAGCTTGAGCGCAGGGTCACTGGCTTAAGCACAGGATCATACACATGACCCCATGGTTGCTGGCTTGAAGACCAAGGTCGCTGGCTTGAGCAAGGGGTCACTCACTCTGCTGTAGCCCCCTGGTCAAGGCGCATATGAGAAAACAATCAATGAACTAAGGTGCCACAACAAAAAAATTGATGCTTCTCATCTCCCTTCTGGTCTCTGTGTGTCCCTCTCTCTGTCTCTCTCTCTGTCTCTGACACACACACACACACACACACACAAAATCCTAAAATAAAACTTAGGCAAAAACGAAGCTGACCTTGGATACGCTGAGGCCTTTTTAGATACAACAAACATGATGCAGGACAGAAATAACTGATAAGTTGAATTTCATTAAAAACTTCTGCTCTGCAAAAGGCAATGTCAAAAGAATCAGAAGACAAGCCAGAGACAGAATAAAATACTTGCCAAAGATTCATCTGATACAGGACTATTATCCAAAATATACAAAGAACTCTTAGAACTCAGTAAGGGGGAAAAAAACCTTGATTAAAAAAATGGGCTAGGCCCTGGCCTGTTGGCTCAGTGGTAGAGCGTCGAACTGGAGTGCAGGAGTCCCAGGTTCGATTCCCGGCCAGGGCACACAGGAGAGGTGCCCATCTGCTTCTCCACCCCTCCCCCTCTCCTTCCTCTCTGTCTCTCTCTTCCCCTCCCGCAGCCAAGGCTCCATTGGAGCAAAGTTGACCCGGGCACTGAGGATGGCTCCATGGCCTCTGCCTCAGGCACTAGAATGGCTCTGGTTGCAACAGCAATGTCCCAGATGGGCAGAGCATCAACCCCTGGTGGGCATGCCAGGTGGATCCCAGTCGGGCGCATGCGGTAGTCTGTCTGACTGCCTCCCCGTTTCCAACTTCGGAAAAATACAAAAAAAAAAAGGGGGGGGGCTAAACATCTTCACAGACATCTGACCAAAGAAGATACACAGATGGCAAAGAACTACATACATGAAAAGGAATGCCATCACTGTATATCAGGGGAATCAAACTAAAACAATGAGATACACCTGTTAGAAAAACAAAAACCCAGCAGATGACAACAACAAAGCTGGGAAAGATGTGGAGCAACAGGAACTCTCATTCGTCCTGTTGGGAATGCAAAATGGTGCAGCCACTTTGGAAGTCACCTTTAGCAGTTTCTCACAAAAGTAAACATACTCTGGAGCACCACCCAAAGACTAGCTGAGCAGAACTCCTACAGCTAAGGAGTTCTCCTACAGAAAGAAGGAGCCATGTCGAGACTGGTGGGAAGGGCGGAGATGCAGAATGGGCTGGTTTCACACCCACATGTGGTGGTTAAGAAATGGGAGAGAGACCGGGCGGTGGCGCAGTGGATAGAGCGTCGGACTGAGATGCAGAGGAACCAGGTTTGAGACTCCGAGGTTGCCAGCTTGAGCGCGGGCTCATCTGGTTTGAGCAAAACTCACCAGCTTGGACCCAAGGTCACTGGCTTGAGCAAGGGATTTCTGGGTCTGCTGTAGCCCCAGGGTCAAGGCACATATGAGAAAGCAATCAATGAACAACTAAAGTGCCACAACAAAAAACTGATGATTGATGCTTCTCATCTCTCTCCCTTCCTGTCTGTCTGTCTCTATCCCTCTCTCTGACTCTCACTCTGTCTCTGTAAAAAAAAAAAAGAAAAGAAATGGGAGAGATATCTCAGCTCTGTAGGGTCCCCTGAGGAGTGAGGGGGAACCACACCGAGATGCACAGCTCAGGGTTCCAGATCAGAAAGAGAAGTTCCCATAACTTCTGGCTGTGGAAACCAGCAGAGATAGGGCTGCTGGAGTCCCAGGCACCCTTTTAAAGGGCCTGCGCACGAACTTAGTCACAGACTCACTCATGGACTCACTCACTCTGAGCTCCAGTACTGGGACAACAGCTTAAAAAGTGCCAGGGTGCCTGACCTGTGGTGGTGCAGTGGATAAAGCGTCAACCTGGAAACACTGAGGTTGCCGGTTCAAAACACTGGCTTGCCTGGTCAAGGCACATATGGGAGTTGATGCTTCCTGCTCCTCCCCCTTCTCTTTCTCTCTCTCTCTCTCTCTCCCCCCCCCCCTCTCTAAAATGAATTAAAAAAAAAATTTAAAAAGTGCCAGGGACAGATGGGAGAAGAGTAACAGACTAGCTTCCAGGAAAGGGCTGGAGGGGCGGGGTCAGAGAGCTCACTGGGGTCAGAAGTGCCAACAGATGCCACTGTTCCTTCGCTAAGCCCCCCACGCACAGCTGGCAGGCACCAAATCTGAGCTTTCCACTAATTTGGCTGACACCATTTGGCCTGCCCTGGTGATTCCCTGAACCCTGCCTTACCCAACTCGAACGCTCCAGTGGAACCTCTTCTAGCAGCTTCTCATAGAAATGGCCTGTGTTTGCTTATGCTGCAAACTTTCCAAAAATGTCTCCAAGGTCCACATTTATCAAGCACATCTGACCTCAGCGTGCCACATACCTCTTGCTAAATGGCCCCAGATCAAAAGTAGTGGCAGCCAGCCTCAGTTCACAGCCTAGCTTCTCTGAGGCACCCCGCGCCCGGCACAGGCAGCAACGCTCTGCAGATCACTCTGTAGCTCCTACCCGGTGGCTCCAGACCAGGCTCAGGCAATAGCTGGACTGGGTGTGCAGTACCACAGCCTTTCTCAAGAGGTTCCAAACCAACATACCCAGTAACCACCTTCAGACCACACCAGAGCCCCACCTAACCAGCTCCACAAGCAACACACCCAGTGGGCAGACCTGGCAGGCACCAGAGCCCCACTAGAGTGAACCCCGCTCCATGGGCTCAGCCTCTGCACAACAACTCATCTGCTGTACTTGTGGCTGTTCCTCACAGTCAATCAGCCTGAGGGTAATCCCCCCCACCCCACTGACCAGCCAATAGCAATCAATATTGAATTCCAACAAAAGGGCACATACAACCCACACCAGGGACACCCTGGAGCACCCAGCACAGGTGACCAGGGAAACTGTGCCACAGGGTTCCATAGGACATCTACCACATAAGGCCATTCTGCCAAGACCAAGAGATGTATACATCTACCCAAGCACAGGTAAGCAGCCAAAATGAAGAGACAAAGAAACATATCCCAAAGAAAAAACAGATAAACTCCAAAAGAAGAACTAAACAAAAATGGAGACAAGCAATCTTACAAGATGCAAAATTCAAACACTGGTTGTAAGATGTTCAATGAACTTAGGGGATGAACTCATTGAGAACTTTAAACAAGAGCTAGGAAACAAAAATGAAGATAGAAAACATTAAAAAGAATCAGTCAGAAAGGAAGAATAACTGAAATGAAGAATACATTAGAGGGAATCAACAGTAGAGTAGTTGAAGCAGAGGATAAAATCAGCGATTTGGAAGACAGAGGAGCAGAAAACACCCAGTCAGGACAGGAAAAATAAAAAAGAATCAAAAAATAAATGATGGTAGTTTAAGGGACCTCTGGGAACTTATTAAACATAACATTATAAAAGTGGCAGCACAAGAAGAGAAACCAAAGGGTTAAAAACCTGAACACAAGTCCAGGAAGCATAGTTTCAAACAAGAAGAACCCAAAGAGGCCTTGGCAAGTTGGCTCAGTAGTAGAGCATCGGCCTGGCAAGTGCAAGTCCCAGCCAGGGCACACAGGAGAAGTGCCCATCTGCTTCTCCACCCTTCCTCTCTCCTTTCTATCTCTCTCTTCCCCTCCCACAGCCAAGGCTCCACTAGAGCAAAGTTGGTCCGGGAGCTGAGGACGGCTCCATGGTCTTCGCCTCAGGCACTAGAATGGCTCCAGTAGCAATGGAGCAATGCCCCAGATGGGCAAAGCATCACCCCCTGGTGGGCATACCTGGTGGATCATGATCGGGTGCATGCGGGAGTCTGTCTCTCTGCCTCCCTGCTTCTCACTTCAGAAAAATACACAAAAAAAAAAAGAAGAAGAAGAACCCAAAAAGGCCCCCACCAAGACACATCATAATTAAAATGCCAAAAGTTACAGACAAAGAGAGAACCTTAAAAGCAGCAAGAGAAAAGCTGTTAGTTACCTACACAGGAGCAACCATAAGACTACAAGCTGATTTCTCAAAAGAAACTTTGCAGACCAGAGAGAGGTTGACACAAAATATTTTAAATGATAAGGGCCTACAACCAAAATTACTCTACCCAGCAAGGCTACCATTCAAAATTGATGGAGAAATAAAGAGCTCCCCAGACAAGTAAAAGATAAAGGAGTTGTTAATCACCACCAAACCAATATTACAAAAAATGTTAAAGGAATTTCTTTAAGAGGGAAAAATGAAAAGATCAAAAGTATGAATAATAAAACAATAACTATATCTACCAATATTCCTTTAAATGTAAATGGGGCCCTAGCCAGTTGGCTCAGTGGTAAAAGCATTAGTCAGGTGTGTGGATGTCCCAGGTTCAATTCCTGATCAGGGAACACAAAAGAAGCACCCATCTGCTTCTCTATGCCTCCTCTTCTTGCTTCTCTCTCTCTCACCCCCTCCTATAGCCATGGCTCGATTGGAGCAAGCTCGCCCAGGGAACTAAGGATGGCTACATGGCCTCCACCTTAGGCACTAAGAGCTTGGTTGCTGAGCAATGGAGCAACACCCCAGATGGGCAGAGCATCACCTCCTAGTGGGCTTCCAGGTGGATCCTAGCTGGGGCACATGTGGGAGTCTGTCTCTCCTTCCCCTCCTCTCACTGAAAACATACATACACACACACACACACACACACACACACACACACACACACACACACACGGACTAAATGCACCCATCAAAAGATACAGGGTGGCTGAATGGATTAAAATACAAAACACAGGAAGGATGGAGGCAGTGGTGAGATTCAAATAATTTAACAACCAGTTCTCTGCCCTAATGACTTTTCTTTTTTTTTTACAGAGACAGAGAGAGAGAGTCAGAGAGAGGGATAGATAGGGACAGACAGACAGGAACAGAGAGAGATGAGAAGCATAAATCATCAGTTTTTCATTGCGACACCTTAGTTGTTCATTGATTGCTTTCTCATATGTGCCTTGACCGTGGGCCTTCAGCAGACCGAGTAACCCCTTGCTCGAACCAGCGACCTTGGGTCCAAGCTGGTGAGCTTTGCTCAAACCAGATGAGCACACGCTCAAGCTGGCGACCTTGGGGTCTCAAACTTGGTCCTCCGCATCCCAGTCCAACGCTCTATCCACTGTGCCACTGCCTGGTCAGGCATGACTATTTTAAGTATAAAAAAATGATATACTGAAAGGCAGTTTATTTCATGCATTTAATACTTAAATAAAAACAATAAAATATGTACACAAAACTATATTATAAGAGTTTTAAAATATTAATAAAAATATTAAATAATATCTGACAAAAACCAGTAAAACTCTTATTTAAGATAATTCCATATTGCTTCTTAATTGGTGTCCTCACTTGTAATTTTCTTCCTTTTATCTAAGCATCATCAGCTGTGTGATTTCTTTTTTTTCTTTTTCTTGGTTACAGAGACAGAGAGAGGGACAGATAGGGATATATAGGCAGGAAGACAGATGAGAAGCATCAATTCTTTGTTGCAGCTCCTTAGTTGTTCATTGATTGCTTTCTCATATGTGCCTTAACTGGGGGGCTACAGCAGATCGAGTGACCCCTTGCTCAAGCCAGCGACCTTGGGCTCAAGCCAGCAACCATGGGGTCATGTCTATGATCCCACACTCAAGCCAGATAAGCCTGAACTCAAGCTGGTGACCTCGGGGTTTCATACCTGGGTCCTCCGCGTCCTAGTCTGACGCTCTATCCACTGCACCACCCCCTGGTCAGGCTGTGTGATTTATCCTTAACCATCTTTTCACTGTAGGAGTAGGGTCCCATTCCTTTAGAATGTAAATTTGACCTGACCAGGCGACGGTGCAGTGGATAGAGCTTTAACAAATACAAAAAAGAACATTTCATAATCATAAAGGGATCAATCCAACAAGAGGATATAATCCTTGTAAATATTTATGTACCCAACATAGGAACACCTAAGTATATAAAGCAATATGTTGAAAAGATCCTATGCCATGGGATTTATTCCTGGGATGAATGGCTGGTTCAATATCCTCAAATAAATTAATGTGATAAACCACATAAACCAAATGAAGGATAAAAACCATATGATCATATCATTAGGTGCAGAAAAAGCATTTGAGAAAATCCAGCACCCATTTATGATAAAAATTCTCAGCAAAGTGGGGACAGAGAAAATATATCTCAACAATAATAACAGCCATAAATGACAAACCCATAGCCAACATCATACTCAACAGGGAAAAACTAAAAGCATTTTCCTTAAGATCAGGAACAAGAAAAGGATGCCCACTTTCACCACTTTTATTCAACACAGTACTGAGTCCTAGCCACAGCAGTCAGACAAGGAAAGAAATAAAGGCATCCAGATTAGAAAAAGTAGTAAAGGTGTCATTAGTATGAGATGACATACTATATAAAGAACTCTAAAGACTCCACCAAAAAATTTTAAAAACTATTAGAACTCATACATGAATTCAGTAAAGTAGCAGGATACAAAATTAATATTCAGAAACCTGGTGCATTTTTTTTTTGTATTTTTCCGAAGTGAGAAGCAGGGTGGGGTGGGAGGAGGCAGAGAGACAGACTCCCACATGTGCTCGACTGGGACCCACCTGGCATGCCCAATAGGGGGCGATGCTCTGCCCCTCTGGGGCCTTGCTCTGCTGCAATCAAACCATTCTAGTGCCTGAGGCAGAGGCCATGGAGCCATCCTTAGCACCCAGGGCCAATTTTGCTCCAATGGAGCCTTGGCTGCAGGAGGGGAAGAGAGAGAGAGAAAGGAGAGGGAGAAGGGTGGAGAAGCAGATGGGCGCTTCCCCAGTGTGCCCTGGCCGGGAACCGAACACAGGACTTCCACACGCCAGGCCAACGCTCTACCACTGAGCCAGCCAGCCAGGGCCTGGTGCATTTTTATATGCCACTGAAGGATATACTGTGCTCATGAATAAAAAGAATTACATTGTTAAAATATCCACATAACACAAAGCAATTTATAGATAGATTCAATGACATCCCTATCAAAATTCCAATGGCATTTCTCACAGAAATAGAAAAAAAAATCCTAAAATTTGTATGGAACCACAAGAGACTGAATAGTCACAGCAATCTTGAGAAAGAACAGAGCTGGAGGGAGGTATTATGCTTCCTGATTTCAAACTATATTATATTACAGAGCTATCGTAACCAAAACAGTATGGTGTTAGCATAAAAACATACACACATACCAATGAAACAGAATACAGTGCCCCAAAATAAGTCCATTCATATATGGTCAATTAATATACAACAAAAGAACCAAGAATGTTCAATGGCTTCCTCTCTGTCTCTCTCTTCCCCTCCCGCAGCGAGGCTCCATTGGAGCAAAGATGGCCTGGGCGCTGGGGATGGCTCCTTGGCCTCTGCCCCAGGTGCTAGAGTGGCTCTGGTCGCGGCAGAGCGATGCCCCGGAGGGGCAGAGCATCGCCCCCTGGTGGGCAGAGCATCACCCCTGGTGGGCGTGCCGGGTGGATCCTGGTCGGGCGCATGCGGGAGTCTGTCTGACTGTCTCTCCCCGTTTCCAGCTTCAGAAAAATACAAAAATTAAAAAAAATTAAAAAAAAAGAATGTTCAATGGGGAAAAAATATTTACTTCAATAAATAGTGTTGGAAAAACTGAACAACTGTATGCAAAAGAAACTGGACTACTATCTTACACCATACACAAATATCAATTCAAAATTAATTAAGAATTAAATATAGTTTGACCGGTGGTGGCACAGTGGATTGAGTGTTGGCCTAGGATGCTGAGGGTCCTGGTTCAAAACCCCAAGGCCACAGGCTAGAACCCAAAGATCACCACTTGAACAAGGGGTCACTGCCTCAGCTGGAGCCCCCCAGTCAAGGCATGTATGAGAAGCAATCAAAAAACAACTAAGATGAAGCACCTATGAGTTGATGCTTCTTGTCTCTCCCCTCTCCCTCTTTATCTCTCCTCCTCTCTCTCTCTCCCTCTCTCTCTCTCTCTTTTATTAAAGAATTGAGTGTAATACCTGAAGACATCTAACTCCTATAAGAAAACACAGGCTATAAGCTCCTTGACATTGGTCCTGATGATGATGGTTTTAGATCTGACACCAAAAACAAAGGCAATAAAAACAAGTAGAACTACATTAAACTAAAAAGCTTCCGCATAGCCAAGGAAACCATCAAAAAAACGAAAAGCAACCCATGAATGAGAGAAAGCATTTGCCAAATCATAAATCTGATAAAGGGTTAATATCCAAAATATATAAAGAACCTATATAACCCATAGCAAAAAAATAATCTGATTAAAAAATAGGCAGGGCATCTGACAGACATTTTTCCAAAGAAGACATGCAAAAGGTCTCAATATCACCAGGGAAATGCAAATCAAAACCACACTGAGATACCACCTCATACCCATTAGAACGGCTATTATCAAAAAGACAAGAAACTGTGCTGGCGAGGATGAGGAAAAGGAACACTTGTGCGCTGTCAGTAGGAATGTAAGTTGGTGCAGCCACTATGAAAAACAGTAAAAAGGTTCCTCAAAAAATTAAAAATTAGCCTTACCAGGCGGTGGCACAGTGAATAGAGCATTGGACTGGGACGTGGAGGATCCAGGTTCGAAACCCCAAGGTCATCAGCTTGAGCACGGGCTCATCTGATTTGAGCAAGGTTCACCAGCTTGAGCCCAAGGTTGCTGGCTCGAGCAAGGGATCATTCTGTCTGCTCTGGCCCCCTGGTCAAGGCACATATAAGAAATCAATCAATGAACAACTAAGGTGCTGCAACGAGGAATTGATGCTTCTTGGCTCTCTCCCTTCCTGTCTGTCTGTCCCTCTCTCTGGCTCTATCTTTGTCATAAATAAAAATAATAATAATTAAAAATGAAACTACCATATGTTCCAGCAATTTCACTCCTACGTATTTATCCAAAGAAAACAAAAACACTATTTTGAAAAGACATATATGCCCCCATGTTCACTGTAAGCAGTATTTATAACACCCAATATATGGGAACAATTTAAAGCGTCCACTGAGAGATGAATGGATAAAGGAAAACTATATACAATATATATGGATTATTATTCAGCCATGACAAAAAGGGAAATCCTGTCATTGTGACAACTAAATAAACCTAGAGAGCATTATGTTAAGTAAAATAAGTAAGACAGAAAAGGACAAATATTTTATGAGCAAATTTATATGTGGAAGCTCAAAAAAATAAACTCATAGGTTCAAAAAACAAACTGTTGGTTGCCAGGGGTGAGCAGTGGTGAGTGGAATAAACAGGAGAAGGGGTCAAAAGGTACAAACTTCCAGTTCTAAATAAGTCATGGGGAATGTAAGGTACAGCATGGTGACTACAGTTAATAGATATTTTATTGCATATTTGAAAGTTGCTAAGAGTAAATCTTAAAAGTTTCTATCACAAGAAAAGATGTGTAGCTATGTGTAGTAGTGATATATGTTAACTAGATTTATAGTATCATTTAGTAAAACATACATAAATCAAATCATGTTGTATATCTGAACTTAATATGTTAATGTCAATTATATCTCAATAAGCAATAATAAGTAACTAAAAAGCAACCTTTTTTAAATTCAGTGAGAAGAGGGGAAGCAGACAGACTCCCACATGTGTCCCAACTGGGATTGACCCAGCAAGCCCATCTGGGCGTTGCTCCATTGCTCAGCAACCTAGCTCTACTTAGTGCCTAGAGGCAGAGGCTATGAAGCCATCCTCAGAGCCTGGGGCCAATTCACTCCAATTGAGCCATGGCTGCAGGAGAGGGAGAGGGAGAGGGAGAGGGAGAGGGAGAGGGAGAGGGAGAGGGAGAGGGAGAGAGGGAGAGGGAGAGGGAGAGGGAGAGGGAGAGGGAGAGGGAGAGGGAGAGGGAGAGGGAGAGGGAGAGGGAGGAGGGAGAGGGAGAGGGAGAGGGAGGGAGAGGGAGAGGGAGAGGGAGAGGGAGAGGGAGAGGGAGAGGGAGAGGGAGAGGGAGAGGGAGAGGGAGAGGGAGAGGGAGAGGGAGAGGGAGAGGGAGAGGGAGAGGGAGAGGGAGAGGGAGAGGGAGAGGGAGAGGGAGAGGGAGAGGGAGAGGGAGAGGGAGAAAGAGAGGGAGAAAGAGAGAGAAAGAAGCGAGAAGGGGAGGGATGAAGAAGCAGATGGGTGATTCTCCTGTGTGCTCTGACTGGAATCAAACCAGGGACATCCATACACCAGGCCGACACTCTACCACTGAGTCAACTGGCCAGGGCCAAAAGCAACCTTTTTCTTTTTTTTTTTTTTTTAAAGATTTTATTTATTTATTTTAGAGAGAGGAGAGACAGACAGACAGAGAGAGAAGGGAAGGAGGAGCAGAAAGCATCAACTCCTGTGTGTGCCTTGACAAGGGAAGCCCAGGATTTCGAACCAGTGACCTCAGAGTTCCAGGTCGACACTTTTACCTGCTGCGCCACCGCAGGTCAGGCCAAAAGCAACCTTTTTCAATAGCAAAAAGAAAAAAACCTGTCCATAGAGTAAAAAGGCAACTCACAGACTGGGGAAAAAATTGCAAATAATATAACTGATAAGGGATTAATATCTAGAATATATAGAGAACTCCAAAACTCAACAAAAAAACCCAATTCAAAAACAGGCAATGGACTTCAACAGACATTTCTCTAAAGAAAATATACAAACAGTTAATAAGCAAATGTAAACATGTTCAACATCACGAATCATTAGGGTATTATCAAATCAAACAGATATTATGTAAATCAAAACCACAACGATACCACCTCACCATTAGGATGGCAACTACCAAAAACGCAAAAAACAAACAAAAAAAAAGTAAGTGATGGCCAGAATGTGGAGAAAACAGAACCCTGTGCACTGTTGATGGAAATGTAAAATGGTGCATCCAGTATGGAAACGGTAGCGTGGTTCATCAAAAAATTAAAAATATAGCCTGACCAGGCGGTGGCACACTGGATAGAGTGTTGGATTGGGACACTGAGGACCCAGGTTCGAAACCGCAAGGTCACCAGCTTGAGCACAGGCTCATCTGGCTTGAGCACGGGCTCACCAGCTTGAGAGTGGGGTCACTGGCTTGAGCAAGGGAACATAGATATGATCCCATGGTCACTGGCTTGAGCCCAAAGGTCGCTGGATTGAATCCCAAGGTCACTGGCATGAGCCCAAGGTTGCTGGCTTGAGCAAGGGATCACTTGCTCTGCTATAGCCCCCCGTCAAGGCACATATGAGAAAGCATTCAATGAACAACTAAGGTGCTGCAACAAAGACTTGATGCTCCTCATCTCTCTCCCTTCCTGTCTGTGTGTCCCTCTCTCTGTCTCTGTCACAGTTAAAAATGTAATTCCACTTCTGGGTACATACTCAAAAGAAGTGAAAGCAGGGTCTTGAAGAAACAGTTGTACACCCATGTTCACAGCACCATTATTCACAGTAGCTCAAACATGGAAGCAACTCCAGTGTACAAGGACCAATGAACAGATTACCAAAATGTGGTTTATACAGTCAGTAGAATATTCAACCTTTAAAAGGAAAGAAATTCTGCCCAACCAGGCAGTGACGCAGTGGATAGAGCATCGGACTGGGACGCGGAGGACCCAGGTTTGAGACCCCCAAGGTCGCCAGCTTGAGTGCAGGCTCATCGGGTTTGAGCAGGGCTTACCAGCTTGAGCCCAAGGTCACTGGCTCGAGCAAGGGGTTACTCGGTCTGCAGAGGGCCCGTGGTCAGGGCACATAGGAGAAAGCAATCAATGAACAACTAAGGTGTCACAACAAAAAACTGATGATTGATGCTTCTCATCTCTCTCCGTTCCTATCTGTCCCTATCTATCCCTCTCTCTGACTCTCTCTCTGTCTCTGCAAATAAATAAATAAATAAATAAATAAATGAAAAGAAATTCTGAAATACGCCACAATTTGGATAAATCTTGAAGATAAATACTGTACGGTTCCACTTATATGAGGTACTTAGAATAGAGACAAAATCAGTGACAAAATTTAACAGTGGCTGGGGGGAGGGGAGAATGAAAATATGGGAAGTTATTGTTTAATAATAGATACAGTTTCAGATTTATAAAATGAAAAGAGTTATGGTAATGAATGGTGGTGGTGGCACAACAACTTTAATATATTTATACCACTGAACTTAAAAATGTTTAAGAAGGTAAATTTTACATTATGTGCATTTTAACACACAAAACAACAAAAAAAAGAAAATTGGAGGAAGAAAAAGCAGTCAGTCTACTTCTGTGGCTGAAACCCTGAGCGATTTTTAAGTAAGCCATAAGTTGGAAAGGTAGCCACTGACAATAAAGATTTTGTTTTAGTAAATGGGGAGTTCGGGGAGTGGGGGTTAGAGGGGACATCTAATATCAGGATGAGGGGGAGCTCTACTCTCGAAGACAATCCACTCCGTGGACTCTAGGAGAAAAGTCAGTTCTGCCCACCAACCCCTCCCCACTGCAGCTCACCCCTGGAGCCCCATCTCCAGTGCCCATCCAGTCTCCACCAACTGCCTCGGCAGGGCCTGGAGACCTCTGGGTCCCTCGCCTGTCCTTCACATACCCACAGTAGGCAGGGAATTATGCCAACAATGCAAAGCAGGACTCACCTCCTCCAGCCCCCATCCTCATCCTCACACACCAGGGAACCCAAATGAAAGAAGCGGGGACAGACAGGGAATTCAAAAGCAGCACGTACTCAGTAGCCATGAACAAGGCCTGAAGGATGCTGTTCACGTAGCATGTGTTGCCCAGATTGACTAAACCAATCTTGCCCGTGTCTGACTTGGCCATGAGCCGAGGGTAGAAGCCAGCCAGCTCGCTCTTCTGTGAGGTCCAGGCATCTTGCCCGAGCAGCTGCTTGATGCGGTCCTCGTTGGGAATGTGGAGGTCCTAGGAGGGAACAAGCCAGCAGGAAAGTGGGTACCAGGGTCAGCTCTAAAAATATCACCCCCTCTGGGAAGCCTTCTTGGACTACAGCCTACCCCACAGTCACCCAAGCACACTGCCCCACAAATGTTCTAAAGATGTGTATGAATAGGCTCCTGTTTCCAAACTTATTCTAGCTTCTCACTTCCTACATGATCTTCCATGTCCCAACTGCCTGAAGAAGGTAGTGAAATCCCCACTCAACAGATGAAAAAACTAAGACTCCGACAAAGACTTTTCCAGGAACATACAGGTAGTAAGTGAAGACTCTGTACATTCCTAGAAGAGCCCAGGGTATGACAGACTCTGAGCAATGACAGAACGGGCCCAAAGGTCAGATCCAGTGTTGTCAAAATCTCAATCCTAGTCCTGACTCTTGTCCTCACTACCTGTCTGGCCATGGTCGGTGAGCCTGAGACCGTTAACCTCCCTGGGCCTCAGTTTCCTCCTTTGTCAAGTGAGGATACTCCACCTGATGTCAGCCTGGCACTCTGGGCTTTCGGAGTGCTTGCACACAGCGAGGCCCCTGCTTCTCCATCTCCGTTTAAGTCTGCAGAGTCGGCTCTTTTGAATTAGTTACCCCCCTGGAACTTGATCCTACCGTCAGGACGTCAGGACGGTGGGAGGATCCCACGGGTCTGAGGTATGGGTCCTTGGTCACAGGCTCGGGAATCAACAGGCTTTCCTACTCATTATCCTGTTCAAATTAAACAGCTGCACCTTAAAGAATATTACCGAGCAGTAGCTCTAATAGCGGCATATTGTAAAGAAAAGCACCTAAGCATCGTGTAGAGTTCCTTAGTAGATTAAGTGACATTCAGAATAGTTCCTCCTGCCCTGCTCTGACTTCCAGATCCTGAGCACAGTCCCTAGATTTGCTCAGGGCTCTAGAGCTCAAACCAGCCCGGCGCCGAGAGCACTGGTCTCCCACTGTGGAGGTCAGGCGCAAGCAGTGCTTCCACACTTCTGCTCAGTCATTCGTCAGGGCCACCTCGATCATGTATCAGATTAGTGAGTCATCTCTCAGACAATCAGAAATGTAGGCGCTGCCAAAGGTGAAATAGAGTTGTGGGCTCAGCACGGTCTCTCTCAGTCCAGTCCCTTCCCTTCTCTTCTTCTTACCCTCTCCAATCCCCAATCCACACAACACGAACAAATAGGCACAAAAAGGCAGGCAGAACCACCCCCCCCCACACACACACACACATAGAAGATGTAAAATTATCCACAAGAGAAAAAACCCTCAAATGCCATTTTCCCAAAGAAGGTCACTTTGTCCTCTTAGGGAAATAAAACAAGAACTTCCAAATATAGTAACTCTCAAGTTCCAAATGTTACTGGAAATTCACATACAGTGGCTCCCTTAGCAAGAACCACAGCTCCCGAAGAAACTGCCATAACCAATACAACTGTCTATGTCAGAGAAATTTCCAGACTTTGTTTACAAAGGAGCCTCGGTACAAGAAGGATGTCCTCATGGGACACATGTGAAAGAGTCTCCGACACAGTAACCCCCGCAGGCTTTAGCGGTGCACACTGGCTTGTACCGAGGGGTATCCACAGCCACAGGACAAAAGTAGCACATCTTCCTGGAGCTAGGTTCTCTAATATTCAAGTGAGAAACATGTTTATATTAAAACAAGTGTAATTATGGAAGCTATACTTGAACCTTTGAAGAACAATGAGAGTTTAGAGAAACTCTGAGCTCCTGTCAGGCTGCTTGGGGTAAGTCTCCTCCTCCAACGTCAAGTTGCTCAGTGGAAACATGTGAAAAGCCCAGGTCTGCTGGATGAAGCAGTCACCCAGCCTGGTTTGCCAGGCCCTCTGCTCTGATCTGCTGCCCTCACTGGTCTCACCGTACCACACATTACCACCAAACTGGACTTGCACATCCCCGCCCCTCACCTTTCCCCCTGCTGGTCCCCACCTCTCAAGGTCTAGCCCCTAACCTCTCTTTATAAGGGTTTTCAGGATCTTCTCAAATGGAGTCCCCACACTATCTGCGCCTGTCTTATAAAGCCCACCTCTCTGCACCTCGTGGTGCAGGTATTGGCCCTGGGCTCAGATCATAGCCCTGAGCAGCCCAGCCCAGGTCTCACCCAGGAAGCGTTTCCCTCCATCCCCAGTGCAGGACCATGCTCTGTCTCCCGGCTCACATCTCTGTGAGAGTTCTTCACATTACAGATACACGCATTCTCTCACAGACATTTATTGGGCCCAGAGATTAAAATAACATGTATCCCTGCCCAGAAGTTCATAATCTAGCAGAAGCAAGTAACAGTCATTTCTAATGAGTGGAAGTCCTCTCTCCTCTGCTTACCTACCCCCAGTGACAGGGACTCACAACCTAGCAAGCCAACCCTTTTTGTATGTGAGCTCTATTAAACTCTTTCTCCTGTTTAAGTAGTTTTTTTTTTAATTTCAGAGAGAGAAGCAGCAAGAGGAGGGAGGAGGGGAGCGAGAGAAGAAACTGGAAGGGGAAAAGAGGAAAGGGGGTGGAGAGAGGACAGGATGGGGGAGAGAGAGAGAGAGAGAGGGGAGATGGGGGAGGGAGAAGGGGGTGGGAGGAGGGAGAGAGGGGTAAGAGAGAGGGGAGGGGAGGAGGAGGGAGAAGGAGAGAGGAGAGGAGGGGAGGGGAGAGAGGGGGAGGGGGTGGAAGAGAGGGAGGTGGGAAAGAGGGGAGGAGAGGTGGAGAGGAGGGGGAAAGGAGGGAGAGAGGAGAGGAGGGGAGGGGAGAGAGGGGGAGGGGGTGGAAGAGAGGGAGGTGGGAAAGGGGAGGAGAGGTGGAGAGGAGGGGGAAAGGAGGGAGAGGTGGAGAGGAGGGGGAAAGGAGGGAGAGTGGGAGGGGAGGGGAGAGAGGGGGAGGGGGTGGAAGAGAGGGAGGTGGGAAAGAGGGGAGGGGAGGTGGAGAGGAGGGGGGAAGGAGGGAGAGAGGGGAGGAGGGGGAGGGGGGAGGAGGGGAGGGGGAAGAGGGGGAGGGGGAAGGGAAAGAAGGAAGGGTAGAGATACATTGATTTGTTGTTCAACTTATTTATGCCTTCATTGGTTATTCTTGTATCTGCCCTGACCTGGGATCAAACCCACAACCTTTGCATATCCAGACGATGCTCTAACCAACTGAGCTACCTGACCATGGCCTTAAACTCCTTATGTTAAGTTGAAAAAACTGAAAAGATCCCAGTAACTGTCAAAGATTTTGTTTGTTGTATCTACCAACTCGCACTCACAGTAGATTGTTCCCTTGGATGTTTTGTAATTTTTGAATTATAAACTCAAATCTTCAGGAGAATCTTAGCTTAGTGGTTTAAAAGCAGTTTCTTTTGTTTCAACTAGGCAAACCTGAGTATTGCAAGTTTGACTTTTTAAAAAAATTTAATTTATTGTGTTTACATAGATTCTAGTGTTGCCCCGAATGCATCCCCCCTCCCCCATATTCCCCTCAACATCTCCCTTGTCCCCCTCCCAACAGCGCCCTCCCCCCTTTCCCTTCAGGATTATCCCATTCTATCATTCCCTTTCCCTCTGTCCTAAATTTATGACTACTCTTTTTTTTTTGTATTTTTCTGAAGCTAGAAAGGGGGAGGCAGTCAGACAGACTCCTACATGCACCCAACCGGGATCCACCCAGCATGCCCACCAGGGGGCGATGCTCTGCCCATCTGGGGCATTGCTCTGTTGCAACCAGGGCCATTCTAGCGCCTGGGGCAGAGGCCACAGAGCCATCCTCAGCACCCGGGCCAACTTTGCTCCAATGGAGCCTCGGCTGCAGGAGGGGAAGAGAGAGACAGAGGAAGGAGAGGAGGAGGGGTGGAGAAGCAGATGGGCGCTTCTCCTGTGTGCCCTAGCCGGGAATCAAACCTGGGACTCCTGCACGCCAGGCCAACACTCTACCACTGAGCCAACCGGCCAGGGCCAGTTTATGACTACTTTTAATGTTAGTGTCTAGCTTAGGGGTCCCATAACCCTAAGATGGTGTGAATTTGAACCCTTAAACTGACATGATGGCAGGCCACTAATTGCAAATTTCTTGTTTTCCAATGCAGGGCCCAGACCAAGCCAGAAAAGTTTCCTTAACATTTATTTGGGACCATATGTATATATTTTCTAGATCAACTCTTGCTAACAGTAAAGCCTTTCTTGGGTCCTGGTTTCTGTGGGCCTATTAGAGCTAACTCCCTACCAGGGGCAGGCCCTAAGCCTCACCTCCTGTCCCCACCAGCTCCAGCCCTGGCTGCCTAAGGCGGCCACCTTAACCACACTCCCTCCCCACCCAGAGCAAAAGAGCGTCATCTCTCACTTCCCATTCTGGAACTCAGTTTTCCTTTTATGACTCCTGGGGATTCCCCCTTACTTTCTTGCAAGTTCAGCTACATACTTGAAAAGATATCTGTTATATTTTAACAAGCATTCCTAGGTGTTTTGTAGTGGGACACTTTTCAGGTTACCTATCTGCCGTGCTACAGACTTGGAAATCAGATCAGAGGTTTTGAAAAGGCTGCCACCTACCTAGCTATCTTTCACCCATGCTTGGACCTGCCCTCTGTGTGACGCAACCTAGGCCTGGCTGTGTCTCTCACTATCTCCGTGACTTTGCACAAGTCACCAGACCTCTCCAAACTTCATTTTCCCCATCTATAAAACAAATAACAACAGCATCTGCTTGGGAGGTCTCTTGAGAGCATTAGAAAACATATGGGAAAACATTGTCAAATGTGGTACTATCTACAGATGTTAGTGGCTGCCTAGCAGCCGAGCCAGCCCAGTTCAGAAGCCCTCTTGCTCTACTGGAGGTCGTTCCCTCCTCGGGTTTCTCACTGCTCCTGGCTGACCCTCACAGGCATTTCATAAGCTGCTTACATCAGAGCTCCTTTTATAGAAGTTTGTCGCCTGCTTCCAGGCTGAAAGCTCCTCAGTGGAGGTGACTCATGGCTGTGTCCCCAGTTCCCAGTCTGTGCCTGGCACACAACAGGGGATTAGTCAAGTCCTGTGAACAACTGTAAACAATACCTGCTCTGGAGTGCTCACGGTCTGGAGCGGGAGACAGACACACAGACAGTGACAATGTGTGCAGAGGGATATCCTGGGGCTGTGGGAGCCCAGAGAGACCCTGACCCAGCCTGGGGCCAGCCTCAGGAAGGTACTGAGACTTATCAGGGAAGCTTCCTAAGGGAGGATAATACGTAAGCAGAGCCCTCATGGACATGGGGGGATGGTCCAGGCAGACAAGGAAGAGTTTCCAGTTAGAGAGAATGGCGAATGAAAAGGCCCAGAGCGCCTGACCTGTGGTGGCGCAGTGGATAAAGCGTCCACCTGGAAATGCTGAGGTCGCCGGTTTGAAACCCTGGGCTTGCCTGGTCAAGGCACATATGGGAGTTGATGCTTCCAGCTCCTCCCCCTTCTCTCTCTCTGTTTCTCCCTCTCCTCTCTAAAATGAATAAATTTAAAAAAAAAGAAAGAAAAGGCCCAGAGCAATCACAAGAGAATGACCCCTCTGGGAACGGCAGGTAGCTCAGCACGCCTGAAGCGCAGGATGGGCCAAGGAAGTGATGGAGAGACGGCCAGGGACCCAGCAATGGGGGCAGCCGCCAACCTATCATTTGGCCTCAAACAAGGCCCAAAATAACTCTTGTGTCGATGTGGAGGGTTGCCACTCACCTTGATGGCCTCCATGACGGGCTCATACAGGTCCGGGAAGCCCGGGAACCGGAATACCATGCAGTGGACCAGCTCTGCCAGCTGCTCCAGGCAGCTGGTCCCCGAGTTGGAGTCCTCCTTGAGCAGAGAGGCCACCATGGGGGGGATGTGAGGGAGGAGCTGTGAGAGCACAGTGGGGTCAGGCTCAGCACCGGTTCCCGGAGACGGGGGCTGCTGGCCCCTGCCGCACACACCCGGAGCTCCGAGGCGGGAGCTATGCCCACCTGAGTGGGGTCAGGCTCAGCACCGGTTCCCGGAGACAGGGGCTGCTGGCCCCTGCCACACACACCCGGAGCTCCGAGGCGGGAGCTATGCCCACCTGACCTCCGTCCCTCTGACCCTCACAGGGCTCTGCACTCTGCAGGCAGGGGACCCCCCTTACTAGATCTGTGACCTAGGACACCCCGCCTCAATTTCTTCACCCATAAAATGGGGCCAATCATTCCCTCCTCACAGTTGAGGGGAAGCCTACATCCAAGCCCTAGCAAGTAAGCCTTAGCCAACTGGCCGGCCGGAAAGCCTGAGTGACCAGCGCCTCTTTGCCCACCCTGCAATGATGCTGGGGCTGCAGCAGAGCCAGGGGGTGGTCAGCCCTGACGGAGCCTGAGCGGCCAGCCACCTGTGGACAAAAACTTTCATTCTTTTTTTTTTTTTTTTTTTTTTTAAGCTGGAAACGGGGAGAGACAGTCAGACAGGCTCCCGCATGCGCCCGACCGGGATCCACCCGGCAAGCCCACCAGGGGCGACGCTCTGCCCACCAGGGGGCAATCCTCTGCCCCTCCGGGGCGTCGCTCTGTCACGACCAGAGCCATTCCAGCGCCTGGGGCAGAGGCCAAGGAGCCATCCCCAGCGCCCGGGCCATCTTTGCTCCAATGGAGCCTTGGCTGCGGGAGGGGAAGAGAGAGACAGAGAGGAAGGAGGGGGTGGGGTGGAGAAGCAAATAGGAGCTTCTCCTATGTGCCCTGGCCGGGAATCGAACCCGGGTCCCCCGCACGCCAGGCCGACGCTCTACCGCTGAGCCAACCGGCCAGGGCAAAAAACTCTCATTCTTTCACCAAGCATCCATATCAAGCGCTTCCCCTTCACAATAACTGTATGTGGCCGTGACTGTTCTCCCCGTTTCCTAGATAGAGAAGTTAAGTAAGACTCCCAGGGAGGACTTCACTGTGGCTTACGGGAGAAGCTGGAGTCTGAACCAGGTCTGCCTGGATCCAAAACCTCTGTGCTACGGAGCACTACCTTTTATACCCATGGCAGTGCCACAGCAGCATGGCCCAGGGATGGACAGAGTCAGGCCCCAGGACCTGGGAGCGGGGGAGCCCAGGCAAGTATGGAAAGAAGCCAACATCTGTCAAGTCCCTGGTATGACTGTCAAGTCCCTGGTATGAGGAAGCTCTTGATAAATATCATCTCATTTAACCCTGTCCCACTATGGGAGAAGTTTACCTTGTGCTCAGCCTGTGAGAGGTAAGTGCCTAGCCCAAGGCCACCACATCTGGCAAAGAGCAGAGCTGGGACTCAACCCTGAGCACCCCAATCCCTGGTTCTGTGCTTCCCCCACTGCAGCAAATAGGAAAGCAGGAAGTTCCGGCTCTGACCGGGGCCTTCGAATCCACGGCCCCATCTGCAGATCCACAGCAGGCTGGCAGGGGGAAGCCAGCCCCCGGACCATAGGCTGCCCTTCCCAAGGGAGGGCCCGGAAGCCAGCAGTAAGGGCCCTGAGCTGGAGGCCAGGCCACCAGCTGTTGGCAGGCAGCAGGGTACAGGAAGAGCACTGGGGTCAGGAGTCATACCAACTTGGCCAGAATCCTTCCATGCTGCTCACTAGCTGTGTGTCTAAGGACTTAATCTCCCTAAACTCATTTCCTCAGCTGAAAAGTGGAGAAAATGGCAGGACCTCCTTCTTGCAGTTGTTCTTGTCAGTTAAGTGCGTGCACATTAGTAATGCCTTTAACACTATGACTGGCACATAGATGTTACCCAGGGACCATTAGCTGTTATCATTCTAACTTGTCACTCCACTATGGGCCCATGGAGAAGCCGTATAAATTCTCTGGCCTCAGTTTCCTATCTCTAAATTAGGGTTTCAAGTATCCTCCAGTCCTAAGATCAAGGGTTTCAAGCCCTGACTCCTGAACCCCCAACCAAAACAGCTAGTCTGGCCTGCAGCCAGACCAGTGGGACATGCAACAGGGACGGGCCCTTACCAGGTGGAAGGCCTCGTGGGAGTGCTGAAAGGTCAGGAGCATGTACTTGAGGACAGACAAGGCAGCTCCCCGGACAATGGGGTACAGAAGCTTGGAGAAAACCTGGAATAGAATCCCGCGTCAGGAGTCCCCAGGCCTGGACCGCCCCAGGCTGAGTGCAGCCACAGGCCTGAGGGGGTCAGACACACTGGAGCTGAAGCAGCAGACCCATGCCAGAGCAAGAACCCCGAGATGCTCACACACCTGGATGGACAGACAAACGGTGAAGTGGACAAGATATTAGATATTGGATGGATAGATGCATGGATGGACAGACAGACACTCAAAAGTTTCACAGACACGCTTGAATGAGCAGTCAGAGGGAAGAATGGGCAAACCTGAGGCTCAGAGAGGGGCAGTGAAATGTCCCAAGTCACAGAGAGTTTGGGTGGGAGCCCCGGTGCTCTGCCTCTCAGATCTACAATGTCCCTGGCAAGAGACTGGCCAGAAGGAACATAAGCAGGGGCCAGGAAAGGGGCCCACCAACCTTCTCAATTTTGGCGAGTGAAACCTCAATCAAGATGCTGAACTTCTTAACAGCAGCCAAGCCCTTCAGCAGTGCAATGATCCACTTGTCAATGTTCTTCCCCAGGGGCCAGGACACCCAGTCGATCATCCTGGTGAGGGGGATGACAGTGACACAAGGACCAGGAAGGCCCAAAGGCCCAGGTGGTGGGAGCTCAGGAACTAGCCATAATGTCCTGAGGCCCCACAGTGATTCACCCTACACAGGATAGCCCTAGAGTACATGGGGTGAAGAAGCAAATGAGCCCAGCACAGGCAGCTGGCAGAGACTGAGGCTCCCAGCCTAGCAGGAGGGGAGCCTGGCCCTCTCAGTACCCAAGTCTCACCCCCGCACACACGCTGGGCTGCAGTGGAAAAACAGGGTTTTCAGCTGCCTCTGCCTGGACTGTTGAGCCCAATGACAGGAGGAGCATTGGCCCCGGGGGCCCGAAGCTCCGGCTCCAGCAAACCATGGCTTGTGTGTAAACTGAAGAAAGTCATGTACTCTCTCAGCCTCAGTTTCTTCCTCTGTAAAATGGGGACAATGCCTACCAACAACAGGGTTGTATGGATTAAAAGAGATAATAATGACTGCTTACGGAGTATTCACTCTGCACCAGGCACTGCTATATCTGCCTTACACGTATCAAGCCGTCTGACTCCCACAACACAATTATCTATGTGCACTGAGCGTGAAGCTGCCACCTACTAGGTGTCCAGGAAAATATATATTTTTAAATACTGAGCAGAATGTTCTATTAAAGAAGTAAAACAATGTGAAAACACAGTAACAGTAACTACAACAATAACAGCTTCTAGGCACTTTACATGTATTATCTGATTTGATCTAATTTAATACTCAAGACACTGTATAAGATGGGTTAAATTATGCTATATTTTATAGATGAGGAAACTGGAGCATAGAGAGGTTGAGCAATTTGCCCAAAGTCACACGGGCAAAAAGTGGTGGAGCCAGGGTTTGAACTTGGTCAGCTTATCTCTTGCATTCCCATTCTTACCCACTAAAAATAAAGAATCCAAGAAGGCCCCATAAAGACAATGGATGTGTACACAGGTATGAAAAGAATGGCAGGGGAAGGCATGCCAGGTGAATGGGGTCTGCAGAGCCAAAGGCCTGCAGGCAGGAGGGTAGGCGGCATTTTCTGAGATCACTGGATGAGCAGGTATGGCTAGATCACAGGTGTGATGATGTTCAAATGAGGTGAGGAATGTGCAACTGTGTGACCTGAAAAGCACCCAAACTCCGTTTGAGTCTTGCCAAACTCAGAAAACCCTTTGTAAAGGTACTTTCATCTTCTATATGACCCCACAGAAGCCTACCAAATTCTTATACCACCACTCAAATCTGCTATTATAGAAAAGTAAACTGAGACTCAGAAAGGCCATTAACTTGTCCAGGGCTTCAGAACTAGTCCCCGGACTGGGAACATCACTAGGGCAGGGTCTTCTGTGTCTCCCACATCCAGCCCTGGACCAGGCACAAAGCAGGGCTCAAGAAAAGATGGATGAATCATCAAGCAGGAGGGCCTGAGCACTTAAACACTAAATCTAGCCCACCAACCCCACCCAGATGAAGGGGCTTCTGGGAGGGAGCGAGACCTGACCAACACTGGGCCCTCAGCCCACCTGCTGATGGCAGTCAGCATCTGAGAGTCCGTTACACTGTCATCGTTGCTGAGGTTCCGGACGACGCCATCCATGAGCTCCAATGGGAGATGCTGGACCATGCTGGCCAAGGCACTGGACGGCGGCTCCTCTTCTGGAACAGAGGGCTGGGCTGAGCTTAGCAAGGCAGGTGCGCCTCTCACCACCCCCATCACCCTGTGCTCTCATGCTGCCAAGGAACCAGGCTGGGCCTCTGCAAAGAGCACCTGCTCACCTCCTCAGCATCACAGCCTGACTCAATCTTAACTCATTCACTCATCAGACCTTCACTGCTACTGCTTTAGGTGAGAAAGAATATTCAGTAACCAAAATCTGTTGAACTATTTTTTTTTTTTTTTTGTATTTTTCTGAAGCTGGAAACGGGGAGAGACAGTCAGACAGACTCCCGCATGCGCCCGACCGGGATCCACCCGGCACGCCCACCAGGGGGCGATGCTCTGCCCCTCCGGGGCGTCGCTCTGTCGCGACCAGAGCCACTCTAGCGCCTGGGGCAGAGGCCAAGGAGCCATCCCCAGCGCCTGGGCCATCTTTGCTCCAATGGAGCCTTGGCTGCGGGAGGAGAAGAGAGAGACAGAGAGGAAGGAGGGGGGGGGAGGTGGAGAAGCAAATGGGCACTTCTCCTATGTGCCCTGGCCGGGAATCGAACCTGGGTCCCCCGCACGCCAGGCCGACGCTCTACCGCTGAGCCAACCGGCCAGGGCTGTTGTCCTATTTTATAAGTACCCTGGTCCTTACACACTCAGCCTGGTTCTTCCTGCTGCCAGAACCATTACCTTCCTTTGCCCTAAACAGCCCCATCCATAATCAGGGGAGGTACAGATCTTATTTTAATCATTTATACTATAATCCAAGTTCCCGTTCTCAATGGAGAGTCAAGATTTTACATTTCAGAGTTGACACCTACAGGCTCCATTGAGTCTCCAGACTTCCCTCCACCTTCCCAGAGCACCTTACCCCTGCTGCCTGGTGCTGCCCACCTCTCTAAGATCTGGCTCAAGATTTTTCCACTTTTAGGAAACTCACCTGACCCAAAGGGCATGACGTTGTCTCATTCAGCCCCCAGGTCCTCCTTCTGGCCAGATTAATCTGGGTTCATCCTTTCCCCACACGAGGCAGTCTGCGCCTCCCTGTGCGCCAGCACCCACTTCAGGATAGGACTCACAGCAGGTGCTCCGGATAGGTTTGCTAACTAAATAATGGAACATCGTTTCTCCCACCTGTGCATTCGCCCATGGCACACGCACACGCAGACACGCGCGCCACACAGCACATGGGCACGCCAAGCGGAAGAATGTGCACGAACAGCCACCTGCCCTGGCGCACACCCAAGACCTTGGCACACACGACTCCCTCCCGCCCCAACCCAGCCTAAGCGCACACGCACCTGTGCAGGAGATGACGGCGAACAACTCCTTGAGGCAGGGCAGGATGGCGGCGGGCTGCACGCGCCACAGCTGCGCCAGGAGCCCGCTCACCTGCTGAGCCTGCTCCAGGAACTCCACGGCGCCCTCCTCGCCCTCCGCCGGGCAGCGGAAGCGACCGAGGCAGCGCACCAGCTGCTGGCAGAAGAGCAGGCGGTGCGGGCCGTCGGGGACGCAGCGCGGGTGCCGAACCAGCAGCCGGGCCACCTGCGCGCAGGCCGCGGGTCCCGGGCGCTCGCACACAGCGCGCAACACCTCGCGCCTCAGCAGCGCAAACACCTCCTCGGCCGCGGGCCCCTCAGGCAACAGCTGCAGGCCGAGCTGCACGCAGGCTAGGGCGCGAGGGCCGGGCGGGCCGGTGCCACCCTGCAGCAGGCGCAGCACGCGGCGCGCGCTGAAGAACTCGGCGAAGACGTCGGGGTGGTGGCGGCCGGCTACATGCAGCAGCTGGCAGCCCACGCGGCGCGGCAGCTCGTCGGCACCACTCACGTAGAGGCGCGCGCCCAGCGCCAGCAGCGCCAGGCACTGCTCTCGGTCCAAGGGCTGCCGCGCCGCTTCCAGTACACGCCGCACCAGCCCTTGCTTCACGCTTGCCGGGTACGACGATGTCACCACCGCCTCGAGGATCTTGTCCATGGCGGCCGCACTGTAGGGAACAGGGTGCAAGTCACACTCTGCCCGACAGGTTCCCAGCGTGCTGAGACTTGGGGCAAGCAACTCAACCTCTCTGGACCGCAGTTTCTTATCTGTAAAGTAGGGCGAGGATACCTACCTCACTGGAAGGTGTACTGAAGTAAAAGTACAATGCCCGGCATATGATAAGTCCCGGTAGTTGTAGTTACTGCTTTAAACTCACAAAGGTAACACCTGAGCCTTCCCCCTACTCCCACCCTTTTGCCTTTCTATCCCCAGGCCTCCCTGATGACCTCATCCACTATTGGGACAAGTAGGACCTGGATCTAGAAGCTGGCGCCCAGAGTCCTGGCCAGTCATGTCCCGTGGGAGAGATGAAATGGGGCGTGCCCAAACACAAGATACATACACACACACACACACACACACACACACACACACTCACTACACCTCCAGGTGGGAGGAACCACTTAGGGCCCCAAGGAAGGGCCAACAGGACTTCCTGAGATCCCTTGCACACTTTATCCTGTCCCAATCAACTTCTTGCTTTCTCAGATGATCTTTGTTAAATTCCACTTCTCTGTACGTTTGCCTGAAACATCCCATCTCCCAAGACCTCCATCAGCCCACGCAGTCACACAACCAGGCAAACTCCTATATTCCTTCAAAACTTCGAACACCCTCTCTTCAATGAAAATAGCCCTGTACCTGTGGGCTTGAATTTATCCCTCATCCTCCATTCCACCTGTGGCCTCTTCCTCCATTATACCTGGGATCACACAGTGCTGGGGGTGTATGGATCCAACTCCCATCCACTGAAGCAGCATCTCGTCTCTGTGCTCCAGGACTGCACACTCAGGGCCCTGCCTGCCTCTCCTGCCTTCCCAGCCTTAGTCCACACTAGTCCCTCACTCTTGAGTCACTAGGCCTTCTCTCCCCTCCTTGCTTGGCTCACCCTGCAGACATCAGCTCAAACTCACTTCCTGGAGAAAGACTTGCCTGACCTCCCTGCCTGGGTCAAACGCCATTGTTAATTTCAGAGTATCCTATCCTCCTTTATAGCATTTACCCTGATTGCTTGATTGAAGTCAACCTCCTCCACTATACTATGTGTGGCCGTGCCTCATATTATTGTGCTTTGCTCCATTGCACTTCACAGATGTGTTTCTCACAAATTGAAGGCAAGACCCTCCACCAGCAAAGATTATGACTCGCTTTATTCCAGTGGTTTGGAACCAAACCCACAATATCTCTGAGGTATGTCTGCAGATCCCTGAGGGCAGGAACCATGTCAGGTTTTGTTCACCATGGTATCCCCAGCACCTAGCCCAGTACCTGGCACACAGTAGGCATTTGTTTAGTGAGTGTGGGAAAAACAGCTATGTTAGGCTAGCTCGCTTATACTTTGCCTGATTAGTGTGTGAGCACGTGGAAACGCCACGTGTGTAGTCTATGTAAGAATATGGGTGTTTGCCGTCAGGGCAGATGGGGGATTGCAGCTGTGAGGGGCCCTTTTGCTTGTTCACTTGCTGCCATGAGAAGCGGTTTTCCCCTGCCTCTTTGCTCATCTGTTGTGAGAATCTATTAAATGGGAATGGCCCACCGCTTTCTGGCTCAGCAGTTTCTCTACCATCTGCCTGAATCCGATGTGGACCTGCCTGGCCTCGGCCACCAGCATTAGGGTGAGCAAACACAGAATACAGCATGAGTTACTGATTACCTTATTCCTGAGACATAACAGACTTCCCTTTGCCCTTCTCTTCCACGTAGGCTGTTTCCAAGAAGCATTCGTCTCACTTTGACTCCTTATTCTCATGCTGGTTCACATAGGTACAGTTTGCTCTTGTAATACCCAACTTTCAGCTCCTAGAAGACAGGGTCATTTCTTTCCTTCTTTGTATAATCCCAATCTAGGCAGCACCTGATCTAAGGCTAAACACACAGTAGTTGTTTCACTAATCTTATGGGCTCAGTAAAAACTTTTTTTTTTTTTTTGAGACAGAGAGTCCGAGAGAGGGACAGATAGGAACAGACAGACAGGAAGAGAGAGAGATGAGAAGCATCAATTCTTTGTTGCGGCTCCTTAGTTGTTCATTGATTGCTTTCTCATATGTGCCTTGACCAGGGGGCTACAGCAGAGCAAGTAACCCCTTGCTCAAGCCAGCAACCCCTTGCTCAAGCCAGCAACCTTGAACTCAAGCCAGTGACATTTAGGCTCAAGCTAGCGACCATGGGGTCATGTCTATGACCCCACGCTCAAGCTGGTGAGCCTGCTCTCAAGCCAGCAACCTCAGGGTTTTGAACCTGGGTCCTCAGCATCCCAGTGTGATGCTCTATCCACTGTGCTACTGAGCCTGGTCAGGCAAAGCTACTCTATTCTTGAGATCTGGAGTTGGTGGGAAGACAAGGCAGAAATTTCCTAGAGGGGCCGAAAACTTTTATTCAGAGCCACAGATTCTGTGGGACCCTGACTACATGCCAAGCCTGTGGAGACACTCTTCTCTGTACTAACTCTTGGCCAAGACTAAACATCCATTACTGCATGTATTACAATGCGGTGGGCCCATTTATTTCTCTGTCTCTCTCAGCAGACTATGAGCTCCACAGGGAAGCAACTGGGGCTTACTTCTCAGTGGCTGGCATCTTCCAGGCCTGTCATTGCAGTTTGAGTATCTATAAAGAGGTTATTGTGGGTGTAGCCAAGGCACAGAGCAGTGGTTCCCCAACACTGGCCTCGCTGCCTCAGATTCATCTGGGGTGCTTTCTGCTTACCGTCCAGGTGACTTATGCTCTCTGAGCCTGTTTCCACCCTGCAGGTAGTTGTGAAGACAACTAACTATAAAGTCATTACCATGCTGCTGGGCACAAGGACGGTGCTCAGAAAATGTCAGTCCCCTTCTCTTCAGAAGCAAAGTCCTTGCCTTTAGGAGCTTCTAGTCTGATAGAGGCAGAGGTGTTGGCAAAGAGTACCAAGGCAAGGTCTTTGAAGGTGTCTTTCAAAACTGGTCTCTTTGCCCCGGTCCTCCCTCTCCTAACCAGTGGCTATGGCCAACTTCCTTTGAAGACCATCCAACAAAACCCCCTGCTCCCACCCTCCAGGCTAGTGGATTTAGTTTGTAATATGCTTTCAACCCAGGATGCCAAGTAATCCAGGTACAGGCATACCCATTTTACTGCACTTTGCTTTACTGCACTTCACAGATGTGTATTTTACAAATCGAAGGCAAGACCCTCCACCAGCAAAAATACTACAACTTGCTTAATTGTGTTACTGGCTTTATTGCAATGGTCTGCAATAGAACCTGCAGTATCTCTGAGGGACATCTTTACTCAGGCAGCCAAGGAGAAACCCTAATCGATAAGATATTGACATCAAGTGTGGAGAAAGGGGACATGGGGCAGGCAGAAATGGAGTTCTGGGGCTAGGGAAGGCTCTGGCAGCAGGAAGTCAGAGTAGGAATGCCAAGTTCTGCATTTCAGTGTGACATTGAGCAAATCTTATTCTGGTCCTGCAACTCATTGTGTGACCTTGAACAAATCTCATCATGAGAGTCTTTTGTCTTCTGTAAAATAGGGATAAATTATATTAGGTTGAACCACATAAAAGTGAAGGGTCAGACGTTGGCAATTTCATGTCACTCTACCTGATACCTACCACGTACAGTGGTTTGCGCCTGGCAGCTGGAGCTCAGTCAGTGGAGCAATTCCGTGAGGGCTCTGACCTCCACAGCCAGCCCTGCAGCCTCTGCACAGTCCACGGCCTGGCCACTCCAGGCAAGCCCTGCCTGCCTGCCCCCACTCCCACACAGGCAGTCTGTGCTCAGCTGTTGCCATGGTCTCCAACAAACCTGCTTACTACTTACTATCTTTGATGCATTCATGCAAAATGGTTTTAGAGGCTTGAAACTCACCAGACCCCATCATGGCTACAGAAAGGAGGCGGGACAGGTCTGTTGTCCCAGTGGCATGAATGCTGAAGCTAAGGATCACCAAGGGAGAGGAACACAGCCTCAGCAGTGTGAGATTAGAACCATGAGATTAGAACCAGTACTCAGCCTCCCAGGGGAGGAACCGGTGGCCAGCGTTCCTCAGAGGAAGGTGGGTTATCCCTCTAGATGCAGGACCAGGAAGAGACGGCCTCTGGACGCTGGCTCTGACCCAAGAGACAGCAGCCCCACACCAAACACGGCAGCAAACGGCAGCCGTGACCTCCCTCAGAAGAGCCTGTATTAAAAGCAGGAGACCCATTGGGTTCTTTGCTTCAGAATCACCAGGTGACCTTGAGTGAGTCCCTCCTAGGCTCCTCAGCCTTCTCACGTAGAAAATGGGGACTATTCCACCTACCACTGATGGGGCTGGAACACGGTATAAAAGAAATGAAGGCTGGAGCAGTCACGAGTCTACTCCCAGGCCATCTGACACCGATGGGTGAAGCAGACACTGTCAGGGAAGAAGACAAGGAGACACACTCCTAATCTCATTGATTCTACAAGGACTTTCACCCCTTAGTGTTCACTGGCAATTTTTGTTTCCAGTCTCCTCCTAAGCCCCAGCCCCATCCAAGAGCAGCTCCTCTCTCCTCCTTCTTCCTGGACTAGTGCAGTCTCCTCCCCATCAATCTCTTCATTTCCTCCCTCAACCTGTCCTTTAATAGGGGCATGTGTCCTGCAGGGAAAGAGCCCAGGCTTCGAATCTAGCCCAGCCACTACCCTCCACATAGCCACCATGGCTGGTGCTGTTTCACCTCTCTCGGCCTCTGAGTCCCAAAATGGGAGATGACCACCTGCCGACCACTTGTCCTTTCCCAGCCAAGCTGCTGCTCCTCCCCAAGCATGACACCCTGAGAGTCCCAGCAGCATCCAGCCCACTTCAGGACACACAGTGAGCACATAGGAAAATCACAACACCTCCCCCGGAAGGCCCAGATTCCTTTATCTGTCCCTCTCAGATGGCCCCCTGCATCCCTCCTAAAGACTGACTAGTGTCTGTTCCTGCATGGTGGGGCTTCACTCATCCCCATCACCCCCAAGTCACCATATGTGCATGTCTACAGTGTCCCCATGCCCTGGGCCCCACCTCAGGCTTCCTCATCCCTCCCCGATCTTTCTGACCCTCCCTGCAAACATCCTCAGATTAATCTCATTAGATGGTTAGCTCCATTCCTTCCATGCTCCTGCTCAGAATTCTCCAGACTCCCAGCACCTTCAAGAAAAGGTCCAAACTCCTGAGTTGCCCTTCAAGCCCTTTCTGTGACACTTAGCTGATGTGGGGTGGGGTAGAGATGGGCCTGACAAAGGCTGTTTAGTAGAGAATCTATAGGAATTTGAGCAGGGCCTTTCCTGCTGGCCACGTTTTGGGGATGCCCTCTCTGTTGAAAAAAAGGGCTTCCCTTCTTCTCTCCTGGCAAATTTCAACTCATCCTTCAATGTCCAGGTCACATCCCCTCTTCTGGGAAGCCTTTCCTAGTCCCCCTGAAGTCCAAGTGTCTTAGCTCTGGCTTCCTAAAGCCCACTTCACCTCTCTCATCCCTTAGCCGTGTCACTGGGTTCCACGTCTCTCTCCCCCACCAGGCTGGACTCTCCTTTGGTAGGAAGTAGGTCCAGTCCCCCCTATCTGTGCCCAGTGCCCAGTACAGGACCAGGCACAGAAGTGAAAGAGTGCCAAGTGACCAACAACAAACATGTGACAGCAAGATGAGATGAAACTAAAGATATGACCAGAAAAGCACCTTCCAGGGACTGGCTTACCCCTTGGTCCAGTCACTGCCCCACATCTGTCCAGGTCTGGTCTCGCATATCCTGACTGAGAATCTTAAATATCAGCCAAGAACTCCCCTACAGAAGTCACTGGAAGGGTCTGAGTGAGGCTTTAACCGTTCTAGAAATGACTCAAACAACCAAAGCTGAAGGAAACAAAAAACAGAAAAACTGCCTGACCAGGCGGTGGTGCAGTGGATAGAGTGTCGGACTGGGATGCGGAGGACCCAAGTTCGAGACCCCGAGGTCGCCAGCTTGAGCATGGGCTCATCTGGCTTAAGCAAAAAGCTCACCAGCTTGGACCCAAGGTCGCTGGCTTGAGCAAGGGGTTACTCGGTCTGCTGAAGGCCCACGGTCAAGGCACATATGAGAAAGCAATCAATGAACAATTAAGGTGTTGCAACAAAAAACTGATGATTGATGCTTCTCATCTCTCTCCATTCCTGCCTGTCTATCCCTCTCTCTGACTCTCTCTCTGTCCCTGCAAAAAAACAAACAAACAAAAAAAAAAACAGAAAAACTATTCACAGTTAACCCTCAGGTCAAAAGCTTACAGAATCTCATGAGATAGAAGAGAGGGGCTCAGAAAGGCCTCACTCTACCCCTACCCCAAAGCACAGCAGCCCCTACAAGCCCCAACTCAGCACCCAGGAGTTGAGAGCAGCCCATTTCCTCTCTCTGACACTCATACCCAGTTTCCCTCCTTTGATTCCCTGGGGGCACCAGGCTGTCCCTCCCAACCAAAAGTCCTTCCAATCGTGTCTCCCACCCCTCCATCTGTGGGTAGCAGCATCTCTGTATTTTTTTTTAACAACTTCTAACCAAGAAAGCCCTGGGAAGGAGACTCTCGCCCTATTACTGGGAAACCCTCATCTGGGCCACCAACTATCTCCTGGGAAAAAAGGTAAAAAGAGGTTTTACTAGTAAAAAGCTAATGTTCTTTTACTGAAAGGGCACGGAGCAGGAAGCCGGGAGAGAAGAGAAAAGGATGGGAGCATATATTCCCTTTTCAGGAGCTCACCACACTACCCATCCCTGCTGGGAGCCACCCCTCACAATACCTCTGATGGCCACGTCCCCACACCCAGGCACCAGACTGACAGATCAGGGTATTCTGTTCACTGGGCTCTCATAGAGGGGTACACTGGGTGGATGCTGAGGATAGCAGAAACCATTCCAAGCAGAGTTGGACTCTTGGACCTCATCCCATTTGTGTCCCAGCTGGGCCTCAGCCCTCTCTCCAATTATACCAGGGCAACTGCTCTCAGCCCAGGCTGGGGCTGCGGACCTCACGAAAGGCCAGCGAACTTCCTGTACTGAACGCTGGTGTCCTCGGCCCTGAGGGGCGGCGAAGGGGCATCATCTCCATACACAATTGATGAAGGAGGTTGAGGCCCAGAGAGGGGCAGCTACTAGCCCAAGGTCACACAGCGAGTCCCAGGATGAATCCAGATCTCCAGCCTCCCAACCTCCGCCCCTCAGAGCCCTACACTTGCGTACAGGGCTCTTGAACCTCCAGGGTGCTGGCACTCCCTCCACCCCGCACACACGCCCCCAGCCCCCATACCTCTGGGACTCCAGCGGACCCTGCCTCAGACCCAGCTCCTGTGCGAGGCGCTCAAGCGGGGCAGGACTAGGCTGGGCCAGGCTAGGTCAGGTTGGGTCTTCTACTCCTCCCCTCCCGGAATGAGGATGCCCTCCGCCAGGTCCCAGATGGCAGGGATGCTGCTTCCACTGCCAAGTCCAACCTCCCCACACCTCTTTGCACGAGTCTGTATCCAGGAAGCCCGACTCAGAGGCACAGCTGCCAGGCTGCGGGGCGGCCGGGCTGCGGAGCGAAGCAGAGGGAGGAGAAGGGGGAAGGTGCGGATAATAGGGTGGAGCCCAAGCGGTAGCCACCCCGCGAACCGCCACTCAGGCCGCGTCTCCTTTAAGGCCAGCCGGCCTGCGTGCTGGCGGGGGCGGGGTGAGGTGGGGTGGAGCGGAGAACTGGACGGCTCACCGCAATGCCTCCTGGGCGATGTAGTTTTCGCTCGGCGCACGCAACCACAAAGAGCCTAGAGAGAACTACAAGTCCGGGAGCGCAGCGCGCGGTCCCGGGCTGCCACCCCGGGGCTGGGCTCCAGGCCTCCGCCCCTCTTGCAAAGCTGCGCTGGCCGCCCGCGAAGGGGAGGCTGCAGAGCGAGGGCAGGAGGTGGGTGCGGTGCGGCCGGGGACGCGGGGCTCAGGGATAGCCCTTGAGGGGTGCGGGCCTACCCGGGCACCTGCCCTACCCTGAGAGGTCATCTAGCGGCTAGATTCTAGCCTACCACGGCCTCGCCATTCTCATCTGTGCGATGGGCATGGTAGCGCTTGTGTCTGTAGAGGAGGGAGCACTTATCGAGGAGAGGGGGCGGAGCTGGTGGAAGGAGCCAGGATGGATGGCGACGGTAGGAAAAGCCCGGACCTTGAGGGTCGAGACTGTTGGGAGGAGTCTCTGGTGAGTGGGGCAAGGAGGGGCGGAGTCTCTAGGTGCGAAGGGGAGCACGCGTGAGGTCGGAGAGGGCGAATCCGGGGCTGGGGAGTGGGTGCTGAGAATGCCGATGAAGCAAGCCTGGGTTGGATTGGGTGGAATGGGCCGAAAAGCACTGGGGAAGAAGGGACGCAAACACAAGATGTGAAGGATGCCTCCAAGCCCTGGAAAGGCCGGTGTCAGCAGCGCTGATACAGTTTGGGAAAGGGGGTACCCGAGTGGGCAAATACCTGTGGATGCACAGAACACCTTCCCTTCCTTGTGTCTAGAAATAAAGAGCCCAACCCGTGAATTCAGCGCGTCACACACTTGATCTCATTCAACTCTCACACTGTAAAGGCGTCACCATATCTGTTTACAGACCAGTAACGTGAGGCTCAGAGGAGTGAAGTGATTTGCCCAGAACCACTCAGGATTCCTTACTCCAAAGACCCTGCTTTTTTCCCTGCACTCTAGGGAGGCAGAGGATTAGTCTGGAGTAGGTAGTAGGGGAGAGAAAAAAAAGTTTTGATAACCTGCCTTTTGCAGATTGTGTGACAGGACCCGTGTTCTCAGCCCTTTTGAATGCCAACCTGAAAGGCAACTCTCCTGTAGTTATTGAGAGGGTGAAATGAGATGGACTTAAAAACCCTTTGTTTATAAGTCATAAGAAAGAGTGGTTGCAATGAGGTGTTTGTACCTGAAGAAAATCACAAGATGAATCCTGAGAGTGTGCTGAAAGGATGAAGGAAAATTCTGGAACAGGATGGGGGTGGTGATGGTACTTGGGAGCCTGTAACAGACTGCAAATGAGGATGTCAGGCATAGCCCACCTATGCCATGGGCTATTGGATAGCTCCCTCCAAGGTCCACCTGTGTCACCTTAGTCTAGGTAATACCGTATTTCCCCATGTATAAGATGCACCCTTTTCCGAAAAATTTGGGGTCTAAAAACTTGGTGTGTTTTATACAGTGGTTGTGGACTTTTTTACTTGCATTTCCCGCTTGAGAAGTTGTATGAATTTTATGATGAATAAAACTTGAGTTCAATAACTTTATGTAATACATTTTTTTTTCAAATTTCGGGCCCAGAAATTAAGGTGTGTCTTATACTTGGGAATGTCTTATACATGGGGAATACAGTGTGGGTTTTGGGGATAATAGAGCAGCCTGTGGGCCTCTTAGAGATGAACTGGGCAAAAGAGAGCTAAAACTACAGCTGTTGGCATAGGGAGGCTAAGAAAAGAAGGTGAAGAGCAGCCCCCAGGACTGTGGGCCAGAGTCTTTATCCTGGTGAGCAGAGGAAGGAGGGGAAGTCTCATCTGGTCTACTGGGAAACACATACTCACTGAGCATTTTCATCCTTGAAATTTACCCAACCTAGTTCTCTCCATCACCTACACAGTGGGAGTTCTTGCATTTACTTCTAGGTGGTCACCTAGGCTTTGCCCTGTGCCTTAGATTCCAAATTGAAAATTCAAGAGAGTGTTTCCAAAATAAAAAAAGTTTTAAAAATTCCAGGATGTGATAAACCTCCTTACTGGTAGGTAAATTTAGTCTGGAATAAGGAAAATGAATCTGACTAAACAAAAAACTTTCTTTTCCTTCCCCTGCTCTCCCTGCTTCTGGGGTACAGAGAGGGGAGACGCCCCAGCAGGGTGGTCAGGCACCTATCTACTTAAGTGAGCTTTGGTAAGGGATGAGAGAGTAAGACTCCCTGGAGATGAGAGTAGGAAGGAATGACCCAGCTGAGGGGCCTGGCAGATGAATGGGATTTGCCTTCACAGCAGGCAGAGGGGATGGCAGTTACCAAACTGGAGGTAGGAGAGGACCTGTCATGAAAGTGGGTATAATAATAGTACTGGCATATCTTGGAGATGTTGCAGGTTTGGTTTCAGACCACTGTAATAAAACTAGTATTGCTTTAAAATCAAGTCATAATCTTTTTGCAGGTGGAGGGTCTTGCCTTCCATTTGTAAAAAACACAAACACCTGTGAAGCTCAAGAAAATAAGGAGCACCTGCATCTGCTTCATCTGCGACTGACATGCGTAAAGTGCCTAGCACAGTAGTAACTGCTCAGTAAACGTCAGTCGTCATTGCTGGTGCTGTTATGATGGTGGTGACATCATCTATCCAGGAATTGGCCTAGGCCCACCCAGCTAGTTAAGTGGCAGTCCCTGATTCCAGTGCAGGCCCAGGTGATGTCAAAGTCCATGCACTATCCCGCCCACCCTTTCATAGGGCCCCAAAGTGGCCCCATTTGTGAATATTCTCTGTGAGCCATGACAGGAGTTTTCTTCTATAGTAGCAGAGGCTCTGGGTTCAAGAGGCAGGGGAAACATGGCCTGAACAATCGCCTTCTCCTAGTTTGGATCCCTGCAGCGAAGCAGGCAGGCCTAGTGTTTCTGTGGGCAGGGGAGCTCTGTAGGGTGACTTCTCCCTTCTGTGGGCTATTTTATCTTAGCCCTGGTTGGTTTCCACATGCTTGGAAGCATAGCACATGGAGATTTTCAATGCTGCTTAATAGTAATAGTAATAAATCTATTCACTGGGGCCAGACACTCTGACTGGAACTTTACATCTACAGTCCTGTGAAGGAAGAAGTGTTCTTTTCTTCTCCCTTCTTTCAAAATAAAGGTATTTTTAGAATATTCAGACCTACAAAAAAATTAAAAAGTACCCTTTCACCTAGGTGTACCAACTCACTTTGCTGATTTTACTTTTTTTTTGTAACAGAGAGACAGAGAGAGGGACAGATAGGGAGATACAGGCAGGAAGGGAGAGAGATGAGAAGCCTCAATTCTTTGTTGTGGCTCCTTAGTTGTTCATTGATTGCTTTCTCATATGTGCCTCGACCAGGTGCTACAGCAGAGCGAGTGACCCCTTGCTCAAGCCAGCAACTTTGGGCTCAAGCCAGCGACCTTTGGGCTCAAGCCAGCAACCATGGGGTCATGTCTATGATCCCATGCTCAAGCCAGAGACCACACGCTCAAGCTGGTGAGCCCGGGCTCAAGCCAGATGATCCGGTGCTCATGCTAGCAACCTCGGGCTTCAAACCTGAGTCCTCTGCGTCCCAGTCCAACATTCTACCCACTGCGCCACCGCCTGGTCAGGCTGATTTTACTTTTACATATAGACACCTACACCTTTTTTGCTAACTATTTTAAGTTACAGACATCTTGACACTTGACCCCTAAATTCTTCAGCATGTATCTTCTAATTATAATATTCTCCAACATAACCACAATACCATTATCACCCTAAGAAAATTAGCAACAAATCAGTATTCTCTAATAACAGTTGATATTCAGATTTCTCCAAATGCCAAAAAAATACGTAGCTTTTTAAATACCAGATGCATTCAAGAGTTGTGCATTGCATTTAGTTATATCTTTAAGCAACTCATTTGCTCCAGATAGAGCCTTTCCACCTATTTAACTGCTTCGTTATTTTATCAGAGATTAGATTCTTTTCTGGTAATGTTGTGTACAATACTTTTTATTGCATCACATTGGGAGGCATATGATATCCAGGTCCTACTATCCATGCATGCTAAATCTGATTATTGGTTAAGGTCATGACAGCCTGATCTCTCTACATAAGGGTAAGTTTTCCCCCTTGTAATTTTTTCTTAATTTTTTTTTTTTTTTGATAGAGGGACAAACAGGAAGGGAGGCAGAGAGATGAGAAGCATCAGTTCTTCATTGCAGCACCTTAGTTGTTCATTGATTGCTTTCTCATATGTGCCTTGACCCGGGGGCTACAGCAGAGTAAGTGACCCCTTCCTTGCTCAAGCCAGCAACCTTGAGCTCAAGCCAGTGAACTTGGGCTTCAAGCCAGTGACCATGGGGTCATGCCTATGATCCTACACTCAAACCATTGACCCTGCACTCAGGTTGGTGAGCCCGTGCTCAAGCCCACGACCTCGGGGTTTTGAACCCGGGTCCTCTGCATCCTAGTCCAACACTCTATCCACTGCACCACCACCTGATCAGCCTCCCCCCCCACTTATAATTTTTAAAAATGTTTTTCCATTGATTTGGAGGGGGTGAGGGAGAGAGAGAGAGAAGCATCAATTCATTGTTCCATTTGGTTTTGTACTTATTGATTGCTTCTTATATGTGCCCTGATCAGGGATCAAACCTATGACCTCAGTGCACCAGGACAACGCTTTATCCACTCAGCCACCCAACTGCCACCCTCTACCCCTGTAGTTAATAAGTAGTCTGAGAAGTGATTCTTTGAGACTTGGAATTTTATGTTCGTGATAACCTTTCACTCTAATCCTTGCCTGAATTGCAACACTGAAGGTTGCAAAATGGTAATTTTTTAATTAAGCCATTACTAAATTTATTAGCTGGTATCTTTGCTACAGTATAAGTGTGTGTATGTGTTTCTCGCTCCCTCTACTTCTTTTTGCAATAACATAGACTCATGATTTTTAAAGAATTCATTGTATTATAACCCATTATCATCATTAACCTTTTTTTGTACTCAAACTATCCCAAATTTGGCCAATGAGAATCTCTTCATGCTAGCTCCTATGTTCTTTTGTTTTTTATTGAAATATAATTGACATATAATATTGTATTAGTGTTAGGTGTACAACATAATAATTTGATGTATTTTGAGAAATTATTATCACATTTAGTTAACCTCCATCAACACATATAGTTACCAAACTTTTTCCTTTTGTTAAGAACTTTTCAGATCTCCTGTGTTCTTTTGAGAGGACCTCATTAATCTTTAATTGCTTCTTTGCTATCTGGCAAGAGAGTTCCAGGCTCGCTTTGAACTTTTCCTGTCAAAGTTGTGGAATCATCAGTTTTTCCAGGAAGCCCTTGGTTTGTTTGTTTGTTTTTGTAGAAGATAATATTTAGAAACCAAGATCCAGGGTCACACGTGCTCATTATTACTGTGGTATATATTTCTAGGCTCTTTGAGCACAGGTAAGAAATGGATGGATGCTGTTTGAAGCCTGGTCAAGGCACATATGGGCGTTGATGGCTCCTCCCCCCCCCCCCCACTCTGCTCTTTAAAATGGATAAATTTTTAAAAGTAAAAGAAAAAGAAAAGAAATGGATGGATGGATTCATTGTACTCATAACAGCTGGTCCTCACTGTATAAAAGGAGTAGACTGCACAGAAAATAGTTTCATTGTGGAAGTTCAGTGGGCAGTGATGTAGAAAAGAGCTCAGACCTTTGCCAGGGCTCCATGAGAGAACAGACTTCCGGCTAGCACCCCTGTGGCTCGGTTCAGTCCCTTGCTCAAAACCCAAATTAGACCATGTTAACACAGTAAATTAAAATTAATAAAAATAATAAAATATTAAACAAATTAGGGAAGACACCCCAGGTTGCTTCCCAAAGACTGGTTCTCTGAGCAATGTCCAAACCCAGATCCTCCCAGAAGGCACGACTCAGAGGTCAGGCATGCTCTGTACCAGGGATTCCTCCTCTGAATCTGTAAAATAAAGATAATGTGACCCTGGCAGGACAGGGCCCCAGAGTTGTTGTAAAGATATGTATTTTTTAGGCCTTGGCAGTTTGGCTCGGTGGTGGAGCGTCGGCCTGGCGTGCAGGAGTCCCTGGTTCGATTCCTGGCCAGGGCACACAGGAGAAGCGCCCATCTGCTTCTCCACCCCTCCCCCTCTCCTTCCTCTCTGTCTCTCTCTTCCCCTCCCGCAGCCAAGGCTCCATTGGAGCAAAGTTGGCCCGGGCGCTGAGGATGGCTCTGTGGCCTCTGCCTCAGGCACTAGAATGGCTCTGATTGCGGCAGAGCAACGTCCCAGATGGGCAGAGCATCGCCCCCTGGTGGGCGTGCTGGGTGGATCCTGGTCGGGCCCATGCGGGAGTCTGTCTGACTGCCTCCCTGTTTCCGGCTTCAGAAAAAAATACAAAAAAAAAAAAAGATATGTATTTTTTAATTGCTAACCAGTCTTTCAACACGTACTACAAAATTCCTTCTTTTTCATTGTTTGCTTTATAATCCAATTTAATATATTATCTACTATTTTTCAGATATTTTCAGGTTATCACTCATCAACTTTTACAAACTGAGATTTTAATCTTTTTTAAACCTTTTTAAAAAATACTGTGGGGATTTGAATTAGGATCTCTTATCAACTATAATTCATTTTAGAAGAACAACTTTAAGAACAACTCTCCTAAGCATTACGGGATCTCTATTCAAATCCAGCTTATGCTTCTTAGTAAGATGTCATAGCCTGTGTTACTTGAGGCAGCACAGGCTTTGGAGAAAGACCTCACACAGGATGCTGGCTAGCTCTGCTTCCTCTAGCTATGTGATCTGAAGCAGCTGGTTCACTAACTCTGCTTTGGTTTTTGGTGTGGTATTTTAATGAAATAGCCTACAGGAAAATGTCTCACCTAGCTTGGGGCCATGTCCTAGGTGCTCAGGAAATGATCATTCTCTGTGCCTTACTCTTTGTATAGGTCAAAATCAAACTGAGATGGAAAGTGTGAGAGCACCTGGTAAGAGGACAGAAGGGGAGACTTCTCCAAGGGCCTTGACCGCTGAATGCCCCAAGAACAGTGTTGTCACTTGGAGAGCACAGACTTTGCTGTTGGGCCTAGGCTTGAATCCAGGCTCTGCCCAGCTTTGGGCAAGTTACTTAACTTCTCTGAGCCTCAGGTTCCCATTTGTAAAACAGATAACATTCTCCTTGTATGGGGCTTAAATGAATCAATAATGCATCTAATGCAGTTATGGCACATGTAAGTAACCCTCACACATAATCTATGTCCTGTGTGAGATCTACAGGGACTTTCTCTAGACTGATGTCTTGTTGTCCTTCCTTATAGGGTATCTCCTCTTAAAGAACTCTGTTTTCTATGTCACAATTAGAGGTTGCAACCAGGTGATTTTCAGGCCGTAGACTGGAAGTGCCCTCATGTGGTTCCATGCTGGGCCTTAGATCCCACTCTCGTTTGGACCACAAACCCTCTCAGGGAGGGGAGAATTCTAGCCTCAACCCCAAGTTCCCAGGGCCCCCGGCCTTTTCTGCCAGGTCAGGTGGTCTGATGATCAACATGGCACGATGTCCTGGTTTGACAGCAGTGGTTTTCTCAGAGAGGGAGATAGGCCTTATCATTTTCCTGGTTCTTTCCAAGTTAAGAGGCAGATTTGGAAATGGGCCTTATCATTTTCCTGGTTCTTTCCAAGTCAAGAGGCAGATTTGGAAAGTCTGCTTAAGAGAATTGTTCATTCAGTCACAGTGGTGGGACTTCTGTATCTCCTTCCTGGTTCAGTTGGCATTCCCATGCATCTTTTCTAATCTGGCTTTTACAAAACTGGCTTTTTGAGTTTTACTGTTTTGTCATTGAAGTCATGAGTTGTCTTTGCAATAGAAGGTTTGTGAAACAAAAGTTTCACAACAATATATGTATATAAACTGGTTATAACCCACTGTCTGGATTTCATGGCACAATCACAATCTTGATTTTTTTCAAGTTTATTAAGGCATATAATTTATAAATAGTAAAATTCGTTTTTTAGACATGCAGTTATATGAATTTTTATAATCTTTATGCAGTCATTTGGTCACCAATTCATCAAGATACAGACTATTTCCATTACTCCAAAATGATCTCTAATGCTTTTTGGTAGGAAAAGGATATCAAGGTCTGAGCAGTTCTTACTCAGTGTTAAAATGTAGCACAGTATTTTGCAGATGCAGCTGTAACCAGAGGAGCTTGACCCTAACCCAACAGGATAAGTTTAGCTAACTGCAAAGAAGAAATCACCATGTAATTAACCAAATCATGTATATAGGCAATGACTAAGCCTCCCTTTGAGGAGACAGAACTTTGGATGTGAATCCTCTCCACTACTTTACTTGTCCCAAGTAAATAAAACAACCTGACAACCACATCTACTTCTCAAATGGAACATCCCAAGCGATGAACCCCTTGAGTTTGGTAACAATGCCTTTACGTTAGCCAGTGTTTTCCCCAACCCGGCCCTGAGAAAGCACTGATCTGACTTCTATCTCTATAGTTTTGCCTTTTCCAGGATGTTGTATAAATAGAATTGCACACCACGTAGCCTTTTGAGGCTGGCTTTCTTTTCACTTAACATAATTCTTTTGAGATTTTTCTACATTGTAGTGTGTGTCAATTGTTAGTTCCTTAATATTTCTGAGTCATATTCCATCCATCATATTATACCACAGTTTGTTTATGCATTTACATCTTAGTTCCCAGGTTGGGTAATTATGAATAAAGTTGCTATAGTCAATCATACACATACAGGTTTTTGCATGAACATATGTTTTCTTTGGAATAAATAACCAGGAGTGGGATTGCTGGGTCATGTGAAAGCTCTAGGCCAAACTCTTTTCCTCAAAATGGTTGTACCATTTTGCATTCTCACCAGCAGTGTCTAAGGGTTTCTGTTGCTCTGTGTGCTCACTGGCATTTGGTATTGTCAGATTTTTTATTTGAGCCATTTTAATAGGTATATAGTAGTATCAAATTGTGGTCTTAGTTTTCATGTCCCAAATGACTAATGATGTTGAGCCTCTTTTCATGTACTTATCTGTACGGCTTCTTTGGTAAAGTGTTCAGATCTTTTACCCATTTTTTTAAATTGGGTTATCTGTTTTCTTCTTACTGAGTTTTGAGAGGTCTTTATATATTCTGGTTAACGACCCTTTATCAGATATGTGTTTGGTAAATATTTCCTCCAAGTCTTTGTCTTACATTCATTTTCTTAACAGTGTCTTTTGAAGAGATTTTCATTTGGATGAAGTTCAGTCTGTCAATATTTTTATGGTTTGTGCCTTTCGGGTCCTATCCAAGAAATCTCTGTCTAACCCAAAATCGCAAAGATTTTTCTCCTCCAGTTTCATAGTTTTAAAAAGATTTTACATTTAGGTCCATATACAAACATATTTTGTTGTTTGTATATGATGTGAGATACGGGTTAAGGTTCTTTTTTTTACATATGGCTGTCCAGCTATCTGCATCCTGTAAAAGCCAGGAAGGAGGCTTTTATGTGCAGAGCAGATGGACAGGCTGGTGGACAGTGCTGGAGAGAGCTGTTGTAGGGACCTGGAGGCCCCAAGAAGAAAGCTATTCACCTACTGGAGATTTGGGGACAGCCTTACAGAGAGGCGGCGACTCATAGCCAGGGCCTTAAAGGTTGACAGCAGAGAAAGTGGAGAAAGGTGGTGTAAGGAGAGCAGAGCCAGGCAGGGGACAGTTAAGAGGGTGTGTGCTGTGGTGCCTGCAGCGACAGAGCATAGAGTGGGGCAGGGCCGGGTTAGAGGTGAGAGCGGAGAGCAGGCCAGGCAGCGGTGCTGCAGGAAGAGCAGCCCACACCCTAAAATGGAAGGTGGACAGAAAGATGGCAGGGAGCCACGTGAGGGTGTAGGGGGTGTGGGGATGAGGCCTGAGCTCCAGGAGTAGCTATAGGAATAGGTTCACGGAGACAAGAGTTGAGAAAAATTTTAGGGACGAGAAGTCAGGACTCCCTCCCGGGTCTTGGGCTCAGACAGATGGCTGAGAAGAGGAAAGGTTTGAGGAAAGAGGAATTCTGGTACCTGCAGGCTGTCCAGTTAGAGATGTCCAGCTGGGTACACACTGGAGCTGTAGCTCAGTGATATTAGTTGATCCCCACCTGGCCACAAACCCTCTGCCATACTCATAGAGCTCCTCAGCCCCGCAAAGGTGCCAGTTCCTGCCCCCTTGTGTCATTGTGCCTTTCACAGTGGGGCCTGAGCATTTATGCTGGTGGACACCATGGCACTGCCACTAGAACGTAGGGGTTTGGAGGAATGGGCTCTGTGACTCGTGGGTATGGAGAGAATACCACGGAGCGCACCCTAGGAGACCTGCCTTCCCACCAGCCTCTGCCCCTCCCTCTGACTGTGCAGCTGCCTCGGCTGCTCTCCCGCACAAATGCGGGGGGGGGGGGGGGCAGGAAGGCAGGCGTTCTGCTGCTTTTGCGAGAGAAATAGTAGTTTGGGTACCCACCCAAGGGCCAACAGGTTTGTCTTGTAGCTCTTAACTGTCCCCTCCACCCCAGGGCTCTGAGCTTTCAGCATTAATGCACAGAGATACGGGGGCTGTAGCTCACAGAACTGTCAGGAAAGGCAGCCCAGCCTCCTGGCGCCTGAGCCTGTTCTTTCCGAGGGGCTGAGTCACTTCACAGAGCCTGGGTCCTAAATCCAGGAGACAGAGAGACTGGAAACTAAACTATGCAAATTACTATCTAGACAAAAGAGGAGGTTCTGGAATGAGGAAGGGGGTGGCCTATTCCTGGGCTGCTGCCTGGGCCTTCTAGAGAGAACTGGCCAGACTCAGCCCCAAGACCGAGCACCCTCCCCAGCGCAGGTCTCCACCCAGCAGCCGCTCCTCCTCACCCCACCCCCTCGTAGGATCTCCCCACTGTCTCGCAGCCCATCTGCTTCAGGCTGCTGCTGACAATTTTATAACTTCATCATCAGCTTGTTTCTCTCCAGACGCTCCAGATGGTTAATGCCTCTCTGCTGTATTAAAGTGACCCATTAGAGAGGGACGCAGTCACAAGGGGACCCCCCAGCCAGTTGAGTAGGGCAGCCAAGCATCTCCTCCATATTCAGGGTGGCAGGTCTATGTCCTCAGGAATAAGGGGGTCTCAGTGAGGCCAGCCTCCCCAGAAAGCAGACGTGGTGATACGTGTAGTACTCTGGCCTACTCACCACCCTTGCCGGGTGACCTTCGGGAAGACCCCCTCAGACCTCTGTACCAACAATTCATTCCTGACCTACTCCCACAGAGCCTGGTACATGTCCCCTGTCACTGACCCCTCACTCCCTCTTGTCTCCGTCCCCACCACCAGCCTGGACTCTTCTCAAGGTCAGCACTGGGGTCAGTTACTCTGTGCCACCCCTACCCAGCATCAGGGAAAGACTGTCCCATAGGTTGGCTCTTGGGAAAGTATCATGTTGGAAGCAGAGATGGTACATCCCTACTTTTTAAAACCTTAAAGAGAAGGTTTAAATGTAAGACTTCATGTTGATGGAGGAGGCTGCTAGAGGCTCTGTCAAAAGCAGGACAAGAGCCTTCGGAGAGGGTGCTCGGTGGCAGACTCCACATTTGCACTGACCTCCAAGAAAGTGTCAGAGGAGGCTGGGGTGCCAGCATGACAGGAAGCAGTAGGCCACCAGGAGCCAAGAGCATCTTCATGGCAACGCAAGTTGTTACAAGAGGATGAGAGTCCAGAAAAGGGTGTCATTTCGAGTCTAAAGGGCTGAGTGAGCCATTGTGGGGCTGGTAGATAGTTGGAAATGGCACTAATCACAGCCAGTTGTAAATTTTTTGGGATAGGAAAATAATTAAACAGGAAGGTAATACTGATACGGAAGGAGCACTAGGCTTGGAGTGTAAATCTCAAAGCATTTGTTAAGTAGTTGTGAAGTGTACCCATCTTTGACTAGTGAGCATTTGCACAGTTATCTCTCGCTTATAAAGGGACTAGGGTTCGAATCCTGTGTGGCCCTTCGCCTCTGAGCATGGGGAATGAATCCAGGCACAGTTTTCCTCATTTGCACAAGATATATGGACAGTGGTATTATCGGTGTCAGGTGATATTATGTATCACATAAGTTCCCATTATGTAAGCAAATGTAAGAGCCAGTAACATAGCATGCAGTCCAGGCACATTTCCTCTTTCCCTAGACCAGTGGTTCTCTGTCCTAACCAAACATTTAGACTCAGAGGCCACTTGTAAAACATATCGATGCTGGGGTCACATTCCTGACCAATTAAAAAAATCTCTGGTCTGACCTGTGGTGGCGCAGTGGATAAAGCGTCAACCTGGAACGCTGAGGTTGCCGGTTCCAAACCCTGGGCTTGCCTGGTCAAGGCACATATGGGAGTTGATGCTTCCTGCTCTTCCCCCCTTCTCTCTCCCTTTCTCTCTCTCTCTCTAAAAATGAATGAATAAAATCTTTAAAAAAAATCTCTGGAAGGTGGGACTTGGGCTTTGTTTTTTTCTTCTCTTTTTTTCTTAACTTCCTAGTAAACCTAATATGCTTTAGACAGTGTGACAATGATCACCCATCATTTTGTTCATCAAGTATTAATTCATTTTGACCTCAAGGACTGTAGGCTCCATCCACAATAAGGTGTTGAGAACTATGACTACTTAACTTAGATGTTATGGTCTGAATGTTTGTGTCCCCAGCAATTCATGTCGAAATCCTGACCTCCAATATGGTGGTGTAAGGAGGTGGGACCTTTGGGAGGTGATTAGGTCATGATGGTAGAGAACAGGATCGGTGCCCTTAGAAAAGAGACTCCAGAGAGTTCTCTTGCCCTTCTGCCACATGCGGATACAGCAGGGACACGGCCTCTACCAGACACCAGATCTGCCCACACTGCGATCTTGAACTTCCAGCCTCCAGAGCTATGAGAAACACGTTACTAAGCCACCCAGTCTGTGGTATTCTGCTTTACCAGCTCCAGAAGACTAAGCCCAGCTATGTTTGAGTGATGGTCATTTCTCACTTTTCTCCCTCTAGGACTACTTCCCAGCACCCCAGCCTCCTGCCATGTCCGACCCCATCACACTTAATGTCGGGGGAAAGCTCTATACAACCTCACTGGCAACCTTGACCAGCTTCCCTGACTCCATGTTAGGTGCCATGTTCAGTGGGAAGATGCCCACCAAGAGGGACAGCCAGGGCAACTGCTTCATTGACCGTGACGGCAAGGTGTTCCGCTACATCCTCAACTTCCTGCGGACCTCCCACCTGGACTTACCCGAGGACTTCCAGGAGATGGGTCTGCTCCGCAGGGAGGCTGACTTCTACCAGGTGCAGCCCCTGATTGAGGCACTGCAGGAGAAGGAGGTGGAGCTCTCCAAGGCGGAGAAGAACGCCATGCTCAACATCACGCTGAACCAGCGTGTGCAAACAGTGCACTTCACTGTGCGCGAGGCACCCCAGATCTACAGCCTCTCCTCCTCCAGCATGGAGGTCTTCAATGCCAACATCTTCAGCACCTCCTGCCTCTTCCTCAAGCTCCTGGGCTCCAAGCTCTTCTACTGCTCTAATGGCAATCTCTCTTCCATCACCAGCCACCTGCAGGACCCCAACCACCTGACTCTGGACTGGGTGGCCAATGTCGAGGGTCTCCCAGAGGAGGAGTACACCAAGCAGAACCTCAAGAGGCTCTGGGTGGTGCCAGCCAACAAGCAGATCAACAGCTTCCAGGTCTTCGTGGAAGAGGTGCTGAAAATTGCTCTAAGTGATGGCTTCTGCATTGATTCCTCTCACCCACACGCTCTGGATTTTATGAACAATAAGATTATTCGATTAATACGGTACAGATAAAAGGACCCTAAACATGTTGGAGGGGGACCCTCAACCAGCTCCAGGTCAGCCGAGATCTTAAAGAGCATCTCACCAGTGGTGTGAGGCAGGGCACGCTACTAATCTGTATTAATCACGTAGCAGGACTTGATTCCCCCCATGAGGCAGTCCGCTGGTAGGAATTCATGTGTCCTCTCAACAGAGCCATCCTTTTTCTTGCCATTTTAAGCTAGAGATGGGCAGTCTATTAGGACAAGTGAAGAATCTGTCCATGTGTCCTAAAAGAGACCAGAGGACTTTCTGGCTAGACAGAGGAACAGCGTTTCTGTCATGGATCCATCTCTCTCTACCACTAGGCAGTGCCTCACTTACCCAGCTGAATAAGAGCCCCTGGTGGAGGGGATGAGGTGAGAGCAAGATGCTCCCTTCAGTTTCCCAGGATGGGAAGTACCCAGAGATCCCCATCACCCCTCCTCCTCTGTCCCAAGGATGCAGCCAGGACTGTAGACTTGTTTGCCCGAGGGCAACCATGTTTGGCTGGGTTGGAAAAGCAGTATGTTCTCAAAGCTGTATTGGCCACCACTGGGGGAGAGATTTGGGCTGTGGCATGGCCCAGAGGAGTGAGCATCTGAGCAGAGTTCAGAAGATGGGTGATACCCCTTTTGAGTGGGTCAGCTCTAATAAGCATTTGGGGATTTCTGGCTTCAGAGACGGGCTGCTGTTTCTGTAAAGGCTTGAGAATCTGGAGCCAGTACAATGAAAGGCACCTCGTAATGTGGCCTGTTACCTGGCTTTTATAATCCTTTCCCCAAGAATTGGAAGTATTATTGAAACAAGTCATTTTAAACAAATATATTATATACTCTCAGGGTTGGAAAATAGTTCAAGAATCGCTTAGTCCTCCCTCACCCCAACATACCAGCACATTTGGGGATGAATTCCTCTCCCCAGTACCCCAAGTGGTCGCCTATCCCTCTTACGCACCTCGCCAGATGGGAAGTTCGTCATCCCTAAGGTAGCCCCTGCTATGGTTGGCCACATGCGGATACAGCTGTTAGGAAGTTCTTATATTGAGCCAAAATCTGTCCTTTCACTCCCATTTTCTGGTCTTGGTTCTATTTTCTGGTCTGGTTCTTCTCATCCAAAGATGTATTTTCTCTTTCAAAACAGTCACCTTGAGAGATCAGACACACATTATGAAAATACTATTATTCGGATTTCCCCTTGGGATCTGTTTTCAGAACCAAGGTTGGCCCTCTTCCATCCTCGGTAAGTCAGCCCCATTTTACTACGGCTTTGCCTCCTTTGTGACCCCCATTTCACCCACCTTCCTCACAACCACAGTTTCAGATTCCCTCTGCTCATCTTCTCGGACAGTGTGCTGCCCGAGGAAGCAGACCAGGGTCTCGGAAAGCAGTGAGCAACGAGGAGCAGTGTGCACCGTAACACTGCCCCTGGACCAGGTATCCAGGCCCTGAGACCCTGCTCTGAGGAGGTGGCCTTCCCCAGTAGTACTGTTTCTGGTCATAATCAGACCAGGGACCTCCTTGGGGTGAGAGCCAGAGCAGGACACCCCAAGTCACTGCTTCCCAAGGGGTGATGAGCAGTGCAGGCTTCAAAGCTGCACGTTATGATTCATCCCTAGAGTGAGTCCCGTCTTGGGAGTCTCCGAGCGCTCCCGAGGGGTGGGGCCCTCAGACAAAGCCAGGAGGGCCGGGCGCACAGGCACTCGTGGGAGATGTGCCGAGGAAGGGTCTTCCCATGGTTGTGCTTTGTGTGTAGGTAGCTCGTACACTGGGCTGTGGGCAAGGCCACACCCCTTAGATCATGCAGGTCTTTACCTCCTACAGTGGGACCCAAGAGTCTATAACAACTGTCCCAGGCCACCAGGCCAATGATACTCAAATGGAAGCTATGACCACAACAAAACAGATTAAGAAGAAATCTCATAAATTACCACTACTACCCTTTTGTCCCGTCCATAGAAATTGTTTTTTCTCCATCCTTTTGGTGCTTCTTAATTCAAGCAACTTGACTTTAGAGACAGTATAGGACCTATAAAGTCACTAATGTGCTGTGTGACTTTATGCAAGTCACTCACCTCTCTGAGCCACCTTGTTTCTTCATCTGTGAAATGGGCATAACAGTAATACATAACCCTACCTACCTCACAGGGCTGTTGTGAGGATCAGATGAAATAATGTATGTGAAAATACCACATAAATGATAAACAGTTGTTGTTTTGTGTCCGCTTATACGGGGAAAACCTTAGCCTCGAAGTCAGACTAACCTGGGTTTGAATTACTTGCTGTGTAACCATGGAAAAGTCACTGGGCCTCTGATTTGTTTTGTCATCGGTTAACGACCCCACCTCCCAAGGTTACACAACTTAAGTCAAGTGCATGTGAAAATTCCTAACTCGGCCTGGCACCCAGGAGCTCAATACGTCTGCTCTTTCCGGAGGAAGTAATGATGGACTGCTGTGCAGGGGACACCACTTTAATAAGCTCTTCTGAGCACTTGGTGTGTGGCCCTGGGGGTGGAAACGGCCTCAGATGAAAAGCCTAGAGGTTCACACAATGTGCTGCATGCGGGAACTTGGGGAAAGAGCTTGATTCTCAGAAGGCTGAATGGATGCTGCAGCTGGGCCTTTGAGGGCAGGTTGGAATGTGACAGAATACGCTCAAGAGGACACACAGTAGGCACAGGAAAAAGCATGGGCAGAGGCCCAGCAGCAGGCAGGGCAGGTGACAGAGGAAGGCTGAGCCTTCATGCAGAGCCACGGCACATCCACCACGCACGCGTCTCACGTGCGTGTGCAGCCATGTGCTTAGCAAAACTGGGAAAGAGAACACGGGCAGTGCCGGCGGCAGCCTCCCAGAGAACCCGTGACTCAGCGTGAGCGCAGACTGAGGCAGGGATTGCTGCTGCTCGCTAGCCCTCACTGCCCTCAGCGAGGCCCGATGTGACCAGTGATCACAGCCGGACTCAGCCTTGAGCACAGCCAAGTGCTGTGTCCCAAGTGAAAGGCAATTCTGGGCACACGTGAGTGTATCTGCTCTCTGTTCCCGCCCTAGGCGTGGTCCCAGGTATGCAGACAGAAAGGGCGCTAGAGGGAACCCTAAGGCACCTTGCTGTGACCGCTTTGTGAAAGCTGCCGCCAGAGGCCAGCAGGGGCCACCAGCTCAGGCACTGCTCCCTGTAACCTCACACCCTCAGGACCACCTAAAGCCCTGCTCCCTTTTATGAAGGGCAAGCCTTGTCACCCTCTGTTCTGCGTCCTGAGCCAGAGTTCCCTATGCAGAGGTGGCCATGGTCCCCATCCTTGCCTACACCTCAATCAATGCCCAACACAACCCTGAGGGCCAGGATGGGGTCACTCTGATTTGTAAATGACTCTGTGACCTAACATAGCACTTGTGTAACTGCCCCTTTGATTACCACAAACTTGCAGCTTTCTTTTACAAATTATTCCTAAAAGAGGCTACTGTGGATAGGGGCTTGGCCAGCGTCCACCTTAGACCAATTTCTGGGCTCATCTGGCAAGAGTACCAGCCCATCCCTTTCCTGAGCTGCAGTCTGGTCACACTGACTGCCTGTGGCTGCCTACGTCCCAGAGGGCTCAGGGCTGATGGGGGCAGCTGGCAGGGAAATGAGGCCCCGTGACCATCTGCAGAGCAAAACAGCCTCGATAACAGGCCCACCCAAGGGAGGGCCCCGTCTCTTTTCCAGGCCCCATGGGGTCCTAGCTCTGGCCACTCTGTCTGCACAGACAGCCCAGTGACCTCAGTCTCCTTCAGAACCTTCAGGACAGTGTGGCACCAGGCAGAGCTGTGGAGACAGTCTGGTGACATGCTTACCCCAGTCTGGGTCACAAGAACCAAAGAGGCCCTGAGGAGAAAAGTTGGTCTGTGGAAGCCAGAGGACTACCGAGCAACCCATTACACCCAGGACCCCACTAGACAAAGGACACAAAACAAGCTCTGAGGCACTACTGTCTGGCTCTGATTTCTGGGCAGAAAGTGCAGCCTAGCGAGGTGCAGCTGACCCTCACTGCCCCGTTTCCTGGTCCTAATTCCTGCCAACTCCCCTGGCCCTCCTGTCCCAAAGTACAGAGCATTGCAAAGCTTCTGTCAACGTTTCCCAGTTAGCTGGCAGCCCTAGAGTGTTCTATTCTTACGCCAGGTTTCTGCCCAAAGCCTACGTTTCCTTTTACTGGGGTCCTGGATAGAGGCCTATTTCAGTCACATTTGAAATCCTCTAAGGATACAGCCAGCTAAAGACAAAGGTTAATGTGTTGTGACATGGGTATTTCCTCCCCAACCCAAATTAGTTCACCTTATAAATCCAATATTGGATTTGCTAAATAAACACCTTTTATCTGGCACCTCATAAGGTGCCAAGCTCCTTCACATCCAGTGTCCTTTCATGAAACCAGAGAGGAAGCCGTGCCATTCCACATCTGGGGTGGGCTGCCCCACGGGCCTTGTCTCCATAGCTCACCAAGCAGTTAGTCCCACACACCTTTGTGCTACCCTGTACCTGGGGAAGTCATTTATCATACTGCAGTTTTTCATAAGCAGTGTGCTGATGGTAAATATTTAACACCCAGCTCCCTAGGGGGAAAGCCCCAATTTGTAGCACTGGCCAATTTTCCATGGTATAAATGCTCACCATGGTCGATTCCAAGCTACCAGTGTGATGCACTGATAATCTGGAAAGAGAAGCACACAATGGGCTCCAGAGAGCCAGAGTGGACCAGCCCCAGCCACATCCATGCCTCTCACCGAACTGCATGCTTGCAAGGGCAAGAGCTCTGTCTTGCTTTTTATCGCCAGTGCCCACCATGCAGACGGTACTCAATATGTTTGCAGGACCTGTGCCACCTGTGAAGACTTTTTACCCCCCATGATGTCTCTTCAAACTCCTTCTCAAAAGTTTTGCTCAGCCCTGGCTGGTTGGCTCAGTGGTAGAGTGTCAGCCCAGAGTGCGGAAGTCCCAGGTTCAATTTCTGGCCAGGGCACACAGGAGAAGTGCACATCTGTTTCTCCACCCTTCTCCCTCTCCTTTCTCTCTATCTCTCTTCCCCTCTGGCAGCCAAGGCTCCAATGGAGCAAAGTTGGCCCAGGTGCTGAGGATGGCTCCATGGCCTCTGCTTCAGGCACTAGAATAGCTCCAGTTGCAACGGAGCAATGCCCCAAATGGGCAGAGCATCACCTCCTAGTGGGCATGCCCAGTAGATCCTGGTCAGGTGCATGCTGGAGTCTGTCTCTGCCTCCCTGCTTCTCACTTCAAAAAAATACAAAAAACAACAACCAGAAAATGATTTGCTCAAAACTTTTCCTGCAGTACAAGAGTCCAAAGTTCCTAGCTCTTTAGGGACAGGCTTCAACCTACTTTAAGAGCACAGATTCTAGAGTCAGACTGCCTGGAATCAAATCCCAGCTTTGCCACTTCATAGCTATCTGACCTTGGGCAAATTGTTTAACCTGTTTCCTTGTCTTGAAAGTGGAACTAGTAGGTCTTGGCCAGGTTGCTTAGTTGGTTAGATCATCTTCCCAGTACACCAACATTGTGGATTCAATCCCCAGTCAGGGTACATAAAAGAATCAACCGTGAATGAATAAATAAGTGGAACAACAAATCAATGTTTCTCTCTCTCTCTCAGATCAATACCTTTTTTTTGACAGATATGGACAGACAGACAGGAAGGGAGAGAGATGAGGGGCATCAATTCTTCATTGCAGCACCTTAGTTGTTCATTGATTGCTTTCTCATATGCAGCTACAGCAGAGCAAGTGACCCCTTGCTCAAGCCAGCAACTGTGGGGTCATGTCTATGATCCCATACTTAAGCCAGCAACCCTGTGCTCAAGCTGGTGAGACTGTGCTCAAGCCAGTGATCTCGGGGTTTCGAACCTGAGTCCTCTGCCTCCCAGTCCAATGCTCTATCCACTGCGCCACCGCCTGGTCAGGCACAATATATATATTTTTTAAGTGGAGATAATAAACTGCCTGGCCTGTGGTGGCACAGTGGATAAAGCGTTGGCCTAGAATGCTGAGGTTGCTGGTTCAAAATCCTGGGCTTGCCCAGTCAAGGCACATACAACAAGCAATCAATGAACAACTAAAGTGAAGCAATTATGAATTGATACTTCTTGCTTCTCAGTCCCCCTTCTGTAAAATCATAAATAAAATCTTTTAATAAAAAGTAAAAGTGGAGATAATAGTTCCACCTTGTATGGTTATTGCAAGGGTTTGATGAGCCTTTTGAACAGTGCCTGGAGTGCAGTAAGTGGTACATTTATTTTCTTTCATTGCTGTCTTACTTGCCCACTCCCTCAGTGTCCCCTACGTAATCCATATGGATTTTTATCTCCTGACCTTTTCCCAAGCCATTCACGCTGCTTGGAGTGTCCCACCTCCTCCTCCCCAATGATCCAAACCCTGTCCATCTACAGTGGACACCCCTCTCACCCTCCACCACCCCCTCACTAAGACCTTCCCTCTGGTCTTCCAGTGCCCATCTGGTTGGCATCTCCATGGATCTCAGAATCAGTTTTCATCACATGTTCTGTGTATTCACATACTCTGTTAAGCACCTGCCATGTGCCAGCCCCAGGACTGGGTTCTGGGTAATCAAAGACAAACCTCATACATTCCTCCTTCAGGGAGTGTGGTGGGAGAAAGCGACGGGAAACATTCCAAGCAGTGGGCGGTGCTAAGGTGGCCGCATGGAGGGGGTCACAAAGATGGGACAGTCAGCTTTAGCAATGACAGATTCCAAGCGGTGGAGGGGTCACAAAGATGGGACAGTCAGCTTTAGCAATGACCTCTCACTGTACATCCCACTTTACAGTTTGCAAAGCGCTTTGATTCCTCTTTTAATCCACACAACAAGCAACACGTGGTTTTGTTTTGTTTTAAACAAATGAAGACACTGAGGTTCAGAGAAGAGAAATTGTTTGCCTGTGAGCACAATGCCTGGCATATACTAGGCCTTTCGTTAATATTTATGAAATTTAATTAAATGTCATTATTTAAGTGGCCAGGTTGAGGCAAGAACCAGTGTGAATCCTTCAGGAGTACTTCCACTCCACTGTGAGGGTAAAACCAGATTTCCAAGTGCCAGACCTCTGCTCCAGGCTTTTCCAGCGATGTTCCAGGTGACCTCAGGCAAATCATTTTACTGTCCTGGGCCTAAAAGCTTCCTTGGTAAATTGTAACCAGGTAGAACTCAACTCTACCTGCTAGATTCTCTTCTAGCCAGAGCTGGAAGGAAAAATGAGCTTCCTAGGCCTGGAGATGTACAGCAGAGATGAGAAAAATCCCCTGATGGGCTGTCATGGGGGCTTCAGGCACAGGAATGGCCCCAGGAGTCTTCTAACCTTTTATCCTATGAACATAATTCAGTGATGGCATGGTCCTGGGATTTTTTTTATTTTCCAGTGTGAAACACTGGGCTCTATTAAGTGCTGCTGGGTCTAAAATGACCAAAGTGGAATCACTCAGATCACGTCACACTACTGATGCTTCCAAGTGAAATCAGAAAGCTTTTGTGAGGATGAGGCTTACTCCACTGAAACGTGGTAGGTACCTCCCACCTCCTTAAAAGAGGCAGATTAAACAAACTGAGAACTGCCCACTCCCTGACATCATTCCTGAGTGGAGACAGGACTCCCTTACTGGGATGCTAAGAGAGAGAACTGTCAGAATTAGCTTTTTAAAAAATATTTCTTAAGAGGAGGGGGGGGGAGGAAGGAGCAGGAAGCATCACCTCCCACATGTGCTTTGACCAGGCAAGCCCAGGCTTTCGAACCAGCGACCTCAGCGTTCCAGGTCGACGATTTATCCACTGCACCCCCACAGGTCAGGCTCATTGGATATATTGACATAGAATCTGAGAATGTTGTGCTAGAAGTAGACTTGTCACTGACCGTTGAAGGTGAAAAGGAAAGAGAATTGGCTTTAAATCAAATCGACCAGGTCCAAATCCTGGCTCTGCCAGGTGACCTTGGCAAGCACCACGGCCTTTTTCGATGATTTCATCTGTGAAGTGGGGATAAAAATAACTGCATCACTTACTTCATATGGTGATTTAAGGATTAAGTGAGAAAATGCGTGGAGACTGTCTGGCACCCTCCTCTTTGCTCTCTGTTACTCCTCGCTTTCCATCTCTCTCACGCTTCTATATCCCCCACCTTATAAAAATAAAAATAAAGTACAAATCCTGTCAATAAAAATCCGGGGCCAAGAACGGTTACCACGGGCCAGGCACCATCAGGAGCATTACCTATACGCTCTCATTTAATCTTAACAATCTGAGAAGTCACTGTCTTAACACTTCACTTTCAAGTTAGGGCATAGATTAATTGGCCCAAGGGGATGAAGGCAGAACGTATCAGAACTAAAATTTGAGACCAAGCCTGTCTGATGCAGAAGCTCAGGGTCACCAAGTTACACAACTCCAGGGGACTCTATTCTTACAATTAATAGAATACAACATGACTGCTACTCCTTGGAGTTGTGCAGCGCACGGTCTTATAAAGCCCCCCTTTTCCCAACCTCCTAGTGTTTCTAATCTAAAGATAGAGAAGCCATTTCCTAAGCCTCTTGCGAGGCAGGTGCTATTAGGCCTGAGGGCCCAGACCTGAGCTGTCCTCTTGGCTGTCATTACCCATTGGGAAAGACAAGCAAGTAAACAGGATTTTTTACACAGTAAGATAGTGCACAGCTCTGTTAGAAAAGCGGAGAGGGGTGAGGGAGAGCTAAGAGTACCAGGGACCATGGAGAGGAAATGCGACAAAGAAGGATACCCTGACGGTGGCTACTGAAGGATAAGTAGAAGCTTCCTAGGCAGACAAAGCAAGAAAGGAGAGGGACTCTGGCCATGAAGGACATCATGTACAAATAATAGTAACAGCTAAGATCAATGCAGCACTCATTATATATCAGACACGATGCTGGGCACTGTACTTGCCTCATCTCAGTCCTCTCCACAGCCTATAACCAATTTTACAGATGAAAAACTGAGGCTCAGAGAAGGTGAGGAACTCAATACACACTTGGTAAGTGGTAGAACCAGGCTACCAACCCTGATCTGTTGTCTCAAAAGCCTGTGCTCTCACCACTACCATATTAACTTTGTTGTTCAGAAGCCTGGAGTTCAGAATCAATAAAATAATTTTAATATTTCCTTAATAATTTCTGATTTTTTTTTCCAGCTGTGATCAGCTCTTTCTCCACCCTTTTCTGACCAGAGGGTAAGAAGAGTTTCACGTCCTGCGACAGTGGATTTGTTTAGCAGTGAGATGAGGCAAGAGATGTGTCTAGAGCTTGTTTACATTTGGAAGCTTCTAGGGCCTTGTAAAGTTTTCCATATTTTTTGCTTTGCCTTTAAGAGAATCCAGACAAACCAGAAAATACTTCCTCCATCTTAAGGAAAAGGAAGGAAGATCCCTAGTTCATTCAGTCGAGCTGACTTGGTGGTGCCCTGCTGGCTGGAGGAACCAGCTGAGTTCAGAGTGTTTTGTCCTACAGTTTTTGATGACTGGGCCAGCAAAATACATCCCAGAATTATCTATTCTTCCCTGTTGCCTCATGACCTCCACATAAGACTTGCCAAAACTCACTCTCCCACCAGGGCTCTCAAAGAAGTTCCTCTTTGGGGTAAGACATAAGACACAATTAAGAACAGCTTGAAGATACATGTAGGCTTTTCCCAACGTTCCATGCACAGACAGGGTAGTGAGTCCATGAGACAGCCGAGCGGAGAGTCAGGAATCCTAGGGTTTGGCTTTGGCTCTTTCACTCGTTCGCTTTGTGATGTTGACAGGTCCTTCCACCTCTCTGAGTGCATTTCCATGTGCGTCAAACAGTGGGGTCAGTTACTCATTCAACCAACGTGAATGAATGAAGGCCCTTCCACATACAGTCACTGTGCTAAGGCCTGGGAATACCAAGACACAAGACATGATTCCTGTTTCAGGCGAGCTCTCAGTCCAGGGTTGGGAGCAACTGATAACAGGAGCAAAGAGGAGAGCCGTGGCAGCCTCCTTCCCTGGTTGGAAAGGCAGGTTTGGTCAGAAAAACGACATCTGGAGCTGGACTTGAAAGGGCGAGTAGTTTGCTAGAGCCAGACACTGGAAAAATGTATTCCAGCAGAACTCAGGTGGCTGGAAAGAGCAAGGCCACCTCTGAAATAGAGGCACTGGGGGGGCGGGGTGGGGGGCGAGCTGGGAAATGTTGAGGTCTGGACAGGCAGCCTGGCTTCAAATCCTGGCTCTACCACTTGCTGGCTATGTGACCTTCAGGAAGATACTTTACCCTTCTCAGTCTCATTTCCTCATCAGACAAATGGAGATGATAATTATATTCACCTGATAAGGTTCTGTAAGGCTCAGATGAGTTCATGCATGTAAAACACTTTGATCAATGCCTGGCACCTACACACCAATGAGTGATAATTATTAATGTTGCTATTATCCTAGGTACTTAGTCAAGGGTAGAGATGAGCTAGAGTCTAGGCTTAAGGCAACAGGCTACACTGTCCCCCAGAACCAGATTATGAAAGTTTTTCTATGTTAAATTCATTTAATTCAATCACAAAATATTTCCTGTTTATCTGGCACTGGGGATACAGTGCTAAACCAGAGGCACACCCTGCCTCGAAGGCATCAGCACAGAGACCAGCAATTCTGAGAGAGAGAGAAGCAGGGAAGTCAAATGTAGTGGAAGCAATCCATGCAGCTATGTGCCTTTCATCCTCCTGCAGCAACTACATAACAGAAAAGAGGCCTGGACTGACAGAGCCTGCACTCAAAAGTGGACAGAGACGTCCTCTTCCCATAATTCCACGAGGCGCAGCTATGACCAGACTCGGGAGTTAACAAGACTTTCCCTAGGGCTCGGGGGAGGGCAACTAGAACTAAACACTGAGAACAACACGAGCTAGAACTAGATGTCTTCAGTAGGTCAGGACTACTCCTCTTCTTGGGGAACACCCCATAGGAGGCCTCACACTATGTACCAGAGGTCATTTTCCAATCCCACTGAAAGGTCCTAATCAGCCTAGACTTCTCCAGGACCAACCCCCAGAAAAAGATCCAGAGACACAGCTGGTCTTCCACATGCCTGCCTCAGGCTTATCTTTCACATTGGTTTTCTCTCGTGTACTTAACTATTCTCTCACGACTGTCACAAAGAATCATCACCCCTTAAAAGAGACTTGTCCATAGCCTGACCAGGCGGTGGCGCAGTGGATAGAGTGTCGGATTGGGATGTGGAGGACCCAGGTTTGAGACCCAGAGGTCACCAACTTAGGCACAGGCTCATCTGGTTTGAGCAAAAGCTCAGCAGCTTGGACCCAAGGTCGCTGGCTTGAGCAAGGGGTTACTCGGTCTGCTGTAGAGAAAGCAATCAATGAACAACTAAGGTGTCGCAGCGAAAAACTAATGATTGATGCTTCTCATCTCTCTCCGTTCCTGTCTATCCCTTTCTCTGACTCTCTCTTTGTCTCTGTAAAAAAAAAAAAAAAAAAGAGACTTGTCCTCCCACAAGGACATGACCTTAACCTCTGGTCTCTGAATATCCAGTCCTTTAGGAAGATTAATATTAAAGTGATTGTAGCAGAGGCTGCTGGTTGTCCCTCAATATCCATTTGCCCCTACTTCCTTCTGTAACAAAACTAATGAATTTCAGTCAACACTTGGCCAACCAGAAGAAAGACCATATTCCCCAGTCTCCTTTACAGCTAGGTGTGGTGTGGCCATGTCACTAAAATCTGACCAACAAGATGTGAGGAATGTTAGGGGTAACTTCTGGGACATATCCCTAAGGTAAGGGAGTGTGCCCTTCTTTGTCCCTTCCTGCTTTCTTGTAGCTGGGATGGCAGACCTGTCGCAGGAGCAGCCATCATGGGTCATGCTGTGAAGGCCACAGGCTGAGGATGATGGAGCCACAGTAGAGAGGAACCCAGGTTCTGGCACCATGGAGTGCTGGCCCAGGCCTGGGCTGCCTGCCTCTACACTTCGACGAGAGAGAAAACATGTCAACCTTACTGAAGCCACTGTTTATTTTCACCTGTAGCCAAGCCTCATTAAAACAAATATTCCAGCCCTGGCTGGTTGGCTCAGTGGTAGAGCATTGGCCTGGTGTGCAGGAGTCCCAGGTTCGATTCCCAGCCAGGGCACACAGGAGAGGCGCCCATCTGCTTCTCCACCCCTCCCCCTCTCCTTCCTCTCTGTCTCTCTCTTCCCCTCCCACAGCCAAGGCTCCATTGGAGCAAAGTTGGCCCTGGCGCTGAGGATGGCTCTGTGGCCTCTACCTCAAGCTCTAAATGGCTCTAGTTGCAACAGAGCGACGCCCCAGATGGGCAGAGCATCGCCCCCTGGTGGGCGTGCCGGGTGGATCCCGGTTGGGCGCATGTGGGAGTCTGTCTGACTGCCTCCCCGTTTCCAACTTCAGAAAAATACAAAAACAAACAAACAAACAAATATTCCACCTTATCCATGCAAGGGAAACTCATATAAGAGAAGGGGGGTCATTTCATTACACCAAGGCAAGTTATAGTGTCAAGAGCACCTTTCTAAAGCTGGCTTGCTGCCCTGAGCTGGGTTCTAGTGCGTGTAGAAGGAACTCTGATGCTCCAGCCTTCCCCTTCCCCCTCGGTGGGCTGTTCCCCGGCTAGGGGCCACAACCTGGTCCTTAACCCACCTCCCTTGCCTGAGTCCAGAAAACTGTCCAGCTCTGTCTGCCCTCATCATCTTCACCCTGAGCCCTGGACCCATTTCCCCAGTTGTAGATTGAGGCTCTGCTTCATAAGGACAACTTCCCTGTAACAAAAGTACCTCTTGCCCCCTCTAAGGTACGGGCCTGGCAAGTGAGGCGTTTTCAGTAGGAACTGGGGAAGCCCTTTGCTATGCCTCGCTGAAGTGGTGCCGAAGGAGTCCAAGTTCTTCTAGCAAATTCAGCTTTAGGTAGTTATAGCCCGTTACCTGCATTTTCCCGTATTTACTAATAGGTGGGTAATTAATCTGCCCTCCAGTTTACATTCAGGATTTACATAATTATTATGTTCATCTGATAGAGGAAGACCACTCTTCTACGATGTCTGTTGCAGCCTGGATCCATGTGGGAACTTCCAGTGCTCATGAACTTCATAGGAAGGGGCATAGGACGCCAAAGGCTCATAGGAGAAGGTGCAGTAACAAAGGGGCTGGCCTCCATGCTCCTCGTGAGGTGTGGGTTATCATGGCAAAGAATGGCTGGGAGTTGGGCACTGGGAGAAAATTGTGCCATGTTGCAATGGAAGATGGGATATTTGAGACATGGACAGTTTGATCAGAATATATATTGTATGTATATATACCACATTGAGCTCAGTGAGAGATGTCCAGAGCTTGCTCCTATGATGTCATTAAGCACCATGAGTCCTATATATGGTACTTTTTCATATTATCCTCAAGACCCCAAGGGGTCGAGTCTTCTCAAAAGGGGCTTTTAATGAGGGAAAACATCTTTACTGCAGAGATTCCTATGGCTGTGACCAGCCCCATGCTCCAGTTTGGCCAATGTTACTATAGGTCCCATTCAAGCCAGGATTATTGGGCAGGTTCCACAGCAGAACCTCCCCGTTTGTATCCCATCTTCCTGTGCGTGTCTCCTGGTTAGGCCCAAGAAGCTATAAGAGAGCTTTACACATGGACTTCATTCTTTCTCTTCATTCAATCCAATGTGCCAAACCTTCTGTGTTCTTTAAGATGTAGCTCAAATGGTCTCTCCTCCAGAAAGCTTTCTTTTAGTTTCTCCCACCAGCTCTTATTGTTATTATTAATTAAAAAAATAATAATAGTAATTCAGGCCCTGGCCGGTTGGCTCAGTGGTGGAGCGTCGGCCTGGCAGGCGGAGGTCCCGGGTTCGATTCCCAGCCAGGAGAGGCACCCATCTGCTTCTCCGCCCCTCCCCCTCTCCTTCCTCTCTGTCTCTCTCTTCCCCTCCCGCAGCTGGGGCTCCATTGGAGCAAGGTTGGCCCGGGCGCTGGGGATGGCTCCTTGGCTTCTGCCCCAGGCGCTAGAGTGGCTCTGGTCGCGACAGAGCGATGCCCCGGAGGGGCAGAGCGTCGCCCCCTGGTGGGCGTGCCCGGTGGATCTCGGTCGGGCGCATGCGGGAGTCTGTCTGTCTCTCCCCGTTTCCCGCTTCAGAGGGGTACAGGAAAAAAAAAATAATAATAGTAATCAAGCCTGACCTATGGAGGTGCAGTGGATAGAGCGTCGAACTGGGACATGGAGGACCCAGGTTCGAAACCCTGAGGTCACCCGCTTGAGTACAGGCTCACCAGCTTGAGTGTAGTGTTGCTGGCTTACACGTGGGATCTTAGACCTGACTCCATGGTCACTGGCTTGAGCCCAAAGGTCGCTGGCTTGAGTCCAAGGTCGCTGGCTTAAGGAAGGGGTCACTCGCTCTGCTGTAGCCCCCCAGTCAAGGAACATATGAGAGAAAGCAACCAATGAACAACTAAGCTGCCACAACAAAGAATTGATACTTCTCATCTCTCTACCTTCCTGTCTTTCCCTATCTGTCTCTCTCTCTTTCTCTGTCACACACAAAAAACTGTCAATCTGGAATGTTGGGGTCACCGGTTCAAAACCCTGGGCTTGCCTAGTCAAGGCACATTTGACAAGCAACTACTATGAGTTGATGCTTCCCACTCCCCACCCCAGACTCTCTCTCTCTCTCTCTCTCTCTAAATAATAATAATAATAATAATAATAATAATAATAATAAATTCAATAAGTTCTTACAAAGAGCCAGGTACCATGCTATTACTTACAAACATAATCATTCAATTTAATCCTCACAATGACCTTCTGAAATAAGTATTATCTCTATAGTTGAGGAAACTGAGGCTGAGAGAGGTGAGGTGCTTTGCCCAAAGTCAGAGAGAGCTGGTCAGTGACTGAGTTAGAATTTGAGCCCAGCTGTTGCTAGTAACCACTGCCCTGTACTATCCACAGAAAGGGAGCACTTACTTTCTGTAACTGCCCTGGCTCTTTACCTGGAGTCTCTTAGGGTGGTATGATTTCCTAACCCACATCAGCTCTGGTAGCCTAGGGTTCTGAGAGCAGTGTAGGGGACACAGGGCCTTCTTGGTACTCTAGGAAGCACCGCCAAGGACTCTGTTGTTGAGTACTTTTCTAAAAGAGTGTCCTCCCCCAACTCAGCTCTTTATTCAGGGTGCAGTTTTAGAATTCCTGGACTCAGCTTCTCAATATCGATTGTTTGCAAGAGCAAGTCAGCAATTTGTGGCTTCCCGACAATGGCTCTCTGTTCTATTATAGAACTGGGCTTGTTTGCAGTTCCATCATCAGGCAGAGCACAGGCCCAGAGTCTGGACTACCCTTTTGCCTGGTAACCCAGAGCTATTCTGTGGTCAGGTCAGCTGCCCCAACCCTTCAGAATGGAGAACCTAGGAGAGAGGAAAAGGGCCCTAGCTCTGCTTTCAGAAAGATAAAGTCCAAATAAAACTGTAGTTCTTGCTCCAACAAGAAATTATTATGATGCCTGTTTTCTTAAAGTAGATTTTGGTACTTTAAAGGGGAAAAAGTTGCTGTAAATCCAAGATGGCAGGTTAATAAGAAAGCAGGGAAATGAGAACCGTCTATGCTATTGGTGGAGTGTCCACAAATGCAATCTCTCTGAAGGACAAGTTGGTACTATTTATTGACATTTCAAATGAGCAAACCCTTTAATGCAGCACTTCCAGTTCTAAAAATTTATCTCACAGATATTCTTGTATATTATGCAAAGCTATCTGTACTAATATGTTTATTCTTGTATTATTTATAATAGCAAAAAATGTAAGTTATCTTAATGAACATCAGTTGGGGAGTTATTAAGTAAATAATTCTTTAACTACACAATGAAACATTCTGCAGCCACTTTTTAAATGAAGTAGATTTGTATATGCTGAGATAGAACATTCTCCAAGATGTAATGTTAAATTAAAACAGCAAGATTCAGACTGGGGGGGGGGAGCAATGTGAGAAAAAAAGGTGTGTTTGCACATATACATATAGAACAAAATTCTGAAAAGACAGTAGGAAAGTATCAACAATGATTACTTCTAAGTAAAAGGTCTGAGATTCTGAAAAAGAAGATTTAAAATGAAAGGTCTGAGATTCTAGATTAGGAGGCAGACCAACTTTTCAAACTTGACTATCAGGTTGAACTGGCTTGACTGTTTTCTCCCATATATTTATACAATATTTCACTTTAAAGGTGTACAGCTTGGAAAAATATTCTTATCCAACCCAAACCGTGCCCTTCTAAACTGTTGCAAAGGCCTCTTCATTGATTTCCATAAACTGAACTGCTACTGTGTCAAGCACTTTGCTTTGCAAAGTTCTGCTTTACATATATTTTCATGTATAAGGTAAGTAAGAATCAGTATCTCAGTTTCATTGCTGAAGAAACAAAGACAAGAAAATTAAGTAATTCCCATAATGATTAGTTTTATATGCCAAGTTGACTAGACTACAGCAAGCATCCAGTTATTTAACTAAACACTAAATCAAATCTAAGTGTTGCTGCCAAGGAATTTTGCGGATATGTCTAATATCTACAATCAGTTGGCTTTTAAATAAAGATTATCCTCAATAATCTGGATAGGTTTCTTCCAATCAGTTACAAAGGCCTTAAGAAAAACTGAGGTTTCCTGGAGGAGGAAGAAATTCACCTATAGCAGGGGTCCCCAAACATTTTACACAGGGGGCCAGTTCACTGTCCCTCAGACCGTTGGAGGGCCGGACTATAAAAAAAACTATGAACAAATCCCTATGCACATTGCACATATCTTATTTTAAAGTAAAAAAACAAAACAAGAACAAATACAATATTTAAAATAAAGAGCAAGTAAATTTAAATCAACAAACTGACCAGTATTTCAATGGGAACTATGCTCCTCTCACTGACCACCAATGAAAGAGGTGCCCCTTCCGGAAGTGCGGCGGGGGCCGGATAAATGGCCTCAGGGGGCCGCATGCGGCCCGCGGGCCGTAGTTTGGGGACCCCTGACCTATATAGGCTGCTGCTTCAGTTCCTACCACACACTTTCCAGCCTGCTGACCTGCCCTATGGATTCCAGTCCCCATAATCCCAAAAGCCAATTTCTTGCAATCAATCAGCCTTTCCCTCCTCCCTTCCCTCTCCCTTTCTCCTCTGCTTTCCACATCCTCCTACAGGTTCTGTTTCTCTGTAGATTCTGTTTCTCTATAGTACCCTGACTTTCTGAAATCACAGGGCGAATAATGTGACCAATCGTCCTCCTTTAGGGAGGACAGTTCTTCTTTTGTAAGTTCCGTCCTCCCTCGAAAAGTGTCCTCCTACATGTCTTCCTTTTTGATATTGGAAGTAAATGTCCATATTCTATAGATGCAGAGTCAATCCATTGCGTATGATGTCACATATTTGTATTTGACATGACAATTCATCAAGGATCAGTACAGTGTGGCAAGATGCGATTATGAGACGCATGTGCTCCACACAGGAGATCTTGAGAGAGCGCGCGATATACCGAGCATGCAAATGGCTTTGTGTACTTCTTACTGAAACATGACATGGCACATATGACGTTGTAGACTCACAATTATTTCTTTCTCAGTGAATATTCAATCATAGACAGGTAAGCACAATTCACGTTTTATTCATTATCTATTTAATAATCTCCAAATATGTATAATTTTATTTACAAGTATTTTCCTGAAATATGAGTTTTAAAATGGAAATCTAACCTCAAACCATATCTATTAACGCATTTTGATTAAATAGTTGCATAAAACAGACTTTTAAAATTAGAAGGTGATGAATACACCCAAATATCACTCCAAATTAGTGGTTTTGTTTGATATTTAGTTTTTTTAATTTCGCTTCCAGAAAATTCACCTACCATGATGTAACATTTTCAGTTCCTAATGTGCTTGCATCGTTCATGTAGCTCTACATTTTATTATTAATTTTCAATTTCATTTAAGGGATGGAAAAATCATAAAAGAGAAAATACCACCTGACCTGGAGGTGGCACAGTGGATAGAGCATCGGACTGGGATGCGGAGGGCTCAGGTTCGAGACACTGAGGTCACCAGCTTGAGCGCGTGCTCATCTGGTTTGAGCACAGCTCACCAGCTTGGACCCAAAGTCGCTGGCTTGAGCAAGGGGTCATTTGGTCTGCTGAAGGCCCGCAGTCAAGGCACATATGAGAAAGCAATCAACGAACAACTAAGGTGTCGCGAGGAAAAACTGATGAGTGATGCTTCTCATCTCTCTCCGTTCCTGTCTGTCTGTCCCTATCTATTCCTCTCTCTGACTCTCACTCTGTCCCTGTGAAAAATAAATAAATAAATAAAAATAAATTTTAAAAAAAGAGAAAATACCATTTCAATGATAAATTGAAAAAGAAATTTTCATTCCTCATATCAAAGAAAGATACTATTGTTGTCTGCAATATTTGCTGCAGAGAATTTTATATTTCAGTTGGGGGCAGAGCAGCGATAACAAAACACTTGACCACCAACAAACATAAGAAATCATTAGATGCATCAGCTTCCAGTTGTAAAGTAACAAGTTTTTTTAAAACTTCAAATTATTCTGAAGATGAAAAAACAGTTGGCTGCAATGGAGGGAACATTTGCATTTCATACTATAATTCACAAAGTTTTCATAGTATGGATTGCACAGCTAAATTATTGAAAAAGTTTCACAATGTGAAATTTTCATATGCCAGGACAAAATGCAAGGCTATTTTGAAATCAGTATTTAAAAATTACTGTGACAAAATACTTACAGAGGACTTGGAAACTGCAGCATTTGTAATGATTTTATCTGATGCATCAAATCATAATGAAATTAAATTATATCCAATAATAGTAAGATATTTTAATGTTACCAAGGGCATTCAAGTAAAAATTTTCAATTTAGAATCCATTGAGGGCGAAACTTCTGAAATTTTGTCAAACCATCTATACAGAGTAATAAATGAAAATAATTTGAAATCCAAAGTTGTTGCACTAACGGCTGATAATACAAATACAGATTTTGGTGGGCAAAGATGCAAAGGGGTGAATAATGTGTTTGTAAAATTACAAGAGTTGGCCCTGGCCAGTTGGCTTAGTGGTAGAGCGTCGGCCTGGCGTGCAGGAGTCTCAGGTTTGATTCCCGGCCAGGGCACACAGGAGAAGTGCCCATCTGCTTCTCCACCTCTCCCCCTCTCCTTCCTCTCTGTCTCTCTCTTCCCCTCCCGCAGCCAAGGCTCCATTGGAGCAAAATTGGCCCCGGGTGCTGAGGACGGCTCTATGGCCTCTGCCTCAGGTGCTAGAAATGGCTCTGGTTGCAACAGAGCAACGCCCCAGAGGGGCAGAGCATCACCCCCTGGTGGGTATGCCGGGTGGATCCCGGTTGGGCGCATGCAGGAGCCTGTCTGACTGCCTCCCCATTTCCAACTTCAGAAAAATACCAAATAAATAAATAAATTACAAGAGTTACTCCAAAAGAAAATACTAGGAATAGGTTGTAAGGCACATATTTTGTCAAATATAATCAACACAGCATCATGTGCCATGCTAATTGACATAGAAGTAATAATAACTACAATTTATTTGCATTTTGGTCATTTTACTGTTTGTGTTGCTACTTTAAAACAATTTTGTGAAGAAGCAAATGTTGAATACAAAATCTTTTAGGATATTCAAAAGTTAGTTGGCCTTCGATTCCCGGCCAGGGCACACAGGAGAAGCACCCATTTGCTTCTCCACCCCTCCCCCTCTCCTTCCTCTCTGTCTCTCTCTTCCCCTCCCTCAGCGAGGCTCCATTGGAGCAAAGATGGCCCGGGCGCTGGGGATGGCTCCTTGGCCTCTGCCCCAGGCGCTAGAGTGGCTCTGGTCACAACAGAGCAACGCCCTGGAGGGGCAGAGCATCGCCCCCTGGTGGGCAGAGTGTCGCCCCCTGGTGGGCGTGCTGGATGGATCCCGGTCAGGCGCATGCGGGAGTCTGTCTGACTCTCTCCCCGTTTCCAGCTTCAGAAAAAGAAAAAAAAAAAAAGTTAGCTGGCTTGCTTTAACACCTGCTATTGAGGGTGTTCTCAATTATTTGAGCCCCTCCGTTCATATTTTTTAAGTTTAGACAAATGTCCTAAAATCCTGGAATCATTTTTCAATAATAAAATATCTGAGATATTAATGTATTTTGTACATAATCAAGTATCTATTTTTTACAAAACGATTCAAAAGATTGAAGGTGAACACATTTCAGCTATAGAAGTTGGTTTTATTTTGAATGACTTTGTCCTTCAATATAAATCTCATTTTGAAGAAAAATTTCTTCCTTTAATTATAAAAAGAAAATTGTCAGAGTTAGAGGAATCAAATCCAGGCATAACAGAAAAGTTTATCAAAGAAGTGCAGAATTTTTACCAGACAGGTTTTCAATATATCGAAGAATGGTCTGAAACAAACATCATGGGAAATAACAGTTTTCAATGGTGTTTTTTACTTCATCACAAGGTATATTGGACAGATACTGAAGTAATGCACCCAAAAGCCAAAGAATGCTGGCAGGCATCAGGAGTTGGAAGAGACAAGGAACAGACTCTCCCCTTGAGCCTCCAGAGGGAGTATAACCCTGGTTGACACCTTGATTTCAGCCCAGTGATACTTATTTTGAACTTCTGGCCTCCAGAACTGGGAGACAATACATTTCCATTGTTTTAAGCCACAGTTTTCAGTTTGTGGTAATTTGTTATAGCAGCTACAGGAAACTAATACACCAAGTTACTATGCAACTACAGCTACCCATCATGCTTGAGTATTATCAGATCTACCAAGCCATAAGGATCACATCAGCAATCCATCACAGGACAGAAATGGTATTAGGCCCAAATAGGTCCAGAAAGCACAATTACAATAGGACCAAGTTCCCATGTCACCTATTTCTGTTGCACTGACACCTCTTCCTCAACTCATGTCTATGGCCGTCAGGAGGAGAGGGGATCAACCCCTGTAACCAGCTGACAGAGAAGAAAAAACTCTAATCTACTTCAGAGATGGGTTGGTGCAATTTGCTGATGCAAGCCAAAATTGGACAGCTACTTCATGATTGATAGGTGGCTGTAAAGGGTAGTGATTAAGGGAAATCCTCCCAATGGGAAGAGTTACTCTTGGTTGTTCACTCTGTGAAGAAAGAAAAGTGGCTTGAGATACAGTTCCACGTGGTATCCTGAGTAATAGTGAATCGTTTGAAGTGGGTGGTCAGAGGGTTGAAAGAAATAATATTGGAAGATTGGACTAAGGAAATCTGGGCAAGAGGGGTGTGGATAAACCTGTGGGAGTTGGTCTGTAGGTCTGTATCCCAAGTTAATGCCCACAGGAGAGTATACACCATAGAAAAGGTGCTCAACCACCAAGAAAGAGGCTGATTCATCCTGTGGATGTCAGTCAGCATTTCTCCTCAGCTACCCCAGTGCTAGCACAATGGGCCCATGAGTTGAGTGGCTATGATGGCAAAGAGGAAAGCTATGCATGGGCTCCACAGATGGGCTCTTTCCTATTAAAGCTAATCTAGTAATTATCTTTGCTAAATGCCTAAAAAGCCAGTAGCAGAGTTCCAATGCTGAGCTCTCAGCATAACACCAATCCTCAAGGAAACCAGTCAGCCTCTTGGTGGCTTGATTACAGAGGACCCCTAGAGTCCTGGAGGGAACAGTGAAATGATGCCTATTATGGATATGACTTTGCCTTCCCTGCCCTCAATGCCCATATCTGAGAAGTTTCAAGGTGCCCAAGACCACACAACATTGATTCAGAACAAGAGACTTACTTTCAAGGAGATGCTGAAATACTATATAATACAAATATACCACAGTGTATAAAGGATTATTACCAGAATGGTGAAATGTTTTTGTAAAGCTCAATTGAGTGCCAGCCCAAGAACAAATCCAGTGTAATGATGAACAGGCATTCATAGTAACTATGACCTGTCAAGGGTAAGGCTAAAAGGTCATAGTCCTTCTCCCCCATCAAGCAAGAAACCCAGACCATACAAAGTGCTGGCTAAGAGGCAAGGAAAATCTAGATTGGAAAGTACAGGAAAGTGATGATGAATATCAATTACAGCAAGAACATATTCCTGCAAGAGCAGGAATCATAATATGTTTCACCAACTTTCATCCATTATTAAGTATAATATTTTCAGAGATTGTAGCCAGCAGTCACACTGAAGAGGACTTTATGGCCAAAAGGACTTAGAGGAGGGCATAGGAGTGGACCTGAATAGTGCAAGGGGAATGTATGGAATAGTGCAAGGGGAATGTATGGATGCAGATGGGAACAAAATCTATCTCTGTCCTGGATTTCAATTCACTTCTCTCTCTCTCTCTCTCTCTCTCTCTCTCTCTTCAAGTCATGAATCTGAAGTGGAGAATTATTTGCACAGAATTGTTGGATTGTCTGTTCCACTCCAACCCAATCTTCCTATAATTAAATTACCCTATATTAAATTATGTTATATTCTACAGAGTTGCCTGCTTCATTTGTTAATCTTAAGATACCTTCTTCTTCTTTTTCTTTTTTAGATTTTATTTATTTATTTTTAGAAAGAGAGGAGAAAAAGACAGAGAGAAGGGGGGAGGAGCAAAAAGCATCAACTCCCATATATACTGGGACTAGCAAGCCTGTGGTTTAGAAGCAGTGATCTCAGCATTCCAGGTTGAAGCTTTATTCACTGCACCACCAGAGGTCAGGCAAGATACCTTCTCATTATAGTGGCCATTACACCTTTGCCTCGCTGTTGGAAAGAGAAACTATGTCAAACACCTTCTGTGTTTCACTTCAAGTCCTGTTAGTCTCATTTCTTATTCCAGCCATTGTGCACAATGCCAACCTTCATGCAGATGCAGCCTCACAGTACCTGACCTCAGACCTGCCACATGCCTCTATGTGCAGCCTCCCAACCCCTTTGTGCTTCCACAAGGGATGACTGTGGGAGTTCACTTAACACTCATTAACATGCAATCTAAATCTTCCCTAGAGCCACTCTTGACCAATGGAGGATGGATAAACATTTCTCCCTTTCTTCTACTGGGCAAGAGAGTCCTTAAATTCATTGCATACAGTTCCTTAGAAGGTCTCTCACATTTGAACAACCAGTTTCCCTAAATGATAAACAACTCATTATCCTATCCATGTACTTCCTGGGACCACCATATTAAATTAAAGCATATAAGCCTTTGCCTCAGGCTCTGCTCTCAGGAGACTCAGGACTAAGACAAAAGTTTTAAGGTTTTAATAAGAATTGGGAGCCTGACCAGTAGGTAGCACAGTAGATAGAGCATCAACCTGGGACACTGAGGATCCAGGTTCCAAACCCAAGGTCACAGGTTTGAACATGGGATCATAGACATGACTCCATGATTGCTGTCTTGAGACCAAAGGTTGCTGGCTTAGAAGTCCAAGGTTGCTGGCTCAGCTGGATCCTCCATCAAGGCACGTATGAGAAAGCAATCAATGAACAACTAAGGTGACACAACAAAGAGTTGATGTTTCTCATCTCTCTCCCTTCCTGTCTGTCTATCTTGCTAAAACAAAAAAAACAAAAAAACCTGTGTCCTAATCCCTGGAACCTGTGAATATCACCTTATATGGCAAAAGGAACTTTCGCGCCTGACCAGGCGGTGGCACAGAGGATAGAGCGTCGGACTGGGATGTGGGGGACCCAGGTTTGAGACCCAGAGGTCGCCAGCTTAGGCGTGGGCTCATCTGGTGTGAGCGGAGCTCACCAGCTTGGACCCAAGGTTGCTCGCTGGCTTGAGCAAGGGGTTATTCGGTCTGCTGAAGGCCCACGGTCAAGGCACATATGAGAAAGCAATCAATGAACAACTAAGGTATCGCAACGAAAAACTGAAGACTGATGCTTCTCATCTCTCTCCATTCCTGTCTGTCTGTCCCTATCTATTCCTCTCTCTAACTCTGTTAAAAAAAAAAAAAGGAACTTTTACAGGTGTGATGAAGTTAAATATTATGGGATGGGGAGATCATCTTGAATTATCCATGCGACCCCTAGATGCAATCACAAGTGTCCTTATAAGGGGGAAGCACAGGGAGATTTGAGTCCAGAAAAGTAAAAGACATGACAATAGAAGCAGGAGGTTAGAGGCCACAAAAGGCAATCTACTTCTAAAAGCTAAAAAATAAGAGTCCCCCCCCCCCCCCAGCCTCCAGTAAAAAACAATCCTAAAGGCACCTTGACTTTAGCCTAGTGAGGCTGCTTTTAGACTTCTGATCTCCAGACCTGTAAGAGAATAAACTTGTGTTGTTTTAAGATTGTGCTTTAAGTATGTGGTAATTTATTAAAACAGCAGTAGGAAACTAATGTCAGGTGCCTTTAAAACACCTAAGCAATGTCAGGTTGGCAGTTGGACAAAGGGCCTAGAGGTGAGGGAAGAAGACTGGGCTGGAGATAGAAATTTGAGTGCAGTAGTCACGTGGTTGGCATTTGAGGTCGTGGGAGGGCATTAGCTCACATGAGGAGTGCCGCTGTCATCTACCTGCTGCGCCTCTTTCAGCAAGCTACTTAACTCCTTTGAAACATTACTTACTGAACATCCTATCAAGCAATTTACATGCATCCTCATTTAATCCTCACAAGCACTTTATGAGGAACACACCAATTTTATCTCCTATTTACAAAAAAAAGGAAAATAAGTTAAGAAAGAAGATTAGTCATTTGTCCAATATCAGACAGCCAGGAGGGAAACAAGACTTAACTCCATTCCTTGTGGTGCGGCCCTGAGAGCCCAGGTACCGGCAGCACTGACACAATCTAGGAGGGTGTCAGTCCCTCTGAGTCAGAATTGGACCTTCAACCAGACCCCCCAACGAATCGGTGCCGCACCAAGACCCTTAGAGTGCTAGCTCAGAGTTCTAGAAGCTAAGGTAACCAATCATCCTCCTTTAGGGAGGACAGTCCTTCTTTTGTAAGTTCCGTCCTCCCTTGAAAAGTATCCTCCTACATGTCCTCCCGTTTGATATTGGAAGACTAATCTGTAAATGTCCGTATTTGATCCATGCAGAGTTGATCCATTGTGTGTGATGTGATGTATTTGTATCTAAATGAGTATTTTTTCATACAATTATTATTAAAAATAGGCATGTAAGCATAATTACAATATAAAATATTACAAATGTTTTTATTATGCATTTATCATATTATAGTGTATTCTGGTTGCAATGAATAAAATGTTTCTTTTATTTATGATATTGTTTTCTTTGATTTATTTTTGTCCTTTTTATTTTAAAAAAGTTGGTCACCTTATAGAAGCACAGAATGGTCTTCACTTCTTTTCATTTCTGTATCCTTGCTCATATCATTCTCTACCTGGAGCTGATACTCCTGTTGTAACTCTCATTACAATTCTGTCTCCTCCGCTAGCACATGAAGGTCTCTAGGAGTTGCAGTTCTCTGTCGCACCAGTATCCCAACGCCAGGCAAAATCAAGACCCGGAGCAGACGCCCAGCAACTACTTCAATTTGAGAATAAAGTAATCAATGAAACTTGTCGCCTCAAAGCCCCGCCAGGCGAACTAAGCCCTCCCGAGTGGCAAAAGAGGCGTGTCGGTGAAAGGACGGTGGGCGGAAAGTATAAACGCGAGGCGGCTCAGCGCATGCGTGCAGCCCGCGGCGCCGTCTCAAAGGCCCTTGTCCGCATGCGCGGGAGGCCGGATACAGAGCAAGTTGGTGGAAAACGCGCGATTCAGCAGCAATGGCGGTCTTCCGTGTTGCGACTAGTGGTGACAGTTGGTTTTCGGCTTTGGCACTCGGAGTAACTCTTCTCAAATGCCTTCTCCTCCCCACCTAGTAAGGGATCCTCACAGCTAGGGGCTGGGCGGTCAGGGCGGGAGAGAGAAGCGTGGTTGACTCCGGGTATGACAAGGAAAGCTAACTTGGAAGTTCTGTAGTCGCCGCTTTGCTTTTGCTAAGCTTCCCATTCCAACCACTGAGTGTTAGTTAACTTGATCTTAGAACTAGATCTTCGCGCGGATGTCTGGTTTCCGGTCAGCCGTTCTTTACCGTTTCTGAGCCCCAGGGTCCTCATCCTTAATAGGCAGATTAACAACACCCACCTGCACTCTTTAGCTAGTGTTCATCAGCTGCCTGCCGTGCTAGGCAAGTGTTCTAAGTCCTGGAGATTGCAGGGAGAGGAAGATATTTCTCGCCCTTGTGTTGGTCGAGTTGGTGGGGACAGATTGGCAAACACGAAAGTTTCAGGTTGTGACTATGGGGCAAGACTACTTATCTTTTTAGGGAGTGATGTTTGAGTTAAAATCCAAAGGGTGAAAAATAATAAGCAATGTGAAAAGCAGTTCAGGCATAGGAAAAAGAGCAAGTGCAAAGGCCCTGTGGTAGGCAAGAACTCAGCATATTAGGAACAGAAACTAGCCATTGTGGCTCAAGAGCAGTAAGGGAGGAGGTGAGTGGCACCGGAGGAGGTAAGCAATGGTCACTTAACAGGGTTAGACTGCAGTGTAAAAGAGAGATACAGGGCCAAGACTAAGAGTGTGTAAACCAGTCAGGAAGCAACCACTAAGTGGTGAAGTGTGTACGATGGGTACTCAGATTTTATTAATATTAGCTTCCAGCTTCTGGTCATCTTTTCTAACTTTTCTCCCTTGCTTTTTCACCTCATTTCTTTTTTCCCTTTCACGTTTGGGGTTTCGTTTATTGCTATCCTTTGGTTCAAGCTCTTGATAACCTCTTGTTGATTTGAGAATGAAAGAGTTGTATATGTAGAATGTACATCTATACTGATGCATATATGTAATTATATAAGCAATTAAATGTATATGTAGGTTCAGCAAAATTACTTAACAGGGACTTGGGAAAAGAAGGCATTGATTGATCACTTGGACCTTCTGCATAACTGAAAGTACAGAAACATCTTTACATTTTAAAGCAAATTGGAATACTAAAATATAGGGAATTCCTTTCAAATAAGAGTGAAAGATTTTATTTATTAAACTTTCTGTTTGTGCATATAAAGTGATCTTTCTTGCTTTTATTACTTCAACCTAGAAATGTGTCTTCAAGGTTGTTATTTTGAATACTCTTCATTTACTGACCCAGGATTAAGAACATATACTTGCTACTCTACTTTTCAAACTGGGAACTCCTGGGAAATGAGATGGGAGATTTAGAATAAATGCAAATATATTCAACAAATTGTGTACTGCTTTATTATGTAACAGTCACTGTGGTTGGGAACTGTAGGGAAAGACAAAATGGATATGGCCCCTGACCATGTAAAGGATATAGTTTAGTAAGGGTAACAGTTCCAGAAACAAATCAATGCAAATATGTAATTACATAATTAGACTGTTGAGTGTTTGATTTTTGTTTGTTTTGTTTTGGTTTGTTTTTTACTAAGTGAAAGACGGGAAGGCAAAGACAGACTCCCATATGTGCCCCAACCAGGATCCATCCAGCAAGCCCCCTGTAGGGCATTGCTCTGCCCCATCTCGGACTGTTGCTCCGTTGTTTAGCAACTGAGCTATTTTATTGACTGAGATGAGGCCATGGAGCTATCCTCAGCACCCAAGGCCAACTTTCTTGAATCAGTTGAGCCATAGCTGTGGGAGAGAGGGAGAGAGAAAGAAGAAGGAAGGGGAGGGGTGTAGAAGCACATGGTTGCTTCTCATGTGTGCCCTGATGGGGAATAGAACCTGGGGCTACCACATGCCAGGCTGATGCTCTACCACTGAGTCAACCAGCCAGGGCCAAAAATTAATTTTTTAAAAAGGTTTTTTAATGTATTGAGCCCATCCATGAAGTGCTTCTAGATATGGACAGCAAGTACAGCAGTGGACAAACAAAAGTTGTACTCAAGAGGAGAGAAGGGTAGCAGAACATGCCACTCCAAAATATGCCTCTTTATTATATGATTATTTTGGACTGATTATTTTGAGAAACTGCAGACATAAGAGAAACTAAAAACAGAGAAATTACCCTTTTATAAGAGAGATTACATTAGAGCCTACCTGACTGGTGGTGGCATAGTGGATAGAGCATCAGTCTGGGACATTGAGGACCCAGGTTTGAAACCCCAAAATCTCTGGCTTTGAGGCTTCTGTATATACATCACTAATTAAAACTGGCTTTATTTTTCTTGTGGTAATGTTTTATGTCAATTTAATTCTTCGACCAGTCACAAAACCTAGATTATAAGAGGAAATTTTTCCTCCCCTGCAGGGGAGATGCCTGACTATATTTATATATAGTGAGGGGGGAAACCGTAAACGAAGAATTTGAAGCTGGGGAAGGCAAGGCAGGAATCATTTTCTACCTTCACTGTCTGATGAACTACTCTAAGCTGAAAATCCATCCAACTTGTATGTGAGACCTTTTCCAGTTAACGAATCTTGTTAGGATTCTTTCTGAACAAGAGTAAGTCACCTCTGAACAGCACCCTGAGGGCCTCCCTTAAGAAAATGTATGGACTTTTGGTCAGCCCTTTAGATCAGTGGTCACCAACTCCCGGGCTGTGGACCGGTACCGGTCCATGGGCCATTTGGTACAGGTCTGCAGAGAAAGAATAAATAACTTACATTATTTCCATTTTATTTATATTTAAGTCTGAACATTGTTTTCTTTTTTAAAAATGACCAGATTCCGGCCTGACCTGTGGTGGCGCAGTGGATAAAGCGTCGACCTGGAAATGCTGAGGTCGCCGGTTCGAAACTCTGGGCTTGCCTGGTCAAGGCACATATGGGAGATGATGCTTCCTGCTCCTCCCTCCCTTCTCTCTCTCTCTCTCCTCTCTCTCTCTCTCTCTCTGTCTCTCTCCTTTCTAAAATGAATAAATAAAATAAAAATAAAAAAATAAAAATTATAGATTCTGCCCTTAAGGATCTTATAAAAAAAAAATGACCAGATTCCCTCTGTTACATCCGTCTAAGACTCACTCTTGACGCTTGTCTCGGTCACATGATACATTTATCCATCCCACCCTAAAGGCCGGTCCTTGAAAATATTTTCTGACATTAAACCGGTCCGTGGCCCAAAAAAGGTTGGGGACCACTGCTTTAGATCACTCTGAGACTCTTTTCACTTACAGTTTCCCCATATTTTCCAAAAGGAGGTCTGGCCTCCAGCTAAGTGAGGTGTTTCAGGGTTATGTAATGCCTCTTTGTGTCTGTAAAGGATAGAGAGCTGTAACTATATAGAGGTGTTGATCCACTTAAAAGCATAGTGTTAGAAATGTGAAATTGATAAATGTTACAAAATTTCATTTTATTCATCTGATTATTTCCAATAGCCATTCCACAGATTTTGAAGTACACCGAAATTGGCTTGCTATCACTCATAGTTTGCCAATATCACAGTGGTATTATGAGGTAAGTTTTAATTTTTACTTTTTGGGGGGTTTCTTTCACGGTAATATATGAAATCATAAAGTATCATTGATGTTAAAAGTTTTCCAAAGTGTGTTTCTTCCTCGGTTCTGCCTTCTAATACTATTAGGGAATCCCGTTACTTCAAAATGAGTTTCCCAAACTACAAATTGGTAATTATAGTATTTGCTACACCCTTTTTGAAAGCACATTGGATTGTGAAAAAGGAAAACTTCGGTGTTAGACCTGGCTGTGCCACAGCCTAGAACAGCGGTTCTCAAAGTGTGCACCAGGGCGCACTGTGCGCCCTAGAAAATTTCCAGGTGCACACTATGATGTTCCAGAGAAATATGTGCCTGTTGGGGACCAAAAAAACAACAGGGTTTTTGGAGTTTAGATTTTTGGGGGACAGAGGTGTGGAGAATTGGCTGTAAGCTGACAGTCTGCCGAACCCCCCACCTCACTTGCCTGATTAGGTTGCAAAAGGCTGTTAAACTGTGGTGCTGGATTGTTTACACTACCCACCATGTTCCCCGGAAAACCTGGAGGCAAGTTTCTTCTATTCTTTGTTTGGTGTAAAGTTAAGATGATATGTGTGGTGGGGATTTTCTGCACTGAACACAATTAAGAGTAAAAAGAGAGGAACTCTTCAGTGTATTGAGGAGGAAATGAGAGTTTGCCCTTCAAATATATGCCCAAACATTGAAGAAATTGCTAGGACATATCAGGCTCATGTTTCTCCTAAACACAAGAATGAAAAAACTTGACACATTTGCGTGGGACCTGCTGAATTTACTAAATCTTACTAAGAATGTATTTATATATATATAAAAAGATAACTTTTTTGTCATTTTTTAATTTTTTAACTCCTCTTTTTTACGCATTCTAAAAAGCATAACTCAAAAAATGTAACATAATAATGTTTTTTTGTTTTTTTGTTTGTTTTTTTGTATTTTTCCGAAGCTAGAAACGGGGAGACACAGTCAGACTCCCGCATGCGCCCGACCGGCATCCACCCGGCACACCCACCAGGGGGCGATGCTCTACCCCTCCGGGGCGTCACTCTGCCGTGACCAGAGCTACTCTAGCGCCTGGGGCAGAGGCCAAGGAGCCATCCCCAGCGCCCGGGCCATCTTTGCTCCAATGGAGCCTCGCTGGGGGAGGGGAAGAGAGAGACAGAGAGGAAGGAGAGGGGGAGGGGTGGAGAAGCAGATGGGAGCTTCTCCTGTGTGCCCCGGCCAGGAATAGGACCCGGGAATAATGTTTTTTAATGTCAATATAAATTCAATTTTGTCGTATTTATTTCATTTAATTACCATAAAAGCATGCTTGGACTTTATATTTTTTTCTTTAACATTTGACTTAATTATTATAACATATTTCTCAGAAATTTGTATATAGTGCGCCTACAATTATTTGTAGAATTTTAAATGCGCCCTGACTTCAAAAAGTTTGAGAACCACTGGCCTAAAATGTATATACTTCATTTCTCTGAGCCTTAGTTTCTCATCTGGCAAATGAGGATTTGGAATGGAGTATTTCTAAGAGCCGGTCTTTTTCTGCTGTTTTGCAATTTATGAGGAAAGGAATAATCAAATATGTGTAGGCCCTGGCCAGGTAGCTCAGTTGGTTAGAGTGTCCTTCTGACATACCAAGGTTGTAGATTCAGTCCCTGGTCAGGGCACATAACAAGGATCAGCCAATGATGGCATGAATGGAACAACAAAAATCGATGTTTCTCTCTCTCTCTGTCTCCCTATCTCTCACAAAATCAGTTTAAAATATTTTTTAAATGTGATGTGTAGGCATCTGATAACATACAAACCATTCTCTTATATTATTATTTATAAAAAATCTCTGCGTACCTGACCAGGCGGTTGCTCAGTGGATAGAGCATCGGACTGGGATGCAGAGAATCCAGGTTCGAAACCCCGAGGTCGCCAGCTTGAGTGCAGGCTCATCTGGTTTGAGCAAGGAGTCACTCGGTCTGTTATAGCCCCTTGGTCAAGGCACATATGAGAAAGCAATCAATGAACAACTAAGGTGCCACAACAAAGAATTTATGCTTCTCATCTCTCTCCCTTCCTTTCTGTCCCTATCTGTCCCTTACTCTGTCTCTCTCTATCTCTGTCAGTAAAATAAAAAAATTTAAAGAAAAAGAACCCTGCATGTATTTTTATTGCTGGTATGAATTACTAAACTGCACATGATACTTACTTTCCAAACGGGAAAATTGATTCTCTGAGACAGAACTTGAGTCCAAGCTGGTAGGTCACTGGTTATGTCCTAACTCCCTTTTTGTATTTGGATGAATAACACTGTGTCATAATCAAGCTTATTATAACAAGGTTTTAGATCAATTTCCTTTGAACTATAGTTGACGCTAAGGAAACCGGAAGTTCATACTTAGGATATAGATTTTGATGTTCTGCTCAGTATTAACATAGAAATTGTTCTATTTGTGGCATATTTTATTTATTTTTAATTTATTGATTTTAGAGAGAGAGAAAGAAACATTGATTTGTTCCACTTATTTATGCATTCACTGGTTGATTCTTGTATGTGCCTCGACTAGGGTTCAGACCCACAACCTTGGCATATCAGGATGACGCTCTAACCACCTGAGCTACCCGGGCAGGGCTATGTGTGGCATATTTTAAATGCTGTTTCATTTCATGTGCTTTTTTAAAAACCAGAGAATCTTTGCTCCCTCTTTGTTTATTCAGTCACTTAGGATATGTTCCATCTTCACTTTTTACCACAGGCAACTTCAGAGTGGACCTTGGATTACCCCCCATTTTTTGCATGGTTTGAGTATGCCCTGTCACATGTGGCCAAATATTTTGATCGAGAGATGCTGAATATCCATAATCTGAATTATACCAGCTCAAAGACCTTATTTTTCCAGAGATTTTCTGTCATCTTTACGGATGCACTCTTTGTGTATGCTGTGCATGAGTAAGTCTGAGAATGTCATTTTGTGTGGAAGGTGTTGAGGAAATAAGTATAGTGTGAATTTGTACTCATTTGGGAGAAACAAAGTTTATATAATAGCAAATTTTAGAACAGTACGAAACTGTGTTGTTGTATTTTAAACCAGGGGTCCCCAAACTACGGCCCGTGGGCCGCATGCGGCCCCCTGAGGCCATTTATCCGGCCCCCGCCGCACTTCTGGAAGGGGCACCTCTTTCATTGGTGGTCAGTGAGAGGAGCATAGTTCCCATTGAAATATTGGTCAGTTTGTTGATTTAAATTTACTTGTTCTTTATTTTAAATATTGTATTTGTTCCTGTTTTGTTTTTTTACTTTAAAATAAGATATGTGCAGTGTGCATAGGAATTTGTTCATAGTTTTTTTTTTATAGTCCGGCTCTCCAACGGTCTGAGGGACAGTGAACTGGCCCCCTGTGTAAAAAGTTTGGGGACTCCTGTTTTAAACTGTACAGTGAGTCATTACAGTAAGCAACCTACCTTAATCTTGTGGAAGAAAATGGTGAAGAAGGGGGATTACAGGCATAGGTAGAACAAGTGACTGTGAGTGTTGTGAAAGGTACTCCCAAGAAGAGTTCCAGCACCATTTCTCCTGCCCAAGTGGCTCCGTATGCTTTTCTTTCCTTCCTTGTAGCAGGCCCCCCGAGGCTTCTGTGACCTACTATATTCTTTGGGATACACACACACACACACACATACATACAGCACACGTACACTCATGCACACTTATGCATTGTGCTAACCACCAGTGGAGTTTTCACCCTACTAAACTCAAATCTTATGGAATGCTTTTAGTTCCCACCTAAATTCTTTCTTTCTTGAAGACTCTTTGCCAATTTTAAGTTATGTTTATATTTTTGTTTTGTATCTTTTAACTATAAATTACTTTTAAGTACTTAAATACACTTATATATACTGTTTTGCCCAGTGACTTCCAAGTAGTAAGTTTTTAGTTAATGTTAGTTTCTATTCTGTCATAATACTTAGGTCTGCTGGTGTGATTGTAACAGAGCAGTAGCTGGTGTCCATTCAGTGACCCTTGTCATAAATAGGTCATTTCTGTGTGTGAGGCCTTCGGAAAAGGTCCTTTGGGAATGTTTTAATCCTTGCTTATTTTCATGGAGCAACTCCTTTTGACACCCTAATTTTCAGTCTGTTCATGAACTTGAAAGAGTTGGAAGGAAAGGTGATTTTTAATGCCCTTCTTTTAATTCAAAATGTTTTCATTTAAGCCCCCAGGGAACATGTACAGACAGAGGGAGCGAGTAGAATTCAAGTCTATCTGCAATGTAGAGAGAGGAGTTAAGTAAGATAAAATTGTTGAAATCTATGTGCCAGTTCCCAGAACCAGGCACTATGTATAGATTAGTAATTTTCCAAATTTTCTCAATTGCTCTATAAGGTTACTACTGTATTTCCTCATGTATAAGACATACCATTTCCCAAAAAGTTTGGCATCTAAAAACTGGGTGTGTTGCCTGACCAGGCGGTGGCACAGTGGATAGAGCATCGGACTGGGATGCGGAGGACCCAGGTTCGAGACCCTGAGGTCACCAGCTTGAGCGTGGGCTCATCTGGTTTGAGCAAAAGCTCACCAGCTTGGACCCAAGGTCACTGGCTTGAGCAAGGGGTTACTCAGTCTGCTGAGGGCCCATGGTCAAGGCACATATGAGAAAGCAATCAATGAACAACTAAGGTGTCACAACGAAAAACTGATGATTGATGCTTCTTGTCTCTCTGTTCTTGTCTGTCTGCCCCTCTCTCTGACTCTCTGTCTCTGTAAAAACAAAAAACTGGGTGTGTCTTATACAGTGGTTGTAGTTTTTTTACTTGCATTACAAGCGCTTTTTTGCGCTTGTTTTATCACTCATTGTTAAAGACAGTGATTCATCCTCAGATACAGATGAGGTCAAGCTAACGGATGGGAATTTTCACAGTGATGAGGAGGTGTATGAATTTTATGATGAATAAAACTTGGGTTTGCCTGACCAGGCAGTGACGCAGTGGATAGAGCATCAGACTGGGAGGCAGAGGACCCAGATTTGAAACCCTGAGGTCTCTAGCTTGAGCTCGGGCTCATCCGGCTTGAGTGCAGGCTCACCAGCTTGAGTGTGGGATCATAGACATGACCCTGTGGTCACTGGCTTGAGTCCAGGTCGCTGACTTGAGCAGGGGGTCATTGGCTCTGCTGCAGCCCCCTGGTCAAGGCACATATGAGAAAGCAATCAATGGACAAAGAAGACTAAGGAGCTGCAACGAAGAGTTGATGCTTCTCCTCTCTCTCCCTTCCTGTCTGTTCCTATCTGTCCCTCTCTCTGTCTCTCTCTCTCTGTCTCTGTCACACACTCACAGACACACAATATAAACTTGAGTTTAAGTTCAATAACTTTATGTAATACATTTTTTTTTCAAATTTTGGACCCCAAAATTAGAGTGTGTCTTATACATTGGAGCATCTCATACATGGGGAAATAACGGTATATATTTATGAGGAAACGGAGGCTCCTTGGCGGGAAAGCAGATATTATTTGTTACTATTTTTTTTTGGTGACATATTGAGAGAGACAGACAGACAGACAGGAAGGGAGAGAGATGAGAAGCATCTCTTGTTCATTGATTGCTTTCTCATATGTGCCTTGACAAGGGGGGCAGCTGCAGCAGAGCCAGGGACCCTGCACTCAAACCTGGTGAGCCCACGCTCAAGCTGGAGACCCCGCGGTTTTGAACCTGGGTCCTCCATGTCCCAGTCCGATGCTCTATCCACTGTGCCACTGCCTGGTCAGGCTCATTTGCTACTCTTTAATTGCATCTTTATTATGTCTATCTTTTTGTTTTATGTTTCTTTGTTTTTAGAAAATGCCAATATTCAAATGAAACATTTAAAATTTTTTAGTAGAATAATACATCTTCATTGTTGAAATTTTAGAAAACAGAAAAGTACATACGCACACAAAGTAAAAATGACCTGTATTCCTCCACTGATAGCTATCACTAGCAACAATTCAGTGCATATTATTTCAGCTTCTTTTCTGTATTTAAATATATTTTTATAAAATATGAATGGGATCAGCTGATATTGTCATTTAATTTAATATTTATATTGCTACTTTTAAATGATAGACATTTTTTTTTGTTTGTTTTTGTTTTTGTTTTTGTTTTTGTTTTTTTCCTGAAGCTGGAAATGGGGAGAGACAGTCAGACAGACTCCCGCATGCGCCCGACCGGGATCCACCCGGCACGCCCACCAGGGGGCGACGCTCTGCCCCTCCGGGGCGTTGCTCTGCCGCGACCAGAGCCACTCTAGCACCTGGGGCAGAGGCCAAGGAGCCATCCCCAGCGCCCGGGCATCTTTGCTCCAATGGAGCCTCGGCTGCGGGAGGGGAAGAGAGAGACAGAGAGGAAGGAGGGGGAGGGGGTGGAGAAGCAAATGGGCGCTTCTCCTATGTGCCCTGGCCGGGAATCGAACCCGGGTCCCCCGCACGCCAGGCCAACGCTCCACCGCTGAGCCAACCGGCCAGGGCCTAAATGATAGACATTTTTATGTAACAATTTTTAAAATTATTTGGAAATCAGGAGCTGCAAGTTCCTTGGCTCCGTTGGTTTTGTCCTCTGCCACGCCCTCTCAAATTCTCTAAGCTCTATTCTTCGTCTGGCTGGTGTGATGATGTATTATTGTAGAGTGCTCATCGTCTTGGTCTGCGGTTCTTACTCTTAAGTACTAAAATAGCGTGTGTCGTCCCAATTTTTAAAATCCTTACATTTGGGGTTTTGGCAGCTTCTTTTCTTTTCTTCTTTTTTATTGTAAAGCCTTTGTTTTAAATCAGTTTAGCTGATAAAGAGACATGGAGCCACCACTGAGGTCTTTGTTTCTACTGTCACCTTTTAAAGCAGTCAAAAATGGCATTGACAGTTTTATTAGGAATGGCTAATAAATGTACCAGAGTGTATCACAGTGTTCTCTGTAGTTGTATTGTGATGTTCTAATGAAGATCTAAGTTGTTTCTGATTCTTTACTGATGTTTCAATATAGGTGCTGTAAATGCATTGATGGGAAAAAAGCAGGTAAAGAACTTACAGAGAAGCCCAAGTTTATTCTGTCAGTATTGCTGCTATGGAACTTTGGGTTGTTAATTGTGGACCGTATCCTTGACATTTTATGTATTATTCACTTATTCTGTTATCTTATTAAATATAAGATTAATTCTTTATATAATGGTGTTTCTGAAACATGAGCTGCTTTTCGAAATGGGTGTGGGGTAGGTTAGTGGGTTCTAAAAACTGTAGTGTCTGCCCTACTTGACTGGAGTTTATTAGAGCACTTTATCCCTAAAAAAAATTTTTGCCCCTCTTTTTCAAGTGAGAAGAGGGGAGATAGAGAGACAGACTCCCACATGTGCCCTGACCAGGATGGCCGATGCTCCACCCATCTGGGGCCATGCTCACAACCGAGCTATTTTTAGGGCCTGTGGTGGAGGCTCTATGGAGCCATCCTCAGCACTCAGGACAATGCGCTGAAACCAGCTGGGCCATGGCTGTGCGAGGGGAAGATAGAGCAAAAGAGAGAGAGAAGGGGGAAAGGGACAGGTGTAGAGCAGATGGTTGCCTCTCCTGTGTGCTCCAACTGGGAATTGAACCCAGGACATTCACACACCAGGATGATGCTCTACCACTGAGCCGACTAGCCAGACCCTGTCCCTGAAAATTTAATGGTGATATACGAGAACCAGTTAAACCAAAAGTAAAGCAATATACTAGGATTTGTTAACTGTCTTAAAGATTAATCTAATATACAGTTTTATAACACATTATTCTGATACTTTTCATAGGAAATGGCATATTATAGTGTTACAAATGGAAACAGACAGGACTTTTCCGCCATCTTGGCTTACCACATATTAATAGGCAACATTCTAAATTCCTACTCATAGAAGCCTAATTTTTACAGTTCTCATCGAAGTAGCCTAGCATGGAAGAAAATACCCAGACTTTAGTTTCAGTTTGACCTGTACTCAAATTCCTAGTTATGTTATGACAGAAGCTTTAGGCCATGTGTAGATTAATGTCTCTGAGCTCAAACTACCTTACAGTTTATTGTGAAACTTAATAAGATTGTATGTGTATTAATAAACAGTGGAATGCTGCATACTAATGGTCTTCATTAGCTGTTAGGTAACTTCCTTTCTCATCCCTAAGTCTAAAAAACAAAACAAAATAAAAACCTTTTGGCACTTTAGCTACTGAGTCTTTAAGGTAGAAAAAAACATGATTTTCTTCTTGAACATAAATCTTAATTTAAAAGTTTGTCCAGGATTTAACTTTAATAGAAAACACATTTACGAGAAGTGTAATGTTTTTGTCTTTAATTTACCTTGTAAGAAGACATTTGCAATTTTTAAACTCAAATCTGTTGGCACAGTTCATTATGAATTTGGTTTCCTTTGTTGTCTTTCCTTGACCTAATTTCAGATATTCATTTCCAGTACAATGGGTTTTTATTTGGATTAATGCTACTCTCCATTGCAAGATTATTTCAGGTAAATACAAAATAGGCTAATTCGATTTTTCCCCCTTGTTTGTTTTTTGCTTATAAAGGCAACAGTATAGTGAATGATGGGTAAACTTTTTTTAATTTTACTATTAATTTGACAGAGGTGGGGGACATCATCTCAGTGTTCCACTTTATTGTTCCATTTAGTTGTACACTCATTGGTTGCTTCTGGTATGTATGGTCAAACCCACGATCTTGGTGCACCAGGTTGATGCTTTATCCACTGAGCAGGGCTGTGTTGGGTAAATTTATTTCACCAACTGTTTTGAGTTACCAAGTGCAATAACAACTTTTTTTTGAGTATTTTTAACAAATTCCATCTTCTCTTTTGACAGTTTTTTTCATTTTACAGATGAGAAACTTGTATTCTAAAAACTTATTAGAGTATGGCAGTCCTGAAGTGAACTTGAGCTTCTGCATTTGGTTGGGATCATTTATCTAGAAATGCAATCCTCAGCAGTTTTTATAATGTAATAACTATTATGGTGTGGTGGGGCTTGCCCATCAGAAGCATGCCCTATAGTGTAACGGAAGGTATAGGATTTACAGTCAGAGGTCTCGGTTGAAATCTTGACTGACTCTGATATTCCAACCCTCACTCAGACAGGGGTTACCCAAGTGCATTGGCTGCTTCAGATTGAGTGCATTATATATGATATCTTATTGAACACACCTCGAAACTAGTCTGTGAGGTTGTTATAATTATTAGTCTCCTTTTTATAGAAGAAATCATAAATTCAGGTTTTTGAATCAGAATCTCTGTAGTTTAAGAATCTCCAGAGAATTTTGATAAACAGGGTTGGAATTCCAACCCAATGCCAGTCCTTTTATCCTTTCAGCCTTAGTTTTCTCATCCACAAAATGAAATTTACCCCTTGTTACATGTTTATTTGTAAAATGCGGTTACCTCACAGGGACTTTGGAAAGATCACGTTTGATAATCTGTTCTAAAGTTATTTGTCAGCTATAAATGTCTGGATAATTTTTCTTAATCATAAAAAGTCACATAGTACATTGGTGTTCAATGAATGATTATTGAATGGTTGTTGAACAAATAAACTAAAGTTTATCTATAGAACCAGCTAGACCTCCTCTGAATCTCAAATAAATTACAAAATTGGTGAAGAGAGATCTGAAAGCATCTGATTCTTTCTCCTTATCATTCCCAACTCACTCTAGACGACACCTGATGAGACAGTGAAAGAAGGAACTCGACCTTTCACGGTCCCTTTGACAGATTCCTTCTCTGAACCCCAGGACACTATCTCACTTGATCCTTCCAAAATTCATGTGAGGTAGGTAGCATTCACACTTCTTTAGTTATAGTCAACTGGGTTTGTTTGTTTGTTTGTTTCTTTGTTTTAATCAAAATACCTTTAATTCTCCTAGGCAGTTTGATAGGATCAAGTACTATTCTTCTTGATGCCTTCAGCCTAATAATACTATATGTCAGTAGTCCCCAACCTTTTCTGGGCCACGGACTGGTTTAATGTCAGAAAATATTTTCACGGACCAGCCTTTAGGGTGGGACGGATAAATGTATCACGTGACCGAGACAAGCATCAAGAGTGAGTCTTAGACGGATGTAGCAGAGGGAATCTGGTCATTTTTTTTTTTTTTGGTCATTTTTTAAAAATAAAACATCAAACATTGTTCAGACTTAAATATAAATAAAACGGAAATAATGTAAGTTATTTATTCCTTCTCTGCAGACCGGTACCAAATGGCCCACGGGCCGGTAGCGGTCCATGGCCCGGGGGTTGGGGACCACTGCTATATGTTACCTGATCTATATGATTTATTTATTTATTTATTTATGTATTTATTTTTAAAGTGAGAGGCAGGAGGCAGAGAGACAGACTCCCGCATGCACCCTGACTGGGATCCACCCAGCAAGCCCCTGACCAGGGGATGCTCTGCCCATTGGGGCAGTGCTCTGTTGCTCGGCAACTGAGCTATGCTAGCTCCTGAGATGAGGCCATGGAGTCATCCTTAACACCTGGGACCAATTATCTTGAACCATTTGAGGCATGGCTGCAGGAGAGAGAGAGAGAGAGATGGGAGAGGAGTGGATGATCACTTCTCCTTTGTGTCCTGACTGTAAATTGAACCCAGGACTTCCACTTGCCAGCGATGCTCTACCACTGAGCCAACCAGCCAGGGCCTATCTGTATGATTTAAATAATTTTTTGGTAGCATAGCATTATACTTATTCATTAATACTCTCTTTCCTAGCTCTTCTCCAGAAATCAACTCTGGCTATTGTAAAACTTTATAAGGGGGTGAGGGTAATTTAATTCTCTGGGCTTTAGTTCCTTAGGGAGAATTTGTAATGTATCATTAGGATGATGTGTTCTGTACCACAGCATCAAACTTAGAACTTAACAGATATTTGTTGAAATAAGGAATTTATGAACCAACTAGACTCAGTATAAAAGCTAGCTGGAATTACTTGCCTGTATTCATTCACTTTGTGTTGCATGTAGAATATTTGCCTTAATTTAAAAATTATTTTTATTTTATAAAATTTAAGTCATATACAAAAGTAGATAAAATAACATAGTGATCTACAGACACAAACACACAAAGGATGCTTTTGAAACACATCTCAGACATCATATTTCATTTGTTGAATATTTTGAATTGTATGTTTTAAAATATGTATTTTTTAATAAATTTACACTTTATTTCCTTCACACTGCCTTATGATATGATATGCAATGCCTAGTTGTCTGAGATGGGGAAATTATAAAAATCATGTACTCTTAATTTTCTGTATTATATTAGTGCACAAGAACAATTAAAAGGATTTAATTTTAACATCTTTATATATATATATGCATTATTTAAAACTGCAGTAAAATATACAACATAAAATTTATTACCTTAATTATTTTTAAGACAGTTCAGTAATGTTAAGTATATTTACATTGTTTTGCAACCGTTTTTGGTGCTTTTTATTGTTTAATTCATTCTATTTATTAAAATAATTTTAGATTTACAGAAAAATTGCAAAGATAATAGAGTTCCCATACCCCTTGCCCATTTCCCCTAATTTTATCATCTTAGATAACTATGGTATGGTTAATAAGACTAAGAAACCAATTTTAGTACATTCAGATTTCACCAGTTTTCCACTAATATCCTTTTTCTGTTCTAGGATCCAAACCAGGATATTATATTACTGCATTTAATTTACCCTGAATTTTAAAGTGACATTTCCCTTTTAAATCTCCTAGAAAAGGCATCTGGAAGGAGCATTTCTCTTTGCTGTTCTCTTACATTTCAAGCACATTTACCTCTACGTAGCACCAGCCTATGGTATATACCTGCTACGATCTTACTGCTTCACTGCAAATAAACCAGGCAAGTTTTAGTGAGTCTAGCAAAACCTCCTATACTTGATTTTTTCTTGACTTGGTGGCTTGCTTGGTGCGAGGGTCTTATGAAATATAATAGATATCTCTCAGTTATTGATCCTTCAACCCCTTTGCCATTCTGACTTTCCTCTGCTCTTGCCACATTATAATGATTGGTGAACTATCAGGGGAACCTTCTAGTTTCAGCACGTGGTATAAGTTATGGTTTTCCATGCCACTGGTTTATGACCGTGTTCTTTTCTGTAGATGGGTCCATCCAGTGGAACAGTTTCAGCTCGGTCCGGCTTATTTCCCTGGGACTGATTGTTTTTCTAGTTTCTGCTCTTTCGTTGGGTCCTTTCCTAGCCTTGGTAAGTCTTTTCTTTTTTATAAAGTAGTATGTTTTTTGTTGTTGTTTAGAAAAAAAATAAATTTAAGAATATAAAATAAGCAAAACTGGTCCTTTCTTACTCCTCATTAGTATGACTCTAAACATAGAGATGATATTCCTTGAGTCATTTTTGTGCATATTTAAATGTGTATGCATTTGTATGTTTAACTGTATGTCACACACACAGTCGATCATCATTATTCTCAGATTTCATATTTGCTAGCTTGCCTATATGCTAAAATTTATTTGTAACCCCAAAAATCAGTACTTGAAGCACTTTTACAGTCATTCACTGACAGCATTCTGAATATTAGAAATGTTAAACAAATATTTTTTTCCCCTTATTCCCTCATCATGAATGCAACTAATTAATTTTGATTCCTGCTAAAACTGGAAGCATTGCATTTCTGTAAAGTCTTTCCTGCTGTCTTTTCTTCAGCAGACTTAGATAAGCTGCAGTATTTCTCGTTTGCACCTCACAAATTCTTCATTTTCGTGCTTATATATATATATATAATAGTGTTGGGCTGGTATTCAAAGTACTTGTGTGTATCTTGTCCTGCTGGAGAAATGAGAAGGTTAGACAAAAGACATTCTGTGAACTGCTCAGGATCACGCTAGTTACTTGAAGGAACAAAGACTGGAGCTCAGATCTCGTAACTTTCTACACACTATGCCATAAAAGACATAGTTTTCTTTTTGAATTTGGAAAGATTGATCACTGTTTAATCTCTTTTCAACAGAACCAACTGCCTCAAGTCTTTTCCCGACTCTTCCCTTTCAAGCGGGGCCTCTGCCATGCATATTGGGCTCCGAACTTCTGGGCTTTGTATAACACTTTGGACAAAGTACTGTCTGTCATCGGTACAGTAACAAGCTCTCTTACTTAGACTGTTCACAATGAGAAATGAAAAAACCTGCTTTGTGTTTTGAATGAGGTTGAACTGTTTGTTTTCCTGTCCTGCATTTTAGCTTTCAGAGTGAAGGGGGTGGTTCTAGGGACTGAGGCTTCAGTGCAGTAAACAAACCGCATGTATTATAAAAGCTCTTTGTGGCAGTGGTGTTGTTCATTTCCTTGCGGGGGGGGGGGGGGGAACCAAACTATTTAGACATTTTAAAGGTAGTATTTGCCTTGAGTAAAACATTATCCAGTAGTTAACCCTACTTCTAAACTTAAATATGGGAAGAAGCAGGACAGAAGAATGTGTAGGTTGTGATTCTACGTTTTAAACCAATAAGGAAAATGATAGCCATGCATTTTAGCATCAGATGAGAAGAAATGGAAAACGAAGCTATGTTTTTAAGTTTGGATTGTGATGAAAAATAATTTATACCTTGAGAATGTTCTGTTGAAAACAGCTCATTTTGGAATAACTCAGTCTTCATCTATGAATACGGCCTAGTTTGATGGGGAGTAGCAGGATCAAGAGAAGGGTACACAGACTTTATTTATTTATTTATTTATTTATTTATTTAATTTTTATTAAATAAGGTAGGAGGCAGAGACAGACTCCCACATGCCCCTACTGACTGGGACCCACCAGGCAAGCCCACTAACGGGTGATGGTCTACCTACCTGGGGCCACTACGCCGTTGCTTGAAACAGCTATTTCAGCGCCTAAGGTGAGGCTGTGGAACCATCCTCAGCACCTGGGGCCAAATTGCTCAAACCATTGAGCCATGGCTGCTGGAGTGGATGAGGGGAGGGAGAGGTGGAGAAGCAGATGGTGACTTCTCCTGTGTGCCCTGACCAGGAATTTAACCTGGGACTTCCATACACTGGGCCAATGTTCTGCCGCTGAGCCAACCAGCCAGGGCCCACAGACTTTTTCTGTAATGAGCCAGATAGTAAATATTTTAGGCTTTGCAGATCACATAGATGTTTTGTTTGTTTGTTTGTTTGTTTGTCTACAACCTATAAAATGTAAAAAACATTCATAGCTTCAGGGCCATGCATGAACAGGTTACATGCTGGATTTGGCCCTCAGGTTAGAGTCTACCAGCTCCTAAACTAGAATCTGATGACTTGGTTGGAGGCCCACCTGCATAATTGCTGGCTGGTGGTACTGGACAAGTCATTTGGTTCCTTTGATCCTGCTTTCCTCACTATTGTGAAACAAAGGCAGCAATAAAGAAATGCTAGTTTGTCAATAGCAAGGGCTTTGGAACCAGACAGGACTGGGATCAATTCTACCACCTATTTGGTGGCTTTGGACAAGTAACTCCATTTCTGAGTGCCTCAGGGGCCTAAAAGAAATGGCAGCAAATCCCTTGGCACAAGGTAGATACTTAATGCAGGGGGCTACTACTATTTTTGATATGTACTTGTAGGATATCATAATTTGGTACTATCCTTCACCCATGTAAATGTAGTCTTAAAAAGTATTTTTAAAAAGTAATTTCATTCTTTTTAAGTAATTTCTTAACATATTTTAAAAAAGTTTGAAACAACCAATGTGGGATGAGATAATAAAGGCCACTTGCCTTGTCTGAGTCAGGCAACTGTTCTGACTAGCTTTGTATGTCTGTCTTCCTTAAAGATGTCTAACATGGGAAGTCTGTGGCAGATTAGGCAACTGTGTTTCAGGGAGACAGTTATTTCTTTGAGAATCAACAGGCTGAAGGAAAAGGGAAGAGGTAAATGACTAGAAAATATTTTGGTACTGTACATCTTTCCCACGTTTTACTTCCAGTGGCATCGGGCAGGCTGTCTTTTTAGGTCCTCAGACTGTCTGTCTGTCCTGTTACCTTGTTTGGGGTGGAGCTTGCAGCATCATACTCAGATTTGGTTCATTTAACCCTTCGAGTAGTGAATTTTTTTCATGCTCACCCCTGGAAGTGAGTTTAAAAAAGTAAGAAATTAATTCCAGTTACAGTTTTATTAACTTAAAATCATGTTTGTTTGATAACCAGTTTATGGAAACAAGAACATACATTTGCCTCTTCTAATGTTGCCTTACACATTTTTTTTTTCTTTTTTTTTTTTTTCTCCTTTCATTTTTCTGAAGCTGGAAACAGGGAGAGACAGACAGACAGACTCCCGCGTGCGCCCGACTGGGATCCACCCGGCACGCCCACCAGGGGCGAAGCTCTGCCCACCAGGGGGCGATGCTCTGCCCATCCTGGGCGTCGCCATGTTGTGACCAGAGCCACTCTAGCGCTTGAGGCAGAGGCCACAGAGCCATCCCCAGCGCCCGGGCCATCTTTGCTCCAATGGAGCCTTGGCTGCGGGAGGGGAAGAGAGAGACAGAGAGGAAAGCGCGGCGGAGGGGTGGAGAAGCAAATGGGCGCTTCTCCTGTGTGCCCTGGCCAGGAATCGAACCCGGGTCCTCCGCACGCTAGGCCGACGCTCTACCACTGAGCCAACCGGCCAGGGCCAACCTTACACATTTTTAAAGTTACGATCATACTCTGGATGGTCAGGAGGCACGAGGATGTACATGAACGTTTATACTACTCAAAGGGTTAATAGGTATTTCTTGAACTTTGATGTGCTGGACATAGGAATAAATTACTCATCATTACTGCCTTTAGAAACCCCAGTACAGTTGAAGAAATGAATATGTAAAAGATACAGTGCAGGCCCTGGCCGGTTGGCTCAGTGGTAGAGCGTCGGCTTGGCGTGCAGAAGTCCCGGGTTCGATTCCCGGCCAGGGCACACAGGAGAAGCGCCCATCTGCTTCTCCACCCCCCCTCCTTCCTCTCTGTGTCTCTCTTCCCCTCCCGCAGCCGAGGCTCCATTGGAGCAAAGATGGCCCGGGCGCTGGGGATGGCTCCTTGGCCTCTGCCCCAGGCGCTAGAATCGCTCTGGTCACAACAGAGCGACGCCCCGGAGGGGCAGAGCGTCGCCCCCTGGTGGGCGTGCCGGGTGGATCCCGGTCGGGCACATGCGGGAGTCTGTCTGACTGTCTCTCCCCGTTTCTAGCTTCAGAAAAATACAAAAAAAAAAAAAGATACAGTGCAGTGTGGTGAACACTAGATAGGGACATATACAAAGTACAACTGGTCCACAAGAAAATCAGCTTTATTTCTTGATTGAGGGGCTTTCTCAGATGAGTAAGTAAATTAGGAGTTAACTTTACAAAGTGAGTAAGCCACTCTAAGCAAAGGGTATATAGCCTATAAAAGGGACAGAAGTGTTGAGAATGGTGTCAGTTCACTGTGGGCAGGACCCATTTAACAAAATGGAGGTGATAAGTCTTGAGAGGCAGGAAGGGGCTAGATCATGGAAGACACTGTATGCCACGCTTAGGACTTTATCCTGGACGCAATGAAGGGTTCAAGGCTGGGGTGTGATATGGTCAGACCTGTATTTCAGAAAGCTTCCTTCATTTCAGAGGTGAGAGGAGGCTGCTGTTCATGTTGCCTGCCAGCAAGGTTCCTGCTAAGCTGCACAGACGTCCTGTTCCAATATAGGCAGCTGCCTTACATGGTATAATCTTAAGACCAGCAGTATTTTAGAAAAAATAGCACTGAATTAAGTTAATGAAATCTAAACTTTGAACTAGTTACAAGATTTCTAGCTTATTTTTTTCTCAAGGAACTTACTGATAAAATATGGTGTGTCAGGCCCTGGCCAATGGCTAAGTGGATAGAGCATCAGCCCAGCATATGGACATCCTGGGTTCAATTCCTGGTTACGGCCCACAGGAGAAGCAACCATCTGCCTCTCGTTTCCCCCCTTCTCTCCCTCTTCCCCTCCTGCAACCTCGAGTGTGGCCCCAGGTGCTGAGGATAGCTCAGTTGATCCAAGTGTCAGCCTCAAGTGCTAAAAATACCTCAGTGGATTCAAGCATAACCTCAGACAGGGTTGCTGGGTGGATCCCAGTCAGGGCACATGCAGGAGTCTGCCTCACTACCTCCCCTCTTCTCACCTAAAAAAAATATATATATATATATTTGGTATAATTACGATTATACCATTATATATGGTGTGTTGTTCAAAACAAAACCAAATAAAATGTCTACTTACTGTCTAGGTTTAAAATTGAAACTTCTTGATCCCAACAAGATTCCTAAGGCCTCAATGACAAGTGGTTTGGTCCAGCAGTTCCAACACACAGTCCTTCCCTCAGTGACTCCCTTGGCCACCCTCATCTGCACTCTGATCGCCATATTGGTAAGAATTCACACGTGGTACTCATTTCTTGAGTTTACTCTGCTTTGCTTTTGTGTGGCTGGTGAAATTTCACCTTTCATGTGTTCTGAGCTGCAGCAAAAATTCCATAGCTGTAACACTGCTATAGATTGAGGCATTTCCTAGCAATTCTTAGAGTAACTTTGAACACCATAAGGAAAGATTACAAGTAAAGCCCCTGTGAGAGAGATTCTCAGACCATGTTTTCATCCTGGGATGAGGAAAAGGAAAAGCCCACAGAGAAGGATTATGGGCCACAACGTGGAGAAAGAGGAAGACGTTTGTAGTAGGGACTTTCCAAGTTTATGTTTTTATCCACGGTTAACTGACCAAAACTCCAAGGTTGTCTGGACTGCATGGATATTTTGTCAAGATGAGGAGAGAGTTAACAATGGCTTTTTGAGCATCAGATAAGAATCAGTATGAGGCCCTGGCCAATTGGTTCAGAGGTAGAATGTTGGCCCAGCATGTCAATGTCCTGGGTTTGATTCCCAGTCAGGGCACACAGGAGACGTGACCATCTGCTTCTCCACCTCTCCTCCTCTTTTCTCTCTCTCTCTCTCTCTCTCTCTCTTTCTCTCTCTTTCTCTTTCTTTCTCTCTTCCTCCCCCTCTCCTCCACTCCTGCAGCCATGGCTTGATTGGAGTGAATTGGCCCTGGGCACTGAGAATGTCTCCATGGCCTCCGCCTCTGGTGCTAAGAAGAACTCAGTTGCTAACCAATGGCCCAGATGGGCAGAGCATCGCCCCCTAGTGAGCTTGTCAGGTGGATCCCGGTCTGGGCACATGCAGGAGTTTTGTCTGTCTGCTTCCCCTCCTCTCACATTAAAAAAAAAAAAAGAATCAAGTATGAGTCAGATGCTTTTGAAGACTTTATTCGTGTTTTTTTTTTTTGGTTTGCTTAGGGTGGGGTTTTTTTTTGTATTTTTTTTGGAGTTAGAAGCAGGGAGGCAGTCAAGACAGACTCCCACATGCGCCCGACCAGGATCCACCTTGCATGTCCAACAGGGGGCAATGCTCTGCCCATCTGGGTCGTTGCTTTGATGCAACCAGAGCCATTCTAGTATCTGAGGCGGAGGCCATGGAGCCATCCTCAGCGCCTGAGCCAACTTTGCTCCAATGGAGCCTTGACTGCGGGAGGGGAAGAGAGAGACAGAGAGGAAGGAGAGAGGGAAAGGTGGAGAAGCAGATGGGCGCTTCTCCTGTGTGCCCTAACTGGGAATCGAACCTGGGACTTCCACATGCCAGGCCAATGCTCTACCACTGAGCTAACCGGGTAGGGCCTTAATATATTTTTAGACCCAAAATATCTTTTGAGTTTTGGTAGTTTGACCTATAGGTTCAATGACAATGAATTAACTGATTACAAAGATGTGATAAGGAGTTATACTGGATATCTTAGAACTTAGTTATCATTTCTTATTGATTTTGGTGAATTATATATATCTGAATGCCTTTTTTTGAGTAGTTGTTTTTATGTTAATTTGGGGGGGACTGTTCTCAAAGTGATGAATTATTCCAAATTAATGGAGAGTAGTCTTGAGATCTGTACCTCAGAGATGATACAGATTGTGAACAGTATTTCTGTAATGCCTGTTTTAATGATACTGAAGTTTTATCTTTGCCTGTTGTTTCTAGCCCTCTATTTTCTGTCTTTGGTTTAAACCCCAAGGGCCCAGAGGCTTTCTCCGATGTCTGGTCCTTTGTGCCTTGAGCTCCTTCATGTTTGGGTGGCACGTCCATGAGAAAGCCGTACTCCTAGCAATCCTTCCAATGAGGTAAGCAGATAGCTCAGTCAGTCAGCATCTCTGGATATATCACAGTGATACTGCTGTTTTCTATATGATCTGTCCCTACTATTGTTTTCTATTTTTCCTATCCCTTCTTGACATGTTCTGTTGGGTAGGCAAAAGCAAAGATGTACAGGAACAGTTTTATACTAGGACAGGACAGGGGTGCTTAACTTGGGATACTCACAACCTATGAAGATTCTAAGTTATGCAAAATCCTGCATATTTTGGTGTAAGGAGTACTGTAATGAGTAAGAACCATGACACCAGGCTGTTAGGTCTGGATATTAAGTGGCAGCATAGTATAAAAAACACAGGGGCTCCAGCAGTAGTCAGCCGTCCAGACAGGACTGTTGCTGTGATGGTGTTACACTGCTGGGAGAGGAATGTGTTGTCCTTCTCCTCCAGTGGCCTCCGCCACTGTTCTGGTAGCATCAGGCACTGGAGCAAGGCAGAACTGTGCTTCCCTGAGAGTGTGCTAAGCACTCACTTTGGCTGCTTAGTTCTAGTGTGGGAGCAGACACAGCGTCCTTTCTCCCTGTTTCCTCTTGGTTTGCTTTTTCCTTCTTTGAGTATTTAGTTTTAATTCCTCTTTATAGTCTATAATATTTCATGTTTTGATTTTAAATATTCTAAATATATATATACACGTATACTTTTTCCTCAAAAAAAAAAAAACATTAATAGCTTGTTTGTTCATTATAATGGCTTTTTGTTTTTTTGTGACAGAGACAGATAGGAACAGACAGGAAGGGAGAGAGATGAGAACCATCAATTTTTGTTGCGACCTCTTAGTTGTTATTGATTGCTTTCTCATATGTGCCTTGACAAGGGGCGCTACAGCAGAGCAAATAACCCCTTGCTCAAGCCAGCAACCTTTGGGCTCAAGCTGGCGACCATGGGGTCATGTCTATGATCCAACACTCAAGCCAGCAACCCTGCGCTCAAGCTGGTGAGCCTATACTCAAGCCAGTGACCTCAGGTTTTCAAACCTGTGTCCTCTGCATCCCAGTCTAACACTCTACCCACTGTACTCCCACCTGGTCAGGCTGTAATGGCATTTTTAAAATGCATATTGGCCTCTAAACTTTTTTTTCCCAAAGTGAGAAGTGGGGGGCGGCAGACAGACTCCCGCATGTGCCCGACCAGGATCCACCTGGCATGCCCACCAGGGGGCGATGCTCTGCCCATCTGGGGCGTTGCTCCACTGTAACCAGAGCCATTCTAGTGTCTGAGGCAGAGGCCATGGAGCTATTCTTAGTGCCTGGGCCAACTTTGCTCCCATGGAGCCTTGGCTGTGGGAGGGGAAGAGACAGAGAGGAAGGAGAGGGGGAGGGGTGGAGAAGCAGATGGGCACTTCTCCTGTGTGCCCTGGCCGGTAATCAAACCCAGGACTTACACATGCCGGGCCGACGCTCTGTACTGCTGAGCCAACCGGCCAGGGCCGGCTTCTGTAAATTTCTTTATAAAATACATCAGACTGTCGGCCCTGGCCGGTTGGCTCAGCGGTAGAGCATCGGCCTGGCGTGTGGGGGACCCAGGTTCGATTCCCAGCCAGGGCACATAGGAGAGGCGCCCATTTGCTTCTCCACCCCCCCCTCCTTCCTCTCTGTCTCTCTCTTCCCCTCCCACAGCCAAGGCTCCATTGGAGCAAAGATGGCCCGGGCGCTGGGGATGGCTCCTTAGCCTCTGCCCCAGGCGCTAGAGTGGCTCTGGTCGCGGCAGAGCGACGCCCCGGAGGGGCAGAGCATCGCCCCCTGGTGGGCAGAGCGTCACCCCTGGTGGGCGTGCTGGGTGGATCCCGGTCGGGCGCATGTGGGAGTCTGTCTGACTCTCTCCCCGTTTCCAGCTTCAGAAAAAAAAACAAACAAACAAACAAAAAAAAAAACATCAGACTGTCATTCAGAGCCTTTATAGTTTTGATATATATTTAATAAGGAATTTCTTTGTTGCTCAAAAAAATCTTTATATTTCTATAAAGGAAAAGCCTTCCTTACTGATTTCTGAGGAGGTATTAAGTTTTTTAATGAAGAAAAACTAGCCTGACCTGTGGTGGCGTAGTGGATAAAGCGTCGACCTGGAAATGCTGAGGTCCCCGGTTTGAAACCCTGGGATTGCCTGGTCAAGGCACATATGGGAATTGATGCTTCCAGCTCCTCTCTGTTTCTCCTGTTTCTCTCTCACCTCTCTAAAAATGAATAAATAATATTAAAAAAAAAAAAAACTTAAAAAAAAAAATGAAGAAAAACTAGGAATTGGGCTAAATAGTTGCAATTGTGTTTTTTTAAGTTATTCTTTTTTTTTTCTGCCCTTGCAAAAACAAACAAACAAACAAACAAAAAAACACATGGGGCCTGACCAGGCAGTGGCACCGTGGATAGAGCGTCGGACTAGGATGCAGAGGACCCAGGTTCGAGACCCTGAGGTCGCCAGCTTGAACGCGGGTTCATCTGGTTCGAGCAAGGCTCACCAGCTTGAGCCCAAGGTCATTGGCTCAAGCAAGGGGTCACTCGCTCTGCTATAGCCCCCAGGTCAAAGCACATATGAGAAAGCAATCAATGAACAACTAAGGTGCCACAACAAAGAATTGATGCTTCTCATCTCTCTCCCTTCCTGTCTGTCTGTCCTTATCTGTCCCTCCTAACTCTCTGTCTCTCACCAAAAACAAAACAAAAAACGCCTGACCTATGGTGGCGCAGTGGGTAAAGTGTCGACCTGGAAATGCTGAGGTAGCCAGTTCGAAACCCTGGGCTTGCCTGGTCAAGGCACATATGAGAGTTGATGCTTCCAGCTCCTCCCCCCTTCTCCTTCTCTGTCTCTCTCCCTCTGTCTCTCCCTCTCCTCTCTAAAATGAATTTAAAAAAAAACCCCACACATGGGGTCATAACATCTGTGAAAATGAGGTTCACTGTTCCTTGTTAAGTGGTGTTAGCTAAGGTAAGGATTAAGTCCATTAAGCAGTAATACCTAACATAGGTACAGCATTGAGATTTTTCAGAACTGTTATTTTGGGGGTTTTCATTTTCTTTTTTCATTCCTCTTGAGCCTCATAACAACCTTTAAGATAATTAGGATAAATGAGTATCTTCCTGTCTTAATACCTTCAGAAACTAGGGCTCAGAGAGTTTAAGTGACTTATTAAAAGTCACACGGCTAGCAAGTGGAAGAGTAGAACTTACACCTGAACCTTATGCTCTTTCAGTGTACCATGATAAAAGAGTATTTTAAACGCAGGAGTGACCATTTTATATAGACGTATAATTGAAACCCTATAGATAGATGGTAATAGAATTAGCATTTTTCTTGAGATTTTAAAATCCTGGGAGAAATCATTTATGCTGTAAAAGAACATTAAGTAAATTTGTCAGGCCAGTATATGGCTTGTCAGGGTTCATTTAACAACTTGGAGTTGCCAAGTTAAAAAATAGAGCAAAATTTCTAGTATCTTTAGTTAGAATTATCATTGAATACCAGCAGGTGCAGGACATTGTCCAAGAGAAGAGCTATAGGGATGGAAATCAAACCCCAAGTTCTGTTTTCTGGCTACCCACCACTGGGCAGCTCTCAATCCCACAATCTCCCTTTCTTTGGAAAAGGCAATTATCCAAGGAAGGAAGATTGTTTTTTGAATATTCCCCGATCCAGCGTGGCACACTCCTCTATCAGTTGCTGAAGTTTTTTACTAAAAAATGAATACCCTTAATTGAATTGGACTTGTAGCAAAGATTAGTGTGTTATATTATGTTTAAGCCAGGACTCGTGGTGGCACAGTGGATAAAGTGTCGACCTGGGATGCTCAGGTTGCCAGTTTGAAACCCTGGGCTTGCCCGGTCAAGGCACATATGGGAGTTGATGCTTCCTGCTCCTTCCCCCCTTTTTTCTCTCTCTCTAAAAATGAATAAATAAGAAAAATATAAAATCAATAAATAAAAATTATAAAAATATATTTTATTATGCTTAAACCAGTTCTAGAAATGATAATAGATGCAATTTATTCCAGCTATTTGCATGTGTAAGTTTCATTTGTTGTTTTAAGGAATTATTATGAGAATTTTTATTTTTAGCCTTCTGTCCGTGGGGAAAGCAGGAGATGCTTCGATTTTCCTGATTCTGACCACAGCAGGACATTACTCCCTCTTCCCTCTGCTCTTCACTGCCCCAGGTAAGCAGCTTCTTTTTAGAGCAATAGATTTGGTTACAATGTTCTTTTCATCAGGGCCCAGAGATCAATACTATCGATTTAAACAACCTTAAAACCTCTGAGAAGGAGAGAGCGCATCCATTCTCTTAAGTAAAACTTGCAATCTGTCCCTAATTCTCAGTGTCTTTAGATATCACAGAAATGTGCAATTAAGCTCAGAAAGCATTACCTATACTATATAGCTGTGTCAGTGTGCTTATATTGCCGTTAGGCTCATAGACCTTTCTCTTATCAACTCAATTATCATCTGTATTTTTCTTCTTTTTACAGAACTTCCCATTAAAATCTTACTCATGTTGCTATTTACCATCTATAGTATTTCCTCACTGAAGACTCTATTCAGGTAATCCAAAAAAGTACATTTAAAATTATCTTTACTCTTGTGAAGTGTTTGCTCCTAAATGTGCAATAGCCTTTGAAAAATAATTTTTAGTAACAGTAATACAACATTATAAAAAAAATCAGCAAATAGAGGAAGAAATTACCCATAATCCTGTCACTCTAACATGACAGCGTAGGTCATATCTTCAGTTTGGGGGAATATTTAAGGAGGCACTACCTAGCTTAAATTAAAACCTTATATGAAGACTGAAAAATGGAATGTAAAATACACATTATGAGTAAAACCATATAAATACAGATGCATAAAACTAAAAAATGTAAAAATTCTTACATATCTTAGAATTATAGATGGAATAGAATCATGGATGGAATGTTTTTATTTAGTAAACTTTATGTAATGTTATCTGTATAACTTCTTTTTTTAAGTGGGAATAAAAGATAGACAGGAAGGGAGATGAGAAGCATCAGCTGATATTTGCTTAACTTTAGTTGTTCATTGATTGCTTTTCATACCTGCCTTGATTGGAGGGCTTCAGTCAAACCATTGACCCCCTTGCTCAAGCCAGCGACCTCTGGGTTCAGGCCAGTGACCATGGAATCATGTCCATGATCCTGTGTTCAAGCGGGAGAGCCTGTGCTCAAGTTACATGAGTTGCACTCAAGCCAATGACTTTGGAATTTCAAACCTCTGGGGCCTCAGCATCCCAGGTCGATGGTCTGTATAATTGCTAGTAAGGCAATCTGCATAATTTTTTAAAGCTTACTTATGGTTTGTATCTGATTGTGTTCATAAAACTTCCTGTTATTTAGTAATGTTAAAACTCATTTACGGCCCTGGCCGGTTGGCTCAGTGGTAGAGCGTCGGCCTGGCATGCGGAAGTCCCGGGTTCGATTCCCGGCCAGGGCACACAGGAGAAGTGCCCATCTGCTTCTCCACCCCTCCCCCTCTCCTTCCTCTCTGTCTCTCTCTTCCCCTCCCGCAGCCGAGGCTCCATTGGAGCAAAAGATGGCTCGGGCGCTGGGGATGGCTCCTTGGCCTCTGCCCCAGGCACTAGAATGGCTCTGGTCGTGACAGAGCGACGCCCCGGAGGGGCAGAGCATCGCCCCCTGGTGGGCATGCTGGGTGGATCCCGGTTGGGTGCATGCGGGAGTCTGTCTGACTGCCTCCCCGTTTCCAGCTTCAGAAAAATACAAAAAAAACCCCAAAAAACAAAACTCATTTACAACCATATGACCCAGTAATTCCACTCTTAGGTATATACCAAAAAGAATTGAAAACAGGAGCTCAAATAGATACTAGTATGCCAGTGTTCATTGCAATTATATTCACAGTAGCCAAAAGGTGGAAACAACCCAAGTGTGCAACAAATGAATGGGTAAACAAAGTGGTGTATGTTGTATGAATATTCAGCCAGAAAGAGGAATGAAGTTCTGGTATGTGCTACAATATGGATGAACCTTGAAAACTTAGGCTAAGTGAAATAAGTGAGACATAGAAGGACAAATATCTGTACAATTCCACTTACATGAAAGATCAAGAATAGGCAAATAGAGACCAAAAGTAGACTAGTGGTTATAGGAACGGGGTGAGAGAGAATGGGGAGTTGCTGCCTAATGTTTCCAGAGATTGTGTTTGGAGTGATGAAAACGTTCTGAAGTGTTGCTTTGTGTTATTTTTTGTCCTGTTTTTATTTTCTTTAGTGGTGAAAATATTTTGAAAGTGGTTAGTGGTAATGATTGTACACAGCTTTGTCAATATTCTCAATGCTACTGAAGTGTGTACTTTAAAATGGTAAAAATAAAATAACAGATTTGATGTTATTTTACCAAAATAAAAATTATGTATTATTTGCCATATTCTTACTTTAATATCACAGCATTCAGCCCTCTTTCCTCTTGCAAATGCGTAACTAGTTCTATCAGAGCTTCAGCTAAGTGACAGCATAGGTAGATGAAGATTGGGTACATTTGGATTGTTGAGATAACATAATGGTATATCATTGACAGTTTTTTCTAAATGTGAAATTTAATGTACTCTTTTGACTCTGGCTTTGGCTATACTTCACATCAAAACAGTGCAGGTGGGAAGTTTCAGCTGGGAAATGTTTGTAAAACCAGAATGACTCATCTAAGTCAGACCTTCCTCTCCTTTTTTTTTTTCAGGAAAGAAAAACCTCTTTTTAATTGGATGGAAACTTTCTACCTCCTTGGCCTGGGGCCTCTGGAAGTCTTCTGTGAATTTGTATTCCCTTTCACCTCCTGGAAGCTGACGTACTCCTTTATCCCTTTGTTACTGACCTCAGCGTATTGTGCAGTGGGCATCACATATGCTTGGTTCAGACTGTATGTTTCAGTACTGACTGACCTTACTGTCAGCAAGACAAAGAAGCAATGAATAAAGGAACTGCTTGGGTGTATTCCAAGCAATTATTTCATGGGAAATTAATCAGAACTTGGAAAAAGGTTGCTGGTGGCGTGAACCATTCAGTAGATCTGTTTGAGAACCATTCTTCCAGACTTGGCCTTGCCCAGCCTAGCAACCTGATTGTCACCATGGTGAGAAACCACTTGTCCTCTGTAAGCAGTGAAACTTCTGAAACAAATCTTGCCTCCCCCTGTTAAAATTGTCAGACCATTCAGTCTGCTGTGCTTGCTCCAGGAAAGGAGGGAGTCTGATAAACTGATTATTTGTAGCCTGTGACAATCATTGTCAGGCGGTAAAGCACAAGTAGAATCATGTGCTAAGGGAAATATAAATAAAGTACCATTTTGTATTTCTGCACTAAAGTGTTTTGGATCATTACCAGCTCCTACGTCTTCCTATTGGCATGTACTGTCCCTGTTCTGTATACCTTGTTCCAGGAGGTTGTTTTTCAGTGAAATGATACAATAAGTGTACTTACAAAGCTAGGGGAAATATTTAATGAATGGTTTGGCCTGTTAGCAGAGATAATAAACCACATCTCCTCTTACACTGAGTTAAGGATACTTGTACAGTTCATTTATTCTAACAGCAGCACTGCGGTTTTGATAAGGCCGGTTTTGTCATTTCTCAAACTTTCCTCATGTTACTAAAAGAAAGTGGTTTTAGCAGCCTGGTCTTATCCTTGCCCACCCTCAAGCATACTTCATACACATTTTTTATTCAGGACCCCAGTGCCTGAGGATGGCACTATGGCCTAGCCTCAGGTGCTAAAACGAGCTCAGTTTCTGAGCAACGGAGCAGCGGCCCCAGATGGGCAGAGCATCACCTGGTAGGGGGCATGCTGGATGGATCCTGGTCAGGGGTATACGGGAGTTTGTCTCTCTGCCTCCCCACCTCTCACTTAATAAATAAGTAAATAATAAAAAAAAAGAATAGGGGCGCTGGAGTCAAACAGCCTGATTTTAAATCCTACCTCCATGATACTTTAAAAATCTGTGGCCAACTTATTTAGCCATCCTTTGCCTCAATGTCCTTGTCTTTAAAATGATCACAAAATATTTAGAACCGTGCCTGACACATTTTAAGTGTTCAATAAATATCTTTATATTTTTTATGAGTCTTCCTTTCCTCTACCTTCTCTCCCCCTCCCCCAGAGTTGAGTACCCCAACCATGGGCTCCCATGCCAGAGGTCTAGCTCCATTAATGGCTGTAAGACTTGATTGTTATCTGTTTTCCTCAGGAGACCAACACTCATTTTGATAGCCCCAGTTTTTGGTACAGTTGAATAAATGAAACACCACACAGGTCATGATTAAAATCTAAATGTTGGCCTTGGCCAGATGGTTCAATGGTAGAGCATCAGCCCGGTGTGTGGATGTCCCAGGTTCAATTCCCAGTCAGGGCACACAGAAGAAGTGACTATCTGCTCTGCACCCGTCCCCCTCTTCTCTCCTCTCCCTCCCCCTCCTGCAGCCATGGCTTGATTGGAGCAAGGTGGCCTTGGGCACTGAGGATGGTTTCATGTCCTCTGCCTCAAGTTCTAAGAAGAGTTTAGTTTCTGAGTAGCACACCAGATGGTCAGAGCATCATCCCCTAGTGAGCTTGCAGGATGGATCCCAGTAGTGGTGCATGTGGAAGTCTGTCTCTCAGCCTCCCCTCCTCTCACTGAATAAAAAAATCTAAATGTTTATTAGTACCAGCCTTAACACAAAGGGCCCAGTGTAGTTCCTCTCAACTTTGCCAACTGGTATACAAGCCAAAAAAAGAAAATTAGGAAATGAATTTAGATGCATCTCAATAAGGCCAAATTTAATTTAAGTTTTGTAAGTTGTTACTGTGAACATGATGTAATGTTAAAACTAGAAGAGCTTACCTGGTGCAAAGCTTTCCAGAATGTTCTTCAGAGCCCTGGAGGTTGTCAAGAGTTGCCTCAGAGTCCCTGGGTCCTGTGTCATCTTCCTCTAAAGCAAGTATGCTTTGATCTATTTCATGTGTTAGGCTTTATATAAGTTTTTGTCTGACTTAAGAATTCAAAGTTCAACCTGACCAGGCGGTGGCGCAGTGGATGGAGCGTTGGACTGGGATGCGGAGGACCCAGGTTCAGAACCCTAGGTTGCCAGCTTGAGTGCAGGCTCACCAGCTTAAGCACCAGAATAACTCATCTAAATCAGACCTGCCTCAGCCTGACCAGGTGGTGGCGCAGTGGATAGAGCATCGGACTGGGATGCAGAGGACCCAGGCTTGAGACCCCGAGGTCGCCAGCTTGAGCGCGGGCTCATCTAGTTTGAGCAAAGGCCTACCAGCTTGAACCCAAGGTCGCTGGGTCCAACAAGGGGTTACTCGGTCTGCTGAAGGCCAGTGGTCAAGGCACATATGAGAAGGCAATCAATGAACAACTAAGGTGTTGCAACGCAATGAAAAACTGATGATTGATGCTTCTCATCGTTCTCCGTTCCTGTCTGTCTGTCCCTGTCTATCCCTCTCTCTGACTCACTCTCTGTCTCTGTAAAAAATACATAAATAAATTAATTAAATCAAACCTTCCTCTCCTTTTTTCTTCAGGAAAGAAAAACCTCTTAAAAAAAAAAAAAAGATTTTATTTATTCATTTTAGAGTAGGAGGGAGAGAGAGGAGAGGGAGGAGCAAGAAGCATCAACTCCCATATGTGCCTTGATTGGGCAAGCCCAGGGTTTCAAACCGGCAACCTCAGCGTTCCAGGTCAATGCTTTATCCACTGTACCACCACAAGTCAGGCAGAAAAACCTCTTTTTAATTGGATGGAAACTTTCTACCTCCTTGGCCTGGGGCCTCTGGAAGTCTTCTGTGAATTTGTATTCCCTTTCACCTCTTGGAAGCTGACTTACTCTTTTATCCCTTTGTTACTGACCTCAGCATATTATCACTGGCTTGAACCCAAAGGTCGCTGGCTTAAAGGCCAAGATCGCTGGCTTGAGTCCAAGGTCACTGGATTGAGCAAGCGGTCACTCGCTCTGCTGTAACCCCCCCCCCCCCCAGTCAAGGCACATATGAGAAAGCAATCGATGAACAACTAAGGAGCCGCAATGAAGAATTGATTATTCTCATTTCTCTCCCTTCCTGCCTGTCTGTCCCTGCCTATCCCTCTCTGTCTCTGTCTCTATCACACACACACACACACACACACACACACACACACACACACACACACAAAAGAGTTCCAAATTCAAAGAATCCTTAAAGCAGTTCAACCCCTTCTATTACCAAGAGTGAAATGGCTCCAGAGACTGAGGAATAGGTTGTTGGTACCAGCACAAGAAGGACTCAGACTTCAGCCTGCAGCTCAGGACTCTCCCGAACAATATATATACTTTGTAGTCATATATATAAGTTGCAGAGAGGTGGGCAGTTTTCATTAACAAATTGCTAGGTTTCAGCAATTACCAAATAAAGTGTTGTTTCAAAATTTTGAAATATGGAATTAAGCAAAGTCTGCCCTGACCAACTGGCTCAGTGGATAGAGCATCAGCCTGGCATGTGGATGTCCTGGGTTCAATCCCCAGTCAGGGCACACATGAGAAGCGACCATCTGCTTCTCTTCCCCTCCCTCTTCTTCTCTCTCTCTTCCCTTCTCGCAGTCTGTAGTTCAACTTAAGCGTCATCCCCAGACGCTGAGGATAGCTCAGCTGATCCGAGCATGAATCTCAGGCACTAAGGATAGTTCTGTTGATTTGAGCATCGGCCCCAGACAGGGATGGGTTGCTAAATGGATCCAGATCTGGGCGCATGCGGGAGTCTTTCTTTTCTTTCTTTCTTTCTCTTTCTTTCCTTTTCTTTTTCTTTTTCTTTTTTTTTTTTTTTTTTTTGACAGAGACAGAGAGAGAGGGACAGATAGGGACAGACAGGAAGGGAAAGAGATGAGAAGCATCAATTCTTTGTTTCATCTCCTTCATTGCTGTTCAGTGATTGCCTTCTTATACGTGCCTTGACTTGGAGGCTCTAGCCTAGCCAGTGACTCCTTGCTCAAGCCAGGGACCTTAGGCTCAAGCCAGCAACCATGGGGTCATGTCTGTGATCCCATGCTCAAGCTGGCAACCCCGCCTTCAATCTGGTGAACTCATGCTCAAGCTGGGGACCTCAAGGCCTCAAACCTAGGTCCTCAGCGTCCCAGGCTGTTGCTCTATCTACTGTGCAACTGCCTGTTAAGGCTTCAGTTTCTTTTTTTAAATAGTTATAGATTGGACCCAGAAGAATGTAGGGGAGAAGGATGTATAAGCATTATTTAAATATTTAAGTGTTTGACTAATAGGTTATCTAGCATTCAAAATTTACATAATCCTATTGTGGAAGATTTTTGTGTGTGTGGTTTGCATTCGTTTGATATAATTTTCAAAGAAACATTCTGGTTAAAAAAAATTTTTTTTAATTTATTTACTTTTTTAGATTTTATTTATTCATTTTTATTAGAGAGAGAGGGAGAGATAGAGAGAGAACAGGGGGAGGAGCAGGAAGCATCAACTCCCATATGTGCCTTGACCAAGCAAGCCCAGGGTTTTGAACCGGCGACCTCAGCATTCCAGGTTGACGCTTTATCCACTGCGCCACCACAGGTCAGGCATGGTTAAAAAAATTTTGTGTGGTATGTGCAAAATGTACTGTTTCCATAGGACAGATTCCCAGACATGCAATTACTGGATCTAAAAGTGTAAGCATTTGAAACATTTGCTGAGTTCCAGGAAAGTATTCCAGTACACGTTCCTTTGGACTATTTCAGTCCTAACTTGAAATAGCGTAGATCGGGGAGTGCTTTTTGTAGGAATCCATGGGAGTCCGAAAGACCAGAGTAACAGGCTTTATTGAAAGGAAGAAAGGAACCCGGGCACTTCTGGGGGGGGAGGGGGCGCCGGTTACAGACTAGGGGCGAATTATATAGTGTTTGGGAGAGCCTGAGAGGATACTGAGGCAAAAGTCCTGGTATGTCCGGAATGCTCCTCCTTGGGGGGCTTCGAGCATGTGGGTGTTGAATCAAAAGTCCTGGTATTTCCGGAGCCCCTTCTTGGGGCAGCTTGTCAGCTTTTTGGAATTCCTCTGTCTCAGGGGCGATAGTCCAGTAAGGGTGAGGTCTGACAGATAAGCGGAACATCAAGATAAGCAGTTTGGAATACACATATCTATCACTTTTTATAGGCACGAAGGGTCTATCCTTTATTTCATCACTCTTAACTGATATTTAGTCCTTTAATTTTTTTTTTTTGGGGGGGGTATTTTTCTGAAGCTGGAAATGGGGAGAGACAGTCAGACAGACTCCCGCATGCGCCCGACCGGGATCCACCCGGCACGCCCACCAGGGGGCGATGCTCTGCCCCTCCGGGGGGTCGTTCTGTTGCGACCAGAGCCACTCTAGCGCCTGGGGCAGAGGCCAAGGAGCCATCCCCAGCGCCCTGGCCATCTCTGCTCCAATGGAGCCTCGCTGCGGGAGGGGAAGAGAGAGACAGAGAGGAAGGAGAGGGGGAGGGATGGAGAGGCAGATGGGCGCTTCTCCTGTGTGCCCTGGCCGGAAATCGAACCCCGGACTTCTGCACGCCAGGCCGATGCTCTACCACTGAACCAACCGGCCAGGGCTAGTCCTTTCACTTTGATTGATACATATACTTTTGCCTTAACCTCTGGTTTAATATTTGTCTAGATAAAATGTTGATCCTAAAAAAAAGAAAAAGAAAAAAATGTTGATCCTATTAATGAATAGACACAAAAAGAAGACATTTTCGCTCAATATCAGGAAGGCATTTCTAAAGAGAGAACTGTTAAGACGCTCCCCAATATTGTATAAAATATTGGTGAGCAGAGACTGGACAGTTACTTGAGATCACATTATAGGTTCCTTCATTCATTCTTCAAACGTTTAGAAAACACCTCTTACCTCAGCCATGTTCAAGGACCTGAAGACCTAGAGGTGAAAATTTTAGAGTGCTGCTGCCGGATTGAATTTCAAGAGTTTAACTAAATAATCCAGTCCTGGTTTCTCTGAATTCTTTGCTAATGGCTGGACCTTAATTTTAGGCTTTAGGGGTGTGCTGGTGCGAACGAACGACTGGAAACCCAGAATATGAAAACAGCTTTTATGAAAGTCACTTAATTACATTCTTAAAACTATCCATCAAGTTCGCTTGTCGGTGTTGGATGCAAAGATTAATTCTTGCTGAAGGGCAATTCAGGGGCGGGAGAGGGAGAGACACTTCTGGGTGGGGGATGTTAGGTGAAAAACAGCAATGTATTCTAATCGTCTCCCAATTTTGGCACGTTTCGCGTATTCCTCGACCCGGTGGTACCAAGATCCCGATATCCCAGCAGCTGACGTAGCGCTAGCAGGCGAGCTAGCAGGTGGGTCCTTTAGTAGCCCGGAACCTCCGGAACACGTTCGTGCAGAGTGCGTCCGGGGAAACGTTTGAGCACCGCACCGTTCCGCGCAGTGCCCTTCAGCCCGGTGCTTGGAGGAGAGACCTCCATAGTACGTGGGCATTGCTAGCTGTTGTGGCGGTCTTCTTTGTAGTTGGGGATCGGAGGCTAGGCCTCTAGTAAGATCGGCATCACCATGATGAGCGGACGGCCGGGCCGAGTGCCCTTGCAGTTCCTGCCGGATGAGGCCCGGAGCCTGCCCCCGCCCAAGCTGACTGACCCGCGGCTCGCCTACATCGGCTTCCTGGGCTATTGCTCGGGGCTGCTTGATAACGCGATCCGGCAAAGGCCGGTGATGTTGACCGGTGAGGGCTGCGCGGCCGGGGTCCGGTGGGAGGAGAGAGGGTCGCAGGGCTGGGGCTAGCCCCACCACAGACTGCCAAAAGTGCCTTCGTTTGAACCGGCCCTTCGACCTAGCTAGCAGACCCCGCCTCGCCTTCCTGGGGCGCCCGGGCCCCTGAGCGCTTCAGAAATCGGCAGGGCCTTAGTGTCATTTGGCTCTTTAGGAAACTGAGGTACACTGAAACCCGTGACCCCGCAGCGAGTCTGCGAAGGACCGGGCCATGAATGGACTGCCTGCGCCTCTTTCAATTCGCGCTGTGGGGTCTTCACTCCATGCCATGTACTGTTGCTGCTCCATACATTGTAGCATTTGAACCTCAAAACACCTTATGGGGAGATACCCACAATGAGAAAACAGAGCCTTAGAGAGGTTAAAGCAGTTTGCCCAAGATCATATGGCTCTTAAGTAGTAGAGCCTGTTTTTAACCTCAGAGTCTATATATATTTGAAAACAGTGCCCTCAAACTTCATGTACATACTGCTGATAACCTGGGGTCTTGTTAAAGTGTGCATTCTTATTCATTAGGGTCTGGTGAGAGGCCAGATGTTGACAAACTATCAGACACTGCTGATACTGCTAGTATGGAGACCCCACTTTGAGTAGCAGGCTCTAAACCACTGAGCTGTATTTTCTGGTAGCATGTCAGTGGCCTCCTGTCAGAGCTGATAGTAGCTGACAGTAGCTGTGCTAAGGGCTGTGGACCTACAAAGGGAAAAGTGGAGGGAAACTGAAAGATTTTGAACTTAGCTTTGACTTACCAGGCAGACACTGGGAGATAGCCTTCCACGCCTGTGGAGCTAGTGGAAATAAATCAAGGCAAGGGCCTCTGGATAGGGAGTAGAGTAGTTTGATGATTGAGTGAGTGTGCAGGGTAGGGCAATAAGGCTACAAAGGATCATGGCAATTCTCCAGGCAGAGAAAAATCTTTTTACCTTTAGATTGCTGGTGGGCTTGGCAGAGAAGCAATGATCAGACCTGTATTTTAAAAGTTCAACTTTGCCCTGGCTGGTTGGCTCAGCAGTAGAGTGTTGGCCCTGGATGTGGAAGTCTGGGTTCAATTACCAGTCAGGGCACACAGGAGAAGAAACCATCTGCTTCTCCACCCCCCCCCCCCCACCCTCGCCCTTTCTTCTCCTCCCACAGCCCTGGTTTGATTGGGGCAAGTTGGCCCCAGGTGCTGAAAATGGTTCCATGTCCTTGCCTCAAGTACTAAAATAGCTCAGTTGCCTAGCAATGGAACAACAGCCCCAGATGGGCAGAGCATCCCCTGGGTAGGGGGCTTGCCAGGTGGATCCCGGTTGGGGTACATGTGGGAGTCTGTCGCTCTGCATCCCCCATTCACACTTAAGAAAATATTTTTTAAAAATAAACAAGCCGGCCCTGGCCGATTGGCTCAGTGGTAGAGCGTTGGCCTGGCGTGCAGGAGTCCCGGTTCGATTCCCGGCCAGGGCACACAGGAGAAGTGCCCATCTGCTTCACCCCTCCCCCTCTCCTTCCTCTCTGTCTCTCTCTTCCCCTCCCGCAGCCAAGGCTCCATTGGAGCAAAGTTGGCCCGGGCACTGAGGATGGCTCTGTGGCCTCTGCCTCAGGCGCTAGAATGGCTCTGGTTGCAACAGAGCAACGCCCCCTGGTGGGCATGCCTGGTGGATCCTGGTCGGGCGCATGTGGGAGTCTGTCTGACTGCCTCCTAGTTTCCAACTTCAGAAATATACAAAATAAATAAATAAATAAGCCAATAAAAAACAAAAAAATAAACAAGCCACACCAGGCAGTGATGGCAGTGGGTGGAGCATTGGCCTGGGACACTTGAGGACCAGGTTTGAAATCTCGAAGTCACCAGCTTGAGTGTGGGATCCTAGACATGACCCCATGGCTGCTGGCTTGAACAAGGGGTCACTGGCTCAGCTGGAGCTCCCTGGTCAAAGGACATATGAGAAAGCAATGAATGAACAACTAAGATGCCACAACTATGAGTTGATGCTTCTCATCTCTCCCCCTTCCCATCTGTCTTCTGTTCCTTTCTCTCTCTCTCTCTCACTCTCGCTTAAAAAAAAAAAGACATATTTGTAGTGTAACCTGCTGTTTTAGTAACCGCTAAATATGCAAATATAATCAGTATATGAAGACCAACCAAATTGCTTTTAGACCATTTACAGAGGACTTTACCTCAGCTCATCATATTCTGAACAGGTCCTAGAATACAAATTAGTTTAGATATTAAGTTTACTTAAGGAAGTAGAAAAAAATATTGTTTTCTGTTCTCAATCTAGCATTTGGGATTTGGCATTTATCTACCTTTTTCCATGAAGAAATTTATAAAACCTTATTTTAAAAATCTGGGGTTCTATAGTGTTTGTAGACTTAATGTTGCTTTTCATAATCTCCAAGTTGCTTTAAGAAGATATCTTAAGATCAAGGCTGTTTGTTTAGCCTATATAAAAGCCTTTTTTTTAAAACAAATTTGTAAGAAATAATAAATTATATATATGAAATGTAAGAATATAATCTTTAATGCACATTGCCTGACTAATTTTTGCTTTCTTTGGGATTTGTTTGAATTTCAGGTTTGCATCGCCAGCTTCTATATGTTACTTCCTTTGTTTTTGTTGGATATTATCTTTTAAAACGTCAAGATTATATGTATTCTCTGAGGGACCATGATATGTTTGCATACATGAAAGCACATCCAGAGGATTTTCCTGATAAAGGTATTTCAAATTAATTGTAAAAAACCTCTTTCTCATTCTGCATCATTTTCCCTGGTTAATTTTTCCATGCATGTGGCTTCAGGTACTAGTCTGTTGATGCCCACATCATTGTCTGTAGACTAGAATTGTCTGAATGCATATATCCAGTTTCTGGCTAAGTACCTCAGACAGCAAATAGACCCTGAAGTCCCCTCCACATGCCCTGGCCTCTTGTTCTGTGTCCTGCTTCAGGGATGGCACCACTGTCCACCTGGGTACTCCAGCCAGAAACCCAGGAAGCATCTTCAGATCTTTTCTTTTACTTTCGATTAGTCATCAAGTCTTACTGTTCTACTTCCTGTTTTGTTGTGTGTTTGTCTGTTTTTTAAGTGAGAGGAGGGGAGACAGTGAGACAGACTCCCACATGTGCCCCAACTGCGATCCACCGGTCGCCTGAGGCTGACTCGATTGGACCTCCCAATCTATTCTCAGCACCCTGGACTAGTGCTTGAACCAATAGAGCCACTGGCTGTGAGAGGGGAAGAGAGAGAAGGGAGAGAGGGAGGGGAAAAGAAGCAGATGGTCGCTCCTCATGTGTGCCCTGACGGAGATCGAATGCAGGACCGTTCACGTGCTGGGCCAATGCTCTATCCACTGAGCAAACTGGCCAGGGTCCCTGTTTCTTAACTGTTGCTCTCTTCCACTGCTACTTCCTGGTTCAGGCCCTAAAATCTTGCTTGGATTGCTGCACTTGCCTCCAACTCCCTTGTGTTTTGGATCTCACTGAAGTTCACATCCCAGGTCAATTGCCTGGTGGAAACACTTTGTCTATACTTTTTTTGTGTGTGTGTGACAGAGCAAGACACAGAGAGGGACAGATAGGAACAGACAGATAGGAAGGGAGAGAGATGAGAAGCATCAGTTCTTCATTACGGCTCCTTAGTCTCCTTGGTTGCTCATTGATTGCTTTCTTATATGTGCCTTGACCGGGGGGCTACAGCAGAGTAAGTGACCCCTTGCTCAAGCCAGTGATCCCATGCTCAAGCTGATGAGCCCACACTCAAACTGGATGAACCTGCACTCAAGCCTGTGACCTCAGGGTTTCGAACCTGGGTTTTCTGCATCCCAGTCCAACGCTCTATCCACTGTGCCACCGCCTGGTCAGGCTGCCCGTATCTTTTATCCACCTTATTACATATACATAGCTGTGTCCCTCATTAGACTGTAGCTTCATCTTTGTTTCCCCAGCCTCCAGCACACAGCCTACACATCACATAGCAGACACTTAATAAATAATAGCTGACCTGAACAACCAGAACCCTGTCTGATTACCCATAACTCATCTCCTCATGACATGCAGTGTCCTGAACCTGCCCTGTATCACTTTGTACATGTTTTGCCTTCTTTTTCATCCTCCTCTTGCCCCATTGCCACTTGTCCATCTTGCAAATTCCCGCTCAAGCTTCATCATCTCAGTGAAGCTGTTACCTGGTTATAGGCTGCTGTTTCTTCAGCACACTCTACTCATCTCTGGTCAACTGTAATCATGATATAACTGCCTTCTTGTTTTTATTTTACACACACACAATACATATGTGTACATACATGAAAGAAGGAAGAAAAAAAGGGAGGAAATTTTTGAACTTGTAAATATATTTTTCTAAATGTGTAATATTAAGCATTGAAATTTTATTAGACTGAATATATGTTTATATAGTGTGTCTGTAAAGTCATGGTGCACTTTTTTTTTTTAAATTTTTTTAAATTTATTTATTTATTTTAGAGAGGAGAGGGAGAGACAGAGAGAGAGAGAGGAGAGACAGAGAGAGAGAAGGGGGGGGGAGGAGCTGGAAGCATCAACTCCCATATGTGCCTTGACCAGGCAAGCCTAGGGTTTCGAACCGGCGACCTCAGCATTTCCAGGTCGACGCTTTATCCACTGTGCCACCACAGGTCAGGTATGGTGCACTTTTGACCGGTCACAGGAAAGCAACAAAAGACGATAGGCCCTGGCCGGTTGGCTCAGCGGTAGAGCATCAGCCTGGCATGCAGGAGTCCCGGGTTCGATTCCCGGCCAAGGAACACAGGAGAGGCGCCCATTTGCTTCTCCACCCCTCCTCTCTCCTTCCTCTCTGTCTCTCTCTTCCCCTCCTGCAGCAAGGCTCCATTGGAGCAAAGATGGCCCAGGCGCTGGGGATGGCTCTGTGGCCTCTGCCTCAGGCGCTAGAATGGCTATGGACGCAACAGAGCGATGCCCCAGAGGGGCAAAGCATCGCCCCCTGGTGGGCATGCCGGGTGGATCCCGGTCGGGCGCATGCGGGAGTCTGACTGCCTCCCCATTTCCAGCTTTGGAAAAATGAAAAAAAAAAAAAAAAGACAATAGGAATGTGAAATCTGCCCCAAATAAAAGGAAAACTTTCCCAGTTTCATACCTATTCAGTGCAGTTCGATGTGGGCTCACGCAGATTTTTTAGGGCTCCTGAGGTAGCTATCCTGTATAGCCTCTACAGATTGTCACTGACTGATGGCCTACCAGAATGGGGTTTCTCCACCAAACTGCCGGTTTCCTTCAACTGCTTATCCCACCGAGTAATGTTATTCCTATGTGGTGGCGCTTCGTTATAAACACGCCGATATTCACGTTGCACTTTGGTCACGGATTCGAATTTAGTGAGCCACAGAACACACTGAACTTTCCTCTGTACCGTCCACATCTCAACTGGCATGGCCGTGGGCTGCTCCGCTGTATACATGGTATTATGTCATCATCTGCACATGCGCACATGTTGCCACATCATCCTACAGAAACTGGGAGGGTTTTCCTTTTATTTGGTGCAGATTTCACATTTCTATCGTCTTTTGTTGCTTTCCTGTGACCAGTCAAAAGTGCACCATGACTTTATGGACACACTGTATATAATATATACAGTACATATATATTATATATTACATATATATAATACATATATCTGTTTTCAATCATTTGTCCATGTATTCCATGAGTACAATTATCTGAAAATATTGTCAATGTGTGCCATTATATGAAGAAGACCAAATAGCAAGCAACTTTCTTGTCCTCTGGGAAGATGGGGAGTTAGACTTTTGATGACACTATAGACTATTGGCTTGGAATTTGTTGAATATAGGGAAAAAATAGTTTCTTTTTTCTAATATTTTGACTGGAAACCCAAAGTCCCGTCTTACCCATACTTGTAAGTATCCTGTTATACATGTGTTCAATTTATCTTTTTATTTACGGCCCCACATTCTGACCCTTAAGCTCATCCTCATCCTTGTCAGAATAAGTTGTCTTTAAAAAGTAATAATATATGGCCCTGGCCGGTTGGCTCAGTGGTAGAGCGTCGGCCTGGCGTGCACTCCCGGATTCGATTCCTGGCCAGGGCACACAGGAGAAGCACCCATCTGCTTCTCCATCCCTCCCCCTCACCTTCCTCTCTGTCTCTCTCTTCCCCTCCCGCAGCCAAGGCTCCATTGGAGCAAAGATAGCCCGGGTGCTGAGGATGGCTCTGTGGCCTCTGCCTCAGGCACTAGAATGGCCGTGATTGCGGCAGAGTGATGCCCCAGATGGGCAGAGCATCGCCCCCTGGTGGACGTGCCAGGTGGATCCTAGTCAGGCGCATGCGGGATTCTGTCTGACTGCCTTCCTTTTTCCAACTTCAGAAAAATATTAAAAAATAAATAAAAAATAAAAAAGTAATAATATGTATAAGAGTACTTGAATATGTGCCTCTTCTCTTCAAATAAAAGTATTAAAGATATAAAAATACTCTGAAAGAGACCCCCTAATTGTGTTCAGGTTTTGATTGTTTTAAAATAAAATTAGGCCCTGGCCAGTTGGTTCAGTGGATAGAGCATCAGCCTGTCGTGTGGAAATCCCAGGTTCGATTCCCAGTCAGGGCACACAGGAGAAATGACCATTTGCTTCTCCTCCCCTTTTTTTCCTCCCCTCCTTCTCCTTCTCTCCCTTTTCTCCTCCTGCAGCCAGTGGCTCTACTGGTTTGAGTGTCGGCCTCAGATGCTGAGGATTGCTAGATTGATTTGATTTGAGCATCAGCCCCAGATGGGAGTTGTCAGGTGGATCCTGGTCAGGCAGCATGTGGAATCTGTTTCTCGATCTCCCTTCCTTTCACTTAAAAAAATTAATTTTAAAATGAGCTTTAAGCCTGACCCGTGATGGCTCAGTGAATAGGGCATCAACCTGGGACACTGAGGACCCCGGTTCAAAACCCCAAGGTCGCTGGCTTGAGCACGGGATTATCCAGCTTGAGTGCATGTTTACCAGCTTGAGCAGGGGTCCCCAAACTACGGCCCGCAGGCCGCATGCGGCCCCCTGAGGCCATTTATCCAGCCCCCGCCACACTTCCGGAAGGGGCACCTCTTTCATTGGTGGTCAGTGAGAGGAGCATAGTTCCCATTGAAATACTGGTCAGTTTGTTGATTTAAATTTACTTGTTCTTTATTTTAAATATTGTATTTGTTCCCGTTTTGTTTTTTTACTTTAAAATAAGATATGTGCAGTGTGCATAGGGATTTGTCCATAGTTTTTTTTATATAGTCTAGCCCTCCAACGGTCTGAGGGACAGTGAACTGGCCCCTTTGTAAAAAGTTTGGGGACCCCTGAGCTTGAGCATAGGATCATAGATAGGGCCCCATGATCGCTGGCTTGAGCCCAAGGTTGCTGGCTTGAGCAAGGGGTCACTGGCTCAGCTTGAATTCTCTGGTCAAGGCACATATGAGAAGCAATCAAGGAACAACTAAAGTGACACAACTATGAGTTGATGCTTCTCATCTCTCTCCCTCTCTCAAAAGAAAGAAGAAATTTTATTAAACTGAATGATGATGTCTAAGGTCCTATTTAGCGCTAAAATTACTCTATTTAATATTCCCATTGCCTTTAGTCACATATATCATGTTTATGGTGGATCAGAAAGATACAGTGGTTTTATGTTTTGTTTTGTTTTGTTTTTGTATTTTTTCTGAAGTTGGAAACAGGGAGGCAGTCAGACAGACTCCCGCATGCGCCTGATTGGGATCCATCCGGCACGCCCACCAGGGGGCGATGCTCTGCCCATCTGGGGCGTTTCACTGTTGCAACCAGAGCCATTCTAGCACCTGAGGCAGAGGCCACAGAGCCATCCTCAGCGCCCGGGCCAACTTTGCTCCACTGGAGCCTTGGCTGCAGGAGGGGAAGAGAGAGACAGAGAGGAAGGAGAGGGGAAGGGGTGGAGAAGCAGATGGGCGCTTCTCCTGTGTGCCCTGGCCGGGAATCGAACCCGGGACTCCTGCATGCCAGGCCGACGCTGTACCACTGAGCCAACCGGCCAGGGCTGTTTTGTTTTGTTTTGTTTTTTAACCAATGAAGAGCTCAGAGACTTGTAGAAAGCCATAAATAGTGATTGTATCAGGGATGGGGAATACTCAGAACTGCTGGATACTTAGAGCTGGAAAGAATCTCGGGAATATTGATTCCTAAATGTGAGATCCACTGGCAGCACTGTCTTCAGTCCCAGACCTCTGGCTCTTGGTCGCCATGCTTCCACTAGCTCCACCTGTCAGCAGACCATGTCTAGCCTCATGGGCTCATTCTGTCTGAGCAGCAGATTACTGGCCAGTGTGCCAAGAGCCTCATGCACAGGAGACGCAGACATGGAGAGCTTGACCACTTCAGCTCTGGGTCCCTCCTAGGTGACCTGTGCCCCTCCTTGTCCATTCCTTCCTTCACCCCATTAGCTCCCCCCCCCCATGGCAGCACTTTGTCCCTCCAGGCAGCCATCTGGATGTCTCCAAAGAGTCTTTCAGCGTATTCACAGTGAAGCAAGATGTCTCAGTGATCACCAAACCATGATTAAGGGGGGGGGGAGGAAATTTTAGGGGGTTTTGTCAATAAGAATATTAAGTTTTAATTTTATTATTTAGGAAATACAATTTAAAACATAATTTAAATATAAATCTTTTGTGATCTTTCCTTTTATAGATAAGAAAACTTATGCAGAAATTCTCGAAGAATTCCATCCAGTGCGTTAAAGTCTCCAAAATCATTGCTTCGATTTCAATGATAACAGTTATTTCTGAATTTTGTGGAACATGTATGTTAATACCTTATGATTAAAATGGTAATCATGAACACTCTGACTCCTTTTTGTCATAAGAAAAACAGTTCATTACAGAATGGTTAGTTCCCATTTACTCAATTTTAAGAAGACGTCGAACAGATTTTAAAGTGGAGTTTAGTTCTAGTTCAGTGTTGGCGAACCTTAGCCCGTGCGCCAGGTATGGTCCACTGCCAGTGCCGTTCTTTCAGAACACGGCCGTGCTTGTTTGTTTCCATTTGTTTCCGTGCTGCAACAGTAGAGTCCTGTAGTTCTGACAGGCTGTGTGAGCTGCAAAGCCTAAGATATTTAATATGTGGCCCTGTACAGAAAAGGTTTGCCTGCCCTTATTCTACTGCAAAGCAAACCAAGGCAAGCCAGATTATGGAGTGCTTGTAAATCACATAGAATGATTCTGACTTGATCTTCTAGGTAGTAGAAAATCACTAAAGGGTTTTATTTTATTTTATTTTACAAAGACAGAGAGTCAGAGAGAGGGATAGACAGGAACGAAGAGAGATGAGAAGCATAATCATTAGTTTTTTGTTGCGCATTGAAACACCTTAGTTGTTCATTGATTGCTTTCTCATATGTGCCTTGACTGCGGGCCTTCAGCAGACCGAGTAACCCCTTGCTCGAGCCAGTGACCTTGGGTCTAAGCTGTGAGCCTTGCTTAAACCAGATGAGCCCGCGCTCAAGCTGGCGACCTCGGGGTCTCGAACCTGGGTCCTCCACATCCCAGTCTGACGCTCAATCCACTGCGCCACCGCCTGGTCAGGCAGGTTTTAAATTGGAATGACATGGTCAGGTTTGTATTTCTGAGCTCTCTGAACAATATAGCAGATGATTTAGCAGCAGGAGACTCAAGACCAGGTGAACAGAAGACTGATAGTGCAAAGGGAGGTCTTTGCCTTTCAATGGATCATCCTGGAGAAAGGGTGCTCGGTGCTAACACTGTCTACGTCAGAGCCTGGTGCAATTAGCAGTAAAAGATCTCACCTAGCTGGAATGAGGTTAGTCTCTATTGCTTATCAAATTCAAATCCAAATGCTTATCCATAAACTTTGTTTTCAAGCTCAAATTTTATAATCATTAGATTTTGGAGATTAACAAAATTGTTTCCATGTGATTTCAAATTAGGTGGCAGTATGAACATAAACATGGTTACTGGGCAGAATTAGATAAGTTCCATCTCTGTTCTCGAGTCCCACTTGTTAAATATGAAGTCATGTCTGAGAAAGTACTTTAGAAGTTAATAAAGATATGTACAACCACAAGGGATTATTTTTCTGTTGCTACTGCACTCAGTATGTTTATAGTGCTTGGCAGGTACAAGAGTGAACCACTCGTCCCCCAGGACTCTGCTGCCTCTTAGTTCTGCAGTGGGAAAAACAAGGCCTAGAGCAAATACAAGGTGGGGGAGATGAGCCGATAATAATAGCACTTACATACCAGGTGCTTATGAATTTTTAAAAGATATTTTATTGATTTTACAGAGTGTTGAGGGAGTGAGAAGTATCAACTCATAGTTACTTCACCTGTTCATTGCTTGCTGGCTGTATGTACTTTGACCAGGCAAGCCCAGGGTTTCAAACTGGCGACCTCTGTTCCAGGTCAACACCCTGTCCACTGTGTCACCACAGGTCAGAATGCCAGGTGCTTTTGATTCTATCTTGTTTAATTTCTAGAATAACCTTTTTAGGTAGCCAATACTATCCCCATTTTATAGATGATGAAATTTAGGTTTCAACCACTTAAATAATTTACCCAAGATCACATAGTGAGTGACTACCAAGAATCAGTCAGATGCTAAAACCTATGCCTCCCATACCACATTGGTTGGGTATGTCTAGTCCCTCATGAACTACTGACCACTATCCCAAACTGGGAGGAGGAGTGAGAGGAGTTGTGAACAGCAGCGAGTATCCTAAAGGTGACCCAATGACGAGTCTACGAATTGGTGCTCAAAGGGAGGTAGAGAAGCATCACAGAAGACGATGTCGCCTCACTTCCAGCTGTCGGTCTAGCCTTTCTGGTATTGTCAGGGGTAGTGGACTGTTCCATATTCTCATCACAGTCTGCCTTCTATCACGTAAAGGGATCTGTGGAGTGCAGAAATGTTAAAAAACCAAGTCAGTATAAATCCACACCACTAAGGTACTCTCATATTCCTACTGAAATAGGAAAAAGAATGAAAAGGCTCAATGGTGCTGCTGTAGGAGAAGTCTGGCAGTGTCAGCGCTGTAAAAAGAATCAGGTTATAGCTCAATTACTTCTACCTTCACCTCTACATTTTACTAGGAGGGAAACTGCGATGCAGAAACAGGATTACACACAGGTCAGTGGCAGAGCCAGAAGAAGAGCCAGGTTTTTTAACTTCTGCTATACCATGAAAATCTTGTCTGCAAGCAGTTTGGTCGAGGAGTAGATGTTCTATTCACTTAGCCATCCCCAATTCCCACCTCCAGCCCAGGCTGCAGAATTCTAAGGTGCTAAGGAAATTCACTAGTGTAGAGGAAAGGAATTAGATGCCAGTTAGGCCAGGGTTCATTTGCATCTCAGCTCTGCCATTTGCTGAGTAACCTTGGACTCATTTTACTTTTCAGGCCTCCAGTTTTTTTTTGTGTCTGTAAAAGGGGATGATAGCAGCCCTGGCTGATTGGCTCAGTGGTAGAGCATCGGCCTGGTGTGTGGATGTCCCGGGTTTGATTCCTGATCAGGGCACACAGGAAAAGTGACCATCTGCTTCTTCACCTCTCCCCCTCTTGCTTTCTCTCTCTCTCTCTCTCTCTCTCTCTCTCTCTCTCTCTCTCTCTTTCTCCTCCTGCAGCCATGGCTTGATTGGAGCAAGTTGGCCCTGAGCACTGAGGATGGCTCCATGGCCTCAACCTCAGGTGTTAAAAATAGCTTGGTTGCCAAGCAACAGAGTAATGACTCCAGATAGGCAGAGCATCGCCCAGTAGGTGGCTTGCCTGGTGGATCCCTATCAGGGTGCATGAGGGACTCTGTCTCTTTGCCTCCCCACTTCTCACTTAAGAAAAAAAATAGAGAATGATAGCCCTGGCTGGTTGGCTAAGTAGTAGCACATCAGCCTGGCATGTGGATGTCCCAGGTTTGGTTCCTGGTCAGAGCACACAGGAGAAGTGACCATCTGCTTCTCCCCCACTTCTTTTTCTCTCTCTCTCTTTCTCTCCCTTCCCCTCCCTCAGCCATGGCTCGATCGGCTCAAGCTCATTGACCCTGGATGTTCAGGATGGCTGTGTGGAGCCTCTACTTCAGGTGCTAAAAATAGCTCTGTTGGGAGCATGGTCCCAGATGGGCAGAGCATCAGCCCAGACAGGAGTTGTCAGGTGGATCCTGAATGGGGCGCACGCAGGTGTCAATCTTCCCTCCTCTCACTTGAAAAAGAAGAAAAAAGGGGGGGATGATAATTCTATTAGATAGTTGATATGCAAGTGGTTTTCAGCTATGAAACTATTTAAATGCCTGTTATTATCTTTGCTACTACTGTACTGTTATTATTCAGAGAAGAAACAAACTCAGAGAAGTGAGGTGGCTAAACCAAGGCTTCAGAGCTCATTAGTGGTAGAACCAGAACTTGCCCCCGGAGCTATTGACCCAACTCAATTATATTCAAGAACCTCTGACAGGCAACCCAGGTAGCCTTGAGGGGAGGGTGAAATAAGGCTGAAATTTGGCTTTGGGCTTGAGGCAGCGGAAGGAAAAATGGCTAAAGATATAATACCTCAGTGGAGCTCTCCATAGGCTGTGTGTTCAGGTCCCTGTTTAATCCCCTCATTACTGAGTGTCCTTCAAGCAGATTATGAAGCTAATTAATATGGCCAAGATGGGGAGTGATGAAAAGAACACCCAGCTCAAAGTTGGGGCCAGTCTTGCTTTGTGGCTTCAATCTCCTTCCTTGTAAAATGGGCATGAAGTCCTGCTCCACATACCTACATCGGTGGTTTTGTTCACGGACATGGACAAGGTTTACCAATGAAGAAGCCAGTATGTAGGAGCAGGGCTGGCAAGTGGGACAAGATCAAAGCTGGCAGCTAGTGCGGCCAAATTTCTCCCAATCTGAACCCAGGAGTGACCCACGCACAACTGTCCCGGGCCCACTTCCCATCACCTACTCGGTGCCACCCCCTGCTTGTCTCGCTTGCTGCCCACTCACACCTCACAACCCCAGCCCTGCTTGCTGCCCACTCACACCTCACAACCCCAGCCCTCCTGTGTACAGACGTATGGGTTCAGGCTTCGGCCCGTTCATGTCCTCACAGCAGGGCTTCCCGGCAGGCGTGCTCCACACTGGAGCGCCAGGACCAATCAGAATCCTTTAGCTTTCCACTCGGCTAGAGGCAACCTGGGGTGGCCAGAGTACCCCTGCCAGCTGCAGGAATATTGTGAGAAGCCTCACCTATGGACCAGCATGGGGCATAGAAATTTTCATCTTCTGTGACTTGAAAAAATGTTAGGAAGCAATGCCATACACATACATAGAATTCACAGTTTACCTGAATAAATACCCATACTTACTGACAAGTGCATATATGCATAAACACATATGTATGTTCATAAAGTAAGCACTCACAGTCCACTTTTCCCTCTAGCTCCATAACAGTCATGGCTGTTACCAATTCTGGGTCAGAAGGAGAGTCGGGGAGGCCTGGCCTGCGCCTTCCTGGGTTGTGGTCCCAGAACCCTATGAGTGAGGGTGGCTCTGTCTGAGATTTGGGTTCTTCCTTTCGGACTGGGTTGCACCACTGCTCTCCCTGCTCCCCTGGGAAGCCCCTCAGTGGACTCTGACACCCACTAGCATGGCTACCATTACCTGCCTTAGAGTCTGAGGCCTACATGTCCCGTTATCTCCTTGTATATCCGTGTCACCTCCTCGGCTTTCAAGGTGAGGTGGGTGAGGATGTGATGAAGGCCGGACAAGTGCAGATGGAACTGGGCTTCTAGATTCAGCTGCCCCAAGACCTCTTCCTCTTCCTCTTCAGCTTCTGCAGCTTCATTCTCAGCCTTAATGGCTTTACCACCTGCCATCTTGACCTGCCACTCCTCCCGGGGCAGCAGCCCGTGGTCCACATCCACACAGATGGCCTTGAGCATGGTGAAGTAGTTGTAGAGATCGGGAGCTCCAGCCTGGGCCTGGTGCCCATGCGCACTCAGCTGCACGTCCCGCAGCAGGCTGGGGAGCAGCACCTCCTGCTCCATGTTGTGCACCACGGCGGAGTACCTGTCCATGGCGGCCAGCAGGCAGTTCCTGGGGTAGCGCTTGGCTAGCACCTGCATGGTTGCTTCCTCCGGCACAGAGTCTGGCACACTACCCCAGCACTGTTTCCACGCTGTTATTTGTCAGGTCTGGACCCAAAGGCAGTTAGGCTATATAGGTGATCTGTCTGGTCAGGGACAGACCTGCTAGCCGTCTCGCCTGTCATTTCAGCACTCCTGACAGCCTGCGTCAGAGCCCGGCTCCTCCTCCAGCAGCTCACAGGGCCAGTTACTGAGAAACTTTTCCCTTTGGCAACCCCTGCACTTCACCCCAGGGCAATAATGAACTCTTTAAGGTCACCTGAAACTAAACTGTCTCTTGCTGCCTAATTAGAGAAGCCTCCTAATGAGCAGCTCATTCTCCAGCTGTGATATGAACGAGGAGGATCATGAAAAGAAACTGCTTGGTGGAGGGCAAAGAACAGGGAAGTAGGAGCCAGCAGCCCAGTCCTGCAGCTTCCTAGTGGTTTTTTTTTTTTGGTTTTTCCTTATTCAGCACACTTATTCAGTACCTACTTTACATCCATTTCTGCACTAAGCTCATTCATAAGCTATCTCGTTTAACCTTCACCACAACCCTACAATGAATATTTAATCTTCCTGTTTAACAATAAGAAAACTGGGGTGTGGATAGCTAAGGAACCTGCTCATGGTCTGACTGGAGCTGGGATTCCAGCCCAGGACGACCTCTCTCCCGCCTCCAGTCAGCGCTTAGAGACCCATGAGTGAGGTCGAATGAGTTACACAAATTCACTGGGTCCGTATCTTTATCTGTAAATTTGGGATATTGTTGTGAGGATTGAATAAGACAAAGCTAAAAAAAAAAAATGCTTTATAAACCACAAAGCACAGTCCCCAGATGTATTATCTGTGCCAATTCTAGAGTCATGCTGGAGTCCCTCCCAACTAACCTATAGTTGCACAAGTTACAATGCTTCCTCTTTACCATTGGCCTAGTCCTTTAGCCAAAGTCTTGGAAGATAATAATCCTTTCCACAGCCACATTATCATAATTGACAAACTGCATTTGTTACATTTATTTATGATATGACTAGGAAAATGAGGCCCAGAGGGACGCTCAAAGTTGCACAGCAAGTTAGTGTCAGAGTCAAGTGGCAAACAAGACCATCTGAGTTCTGGTTCAGCCACCTGCTCACGATGGAGTCTCTGTCAGGTACTGTTTACCCAGCATGGGAGGAGAGAAGAGGGCACAGGGAGGGAAACTTGTCTCACTTAAGCAACTCTTTCCCACCCCCAGCCCCTGGCAGGAACCCCCTCTGCATCCATCCCCAGGCTTGACAGTCACCCACTCCCCCACTTCCCCACTTCTTTCCATTCCTATGGCCAGAGCGCTGAGAAAGTTCATCTTTACATTGAACTGACAATTCTATCTCCCTTCAGCTCCTCCCCATGAAGTTATAATATTCAGCCTATCCCCACATCACTGGTCTTTCCTATGATCATATTAGTACAATAGAGTAGTGTGAAAAACCATTTCTCAGCCTCTCACTCACTCAGTGCCCACGACGTGAGGCAGAAAAGCAGTAGTATCCCCCTTTTCAGGTGAGGAAACAGAGACTCAGAAAGGAGGAGCTAACTGGCCCGAGGTCTCAGACACTGTGCAGGCCTCAGAGGAAAGCAGCAGTTGTCCACCTCTCCAAGTTTCCTCTGTGGTTGTGAGCTGGCTGTGTACTTAGCTGCAGGCGAGCTGTGGTCAACCTGCACTGGACAGTTGGCCTTGCTTCTTTAGAACATAGAGTGCAGCCAAGTCTTGCTGTGAAGGACAAAACTTCTATTTTAACCCTTCTGCACGGCAGATTATGGAGTGAGAGAGGCCAGCTCTTCCTGCCTCTGGCTGTGCGGCCCTGGGCTAGTCACTGCTTCTCTGGGGGCCTCACTTCCTCCTGTGTTCTACTGATGGTCAGAGCAAACACTGCTGGAGGGCTTACTGTTCTAAGCAAAGTGCTTAGAACAGAACTCAGTCCTCCCAACAATCACATGCAACAGATGTTTTCCATTTTCAGAGGAGGAAATTGAGGCCTAAGAAGGTAAATTGGCCTAACAACACGCTATTTAAGGCAAGGAGGAGTTGGCATCGGTAGTAACTCCTACCCACGGATTGTTATGAGCTTTAGAGATGGTATGTGTGAAATATCTGGTATATTGCAAGACCTCAATAAATATGCACTGCCTCTTGTCACTTGTTTCATACTCTATGCTCCTCAATTCTTCATCCTAGGACTCACTACACACATTTTGGTTCATTTTCTATCTGTCCTGGGCCCAGAACTGCAACTGCTCAGTAGATACTGGCTAAATGATGACCATTAGATTCACTTCTTGATACAATAGGGTGTAGGTTCACCTTGAAAAACAGGGCCCCCCGGCTTGGTGGGAAGCAACGGTGAGGCCTGTGGCAGGTGGAGCAGCCTACGCGGTGCAGCCACACTCCGCCACCAGGAGCTGCGCAGCACCGTGTGACCACCTCACGGCCCGACTCGAGAGTGAGGTCCTTTTCTGGACTGATTCCTCAGGGAAAGAGAGCGTGCCATTCTCCTGTCCTGACAGTCTTCATTCTACAGGGTGCTTTGCCCGTTCTTACTGCAAACAAAAGTGTTAACAAGACACATTAGTCCAATATTACGTCCACCAGTGAGCAAGGTGAAGAATTTGCATGATTGTTTACTGAACTGTACATGGAAAGAGCAAGTTTTCTAAATTAATAGATTAAGTGAAAGAATTTTACTTTAACAGATTACTTAAGCCTGACCTCTGGTGACACAGTGAATAAAGCATCAACCTGGAACGCTGAAGTTGCTGGTTCAAAACCCTGGGCTTGCCTGGTCAAGGCACATATGGGAGTTGATGCTTCCTGCTCCTCCCGCCTTCTCTCTCTCTCCTCTCTAAAATGAATAAACAAAATCTTTTAAAAAACCAAAAGATTACTTAAGTAAACATTTAATTATTTCACTTCTAGCCCTAAAGCATTTTTTTTGTTTGTTTTTTTGCTTTTGACCTTTACGGGGCGTCCCTTGTATTTGAATGCGCAGGATGGCTGAGAAGGGGGTATAACTGAAGACCATGAGGGTGGACATTGTGGTTTGGGTTTGGGGGGGCTGCACCCAGCCAACTTATGAGCAGGTTCCCTGAGTTCCAACGTCCACGCTATAAAGTAAGGGGTTTGGAGATCTCTGAAGGGAGGGCCCTTCCAGCGCTGGTTGGTAACTGCTTCTGATCCATGTGCACGTCCCTAAGAGCATTATTACCCTGCCTTAGTTCTTGTGTTTTTAACCCAACTCCAGCGTCACCAACTGAGAACTGGGAAACATGATGATGTCCCAGTTCTGTGCACAGGCCTGGCAGAGTTGACTCTGGCACGATGGATAGGTCAGGAGTGCTCCACCAGTGGCCGCCTCCTTCCTCTTTTACCCAGTGGCCTGGAGCCACCTGGGGCCTCTGTGGGCCACCCCACCTCATCTATTCCACAAGGGGGCTGCTCAGACTTCAGGGAACTCCACCTGAGCGCTTGGCCGCTGCACCCCACTGTGTCATTCTGCCTCTGTGTTTGCATACTAAAGCCAGTCTGTTCCCAGACTTGCTGCTGGACCGGCCCAGAAGGACTGAGTGTGTAAACCGACGAGTTACTGAACAAGGGAGAGCACGAACAAACTGATAATTGGGGAGTGAGTGAGTTGTGTGAGTGAATGAGTACAGATCGATGAGGAGCCCTGGGAAGGAGCGGGAGCAGGATCCACATGGCCAGGGTCACCCAGTCAGCAGCCTACAGACAGAGACTGGCCCCCAGGTCTACCTGGCAGATGGAAGGTTCCAGAAAAACTGTTGCTAAATCAGCAGCTGCCAGCCACCTCTGATTAGAAGACAGAGAACAGGGATCTAAAGGATAGTCTGGACTCAGACAAGTTGTAGGGGTGGGGAGAGGAGGAGGAAGGCAGGAAAGAAGGGATGGAGGGTCAGTCTTCTCAGACGGGGTGCTATGCAGCAGGACCAAATGGACTCAGGTGTCCCCTGCTCTCCAGACGACCCGTCCCAGGGTTGGGAGGTTATCTGGTCCAACTAGGCACTGCAGGTGGGGGGTCCTGGCAATGGAAGGGAGGGAATTAGCAGAAGCTGGAGCAGACCTCAGTGGTCATCCAGTTTCCTCAGTCTTCTTTCCTGCCCTCAGGTGGGGGAAACTGAGGCTGAGTGAGGCATGTTACCGGAATGGCCTCCAAAGAGCTGCCTGTGGCCTCGTGCTCAGGGTTTCTGCAGGGCCCGAGTTGGGCAAACTGAACTGAGTCCAATTGGCCTGGGATCAAGGCTCTCAAGGGCCAGGCCTGGAACACCATATGAATGTGGTGCAAGGGGCAGGAGGATCAAGTGCTGCCCCAGAGCTGCCCAAACCCATGTAACCCTGGCTGGGCTGGCTGGAAGCCAGGCAGCTACAGAAGGCACTCAGACAGAAGTAGCAGCAAGTTTTCTAGTTTTAAAAGTGAATTTTACAAACAGACATCGTTTGATATTTATGGACCTCAGGCTGTTTTTCCTCCCACTGTCACTCTAGTCCTGACCCAGTCGGGAATACATGGACTCAAGTGGTCAGAAGCTGCTCTACCCCCTCTCCCCAGTCACTGAGCCCCTGCTCTGTGCCCTAACCCCTGCTGGGCGACAAGGAGGCTGGAGAAAACAGGGCAAGGTCCTGCCCTCCAAAACCAGACTCCCTCAGTGACCCAGGAGACCTCATAAATGATGAGCCTACTGTGTGTCTGCACTGTGCTGAGCCTGGGGCTATAACAGGGCATGTAGCAGACAAGGCACCCACTCGGGCAATTGATTTCTAGTGGGAAGAAAGTCACAATAAACATTTGTACAGATGAATATAATAATATCACATTGTGAAATGTACTAGTAAGAAAAGAAAACAAATAATGAGTTAGAGGCTTGCTACTTACTGCAAGTGTGGTCTGCAGACTGGCAGCATCTAATCACCAGGGAGCTCATCAGAAATACAGATGCTCAGACCCTGCTCAGGACTTACAAATCAGAAACTGCATTTCAACAACATCCCCAGGGAATGCCTGTGGCCAGGAGGTCAGAAATTCACTCCAAACCAGCGAATATTATCACAAGAAAGAGAAAACATGAGTGTTCTCAGCTCTGGAAGACCTGTCCTCTGGGAAGAGAAAAGAGCCAGTGATAGCGAACATTAAATACTCTCCTTAAAGGCACACTTAACTCACTGAGCAACCTTAGCAAGCCACTCCATTTCTCTAAGCCTCAGTTTCTCACCTGGAAAATTGAGGCGTTGGACTAGAGGCTCTTTTAAGGTAAAACAAAAAACAAACAAAAAAGTCCCAGTCATCTGAATGAGGAATTTTGGGCATTAAGAAATCAAATGGCCTGACCAGGCGGTGGCACAGTAGATAGAGCGTCAGACTGGGATATGGAGAACCCAGGTTCGAGACCCTGAGGTTGCTAGCTTGAGTGCAGGCTCATCTGGTTTGAGCAAGGCTCATCAGCTTGGACTCAAGATCGCTGGCTCGAGCAAGGGGTTACTCAGTTTACTTAAGGCCCGCAGTCAAGGCACATATGAGAAAGCAATCCATGAACAACTAAGGTGTCACAACAAAAAACTGATGATTGATGCTTCTCATCTCTCTCCGTTCCTGTCTGTCTGTCCTTATCTATCCCTCTCTCTGACTCTCTCTCTGTCTCTATAAAAAAAAAAAAAAAGAAAGAAAGAAATCAAATGGCCAGACACTGGCTGGTTGGCTCAGCGGTAGAGCATCAGCCTAGCATGTGGATGTCCCAGGTTTAATTCCCAGCCAGGGCACACAGGAGAAGCACCCATCTGCTTCTCCACCCTTCTTCCTCTCCTTTCTCTCCATCTCTCTCTTCGCCTCCCACAGCCAAGGCTCCATTGGAGCAAAGTTGGCCCGGGTGCTGAGAATGGCTCCATGGCCTCCACCTCAGGCTCTAGAATGGCTCCAGTTGCAATGGAGCAACGCCCCAGATGGGCAGAGCATCGCCCCCTGGTGGGCATGCTGGGTAGATCCCAGTTGGTCGCATGCAGGAATCTGTCTCTCTGCCTTCCTGCTTCTCACTTCAGAAAAATACAAAAAAAAAAAAAAAAAGAAAGAAAAAAAAAAGAAATCAAATGACTAGTTAAGAAAGACCTATTTGAGGGAGTGGTAGGGCCCCCTCCATGGAGTCTTCAGGTTATTAGGCAGGCTAGACAGTTATCAGGGCAGTAAAGGGGAAGAGGAACAAGAGGGTTTATCTCACCCATTGAATGAGGGAGTCAGCAGTCCTGAGACCAGACAAGACAAGATAACCAGGTGTCCCAAACATTACAAGAAAAAACTACAAAAGGGAACCTTGAAACCCTGTCTGTTAGCCCTGATAACAGGGAGACAAAGACTTGAAACTAAGAGTATGCAACTCCTAAGACCCCAACAGGCGGGGTGCCCAGACTAGCTGGGTTTGCCTGCTTGTGCCTTGTGCCAAATGTGTAGCTTTGTTTAGTAAACTGCTTACTTTGCTTGAATGCTGCACCCAGTATCTCACCTGAATTCTTTCTCCCCAGCGTGGCAAGAACTGAAGAGGCAGAAGCCCCAGGGACTCAGGTCTTCTCTTGTGACAAGCTCACCCCAGGAGGCCCAGGCCTTCTGTTACTTGGGAAGATGGGTATCTTTGGTGTTCTGAGAATTCACTGCAAATTCTGTTGACATAAAGGCTCTTTGTGATGACCGGAGTAGACCCAGGAAGCTGGCAAGTCTTCTTTCTTTTTCTTTTTCTTTTTTTTGACAGAGGTAGAGAGAGACACGGAGAGAGACAGATAGGGACAGACAGGAAGGGAGAGCGATGAGAAGCATCAATTCTTTGTTGTGGCACCTTAGTTGTTCATTGATTGCTTTCTCATATGTGCCTTGGGGGGGGGGCGGTTACAGCAGAGCAAGTGACCCCTTGCTCAAGCCAGCGACCTTGGGCTCAACCCAGTGCCATGGGGTCATATTTATGATCCTACGCTCAAGGCAGCGACCCTGTACTCAAGCTGGTGAGCCTATGTTCAAGCTGGATGAGCCCATGCTCAAGCCGGCAACCTCGGGGTTTCAAACCTGGGTCCTCTGCATTCCAGTCCGACACTCTATCCACTGCATTACTGCCTGGTCAGGCCCAACTTATATCTCCAAGCATGTTTTGTCTACTCCCCTGGAAGGACTTCAATTGCTATATATATAATTACAAGTCTATGATAATTTAAAATTCTGTGATAGGACTAGTCAAACATACAGATAATATGTCTGTCTCTCTTCTACCTGGGAGCCCCTGAAGGCAGTAAACAGGACAAACTCTTCCCTACAACCCCTAGAACCCCAGGAGCTCAGGAAACTTTCCAGAGTTGGTTGATTGAAAGGATGAATAAATGAAAACTATGAGGATTTCTCTACCTTTAATGTGCTCCTGTATGGCCAGTAGTCCGGCCACACAGCCATTGGCGCTGCCAGGCACACGCAGGTTCACATTAGATTTAGACAGATGGTAGAGAAACAGTGGAGCCGAAAACTCATGGGCCATTTCTTTTCTTTTTTTTTTTTATAAATAAATTTTTATTTTAATGGGGTGACATCAATAAATCAGGGTACATACATTCAAAGAAAACATTTCCAGGCCCTGGCCGGTTGGCTCAGCGGTGGAACATCGGCCTGGTGTGTGGGGGACCCAGGTTCGATTCCCGGCCAGGGCACACAGGAGAAGCGCCCATCTGCTTCTCCACCCCTACCCCTCCTTCCTCTCTGTCTCTCTCTTCCCCTCCCACAGCCAAGGCTCCATTGGAGCAAAGATGGCCCGGGCGCTGGGGATGGCTCCTTGGCCTCTGCCCCAGGCGCTAGAGTGGCTCTGGTCGCGGCAGAGCGACGCCGCGGAGGGGCAGAGCATCGCCCCCTGGTGGGCAGAGCGTCGTCCCTGGTGGGCGTGCCGGGTGGATCCCGATCCCGGTCGGGCGCATGCGGGAGTCTGTCTGGCTGCCTCTCCCCGTTTCCAGCTTCAGAAAAATACAAAAAAAAAAAAAGAAAAAAAAGAATTTCAAAAGGGATAATTATTAGAAATCATATAAAATGTTACAGAATGCAGGTTTTTCAAGCAAGGGGAGTGGGCTCGTGATTTCTCTGTCTAGAGGTACAAGTCACTCTCAGGACTCCAGGAGGGGAGGAAGAGTTAGAATCAGTGTAGGAATTTTTAATTAAGATATGTAAACATTGTCTCCTAAAGGCTCTTAAAGAAAGAGAGGAAGTTTTCAGATAAGTTTTACCTTATTTGCTGTCTAGCAAGTGGCCTCAATCTTTCTTGAGAACTAAAATAAATTATAATTAACTACTAACTTTTGCCCCTTTAATCTCTTTCTCTTGGGTTTTTTTTTTTTTCCAGAAAGGGTTAAGGGGCCTGTCTCTCCTTTTAAAAATACTAATGTTAACGGCCCTGGCCGGTTTGCTCAGTGGTAGAGCATCAGCCTGGTGTGCAGAAGTCCTGGGTTTGATTCCCGGCCAGGGCACACAGGAGAAGTGCCCATCTGCTTCTCTACCCCTCCCCCTCTCCTTCCTCTCTGTCTCTCTCTTCCCCTCCCGCAGCTGGGGCTCCACTGGAGCAAAGATGGCCCGGGTGCTGGGGATGGCTCCTCGGCCTCTGCCCCAGGCACTAGAGTGGCTCTGGTTGCAACAGAGTGACGCCCTGGAGGGGCAGAGCATCGCCCCCTGGTGAGCAGAGCATCGCCCCCTGGTGGGCGTGCCGGGTAAATCCTGGTCGGGCGCATGCGGGATCTGACTGTCTCTCCCCATTTCTGGCTTCAGAAAAATACCGAAAAAAAAAAAGAAAAAAAATACTAATGTTAACAATGATAGATATATGAATTTACCAGAAATTCCAACTGCCCTTTGGTTGTTCCGCCTGACTGCCTGACCTCACCCTTACTTACTGGATAATTGCCCCTGAGGCAGAAGAGTTCCAAGAAGCTGGCCAACCACCCTAAGGAGGAGCACTCCAGAAAGCCGAAACCATAAATCCACAGGAGGGGACATACCAGAACTTCTGACTCAGTATCTCCTCAGGCTCTCCCAAACCCTATAAAAATTTGCCCTAGTCTGTACCGGTGCCCTTCTCCCGGAGAAGTGCCCCAGCAGGTCTTTCTCCTCCAATAAAGCCTGCACACCTGGTGTTCGAGTGCCATCTCATTCTTACAAACAATTTTTTCAATTCCTTGGCACCTTATCACAAAATTACCACAAATTTAATGGCTTAAAGCAACACAGATACACTATCTCAGTCCAACACAGATACACTATCACTGAACTCAGAAGTCCAAAATGGGTCTTCCTGGCCTAAAATCAAGGTGTCAGGAGGGCTGTGTTCCTTTCTGGGGGCTGTGGAAGAATCCATTTCCTTGCCTTATCCAGATTCTAAAGGTTGCCGGCATTCCTTGGTTTCAAGATCCTTCTTCCATCTTTTTTTTTTTTTTTTTTTTGGTTCATTGATTGCTTTCTCATATGTGCTTTGACCAGGGGGATCCAGCAGAGCCAGTGACCCCTTGTTCAAGCTGGCAACCTTGGGGTTTCAAATCTGGGTTCTTAGCGTCCTAGACTGATTGATGCTCTATCCACTGTGCCACCACCTGGTCAGGCCCCTTCCTCCATCTTTGAAGTAACACCTCCTCATACTGCCATCGCTCTGGTTCTCCTTCCAGCTATAAGGACTTTTGTCATTACATTAGGCCCAACTGGATAATCCAGGATAATCTTCCCATCTCGAATTCATCTGATTAGCAATCTTCATTCCATATGCAGCCTTAATTCCCCTTCGCCATGTAACCTGTTAGGGTTAAATTAGCCCCTGTAAAACTCATATTCCCCTCACCCAAACATTCTATAAGGTTAGAGTTAATTTGCTTGCTATTCTCTCTCCAAACAGCTGCCTGGCCTTCACTTTGAAATGTAGCAAAAGTTTACCTTCACAAAAATGTCTGAAAAAGCTTGCTTTGGGGAGGAACCTGACCATTAGGGGAGCTTTAAATCACAATAAGTTGTTTGTAGAAGCAGGCTCAGAAAATCAGGCCCCAGCTGTTACTGGGAAACTGACCTCTAGGCTGTCTTTGGATTTATTCAGGATTTACCAAGGACACCGAGTCTGTGCTACATCAAAGAGCTTGTGTCTCTGCAGCAGAATTCCTCTCCTTAAGTCAGTAACCAAGGCCACAAGAACCCTGATATGCTAATCTAAGCTTGCCCAGGTGCAAATTCCCATGCCAGCAAATTCCCTATATCTGATGTCCTCTCTCACAGCTCGGACTGACACCCTTTGATCTCAGTCCACTTGCCCCCAAGTGATTTTAAAATATAATTTCCTTTTGGAACACACCAGTCTCCTGTTTTCAGTTCATCCCAAGTTTTCTGCCTTTCACTAACATAGTCACAGTTACCAGGGATTTGGGCACTGATATCTTTGCGAGACATTATTGTACCCATCACACTCCTCATCTCTTTCATTTTGGTTTTACATGTTGTGGGTCAAATAAGTTTGCAAATATGATGTATATGTTTGCTTGCTTATAGTTTGCATTGGGTGTGGGGGACAGGCTGTAAGCAGGCAGGGTCCTTATAGACTAAGGCTTTGTTTTAAAGCTAAGCTTTTCCCCACACCCTTGACTGATTGCATGATGTGGGGTGGTGCACTCTCATGAGGAATCCCATTATGCCTCAGATAAGTGACTTTGTATCAGAGACTTCCTTGTTTGTATATTGAATTCAAGGTTTTGATTTCTACACTATAATATGGGGCAGAGGAGCTCATGCAGGAAGAGAGCAGAGAAAGGCCATGTGGAGGAGAGGAGAAGCAGCCAAGATGGCGGAGTGCTGAAGGAGAAGCCAGTTTGTGCAGAGTTTGTTCAGAGAGAGGGAGATGGGGAACAGAGGTGAATAAGGCTGGTGAGGTACAAACCTTTGATCCTAGGAAACTTGGATAAGTCAGTGGCTTTGGGAGCCCTGAACGGAAAGGGAAGTGTTTTCCCACTGTGTGTGTTTCTTGCCCGCTGGGTGCAAGCTAGAATTAAAGCTAATGGCCCACCAGTTCTTGGCTCCGTTGTTTCATTACTGTCTGTCCGAATCAAATGCAAACCTGCATGGGCCAGGCGGCTGTGATGGTGGCCGTGGCTATTGGTGTTACACATACCATGACATTTCTTTAAATAAAATTTTGCACAGAAGCCTAAGGAATAAAACAAATTGATTTGGCTGAAGTAGGATGAGGGCGGCTATAGCTGACCATCTCTCATTAGCCTTTGGGTTACCTCCAGAGAACCCAGGATACTCCACAGAACACAGCAGAAAAACCACCAGCCACAGTCAAGTCCAAAGCCGTACTCTGGCATGCAAGGCTTCAACTAGCCTTTCTGGCTTTATTTTCTGCCAGGAGGACAACAAACCTGAGCGCTACCTCTGAGCCAGGCCCGAGCTGAGCAGGAGGGACATCCAGATTCACAGTCCCTGCCTCCAGGAAGCTCAGAATCTGACTAAGGAGAAGAACAGATAACTAAGCAGGCCCCTTCCACCTAGCTGGGTGAATATGTCAGGAGCACAGGGAGCAGAGAGGAGAGGTGCTTGGGGAAGCTTCCTGAAAGAGTAACTTTGTGGAATTAGCAAGGCAGAGAGAGGTGGGCATAGGTTTTAAAAAAATATTTTTTAAATTTACTTTCATTGATTTGAGAGAAAGAGAGGAAGGGATGGAGAGAAAGAGAGAGCATTGATATGTTGTTCCACTTACTTATTCTTTTCATTGGTTGATAGTTGTATGTGCCCTGACCAGGGATCGAACCTTCAACCTTGGTGTATCCAATCAATGCTTTAAGCAACTGAGCTACCAAAAAGTGCTTCAAGGTAGGTGTTGGGCAGATAAAATATATTATGCTCACTTTGTTAAAGATGGCGCTGTCCACATGGAAGCCCATTGCCCAGGTGATATTTTTGTTTACTTATTTATTTATTTATTTATTTATTTATTTATTTATTTATTACAGAGACAGAGAGTGAGTCAGAGAGAGGGATAGACAGGGACAGACAGACAGGAACTGAGAGAGATGAGAAGCATCAATCATTAGTTTTTCATTGCGCCTTGCAACACCTTAGTTGTTCATTGATTGCTTTCTCATACATGCCTTGACTGTGGGCCTTCAGCAGACTGAGTAACCCCTTGCTGGAGCCAGCAACCTTGGGTTCAAGCTGGTGGGCTCTTGCTCAAACCAGATAAGCCCGCGCTCAAGCTGGTGACCTCAGGGTCTCGAACCTGGGTCCTCTGCATCCCAGTCCAATGCTCTATCCACTGCGCCACCGCCTGGTCAGGCTCCCACCCTATTTGATGAAGGGTGGTACACTCTCATGAGGAATCTCATCATGCCTCAGATAAGTGACTTTGTATTAGAGACTTCCCTATTTGTATATTGGATTGAAGGTTTGGATTTTTACACTATAAAGTGGGGCAAACCGGGAGCTTGTGCTCTCTCGATTCCTGAGATTAGCATTAGAGGAGAGAGCAGAGAAAGGAGAGCAGAGAAAGGCCACGTGGAGGAGAGAAGAGGCAGCCAAGATGGCAGAATAAAACAGGATAAGCCAGTTTGTTCAGAGTTTGTGCAAAGAGAAGGATATGGGGAACAGAGGTGAATAAGGCTGGTGAGCTAGAAACCTTTGATTCTAGGAAACTCGGATAAGTCAGTAGCTTTGTGAGCACTGAATGAGTGGGTTTTGGAGCCCAGTGTGTGTTTTTACTTGCCCGCCGGGTGCAAGCTAGGATTAAAGCTAATGGCCCAGCAGTTCTTGGCTCCGTTGTTTCATTACCGTCTGTCCAAATCTAATGCGAACCTGCATGTGAATGGCCACGATGGTGCTCCTGGCTTTATGGTAGGCATAATCTTAAATGCAGGATGGTAAGGGGAAAAATGTTTCTCTCTCTTTCTGTATATTAATTTACTATATACACAGTACATTCACTATATATATGTATACTATGGTATATATTATATAAAGATATATAGCACCTATATTCTTTATAGTATATAAAAAATATAGCTATTGCAATTTTTCTGATTTCATGCATCTATATATTATTTATGAATACATACATATACAGTAAACAAAAACTTACATGGGAATGAAAACATGAATTTAAGGAGCCATCTCTGGGGAGGGAGTAGTGAAAAGGGGAGGAGTACACTTTATATGTGTTAGTTCTTACTTCTCAAGCTCAGTGATGGTTATATGAATATTTATATATTCATTCTCTAATATATTTGAATATATTACGTACTTTTTTTTAAAGGAAGGTGGGATATGTTTTCCAGGCAGAAGTATTCGCTTGAGCAAAAACCAAAACACGAAATAACAAGAATGACTCCTCAACATGCCTGCACTATGCCAAACTCCACAGTAACTTCTCCAATCTTCTATCCAATCTTTGTGCTTCACCTCCCTCACACCCAGTCTCATCCCCCTTGGTAACTATTTTGACACGATCAACCTCTCCTTTGCCGGGTAGGCTCTCGTCCTGCTTGCAAATGTCCATCTCTCCTTAGCTGGTTCAATTCACGAATGCATACATGCCTCGCCTCAAAGACTGCAGACGGGCAGGGGTCCGGCCAACAGGGGGCGCTGCCGGGCAGGCCAGGACCCGGGCTCCGGCCGCACTGTCGCGGCGCTGCTCGGCTGCGCAGCTCGGAGTAACTCGATTCCTGATCCCCCAGCGCGCCGAGGCACGTCGCTTGCGAACACACGCGTTTCCAAGCGATAATTGTCCGCCTCGTTTTAATAGAGAAGGGTTGGCGGGTGGGGAGGAGAGTGGGAGAAAAACCCTCTCTTCCTTCCAAGTCTCCAAATCCCCAACTCCCCAGATAAGTGTCATGAATGTTTTGTAGCTTCTTAAAGGGGCTTGACTCTGTGGGTGAAAGCACGAAACCGATTTCTTTCCTTCCTGCCACGGCCCTTTCCAATGGATTCTGGGACTTACTACATAGTGTACCTGGATGGGAGCTCCCTAGTGAAGGAAATGTTTAAATCAGGTTCTTTTTTGCAACTGATTTCCCAACCCCCTGCATTCGGATTCCTTTGATGGGGGAACAGAATGAAAATAGCTAACTCGTTTACCAATTCCCCTAGCTCCCTGTGTCCCATTCGGAAAAAAAAACAAGATTGCACAGTCAACACTCCAGCCAATGGAGCAAGACCCAGCACCCTAGGGCCTGCGTTAGGGATAAAAACCAGAATTTGCCCTCTGCCCATGCTCTTGCTGGCTGGTTTTCCATAGCGGCAGCACGCCCTTCTGCCGAAGTTATTAAAGTTGCCTTGCCAGGGTATTTTGTCTCCATGAGTCTTGCTTAATTTAATTTCTAACACTAGCTTTTCTGAGAGTCTCCCGTTTATTGTCAGGTAATTTCAACTGGTGAATAAGCTAAGTGCAGGCAAAAAACTCCACCCCATCTCTACCCCTTCCCCCAGTTCCTGCCGTCTTTGGCAGGAACACCTGCTGGCTGGGGAAAGGTTGGAGGGACTGCGCAGTCTCAATCCAATCACTCTTCCGCTCCTCCTGACCCTCCCCGGATTTCCCCTGGCTCTCCAGGGCTAGGTAGAGAAGTTTTAACTACACCAGAGCCCTCTGGGCATGGCACGTTTCAAATGCTGACAGTTTTTATCAGGAGCGCTTTGGTGGGCTCCTTAGAGACCCTGCCACATTGTTCACCTGCAGTACCCCTAAAACAGGGCTAGTTGCCTCCTCTTTCAGGCTGCTTATAGCCCCATAGCTTCTGCAACCCTCCTCTCAGTTCCAGCCTCATTCTGCTGGAGTCTCCTCACACCGAAATGGAAGCCCTCTTCCAGCTAGTCTTTTTCAAGAAGGCCTCCATTCTGTTTCTTTCTGTGGGGTCTACATGTGCCCTACAGCAGGACGGGGACACACACACACACACACACACACACACACACACACACACACACTCACCTCTGTAAGTGCAGCCCCAGCCTAGGGTTCCAGCTCTCACTAGATTCCAGACCATAGAGCTTCCTCCTACTCCAACACACCCCAAATTGTTCTCCTAAAGTCTCTCTCCTCTTGTTTGAGGTGACAAGGGAGCAGCTCCTTCCGCTCCCTGGTGGGGTGTAGGTTGGAAGACAGGCAAAGTGAGTGCACTGACAACTTTCTCCAAAGTGATTGTCCTCCCAAGTTCCCAGGGGATTTTGGCTTTCTCTGTGGCAGGCAGGAGGTACGTTTTATTTTTATTTTTTTATAAGATTTTATTTATTCATTTTAGAGAGGAGAGAGAGAGAGAAGAGGGAGGAGCAGGAAGCATCAACTCCCATATGTGCCTCGACCAGGGAAGCCCAGGGTTTTGAACTGGCGAAGTCAGCATTCCAGGTTGACGCTTTCTCCACTGCGCAACCACAGGTCAGGCAGGAGGTAGGTTTTAGCTCTGCTCTCCCTCGCAGGTGGTTCTGCAAAGGTGATCCTGCCTCTCACTTAGGGTCAGCGACACTGGTATTTGTTTCTCCTTGTGGGGCCTTAGCTAAAATTCTGAGGTCACTAGTAAAGTCTCTAACCTCAACCCAGAAAGGACCTTGCCAGAAGATCTACCCAAAACACAAATTTGACATCATTCCTCTGTGTAAAACATTTTTCAGCCTCTCTGGTAGACATTCTGCATTTCAACTGGGGCTTTATAGACACTTCAGAGCCCCATGCTTTCTGCCACTCTTTTCTTTTCCCTCCCACCAAGAGAATTCTAGCTTTTCTTTTCCACTTAGCTAACTCCTTATGGACTTTGAAGACCGGAGTCAGAATGTCACCTCCTCCAGGAAGCCTATCCTGATACCCCTTCACTGTGCTTCCACAGGCCTTATCACTGAAAGGCAGAAACCGCAGGCTAAACTTAAAACACTAATCTAGTGTGTTTCAAAAGGAAAGTTTATTTTAAAAGTGCCTGGATGCAAGCAGGCTGAGGCCATCAAAGGGTGTCAGCACTGAGCTGCAGGAGGGAGCATTAGATATAGGGGTTACCGCAGGCATTTGCTGGCATGGAGGTGCTTGCACCTGGACATGCCCAGGTTAGCATATCCTGGTTTGTGACCTTGTTTACAGACTGTCTCCCTTTCCCAACCCTCAGGTCCTTCCTTCAGGATGGCCTTGTCTCAAGAACATTACTCAGATCCTTCCCAGGGTGGGGGGAGTTGCTTAAGGGGAGGGGGAGGTTGGCCAAGGGAGATGCTTATTGTAGAAGTAGCACTACTGGGAGGTTGGGTGAGGGGAATTTGAGTTTTAAAGGGGTTCTGGATTTAAAGGAGCCCTGAACCTAAACCTAACAGTCACAAATAGTGTTCTGTTGTAATCACCTCGATCTGTACCTATCTCCTCACTTGATTCTGAGCTCCTTAAGGAAAAAGTATTTTTGTTGAATGTGTTTAAATTTTGTATGTGAAAAAAAAAATCACCCATAATCCCATAATTTTTTTATATCATGAGAAGGAAAAAGACTCTTCCTTCTCCTGCCTGTCCTGCCAATCTGACCTCCAGTGGCAATCATTTTTAGGAGGGTCAACGTAAAAAATCTTCCAAACCTCTGAGAATTTTTCTTTGTTTTTTTGGGTTTTTTTTCCAGAGACAGAGAGAGAGTCAGAGAGAGAGAGAGAGATAGGGACAGACAGACAGGAACGGAGAGAGATGAGAAGCATCAATCATCAGTTTTTCATTGCGACACCTTAGTTCATTGATTGCTTTCTCATATGTGCCTTGACCGTGGGCCTTCAGCCGACCGAATGACCCCTTGCTAGAGCCAGCGACCTTGGGGTGAGCTTTGCTCAAACCAGATGAGCCCACACTCAAGCTGGCAACCTCGGGGTCTCAAACCTGGGTCCTCTGCATCCCAGTCCGATGCTCTATCCACTGCGCCAACGCCTGGTCAGGCAAACCTATGAGAATTTTTAATGAGTTTATTTGAGCCAAACTGTCAACAATTGCCAGGAAACAGTTTGTCAAGCCAGTATCCACAGCCACCATCACAGCTGCCTGGTCTGTGCAGGTTCGCATTAGATTTGGACAAATGGTAATGAAACAACGGAGCCAAGAACTGGTGGGCCATCATCTTTTCTTTTCTTTTCTTTTTTTTTTTTTCTGTATTTTTCTGAAGCTGGAAACGGGGAGAGACAGTCAGACAGACTCCCGCATGCGCCCGACAGGGATCCGCCTGGCATGCCCACCAGGGGGCGATACTCTGCCCATTCGGGGTGTCGCTCTGCCGCGACCAGAGCCACTCTAGCGCCTGGGGCAGAGGCCATGGAGCCATCCCCAGCGCCTGGGCCATCTTTGCTTCAGTGGAGCCTCGGCTGTGGGAGGGGAAGAGAGACAGAGAGGAAGGAGAGGGGGAGGGGTGGAGAAGCAGGTGGGTGCTTCTCCTGTGTGCCCTGGCCGGGAATCGAACCCGGGACTTCCTCATGCCAGGCCGACGCTCTACCACTGAGCCAACCGGCCAGGGCTGGAATTTAGATTTTTAAAACAACATACTTGATCTCTGTGAAGTGAGACCACACACTGAGGACCACAGCTGTGGGGCCTGGATTTGCTGCATTCTTGGGTCCCTAGCATCCAGCCTTGAGCCTGCCCACTGGAGGGACATCATAAAGTCTGGGCTCCTACTCACACTCTGCTGCCACTACGGCTGCCCTGATGAGTCATCAGGCACTGTGGGCTGGCCTCTGGGGTGACAGAGCCTCTAAGGGAAGTTTGATGGACTGTTTGCCTCCCAACTTGGAAGCCCTGAGTCATCATGGTTTACCAGGCAGCTCCCAATTCTGTGATTTGTTAACGTTGCCCTTTATGGGAGGAAAACTCACGGCTCATCCAAATCTAGGCCTACCAGGGAAAATGCTGCCTTATCTATCCAGCCTGGGAAATGATGACTCACACTAAGCAGTGGGTGGGTGGAGTACAGAGAGCCACCAGGAAAAAGAGGAAAGAGACAGAAACAAAGCTGATGGGGGGAGGGGGGTTGATCGGTGAAGGAGAAAGAGTAAAGAGGAAGAGAAAGCAAAGAGATAGCCAAAGAGAGAAAAGAAGCAGAGAGAAAGAAGACCAGAGTTAGACAAGAGACACAAAAGGGAGAAGTGCAGAAGAAAGAAGAAAACAGAAAGAGAAAAGGGAGGGCATAGCGAGAAGAAAAAGAGAAAGAAATGCCTTAGCTGGCATTTTGGATCAGTCCAGAAAACACTGCTTGTGCTTCAGATCCTAGCAAGACAGGTGGTGGAGGTGGTCTGGCTTGGCTCTCAGGTCTTGGCTATAAGCTAGCTCACATGTTCAGCCCTTGCCTCCAGGCTTGGCAGCCCAGCTGGCAGATAATTCTCAGAACATGAGGCCAAAACATACTCAGGGCAGCCACATCCTGTGTGCCCAGTGGCAGACATGGCCTTTCTAGTCAGTTAGCAACAAGGAATAAGATCCTCAGAAAGGATGCATACTTCTTGTACAATTCCTTAGCGATAAAGGATGCTTGTTAAGTACTATTTATAGTAAAAGAGGAAAAAAAGACAAAAAAGAAATAAATCAAATGGGGCTTAATACATTTATGATACATTCACACATATAACGTTATACAGCCATTAAAAATAATGGTACAATTGACAAGAGTGTGGTGGTTACAAAGGGGGGGAGAGGGAGAGGAAGGGGGAGGGGGAGGGGCATAAAGAAAACTAGATAGAAGGTGACGGAGGACAATCTGACTTTGGGTGATGGGTATGCAACATAATTGATTGACAAGATAACCTGGACATGTTTTCTTTTTTTTTTTTTTTTCTTTTTTTTAATTTTATTTTTTTAATGGGGTGACATCAATAAATCAGGATACATATATTCAAAGATAACAAGTCCAGGTTATCTTGTCGTTCAATTATGTTGCATACCCATCACCCAAAGTCAGATTGTCCTCTGTCACCTTCTATCTTGTTTTCTTTGTGCCCCTCCCCCTCCCCCTTTCCCTCTCCCATTTCCCCCTTCCCCCCGTAAGCACCACACTCTTATCAATGACTCTTAGTTTCACTTTTATGTCCCACCTACGTATGGAATAATGCAGTTCCTGGTTTTTTCTGATTTACTTATTTCGCTTCGTATCATGTTATCAAGATCCCACCATTTTGCTGTAAATATTCCGATGTCATCATTTCTTAAGGCTGAGTAGTATTCCATAGTGTATATGTTCCACATCTTCTTTATCCAGTCATCTATTGACAGGCTTTTTGGTTGTTTCCATGTCCTGGCCACTGTGAACAATGCTGCAATAAACATGGGGCTGCATGTGTCTTTATGTATCAATGTTTCTGAGTTTTTGGGGTACATACCCAGTAGAGGGATTGCTGGGTCATAAGGTAGTTCTATTTTCAGTTTTTTGAGGAACCACCATACTTTCTTCCATAATGGTTGTACTACTTTACATTCCCACCAACAGTGTATGAGGGTTCCTTTTTCTCCACAGCCTCTCCAACATTTGCTATTACCTGTCTTGCTAATAATAGCTAATCGAACAGGTGTGAGGTGGTATCTCATTGCCGTTTTGATTTGCATTTCTCTAATAGCTAAAAAAGATGGCATCTTTTCATATATCTGTTGGCCATTTGTATTTCTTCCTGGGAGAAGTGTCTGTTCATATCCTCTTCCCATTTTTTTATTGGATTGTTTGTTTGTTTGTTTGTTGTTGAGTTTTATGAGTTCTTTGTATATTTTGGATATTAGGCCCTTATCTGAGCTGTTGTTTGAAAATATCATTTCCCATTTAGTTGGCTTTCTGTTTATTTTGCTATCAGTTTCTCTTGCTGAGCAAAAACTTCTTAGTCTGATGTAGTCCCATTCATTTATCTTTGCCTTCACTTCTCTTGCCTGTGGAGTCAAATTCATAAAATGCTCTTTAAAACCCAGGTCCATGAGTTGAGTATCTATGTCTTCTTCTATGTACTTAATTGTTTCAGGTCTTATGTTTAGATCTTTGATCCATTTTGAGTTAATTTTTGTACAGGGGGAGAGACTGTAGTCCAGTTTCATTCTTTTGCATGTGGCTTTCCAGTTTTCCCAGCACCATTTATTGAAGAGGCTTTCTTTTCTCCATTGTGTGTTGTTGGCCCCTTTATCAAAAATTATTTGACTATATATATGTGGTTTTATTTCTGGACTTTCTATTCTGTTCCATTGGTCTGAGTGTCTATTTTTCTGCCAATACCATGCTGTTTTGATTGTCGTGGCCCTATAATATAGTTTGAAGTCAGGTATTGTAATGCCCCCAGCTTCATTCTTTTTCTTTAGGATTGCTTTGGCTATTCGGGGTTTTTTATAGTTCCATATAAATCTGATGATTTTTTGCTCTATTTCTTTAAAAAACGTCATTGGAAGTTTAATGGGAATTGCATTAAATTTGTATATTGCTTTGGGTAATATAGCCATCTTGATTATATTTATTCTTCCTAGCCAAGAACAAGGTATATTCTTCCATCTCATTATATCTTTTTCAATTTCCTTTAACAATGGTTTATAGTTTTCATTATATAAGTCCTTTACATTCTTTGTTATGTTTATTCCTAAGTATTTTATTTTTTTTGTTGCAATCGTGAAGGGGATTATTCTTTTGAGTTCGTTCTCAATTGTTTCATTGTTGGCAAATAGAAAGGCTATTGACTTCTGTATGTTAATTTTGTATCCTGCGACCTTACTGTATTGGCTTATTGTTTCTAGTAGTCTTTTAGTGGATTCTTTGGGGTTTTCGATGTATAGGATCATATCATCTGCAAAAAGTGATACCTTTACTTCTTCTTTTCTGATATGGATGCCTTTTATTTCTTTGTCTTGTCTGATTGCTCTGGCTAGAACCTCTAGTACCACATTAAATAAGAGTGGAGAGAGTGGACAACCCTGTCTTGTTCCTGATTTAAGGGGGAAAGCTTTCAGTTTAGTGCCATTTAATATGATGTTAGCTGATGGTTTATCATATATGGCCTTTATCATGTTGAGATATTTTCCTTCTATACCCATTTTGTTGAGAGTCTTAAACATAAAATTGTGTTGTATTTTATCAAAAGCCTTTTCTGCGTCTATTGATAAGATCATGTGGTTTTTGTTCTTTTGGACATGTTTTCTTTGAACATATGTACCCTGATTTATTGATGTCACCCCAGTAAAATTAATAATAATAAAAAATAAATAAAAAATAATAATAATGGCCTGGCCGGTTGGCTCAGTGGTAGAGCGTCGGCCTGGCGTGCAGAGGTCCCGGGTTCGATTCCCGGCCAGGGCACACAGGAGAAGCGCCCATCTGCTTCTCCACCCCTCTCCCTCTCCTTCCTCTCTGTCTCTCTCTTCCCCTCCCGCAGCCAAGGCTCCATTGGAGCAAAGATGGCCCGGGCGCTGGGGATGGCTCCTTGGCCTCTGCCCCAGGCGCTAGAGTGGCTCTGGTCGCAACACAGCGACGCCCCGGAGGGGCAGAGCATTGCCCCCTGGTGGGCAGAGCGTCACCCCCTGGTGGGCGTGCCGGGTGGATCCCGGTCGGGAGTCTGTCTGACTGTCTCTCCCCATTTCCAGCTTCAGAAAAATACAAAAAAAATAAAAAATAAAAAAATAATAATAATGGTACAGAAGACTCCTTAATGATATAGGGAAATCCTAGTGATTCTAGATAAAATTGTAAGTACATAGATGTTTAAATTAATCTTTAAAATGGGATGATTCAACTCTTGTTCGAATAATAAGTGAATTAGGGTATAATGGGAGTGGTGCAACCTTCACCCTGGCTCAAAATTTGACTGAAGTTCAGTTCAGTTCAACCCTGCACTGAGACGTTGGTTTTTGACAATCTAAAGTTCAGACTCTAATGCTCCCCTACTAGCTCCATGCTGTTCCTTTTGGGGAAAGTGTCATTAAAGCCTTGCCAAAGGTTAGTCCTAGACTCTGCTCCAACTACAGAAGCCCAAATAATTGCATTCTTCTACCTGCCCCTGGTATAGCCAGGGGCCTGCCTGTGACCAGCAGAATCCAGCCAGTTCTGCAGTGGGATCCCAGTCAGGCTCCTGCCACTGGGGCCAGTGAGCTCCTGATTACCATCTTCTGTCCACACTGATAGTCTTCTAAGAAATTCCCTTTTTGCTTAAGGAGCTGGAATGGGCCTCACCACCAGGAGCTGGGTGGGTCTGACACTCCGGCAGTGTTCAGCATCAGGGAGTCCTGCTACCCCCACCACCAAGTGTGCAGAGTCCCTCCCTTCTCTTGGGTTCCCGGGTCCTGGGGCTGTGTGAAAAGGTATCTAGCAGGGTAACCACTTAGGGCCTCTGCCCTGAGCCTGGGCAGCCAGAGAATAGGAGCTGGATCGACTGCAGTTAATTTCTCTCCCGGAACCTGAGGAGGATGAACTGGCAGAGGTCCCCAGCACAGGCCATAGGCCAGGAGTCCCCAAACTACGGCCCTCGGGCCACATGCGGCCCCTGAGGCCATTTATCCGGCCCCCGCTGCACTTCTTGAAGGGGCACCTCTTTCCTTGGTGGTCAGTGAAAAGAGCATAGTTCCCATTGAAATACTGGTCAGTTTGATGATTTAAATTTACTTGTTCTTTATTTTATTTTATTTTTTAATTTTTTTTATTTATTCATTTTTAGAGAGGAGAGAGACAGAGAGGGAGAGAGAGGAGAGAGAGAGAAGGGGGAGGAGCTGGAAGCATCAACTCCCATGTGTGCCTTGACCAGGCAAGCCCAGGGTTTCGAACCGGCGACAACAGCATTTCCAGGTCGACGCTTTATCCACTGCGCCACCACAGGTCAGGCTTGTTCTTTATTTTAAATATTGTATTTGTTCCCATTTTGTTTTGTTTTTTTTACTTTAAAATAACATATGTGCAGTGTGCATAGGGATTTGTTCATAGTTTTTTTTATAGTCCGGCCCTTCAATGGTCTGAGGGACAGTGAGCTGGCCCCCTGCATAAAAAGTTTGGAGACCCCTGCCATAGGCGGTACTCTTCTTAAAGACAGTGCATAAGCAATAACTAGCCCCCATACAATGCCTGAGTCACAGGCTGACAGCATACCTTGAGGAAGGTGGTCTGGTGCAAATAGGGAGGGGATCCAATCTTTCACTCAGACTGGACCAGAGATATCTCAGAGAAGGAGGGACAAGCTGCCCACCAGGAGCAGGCCCTCCGCGACACTGGAGGTCCCAGGATTGGGGGTATTACCCATGTTGGTTACTTTGTCGTACTCGGTCTTTGCTGAGCAGGATTCAGCCAGAAACTCTTAGATAAAAAGAGTCTTTGGGTATATTTTAGGAAGTTTTGAGGGAGTACAGCTAGAAAAATGTGCCTCATTTTATAGCTGTTCTGGTAGGGTAACCCTGGGCCAGGAGTGGGTAGTGTAGGAAAATGGCTGGAGATCAGATGCTGCCCTGAAACAAGTCTTTGGTGCGGACTTTGGAACGCCAAGTCCTGCAGGGGCAGAACGCTGCCCTGGCAAGCACTGATAAGATTGCTAAAGGAAGCAGTGGATCCCTATGGCCTTTTCCCTACATACCTGAAAGGCATTAGTTAATCATCCTTCTCTGCACCTGAATCCATTTTAGGCTAATTTGACCCAGACTCTGCTGATTCGCTTGATGAGCAAAGAAACAAATAAATATGATGAGGCTGCAGAGATCTTGGTTTCTCAGTCCTAGAGGCTGGGAGTCCCCTGTACCCATCTTTTCTCTATGTTGTGTCTTGTGTGTTTTTTCTTAAGTCCTGCAGCACCTTCCTTTCGTGCACACTCATTGCACGAGATGGTCTCAGCAGGTAGCATGTTTTGTTGCTGTTGTTTTGGTAAATGTTTTATTGAAGTATATACAGAGGGATGCACCTAAGTAATTGTCACAAAAATTAAACACATCTGTGTAATTGTAACCTAACCTACACATGTAGCCTAGCATAAATTAACCTTTGTTTAGAGTTGATAGCCCCACCTTGATTAACCTCGATTAATCACTTAGATCAGTCTAAAATTTACGAGGTTTGTGTAATGCTATCTTACAATTTGCTGAAACTCTCGCAGAAAGACCAACACTTAGTCAGATCTTGTAAAGCCAGAAGCCAGGGCCACCATCACAGCAGCCCGGCTCATGCAGGTTCACATTGGATTCGGACAGTCGGTAAAGAAACAACGGAGCCAAAAACTGATGGGCTGTCATCTTTAATTCTAGCTTGCACCCGGTGGGCAAGTAAAAATGCACACTGGGCTCCAAAACCCACTCACATTCAGTGCTCACAAAGCTACTGACTTATCCGAGTTTCCTAGAATCAAAGGTTTCTAGCTCACCAGCCTTATTCTCCTCAGTTCCCCATCTCCTTCCTTATCCCAGATACAAACTCTACACAAACTGGCATCTCACTCAGCACTCCGCCATCTTGGCTGCTTCTCCTGGCCTCCTCCACGTGGCCTTTCTCTGCTCTCTGCTCTGCTCTCTCCTCTAATGATAATCTCAGGAACCAAGAGCGTAAGCTCCTGTTCTGCCCCCATTTTATAGTGTAGATTCCAAACCTTTAATCCAATATACAAAATAGGAAAGTCTCTAATACAAAGTCACTTCTCTGAGGCATGATTGGATTGTACCGCCCCACATCAAAACGGGTGGGAAAGGCTTAATCCCCAAACCAAGCACCAGGCTACAAGGATTCTACCTGCTCCCAGAGACACACATTAATATCACCTGGGCGACGGCCTCCTCGTGGGCAGCGCCGTCTTTAACAAAGTGAGCATAATATATTTTATCTGCCCAACAGATGTTTATCTATAACTAGGCCATTCCTGACGTTGATTGCCAGAACTGTTTTTCAGCAACAAACCCAGGATGTTTGGCAGAACCAGGAGGTAAAACCACTAAACCACCTGAGACCAGCTGGAGTAGCTTGAAGGACCCTCCATTGACCTCCTCATGAACTTTCCTCATTATACCCTTAATATAATACTTGAACATATGATGTTTGTATAACCATGTTTCTTGACTTTGAGTGCCCTGGAATGTCACCACCTATACATGCAATGAGAAAGTCTACCTTTATGTTTATGCATGATTTTGCCTAATAAAGAGGAATTGGATGCTTGGTTCAGGGATGCAATGTTCTGGGAATGATCCCTGGTGTATCCTTGCTTGCTGGCTTGCAGTAAAGTTCATTCTCTTTTTTTTTTTCAAGTGAGAGGAGGGGATATAGACTCCCCTATGCACCCCAACCTGGAACCACCTGGCAACCTCCACCCCCCACTTCTGGGGCCTCGCTGGAATCAACCAAGCTATTTGTTTAGTGCCTGAGGCTGATGCATTCAAAGCTCAAGAACCCTCAATCCAGCCACTGGCTGTGGAAGGGAGGGAGGGAGAGAGAAAAGAGGAAGTGAAGGAGGAGAGGGAAGGTGGAGAGAGAAGTAGATAGTTGCTTCTCCTGTGTGCCCTGACCAGGAATCAAACCCAGGATGTCCATATGCAGGGCTGACACTCTATCCATTGAGCAAACCAGCCAGAGCCAATAAAGTTCCTTCTTTTTTTTTTTTTACAGAGAGAGAGAGTCAGAGAGAGGGATAGACAGGGACAGACAGACAGGAACGGAGAGATGAGAAGCATCAATTATTAGTTTTTCATTGCGCATTGTGACATCTTAGTTGTTCATTGATTGCTTTCTCATATGTGCCTTGACTGCGGGCCTTCAGCAGACCGAGTAACCCCTTGCTTGAGCCAGAGACCTTGGTTGAGTCCAAGCTGGTGACCTCGGGGTCTCGAACTTGGGTCCTCGGCATCCCAGTTCGATGTTCTATCCGCTGCGCCACCACCTGGTCAGGCAATAAAGTTCCTTCTTATAAAATCATCACAGAGCTGTCTTTTGGCTGGCAACTGCTGAGTATTTGATCATGGTTGCATTTGGACCTGGTTTGGTCTGATAAGATAACAATGACCCAGCCCAAGGCAAAGAACATTACAGCATCCCAGAAACCCCCCATCTAGATAGCAATGATATTTTTTCCTTTTTTTCTTGAGAGAGAGGGAGAGAGAGAGAGAGAGAGAGAGAGAGAGAGAGAAGGAGAGATGAGAAGCATCAGCTCATAGTTGTATCACTTCAATTGTCTGTTGATTGCTTCTAATGAGTGCCTTGACTCAGGGTTTTGAAGCCGAGCCAGTGACTCCCTTGCTCAAGCCAGAGAACTTGGGCTTCAAGCCAGCAACCTTGGGATCTTGTTGATGATCCTGCACTCAAGCTGGTGACCCCACACTCAAGCTGGCAAGCCTGTGCTCAAGCCAGTGACCTCAGAGTTTTGAACCTGGGACCTCAATGTCCACTGCGCCACCACTGGTTATTGATTTAGCGAGAGAAAGGAAAGGAGAGAGAGAGAGAGAGAGATAATGTAGCAGGAAGCAACCCGATGAAGGATAACTTAATCAATGAAAGAAGGAGAATTTTAATGAATTATTTATTTATTTATTTATTTTAAAAATTTTTTTAAATTCATTTTAGAGAGGAGAGAGAAAGGGAGAGAGTGAGACAGAGAGGGAGAGAGAGAGGAGAGAGAGACAGAGAAGGTGGGGAGGAGCTGGAAGCATCAACTCCCATATGTGCCTTGACCAGGCAAGCCCAGGGTTTGGAACCGGCGACCTCAGCGTTCCAGGTCGACGCTTTATCCACTGCGCCACCACAGGTCAGGCTAAAGAAGGAGAATTTATTAAAGCCGGCAGAACACGTGGGGTTTGTAGCTCCAAATCACGGGCCCCTCAAAGTTGATTTTCTTACAGGTTACATACTTTTACAGTATCTAAGCAATGGGCATGTGATTTCTTTGTTTAAGGTTTCCCAGGGCTCAAGGAGAGAGGAGGGAAAGTTTTCGTGGTGTCAGCAAGGGGGAAGGGCTTTCCAGATCATTGGCCATAGTTACACACAGATCCTGCTATTCTTGCTTTGTATTGTAACTATGGAATATAGTTAATTTATCACTGGCTGACTTGGTTACCCCTGCTGGCTCCTTTCCCTTGTATTCTTTTTGTTTCTTCCTTCTCAGGGAAGAGGGGGCCTGCCCCTCCTTCCTCAACAATAACATTGATCTGTTCCTGTATGTGCCTGACCACGGATCAAACCAGCAACCTCTGTGTTTCGAGATATTGTTCTAACCAACCAAGCCATCTGGCCAGAGCTGTGTGGCAATGATTTTAGATAAGATCTGGTGCGTTCAGGGTGGTAGGCCATAGACAAGGCAATGATTTTAAAGAGTGAAGTGGGTAGGGTGTGAGAGCGAAGAAGGGAGGAAGGAAAAGATCCTCCCAGTTACCAGCTTGGCTTTATGTGTGTGTGGTCCTGGAGACTTAGCAGGAGGCCTCTTCTTTATTAGCACCAGCAGATGAACTGGCCTGCATGCAGGACTCAGCACACACCACACACCCAGTATTCAGGGCCTACCTTTGAGAACTTGGTGGGCAGGTTATTAGCCAGAAGCAGCCCTACAAAACAAGAGAAGAAGCAAGGTTTTTGCAGAGGCTAACAGACCAGATAGGACTGAGCTAAGAGCCCTAGGGCAAACAGGGAAGAGGCCGCTTCCTGGCTGGGCTGGGAGAGTGTGTGTCCACAAGGGCCTGGGAGTGGCCAGTCCCAGGGGAGTAGCCACAGCAAACACTATTTGCTTCCTGAAGTTTCTGTTTGTCCAGGAATGATTCACCTGAGTTACACTGAACAGCCCCTCCCCCTCTCCCCACACAGTGTGAGCTACTGTGTGGGGGAGACAGGAGTACCACAGAACAAGTACAACTGTCACATCAGAGAGACCTGTGTTTGAACCCCAGCTCCAGGCTGTGTTGTTTTGGGAAGGTCACATTCTCTCTTCTACCTTGGTGTCCTCAGCAGCACAATGGGACAAGTACCTCTTAAGACTGTTGTGGAAAAAAAAAAAAAAGACTGTTGTGAAATAGTCTATGCAAAGTGCTTGACATTGGGCAGGCACTTAATAAATGGTTGTTCTCATTCTTTGACTTTTTATATTTAGCAAATACGGTAGTCCCCTCTATCCACAGGAGATACATTGCACACACACACCCCCGGCAGATACCAGAAACCAGAGATAGTACGAAACCCTAAACACTCAATGTTTTTCTTATATGTACATACCAATGACAAAGTTTAATGACTTTTCTATCTTAACTAAGCACTTAACATGCATTGTGGTTGTAACTTTAGCAGTTTGAGGTACGACAGCAAAATAAGCAAATTTTCTTCTTTGTAATTTCATGGATAGAAGATTTATTATTATTATTATTGCGAGAGTAACAGATAGAGACAGAGACAGGAAGGGAGAGCTATGAGAAGCATCAACTCGTAGTTGCGACATGTTAGTTGTTCATTGCTCCTTATATGTGCCTTGACTGGGGGGCTCCAGCAAAGCCACTGACCCCTTACTCAAGCCATTGACCTTGGCCTTAAGCCAGCAACATTGAACACAAGCTCTGTGCTCCCTAGAAAGCCAGTCTGATACCTGGACAGTTATTCCTGTGTACAGCATGGAGGTGTTGGACAAAGGGAGGATTCACGTCCCCAGTGGGATGGAGAGAAAATATGTGAGATTTTCTCATACAACTCAGAATGGGACCCAATTTCAAACATATGAATGTTTTATTTCTGGAATTTTTCATTTAATATTTCTGGACCACAGTTGACTGGGGGCAAATGAAACTGTAGAAAGTGAAATGGCAGATAAGGGGGCTACTGTGTTTATCTGGGGCATCACAGGTAGCAGGCAATTGTGTTGGGCACTGGGAAGGGCGTGGTGAGCAGAAAGGACTTGGGGACTGGCTGCCTTCACAGAGCTCAGAATCTGGCAAGTGGTGATGGGGAGCCCAAAAGTGAGAAATTTGGCTTCTGTAATAAGTAGCCTTTTAATTGTAATAAAAAAAGAGATATGTAAGGGTTAAGAAATAGTTAATCTGCTTGCTAGTTTCTCTTAATGGTTCCTGGCCTTTGCTTTGAAATGTAGCAAAAAGTTTACCTTTGCAGCAATGTCAGGGAAAGCTTACATTGGGGAGGGACCTAACAATTAGGGGAGTTTAAATCACAATAGCTGTTTGTAAAAACCTAGCCACAGGATTCACTGTGAAAAGTTAAGACCTATTAATTAATTAAAACTTAGTTCACCAATCTTAAATCTTTACTTTGTATCCTAAGGAACAGAGAGTCTCTTTTCACAGATAATTCCCAGAGGCAGATGGTCCCAGAGGCGCCAGGTCCTGGCTGTTCCTAGGAGACATCTGACCCCTGCTGTCTTGAAGATTTACCAAGGACACCAGATAGGGCCATGCCGATCAGGCCTGTGCTACATCAGAAGAACTTGCAGAGATGTTTCTGCAGCTGACCCCCCACCTCCTGTACATTATTACGTGATTAACTGCATGGGCTTTTTTCTTTTTTTCTTTTTCCCTGAACCCTGTAAAAACTGTCAGTATCAGGAGAGTGTTAAGGCAGCTTTGTGGACAGGATTCCTCTGCCTTCCAGGGTACTGGTATTTCTGAGTTCAAGACAATCATACACTTAGTCTGGTTTATCTCTTTTGATTGGCTGAATGCGACAGGCTGCCCTGAACCCAGTTTGTTCTGGTAACAGTGGGACAGACATTAAACCAATTAATGTTAAGAAGGAAAAGAATAATGTGTTAGGAAAATGAATATCAGTGGTGACTTCCTTCAGATAGTGTGGTCTCTATTAGGAAGGCCTCCTAAGGAAGGTGACATTTAAGCTGAGACCTAAGGATGAGTAATGAACTAGGCATTTAGAAAAGCAGGACCCTGAGGGTCTAGAAGGCACAGGTTTTAGAGCCAGTATGTATGAGTTTCAAGTCCTGGTTCCACTTACTCAGCCATGGGACTTCAGGTGAGTCCCTTTACCAGTCTGGGTCTTAGTTTTATCTTCTGTAAAATGTGGCTAGAAATACCTTCTTCATAGAAGTGAGGAGGATGAAACCAAATCGTGCATATCAAGTGCCCTGCATGGAGTCTGGCATATGGCGAGTACTCAGTAAAACCAGTTCCCTTCCTGTCCCAGCTCATGATTAATTGTCAAGTGACTGGCACAGAGACAAGGCATGCACATGTGCATAAACACACTCAAGAAACACATGCAGGCAGGACACAGGCCGCTCTGCAAGCTGGGTATTCAAGGAGAGGTTACTGACAGGACTCTATAAAGGTATGGCAGGGTTTTTGGCTAGCAACAAGGACCAAAGCAGTCCCTAGGATTAGGAACAATGAGGTCCTGAAGGAAGTGAGAAAGAGCAATTATCAGAGCCTGAGAGAATAGCTGTGTGGAAAGCATGGGTGCCTGAGGGACCCAGCTGACTTGCAGGGACCAGATAGGGAGAGAGCTGAGGAAACACACACTCTGACCTCAGCTTCCCCTTGCCCTCAGCTCTCTTGCTAGGTGTCCCATTAGACAAAGCCTCCCATTGACTCAGATGGAAGCCAGAAGGCATGGGAGCCTGTGGATGTAACCCAGAAGGACCAACCACCCAGGGTGGAGAGCAGGGGGAGAACAGTAGAGTAGATCCGGAGGGACAAATGGTACAAATACAGCACAGGATCCATACTCATTGGGCCTCTTTAGAATGCAAGTGACTGCCTAACCAGGTGGTGGTGCAGTGAATAGAGCATAGGCCTGGGACACTGAGGACCCAGGTTCAAAACCCTAAGGTTGCTGACCTGAGCACAGGCTCATCTGGCTTGAGCTCAAGGTTGCCGGCTTGAGAATGGTATCACAGATATGACCCCTGGTCACTGGCTTGAGCTCAAGGTCACAGGCTTGAGCAAGGGGTCACTGGCTCAGCTGGAGCACCCTCTCTCCCATCAAGGCCCATATGAGAAAGTAATCAATGAACAAGGAAAGGCACCACAACTGAGTTGATGCTTCTCATCTCTCTCCTTCCTGTCTGTCTTTCCCTCTGTCTCTTAAAAAAAGAAAGAAAGAAAGAAAGAATGCAAGTCACAGATAAATCAAAAGGAAATACCTCAGGTGACCTAACTGGAAACTCCAGGGTTAGGGCCTGAGGCATAGCTGAATCAGTGCTCAAATGATAGCCAGGAACCAATTTCTCATCATCTCTCAATTCTATCTTCCTTCATGTCAACTTAACTCTGAAGCTGCATGCAGTGGCAAGATGGTGGCAGTATAGAGAAAAGGAGGGGGTGATCCCCAGAGGGAAACTCATTCTTTACAAAGAAGGGACAGTAGAAGCTGTTCACTCAGTTCTCATGGTTGATAAACTCGGGTGGCAGAGACTGGTACTTCTGAGACCAGGTGAACAGCTATCCATTCCCATCTCTGTACTGAAAGGACTGATTACCTATGCCAGTGCCCCATTAGACAGATAGCAAAACTGGCCCAGTGAGAAGGGCTTTGTTCAAGACCATGCAATTGATGTCAAGACCAGGACTTGAACTTGTTAGATAAGATGGCTATTCAGCCTCTCTCTCTCTCTCTCTTTTTTTTTTTTTACTTTTCCGAAGCTGGAAACGGGGAGGCAGTCAGACAGACTCCCGCATGCGCCCGACCGGGATCCACCCGGCACGCCCACCAGGGGGCGATGCTCTGCCCATCCAGGGCGTCGCTCTGTCGCGACCAGAGCCACTCTAGCGCCTGGGGCAGAGGCCACGGAGCCATCCCCAGCGCCCGGGCCATCTTTGCTCCAATGGAGCCTTGGCTGCGGGAGGGGAAGAGAGAGACAGAGAGGAAGGAGGGGGGGAGTGGAGAAGCAGATGGGCGCTTCTCCTGTGTGCCCTGGCCGGGAATCAAACCTGGGACTCCTACACACCAGGCCGACGCTCTACCACTGAGCCAACTGGCCAGGGCCTCAGCCTCTCTTTCTTTCTTTCTTAATTTCTTTCTTAATTTCTTTCCTTCCTTCCTCCCTCCCTCCCTCCCTCCCTCCCTCCCTCCCTTCCTTCCTTCCTTCCTTTCTTTCTTCCTTCCTTCCTTCTTTCCTTTCTTTCTTTTTGTATTTTTCTGAAGTTTGAAGCGGGGAGGCAGTCAGACAGACTCCCACATGTGCCAGACCAGGATCCACCTGGCAAGCCCATCAGGAGGCAATGCTCTGCCCATCTGGGGTGTTGCTCTGTTGTGGCCGAAGCCATTCTAGTGCCTGAAGCAGAGGCCATGGAGCCATTCTCAGCACCCGGGCCAACTTTGCTCCAATGGAGCCTTGGCTGTGGGAGGGGAAGAGAGAGACAGAGAGGAAGGTGAGGGGGAAGGGTGGAGAAGCAGATGGGCACTTCTCCTGTGTGCCCTGACCAGGAATTGAACCCAGGATTTCCACACACCAGGCCAATGCTCTACCGCTGAACCAACTGGCCAAGGCCCACTTTCTTTCTTAAGAACAATGCAGGACTGAAGGAGTTAGAAGGACTTGCTTACTCAGTAGTCTGGCGCAGACCTCCCTTGCTGCTGGATGCTGATAAGGGACAACTGGATCAGAGTACAGTCAACTTTGAGGAACTGTGTGCCACTCCCAACCACAAACAGAAGAAGCAATCTTGCAGCTGCCTTTGCTCAAGGCCCTTTGACGAATCTATATAACTCCAGCCCCATCACTTCCTGGGAGCTGACACCCTTTGCTGGTCTCAGCCTGCCTGCACCCAGGCACTTTTAAAATAGATTTTCCTTATGGAATACACTAGCCTTGTGTTTTTGGTTTGACCTGCAGTTTCTGCCTTTCAGAACTTAGGTTATACAATCTGTCTTCCACATGACTTTTTTTTTTAATCAAAGAATTTTAATTACAGTAGACATATGTTGGGCAGATAGATAAAAGTGAGCACTGAGTCTGACCAGGCGGTGGCGCAGTGGATAGAGCATCAGACTGGAATGCCGAGGACCCAGGTTCGAGACCTCAAGGTCACCAAGCTTGAGCACGGGCTAATCTGGTTTGAGCAAAAGCTCACCAGCTTGGACCCAAGGCCGCTGGCTCAAGCAAGGTGTTACTCAGTCTGCTGAAGGCCTGCGGTCAAGGCACATATGAGAAAGCAATCAATGAACAACTAAGGTGTCGCAATGCGCAACAAAAAACTAATGATTGATGCTTCTCATCTATCTCTGTCCCTATCTATCCCTCTCTCTGACTCCCTCTCTGTCTCTGTAAAAAAAAAAAGTGAGCACTGAATGAGTAGGTTTTGGCACCCAGTGTGTGTTTTTACTTGCCCGCTGGGTGCAAGCTAGGATTAAAGATGATGGCTTGACTACTGGCCCTACTGGCTTTACAACATATCTTTATTATATGCGACTTAAGTGTCTGTTTGTCGCCGATAGCTTATTGGTTGCTTGCATAACTGTACTAGCCAATGGGGTGAATTTGCCACGGCATTCAAATAGTCCTGCCTTCTGGCATGCCACCTCACAAATTGAGGTTAAAGATTGGAGCAATTATTATGCTGTTAAGAAATCTTAACACCAGAAGGGGTCTTTGCAATGGTACAAGACTAGAGGTTCTCCAATTGAAAAATAATGTTATAATAGCTAAGTCTTTGACTGGCTCCTCTAAAGGTGAAATACATGTCATTCCAAGAATTGATTTGGCTCCATCTCAAACAGGGTTGCAGTTTCAATTGAGACGTAGACAATTTCCTGTAAAACTTGCCTTTGCTATGACCATCAATAAGTCTCAGGGCCAAACGCTTAAGCGTGTTGGCATTTTTTTTACCTGAGCCTGCATTTGGACACGGTCAACTTTATGTTGCCTGTTCAAGAGTTCGTGAAAGAATGGACGTAAAATTAAAAATAATTGATGGTCCTCTGCAAGGCGAGCTTAAAAATAATGGAAAGATCTACACAAGAAATGTTGTGTACAAAGAGATCTTTGACATGTGAATTGACATTTTATTATTTAAATCACCTTTATTTATTGAGCTAGTGGTGGCTCTTAAGAAATGTACCACCAGTGGTTTTCTTCATTGCACTCTACTTTAAGCAATTAAGCAAGTAGAAGGGGGAAACCCCGTGGGGCACTAAGCAAAGGGGCGTCCTCGCCGCCTGCCCTGGGTAATTCAGTTTGAATTAGCAGACACCTTTGCACAAATCATTTTAATTACAATTTATAATATCTAGAACAGCAGTCATTTCGTATGACCGCCGGGCTTTCTAGTGATATTATATTAGTTTCAGGTATATAATGTCATGATTTATTTAACTTACAAATGATCATTTTGATAAGCACATGACTATTTTATTTTATTTTTAGTGAGAGAGACAGAGAAAGACAGACAGGAAGGGAGAGAGATGAGAAGCATCAACTCATAGTCGTGACACCTTAGTTGTCCATTGATTGCTTTCTCATATGTGCTTTGACTGGAGATCTCCAGCCAAGCCAGTGATCCCTTGCTCAAGCCAATAACCTTGGGCTTTTCTAAGGCCAATTGCCATGGCTACCATCACAGCCACCTGGCCCATGCCGGTTTGCATTAGATTCAGACAGAAAGTAATGAAACAATGGAGCCAAGAACTGGTAGGCCATTAGCTTTAATCCTATCTTGCACCCGATGTGCAAGTAAAAACACACTCTGGGCTCCAAAACCACTCATTCAGCACTCCCAAAGCCACTGACTTATCCGTGTTTCCTAGAATCAAAGCTTACCAGTCTTATTCATCTCTGCTCCTCATCTCCTCTCTGCACAAACTGGCTACTCCTTCAGCACCCTGCCATCTTGGCTGCTTCTCCTGGCCTCCTGCATGTGGCTGTTCTATGCTCTCCTTTTTCTGCTCTCTGCTCTAATGCTATTCTCAGGAACCCATAGAGAGCAAGCTCCCGGTCTGCCCCACATTATAGTGTAGTAACCAAAACCCCCAATCCAACATACAAACAAGGAAGTCTCCAATACAAAGTTACCCATCTGAGGCATAATGAAACCCCCATGAGAGTGCACCACCCCACATTAAAAAGGGTGGGGAAGCCTGACCAGGCGGTGGTGCAGTAGATAGAGCGTCAGACTGGGATGTGGAGGACCCAGGTTCGAGACCCTGAGGTCACCGGCTTGAGCGTGGGCTCATCTGGTTTGAGCAAAAGCTCACCAGCTTGGACCTAAGGTTGCTGGCTTGAGCAAGGGATTACTCAGTCTACTGTAGCCCCACAGTCAAGGCACATATGAGAAAGCAATCAATGAACAACTAAAGTGCCACAACAAAAAAACTGATGATTGATGCTTCTCATCTCTCTGCATTTCTGTCTGTCTGTCCCTATCTATCCCTCTCTTTGACTGTCGTTCTGTATCTGTAAAAAAAAAAAGGGGGGGGGGAGGCTCAGGCTACGACAACCCGGCCTGCCCACAGCCTGTCACCCACACACAATCCAACCCATAAGCAAGCAAACATATATATCAATTTACAAACTCGTTGACCAACAGGCTTCAAGCCAGCAAACTTTAGGCTCAAGCCAGTGACCATGAGGTCATGTCTATGATCCTATTATCAAGCGGGCAACCTTGTGCTTACGCTGGTAAGATCACACTCAAGCCGGGACCTCAGTGTTTCAAACCTGGGTCTTCAGCATTCCAGATTTATGCTTGTTGGTCAAATAGGTTTTTAAATATGATATATATGTTTGTTCACTTATAGTTTGCATTGGGTATGGGGGACAGGCTGTAAGCAGGCAGGGTCATTATAACCTAAGGCTTAGTTTTAAGACTAAGCTTTTTCCCACACCCTTGACTATTGCATGATGTGGGGTGGTGCAGTCTCATGAAGAATTATGCCTCAGATAATTGACTTTGTATTAGAGACTTCCCTGTTTGTATATTGGATTAAAGGTTTTGATTTCTACACTCTAAAATGGGGCAGAGGAGCCCATGAGGGAAGAGAGCAGAGAAAGGCCATGTGGCGAAAAGAAGAGGCAGCCAAGATGGCGGAGTGCTGAAGGAGAAGCCAGTTTGTGCAGAGTTTGTGCAGGGAGAAGGAGATGGGGAACAGAGGTTGTTGGGAAGATAAAATATATTATGCTCACTTTGTTAAAGATGGCGCTGTCCACGTGGAAGCCCATCTCCCAGGTGATGATATTAGTTGCCCTTATGCTTGGAATGGGCGTAATTATATTAATATGTATTGGGGGTGGGCTGTGGGCAGGTAGGATCCTTGTAGCCTGGGGCTTGGTTTTAGGACTAAGTCTTTCCCACCCTTTTTGATGTGGGGTGGACTTTGTATCAGAGACTTCCCTATTTTGTATATCGGATTAAAGGGGTTTTGATTTCTGCACTACATAGTGAGGCAGACTGGGAACTTGCTTGCTCGGTTCCTGAGATTAGAATTGGAGCAGAGAGCAGGTTGGAGAGCAGAGAGAGGCCACGTGGAGGAGGCCAGGAGAAGCAGCCAAGATGGCAGAGTGCTGAAGGAAATGCCAGTTTGTGCAGAGTTTGTGCAGGGAGAAGGAAGGAGATGGGGAACAGAGGTGAATAAGGCTGGTGAGCTAGAAACCTTTGATTCTAGGAAACTCGGATAAGTCAGTAGCTTTGTGAGCACTGAATGTGAGTGGGTTTTGGAGCCCAGTGTGTGTTTTTACTTGCCCGCCAGGTGCAAGCTAGGATTAAAGATGATGGCCCACCAGTTTGTGGCTTCGTTGTTTCATTACTGTCTGTCCGAATCCAATGCAAACTTTCATGGGCCAGGCGGCTGTGATGGTGGCCCTGGCTACTGGCTTTACAATGCACCAGTGTGCCCTGGCACAAACATTAAGAACCACTGCTCTAGGGGCCAATCTTGCAAGTGGAAATGAAACTTTATAGCTTTAAAGGGCTCATCCTGACATCACTTTCACTAGAAGAAACCAAGACTGATGATGCTGAAAGGGCTCTTAATCATGGTCAAGCCTAGTTGTCCCCTCCCCATTTTGTAGTTGAAGAAACTGAGGCCCGAGGTCTGACAATATGCTAGTAATAGAATTGAACTAGAAGAGAAGAAAAGGGTGTGGGGTCACGATGTGGGCAGTGCTGGCTTTTTGCCCTGCCTGGCTGTGCAAGGAGTGGTCAACACAGCAAGCTCTGGAGCCAGATTGCCTGGATTTGAGTCATGGTTTAGAAAAATAGCCTTTCTAAACTTCAATTTTTTCACCTGGAAAACAGGAATGACTTTAATCTTCCTTTTATCTTCCTTATAGAGTTGCAGTGAAGATAAATGAGATAATCCTTATGAAACAGAGGTTATCTATTACCATTCCCCACTCTGGGCATCCTTGGGGCTAAAAGGCTCATGAGCTGATCAAGTCAGAGCACACCTGGCCTCCCGCCATGGTCTGTGTCCTCGCAGTCAAGGCCCAATTGAGCAAGTTCTAACCCAGGGGTCCCCAAACTACGGCCCATGGGCCGCATGCGGTCCCCTGAGGCCATTTATCTGGCACCGCCGCACTTCCAGAAGGGGCACCTCTTTCATTGGTGGTCAGTGAGAGGAGCATAGTTCCCGTTGAAATACTGGTCAGTTTGTTGATTTAAATTTACTTGTTCTTTATTTTAAATATTGTATTTGTTCCCGTTTTTTTTTGTTTTTTTTTTTTTACTTTAAAATAAGATATGTGCAGTGTGCATAGAGATTTGTTCATAGTTTTTTTTATAGTCCGGCCCTCCAATGGCCTGAGGGACAGTGAACTGGCCCCCTGTGTAAAAAGTTTGGGGACCCCTGTTCTAACCTCTACCCAGAAGCTCTGACTGCCTCTTTTTTCCAAAGAAGAGCTTGCTAGGTTTAGGGCAGTTCAGGGGGAGGGCGCCAGAGGGAAGCCCAGCCACGCCTTCTCCCTGTAAGGGTCTCCAGGAATGGGTGCCTGTGCCTGGCACCGACTATACTACTGCCTAGATTCCTCCTGGAAAGTTCATAGGGGCATTACAACTCCCATTTTCGAGGTAAAGAATGTGAGGCTCTCAGAGTTAGAGATTTGCTTATAAATAAAGGCTTTCCTGAGCAGAGTTGGGGACTTCCCATAGGGAAAGGAGCACGTATCAATGGATTATTGTAAAGCCAGAAGCCACGGCCAGGGCCACCATCACAGCAGCCATCCGGCCCATGCAGGTTCGCATTGGATTCGGACAGTCGGTAAAGAAACAAAGGAGCCAAAAGCTGATGGGCTGTCATCTTTAATTCTAGCTTGCACCCGGCGGGCAAGTAAAAATACACACTGGGCTCCAAAACCCAGTCACATTCAGTGCTCACAAAGCCACTGACTTATCCGAGTTTCCTAGAATCAAAGGTTTCTAGCTCACCAGACTTACTCACCTCTGTTCCCCATCTCCTTCCTTATCCCAAATACAAACTCTACACAAACTGGCATCTCACTCAACACTCCGCCATCTTGGCTGCTTCTCCTGGCCTACTCCACGTGGCCTCCTTCCGCTGCTGGCTCTACTCTCTCTTCTGAAGATAATCTCAGGCACCAAGAGCACCCCCATTCTATATTGTAGCTTCACAACCTCCAATCCAATACACAAAATAGGGAAGTCTCCAATACAGTCACTCCTCCGAGGCATGACTGGACTGCACCACCCCACATCAAAAAGGGTGGGCAAGGCTCAATCCCAAAACCAAGCCCCAGGCTACAAGGATTCTCAACACACATTAATATCACCTGGGCGATGGCCTCCATCTTTAACAAAGTGAGCATAATACATTTTATCTGCCCAACAATTATCAAGTTGATGCATTCAGGCATTTGCATTCTTTGAAACTTATAATGTGGTCCTTTCATCCAGAGGCTGCCTCAGCCAAAGATAATCAAAAGAGGACACCTTTCATTATTCCCTTGTCCCAGACCTATTCCTTCCAGTACCTCCTCTAACTCAGCACCCTTCTCCTGCCTCAACCCTGGGAAAGCTTCCCGGACCTGGCTCCCCACTAATGAGCCCATCATTATCTGTATGCTCTCAGAGTTTGTAAGGCCAGTAGCCACACAAACAGCTACCATCACAGCCACCTGGCCTGTGGAGGTTCGCATTTGATTTGGATAGACCAGGCATAGCCAAAATATGGCCCACGGGCTGGATCCAGCCCACCTAATGAGTTTATGCAGACTGTGATTAAATTTTTAATATTCTCCACTACTTTAAAATCTCAGCTACTCAAAAAAAAAAAAAAAAAAATCTCAGCTACTCAGAAGTAGAAGTGTCTTTGATTATTGGAAATCAAGATATTTAAGAAGATAGTGTGATACGCGGAAGAGAATTTCGCGTGTGACTAATTGTAAAGCCAGAAGCCAGGGCCAGGGCCATGCAGGTTCGCATGTCGGTAAAGAAACAATGGAGCCACAAACTGGTGGGCCATAGTCTTTAATCCTAGCTTGCACCCGGCGGGCAAGTAAAAACACACACTGGGCTCCAAAACCCACTCACATTCAGTGCTCACAAAGCTACTGACTTATCCGAGTTTCCTAGAATCAAAGGTTTCTAGCTCACCAGCCTTATTCTCCTCAGTTCCCCATCTCCTTCCTTCTCCCTGCACAAACTGGCTTCTCACTCAACACTCCGCCATCTTGGCTGCTTTTCCTGGCCTCCTCCACGTGGCCTCCTTCCGCTGCTGGCTCTACTCTCTCTGCTCTCTCATGCTAAACTCAGGAACCAAGAGGGCAAGCTCTCGTTCTGCCCCCATTTTATAGTGTAGAAATCCAAACCTTTAATCCAATATACAAAACAGGGAAGTCTCTAATACAAAGTCACTTCTCTGAGGCATGATTGGATTGTACCGCCCCACATCAAAAAGGGTGGGAAAGGCTTAATCCCAAAACCAAGCCCCAGGCTTCAGGGATTCGGCCTGCCCATAGCCAGCCCCCAACACACATTAATATCACCTGAGTAACGTCCTCCTCGTGGGCAGCACCATCTTTAACAAAGTGAGCATAATATATTTTATCTGCCCAACACTAATGTAGGGTTAACTTCCAATAATTGGTCAAATGGATTCGCAATACTTCTTTATTTTTTAAAAAAAATTCCATTATAAGGATTTACAACTTTTGTACTCGTCTGTACTCCATATGAACTGTTTGACATTAGCGGCAATGTGAAACCCACATTCTTTTAGGCCAGTCCGCACCCAAGGTCAAACAATTTGTTATTTTTGTGGTCAAGTGTGCTGAATCAAGTGGCAAAGTAGCATAGACAATAGCTGCAGTTGATAACTGAATACGTGTCCAGGCTGTTTGTAAAATGAAATAATTGTTTCATTTGTGATATAACCCCTTCAAGCTCATTCTATTAATTAAATATTGTTTTGATTGATTGCAATACAGTTTGGATATTTATACAGTATGTAATTATATTTTTATTAAAATAATATTGTATATTAAATTTTTTTTCACTCACATTCATTCATAAACAAATTACATAATAAAATTTTGTTTACTTAAATGAATCATTTTTATATTTAACATTTTTTAATTTTAATATTTTGTCCAGCCCGTGAAAAAAGTTTTCTTTCTAATCTGGCCCGGGGGCAAAAACTGTTGGCCATGCCTGCGATAGATGGTAATGAGACAGTGGAGCCAAGAACTGGTGGGCCATTACCTTTAATCCTAGCTTGCACCTAGCAGGTGAGAAATATATACAGTGGGAAAACACTTCCCTTTCCTTGCAGGGCTACCAAAGCCACTGACTCATCTGAGTATTCCTAGAATCAAAGGCCCCACCAGCCTTATTCACCTCTGTTCCCTATCTCCTCTCTGCACAAACTGGCTTCTCTTTCATCACTCTGCCATCTTGGCTGCCTCTCCTCTGCAATGCTGATGGCAGGGTCTGAGTGAGAGAGCCCCCGGTCTGCCTTGTCTTATAATGTAGAATGTAAAGCCTGTAAGCTAATATACAAATGTAAAGCCAGTAGCCACGGCCACCATCATAGCCGCCTGGTCCGTGCAGGCTCGCATTTGATTCAAACAGACGGTAATGAAACAGTGGAGCCAAGAATTGGTGGGCCGTTACATTTAATACTAGTTTGCACCTGGTGGGTGAGAAATACACACAGTGAGTAAACACTTCCCTTTCCATTCAGGGCTCCCAAAGCCACTGCCTTATCCGAGTTTCCTAGAATCAAAGTTTTCTACCTCACCAGCTTTATTCGCCTCTGTTCCCCATCTCCTTCTCTCTGCACAAACTCTGCACAAACTGGCTTCTCCTTCAGCACTCGCCATCTTGGCTGCCTCTCTGCTGCAATGCTAATTTCAGGAACTGGGAGAGAGAGAGAGAGAGAGAGAGAGAGAGAGAGAGAGAGAGAAAGCTCCTGGTCTGCCCCATCTTATAGTGTAGAAATCAAAACCTTTAATCCAATATACAAATAAGGAAGTCTCTGATACAAAGTTACTTATCTGAGGCATAAATGGGATTCCTCATAAGAGTACACCACCCACATCATGCAACAGTCAAGTGTGTGGGGAAAAGCTTAGTGTTGAGAAGGTCTTAGTATTAAAAGGATGAGAAAGGCTTAATCTTAAAACTAATGACTTTGCCAGTTTACAGCCTGTCTCCCACACCCAATTCAAACTATAAGCGAGCAAACATATATATCATATATACAATCTTATTTGACTAACAGAGTTCCTTTTTCTTTCCTATCTGAGCACTGATCATGCTGTGTAACCAGATTTTTATTTGTGTATCTATTCAGTTAGTTTGTGTTTCCACTGATCATGATGATCTCCTAAGGCCAGCTCTTTTCCAGGGCCTGGCACCGTGATCTACACATATAGGCCCTCAGATATCTGTGTCCTTTCTCTCTAAAGGAGAATAGCACTACCTGCTACCAATGTTATTCTGAAGAATAAATGGAACAAAGCTCTCCAAAGTGTGGGCCCAAAGTCAGGCCAGCCTGGCCCAGCCCTGGACCATTCTGTAAAGACATGGGTATTTCTCAAGCGGGCATGGAGCAGAGGGAAGGGAAGGGGGTCTTTGTGGGTTGGCAGAGGTCTCCCTTGCTGTAGGACTCACAATGGGATCCTTGTGTGGGAGTGGCAGCAGGATGCCTTGTGGGACAGCTGGGTCCAGGGCTGCCAGGCCTGGACTGAGTGGGGCTGGGCACTCAGCCACAGGCAGCCCTCTGAGGGCCCTTTCATCTGAATGCCAGCTGCCGCTTGGCTTGCTGGCCCAAAGCCCAGCTGCCTGGAGAGGAGAGGGGCTGGTGGCTTTGTCTCAGGAAGAGGAACAAAGAGTGGGGTGAGTGGGAGGAGGGCAGAGGGAAGCAGTGCTTGTTCTTGGAATCAGGCCAAAGGGAAACAAGATCAAGTCACAGGCAAAACCAAGAAGCTGTTTGAATTCTTTTGTTGCCATAGCATCAGGCAAGATAGGATTGCAGAGACCATCTCAGACAACAGCCCAATCTCTGTCATGTGATAAGTGGAGGACCGAGGCCCAGAGAGGGGCAGAGACTTGACAAAGGTGACACACCAATGGCAGAGCCAGAACTAGAGCCCTGGTGTTTTGTATTACAGCACTGAAGGACTCTGGAAGAACCACTTCATCTCTGGGAGCCCCGGGGTCCTCATACATAAAGTGAAGGTGCTAATTCCTACTTTGAATGGTGAGGGTCAAATAAATGTCCTGGCCCTGGCTGGTTGGCTCAGCGGTAGAGTGTCAGCTTGGCATGTGGATGTCAGGGTTCAATTCCTGGTCAGGGCACATAGGATAAGCGACCATCTGTTTCTCCACCCCTCCCTCTCTTCCTTTTCTATCTCTTTCTTCTCATCCCACAGCCATGGCTCAGTTGGAGCAAGTTGGCCCTGGGTGCTAAGGATGGCTTCATGGCTTTGCCTCAGGGGCTAAAATAACTTGGTTGCTGAACAACAGAGCATTGCCCGGGAAGGGGTTTGCTGAGTAGATCCTGGTCAGGGCACATGTGGGAGTCTGTCTCTCTGCCTTCCCGCTTCTCACTTAAGAAAATAAAAATGGGCCTGACCAGGTGGTGGCGCAGTAGATAGAGCATCGGACTGGGATACGGAAGGACCCAGGTTCGAGACCCCGAGGTCGCCAGCTTGAGCGCGGGCTCATCTGGCTTGAGCAAAGAGCTCACCAGCTTGGACCCAGGGTCACTGGCTCCAGCAGGGGGTTGCTCAGTTTGCTGAAGGCCCATGGTCAAGGCACATGTGAGAAAGCAATCAATGAACAACTAAGAAGTCGCAACGCACAACGAGAAACTGATGATTGATGCTTCTCATCTCTCTCCATTCCTGTCTGTCTGTCCCTGTCTATCTCTGCCTCTGTAAAAACAAACAAACAAACAAACAAAAACTGTTCAGAAAATAACACTAAAAGCCCAGGCTGCTTAGTACTGTCAGAAGTGCCCACTCTCCCTCTGAGTGTCCAAGTTTCTTCTCTGGGGTGATGACCCTTCAAGACTCGGCCTCCCTGTGAAATCATCTTGACCCATCCAAGTGATCAGCGCCCTGGGGAGACTGGGACTCTACCTAAGGGGAAGTGGGCAGGTGGTCTGGGAGGAGCCTGTGAGAGGCTACCTAACCCAACATGGCAGGTAGGGAGGTCTGTCTCGAGGAGTCACAGCTGCCTTCCCATCACTCAGTCCCATTTGCAGAGTCATGTTTAAGGTACAAACTTTGTCCAGCATTTTTGTCCCTTTGGGCTGCTATAAGAAAAATACCACAAATGGGTGGTTTCTAAACAACAACTATTTCCTTTTCACAATTCTGGAGGCTCAAAGTCCAAGGTAAATGGGGCTGATAAACTTGGTTTCTAGTGAGAATCTACTTCGTGGTTCATAGGTGGCCATCTTCTTTTTTTCTTTTTTATATAAATAAATTTTTATTTTAATGGGGTGACATCAATAAATCAGGGTACATACATTCAAAGAAAACATTTCCAGGTTATCTTGTCATTTAGTTCTGTTGCATACCCATCACCCGAAGAGAGATCGTCCTCCGCCACCCTTCATCCAGTTCTCTCTGTACCTCTCCCCCTCCCCCTCTCCCTCCTTCCCTCCCCCCACCCCCCGTAACCACCACACTCCTGTCCATGCCTCTTAGTCTTGCTTTTATGTCCCACCAATGTATGGAACCCTCCAGTTTCTGTTTTTTTCTGATTCGCTTATTTCACCCCGCACAATACTACCAAGACTCCACCATTCCGCTGTAAGTGATCCGATGTCATCATTTCTCCTAGCTGAATAGTATACCATGGTGTATATGTGCCCCATCTTCTTCATCCAGTCCCCTATTTTTTTTTTTACAGTGATTAAAAGCCTTTAAGCAAACTCTTGGCCAATACAGCAAGAATCCATAAAAGAGTAGTGTCCTTAACATGTTCACCAAGTCCAAGTTGGCCCCATCACATGCCAAATCCCTGAGAAATGCAACCCAACCACAGTTCAGTCTGTTAGGAGCTGTCACAGGGAGCAGGAGTCCAGGAAAGTTCCCCACAGGAAAAGTCCGCATGGCACTGGAATTGTTGTCACCATTCTATACTTTGCAGTTCATGTCCAAGTCCCAATGACCGCTGCTTCTAGCTGGTAATGATTCAGGTAGACTGGAAAAAGCCATTTGCAGCATGCGTGGATATGGAGCTTCTGTTCTCCTCTGCCTGGAGAGTTGAGACCAGGTGGCTTTTCCCTGGAGCTCTGTGACTGTGGCCTGGTAAAGAGAACCTTGGGATACACTAAGCTGGGTGGCAAAGGTAAATTCATAATACAAGTTGGCAAAAGGGGGAAAGAGAGCTCTAAATTAGGGGTAGGTCCCAGCCTGAAATATGAGTGGGGCATTGAGGTAGGAGGGATAAAGGAAACACTATATATTAAACAAAGCAGCAGAAAATAGGACTATCAACACCCACAACAGAGATCTTTGAGGGAAGAATAAAAAACCTGACTATTCAGGCAAAACATAGTTAAGTGGCCCTTGTGCAAATGAGATCAGTTTACCTGCTTCTTGGAAGAAATACCCTAGGCTCGTCCACAGTGTCGTAGATGGGGCCGACAGCCCTGGGCACCTTCAGCCTTCAGTGGCAAACCCCAGCTTTCTGGGCAAGGTTAGGTCATAGGTGGCTGGAGCAGGGCTGGAAGAGACTGAACCCTCCCTTAGAGGAGCGAGGGGGAAGCCCACCTTCCAGTGTCCCCGTTTCCTCACAGCAGAGGTGTGTAAGCCTGGCAGGCTTTTAGCTCAATGACCTTCCTTTCCACTATTGAAGCAGGACCCAGATGGCGTCCTATGAGACCCCTTTGGGGCGTTGGAGCCTTTAAGCTGGTAGTTCCCCTGATCTCTATTGGGCTTTTTCTGCCTCTAGGATCTTAAAAACCATTCTCAGAAGATCTCGCTGAGGGGTTTGAGGATCCCCATCCACCTATATAAATCTTTTCCATATATCTGGAGCTATTTGGAAAAAGACAAAACAGTGTTATTAGCTGGATCTAATAAAGAAGGTAGTAGTTTGCAGGCAAAAAAGATTTGGTGTCTCCTGTTCATCAGCATTCAATAGAAATGTAAATTTTTTTTTTTAAGTAAAAAGCATGATATGGTAGACCCGTCGGAGTCATTGGCCTGGTGTGCAGGATTCCTGGGTTCGATTCCTGGCCAGAGCATACAGGAAAAGCGCCCATCTACCTCTCCACCCCTCCCCCTCTCCTTCCTCTTTGTCTCTCTCCTCCTGCCCGCAGCCAAGGCTCCACCGGAGCAAAGCCAACCCAGGCACTAAGGATGGCCCCATGGCCTCCGCCCCAGTCGCTAGAATGGCTCCGGTTGTAACAGAGCAACACCCCAGATGGGCAGAGCATTCCCCCCTGGTAGGCATGCCAGGTGGATCCCAGTCAGGCGCATGCAGGAGTCTGTCTGACTGCCTCCCCATCTTCATCCTCAGAAAAATACAAAAAATAAATAAATAAAAGAAAAAATACAAAAAAAAAAAAGGGGGGGGGGACATTCCCTTGTGCTAAAGCTCCAGGGAGCATGGAGTGAGTTTGAGTATGTCCTATGAAACATGGAGCTCTATGTTGACATATAAGTCTTTGAAGAAGGAGGAACTGCTGAAATAGTTTATCAGCATTTGTCCCTAAGACAGCAGTCTTTATAGTGGGAACACCATACGTAAATATTTGCTGTCTGTCTATAGATTAAGGGGGGAATATGGCAAATGCTGAAAAGCCATAATCTTTGTGCCCCTCCCCTCCCCCAACCCCCTCCCTCTCCTCCCCCCACCCTGTAACCCCAACACTGTTGTTCATGTCTCTGAGTCTCATCTTTATGTCTAGGTGGCCATCTTCTTGCTGTGCTTTCATACAGTGGAAGGAAGGAGCTAGGGAACTTTCCACGGTCTCTTTTATGAGAGCACTGACTATTCATGACGGCTGCACCCTCATAACCTCCCAAAGGCCCCACCTCTTAATACCAACACATTTGGCATTAGGTTTCAACATATGAATTTTAGAGGGAAACAAAGGTTCACACTATAGCACTAAATACAAAACAATTATTCGTAGTTACAGAAAGAGAATTTTGGAGTGAGAAAGAGATGGAGTCTGAGCTTGGTTCTGCCAGTTAACAGCCGTGTGGCCTCAGTTTCTTCATCTGTTCACTGAAACTAGTGACATAATACAAAGATATGTTATGAAAAAAATCAATAATCACCTCTTTCCATTTCAACCCCCACCCTACTGAATAAACAATGGTAACAGTGTATCATTCTACACCTTTCTGATTATTTGCTCACAAAAATAGATATGAATTTATAGAAGAGGTTTGTTTTGTTTGTGTTTTGACACAAATGGATTCCTACTGTGTACACTGCCGTGATATCTATTTATTTATTCACTTATTTTTACATAAATTAATGTACTTATGATAGGCTAGCAATATTTCAAATCCTGGAGCTTCTACTGGTCTTTGAATTCCTTCAGTCTTCTGATGGTGGACTTTACTGTGAGGGCAGAAGTGGTGTGATGGGTCCAGGCACCACCAACGACTGTTTTCCTGCAGGAACCACAGTGCCAGATCCGCACAGCTCATCTCTTCATCTTAGTTTTTCCAGAGAAGGAGCAAATGTGCTTGATGTGCTGGCTGATTTCAATTCTCTTCCCCATTTTCCTGAGGGAGGCACCATAACTCCTGTATTTCAAACGATTCCAACCTTGGTGCGTTTAGCCATATCCCCGCCAACTAGGTCAGAACCCAGAGAGCGCTGACATTTGTTTTTTTTGTTTTGTTTTTTCTTTTCTTTTTTTTTACAGAGACAGAGAGAGTCAGAGAGAGGGATAGATATGGACAGACAGATAGGAACAGAGAGAGATGAGAAGCATCAATCATCAGTTTTTCCTTGCAACATCTTAGTTGTTCATTGACTGCTTTCTCATATGTGCCTTGACCGTGGGCCTTCAGCAGACCGAGTAACCCCTTGCTCAAGCCAGTGACCTTGGGGCCAAGTTGGTGAGCTTTTTGCTCAAACCAGATGAGACTGCGCTCAAGCTGGTGACCTCGGGGTCTCGAACCTGGGTCCTCTAGCATCCCAGTCCGACGCTCTATTCACTGCGCCACCGCATGGTCAGGCGACATTTGTTTTTATTGCTTAGTAAATCATGAATGAATGAATAGATGTAGAATCCACTTCATTCTTTTAAATTTTTATTTTTATTATTATTTATTTATTTATTTTTATTATTATTATTATTTTTTAAATTTTATTTATTCATTTTAGAGAGGAGAGAGAAAGGGAGAGAGAGAGACAGAGAGGGAGAGAGAGAGGAGAGAGAGACAGAGAGAGAGAAGGTGGGGAGGAGCTGGAAGCATCAACTCCCATATGTGCCTTGACCAGGCAAGCCCAGGGTTTCGAACCAGCAACTTCAGCATTTCCAGGTCGACGCTTTATCCACTGCGCCACCAGAGGTCAGGCCACACTTCATTCTTTTAAATAGTTGCATAGCAGTCCAAGGCATGAACAAATCATGGTTTATTCGTCTATACCTCTATGTTTCTAATTTTTGCCACCACAAACAAAACAATGACAATTATATTTGGTCATCTATCCTTTCATAGTAGTGCTTTTATTTCTATTAGATAGATTCTCAAAAGTAAGAATATTGGGTCAAATAATGTCCATTGTTTTTTAAAGTTTTTTGTTTTGTTTTGTTTTGTTTTTTAGGTGAAAGAAAGGGAGATAGTGAGGCAGACTCCTGCATGCGCCCTAACTGGGATCCACCTGGCAATCCCATCCAGAGCCAATGTTTGAGTACCAAGGGAGTTTTAGCTCCTGAGACTGACGTGTTCAGACCAACCAAGCTATCCTCTGCACTTTGGGCCAAGCTCAAACCAACTGAGGCCCTGGCTGCAGAAGGGAAAGAGGGAAAGAAGGGGGAGAGAAAGGGGGAAAAGCAGATGGTCACTCTCCTGTGTGCCCTGATTGGGAATTGAACCTGGGATGTCCATACACTGGGCCCACGCTCTATCCGCTGAGCCACTGGCCAGGGCCTAAAGTTTCATCTTAGTAAAAACTGCCATATTACTTAAAAAAAAAATCAAAGCAGTTCACATTCCACTCAGCTAAGTTTGAGGAACTGTTTTCCTGCAGCCTTCCCACCTCTCATATATTATTATTATAAGCAATATTTGCCAAAACAATGAAAAAATAGTACCACTTTGCTCCTTTGATTGCATGTCCTCAACCCCTACTGAGTTCTCGTAACTTTTCATTTCAGTTATTTTATTTTTCTTTTTTTTTAATTTTTTATTTTTCTTTTTTTTATTTATTCACTTTAGAGAGGAGAGAGAATGAGAGAGAGAAGGGGGGGAGGAGCAGGAAGCATCAACTCCCGTATGTGCCTTGACCGGGCAAGCCCAGGGTTTTGAACCGGCGACCTCAGCATTCCAGGTCGACACTCTATCCACTGCGCCACCACAGGTCAGGCTAGTTATTTTATTTTTCATTTCTAGAAGTTCTATTTGGCTTCTTTCAAATCTGCCCAGTCAATTCTGATTGTATTTTGCTGCTCACTCATATTTGAAATACACTCTCATATTTATTTAAGCACATGAAACACATATTCTATATCTAGTAATCTTACTATCTGAGGTGGTTTTGGATCTGTTGACTCTTGTTCATGGTACCTTGTTTCCATTGGTGGTTTGTGACTTTAGATTGTGAACTTGCATTTGTTGGACTCTATCTGTGTAGAGTTTCTGAGGCTTGGTCTGACTGTGCTTTCCTCCAGGAAGGATTTTTATTTTCTTTGTCAAGAATCTGAAGGCACCAACCCAGGTCCATTTTATTTTATTTTATTTTTTATTTTTATTTTTTTTTACAGGGACAGAAAGTCAGAGAGAGGGACAGACAGACAGGAATGGAGAGAGACGAGAAGCATCAATCATTAGTTTTTCGTTGCGACACCCTTAGTTGTTCATTGATTGCTTTCTCATATGTGCCTTGACAGTGGGCCTTCAGCAGACCGTGCAACCCCTTGCTGGAGCCAGCAACCTTGGGTCCCAGCTGGTGAACTTTTTGCTCAAGCCAGATGAGCTCACGCTCAAGCTGGCTACCTCGACCTCAGGGTCTCAAACCTGGGTCCTCTGCATCCCAGTTCAACACACTATCTACTGCGCCACCGCCTGGTCAGGCCCCAGGTCTATTTTAAATTAAATTTCTGATTGTTGTGCCCACCCAGGGACGTCAAAAATAAATAAATAAATAAATAAATTTCTGATTGTTGCTGCTGGCTTTGGCCGTGAGAAAAGTGAATTTTTGGCCCCAGATCTATTTGAGCTCTAGCCTATAGCCAAACATTTTCAGGGAACATTTTTCTCCATCCAGAACCATGGAATAAAACAGCTAAGTGTCCACAGCATTTACCTTTGAGTGGCATATTTTAAAATAATTTACCATGGTATAGTCTCTGATCTGACATCCTATCCTGTGAGTGACCTAGAGTTTGTCACCTACTTTTTCTGCCCTTAAAATAAAAGTTCTAGGTAACTCAGGATTGGACATAACCTCAGGGAAGCCCATGGAGTCCGTGCTCAATTATCTCAGACCACCTCAGGGCATTTCCCTGACTTCTTTGCCAGCTCAGACATAGAGATATACACATATTCAATTTTTTTAGATGCTTTGTAAAAAGAGGCTTTTAGAATATCTAACCTTCCATATCATTGGAAACAGAGGCCTAGCATATTTTCATATGCTCATTTACTCTTTCATTAAAGTTCTTTGTGTTTATATCTTTAGGACAGAGTCATGTCTCAGGCATGGCTAGCCCCTAACTCCTAGCCAAGGTCAGTATCAGTAATTCTTGGTTGAATACATGAAGTGACAACCTACATGGGGAGGAGGGAGAAGAAGGAAATGGAAAGGTGTTCATGGTTGGATGGGTGGTGCCATGGAGTCTGGGGGAATGGGCACTGACATTTACTGAGCCCCATTCTAGGAGAGACTAGTAAATGCATCATTCTAGTATTTCCAAAATGATAAGATGCTTGTTAAACATACAGGTTCCAAAGCCCTTCCTTGGTTTCAGTACTCTGGAGATGGGGCTCCAGAATGTTGTCTAACAAGTACGCAGTCTTAGACTCAGTGAAGTTAGGGAAACATGATAGATTAGTTTACTTAATATAATTCTCACCACAACTCAGCAAAGTAAGTACTTGTATGTATTTTACAAAAGAGGCAATTTAGACTTAGGAAGGGAAAATTAGAGGTGGTTGCACAGCTGATAGATGGCAGGTCCAAAGTTCCAAGTTATCTCACTCCAAAACTTTGTCTTTATTTCAGCAGATACCAATTGGTTATTAGTGTTATATTTTCCCAAGTTTCTGCAACATTAACTCATTAGTTTATGACCAAAAGTTATCCTTTTTTTTCTTTTTATATTGTGGCAAAAAAACACATAAGATTGCCCTGACCAGGAAGTTTACTTAGTTGGTTAGGGCATCATCTCCATAGACCAAGGTTGAGGGTTCAATCCCCGGTCAGGGCACATACAAAATTCAACCAATGAATACATAAATAAGTGGAACAACAAAATCAATGTTTTCCTCTCTCTCAAATCAATTTTAAAAAATTTAAAGAAATTTAATAAACATTTAGCACTGAATATAAGTTGTAAATTCAGTGCTATATGTACACCATTCTTAAATGTACAGCTCAGTAGTGTTAAATATATTCACATTGTTGTGAAACAGATCTCCAGAATTTTTTTATCTTGCAAAACTGAAACTCTATACCCACTGAAAAATTCTCCTTTCTCCCCGTCCTCCAGCCCCTAGTAATCAGCACTCCATTTTCTGTTTCTATTAATTTGATAACTTTAGATAACTCATATAAGTGGAATCATACGTGTTTGTCGTATTGTTATTGGCTTAACGTAATGTCCTCAAGTTTCATCCATGCTAGAGCATGTGACAGGATTCCCTTCCTTTTTAAGGCTGAATAACACTCCATTGTACGTATAGACCACATTTTGTTTACCCGTTCATCCACTAATGGCTATTTGGGTTGCTTCCATCTCTTGGTTGCTGTGAATAATGCTGAATAATGCTGCTATGAAAAGCGGTGTGCAGATATGTCTTTGAGATCCTGCTTTCAATTCTTTTGGATATATGCCCATATAGTATATACCAAGTAGACTTGTTGGATCACATGATAGTTCTATTTTTACTTTTTTGAGGAAATTCCATAGTATTTTCCTTAGAGGTTGTATTCTTATTGAATCAAAAATTTTAAACTATTTTTGGCCTGACCTGTGGTACTGCAGTGGGTAAGGCATCAACCTGAAATGCTGAGGTTGCCAGTTCAAAACCCTGGACTTGCTGGGACAAGGCACATATGGGAAGCAACTACTACAAGTTGATGCTTCCCATTTCTCCCCCCACCCGCCCCATCTAAAAATCAAGAAATAAAATTAGAAAGAAAACCAAAACTATTTTTAAAGAACAGTTGTAGATTTTCAGAGAAATTAAGAAGACAGTACAGAGAGTTCCTATACCCTATGTTCAGTTGTCCCTATTCTTAAAATATCACATTACTATGGTATATTTGTTATAATTCATGAACCAATATTGATACATTATTATTAACAAAAACCAACAGCTTATTCATAGTTTCTTAGTTCTTACCTAATGTCTATTATCTGTTTCAGAATACCACATTAAATATACACTTAGTTATTATGTCCCCTTAGGCCACTCTTAGCTGTGACAGGTTCTCAGATTTTAATCATCATCATCATCATCATTATTATTATTAGAGAGAGGAGGAGAGAGAAAGGAAGATACAGAGAAAGACATAGAAACATCAGTTTGTTGTTGCATTTATTCATGCATTCATTAGTTGAGTCTTATATGTGCCTTGACCTTCTTTACATTTATGTTTTGTCAACATAAAAAAATAAAACAACCTGACCAGGTGGTGGCACAGTGGATAGAGCTTCAGAGTGGGACTCAGAGAACCCAGGTTTGAAACCTCGAAGTTGCTGGCTTGAGCAAGGGGTCACTCGGTCTGCTGTAGCCCCGGGTCAAGGCACATATGAGAAGGCAGTCAATGAACAACTAAGGTGCTGCACGAAGAATTGATGCTTATCATCTCTCTCCCTTCCTGTCTGTCTCTATCTGTCCCTCTCTCTGTCTTTCTCTGTTTTTGTCACAAATAAAATACAATACAATAAAATATTTAGACCTGACCATGGTGGTATTGGTGGTACAATGGATAGAGCATCCACCCAGAATGCTGTGGTCCCAGGTTTGAAACCTGAGGTTGCTAGCTTGAGTGTGGGCTCATCAGCTTGAATACAGGACCATTGACATGATTCCAAAGTCGTTGGCTTGAGCAGAAAGGTCGCTGGCTTGAAGCCCAAAGTTGCTGGTTTGAGTCTGCCAGTCCAGGCACATATAAGGAGCAATCAATGAACAACTAAAGTGAAGCAGCTACGAGTTTATGTTTCTCACTCTCCTCACTCTCCTCCCTTTCTCTCTCTCTCTCTCTCTCTCTCTCTCTCTCAAATAAATTTAAAAAATTTAAATTATATTTAAAAAAATAAAAGTCAGTTCACCAGGGGGGAAATGTGTTTATTAGAGAACAGCAAAGAATTGCAATTTGGGACATGCAAAATTCCACAGACAAACTGGGAAAGCAGAGAGGACCCTTCTTTAATAGAAGAAAGGGGGTATTCAGAAGCGGCTGTTACAAAGAGTCCATTGGACGAAACTGAGAATTCAAAATGTAGTACTTTTTCATTGGCTAAGCTGTGCCGGAGTCTCGTTGGCTTAGCTATTGCCCGGCGAGGAGCAAACCTTCCTTCCTCTTACTGGGGTAATAAAATAGAAAACATCTTCATGTTGGAGATGCAAGATATTCCTTTCTCCCTGTTTGTGAAGTCATTGATCATGAGTAGTAAAGCCTGAGAGCTCCCCCTACAGGCAGTAGGGACTCCAATTTTAATTGAGATTTTCTTGAGTAATTTTTATAGTTTAAACCAGTAAAATAACCCACTTAACATGTATCTTAACTCTTTTCTTCCCAGGTCCTATTTTGCACTTTTAGCAGTTTATCTGAGATGGATAAATAGTCCACACTGGCCCCCCTATCTCCTGAAACCTTGCTTTTCTCATCTGTGAAATGGGTGTTGATTGTCCTTGACTCCCCCAGGACTGTAGTGAGTAGTCTCCTACTTTCAATGTCAGTACCCTCTGCCTCTCCTATTTGGCTGTCCAGGAACACTCTGGTGAGAGACCCGGCAGTGACTAGCTTAGGGTCTCACGGGAAGCCAGGCCCAATCCAGGCCAATCTGGGGTTCTAACCACACCCTGGGTACAGCTTCCCTCACCCCAGGGCGAGGAGCAGGTGCACTTCCGCCAGCTACAAGTACCTGGCACGTGGAAGATTGGGCGGGTTGCAGGAGCCGCGATCGGGCTGCGCAGTGCCAGCTGCTTGCAAGGCCAGGGTGATGAGCCTGACCACCGGCCGCTCTCAGCCGCTGGGCCGAGCCGCATCCCCCGCGGGCCCGCCAATCGTGAGTGCGCAGCCCCAGGCGGGCGGGTGCCATGTCCTTTTCCTCACCTGTCCCGCTGCCTCTCCCTTCTTTCAATCCTCTCGGGTTCCTCGCCCGTCCCTACCCCCGGTGGTCTGAGTTCCCCCTGCTTCTGATGCGCCCTCTCCACCTCTGGCTGGGCGCTCTTTCTCCCGGCTGTTCCAACCACTTTTCTCTCTCCTTCGGTGCAACGGTCTCTGTTCCTATTCTGACTCAGTCCACCCTCTCCTCTTTACCTCCTTTCCTGCTTGGCTGCCTTGGTTTGTCTCCTTTTTCTTTTGTTTTTGTTTTAGCTACTCTGGGTGTGTCCTCCCTCTGCCCCCTGCTTGGTCCTAGTTCACTGCTCTTGCGGTCTCTCCCTCTATCCTGCTCCCATCCCTCCTGCGGGTGGGAGAAACAGAGCCAACCAAAGGCTGCCAGCGTACCATTCCCTCATCCCCCAGACTCCCACCTCCTCCAGCCTTTCCCCACCCTCTGGCTGGGTCCTGAGTCCGCAGCCCACTCACTCTCAGGGTTTGGGGGAGGATCAGGAAAGGCCCAATGCACTCTAGGAGCATACCATTCTAATCTGTCCTGGGCTGGGTGCCGCCCTGAAGACTTGTGGGAAGAGAAAGCAGATCCAGGAGTGGGGAGACTGGCTGTTTCCCATAGGGTGATGTTAACGTCACTGTTGTTGGCTATTGACAAAGTCACCTGCTTAGTGGCAGGGCTCCCTCCCTAGGTGCTAAATAAATGTCTGAATGAATTATAGAGCAAGGGAGAGAGCCAGCATGATGCATGATGCCAGGTAGGGCACAACTGGCTTTCGTCAGAAAACCAGGTGCTCCTGTAAATCATTGCTGCAGGTAAGCTCCACTCAATTCAACAGACATTTATTGAGCATCCCAGTAAGCTGAGCCCTGTAGTAGGTACTGGTGTCATAAAGATGAATCAGAGATAGTCTTCTCTTAGGAACATCACAATCTAATGGTGAATACAGATGACAAAGGGAATTACAAGATAGGTAATTAATTATCAGACTGTGGAAGTAGAGGACCTTTGGGTATCACAAGGAGACAATCCATCTTGAAAGATTTCTGGAGGAATTAACTTGGATGAATGAGCTAAATAAAGGGAGTGTGGGCATTGAGTGAAGTCCTGGAGGTAAGGGGGCCCAGCCTGCTCTGGTTGGTGGGGAGAGGCAGCAAACAGTTCTGGTAGCTGATTGCCAGTCTTGCAGGGGGCTAGTAAACCTTATTAAGGAGTCTAGAATTTATTTGGAAGGGAAAGTAGGGTCACTGAAGAGTTTAATGCAGAAGGAGATCAGACTTGCACTTAAGAAAACTACTCTGGTGGCCCTAGCTGGTTGGCTCAGTGGATAGCATGTTGTCCTGGTATATGGATGTCCTAGGTTCGATTCTCAGTCAGGGCACACAAGAGAAGCGGCCATCTGCTTCTCTCGCCCCCCCTTCTCTTCCTTTCCCCCTCCTGTAGCCAGTGGCTTGACTGGTTCCAGCGTTGGCCCTGGTGCTGAGGATAGCTTGGTTGGTCCCAACGTGTCAGCCTCAGGTGCTAAAAATAGTTCAGTTGATTTGAGCATTGGCCCATGACAGGGGTTGCTGGTTGGATCCCAGTCGGAATGCATGCGGGAGTCTCACTATCTCCCCTCCTCTCACTTAGAAAACAATTTTTTTGAAAGAAAAATTACACCTGACTAGGCAGGAACATAGTGGATAGAGCGTCAGACTGGGACACAGAGGACTCAGGTTCGAAACCTCGAGGTTGCTGGCTTGAGTGTGGGCTCATAGACATGACCCCATGGTCGCTGGCTTGAGCCTAAGGTCATTGGCTTGAAGCCCAAGGTTGCTGGTTTGAGCAAGGGGTCACTCACTCTGCTGTAGACCCCAGGTCAAGGCACATAAGAGAAAGCAATCAATGAACAACTAAGGAGCCGCAATGAAGAATTGATGCTTCTCATCTCTCTCCCTTCCTGTCTGTCTGTCTCTCTCTCTGGCTCTCTCACTGTCTCTGTCAAAAAAAAAGAAAGAAAGAAAGAAAGAGAGAGAGAGAGAGAGAGAGAAAGAAAGAAAGAGCGAGTGAGCCCTGGCTGGTTGGCTCAGTGGTAGAGCGTCGGCCTGGCGTGCAGAAGTCCTGGGTTTGATTCCCGGCCAGGGCACACAGGAGAAGCGCCCATCTGCTTCTCCACCCTTCCCCCTCTCCTTCCTCTCTGTCTCTCTCTTCCCCTCCCGCAGCCGAGGCTCCATTGGAGCAAAGATAGCCTGGGCGCTGGGGATGGCTCCTTGGCCTCTGCCCCAGGCGCTAGAGTGGCTCTGGTCACAACAGAGCGATGCCCCGGATGGGCAGAGCATCGCCCCTGGTGGGTGTGCCGGGTGGATCCGGTCGGGCGCATGCGGGAGTCTGTCTGACTGTCTCTCCCCGTTTCCAGCTTTGGAAAAATACAGAAAGAAAGAAAGAAAGAAAGAAAGAAAGAAAGAAAGAAAGAAAGAAAGAAAGAAAGAAAGAAAGAAAGAAAGAAAGAAAGAAAGAAAGGGAAAGGAAAGGAAAGGAAAGGAAAGGAAAGGAAGAAAGAAAGAAAGAAAGAAAGAAAGAAAGAAAGAAAGAAAGAAAGAAAGAAAGAAAGAAAGAAAGAAAGAAAGAAAGAAAGAAAGAAAGAAAGAAAGACTACTCTTTCAGAGTAGAGATTGGCTTGGGGGAGGGCACTTGACGGGGGCAGGGTGCCATGGAACTGACTAATCATTTAGAATTGTGGGTGGGTGGGTGTGGTTGCTGTTGGGAGCAGGATGGATGGTTACAGTCTCAGTTTTGGGCTCAGACAGGAGACAATGGAAAAGGTCAAGGTTGTGGGTTGGGGAGAGATCTTGATGGGCTTGGGGTACAAATGAATGGAGATATCCCTCTATTGACTCCACTGAGGGTGACCTAAGGAAATGTATGTTTGGTGGAGGTTGCAGATATGTAGGGACCCTTTCGACTACAACTGGGTGAGAGCAGGGCCTGATTCATCCCTGTGTCCTCATGGCCAGCATTGGCCTGGCATCCAGCAGGGGCTCCTAAAGACTGTCCTGAACCCATGCACATGGGCTTGGTACAGGCTTTCTCACCCAGGAATGCTTCGGCAGGGTGACTGTAGAAAAGGAGGGGAAGAGCTGCCACGAGGAAGGGTAGGTGGTCTGGAGGAAGGGTGGAAAAGAAGTCTTTAGCTGCTGGAAACACACACTGTACTTATGGATGAGGTTAGAGGTCGGGATTTCCAAGAGACTGAGAGTTTAAAGGAGAAAAGAGACAGAATTAAGAAGGTTGGGAACAGGGCCATGGTGTTATTTGATAAAGAAATGGAGCTGAGGATGTTGCAGGAAGCTATTTTGTGAACCATCTGGAAATGAACTTCAGAAATGACATTTGAAGTGAGAGGATTCTTTAGACTTTAGAGCTGGAAAGACTCAGAGTTCTCTTTATCCATTTTGCCTCCTCATTTCATAGATGACTAAGCTCTGGCCCAGAGGAGGAAGCGAGCTGCCCCAGGCACATAGCTAATTATTGGCGCAGTGGGACTGGATGCTGGGAGGGGTGGAGGTAGGGAGTGAGACTGACATGGGTCAGTCCCAACTTCATCACTTCCTAGCTGTGTGACCCTTCTTCCTGAGCTTTCCTTACCTGAAATGTGGGGACATTAAGAGCACCTGTGAGCTTTCAGGTGCAGGAGTGATGAGAGCACATCAATCCATTCAAGGGTTAAAATCTGCAACTTTGCATTTAACTACAGAGGGATCATAGGGTTAATCAAAGAGCCTTGCCAAGGGACCTTGAGATTGATGGGAGAAGGAGGGAGTCTCGGGTTCTGGGCTTATTTTTCTCACGGCTGTATTGCTTAGCTGCTGTCAGAGTGCATTCATTCTCTCTTATCCCTTCTCCCCTTCATCCAGCAGAACTGTCTCCTGGTAGAAGCTGTTGCCATGGCAACTCAATTCTTCCCCAGCAGTTTAGCCGTTTTTGGCTCTCTTAATCTCAGTACTTTAATCTTAGAGATAAAGTTCACAGACAAGTTGAGAACGAGGTCACACCTACATCAGATGGAAAGATATACCTGAGCTCTGACTCTGCCATGCCCTGTGTTTAGAGTTCTCGGGTGGGTGATTCAGCCTTCCAACACTGCACCGATCTTCCCTGCAGCAGCAGCCATCATATTCCCTAGGAAACCTTTCCTGACAACCTCCAACACACACCCACAGAAAGCCGACCCCTCCTACCTTTGAGTCTTCTTTCTTTGCTCCTACACATCTAAGCCACCTGTTTTCTTCTCTCCCCTGTGAGCTCCTTGAGGGCAGGGACTATAATGGATTCATTTGCATAGGAGGAGGCTTACATGGAATAGGTCCTCTCTACATTTTTAGAATGACTGAGTAACTAAGGAAAAGAAAGGTAGAGGTATTTGAAAACGAATTTATACAATGACTAAGAGCACAAGCTTTAGGGTAAATCAGACCTGAGTTCAAATGCTGATATCATCACTTAAGAGCTAGTTGATCTCAGGCAACTTGCTTCACCTCCTAAAGCCTTAGTTTCTTTATCTGTAAAATGAGGATTTAATACATTCCTCCTAGGGTAGCTGTGAGAATTGAGTTAGAGACTGTGTGCAAAGTGCCATTCAAGGGTTAAAATCCTGCAACTTTGCAGTAACTACACTCTGAGGAGAAGGATTGTGTTCTGCTTATTCCTCACTGTGTCCCAGGAAGCGGGCAAAAAATAGGCACATACATATTTTATTGAATGAGTGAGAGGGTTTTAAATAACGGAAGTTATTCCAGAAGCTGGTTTGTAAGGATAACAACTGATATCTCACCTCACATATAACTGCTATATGGTATTCTGGTACTTTTGCTAGGTCTGTGTGGCGGCACTTAGTATTCCCCAGACGCAACCTGTCAGTTTCTACGTCCCTTTCTGCACTGGGCTGTGAGCATCTCCAGGCCCCACTGTGGCGTCTCACTCACATCTGTAGGGCTCAGACCAAGGTCTTGCATAGAGAAGAGGCCTCTAAAAATTCTGTTGAGCAGCTAAACCTAACTTATACTTGTACCAACCTTACAGTTTATGAAGCAGTTGTACACCCATTATAGCTGTTGTTATTGGCCTTTTCATCACCCAGGTTATTCCTGTTATTTAATATCCATGGGCCCATATTTTGAAAAAATATCCATCAAACAAATTCCATTTATTAATCAAAGTTGTGTCACTGCTAATCAGGACATCTGATCCATATGAAATAAGAATTTTTAAACCCAACTCCCAGCACAGGATGTATACACACTGAAGTACTCAAGAAATGCTTCCTGAGCCTGTCCAGGAGGTGGCCCAGTGGATACAGTGTCCACCCGGGATGCAGAGGACCCAGGTTCCAAACCCGAGATCATCACTTAAGAGCATGGGTTCATCAGCTTGAGCGGGGGGGGGGGGGGGGGGGGGGGGGGGGGGGGGGCACTGGCTTGAGCCCAAGGTTGCTGGCTTATGCAAGGGTCACTCACTCTGCTGTAGCCCTCGGGTCAAGGCACATATAAGAAAGCAATCAATGAACTAAGGTGCTGCAACAAAGAATTGATGCTTCTCATCTCTCTCCCTGTCTGTCCCTCTGTTTCTCTCACAAGAAAAAATAAATGAAAAGAAATGCTTCCTGAATCAATACATGTATGGTTTCTTAGCCTTTCTGAAAAGTTGAAAATGGTTTGCTTCCCCTGCTCCCTTAGACCTTAGACCTAAACATCCACCTTGGGAACTCCTGACTCCACAACAGCTCTATATCACCATTTTACAAATGAGGACACTGAGGCCCAGGAAGGGGAAAAACCTTGCCAAAAGCCAGACTTTGGAAGTATTGCTGCTGGGACTTGCTTCCACAGCAGCCCGCTATACTAACGCTCTGACCTAAATGAGAAAATTAAAATGCTTGAATGGGTTTTTTTTTTGTTGTTTGTTTGCTTTTTTAACAGAAACAGAGAGTCAGAGAGAGGGATAGACAGACAGGAACAGAGAGAGTTGAGAAGCATCAATCAGTTTTTCGTTGCGACACCTTTGTTGTTCATTGATTGCTTTCTCATATGTGCCTTGACCGCGGGCCTTCAGCAGACCGAGTAACCCCTTGCTCGAGCCAGCGACCTTGGGTCCAAGCTGGTGAGCTTTTTGCTCACACCAGATGAGTCCGCGCTCAAGCTGGAGCGCGACCTTGGGGTCTCGAACCTGGGTCCTTCGCATCCTAGTCCGATGCTCTATCTACTGCGCCACCGCCTGGTCAGGTGGGTATTCTTGTATCAAACTGAAATCTTTGTCTTAAGTTGCCCATTCTCTGGAGCTACATAGCATAAATATAACACCCTTCAGTTAAGATGGGCCTTTCAAAGCTGAAGCCAATCATGGCTTTCCTAAATTCTCTCATAGAGGTTATTCTTTAGATGAAAATAAGTCATGAGCTCCCTGGAGGTGGCGCTATTGGCTCACTGCCTCTTGTGCCCCCAGATATCTCCTGTCGTGGAGCTGAACGTGGGAGGCCAGTTCTACACCACCACCGTGATCACCCTGAGAAAACTCCCGGGCTCAAAACTGGCAGATATGTTCTCCAGCCTAACTAAGGCCTGCACGGATGCGGAGGGCCGCTTCTTCATCGATCGCCCTGGCACCTATTTCGGACCCATCCTGGACTACCTGCGCAGCGGGCAGGTGCCCACACAGCACATCCCCGAGGTGTACCGTGAGGCTCAATTTTACGAAATCAAGCCTTTAGTCAAGCTCCTGGAGGACATGCCGCAGATTTTTGGTGAACAGATGGCTCGGAAGCAGTTCTTGCTGCGGGTGCCAGGTTACAGCGAGAACCTGGAGCTCATGGTGCGCTTGGCGCGCGCAGAGGCCGTGGCAGCGCGCTGCTCCAGCGTGCTGGTGTGCGTAGTGCGCACTGAAGAGGATGCCGCGAACTGCGCGGAATCCCTGCGCGTCCTGGAGGCGGACAAGAGGTTGGTCGTCAAATTTGGGCCTTGGAAGGCGGCCCCAGTCATCAGGGACCTCCTGGACTCCGTGAGGATGGACATTGAAGCTCGAGGGTACCAGGTAGCCTATGACTACTGCTCCAAGAAGATATTCCAGCCTAAACCAGGGGCCTACGAATACTTCTATTCGTTCCTGTTCAACTGGTGGTGATTCTCACTGGCCGGGGTTGTTTGTTGTGGACTCTGTGAGGCTTATGAAATTAAAAGTTGCCTTCAAAATATACCTTAATTTCAAAAATAAACATCAAACTTCCAAGGCGGTCTGTAAAGCTTGCCCCCCAATATTTATCTTTCCTTAAGGGCTTTCCACTCATTGCAGTGGACTCTTCTGTACTTGGGTCTGCAAACTCAGCTCGCGAGCCACACGTGGCTCTTTAGTCCCTTGAGTGTGGCTCTTCCACAAAATACCACATGCAGGCACTACCTCGATAAGGAATGTACCTACCTATATAGTTTAAGTTTTTTAAAAAAATTGGCTATCAAAAGAAATTTCAATCATTGTACTGTTGATATTTGGCTCTGTTGACTGAGTTTGCCGACCACTAGCAACCGCTTCCTTGTTACAGCCTCCTGTACCTGCCAGACGCTTCCCTTGAAGACCAATGGCAAGGCTAGATGAGTTTGACTGTTTCAAAAATGCTTTGGCTGGAGATGCAGGGTGTCAACAGGAATATAATAGGACACTATGAATTGAGATAGTCTGATCTAAAAATGCAGTTCACCCAGCCTCAGCCAATCCTCTGGCCCAGGTGTGTGCCTTTGTGAGGAAAATGCCAAGTTAGTACCCATAGTATATGCCCCTCAGGTCTTTCCCAGATGCTGTGTTGGCTGCTAAAGCCTCCCAGCCATCCTGTCTTTGGAACAGTGGTTCTCAAAGTGTGGTCTCTGGACCAGCAGCATCAGCAACACCCGGGAACTTCTTAGAAATACAAATACTTGTTCCCCACCTCAGACCTACTGAAGCAGAAATTGAGTGTTGGCCCAGCAATCTGTTTTAACAAGGCCTCCAGGTGATTCTGATGTGCTGTAATTAAGATCTGACCTAGAAAAGAATTGCCCTTTTGTTTGTGTGTCTCCTCTCACCTCAGGGAGGGACCAACTCTACTACAGTTCCCGTTTGGAGCTCTTTGTGGGATCATATTGAAGTCAATTTTCTTTTTTTGTCACAGAGACAGACAGAGGAACAGATAGACAGGGAGAGAGATGAGAAGCATCAATTCTTCATTGCGGTTCCTTAGTCTCCTTAGTTGTTCATTGATTGCTTTCTCTCTGTGCCTTGACCCCGGGGGGGCTCAGAAGAATGAGTGACCCCTTGCTCAAGCCAGAGACCTTGGGTTTCAAGCCAGTGACCTTTAGACTCAAGCCAGTGACCATAGAGTCATGTCTATCCCACGCTCAAGCCGGCAACCTTGGGGTTTCAAACCTCGGTGCTCAGCATCCCAGACTGACGCTATATCCACTATGCATTCACCTGGTCAGGCTGAAGTCAATTTTCACCTGCCACTACATTCTTGCTTAGTGTTTCTCCTCTATTCTACCCTGCTTCCCGCACTTCCCTTCCTGTGTACATCACACTTGCATAAGAGACTGTTTCAGGTTCTGCTTATAAATCTAAACATTCATCCTTCTCCAAGTTCAGGTTTGGAATAGATGGCCCCTTCCCTGCCTAGAAGAGTGACTCAGCTATCCTAAGTTCCCCATGACTGAAGGGCAAATTTAACTGTCAAGGTTTAAGAAATCGATACTGAGTCAGGGAGTTTCAAATTTAAACATAAAATTGCTCATAACAAAGTCATTTTCCACAAGCGTAACAATTTAGTAATGCATCTGCTTGTATTTTTTCTTATTTTCAAAGTTTGTTTTATGTTTTCCTTTTTTGGTATTTAATATAGCTGACAATTTAAAGTGGAAAAATCCTGAGTATCTGTTTGAACTTTTTATCCTGAAGTAGTTCAACATTATCAAGAGCCTGAAAAAAAGTTCATGCCCTTTGATCAGTACTTATGACTGATTGGATTCTAAGGAGACCCCTCTGCTTCTTAAGATGTAAACAGAATTTCTACACTTGATCTTAGCCAAAAGGCTGACAGAATTTCTTAAAATCTCAATTTCGTTAATTATGGGAAGGTCAATGACTTCCCCATGATCTTTGCACACTCCCAGAGAGCTTGTCTTCTTATGGTCCGCTCCGGTTCTCTGAGCCTGCCGGATTCATTCAGCATAGGGATCACTTAAGATTTCTTGAACCTGTTGTTGTTCTGCGCAATGCTCACCCATATTTAACACATCCTTTTCTTCATTTTTACAAATTCACTCCTAGGAGTTATTTGTGCACATAGCAGATTGTGGAAAATACAGACAAATAAAGGGGAGAGAGTTTACAACACAAATGAAAAAAAAAAAATCCAAATTGAATATTGGACATATCTATTCTTAAAAGTGTGTTAGTCACCCACATCACTAGAGGCTTTCCACTAAGATTTATTTATTTCCTTTTCTTTTTTCCCATCCTGTTTTTGATATGCTTCTCAATAGGTGGGAGTAATTTTCCCCACCCCGCTGACTTACTGCGTGGTCTGATGATTTAATCTGGTCAATGGGGTACGAGTGGAAATGACAGAGTGCCAGTTCTGAAAAGGCTTTAAAGGCATGCCAAGTTTCCACCAGCCCTATTATTTACCAACAGAAGACCATGTTCCAGTTTAGCTACCTTTTTTTATTGCTTTGGCTTTAGCCTGCATCCGCTAGGATCTGACTCTTTTCCTAAGCAATTTACCAAACTATTTTATTAAACAAAGGCAATTCCAATATCCTCCTCCAGCTCCCAATCCATAATACAATTAAGATAACATACTATTTTACCCCACTTAACTTATAATTGGAAATAAGTTAGTTACATTCCATCTGTATAATGCCATATTATGAAGAAATTAAAGTTATATTTATAAAAATATAAATATGTATGATTTTACTTTTATGTGGAATCTAATGAACAAAACAAACAAAACAGAAACAGACTCATAGATACAGAGAACAGACTCACAACTGTCAGAGGGGAGGGACTTTGGGGGGCTGGGTAAAGGAATTAAGAAAAACAAAACAAAAACAAACAAACCTCACAGACACTGACAACAGTATGGTGACTACCAGAGGGCAAGGGGGATGGGGGAGGTAGAAGAGGGTAAAGAGCAGATAAATAAATGGTGACGGAAGGAGATGACTTTGGGTGACACAGAATACAATATATAGATTTATTATAGAATTGTACACCTAAGCCTGACCAGGCAGTGGCGCAGTGGATAGAGCATCGGACTAGGATGCAGAGGACCCAGGTTCGAGACCCTGAGGTTGCCAGCTTGAGCGCAGGCTCATTTGGTTTGAGCAAAAGCTCACCAGCTTGGACCCAAGGTCGCTGGCTCCAGCAAGGGGTTACTCAGTCTGCTGAAGACCCATGGTCAAGGCGCATATGAGAAAGCAATCAATGAACAACTAAGGTATTGCAATGAAAAACTGATGATTGATGCTTCTCATCTCTCTCCGTTCCTGTCTGTCTGTCCCACTCTATCCCTCTCTCTGACTCTGTCTCTGTAAAAGAAAAAAAAATTGTACACCTGAAACCTATATAATTTTGTTAACCAATGTTACCCCAATAAATTCAATAAAAAATTATAGATAGCTTAAAATTACTGGGGAGGAGTGCTCATTAAAGACAATACCTTAAAAAAAAAAGACAATACCCCCTTTTTTTTTAGTGAGGGATAGGGACAGACAGACAGGAAGGGAGACAGATGAGAAGCATCAACTTATTGTGGCACTTTAGCTGTTCATTGATTACTTTCTCATATGTGCAATGACGGGGGAGGTGGGCTCCAGCCGAGCCAGTGACCCCTTGCTCAAGTCAGCGATCTGGGGTTCAAGCTAGTGGCCTTTGGGATCAAGCCAGCGACCATGGGGTCATGTCTATGAGCCTGTGCTCAAGCTAGCGACCTTGGGGTTTCAAACCTGGGTCCTCAGCATCCCAGATCGATGCTCTAGTCGCTGCGCCACAGAAAGGCAATACAATTTAATTAAATCTTTGCTCCAGAAAGAATTTGAGGTGGTGGGGTTTATAGGACTATAAAAAAATTATCACAAGCCTGACCAGGCAGTGGCGCAGTGGATAGAGCGTCAGACTGGGATGCGGAAGACCCAGGTTCGAGACCCCGAGGTTGCCAGTTTGAGGGCGGGCTCATCTGGCTTGAGCAAAAAGCTCGCCAGCTTGGACCCAAGGTCGCTGGCTCGAGCAAGGGGTTATTCGGTCTGCTGAAGGCCCGCGGTCAAGGCACATATGAGAAAGCAATCAATGAACAACTAAGGTGTCGCAATGCGCAACGAAAAACTAATGATTGATGCTTCTCATCTCTCCGTTCCTGTCTGTCTGTCCCTATCTATCCCTCACTCTGACTCTCTGTCTCTGTAAAAAAAATAAATAAAAAATTATCCCAAAAGGTATAAACTAGTAGTACAGAAATTAAATTTGCATACCCAATAATGCCATTTGTTCCCTTCCTTTTCCATAACAGAAAAAGCAAAATAGTAAGGCACATTAATGGTTTAAAATACTATCTGTGGACCCTGGCCATGTAGCTCAGTTGGCTAGAACATCATCTCAATACATCAAGATTGCGGTTTGATCCCCAGTCAGGGCACATGTAAGAATCAACCATCCATAAGTACATCAATAAATGGAACAACAAATTGATATCCTCCACCCTTCCTTTCTTTTTTTTTTTTTTTTTAAATTAATTAATTAATTTATTATTTTTACAGAGAGAGAGTGAGTCAGAGAGAGGGACAGACAGAGGAATGGAGAGAGATGAGAAGCATCAATCATTAGTTTTTCATTGCGTTTTGCAACGCCTTAGTTGTTCATTGATTGCTCTCTCATATGTGCCTTGACTGCGGGCCTTCAGCAGACCAAGTAACCCCTTGCTCGAGCCAGCGACCTTGGGTCCAAGCTATTGGGCTTTTGCTCAAACCAGATGAGCTCGTGCTCAAGCTGGTGACCTCGGGATCTCGAACCTGGGTCCTCCGCATCCCAATCCGACGCTCCATCCACTGCGCCACCGCCTGGTCAGGCCCTTCCTTTCTTTTTAAAATCAATTTTAAAAAGTATAAACCAAAGTAAAAATATAAAGATAAAATACTATCTGTGTTCATTTGCAGGGGTATATAAGACTTTTCAGATCTGTTGAGATGAAGAAAATTAAAGATTCAGAGGAGGAAAACATAAAACTTAATGCTAAATATAACTGTCATTGTAACCCAAAGGGAAAACACAGAGTAAAACCTTTGCGATTTCCCTCCTGAAGACACCCAAGTCCATAGCACTATGCCAGGTCGTCAGGTCTACGTTGTTCTGCTCACATACCTTTTTTTTTTTTTTTTTAACTGAGAGTAGAAAGACAGACTCCCGCATGTGCCCTGACTGGAATCCACTCAGTAATCCCCATTTGGGGCCAATGCTCGGCCTATGTGGGGCCGCTGGCAACTGAGCTATTTTTAGCGCTGGAGGAGGAGGCTCAATGGAGCCATCCTCAGTGCCTGGGGCCTATGTACAGTACTTGAATCAACTGAGCCAGGGCTGCAGGATGGGAATAGAGGAGAGAGAAAGAGGAAGAGGAGGGATGGAGGAGCCGATGGTCGCCTCTCCTGTGTGCCCTGACTGGGAATCAAACCCAGGACTTTCACACACTGGGTTGATGCTCTACCACTGGGCCAACCAGCCAGGGTCTACAGTACCTTTTTTTTTATATATATATATTTTTTTTTAGGAAGGGAGGAAGGGAGGGAGAGAGGGAGGCAAATCTTTCCTTTAAGCCAGACACTGAGTGGGCATGTCCTCTCAACAGCTCTATGAGGGACAAATTGCCTGTATTTCAGAGATGGAGGAAAGAAATGGAGGCTCGGGAGAAGAGGTAGCTGACTTACAGGTCCCAGAGCTGACCTAAATCCTGTGCTACCCACAGAGGAGGGAATTGAGACTCCAGCGGTGGTGTCCTCTCTTCCCAGCTGGCAGACTTTTTTTTATATATAAACCAATTGAATTTATTATTTTTTTTAGAGAGTCAGAGAAAGGGACAGATAGGAACAGACAGACAGGAACAGAGAGAGATGAGAAACATCAATTCTTCGTTGCAGTTCCTTAGTTGTTCATTGATTGATTTCTCATATGTGCCTTGACTGGGGGGCTACAGCAGACTGAGTAACCCCTTGCTCAAACCAACGACCTTGGGCTCAAGCTGGTGAGCCCTGCTCAAACCAGATGAGCCTGTGCTCAAGCTGGCGACCTCGGGGTCTCGAACCTGGGTCCTCCACATCTCAGTCTGATGCTCTATCCATTGCGCCACCGCCTGGTCAGGCTACAGTACCTCTTTAAAAAAATTTTTTTTCTATTTATTTTCCTCATTATTTTCTGCCTCTTTCCCCATCCATTCTCTTCCCCTTTCTGTTGTAGCAAGTAGACTTAGCAATTAAGGGACTGACTGACCACATGACAACATCCTGGCCCCTAAACTTAATGCCTTAAGACTATAAACATTACCTGACCAGGCAGTGGCGCAGTGGCTACAGTGTTGGACTGGGACACAGAGGACCCAGGCAGACACAGAGGACCCAGGTTCAAAACCCCAAGGTTGCTGGCTTGAGTGCAGGGTTGCTGGCTTGAGCCCAAATATTGCTGGCTTAAGCAAGGGGTCACTTGCTCTGCTGTAGCCCCCTGGTCAAAGCACATGAGAAAGCGTTCAATGAACAACTAAAGTGCTGCAATGAAGAATTGATGCTTCTCATCTCTCTCTCTTCCTATCTGTCCCTCTCTGTCTCTGTCTCTGTGTCTGTCTCTGACACACACACGCACGAAGACTACAACCATTTCCCATAAGCCTACAGACTGGGCAGTTCTTCTGGTCCTAGTTGGGCTCACTTATACATCTTTAGTCAGATGGTGGATCAGCTGGGTTAGGGCTGGTCTAAAATGGTCTCAGTTGGGTCAACTTAAGCTTTATTCCACATGGAACAACAACAAAAAAAAAACAGGCTAGGTTGGACTTATGACAATTTTAAGGTTTGAAGAAAAAAAAAAGCCTGGAAAATTGGTATGTGGGTTGACTTTGAGGCCTAGGCTCAAAACTAACACCGTCACTTCTGCCACATTTTACTGGCCAGGCATAAGGCTAGCCTAATTCAAAAGGTGAGGATACAGATTTCATCTCTTTTTTTTTTCTTAATTTAAGTGGGAGACGGGAAGGCAGAAAGACAGACTCCCAGTAGCGCCCTGACCAAGACCCACCTGGCCAGCCCCCTATGGGGCAATACTCTGCCCATCTGCAGCTTGCTCCATTGCTTGGCAACCGAGCTATTTTGGTGCCTGAGACAGGCCATGGAGCCATCCTCAGCATCTGGGGCCAATTTGCTTGAGGTGAGCCATTTGAGCCATGGCTGTGGGAGAATGAGAGAGGGAGAGAGAGAGAGAGAGAGAGAGAGAGAACTGGGAGGGGGAAGGATAGAGAAGCAGATGGTTGCTTCTCCTGTGTGCCCTGACTGGGAATTGAACCTGGGACTTTCACACACACCCAGAGCCAGATTTCATCTCTCTCTCTCTCTCTCTCTTTTTTTTTTTTTTGTATTTTTCTGAAGCTGGAAACGGGGAGAGACAGTCAGACAGACTCCTGCACGCACCTGACCAGGATCCACCCGGCACGCCCACCAGGGGCAACGCTCTGCCGTGACCAGAGCCACTCTAGCGCCTGGGGCAGAGGCCAAGGAGCCATCCCCAGCGCCCGGGCCATCTTTGCTTCAATGGAGCCTTGGCTGCAGGAGGGGAAGAGAGAGACAGAGAGGAAGGGGGGGGTGGAGAAGCAAATGGGCGCTTCTCCTATGTGCCCTGGCCGGGAATCGAACCCGGGTCCCACACATGCCAGGCCGACGCTCTACCGCTGAGCCAACCGGCCAGGGCCTCTCTTTTTTTTTTATAGAGAGAGAGTCAGAGAGAGGGATAGATAGGGATAGACAGACAGAAACGGAGAGAGATGAGAAGCATCAATCATTAGTTTTTCATTGTGACACCTTAGTTGTTCACTGATTGCTTTCTCATATGTGCCTTGACTGCGGGCCTTCAGCAGACCCAGTAACCCCTTGCTCCAGCCAGCAACCTTGGGTCCAAGTTGGTGAGCTTTTGCTCAAACCAGATGAACCCGCTCTCCAGCTGGCAACCTCGGGGTCTCGAACCCGGGTCCTCCACATCCCAGTCTGACGCTCTATCCACTGCACCACCGCCTGGTCAGGCCAGATTTCATCTCTTTTTTTTTTTTATTTATTCATTTTAGAGAGAGGAGAGAAAGAGACAGAGAGAAGGGGGGAGGAGCAGGAAGCATCAACTCTCATATGTGCCTTGACTGGGCGAGCCCAGGGTTTTGAACCAGTGACCTCAGCGTTCCAGGTTGATGCTTTATCCACTGCGTCACCACAGGTCAGGCCCAGATTTCATCTCTTAATGGAAGTGGCTTCAAAGCTACATTTCAAGGGGTTTACAAACATAGATGGGAAGAATTGGGGATATTTTTGCAATCATTCTACTACATGCTGACCCTTTCCATTAGGGAGGGAGGAATCATTTATTCTCACAGAAAATATATTCCAGAATCAAATTTGACTTTCCTATTACTATACACTAAATGTCTTCCTCCCCCTATTCCTGGCCATTTATATGTTTAAATCATAACCCCCAATTTGATGGTATTAGGAAGTAGGGAAATTGGGAAATGATTAAGTCATAAGAGTAGAGCCCTCATGAATGGGATTAGTGCCTTTATAAAAGAATCCCTGAGAGCTCCCTCAACTCTTCTTCCATGTGTGGACATGAGAAGACAGCTATGAACCAGGAAGTGAGCTCTCAAGACTAAATCTGTCTGCACCTTGACCTTGGACATCCCAGCCTCCAGGACTGAGAAATAAATTTATGTTGTCTATAAGCTACTCAGTCTTTGAATTGTTATATTAGCCTAATATATATATTAGCCTAATATCATCTATCTATCTATCATCCATCCATCCATCCTGTTGGTTCTATTTTCTCGTGGAACCCTATTACACCTAACTGCAGTGTTTCTGCCAGCCCTATCATTTGTGGTTCCCTATTCATTTTCATGTTACTGTATTTCCTCATGTATAAGACGCACTTAATTTGGGGGCCCGAAATTTGCAAAAAAATTTATATAAATGAACTTCAAGTTTTATTCATCATAAATTCATACAACTCCTCATCCGCGTGAAAAAGTGAGAACGGCAAATAAAAAATCTACAATCACTGTATAAGACGCACCCAGTTTTTAGACCCCAAATTTTAAAAAAAGAGTGCGGCTTATACATAGAGAAATACGGTATTTCACACATTGTTTCTGATTAAGGAGCTTATTGTACGGTGAAAGAATTTTGGCAAAGAAACTCATTGGTCTTTCCAGGTACCCCATCAGTCGGATGTAGTTGCTATTATAAAAACAATGTGATGACCTTTGGCAGATTCAGTTATGGTGCCAGCTGAGAGACAACACATTGTGAATTTGGGGTGCTATCTTACAGGCTTGTGGTATATGCCTTATACCAACGACTTTCAACCTGTGTTCCACAAGAATTTTTAAAACATTCAATACCTGTGTTATTTAGTTAGGGGCACTGACCTCTTTTCTTTTAAATTGTAAAATAAAAAATAACAGACTACACAATAGCCATCTGGTTTGAGTGAATATAAATTATACCTATTTTTTGGTCAGATTAGCAAAAAAATTTTTTTTTTGGTGTCACAAAATTTTAGTAATTAATGTGCCATGAGATGAAAAAGGCTGAGAATCACCGACTTAAACCAACAACTAAAATATAGTATAGTTTCTCCCACAGAATACATCAGTTTGAGAATGAAGGGGTTGCGTTAGGAGTGGCTCTTGTCACTTTTATACCTAATAACTCACTTATGAATTCTTGGGTTCAGAGAATTACAAGTACTTAGTCCACATGGGAGGAACACTTTCACTAAAAAAATACAGTCATCGGCCTGACCTGTGGTGGTGCAGTGGATAAAGCATTGACCTGGAAATGCTGAGGTCGCCGGTTCAAAACCCTGGGCTTGCCAGGTCAAGGCACATATGGGAGTTGATGCTTCCAGCTCCTCCCCCCTTCTCTCTGTCTCTCCTCTCTCTCTTTCCCTCTGTCTCTCCCTCTCCTCTCTAAAATGAAAAAAATAAAAAAATAAATAAAAAAGCTATAAATAAAAATTAAAAAAAAAATACAGTCATCACCTGACTAGGCCATGGCGCAGTGGATAAAGCGTTGGCTTGGAAAGCTGAGGACACAAATTTGAAACCCTGAAGTTGCTGGCTCATTTGAGCAAGGAGTCACTGGCTCAGCTAGAGCCCCTGGTCAAGGCATGTATGGGAAGCAATCAGTTAAGAACTGAAGTGCTGGCCCTGGCCAACTGGCTCAGCGGTAGAGCGTCGGCCTGGCGTGCGGAAGTCTCGGGTTCGATTCCCGGCCAGGGCACACAGGAGAGGCGCCCATCTGCTTCTCCACCCCTCCCCCTCTCCTTCCTCTCTGTCTCTCTCTTCCCCTCCCGCAGCCGAGGCTCCATTGGAGCAAAAGATGGCCCAGGCGCTGGGGATGGCTCCTTGGCCTCTGCCCCAGGCGACAGAGCGAGGCCCTGGATGGGCAGAGCATTGCCCCCTGGTGGGCGTGCCGGGTGGATCCCGGTCGGGCATATGCGGGAGTCTGTCTGACTGCCTCCCCGTTTCCAGCTTCAGAAAAATATATACAAAAAAAAAAAAAAAAAAGAACTGAAGTGCTGCAACTACGAGTTGATGTTTCCTTCCTGTCTTTCTCTAAAAAAAAAGGAAAAAGAGAAGAAAAAAACTTTTTAATTTCAGCACTGTTTTCTTAATGTGTTATATAAAATAATGTTTTGTTTTTCTTAACAATTCCTGGCAGCTTAGATTTGATAGAATATGGTAATGATAATAATAGTTGCTAATATTTATTTATTTTTCACAGAGACAGAAAGAGTCAGAGAGAAGGATAGATAGGGACAGACAGACAGGAACGGAGAGAGATGAGAAGCATCAATCATTAGTTTTTCGTTGTGACACCTTAGTTGTTCGTTGATTGCTTTCTGATATGTGCCTTGACCATGGGGCTACAGCAGACCGAGTAACCCTTTGCTCAAGCCAGCGACCTTGGGTCCAAGCTGGTGAGCTTTTGCTCAAACCAGATAAGCCCGTGCTCAAGCTGGCAATCTCGGGGTCTCGAACCTGGGTCCTCTGCCTCCCAATCCAACACTCTATCCACTGCATCACCTCCTGGTCAGGCTAATTGCTAATAGTTATTAAAGACACTATTTGCTAAGTGCTTTACATCTTACTCAATATATATATACATGTATATATATATTATTTCTTTTTTAGTGAGAGTAGGGGAGATAGAGAAATAGAATCCCGCATGTGTTCCAACTGGGATCCATCCAGAGACCCCCGCCTGGGGCCAATGCTTGCAACTGAGCTATTTTTAGTGCTTGAGGAGGAACTCCATGGAGTCATACTCAACATCTAGGCCATCAAATCAATTGAGCCATGGCTGTGGGAGGGGAAGAGAGAGATAGAATGGGGAGGGGAAGAGAAGCAGATGGTAGCTTCTTCTGTGCCCTAACTGGGAATCAAACCCAAGACTGCCACATGCTAGGTAGACATGCCACAGAGCCAACCTGCCAGGGCCAAAGTCAATGTATTTGTATATGCAGAAGTCTTTGTGGTCTGGGATGCCTTCCTTTCTGAAAAACTTAGCATAGGCATACCTCCTTTTGTCATCCTTCACTTTATTACATCTCTTACAAATTGAAAACTCTCCACCAGCAGAAAGATTATGACTTGCCTGAAGGCTCAAATGATGGCATTTTTTAAGCAATAAAGTATTTTAAAATTAAGGCAGTACATTGTTTAAGACATAATGCTATTGCATATTTATATATTAAAGTATAAACACACTTTTGTATGCACTGGGAAATCAAAACTTCATGTGACTCACTTTATTGCAATATTCGCTTTATTGCAGTGCCCTGGAACCGAAAACCTGCAACAGCTCCGAGATATGACTGTATTTTCAAGGTGGATTAAAACTGTTAAAACTGGCCCTGGCACTTGGGGAACATGTTAAGGACACTACTCTTTTAGGGATTCTTGCTGTATTGGCCAAGAGTTTGCTTACAGGCTTTTAATCACTGTAAAAAAAAATAGAGGACTGGATGAAGAAGATGGGGCACATATACACCATGGTATACTATTCAGCTAGGAGAAATGGTGACATTGGATCACTTATAGAGGAATGGTGGAGTCTTGGTAGCATTGTGCGGGGTGAAATAAGCGAATCAGAAAAAAACAGGAACTGCAGGATTCCATACATTGGTGGGACATAAAAGCGAGTCTAAGATGCATGGACAGGAGTGTGGTGGCTATGGGGAGGTGGGGGGAGGGAAGGAGGGAGAGGGGGAGGAGGAGGGGTACAGAGAGAACTGGATGGAGGGTGGCGGAGGATGATCTCGCTTCGGGTGATGGGTACGCAACAGAACTAAATGACAAGATAACCTGGAAATGTTTTCTTTGAATGTATGTACCCTGATTTATTGATGTCACCCCATTAAAATAAAAATTTATTTAAAAAAAAAAAAAAAAAAAAAAAAAAACTGGCCCTGGCTGGTTGGCTCAGTGGTAGAGCGTCAGCCTGGCGTGCGGAAGTCCCGGGTTCGATTCCCGGCCAGGGCACACAGGAGAGGCGCCCATCTGCTTCTCCACCCCTCCCCCTCTCCTTTCTCTCTGTCTCTCTCTTCCCCTCCCGCAGCCAAGGCTCCATTGAAGCAAAGATGGCCCGGGCGCTGGGGATGGCTCCATGGCCTCTGTCTCAGGCGCTGGACTGGCTCTGGTTGCAACAGAGCCACGCACCAGATGGGCAGAGCATCGCCTCCTGGTGGGTGTGCCGGGTGGAACCCGGTAGGGCGCATGCAGGAGTCTATCTGACTGCCTCCCCGTTTCCAGCTTCAGAAAAATACAAAAAAAACCTGTTAAAACTTGCCTGAGACATCCTTAAGTTAGGTCTATTTGAACCACATTCCTCTGTTATCCAGCACAATTTGGTTACCCACTAATTATCAGCTTGGGTGTTACTCTTCCCAGTTAGACTGTAGAACCTTGAGGGTAAAGACATTTACCTTGAAAGGTAAATGCATTTTTGGGTCTTCTGTACCCATCAATCTGATGCTTTTTCTTTCTTAATTAGTTACATTAAATGAATTACTTTGTATTAGTTTCATGCCTGCTGCTTTTTCTAAGCATCCAACATTAACGCTCTCAAAAGTCGTAACAATGAACAGGTTAAGTTTACTGTACAATGTAAAACTGACCTTGGATTTATTAACACTAACACGTGAACTGCATGTCACAGTCTGTAAACTGTTTTGCACTATCTCATTCCACTGTCATTACATTTGTCAGGTGTTACCAGCCCATTTGTAGTTGAAGCTACTTTTTATTAAGTGCCAGTTGTAGTCTGAAACATTGTTGCTTGATACTTGACCTGAGGATTCTTTCCACTCTACTGTGGCTATCTGAGGACGTGTTGATTCCTGAAAAGATGGGTAGCTTTTGAACAACTGCAGTGAAGAAACAGAAAAAAGCACCCCAGGCCAGGGCAGGCGAGGCGCAGACTGTCCAAAAGGAAAGCTTTGGAAGATACAGGGAAGTTACAAGCCGCACACAGAATGTGAACAGCAAAGGATGTTGCGAACGTCACCTCGGCCTCTCTCCGTCGTTCTCTCGGTACTCAAAATCAGTACGCAGCTCCACGTTTTGCTTCTACCTCTGCTTCGCCGCGCCTCCGCCCTTTACCTTGCGCTTCCTTCCTCCCCACGCTACGCTCTCGTTTCCGTTTCCCCAGCGCACGAGGCGTAGGCAGCCTTATCCAGCCGTACTGCAGTAGGGCAGTCGAGTAGCCGGAAGCGGCCTCTCTTTCCTGGGATCCCACTGTCTTGTGGGACGGTGGCGGGTTCCTCAAGCTGGTTTTCCGGATTCCTTTATTCCCCCCCCCCCCCATCAAGTACGGAAGCTGAGAGAGTCCACGGGCAGCCATGGCGGCGCATCTTAAGAAGCGGGTGTACGAGGAATTCACCAAGGTGGTTCAGGTAAGCTCCAGAAGGAAAGGTCCCGGAACCGGTCGTGGGTAAGGGAAGGTTACCCAGGATCGAGGCACTTTTCCAGAACAGGCGCCACGAGCTTGAATTGAGCGCCGACTCCTTTGATAGGCTCTTGGAGTCTACACTTTAGTGGGCGTGTTCGTTGGCCGCTACTGTTGTCATAATTATCAACTAATATGTGCAGTCTGGCACTTAAAATATACATATTAGCAGAAACAAAAATCACTTTATAACTTACGGACATATATCCGTTATCCTATTTTATTCAGGTTACATTAGCGTCCTCCTTTTACAGATGTGGACTTCGAAACTTCTGGAGCTGTACAAGGGACACAGAACCAATTAGTGGCGGAGCCCCCCAACGCCTCTACCCTGCTCCCAGCTCCGTTACCAAAAAAAGTGCCCAGGGACTAATTGGCTATGCAGAGAGCTCTGAGGGGTTTGAAGATAACGTCTGCCAATCCTCGAGGCCCAGTCAAAACAAGCGAGGGTCACAGGCTTCCTCTGGCTGGAACTGCTTCGGTGGAACAGCTCACCTGGGAAGGAAGGCAGCTTCCTCCTTTAGAGTTGTTTAACTGCTGAGCCCAGCCTGTGGCAGAGTAGTCAGTGATTCCCCATGTGTTTCCTCGTAGATGTCACTGCTAAAGTAGAGATTGATCCAAAGTCAAAGTCATCTCTTGTGTCGTGCTTCACAGACTTTCTGTGTAAACTAATCACCTGAAGATCTGATTAAAATGTAGGTTCTAGTCAGTAAATCGCAATAATCTGTATTTCTGGCAAGCCCCCATTTGATGCCGATGGATCAGTAGCATCCTCAGAGCCATAGACCACTCTTCTTAGATCCTTTTACTTGTAGAATAGCAAGATTTAGGCCACCCATCAGGGAACTGATCCTTAATTATTTCATTCATTCCTTCAACAAGAGTTTATTGAGTGAATGAGTGGTTACTATGCAACAGGTATATGAAAGTTGAGCTATCATGTCCAATACATGTTAGGTCCCTGTCCTTGAGGAGTTCACAGGCCAGTGGGAGAGAAAACAGCATATATGTGATTTGTACTACAAAGAGGTAATTGCACTGATAAATCTAGTCTTCCTCTCTTGTGGCTCTTTCTCTTCATAAAAATTCCCTAGCCATGAGTGTGGGATCATAGACATGACCCCATGGTTTCTGTCTTGAGACCAAAGGTCACTGGCTTGAGCAAGGGGCCACTCACTCTGCTGCAACCCCCTGATCAAGGCACATATGAGAAAGCGGTCAATGAACAACTAAGGAGACAAAGGAGTTGCAACGAAGAATTGATGCTTCTCATCTCTCTCCCTTCCTGTCTGTCTGTCCCTATCTGTACCTCTCTCTGTCTCTGTCACACACACAAAAATTCCCTAGCCAAACTCCCTAGCTGTCCATGATTTGACAGTATTCATTACAGCTGTATCATCACTTCCTTTCAATTTTGTTTTGTGGACACATTTTTTGTAGCATATTTTTGCTGTCTGTAGGCAAGTTAGTTTGCTCCTTTTTCTTATTCTTAAAATAACTTTGGGATTTGACCTTGGCATTTTTTTCTTTTTGCTCCTTTTTATGTGAAATTAGTTTTCCTGACCTTTTAGAGTGAGTCAAGATTAAGAAAAGCTTTTCTAACTTTACAGTCTCTTTTCTATGGCTTGCTTTCTGGATTTTCTGGCTGTATCCTTTGCTCACTTTTTTAAAAAGTTGTGGAAAAATACACATAACAAAATTTATCGTTTTAACCATTTTTAACCAGTTCAGTGGCATTAAGTACATTCATAGTGTTGTGTTTTTTTCCTTTAATAAATTGTATTTTATTCTTAAAGCTTTACAATTTTTTATATAATCATTAGTTGCCAATACAGGGTAGGACAAAAGTAGGTTTACAGTTGTGAGTATTCAAAACACAGGCTTTAGTCTTGTATATATATATATTTTTGTATTTTTTCTGAAGTTGGAAACAGGGAAGCAGTCAGACAGACTCCTGCATGCGAGACCGACCGGGATCCACCCGGCATGCCCGCCAGGAGGCGATGCTCTGCCCATCTGGGGTGTTGCTCTGTTGCAACCAGAGCCATTCCAGCACCTGAGGCAGAGGCCACAGAGCCATCCTCAGCGCCCGGGCCAACTTTGCTCCAATGGAGCCTTGGCTGTGGGAGGGGAAGAGAGAGACAGAGAGGAAGGAGAGGGGGAGGGGTGGAGAAGCAGACGGGCGCTTCTCCTGTGTGCCCTGGCCGGGAATCGAACCCAGGACTCCTGCATGCCAGGCTGACGCTCTACCACTGAGCCAACCGGCCAGGGCTTGTTATTTATTAATTATTGTAATATTTTCCGTACGAACAACTGTAAGCCTACTTTTGCCCTACACTGTATTTACTGAGTTGTACTATCTTACCTGGATCTGATCATACCAACCCAATTTTATTTTATTTTTAGAGAGAGTGGAAGGGAGGGGGGAGAGAAACATTGATTTGTCCAACTTATTGATGCATTCATTGGTTGTTTTTTATATGTGTCATGACCAGGGATCAAACCTGCAGCCTTGGCATATTGGGATGATGCTCTAACCAGCTGAGCTACCACCCAGTCAGGGCATTACAGTGTCACTTTATTTCCAACATTCTGTTGCTCCTACTTCTCAAGACTACTCACCCCTTCTCCAGCATGCCACGTGTTTGTACCTCTCCTAACTTTTTTACTTATTGTTTCATTTAAATAGAATGGATGCCATTCTTTTCTTTTTCTTCTCCACCCAATAGACTTAGATATTTTTCTCTTAAGACCCAATTCAAACCTCAACAAGAGTTTATAGTCTTTTCCTCCCCTGCTTTTTGGCACTCTGTTAGTCACTGGTTTGTACGGTATCACTCAGTGGTACTCTAAGTACCAGTGTTCATATCTTTCCAGCAGTCTGAGCTCTTTGAAGGCAGAGATAATGTCTAATTTGTCTTGTGTCCCCTGGATAGATCCTAGGATCTGGCTCACTAAACATTTTTTGTTTGTTTTTTGTTTTTTATTTTTGTATTTTTCCAAAGTTAGAAGCAGGGAGGCAGTCAGACTCCCACATGCGCCCAACTGGGATCCACCCGGCATGCCCACCAGGGGGTGATTCTCTGCCCATCTGGGGCATTGCTCCGTTGTGGCGGGAGCCATTCTAGTGCCGGAGGTGGAGGCCATGGAGCCATCCTCAGTGCCCGGGCCAACTTTGCTCCAATGGAGCCTTGGCTGTGGGAGGGGAAGAGAGAGATAGAGAAGAAGGAGAGGGATAAGGGTGGAGAAGCAGATGGGCACTTCTCCTGTGTGCCCTGACCAGGAATCCAACCTGGGATTTCCACACACCAGGCTGACGCTTTAACACTGAGCCAACCGGCCAGGGCTAAACTGTTATTGATGGTTTATTGTAGATACTGGTTAGTCCTCCCTTCATATACTCTAGGGGGGGAGGGATCTTGCCTAGCTTTTGACCTAACAGTAGCCCAGATAACACTGAAGACTGAATTTGTGTGGAATAGGGAAGGAACGGGTAAGTGGTTATTGAACCCAGATTCCTCTGATTTCAAAGACCCTAGTTTTTTAATCATGCCATGTGAGGTAGAACAAGATGTTAGTGGACCCACTTTACAGAGAAATAAAGGGAGACTTGGTAAAATTAACTGATCTGCCCAAAGTTGTCAGAGCTAATGAAAAGCAAAATTAAGACTTGATAATTTTGTCTCCAATTCAGTGCCCTTTTCCAGGTCATAACACAGTTTTGTCCTAAGGTTAGATCTATTACCTAATGTATTATTTGGTATAAAGGAAACTTATTTCCGTCAAATGAGGTGAGGTAAAATATGAACAATATGAACTGAGGAGCGGAATAGAGACAGAGGCGGGATCAAAGGATCCAGAAGGAAAGTGGACAGAGGGAAAGAGGATGATAGGATGGGATGAGAGCAGAAAAGCAAATCCTGGAGGGATGGGGAGAGGGTGTTACAGGGAGGAGGACAGAAGGATGTGCTGGGGAACACAGGGGAGGGGAGGATGAATTGGGGGGGACACTAGAATCTATGTAAACACAATAAATTAATAAAAATTGCAGACTCTGTTTTCAGTTAGGTTTTCATGTCTTAATTTTCTTATTGCTTTGCAGCAACAGCAGGAGGAAATTGCTACTAAGAAACTACGACTAACAAAACCAAGTAAATCTGCTACACTCCACATAGATCTATGTAAAGCTACCTCTCCAGCAGATGCTTTGCAGTACCTACTTCAGTTTGCCAGGAAGCCTGTAGAGGCAGAAAGTGTGGAGGGAGTAGTCAGGATTCTCCTGGAACATTATTACAAGGTAAGATGGTCTTGAGGACCTGCTGGGAGTATGCTGAAGAGTTGTATCACATCTGCAGAATAGGTTAATTTTGCAAAATAAAAAGGAAGACAATCTTTTACTGTCTTCCATGTACTAGGCACTTTGGATAGAGATAAAATGATCCAAATCCTTTCCTCTGAAGCTTACAGTATTCAGAGTCCCTGGTTGAGGACTCAGTGCCCTGGGTGGCCACTGGGTCAGCACTGTGCACCGATCTGCTGCCTCCAGGGTTCCCTTCAGCCGTCCCACACGCAGCGCCAAGGTCCCACGTCTGGGGTTAAACAGTTATAACGGTTTTGCCAAAATTGCTTCCTCTATTTATTTTCCCGAAATTTTTAGAAGTATCACAATATTTTTCCCTAAATAATTCAGTAAATAGTTCTAAAAAAGGGACTTAAAAAGGAATACAACCACCTAACCACATCAAGTAAAACGAAGTAATTCAATATCATCAACTAGTTCATATTCATATTTCTTTAATTGTTCCCAAAATATGTTTTTATAGTTTATTTGTTCAAATCAAAATGCAGCCCTGGCCGGTTGGCTCAGTCATAGAGCGTCGGCCTGGCATGCGAAAGTCCTGGGTTCGATTCCTGACCAGGGCACACAGGAGAAGCGCCCATCTGCTTCTACACCCCTCCCCCTCTCCTTCCTCTCTGTCTCTCTCTTCCCCTCCCGCAGCTGAGGCTCCATTGGAGCAAAGATGGCCCGGGCGCTGGGGATAGCTCCATGGCCTGTGCCTCAGGCACTAGAATGGCTCTGCTTGCAATAGAGAAACGCCCCAGATGGGCAGAGCATCGCCCCCTGGTGGGCATGCCGGGTGGATCCCTGTTGGGCGCACGTGGGAGTCTGTCTGACTGCCTCCCTGTTTCCAGCTTCAGAAAAAAAAAATGCAGATAATGTTGATACATGGCATTTGCTCTTTTTTTAATGTAGAAGAATTTTAAAATTTTGATTATGTTGACTTGTTGAAGAAACTCAGTTAATTGCTTTGTAAAATGTCTTATTTTCTGGATCTGTTACCTTCCTTGGGGGTTAACTTGCCCCTCTATCCCCTGTATTTACTATGAATTTGAAGTGAGAACTATTTGTTAGATTGAGGCTAAGCCTATTTTTGAGAATTTTAAGAATACTTTATAGATGATTTGTACTTCATATTTTATCTATCAGGATGCATATAATGTCTTAAAGTCCTACCTTCCAAAAGCTTCCTATCTGTTTCCCTCAGTCTCTCTCCTTTCCAAACTATCTTTTTTTTTTTTTTTTGTGACAGAGAGATAGAGAAAGACAGACAGGAAGGGAGAGAGATGAGAAGTATCAGTTCTTTGTTGAGGCACCTTAGTTGTTCATTGATTGTTTTCTCATATGTGCCTTGACCAGGAGAGCTACAGGAGACTGAGTGACCCCTTGCTCAAGCCAGCAAGCTTGAGCTGGAGCTGGTGAGCTTTGCTCAAACCAGATGAGACCGCGCTCAAGCTGTTGACCTCAGGGTCTTGACCCTGGGTCCTACGCATCCCAGTCTGATGCTCTATCCACTGCACCACCGCCTGGTCAGGCGCCAAACAATCTTTATTTAATCTCTTATGTCTGACATACAAAGATCCTTTTATTTACATATGTAATATTCTAGCTCAATCAAAATACTTGCAAATTTCAAAAGACTGTGTTTTCAGAAATCAGTTGTCTTTTGACGTGCTGTTCTCTCAGCTTAGAACCCCTCTTCCTGCCATGGCTGTCTAAGCTGGTCTGCCATCTTCTCTGCCCAGTATATTCCTCTTTCAGAGTCTTTACATTTATGTTTTTTTTCTGCCTGCAATACTTCCCTTAGATGTTCATTATGTCCGCTTCCCACACTTCATTCAAGTCTTTGCTTAACACTACTTGTTCACTAAGGCCTTCCTTTATCCCTTAATTTGAAATCGAAACTTCCTGGCTCACCCCGGCACTTCCTAGCTCCCTTCCTTGTTTGTTTTTCCTCCATAGCACTTACCATCTTCTAATATTTTATATAATTTTCTCATTTATTTTTTTCTTGTCCATTTCCTTATACTAGAATGTAAGCTGCTCTTGAGCAGCATTTTTTTGTTGTTGTTGTTTTTTGTATTTTTCTGCAGTGAGAAGCAGGGAGGCAGAGACACTCCTGTATGTGCACAACCAGCATCCACCTGGCATGCCCACCAGGGGGCGATGTTCTGCCCATCTGGGGCGTTGCTTTATTGCAGGGGTCCCCAAATTACGGCCCCTGGGCCGCATGCGGCCCCCCAAGGCCATTTATGCGGCCCCGCCACACTTCTGGATGGGGCACCTCTTTCATTGGTGGTCAGTGAGAGGAGCATAGTTCCCATTGCAATACTGGTCAGTTTGTTGATTTAAATTTACTTGTTCTTTATTTTAAATATTGTATTTGTTCCCGTTTTGTTTTTTTACTTTAAAATAAGATATGTGCAGTGTGCATAGGAATATGTTCATAGTTTTTTTTATAGACTGGCCCTCCAGTGGTCTGAGGGACAGTGAACTGGCCCCCTGTGTAAAAAGTTTGGGGACCCCTGCTCTATTGCAACCCGAGAAGCCATTCTGGCGCCTGAGGCAGAGGTCATGGAGTCATCCTCAGTGCCTTGAGCCAACTTTGCTCCAGTGGAGCCTTGGCTGTGGGAGGGGAAGAGAGAGATGAGAGAAAGTAGAAGGGAAGGGGTGGAGAAGCAGATGGGCACTTCTCCTGTGTGCCCTGGCTAGGAATTGAACCTGGGACTTCCACACTCCAGGCCAACGCTCTACTGCTGAGATAGCCGGCTAGGGCTGAGCAGCATTTGTTTATTTAAACCAGTGGTAGTCAACCTGGTCCTTACCGCCCACTAGTGGGTGTTCCAGCTTTCATGGTGAGCGGTAGTGGAGCAACCAAAGTATAAATAAAAAGATAAATTTAACTATAGTAAGTTGTTTTATAAAGATTTATTCTGCCAAACTTAGTGAAAATACAACATAAAGTACTTTGTTAATTATTATTATATGCTTTAACTTGCTGTAACTCTGCTTTATAAATTTTATAAAGTAAAGTTACTTCCCTACTTTATAAATCACCATTACTGTGGAACTGGTGAGCGGTTAGAAAATTTTACTACTAACATACAAAAGTGGGCAGTAGGTATAAGAAGGTTGACTACCCCTGCTTTAAACAGTGTGTGGTAAAATAAATACTTGTTGAATGAATACTTTTGTGACATTCTTTTTGTCATGTGTGCTTCCATGTGAGAGAGAGGGAGAGAGAGATATGAAGGGATAGAGATGAGAAGCATCAACTTGTATAGTTGTGACACTTCAGTTGTTCACTGATTGCTTCTCATATGTGCCTTGACAGGGAGGTGGGGGGCAGTGGCCCAAGCTGAGCCAGTGACCTTTGACCTCAAGCCAGCAACCCTGTGCTCAAGCTGGTGAGCCTGCATTCAAATTGGATTAGTTTGTGCTCAAGCCAGTGACCTTGGGGTTCCAAATGTGGGTCCTCAGTGTTCCAGGTTGACATTCTAGCCACTGAGCCTTCACCGGTCAATCAACACTTGTTATTCAATTAAAAAAAAATGCTTATTATGTATCAGGCATTGTTCTGGATAGTGTCCTGTTAGCACATTTATGAGCTCTTGGTATTGCCATTGTTCGTCTTGTATGGCTATCTCCTTCAGACTTTGGGCCCTAAATTCAGAGACTACAAGTCTGTTAATTACTGTCCCAGTGCCTGACAAGGTAGAGGAACATTGTACAGGCCTATTAAATGTTTCCCTCGTGTTTTACATGAATGAAATTAGGATTTTGTTCTCAAGAAATTTTCAGTCTCGCCTGACCAGGCGGTGGCGCAGTGGATAGAGTGTCGGACTGGGATGCAGAGGACCCAAGTTCGAGACCCCGAGGTCGCCAGCTTGAGCGCAGGCTCATCTGGTTTGAGCAAAAGCCCACAGGCTTGAACCCAAGGTCGCTGGCTCCAGCAAGGGGTTGCTCGGTCTGCTGAGGGCCCGTGGTCAGGGCACATATGAGAAAGCAATCAATGAACAACTAAGATGTTGCAACGCGCAATGAAAAACTAATGATTGCCTGACCTGTGGGGGCGCAGTGGATAACGCATCGACCTGGAAATGCTGAGGTCGCCGGTTCGAAACCCTGGGCTTGCCTGGTCAAGGCACATATGGGAGTTGATGCTTCCAGCTCCTCCCCCTTTCTCTCTCTCTGTCTCTCTCTCTCTCCCTCTCTCTCTCCTCTCTAAAAATGAATAAAGAAAAAAAAAAAAGAAAGAAAAACTAATGATTGATGCTTCTCATCTCTCTCCGTTCCTGTTTGTCCCTGTCTATCCCTCTCTCTGACTCACTCTCTGCCTCTGTAAAAAAAAAAAAAAAATTTTTTCAGTCTCTTAGTGATCTATTTTTAGTTATTCTCCCCCCATTTAAAGCAATATCAGCCTTGGCCAGTTGGCTCAGTGGTAGAGCATTGCCAGGTGGATCCCGGTGAGAGACATGTGGGAGCCTGTCTCTGCCTCCCACCTCTCACTTACTTAAAAAAAAAAAAAGCATTATCTACCTACCTATTATTGTTACTATATAATAATATAAATCTATTAACAGTAATCATCTGTAGTAATACTTCTACGAGCAGTTAACATTTATATAGATTGGCCTGACCAGGTGGTGGCGGTGGCACAGTGGATAGAGCGTTGGACTGGGATGTGGAGAAACCCAGGTTCAAGACCCCGAGGTCGCCAGCTTGAGTGCACGCTCATCTGGTTTGAGCAAGGCTCACCAGCTTGGACCCAAGGTCGCTGGCTTGAGCAAGGGATTTCTCGGTCTGTTGTAGCCCCACAGTCAAGGCACATATGAGAAAGCAATCAATGAACAACTAAGGTGTCGCAACGAAAAACTGATGATTGATGCTTCTCATCTCTCTCCATTCCTGTCTGTCTGTCTGTCCCTATCTCTTTCTCTCTCTGACTCTCTGTCTCTGTAAAAAAAAAAAATTAAACATTTATATAGATTTTTTGGAGTTTATAAAACTCTTTGCACATATAATCTTTTATTTAATCCTGATGACAACACTGTTGTTATCTCTATTACAGATAAGGAACTAAGCTTAGAGCAGTTTAGTGTCCAAGGTCACACAGACAAGTAAATGGAGGGTCTGGATTTTTTTTTTTTTTTTTAATGACAAAGACAGAGGGACAGAGGAACAGATAGGCAGGAAGGGAGAGAGATGAGAAGCATCAGTTTTTTGTTGCGGCTCCTTCACTGTTCATTGATTACTTTCTCATATGTGCCTTGTCCAGGCAAGGCCAGGGCTTTGAACAGGGTTTTGAACTCAGCGTTCCAGGTTTACGCTTTATCCACTGTGCCACCACAGGTCAGGCAGGTCTTTGAATGTGGGTTGGGTTCCTCTTAATTCCCAACTTTTTTTTTAAGTGAGAGAGAGAGAGACACACGCGTGCGTGCACACACACATACAGAAACAGACAGATAATGACAGACAAGGAGAGAGATGAGAAGCATCAGTTCTTTGTTGCGGCACATTAGTTGTTTATTGATTGCTTTCTCATATGTTCCTTGGCCTGGGGACTACAGCTGAGCCAGTAACCCCTTGCTCAAGCCATCGACCTTGGGCTCAAACCAGCGACCCTTGGGCTCAAGCCAGTGACCGTGGGGTTATGTCTATGATCCCATGCTCAAGTCAGTGACCCCACACTCATGTTGGTGAGCCCACGCTCGAGCTGGCAACCTTGGGGTTTTGAACCTGGATCCTCTGCATCCCAGGCTGATGCTCTATCCATTGCACCAATCTGGTCAGGCAGCCCCCAACTTTTTGACAGAACATTTCATAACTTGTTTCATTTCCACCCCTCCCCATTGTCCACTTCCAATCACTCTACTCTGACCCTCTGCACTAGATTCTTTTGAAAACAAATCCTTGGCATTTTTATAATTTTATTAATAAATTTCAGTATATATCTCTGAATAGTACTCTTAAAACAATTTGCAGTATCATTATCATGTCTTAAAAAAATTGGACTCACATGTTCTGATGTCAGACCCCACTCTTACTATTTTTTTTTTTTTTTTGAGATAGAGACAGAGATGGAGGAAGGGAGAGAGAGAAGCATCAACTTGTAGTTGCGTCACCTTAGTTGTTCATTGATTGCTTCTCATATGTGCTTTGACTGGGGAGCTCCAGCCAAGCCAGTGACCCCTTGCTTAAGCCATCAACCTTGGGTTGACTCCAGCGACCTTGGGCTTCGAGTTAGTGGCCTTTATGCTCAAGCCAGCGACCATGGGATCATGTCAATCATCCCACACCAGCCAGCAACCTCGGGGTTTCAGACCTCGGTCCTCAGCGTCCCAGGTCAATGCTTTGTCTGTCCACTGTGCCAACACCGGTCAAGCTGCTTTAACCAGGTCATGCTGCTTGCATTAGTAGCTGATTCTGGCCACAAAAGAAATGAGGGAGGGATGCCAAATGGGTCCAGTTCTAGACTGATAACCATAGTGTTCTTTACCCTTTGTTTTGTTTTGTCCACAAATGTGGGATCTGGTATTTTAGTAGATAAATTACTTCAGCTTCTGCTTTTTTTCTCCAAGTTTTTCTGTGGTCAGGTGGCAGTATCTAAACCAGGGGTCTCAAACTCGCGGCCCGCTCACCAATTTTGTGTGGCCCGCAGACTAATCAAACTTCGTGGATTAGTCTGCGGGCCAGTCTGCGGCCGCACAAAATTGGTGGGCGGGCCGCGAGTTTGAGACCCCTGATCTAAACGATAAGGGGTTCTTCAGTTCTTAATTTATACTACTGTGCTAGTGACTATGGCGGATGGAGAAGAACTGTGAGACATGTTTCTTATCCCTTAGGGGCTAGAAGTATAGTTTATAGAAGAAATAATATATGAGCATATAGATAGTGTTGGAATCCATGGGAGTCCGAAAGACCAGAGTAACAGGCTTTATTGAAAGGAAGAAAGGAACCCTGCCGGGCACTTCTCCCGGGGAGAAGAGCACCCGTTACAGACTAGGGGCGAGTTATATAGTGTTTGGGAAAGCCTGAGGGGATACTGAGGCAAAAGTCGTGGTATGTCCAGAATGCTCCTCCTTGGGGGGCTTGCCAGCTTCTTGGAATTCCTCTGTCTCGGGGGCGATAGTCCAGTAAGGGTGAGGTCTGACAGTTAAGCGGAACATCAAGAGGGCAGTTTGGAATTCATGTATCTATCATTTCTCAACTCTGTGGTTACATATAAAAGAAATGCAGTTATTAATTTTATAATATGTGGTAAGGGGTGATGAGGAGAAAGAGGAGAAAAAATTGGAAAATTACTGCTTCTTCGGGAGAGAACTCAAGAAAAGAGAACCTTGCTGAATCAAGTACCTCACCCAGTTAAGGAGGTCGTCAATTTCCATGCTGTAAGGTCTGAACCAGGCAATATCTTCAAACACCTGAGTGAGGAAGTAAAAAAATTTTGCGAGGTAATAATTGTGAATTGCATGCTGCGAGTGCCGAGTGGACAGAGTGACATGGTGATACATGGTCTCCTGGATGAGCCTCATGAGACGTGCTGGTCTGGTTCCTCTTGAATGGGAGGACATGTGGAGATTTTTAGAGACAGGGGACCTGTTGGTGTAATTTTTTATTTATTTATTTATTTATTTATTTTGTATTTTTCTGAAGCTGGAAACGGAGAGAGACAGACAGACTCCCGCATGCGCCCGACCGGGATCCGCCTGACCGGGATCCACCCGGCACACCCACCAGGGGCGACGCTCTGCCCCTCCGGGGCGTCGCTCTGTTGCCACCAGAGCCACTCTAGCGCCTGGGGCAGAGGCCAAGGAGCCATCCCCAGCGCCCGGGCCATCTTTGCTCCAATGGAGCCTCGGCTGCGGGAGGGGAAGACAGAGATGGAGAGGGGGAGAGGTGGAGAAGCAGATGGGCGCTTCTCCTGTGTGCCCTGGCTGGGAATCGAACCCAGGACTTCTGCACGCCAGGCCGATGCTCTACCACTGAGCCAATAGCCAGGACCAGGTGTAAGTTTTTAGAAGGACTGAATATGTGTGGTTTAAAAGGAAGGAGGTTTGGAGAACATTTAGGAGGGAATTTCTCGGGCTGAGGGGCGGCTTCTTCCTGCTGTCATCCCTACCTATCTGATATTTCCCTTGTGAAGTTCTCCTTGGGGTATTGGGGAATAGGAGTGTAGGAGCATTTGATTGTAGGTAATCCTAGAGATTTCTCTCATCCAGGCCTGTAGGAACTTGATAAAAAAAGGGGCAAGTATAGGGAGATCAGGAATGCAAAGATAAGGAGGGTTATATAGCAGGGTGAAAGTTCTTCCATGGTAAAGTTAAGAGATATTCTTTCCTGGCAGCCTTGGAGAGAGCAATTAGCCTGAGCTAAAAGAAATGTTTCATGTCCGTTTGTAGGCTCTTCTTCAGCCAAGAAGACCCAGCGACCTTGTCCCCTTACTATGTGAAGGGTAAAAAGACTGAGAAGCATTAAGAGGTGAATGTTATTCATTCTCCTAGTTCTTCAGGGATATGGGAGAGCTTTGGGGTTAGGGGACCTGTAGGTGTTGAAAGATAGGATTTAGGAGGTTTGCTGATACAGGGTTTCAGATTTTTCTGTTTCGTGAGGGCAGGTTTCAGTGAGGGTTGGTGTGTAGGGTTAGGTCGATTTTTCCAGTTTTCTGATTGGCGAAGGTCTGCATGTGGTTCTGTAAGAAACTAGTGAACAAATGTAAGAGACAGGGTTCAAAAGTTGGAAAAATAGGCCCTGGCCGGTTGGCTCAATGGTAGAGCGTCGGCCTGGCATGTGGAAGTCCCAGATTCGATTCCCGGCGAGGGCACACAGGAGAAGCGCCCATCTGCTTCTCCACCCCTCCCCCTCTCCTTCTTCTCTATCTCTCTCTTCCCCTCCCGGAGCCAGGGCTCCATTGGAGCAAAGATGGCCCAGGCGCTTGGGATGGCTCCTTGGCCTCTGCCTCAGGCGCTAGAGTGGCTCTGGTCGCAACAGAGCGATGCCCCGATGGGTAGAGCATTGCCCTCTGGTGGGCGTGCCAGGTGGATCCTGGTCAGGTGCATGCGGGAGTCTGTCTGACTGCCTCCCCGTTTCCAGCTTCAGAAAAATACAAAAAAAAAAAAAAAAAAAGTTGGAAAAATAAATAGGAGAGTGAGTGGACTAATTAAAGGCAATAGTCAAGATGCCCAGTTTGTGTGAAACCACTGATTCCATGTTTACGAATTCGCTGGGCTTCAGAGAGAGAAAGAGTAGGAATAAGACAGGGAAGTGGCCAGTCCCCCTGCCCCTAGAACTACTTTTTTTTTATTTTTTTTTTATTTTTTACAGAGACAGAGAGTGAGTCAGAGAGAGGGATAGACAGGGACAGACAGACAGGAATGGAGAGAGATGAGAAGCATTAATCATTAGTTTTTCATTGCGCGTTGCAACACCTTAGTTGTTCATTGATTGCTTTCTCATATGTACCTTGACCGCGGGTCTTCAGCAGACTGAGTAGCCCCTTGCTGGAGCCAGCGACCTTAGGTTCAAGCTGGTGGGCTTTTGCTCAAACCAGATGAGCCCGCGCTCAAGCTGACGACCTCGGGGTCTCAAACCTGGGTCCTCTACATCCCAGTCTGACGCTCTATCCACTGCGCCACCGCCTGGTCAGGCTAGACCTACTTTTATAGAAATTTTTAAAGCAACAAGGAGAGGATTTATTTACCTGTATATCTCGTTTGGTCCTTAGATTGACGGGTAGTGTACTAGGAACTGGAAGAGGCTTGGGGTGGGATTAGGTTGATATTTGGGGTGAGATAGATTAGGTTACAGGTTTCTGTCCAATTATTAGGGAGACATATATAGGTGTTATGCCATTTTTCTACCTTAGCAGCAGTGGGAGTTGTCAGGATCACAGTGTGAGGACTTGTCCACGTGAAAGTCAGTCCTTGGGTGATGTAATGCTGGAAACACCTCTTGGACAGTCTTTGAACAGTTTGCTGAGTAACCTATAAATCCTGCAAGTACTTATAGGGAAAGGGTGGTTACATTTCTACACTTTGCAGTTAGAGTTTAAGTCCTAGTGACCACTGCTTCTAGCTGGAATTAGCAGCAGGTCCCAGCCTACAATAGGTATGGGGCATTGAGACAAGAGGAATAAAGGAGATGCTATACATTAAATAAAGTAACAAAATCAGACTGTCAATACCCACAGTAGAGATCTTTGAGGGATAAATAAAACTCAAATATTCAAGCAAGGCATAGTAGACGGCCTTTGTGTTTAAAAGAAACGAGATCGGTTTATCTGCTACTTGGAAGAAATACCTTAGGCTCGTGAACGATGTCCTTGGGCCGTCAGTGGCAAATCCCAGTATGCTGGGCAAGGTCAGGTCACAGGTAGCTGGAGCAGGGCTAGAAGAGAGTGAACCCTCCCTCCATGGAGCAAGGGGGCAGCTTACCTTCTCGTGTCCCTCTTTCCACAGCAATGATTTGTCCCTTGATGGGGCCAGGAAGCCTTGCAGGCTTCAATTCAATGACCTTTTTTCCACTCTTTTTTTTTTTTTTTTTACATAGGCAGAGATAGATAGGGACAGACAGACAGGAACGGAGAGAGAGATGAGAAGCATCAATCATTAGTTTTTTGTTGCGCGTTGCGACTTCTTAGTTGTTCATTGACTGCTTTCTCATATGTGCCTTGACCGCGGGCCTTCAGCAGACTGAGTAATCCCTTGCTGGAGCCAGCGACCTTGGGTCCAAGCTGGTGAGCTTTTTGCTCAAGCCAGATGAGCCCGCGCTCAAGCTGGTGACCTCGGGGTCTCGAACCTGGGTCCTTCCGCATCCCAGTCCGATGCTCTATCCACTGCGCCACCACTTGGTCAGGCCTTTTTTCCACTCTTGAAGTAGGGCCCTGATGGAATTCTATGAAGCCCTTTAGGGGGCTGGAGCCAAAAGCTGGTATTTCCTGACCTCTTTTGGGCCTTACTTGCCTTTTCTGTTACTTCCTTGGCCATTATAGACCTTAAAAGCCATGCTCAGAAGATCTCACTGAGGGGCTTGACTAAGAGAGCAAAATTGGAAATTCAGTGTCTAAAGAAGCCTATTAGACTGAGGAAAGAAAGGATTTGATTTGCGGTGGTGGGTGGTTGGAGACTGCAGAGGCTCTGAGTTAGATCTAGGGTGAGACCTCAGGTGGTGGGGGTTAAGGCGATGCCCAGATAGACTATGGACTAACTAAGAGTGAAGTTGAGTCTTAGCAGAGAAGACACGATATCCCTTCACAGTGAAGAAGTTAAGAAAGGTGGTGATGTGTCTCCTTGAGGCAGGCAGGGAGGGGCTGCAGAGGAGTAGGTTATTTACATATTGTAAGAGAGTACTAGTTTTGAGATTGCATGCTGCTAAATCCTGAGCTAGTGCCTGCCGAAACAGGTGTGGGCTGTTTCTGAACCCCTGAGGTAAGACGGTCCACATAAAGGCAAACAGAAAGTAAGAGTCAGGGGGTAGAGGAATGGTAAAGAAGGCATTCTTTAGGTCTAGGACCTGTAGAGATTAGGGACTACTGGATGGAGAGGAATTACTGCCTCATTGATTAGGTGTAAGGCTTGTTCAAGCGATAAGCCCCTGAAGGTTTTTGAACAGGAAGGGTGGGGGTTGCAGGGAGAGTCCATGGGGATGAGTAAGCCTGGTTTAAGAGGTGGGTAATTATTGGTTTAAGGCCTTAGAAACAGACACAGTTACATATTAAAGACTTCAGATACACATATGAATTAAGGAATTTAAATGAGTGTGCTTTACTTGTTTCAATTAAAATTATACTAGAGGTGTTTTCTGACAAACAAAGAGACAAAACAGATTATTCACTCACACAGCTTAATAGAGAGGAAGAGAGAAAGCAGATGGATGGACAGTGTGAGCAGCTGGATGGAAAGAAGGAGGGTTAGAATCTGCAGGAGGAGGAGGAGGAGGGTAAAGTACTGGTGTGGCGCCACGTGGTCAGAGGAGTCAAAAAAGATTTAGAGCTCTGAAGAGAGGAGAGGGGGCGAGGAGGAAAGAGGCACAGTCACAGTTTGTGAGGAGGGAGGAAGGGTCTGAGAAGAGACAGAACTGTAGTTTGTAAGGAGGGAGGAGGGATCAGAGAAGAAACAGACACCATAGCCAGAGCCACAGCTTCTAAAGAGGGGGACGGGGACTAAGAACACAGTGGAGAAGGGAGTGGGCTCTTGGAGGGAAGAGACTCGAGTGGAAAAGATTTGCAGAAGGACCAGAGAGGGGTGTGCTCGGGGGTCAGGCAGGAGGGAGAGAGTTGGGAGTCTGCGGAGAAGGAAAGATTAGGAGTGGAGGTTTTAGGTGAGGTTTCTCTGGCCAAAACGGCCTGCATGTAGAACGGAAGGCACAGAAATTAAGGACAGGAGTGAAGGGAGAAGAAAAGCCTGCACGTAAGGAATCTCTGATGCCCTCCCCATCCAGTGGCAAAAGTTGTCAAGATAGGATATTGTAGAAGCAGGCCACTTGGAGTAGAAACCTCCCAAACTGTGAACCTCAGAGAGGAGAGTCTCTGAGGCCTGAGATTGGGAGGAGCCCATGTTCCAAGGGGAGTCTGGCTGGAGGGTTTGGACTGAGAGGAGCCCACAGTAGAGGAGACTGGTGAGAGAAGGGCGGCGTCCCCACCTTCAGTCACAGTTCCGAGAGGAAAAAATCTCCATAGAAAGAGAGTCTCAGACAAGAGGTCATCACCCCAAGGCTGAGATCCCGGGACGTAGGAGAGTGGCCTGGCTAGGTGCTCCTAGACTTTCGTAGAAGTCCAGTAGAGGAGTAGAGGCAGACCACCCATAGATATGGGGTCCGAAGTCAAAACCATCCGACCAGGAAGGGGTGTTTTGGAGAGAAATTTGGAGGCCAACTGGGGAAGGGGGAGGGAGAAACACCTTACTTTCTGGTCCAGCAGGGGTTCAGGACAGGGTTAGACTGCTGGCCAATCAACCTACAATTACACGTCCAAACAGAATCAGGGAGTAAGCCCGGGATGAGCTGCTGCTGCCCATTGCTTCCCTGGTTATAAGTTTGGACGGCAAAGAGGGATCGTCCAGGCAGTTAGTACCCTGTCCCGGGTTTCGGCACCAAATGTTGGAATCCATGGGAGTCCGAAAGACCAGAGTAACAGGCAGAAAGGAACCCTGCCTGGCACTTCTCCCAGGGAGAAGAGCACTGGTTACAGACTAGGGGCGAATTATATAGTGTTTGGGAGAGCCTGAGGGGATACTGAGGCAAAAGTCCTGGTATGTCCAGAATGCTCCTCCTTGGGGGGCTTGCCAGCTTCTTGGAATTCCTCTGTCTCAGGGGCAATAGTCCAGTAAGGGTGAAGTCTGACAGATTAGCGGACCATCAAGAGGGCAGTTTGGAATTCACGTACCTATCAGATAGTAGTGCTAAAGTTACTCATTTGTTTATTTTTTTCATTCACTCAAAATATTCTGCGGGTGAACACAGAATACAATGTACAGAGATGTGTTGTGGAATTGGGCATCTGAAACCTGTATAATTATTGATATATTAACAAGCAGTGGTGCTGGCAGTGTTGGTACTGCAAACTGGTGCCGCTCATGTCTAACTGCACAAGAGAGGAAAGGTGCTTTTAATCCCAAAGGTACTTTTAATTTCTGGTTAGAAGTTAATGACATGACGAAGACATAAAAAAAATTCTCACTTACTTTGCAGTATTTGTGTGTAACATACTGATTCTACTTCCTCTGAAGTATGTAAAGTTAAAGCCTTAGAATAGTTGGATCATTGAGTCTCTTTTGAAATGTTAGTTTCCTGTATTCTGTTCGTTGGTTAGCTGAGAACAGAGCATTAAGGTAACAATAGCTTGTTTTGTTCCAGGAAAATGATCCGTCTGTGAGACTGAAAATTGCATCATTATTGGGATTATTATCAAAGACTGCAGGATTTTCACCAGACTGTATTATGGATGATGCCATTAATATCGTGCAGAATGAAAGTAAGTTGCAGTTTAAAAGCTGTACAGTTAGAGCAGAAATTATTAGTTCCTTTTGTATAGAATTTAAAACAAAATATTGTTGTGTTGGAATTAAAAAGGAATTGAAGATAAACAGTGTATTAAAGTTAAAATGTAGTTTTTTAAAAAGATTTTATTCATTTTAGGGAGAGGAGAAAGAGAGATAGAGGAACGGGGCAGTGCGGGGGGGGGGGGGGAGGAGCGGGAAGTATCAACTCAATAGTTGCTTCTTGTATGGCATGGCCTTGACTGGGCAAACCCAGGGTTTTGACAAGTAATCTAATCTCAGCATTCCGGGTTGACTCTCTATCCACTGTGCCATCATAGGTCGGGCTGTTTTTGTTTCCTTTAAAAAAAAATTTTTTTTTTAAATTTTTGGTGACAGAGACAGAGAGAGAGGGACAGACAGACAGGAAGGGAGAGAGATGAGAAGCATCAATTTTTCGTTGTAGCACTTTAGTTGTTCATTGATTGCTTTCTCATATGTGCCTTGACCGTGGGACTACAGCAGACCGAGTAACCTGTTGCTTGAGCCAGCGACCTTGGGTTCAAGCTGGTGAGCTTTGCTCAAACCAGATGAGCCCACGCTCAAGCTGGCGACCTCGGGGTCTTGAACCTGGGTCCTCCGCATCCCAGTCCAATGCTCTATCCACTGCACCATCGCCTGGTCAGGTGAGGCACCTTGGTTGTTTACTGATTCTTTTCTCATATGTGCCTTGACCGGTGGGGGGAGGGGGGTGTTAGCCGAGCCAGTGACCTTGGATTCAAGCCAGCAACCTTGAACTTCAAGCCAGCGACCTTTGGGCTAAAGCCAGTGACCATGGGGTCATGTCTATGATCCCACGCTTAAGCCAGTCACCCTGCCCTCAAGCTGGCAAGCCCACGCTCAAGCCAGCGACTTCAGAGCTTCAAACCTGGGTCATCCATGTCCCAGGCCGAAACTTTATCCACTGCGCCCCTCCCTGGTCAGGCTGAGGATTTTGAATGTCTTTTTTATTTTTAAATTTATTTATTTTTTACAGAGACAGAGAGTGAGTAAGAGAGAGGGATAGACAGGGACAGACAGACAGGAACTGAGAGAGATGAGAAGCATCAATCATTAGTTTTTCATTGCGCGTTGCAACACCTTAGTTGTTCATTGATTGCTTTCTCATATGCGCCTTGACCATGGGCCTTCAGAAGACTGAGTAACCCCTTGCTGGAGCCAGCGACCTTGGGTTCAAGCTGGTGGGCTTTTGCTCAAACCAGATGAGCCTGCGCTCAAGCCAGCAACCTCGGCGTCTCGAACCTGGGTCCTCTGCATCCCAGTCCGACACTCTATCCACTGCGCCACCGCCTGGTTAGGCTGAATGTCTTTTGTAGACAGTGGGAACCATGTAAAGTTTTTTTGAGCAAGGGCATGAAATTATCAAGTCTAGTTTTATTTATTTAAAATATTTTAATTTATTGATTTTCCAGGGATTGGCAGTAGATGAGAAATAGTTGCTTCACTCTCATTTGTCTTGTGTACCTTGACCAGGCAAGTCCAGTGTTTCAAACCATCAACCTCAGCATTCTAGGTTGGTTCTCTATCTACTGCGCTACAACAGGCCGGGCTGATCAAGTCTAATTTTAGAAAGATAATTTGGCCTGACCAGGCAGTGGTGCAGTGGATAGATCATCAGCCTGGGATGCTGATGATCCAGGTTTGAAACCCCTAGGTCACTGGCTTGAGTGCAGGTTCATCAGTCTGAGCGTAGGCTCACCAACTTGAGTGCCAGTCGCCAGCTTGAGCATGGGATCATAGACATGACCCCAGGGTTTCTGACTTGAGCCCAAAGGTTGCTGCCTTGAAGGTCACTGGCTTGAGCAAGAGGTTACTGGCTTAGCTGGAGCCTCTGGTCAAGGCACATATGAGAAAACAATCAATGAACAACTGAAATGCCACAACTATGTGTTGATGCTTCTCATCTCTCTCCCTTCCTGTCTGTCTCTCTCCCTTGCTAAAAAGAAAAATAAAGAAAGAAACAAGAAAGAAGGAGGGAGGATAGGAATTTGGTAGCTCTCAGGAATTTGGTTTTATGAACTAGATGGCTTAGAGAAGAGAGGTTGAAGGTTCATTTTTTTATCCATGTGGAGATGTCCACCCAGCCACCTGTTTTAATGTAGGTCTAGAACTCAGAAGAGAAACTAGGGCTTAAGATTTAGATTAGACCCTGGCCAGTTGGCTCAGCAGTAGAGTGTCAGCCTGGCATGTGTATATCCTAGGTTCGATTCTTAGTCAGGGCACACAGGAGAAGCGACCATCTGCTTCCCCACCCTTTCCTCTCTCCCTTCTCTCTCTCTATCTCTCTCTTCTCCTCCTGCAGCCATAGCTCCGTTGGAGCAAGTTGGCCCCGGGCTCTGAGGATGGCTCCATGCCTTGCCTGAGGCGCTAAAACAGCTCAGTTGCCGAGCAACAGAACTATGCACCAGATGGGCAGCGCATCACCTGGTAGGGGGCTAGCCAGGTAGATCCTGGTCAGGGCACATGTGGGAGTCTGTTGCTCTGCATCCCCGCTTCTCATTTAAAAAAAAAAAGATTTAGATAAGATTTGTATTTAACAGAGGCAAGAGTTAAGCTTAAAAAGCTTAACTTAAAAAGCTTTTCTTGGGTATTATGCAGAATTATTTTTTTGAAGACAGAAATAGGGTGGTGTTGGAGTTTTTTTTCACCTCTCTTCTATTTTCTCTCAATGCCTTTTATTTTAAATCATAAATAGGATTTTTTACTTGTCAGCAATAAATGTCTGAATTTTAAAGAGATCATTGGATTTTGGGGGCTTATATCCACCAGCTTGGCCAGTTTTAGCCCCTGTCTCTTCCCGGTTGCTCTAGAGCTGCTACCTTCACCATAAAGCTAGATGAGTTTTCCGAGTTTAAACTTGGGTTTCTTTAGAATTTTCACTTTCCTAAGAAAGACATCATGGAGAGGATGAATAGATTGGCAAGACTTTCCTATGTCTTTTACAATGCTCTATGAAATCAGTTTATTGACCACTTCTTTCAAGTCATTTATTGGCATATTTCTGATAACTATCATAATCTTCTGGATTCAGTGGACCTGTTGATGCTGAGCATAAAAGGTTTTTTGAATCTGATTGTTACATTTTTTTTAAATTTTTTATTTTATTTTATTTATTTAATTTTTTTACAGGGACAGAGAGAGAGTCAGATAGAGGGATAGATAGGGGCAGACAGACAGGAAGGGAGAGAGATGAGAAGCATCAATCATCAGCCTTTTGTTACAACACCCTAGTTCATTGACTGCCTTCTCATATGTGCCATGACCGCGGGCCTTCAGCAGACCGAGTAACCCCTTGCTCGAGCCAGTGACCTTGGGTCCAAGCTGGTGAGCTTTGCTCAAGCCAGATGAGCCCGCGCTCAAGCTGGCAACCCTGGGGTCTCGAACCTGGGTCCTTCCGCATCCCAGTCCAACACTCTATCCACTGCGCCACCGCCCGGTCAGGCTGATTGTTACATTTTTTAATAAAACCAACACAGAATAAATGGAGCAAATGAATACTGGTGTCTTGATATCAACATGAGCTTCAATCATGGTCTGCCATTTTTCTTTTAAGAGATAGAGAGAGAAAGAGAAGGACAGACAGGAAGGGAAAGAGATGAGAAGCATCAATTCTTCGATGCAGCACCTTAGTTGTTCATTGATCACTTTCTCATATGTGCCTTGACCAGGGGGCTACAGCAGAGCAAGTGATCCCTTGCTCAAGCCATTGAACTTGGGCTCAAGCCAGTGATCTTTGGGCTGAATCCAGTGACCAGTGACCATAGGATCATATCTTTTTTTTTTTTTTTTTTTGTATTTTTCTGAAGTTGGAAACGGGGAGGCAGTGAGACAGACTCCCGCATGTGCCCAACTGGGATCCACCCAGCATGCCCACCAGGGGATGATGCTCTGCCCATCTGGGGCATTGCTCTGCCGTAACCAGAGCCATTCTAGCGCCTGAGGCAGAGGCCATAGAGCCATCCTCAGCACCTGGGCCAACTTTGCTCCAGTGGAGCTTTGGCTGCAGGAGGGGAAGAGAGAGACAGAGAGGAAGGAGAGGGGAAGGCGGGAGAAGCAGATGGGCGCTTCTCCTGTGTGCCCTGGCCGGGAGTAGAACCCAGGACTCCTGCACGCCAGGCCTACGCTCTACCACTGAGCCAACCGGCCAGGGCTAGGATCATATCTTTGATCCCATACTCAAGCCAGCGACCCTGTGCTCAAGCCAGATGAGCCCATGCTCAAGCCAGATGAGCCCATGCTCAAATCAGTGACCTGGGAGTTTTGAACCTGGGTCCTTAGCATCCTAGGCTGCTGTTCTATCCACTGCGCCATCGCCTGGTCAGGCACAGTTTGCTATTTTTTGACCATGGAGCACACATTCTTTTATGGGTAAGATCCATGCCATGGAAATTGGTCAGGCAGTTTTTGCCCTGAACATCCTCAGTAATTAGTTTGAAGTTTCCTTTTTTTTTTTAGGTGAGAGGAGGGGAGTTAGACAGATTTCCACATTCACCCCAACTGGGATCCACCTGGCAACCCCTGTCTGTCTAGAGTCAATGCTTGACTCATTTGAGCTGTTTTTAGCGCCTGAGGCAGATACAGTTGGACCAACTGAGCTATTCTCAGTGCCTGGCATGACACTTGAACCATTTGAGCTACTGGCTGTGGGAAGAGAAGAGAGAGAGAATGAGGAGGGAGAGGAGAGAAGCAGATGGTCGCTTCTGTTGTATTGTATAACCTGACTGGGAATCGAACCCAGGATGTCCATATGCTGGGCCAACACACTCTACCACTGAGCCAATGAGCTAGGTCCTAATCTGTATTTTTAATCCCTTCAGTTTTTTCACCTAGACCCCCACCTAACCTCCCCTCTAGCAACAATCAGTCTATTCTGTATATATATTAGTTTGTTTTTGTTTTGTTTGTTCATTTATATTCTTTAGATTTTACATATAAGTGAAATAAATCATATGGTATTTGTCTTTCTTTGAATGACTTATTTCACTTAGCACAGTACCTAGGTCTATGTCACAAATCATCTGCTTTCTACTTTCAAAAGATTTATTGAGGCCCTGGCCAGTTGTTTCAGTGGTAGAGTGTCGGCCTAGCTTGTGGATGTTCCGGGTTTGATTCCCAGTCAGGGCACACAGGAAAAGTGACCATCTGCTTCTCCACCCCACCCCCTCCCCCTTTCTCCCTCTCTCTCTGTCTCTCTCCTCCTCTCCCACAGCCATGGCTCAAATGGTTCGAGCAAGTTGGCCCTGGGCACTGAGGATGGCTCCATGGCCTCGCCTCAGGTACTGAAATGGCTTGGTTACCAAGCAACAGAGCAGCAGCCCTAGATGGGCAGAGCATTGCCCTGTAGGGTGTTTCTAGCTGGATCTGGTCAGGGTACATGTGGGAGCCTGTCTGCCTCCTTACCTCTCAATTAAAAATAAATAAATAAATAAATAAATATTTTTTTTGCTTTTCCCATCTGCCTACCTTTATTCTCCTATTTTCTCTGTATTTGTAGATTTATAACTTAAATTTTGTTACTCTTATATTAATGAAATTTTAGGAAAGAATAATGATAAACTTGTGATCAATCTACTATGTTTAACTAGAAGTCTTATTAAGAGGTGATTTAACTAATTTTTCTTAGCTTTAGTTATTTATAAATCATGTACTACACCATTTTTGACATCTTACTTCATATCAATACTGTAGTTTACTTAATGCTTTTTTTCTAAGTGGACAATTTTTTTTTAGTTAAATAAAATTAAAGAGGCTCTTTGTACTCTTTGTATTAGCAATGTTAAAAGGGAATTAATGACTTGTGACATCAATAGATAATAACTGCAGTTTTTATTATATATTAAAATATATACATGGTTGTAAATATATGGATAAAAATGATTATGTGAATGCCACCTAAAAACCTCTGGCATACATTCTGCTAGCATTATAAGAACCATATGTATATATTTTTTCCTTTTGAGAAAGAGGGAGAGAGAGACAAGAGAGGAGAAAGGGTAAGAAGCATTGGCTTCGTAGTTGCTTTCACTTTAGTTGTACATTGAGCTTGTCCTGTGTGCCTTGCTCAGGGCTGTGCTAGTGTCTCCTTGCTCAAGCTAGTGACCTTAGGCTTTTCATACCAGCAACCTTTGAGCTCAAGCCAGCAACCCCACATTGTCAGCCTGTGCTCAGAGCCAGCAACCTTGTGGCTTCGAACCAGTGACCTCAGTATTCCAGGGTGACTCTTTATCCATAGCGCCACCACTGGTTGAGACTTGAATCCATGTTAACACAATAAAAATTAAAATTAATAAAAAATTAAAAAACAAAATATAACCAGATAGTATATATTTTAATTTTATTTCTTGATTTTAGAGAAAGAGAAGAAGAGGGAGAGAGAGAAATTGCAATTTGTTATTTCACTTATTTATGCATTTTTGTATATGCCCTGACTGGGGATCAAACTTGAAACCTTGCTGTATTGGGATGACGCTCTAACCAACTGAGCTACCCAGCCAGGGCAAGAACTATATTTTAGAACAAAGCAAAAAATTTAGACAAAGAAGAGAATCTGGCTAAGATGATTGTTACTGATTTTTTTTTCCCGCAGTGAGAAGCAGGGGGTGGGGTGGGTAGGGGAGGCAGACAGACAGACTCCTACATGTGCCCAACTGGGATCCACCCGGCATGCCCACCAGGGGGCGATACTCGGCCCCTCTGGGGTGTTGCTCCACTGTAATCAGAGTCATTCTAGCACCTGAGGTGGAGGCCATGGAGCCATCCTCAGCGCCCAGGCCAACTTTACTCCAGTGGAGCCTTGGCTGCAGGAGGGGAAGAGAGAGAGAGAGAAAGGAGACGGGGAAGGGTGGAGAACCAGATGGGCGTTTCTCCTGTGTGCCCTGGCCAGAAATCGAACCCAGGACTTCCACACGCAGGGCAACGTTTTACCATTGAGCCAACCGGCCAGGGCCTATTGATTTATTTTGATTTGGCTTTTTGCCCGTGTATTAAACATTGAGTATAAAATGAGTCATGCAGATTCTGAGAAGACAAAAGTGAGTCGTGCAATTTTTGCTCTCCAGGTTCTTCCAGTTTCCTGGTTTAATCATATATAAAAATAAGTGTCGTGAAGTGTTACAGTTGATGTAGAGGATGCGGTGGAAGCATGTGGGGGGAAATGGTCCATTCTTGAAGAACTTCATACAGGAGGTGACACTTTAAGATTAGTAGGTGCTTCCTGGGGAGTGGGCTGAGAATGGAGTTGGCTGTAGGTGAAGTCATTCTAGGTAGGGAAATAGGTCTGAACAAAGATAGGAGGACATGAACTTGAAGTAATTGGACAAAAGGGCGCTAGAGGAGGCTTGAAAGAGATGAGGCTAGAAAGGTAGGCAGGCAAGACATTGTAGAGGGACTGGTGTGTGTGTGTGTATGTGTGCCCTGCTAAGGAGTTTGGACTTTATCCTTAAGACAGTGAAAAGCCCTGGAGTTAGTTAAGCACTAACATTTTTGGCCAACCTTTGGAAGACTCAAATATTATATTTAGAAGTGCTGCCTTTAAAAACTTAGCTTTCAGCTGAGGGGAATCAAGGATCAAGTAGTAAAACTTAGCTGACAAAGAAACCTACATTTTTTTACCCAAGTAAACTTAGTTTCTTTAGTGTTCTCCTTTTGAAATTCTACAACACAACTTTTCATCTTCCTTTCTAGAGTCTCATCAAGTCCTAGCTCAGCTGTTGGAAGCTTTACTTGCAATTGGCACGAAACTCCCAGAGAATCAAGCTATCCAGATGCGATTAGTTGATGTAGCCTGCAAGGTAAGAGAATAATGATTAGACACAGGATTGCTTGTTTCTTGAACAGTTTTGGATTATCTGTTGGTGGCTGTAAGAACTGTTTTAGATCAGTGGTTTTCAACTCCGGTCCACGAAAGGATAGTTAACTACCCTGATGTTGCATGAAGATTATTTGTGCAAAGGCATGAAACTTCTGGTGGACTGGCACCAGTCCGCAGACCGGCATTTGAGAACCACTGGCTCAGATCTACAATGTAATTTTGTAACCGAGAATTGCCAAGGACTCACTAGTTTTATGAACTACTTCATTTTGTTGTTTCTTGATGTTGGATTAGAAATAAAGTTGAGTAACTTGTTTTAAAATGAACTTCCTCATTTTCCCAAAAGAAATGAAAATAATTAAAGTAGCTACTGTGGTATACTGTGCCAAATAGAAACACTCTCTTATTAGAGTGCCTCATATCCAGTTTTTCGTTTGTTCCTCACAGTCCTGTAAGTCCTGTTATCCCTGTTTACAAAGGTGGGAATTAAGGTTTAGGGAGTTTAAGTTGTTTAAGTTTTCATTGGTAGGAGGTTGCAGAACCAGGGTATAAACTCTGTTTTTCTGATTCCAAAGCCCATGTTCTTTTAATTATGCTTTGTTGCCTCAATAAACAGACGAACTAGACCGAAACAAGGGTTTAGGAAAGGTTTTTTTTTTTGTTTTTGTTTTGTTTTTTCTGATTATAAAAGAACTGTATACACATTAGTTGTGCCTTTTGATTTAATTTGGAGCATTTAATTAACTGTCATGTATGTGACAGCTCATAAATCTTATAGAATTGGTTTTACTCTTAATCTTTGTGGTAAATTGAAGTTATAAGAAGACAAATATGTTTGAATTGCAGAAGGATATTATATTCATAGAATTAGAACACTATTTCTGAGCTCCAGGAAAAGAGTATTCCAGTTTTCTTAAAAAAACAACAACAACAAATGAACACAAAACACTTTGATAAGTATAACACTAAGAGCCTATGTGGAAAAAACTAGGGTTTGTATGCTTGAGAGAGGAAGTTTATCTCCATGTGAGAGAATATGTATATATGGGAGATTGTGCTTGTGAGAAAGGTGAAATAAATGGTTTGTTATGCTTGAAGTGACAGTTTCTTAAATTTGATTTGAATAAACTTTTTATTATAAAAATTTATGTTCATAGAAACTTTGGAAAGAAAATTAAAAGTATAAAGAAAAGCCTGATCAGGCTGTGACGCAGTGGATAGAGCGTCAGCCGGGATGCTGAGCACCCAGGTTCAAAACCCTGAGGTTTCCGGCTTGAGTGCGGGCTCACCAGCCTGAGCAGGGGGTCACCGGCTTGAGTGTGGGATCATAGGCGTGACCCCATGGTCACTGGCTTGAGCCCAAAGTTCGCTGGTTTGAAGCCCAAGGTCACTGGCTTGAAGCCCAACGTTGCTGGCTTAAAGTCCAAGGATGCTGGCTTGAGCAAGGGATCACTCAGTTTGCTGGAGTTCCCTGATCAAGGCTCGTATGTGAAAGCAACCAATGAACAACTAAGATGCTGCAACAAAGAATTGATGCTTCTTGTCTCTCTCCCTTCCTGTCTCTCTGTCTCTGTCTGTCCCTCTCTGTGTCTCTCACTAAAATAAAATAACAACAACAAAAACGTATAAAGAAAGAACTAGCCTGACCTGTGGTGGCGCAGTGGATAAAGCGTCAACCTGGAATGCTGAGGTCGCCGGTTTGAAACCCCAGGTTTGCCCAGTCAAGGCACATATGGAAATTGATGCTTCCTGCTCCTCACCCCCTTTTCTCTCTCTCTCTCTCTCTTGTTCTCTCTCCTTTCTCTCTAAAAGTGAATAAAAAAAATTAAAAAATATATTAGAAAAAAGAACTACACTCTTTAATTCACTAACTAAAGGTGACCATTATTAGCCTTTCGATGTGTTGCGCTCTGATTTCTTTCTGTATACAAATTGTTTGCTATTTTTTAAATACATAGCTATAATTAAATTTTATATACAATTTTGCTTTTGCTTTTTTACATTAAAGCATAAGTATTTTCCTTATATTTTAAGTGTTTTGTAGACCTTTTTAATGGATGCGTGATATTTTGTCCAATAATTAAACTATAATTTACCAAACTTTCTCCTATTGGAAATTTATATTGTAACCATTCTTAAATGAATATTACTAGTCTAAAATATTTTCTGTATTTAGAGTTATTTTCTAACATAGGTTGTTACAAATAGAATTACTAGTTAAAAGGCTTTAGAGGTTTTTTTTTAAGTCTTTTCATACATTTTGTCAAGTTGTTTTCCAAAGTGTTCCAGTTTATATGTCCACCAGAAGTATATGGGGATGCCTAACTTCACTGTATCATTTTAGCATTGTGTTTCTTCACTATTTGTAGATGCACATAGTAGGGCAAACAACAATTGGAAATAACAGATCTGCCATAAGCTTTTGCAGACTCAATTAAATAAAGACTATGATTCATAGCCACAGTTACTATTTCTTTTTTTTTTTTTTTTTTTTTTTTTGGTATTTTTCCGAAGCTGGAAACGGGAGAGACAGTCAGACAGACTCCCACATGCGCCCGACCGGGATCCACCCGGCACGCCCACCAGGGGCGACGCTCTGCCCACCAGGGGGCGATGCTCTGCCCCTCTGGGGCGTCGCTCTGCCGCGACCAGAGCCACTCTAGCGCCTGGGGCAGAGGCCAAGGAGCCATCCCCAGCGCCCGGGCCATCTTTGCTCCAATGGAGCCTTGGCTGCGGGAGGGGAAGAGAGAGACAGAGAGGAAGGAGGGGGTGGGGGTGGAGAAGCAAATGGGCGCTTCTCCTATGTGCCCTGGCCGGGAATCGAACCCGGGTCCCCTGCACGCCAGGCCGACGCTCTACCGCTGAGCCAACCGGCCAGGGCACACAGTTACTATTTCTAATGCCTAATGTCATTTTATCTGTGATTTTTGTCATACAACGTGCCTTGAAGTTGAGGTATGATTTACATACAATAACATTCACTCTTTGTTAGTAATAATGCAAAGTATGTTCTCTAACCACAATAGAATGACATTAGAAATCAGTAACCAAAATTTGGGAAACCCACAAATATGTGCAAATTAAAACAACATATTTCTATATAACCAGTGGCTCAAAGAAGAAATAAAAAAGGAAATTAGAAAATACTTCTAGATAAATGAAAATGAAGACGGGCAGTTGAAAAGCAATGGTCTATAGAATGTTCTCAAAAGTTTACCCATGTCATAATATGTCAGAACTCCATTTCTTTCTAAATAATATTCCATTATATGTGTATAACACATTTTGTTTATCCATTTGTCTATTGATGAGCCCTTGAGTTGTGTCCACCTCTTGGCTATTTCAAATAATGCTGCTGTGAACATGGTATACAAATATCTCTTTAAGTCCCTTCTTTCAATTCTTTTGGGTATTGTTATGGACTGAATTGTGACCTTCGAGATTTATATGTTGAAGCCTTAGCCCCCAATGTGATTGTGTTTGGAGATAGGGGCCTTTAAGGATGTAGGTCAGGTGAAAGAAAGCCAAAAGCCTGTCCTAATGAGATAGAACTGGTGTCCTTATGAGAAGAGGAAGAGAGACCAGAGTTGTCTCTCTCTGTGTGTGCATTTAGGAAAAGCCATGTGAGGACACAGCCAGAAAGTGGCTGTCCGCTAGCTGGTAACAGGGTCCTCACTAGGAACCTAATTTGCTGGCACTTTCTCTTGGATTTCTGGCCTTCAGAACTGTGGGAAAATAACTTGGTTAAGCCACCTAGCTTGTGGCAGTGCAGACTAATACATGTGTACACTCAAATGTGGAATTTGCTGGATCATATGGTAATTCTATTTTTAATTATTTGAGGAATTGCCACACTTCCACAGTGGTTGTACCATTTTACATTATCACCAGCAATGCACAGGGTTCCAATTTCTCCACATCCTAGCCAACATTTTTTTTCCTTTTTATTTTGTCGCTAGCCATCGTAATGGGTTAAGGTGGTGTCTCATGGTTTTGATTTGTTTTCCTGTAATGATTAGTAATTAGTGATGGTAAGCATATTTTCATGTGCTTATTGTCCAAATGAGATCCCTTCTTTTAAAGAACTCATGAGCCAACAATCAGCCTTATCACAGATATATATAATATAGCACCTTTCTTACAATAACAGAGGTAACTACAAGGTATGAAATTTACTGAGGAAGGAGTATCAAGTGTTTGGGGCAAGAGAAATATTAAGAGCATTCTGGAATAGATGTTATCTCACTTGGGTTTTGAAAGACAAATAGTTTGTTAGGTAGGTAAGAATAGGGCAGGGTTTCTTAACTAATATATATATATTTTTTTCATTTTTCCGAAGCTGGAAACGGGGAGGCAGACAGACTCCCGCATGTGCCCTACCGGGATCCACCCGGCATGCCCACCAGGGGGCGATGTTCTGCCCCTCTGGGGCGTCGCTCTGTTGCATCCAGAGCCATTCTAGCGCCTGAGGCAGAGGCCACAGAGCCATCCTCAGTGCCCTGGCCATTTTTGCTCCAATGGAGCCTCGGCTGCGGGAGAGGAAGGAGAGGGGGAGGGGTGGAGAAGCAGATGGGCGCCTCTCCTGTGTGCTCTGGCTGGGAATCGAACCCGGGACTCCTGCACACCAGGCTGACGCTCCACCGCTGAGCCAACCGGCCAGGGCCCTTAACTAATATTTTTATTTTTTTTTAGTGAGACAGAGACAGAGAGAGAGACAGGCAGGCAGGAAGGGAGAGAGATGAGAAGCATCAGTTCAGGGGCTACAGCAGAGTGAGTGACCCCTTGCTCAAGCCAGCGACCTTGGACTCAAGCCAGAGACCTTGGGCTTCCAGCCAGCGACTTTTGAGCTCAAGCCAGTGACCATGGCGTCATGTCTATGATCCCACGGTCAAGCCAGCAACCCTGCATTCAAGCTAGTGAGCCCGCATTGAAGCCGATGAGCCAATGCTCAAGCCAGCAACCTTGGGGTTTTGAACCTGGGTTCTCTGCGTCCCAGGCCAATGCTCTATCCACTGCACGACCACCTGGTCAGGCTTAACTAATATTGTTTTAATTGCTCCAAAATTAGGGATATGGTGTGATGAGTGGTACTTAAACTAATTAGGGAATTCAGAGAATGTTTTCTAGAGGAAATGGAAATTGAGCTTAGACTTTTTTTTTTTTTTAACAGGGACAGAGAGAGAGTCAGAGAGAGGGATGGATAGGGACAGACAGACAGGAATGGAGAGAGATGAGAAGCATCAATCATCAGTTTCTCGTTGCGACACCTTAGTTGTTCATTGATTGCTTTCTCATATGTGCCTTGACCGCAGGCCTTCAGCAGACTTAGTAACCCCTTCCTCGAACTAGCGATCGTGGATCCAAGCTGGTGAGTCTTGCTCAAACCAGATGAGCCCACGCTCAAGCTGGCGACTTCGGGGTCTCGAACCTGGGTCCTCTGCATCCCAGTCCAGTGCTCTATCCACTGCACCACTGCCTGGTCAGGCACCCCTGGAGTTTTTAGGGACTCTTTCATAAGGGTCTGTGTGGTCCTCTTTTCAACTACGTATTTCAACTGGATTTTCTTCATATATTTCAGATAAAACAATATACTGTTTGTTACAGATTGGCAGTGGAAGCAGAGATGGGTAATTGTAAAAAACATTAATAAGAAAACATTTAAAAATTTTTCTGTTTTACTTTCTAATACAATTAATAGTGATAGACAAAATCTATATAAATGAAAATTTTGGAGGAGTTGTTAATTTTTAAGAATGTGAAGGGGTCCTGAGGCTAGAAACCATTTAAGAACCATTAGGCTACATGCAGGGTCTTACTGAGAAGCCACTGAAGTATTTTGGGGAGATAGCAAGTAGGGAAGTGACATCAGATTTGCATGTCATGAGGGTTATTCTTGAGTTATGGAGAAGTGACTGGAGAAGAGGTGAATATAGTTGTGAAGAGACCAGTTAAGATGTTAGCGAGAGATTATAATATCAATAGTTTGGATTAAATTGTTGGAAAAATGTGGATAGATTTGAGAAATATTTAGGGCATAGTAAGTGATTGAGCCGGGTGAAGGAATTGTTGAGGATGATTCCTAGGTTCCTGGTTTATGTGCCAGATTAGATGGTGGTGCCTTTTGCTGAGAAAGAGAATTCTGGGAAGGCACTGGGTTGGGTTCAGAATTAAATACAAACAACCCAACAATTTCAAACTTAAGAAAAAATTACAAAAATAGTATAAAGAATGTCAATATATTTTTCTCCCTCGTTCACAAGTAGTTAACATTTTGTTGCATTTGCTTTATCATTATCTATATATACACATTATCTTTTCTTGAACCATTTAAGAGTAAATTGCAGCCTGATCAGGCTCTATCCACTGATAGAGCGTCAGACTGGGATGCAGAGGACCCAGATTCGAGACCCTGAGGTTGCCAGCTTGAGTGCGGGCTCACCTGGTTTGAGCAAGGCTCACCAGCTTGAGCCCGAGGTCACTGGCTCAAGCAAGGGGTCACTCGGTCTGCTGTAGACCCCCCCTCCACCCGTCAAAGCACAAGACATTTTTGAGAAAGCAATCAATGAACAACTAAGGTGCCGCAACATAGAACTGATGCTTCTCATCTCCCTTCTGATCTGTCTGTCTCTATCTGTCCCTCTCTCTGACTCTCTCTGTCTCTGTCACCAAAAATTAAAAAAAAAAAAATTGCGGACATCATGTCTTTTTAGTAAATAATACTTATATGTGTATTTCTTAAAAAGAAGGATAATATTTTTATAACCACAATATAGTTCTCAAAGTCAGGAAATATACCTGGCCGGTTGGCTCAGCGGTAGAGCGTCGGCCTGGTGTGCGGGGGACCCGGGTTCGATTCCCGGCCAGGGCACATAGGAGAAGCGCCCATTTGCTTCTCCACCCTCACCCCCTCCTTCCTCTCTGTCTCTCTCTTCCCCTCCCGCAGCCAAGGCTCCATTGGAGCAAAGATGGCCCGGGCGCTGGGGATGGCTCCTTGACCTCTGCCCCAGGTGCTAGAGTGGCTCTGGTCGCAGCAGAGCGACGCCCCGGAGGGGCAGAGCATCGCCCCCTGGTGGGCAGAGCCTCGCCCCTGGTGGGCGTGCCGGGTGGATACCGGTCGGGCGCATGCGGGAGTCTGTCTGTCTCTCCCCGTTTCCAGCTTCAGAAAAATACAAAAAAAAAAAAAAATCAGGAAATATAACTTTGATACAATATTATAATACTAATTTGTAGACTTCATTCAAATTCTACTTCATGTCCTGCTATTTTTTCTTTTTCTTTTTTTTAAGTGAGAGGAGGGGAGATAGACTGCTGAATGTGCCCCAAATAGGGTCCACCTGGCAAATACTCGTCTGGGGCCAATGCTTGAATCAACTGAGCTATCCTCAGTACATGAGGCCAATGCTTGGACCAACTGAGCTATCCTCAGTGCCTGGGGCTGATGTTCAAACCAATGAAGCCACTGGCTGAGAGGGGAAGAGAGAGAGAAGGCGGGGTGGGAAGAAGCAGATGGTCACTTCTCATGGGTGCCCTGACTGGGGATCAAACCCACGATGTCCACATACTGGGCTGACACTCTATCCACTGAGCCAAGTAGCCATGTCTAAAAATAAAATTTAATAGATTAACATTGGTCCATAAGATCACACAGGTTTCAGGTGTAAATAGCCACGGCACATGACCTGTCCATTGCGTTGTGTGTGCACCACCCAGAGTTAAACTACTTTCCATCAGTATGTGTTTGGTTCCCTTTACCCTCCACTACCCCCCCGCCCCCTTCTCTGTGGTAACCACCATACTTTTGTCTGTGTCCATGAGTCTTAGTTTTATATCCCACATATGAGTGAAATTATCTAGTTCTCAGTTTTTTCTGACTGGCTTATTTCGCTTAGCATAATATTCTTATCAAGGTCCATCCATGTTGTCGCAAATGGCAGTATTTCATCTTTCTATGGCTGAGTAATACTTCATTTTATATATGGACCACATCTTCTTTATCCAGTCTTCTGTTGAAAGACAATTTGGTTGTTTCCATGTCTTGGTCACTGTGAATATGGGGTGCATATGTCTTTGTGAACAAATGTTTTTAAGTTTTTCAGGTAGATACCCGGTAGAGGGATTGCTGGATCATATGGTAACTGTATTCTTAATTTTTTGAGGAACTGCCATACTGTTTTCCATGGTGGCTGTACCAGTTTACATTCCCACCACAGTGAATGAGGGTCCCTTTTCTCTATAACCTTTCTAATACTTGTTATTTCCTGTCTTGTTGATAATAGCCAGTCTAACAGCTGTAAGGTGGTATCTCATAGTTTTTTGTTGTGTTGTTGTTTCTTTGTGGGTTTTTTTTTTACAGAAACAGAGAGAGAGTCAGAGAGAGGGATAGACAGGGACAGACAGACAGGAACGGAGAGATGAGAAGCATCAATCATTAGTTTTTCGTTGCGCGTTGCAACTTCTTAGTTGTTCATTGATTGCTTTCTCATATGTGCCTTGACTGTGGGCCTTCAGCAGACTGAGTAACCCCTTGCTCAAGCCAGCGACCCTGGGTCCAAGCTGGTGAGCTTTTTGCCCAAGCCAGATGAGCCTGCGCTCAAGCTGGCGACCTCGGGGTCTCAAACCTGGGTCCTTCCACATCCCAGTCCAACACTCTATCCACTGCGCCAACGCCTGGTCATGCGTGATATCTCATAGTTTTGATTTACATTTCTCTAATAGCTAGTGAAGATGAGCATTTTTCATATATCTTTCTGCTGTTCGTCTTTATGGGAAAGCTGTCTGTCCAAGTCCAAGTACTCTGCTTTTTTTTTTTTTTTTTTAAGCAAGAGAGAGAGAGAGAGAGAGAGAGAGAGACAGGGACAGGCAGGCTGGAAGGGAGAGAGATGGAAATATCAGTTCTTCATTGAGGTATCTTAGTTGTTCATTGATTGTTTTCTCATATATGCCTTAACCCGTGCCTCCAGCAGAATGACTGACCCCTTGCTCAAGCCAGCGACCTTGGACTCAAGTCAGTGACTTTTGTTTGGGCTGAAGCCAGTGACCATGGGGTCATGTCTGTGATCCCATGCACAAGGCAGCCACCCTGTGCTCAAGCCAGATGAGCCTATGCTCAAGCCAGTGACTTCGGCGTTTTGAACCTGGGTCCTCAGCATCCCAGTTCGACCCTCTATCCACTGCGCCACTGCCTGATCTGGCAGCCTCTGCCTATTTTTTAATTGATTGTTTGGTGTTGAGTTTTATGAGTTCTTTATATATTTTACATATTAAACCCATATCAGAGTTGTTTGTAAATATCATCTCCCATTTGGTTGGCTGTTACTTTGTTTTGTTGTTGGTTTCTTTTGCTGTGCAGAGCTTTTTACTTTGATACAGTCCCATTCATTTATTTTTGCCTTTACTTCCCTTGCCTTTGTGCCTTGGCAAATTCATAAAATATTCTCTATGGTCAAGATCCATAAGTTTAGAACCTATGTTTTCTCTTCTTTTTCTTTCTTTTTTTTCTTTTTAATTGATTTTAGAGAGAGAGAGACAAGAACATCAATCTGTTCCTGTATGTGCCCTGACTGGGGATCGAACCAGCAACATCTGTGCTTTAGGACAATACTCTAACCAACTGAGCTATTTGGCCAGGGCCCTATGTTTTTTTCTATGTAATTTATTGTTTTAGACCATTTATTAAGGTCTTTGATTTATTTTGAATTAACTTTTGTACATGGGGACGAACTGTAGTCAAGTTTTATTCTTTAGCATGTGGCTTTTCAGTTTTCCCAGCACCATTTACTGAAGAGGCTTTCTTTTCTTCATTGTGTTTTGGTTCCTTTATCAAAAAATTTTTTGCTCACATACATGTGATTTTCTGGGCTCTCAATTCTGTTCCATTGCCTGCATATCTGTTTCTCGTACAATACCATGTTTCTTTCTTTGTTTGTTTTTTAGGAGAGGAGGGGAGATAGTGAGGTAGATTCCCACATGTGCCCCAACCAGGATCCACCCAACAACCCTGTCTGGGGTTGATGCTTGACTACTGAGCTATTTTTGGTGCCTGAGACTGACATGCTCCAACCAACTGAGCCATCCTCAGTTCCCAGGGCCATGCTTGAACCAATTGAGCCACTGGCTGCAGGAGGGGAAGAGGGAGAACAGGGAGATAGGGAGGGGCAGAGAAGCAGATGGTTGCCTCTTCTGTGTGCCCTGACGGGGAATTGAACCTGGGATGTCCATATGCCAGGCTAACACTCTATCTGCTGAGCCACGGGCCAGGGCCACCATGCTATTTTGATAATTGTGGCTCTATAGTATAATTTGAAGTCAGGTAGTATGATACCCCCGACTTTGTTCTTTTTTCTCAGGATTGTTTTGATAATTCAGGTCTGTGGTTACATACAAATCTGATGATTGTTTTGCTCTATTTCTTTAAAAATGCCATTGGGATTTTAATGGGGATTGCATTAAATCTGTATATTGCTTTGGGTCGTGTGGCCATTTTAACTATGTTGATTCTTTCAATCCATGAACATGGAATATCTTTTTATTTCATTGTGTCTTTTTCAATCTTGTAGTTTTCAGTATAGAGGAACTTCACATTCTTTGTTAAGTTTATTCCTAGAGCCCTGGCCGGCTGACTCAGTGGTAGAATATCAGCCTGGTGTGTGGAAGTCCCTGGTTTGATTCCCGGTCAGGGCATACGGGAGAAGCGCCCATCTGCTTCTCCACCCCTCCCCTTCTCCTTTCTCTCTATCTCTCTTTCCCTCCCTCAGCCAAGGCTCCATTGGAGCAAAGTTGGCCTGGGTGCTGAGGACGGCTCCATGGCCTCTGCCTCAGGTGCTAGAATGGCTCCAGTTTCAGTGGAGCAGTGCCCCAGATGGGCAGAGCATTGCCCCCTGGTGGGCTTGCTGGATGGATCCCGGTCAGCTGCATGTGGGAGTCTGTCTCTCTGCCTCCCTGCTTCTCACTTCAGAAAAATACAAAAAAAAAATAGAAAAGAAAAGAAAGAAAAATGTATTCCTAGGTATTTTATTATTATTTTTGTTGGCAATTGTAAAAGAAATTGTTTTTTCATTTCAATTTTTTTGAGGTTTTGTTGTTGGCGTATAGGAAAGTAGTAAATTTTTGTATATTCATTTTTTATCCTGTGACTTTACTACTGTGTTTGTTAATTGTTTCTAATAGGTTTTTTGGTCAAATCTTTGGGTATTCTTTCTCTTGCCTAATTGCTCTAGCTAGGACTTCCAGAACTATGTTGAGTAATAGTGGTGAGAGTGGGCATCATTGTCTTTTTCCTGATGTTAGCGGAAAAGCTTTCAATTTTCCACCATTGACTATGATATTGGCTGAGGAGTGTCTATATTGCTATATATTGTCTTTATTATGTTGAGCTACTTTCTTTTTATACCTACTTTATTGACTTTTAATCATGAATGGATGTTGTATCTTATCAAATGCCTTTTCTGTACCTATTGATAGGATCCTAAGATTTTTGTCCTTTGTTTTGTTAATGTGGTGTATTACATTGATCAATTTGCATATGTTAAATTATCCTAATTATCCTTGTGTTTCTGGAATAAACCCTACTTGATTGTGATAATTATTTTTATTTTTATTGACTTATTAAAGTGAGAGGAGGGAAGATAGACAGACTCCCTTCCGTATGCGCTCCAATCAGAATTCACCCAGCTTCCCCCTTCTGGGGCCAATGCTCAAATCAACTGGGCCAACACTTGAACCAACCCAGCCACTGGCTGTGAGAGGGGAAGAGAGAGAGAAGAGAGAGAGGGAGTGGAAGATAAGCAGATGGTTGCTTCTCATGTATGCCCTGACCAGAGGTCAAACCTGGGATGTCTGCACGCAGGGTCATATCCACTGAGCCAACTGGCCAGGGCTATTTTTATTTTTATTTTTGAATTTATTGATTTCAGCAAGAGAGGAAGGGGGAAGAGAGAGACAGGAACATCAAGCTGTTCCTCTGTGTGCCCTGATATGGTTTTGGGATGGAACTAAAACCATGATTATTATTTTTTAATATATTGTTGTATTCAGTTTCCTAGTATTTTGCTTAGGATTATTACATCTATATTTGTCAGTGATATTGGTGTGTATTTTTTTAGTGTGTGTGTTTTCCTCTGCCAGATTTATGTTGGTCTCATAAAATAGATTAGGAAGTATTACCACTTCTTCAGTTTTTTGGAAGACTTTGAGAAGGGTAGGTACCAAATCTTCTTTGAATGTTTAGTAGAATTCACTAGTAAAGCCATCTGGTTCTGGACTGTTATTTTCTGAGATGGTTTTGATGATTGTTTTCATTTCCTTACTGTTTATTGGGCTATTTAGGTTTTCCACTTCTTCATGATTCAGGCTAGCAATATTATATAGTTCTAGGAAGTTATCCATTTCTTCTAGGTTATTTAATTTGGTGGCATATAGTCTTTCATAGGATTCAAGTATGGTCCTTTATATATCTGTGATGTCTGTGGTAACTTCTCTTTTTTTCATCTTTGATTTTTTTTTTTTTCTTTTTTTTTTTTTTTTTTTTTTTTTTTTTTTATTTATATAATTTTATTTTTTTAATGGGGTGACATCAATAAATCAGGATACATATATTCAAAGATAACAAGTCCAGGTTATCTTGTCGTTCAATTATGTTGCATACCCACCACCCAAAGTCAGATTGTCCTCTGTCACCTTCTATCTTGTTTTCTTTGTGCCCCTCCCCACCCCCTATCCCTCTCCCATTCCCCCCTCCCCCCCCCCCGTAACCACCACACTCTTATAAATGTCTCTTAGTTTCACTATTATGTCCCACCTACGTATGGAATAATACAGTTCCTGTTTTTTTCTGATTTACTTATTTCGCTTCGTATCATGTTATCAAGATCCCACCATTTTGCTGTAAATGTTCCGATGTCATCATTTCTTATGGCTGAGTAGTATTCCATAGTGTATATGTGCCACATCTTCTTTATCCAGTCATCTATTGATGGGCTTTTTGGTTGTTTCCATGTCCTGGCCACTGTGAACAATGCTGCAATAAACATGGGGCTGCATGTGTCTTTACGTATCAATGTTTCTGAGTTTTTGGGATATATACCCAGTAGAGGGATTGCTGGGTCATAAGGTAGTTCTATTTTCAGTTTTTTGAGGAACCACCATACTTTCTTCCATAATGGTTGTACTACTTTACATTCCCACCAACAGTGTATGAGGGTTCCTTTTTCTCCACAGCCTCTCCAACATTTGCTGTTACCTGACTTGCTAATAACAGCTAATCGAACAGGTGTGAGGTGGTATCTCATTGCCGTTTTGATTTGCATTTCTCTAATAGCTAAAGAAGATGAGCATCTTTTCATATATCTGTTGGCCATTTGTATTTCTTCCTGGGAGAAGTGTCTATTCATATCCTCTTCCCATTTTTTTATTGGATTGTTTGTTTGTTTGTTGTTGAGTTTTATGAGTTCTTTGTATATTTTGGATATTAGTCCCTTATCTGAGCTGTCGTTTGAAAAAATCATTTCCCATTTAGTTGGCTTTCTGTTTATTTTGTTATCAGTTTCTCTTGCTGAGCAAAAACTTCTTAGTCTAATGTAGTCCCATTCATTAATTTTTGCCTTCACTTCTCTTGCCATTGGAGTCAAATTCATAAAATGCTCTTTAAAACCCAGGTCCCTGAGTTGAGTACCTATGTCTTCTTCTATGTACTTAATTGTTTCAGGTCTTATGTTTAGATCTTTGATCCATTTTGAGTTAATTTTTGTACAGGGGGAGAGACTGTAGTCCAGTTTCATTCTTTTGCATGTGGCTTTCCAGTTTTCCCAGCACCATTTATTGAAGAGGCTTTCTTTTCTCCATTGTGTGTTGTTGGCCCCTTTATCAAAAATTATTTGACTATATATATGTGGTTTTATTTCTGGACTTTCTATTCTGTTCCATTGGTCTGAGTGTCTATTTTTCTGCCAATACCATGCTGTTTTGATTGTCGTGGCCCTATAATAGAGTTTGAAGTCAGGTATTGAAATGCCCCCAGCTTCATTCTTTTTCTTTAGGATTGCTTTGGCTATTCGGGGTTTTTTATAGTTCCATATAAATCTGATGATTTTTTGCTCTATTTCTTTAAAAAATGTCATTGGAAGTTTGATGGGAATTGCATTAAATTTGTATATTGCTTTGGGTAATATAGCCATCTTGATTATATTTATTCTTCCTAGCCAAGAACAAGGTATATTCTTCCATCTCATTATATCTTTTTCGATTTCCCTTAACAATGGTTTATAGTTTTCATTATATAAGTCCTTTACATTCTTTGTTATGTTTATTCCTAAGTATTTTATTTTTTTTGTTGCAATCGTGAAGGGGATTGTTCTTTTGAGTTCCTTCTCAGTTGTTTCATTGTTGGCATATAGAAAGGCTATTGACTTCTGTATGTTAATTTTGTATCCTGCGACCTTACTGTATTGGCTTATTGTTTCTAGTAGTCTTTTTGTGGATTCTTTGGGGTTTTCGATGTATAGTATCATATCATCTGCAAAAAGTGATACCTTTACTTCTTCTTTTCCAATATGGATGCCTTTTATTTCCTTGTCTTGTCTGATTGCTCTGGCTAGAACCTCTAGTACCACATTAAATAAGAGTGGAGAGAGTGGACAACCCTGTCTTGTTCCTGATTTAAGGGGGAAAGCCTTCAGTTTAGTGCCATTTAATATGATGTTAGCTGATGGTTTATCATATATGGCCTTTATCATGTTGAGATATTTTCCTTCTATACCCATTTTGTTGAGAGTCTTAAACATAAAATTGTGTTGTATTTTATCAAAAGCCTTTTCTGCGTCTATTGATAAGATCATGTGGTTTTTGTTCTTTGTTTTGTTGATATGGTGTATTACATTAACCGTTTTACGTATGTTGAACCATCCTTGAGATTCTGGGATGAATCCCACTTGATCATGATGTATTATTTTTTTAATATGTTGTTGTATTCGATTTGCTAGTATTTTGTTTAGTATTTTAGCATCTGTATTCATTAGAGATATTGGTCTGTAGTTTTCTTTTTTTGTGCCATCCTTGCCTGGTTTTGGTATGAGGGTTATGTTGGCTTCGTAAAATGTGTTTGGAAGTATTGCTTCTTCTTCAATTTTTTGGAAGACTTTGAGTAGAATAGGAACCAAGTCTTCTTTGAATGTTTGATAAAATTCGCTGGTATAGCCGTCTGGGCCTGGACTTTTATTTTTGGGGAGGTTTTTAATGGTTTTTTCTATTTCTTCTCTACTGATAGGTCTGTTTAGGCTTTCTGCTTCTTCTTGACTCAGTCTAGGAAGGTTGTATTTTTCTAGGAATATATCCATTTCTTCTAGGTTGTTGAATTTAGTGGCATAAAGTTTTTCATAGTATTCTACAATAATTCTTTGTATATCTACGGTGTCCGTGGTGATTTCTCCTCTTTCATTTTGGATTTTGTTTATATGAGTTCTTTCTCTTTTTTCCTTGGTAAGTCTTGCCAAGGGTTTGTCAATTTTGTTGATCTTTTCAAAGAACCAGCTCCTTGTTCTATTAATTTTTTCTATAGTTTTTCTGTTCTCTAATTCATTTATTTCTGCTCTGATTTTTATTATCTCCTTTCTTCGGCTGGTTTTGGGTTGTCTTTGTTCTTCTTTTTCTAGTTCCTTAAGGTGGGAAGTTAAGTGGTTCACTTGGGCTCTCTCTTGTTTGTTCATATATGCCTGAAGTGATATGAACTTCCCTCTTATCACTGCTTTTGCTGCATCCCATAGATTCTGATATGTCGTATTGTCATTTTCATTAGTCTGTATATATCTTTTGATCTCTGCACTTATTTCTTCTTTGACCCATTCATTTTTTAAAAGTATGTTGTTTAGTTTCCACATTTTTGTGGGATTTTTTTCCTCTTTTTTGCAGTTGAATTCTAGTTTCAAGGCTTTATGATCAGAAAATATGCTTGGTACAACTTCAATTTTTCTGAATTTGCTGATGTTGTTTTTGTGGCCCAACATATGGTCAATTCTTGAGAATGATCCATGTACACTGGAGAAAAATGTATACTCAGTCACTTTGGGATGAAATGTCCTGTAGATGTCTATCATATCCAGGTGCTCTAGTGTTTTGTTTAAGGCCACTATGTCTTTGTTGATTCTCTGTTTGGATGACCGATCTAGAGCCGTCAGTGGTGTATTGAGGTCTCCAAGTATGATTGTGTTTTTGTCAGTTTTTGTTTTAAGATCAATAAGTAGCTGTCTTATATATTTTGGTGCTCCTTGGTTTGGTGCATATATATTAAGAATTGTTATGTCTTCTTGATTCAGTGTCCCCTTAGCCATTATGAAATGGCCATTTTTGTCTCTGAGTACTTTTCCTGCCTTGTAGTCAGCATTATCCGATATGAGTATTGCTACACCTGCTTTTTTTTGGATGTTATTTGCTTGGAGTATTGTTTTCCAGCCTTTCACTTTGAATTTGTTTTTATCCTTGTTACTTAGATGAGTTTCCTGTAGGCAGCATACAGTTGGATTTTCTTTTTTAATCCATTCTGCTACTCTGTGCCTTTTTATTGGTGAGTTTAATCCGTTTACATTTAGTGTAATTATTGATACTTGTGTGTTCCCTATTGCCATTTTATATCTTGCTTTCTGTTAGTTTTGTGTCTTGTTTGATCCTTCTCTTTTGTTTTTCTATCTTTTGTTTTTATTTGGTTGTATTCCATACATCTTTCCACTGTTGCTATCTTTTTTATCTCATGTGCTTCTGTGGTGGTTTTTTCAATGGTGGTTACCTTTGAATAATGAAAAGGGTCCCTACCCTGTTCATTGTAGCAAACTATTTTGTGAGTACTTTTGCACTCCATCGTCCTTTGCTACTGTTAATCTCCATCTTCTCCCCCTCTTTCTTTTTGTTGTTGTCACAGTTTAAATTTGGTTTTATTGTGTTCTTCTTGGAGCTTTTACTTGTGGCTCTGTTTTTTTTTGTTCTTTGTATCTGATTGGAGAACCCCCTTTAGTAATTCCTGGAGTGGGGGTTTTCTGATGATAAATTCCCTCATCTTTTCTGTATCTGTGAATGTTTTTATTTCTCCTTCATATTTGAAGGATAGCTTTGATGGGTATAGTATTCGTGGCTGAAAGTTCCTCTCTTTCAGGACTTTAAATATTGGGGTCCATTCTCTTCTAGCTTGTAGAGTTTCTGCTGAGAAATCTGATGATAATCTAATGGGCCTTCCTTTATATGTTGTATTCTTCTTTTCCCTGGCTGCCTTGAGAATTTTTTCTTTGCTGTTGGTTTGTGTCAATTTCATTATGATATGCCTTGGAGTAGGTTTGTTGGGGTTAAGAAAACTTGGAGTTCTGTTTGCTTCTTGAACTTGAGGCTTTAGTTCTTTCCACAGGCTTGGGAAGTTCTCATCTATTATTTGTTTAAGTATGTTCTCCATTCCATTTTCTCTCTCTTCTCCCTCTGATATACCTATTATTCTTATGTTATTCTTTTTGATGGAGTCAGATAATTCTTGTAGGGCTATCTCATTTTTTTTAATTTTTGAGTCTCTTTCTTCTTCTCTCTGTTGTGCCTCAAGTTGCTTGTCTTCTATTTCACTAATCCTCTCTTCTATCTGACCTGTTCTATTAGCTAAGCTTGTTACTTCGTTTTTCAGCTCGTGAATTGAGTTTTTCATCTCTGTTTGATTTGTTTTTATAGTTTCAATTTCCTTGGACATATATTCTTTGTGTTCATTGAGTTGTTTTCTGAGCTCCCTAAATTGCCTTTCTGTGTTTTCTTGTATATCTCGGAGGATTTTTAGGATTTCTATCTTGAATTCTCTGTCATTTAGCTCCAAGGTTTCCAATATATTAAATTTTTTCTCCATAGATTTTTCCTCATCTAGCTGTGTTACCTCTCTTTCTTTTGTATCCATGATATTCGATTTTCTCTTCCTTAATGGCATCTGAGGGTGGTTTTGTTGATAGTATTAATGAGATTTAATAAAGAATAAAAAGTTTAAAAAAAAAATAATAAAAAAAATCGAAAAAAGTTGTTTTTTTTTTAAAAAAATTAAGAATGAAATAAAGAAAAATAAAATAAAATAAAATAAAAATTAAAAAAAAAAAAAAAAAAAAAAAAAAAAAAAAAAGGAAATTATTCCCCCCCTCCTTTTTTCCTCTCCTCTCCTCTCCCCTCTTTCTTGATAAAATCTTGTGGTGGACTGTGAATTATACCAAACAGTGCCTGTGATGGAGGGCCTGAATTGGGGAAAAGTAATAAAGGGGCAAACAAAAAAAAAAAAAAAAGAAAAAAGAAGAAGAAGAAAAAAAGAGCGTATGGACCCACAAAAAGCAAATAAGGAAAAAATTTGGGTCAAGAATAAAATGATTTGCTTTTAGGTGTTGGTTGTCTAAGAGTTATGATGAGAGGATTAAGAGGAAAACGGAAAAATGGGGGGACAAATTAAAAAATTACTATTGTATTTAGTGGAACAAGAACTAGATAATATGGAGAGCCAGGGATGGGAGCACTGCTATTGAGTTAAAAAGGTGAAGTAAAAACCCCCCAGAATGCCACAAACATAAGTTTGAGTCCCAGATAAGATAATTTGTTTGTTATTGAGGTTTGAGTGAGAGGAGATGTAAAGGAGAAAGGAAGAAACTAATATAGAGGGAGAAAAGAAAGAGAGAGAGAGAGAAAAAAAAGAGGGAACCACTAAAAGAAGAAAAAAGAAAGGGGAGAGAGAGAGAGAGTTAAGGGTTTTGGAGTGCAACCCTCATAGAGAGAAAGGAAGAGAAGAGAAAAGATAATGGGAGATGTAACACTTATGGGTAGTGTAGTTCAAGGAGAGGAGAGAGTAAGACCGGTAGAGAGTTAATCGGCCAAATTGGAGGAGGAAAAAAAAAGTATCAAGAATGAAGATAAGAGAAACAAACGAACAAATATAATAAAATGGGATAGGTTATAAAGTCTGCAGATTATTCTTGATTTTGAGAGGTTATCTTCTTGCTTTTTCTTTTCTCTCCCTCTTCCTGGTCGGTGACTCTGTACCCCGGGTTTTGCCCCTTTGCCACGCTCAGGTGGAGGTTTGCAGTTGATAAGTCTCTATGGCAATGTCATGTATTGTGCTTTAGTCTCATTGGCAGTCTAGGCTATTAGCATTTATAGGCTCCGACAGTGAGAGAGTCCGTGTTCCTAGAGCCTTTCTCCTAGTCTTTCCTTCCTCAATTAGTAGCCTGATAATCCAGCTATGGGGTTGCTGCTGCCTCTGCCTGGATAGTAAGAGGCTCAAAGAGCTGGCAACTCCCCACTCTATTTCCACTCAGCACAGGGCTCTGGGTAAGGCTCAGTCAGTCAGAGCTGCTAGCATAATCAGGCGGGCTTTCCGGCCATTCAAAGACCTCTGGCTCTGCCACTCTGTCCGGTAACACAAGCGGGTGCCCACTTCCGGGGCGCTTGGAGGAAACTCTCACTCACTGGCTGCGCGCGCAGACCAGGATATCCGGCCAGCAGTCTCACGCTCTGAGTGAAACCCCCAACCGCAGGGAAAAGTTGCAGCGTTGGAATTGAGTCTCGCTCCGTCCCCGTGCGCGGCTTTTGCAAGGCGCTGGGGCGGCCCGAGATTCCGCTTTCGGCCCACACAAAGGCCCCTGACTCTGCTCCTCTATGCGATAACACGAGCGCGCACTGCCGGGGCACTCAGAGGAATCGCTCACTCCTTATCTGCGCGCGCAAACCAGGATATGAAACACCCTCCGGCACGGAAAATCTCCACCGTTGGAATTAGTTCTCACTCCCTCCCATGCGTGGCTTTCCCAGGGCGCTGGGGCTGCCCAGAGACTCTGCCCTCGGCCCACAGAAAGGCCTCTGACCCTGCCTCTCCGTGAGGCAACACGGGCACTGACTCCCGGGGCCTAGGAAGAAATCTCTCGCCCACTAACTGCGCACCAGCCAGGAGACCGGGTAAAATGGCCGCGCTGCTTGTCTTTCTTTGTTTGGGTTTGGCGCGAGTGTTAGCTTGTATTGCCCGGTTTGCCACAGGATCAGATTTTCCTCGGCTTGGATCTCTGTGCCACAGCCTGGTTCGGCCGTTTGTTTCGCGGCCTGGATGTATTCACCCCCTTTGCCCGCCTCAGTTTCTATATTCACAGTTACCAGAGAAAGCCGCCCTGTTTAGGTTAGTGAGGAAGGCGGAGCATTTCTTACTCCCTATTTCCTTCGGGGTTTGGTTATATATTTAGGCAATTTTTCACTCAATCATACCTTTGGGTGTATTGCGAAGCATCTGGAAGCTCCAAGTATAGGTTTTTCTGTTTCTGGTTGAAGATCTTGTTGAGTTTTGGGGGAGATTTATCGGTATCGCTTCCTACCCCGCCATTACTCTGACGTCATCTCCTCATCTTTGATTTTTTAGATGAGTCATTTCTCTTTCTTCCTTAGTGAGTCTAGCCAGGACTTTGTCAATTTTATTAATCTTTTCAAAGAATCAGCTCTTCATTGTGATATTAATGTTTGTATAGTTTTTTTCCTCTATTTCATTCAGTTCTGCTTTAATTTTTATTTATTCTTTTGCTGACTTCGGTCTGCTTTTGTTCTTTTCCTTTTTCCTGGTTCTTTAAGATGTAATATTAAGTTGTTTACTTGGAATCTCTCTTGTTTTTTTTATTTAAACCTATAATGATATAAACTTCCCTCTTACTGTTGCTTTTGCTACATCCCAGAATGTTTGATATGTTGTGTTGTCATTCTCATTTGTCTCTATATACCTTTTGACCTCTGCTTTTATTTCTTCTTTGACCCAGTCATTTCTTAGTAATATATTGTTTTATTTTCACATTTTTGTGGGTTTCTTTACTTCCTTTTTGCAGTTGAATTCTAACTGCAGAGCATTATGGTATACTTTCAATCTTTTTGGATTTGTTGAGGCTAGTTTTGTGACCCAACATATGGTCTATCCTTGAGAATGTTCCATGTGCGTGGCAAAGAATGTATAAATTGATGTTCTGGGATGAAAGATTCTGTAAATGTCAATTATGTCTATTTGATTATACATTAGTGTAATTTAAGCTGATATTTCTTTATTGATTTTTCTATTTGGATGATCTATCTATAACTGTCAGTGGAATATTACAGTCCCCAACTATGATTGTGTTTTTGTCCATTTCTCCTTTTAGTTCTATTAGTAGTTGTTTTGTATATTTCAATGCTACATGATTTGGTGCATATATATTAAGAATGTTATGTCTTCTTGCTGCACTGTCCCCTTTATAATTATGAAATGTCCATTGTTGTCTCTTGTTAACCTTTGTTGTTTGAAATCAGCATTGTCAGATATAAGTATGGCTTCACCTGCTTTTCTTTGGATATTCTTTGCTTGGAGAATCATTTTGCAATCTTTCACTTTGAATCTACGTTCGTCCTTGCACCTTAGACGTGTCTCCTGTAGGCAACATATGCTTGGGTTTTTTTGTTTTTAATAAATAAATTTTTATTTTAATGGGGTGACATCAATAAATCAGGGTACATATATATTCAAAGAAAACATGTCCAGGTTATCTTGTCATTCAATTATGTTGCATACCCATCACCCAAAGTCAGATGTCCCCAGCATTCTGGGCAAGGTTAGGTCATAGGTGGCTGGAGCAGGGTTGGCAGAGACTGAACCCTCCCTTAGAGGAACGAGGGGGAAGCCTACCTTCCAGTGTCCCTGTTTCCTCACAGCAAAGGCATGTAAATTGACTGTTTCAGTATAAAGTTGTCCATTGATTTGCAAGAGCAATTTGCCATTTAGTGGAAGTTTCCCAGAGCCATTGTTGTTGATCCTTTGTAAAAAGAAACAACAATAATTTTTTTTTTTAGTTTTTTATTTTTTTTTATTTTTATTTTTCTGAAGCTGGAAACGGGGAGAGACAGTCAGACAGACTCCCGTATGCGCCCGACCGGGATCCACCCAGCACACCCACCAGGGGCGACGCTCTGCCCACCAGGGGGCGATGCTCTGCCCCTCCGGGGCGTCGCTCTGCCGCAACCAGAGCCACTCTAGCGCCTGGGGCAGAGGCCAAGGAGCCATCCCCAGCGCCCGGGCCATCTTTGCTCCAATGGAGCCTTGGCTGCGGGAGGGGAAGAGAGAGACAGAGAGGAAGGAGGGGGTGGGGGTGGAGAAGCAAATGGGCGCTTCTCCTATGTGCCCTGGTCAGGAATCGAACCCGGGTCCCCCGCACGCCAGGCCGACGCTCTACCGCTGAGCCAACCGGCCAGGGCACAACTATAATTTTGAGGCTCAAAACCTATAAGCTGTAAGGGTTGCCTGTGCCCCTTGATAATCCAGGAGGCAACAAGATCAAAATATGGAAGTGTATTCCATGGGCTATTAGATGGTTCAATGTGCCCAAGCTGTAGCTGCTCTTGTACCAATTGAGCAGCTGCCCTAAGTTTCTCCTGAGAAAGGGGCCGTTGGTCTACCCATACAGGATTATCTGATTTGGGTTTTGTTTTTTGATCCATTGTAGTACTCTGTGCCTCTGATGGTAAGTTCAGTACATTTATATTTAGGGTAATTATTTATGCATGAGAATTTACTCTACCCATTTTATCTTTTGTTTCCTGATAGCTCTGTGCCAACTGTTGGTTCTTTTCCTTTGTGTTTCTGTCAGTTGTTTTTGGTTGGTGGTATTTCATTCTTCTTTCCCTTGTTTCCTCATTTTTATTTTTATTTATTTTTATTTTTTTTACAGAGACAGAGAGTGAGTCAGAGAAGGGATAGACAGGGACAGACAGACAAGAACGGAGAGAGATGAGAAGCATCAATCATTAGTTTTTCATTGCGTGTTGCAACACCTTAGCTGTTTATTGATTGCTTTCTCATATGTGCCTTGACCGCGGGCCTTCAACAGACTGAGTAACCCCTTGCTGGAGCCAACGACCTTGGGTTCAAGCTGGTGGGCTTTTTGCTCAAACCAGATGAGCCCACGCTCAAGCTGGCGACCTTGAGGTCTCAAACCTGGGTCCTCTGCATCCCAGTCCGATGCTCTATCCACTGCGCCACTGGTCAGGCTGTTTCCTCATTTTTTAAGCTATGTATTTCAGTGTTGGCTCTTTTGTGGGTATTTACTATTAGGTTATTGAAAAAGAAAGTTTCATTTATACTACAGTCCTTTGTCTTATGAATGCTTCTGCCCTCCATCCTCCTTTGCCCCACTCTTTAATGTTTTTTTTTTTTAATAAATTTTTATTTTAATGGGGTGACATCAATAAATCAGGGTACATACATTCAAAGAAAACATTTCCAGGTTATCTTGTCATTTAGTTCTGTTGCATACCCATCACCCGAAGAGAGATCGTCCTCTACCACCTTCCATCCAGTTCTCTCTATACCCCTCCCCCTCCCCCTCCCCCTCTCCCTCCTTCCCTCCCCCCACCCCCCGTAACCACCACACTCCCGTCCATGCCTCTTAGTCTCGCTTCTATGTCCCACCAATGTATGGAATCCTGCAGTTCCTGTTTTTTTTCTGATTCGCCCATTTCACCCCACACAATGCTACCAAGACTCCACCATTCCGCTGCAAGTGATCCGATGTCATCATTTCTCGTAGCTGAATAGTATACCATGGTGTATATGTGCCCCATCTTCATTCAATCCTCTATTTTTTTTAAATAAATTTTTATTTTAATGGGGTGACATCAATAAATCAGGGTACATACATTCAAAGAAAACATTTCCAGGTTATCTTGTCATTTAGTTCTGTTGCATACCCATCACCTGAAGAGAGATCGTCCTCCGCCACCCTCCATCCAGTTCTCTCTGTACCCCTCCCCCTCCCCCTCTCCCTCCTTCCCTCCCCCTCTCCCTCTCCCTCCTTCCCTCCCCCCACCCCCCGTAACCACCACACTCCCGTCCATGCCTCTTAGTCTCGCTTTTATGTCCCACCAATGTATGGAATCCTGCAGTTCCTGTTTTTTTCTGATTCACTTATTTCACCCCGCACAATGCTACCAAGACTCCACCATTCCGCTGTAAGTGATCCGATGTCATCATTTCTCCTAGCTGAATAGTATACCATGGTGTATATGTGCCCCATCTTCATTCAATCCTCTATTTTTTTTTACAGTGATTAAAAGCCTTTAAGCAAACTCTTGGCCAATACAGCAAGAATCCATAAAAGACTAGTGTCCTTAACATGTTCACCAAGTCCAAGTTGGCCCCATCACCATGCCAAATCCCTGAAAAATGCAACCCAACCACAGTTCAGTCTGTTAGGAGCTGTCACAGGGAGCAGGAGTCCAGGAAAGTTCCCCACAGGAAAAGTCCGCATGGCACTGGAATTGTTGTCACCATTCTATACTTTGCAGCTCATGTCCAAGTCCCAATGACCGCTGCTTCTAGCTGGTAATGATTCAGGTAGACTGGAAAAAGCCATTTGCAGCATGCGTGGATATGGAGCTTCTGTTCTCCTCTGCCTGGAGAGTTGAGACCAGGTTGTTTTTCCCTGGAGCTCTGTGACTGTGGCCTGGTAAAGAGAACCTTGGAATACACTAAGCTTGGTGGCAAAGGTAAATTCATAATATAAGTTGGCAAAAGGAGGAAAGAGAGCTCTAAATCAGGAGTAGGTCCCAGCCTGAAATATGAGTGGGGCATTGAGGTAGGAGGGATAAAGGAAACACTATATATTAAGCAAAGCAGCAGAAAATAGGACTATCAACACCCACAACAGAGATCTTCGAGGGAAGAATAAAAAACCTGACTATTCAGGCAAAACATAGTTAAGTGGCCCTTGTGCGAATGAGATCAGTTTACCTGCTTCTTGGAAGAAACACCCCAGGCTCGTCCACAGTGTCGTAGATGGGGCCGACGGCCCTGGGCACCTTCAGCCTTCAGTGGCAAACCCCAGCATTCTGGGCAAGGTTAGGTCATAGGTGGCTGGAGCAGGGCTGGAAGAGACTGAACCCTCCCTTAGAGGAGCGAGGGGGAAGCCCACCTTCCAGTGTCCCCGTTTCCTCACAGCAGAGGCGTGTAAGCCTGGCAGGCTTTAGCTCAATGACCTTCCTTTCCACTATTGAAGCAGGACCCAGATGGCATCCTATGAGACCCCTTTGGGGCATTGGAGCCTTTAAGGGTGTATCCCAAAAGCTGGTAGTTCCCCTGATCTCTATTGGGCTTTTTCTGCCTCTAGGTATCTTAAAAGCCATTCTCAGAAGATCTCATTGAGGGGTTTGAGGATCCCCATCCGCCTATATAAATCTTTTCCATATATCTGGAGCTACTTGGAAAAAAGACAGAACAGTGTTATTAGCTAGATCTAATAAAGAAGGTAGTAGTTTGCAGGCGAAAAAGATTTGGTGTCTCCTGTTCATCAGCATTCAAAAGAAATGTAAATGTTTTTTGGTTTTTTTTTAAGTAAAAAGCATGATATGGTAAACCTGTCGGAGTCATTGGCCTGGTGTGCAGGATTCCCGGGTTCGATTCCTGGCCAGAGCACACAGGAGAAGCGCCCATCTACCTCTCCACCCGTCCCCCTCTCCTTCCTCTTCGTCTCTCTCCTCTGGCCCGCAGCCAAGGCTCCACCGGAGCAAAGCCACCATGGGCACTAAGGATGGTCCCATGGCCTCCGCCCCAGTCACTAGAATGGCTCCAGTTGTAACAGAGCAACACCCCAGATGGGCAGAGCATTCCCCCCTGGTAGGCATGCCAGGTGGATCCCAGTCAGGCGCATGCAGGAGTCTGTCTGACTGCCTCCCCATCCCCATCCTCAGAAAAATACAAAAAATAAATAAATAAAAGAAAAAATACTAAAAAAAAGGGGGGGCATTCCTCCTCCAGGGAGCATGGAGTGAGCTTGAGTATGTCCTATGAAACATGGAGCTCTATGTTGACATATAAGTCTTTGAAGAAGGAGGAACTGCTGAAATAATTTATCAGCATTTGTCCCTAAGACAGCTGATAAAGTTACGTATGGGAACACCATACGTAAATATTTGCTGTCTGTCTATAGATTAAGGGGGGAATATGGCAAATGCTGAAAAGCCATGATCTTTGTGCCCCTCCCCTCCCCCAACCCCCTCCCTCTCTTCCCCCCACCCTGTAACCCCAACACTGCTGTCCATGTCTCTGAGTCTCATCTTTATGTCCCACCTATGTATGGAAACATATAGTTCTTAGTTTTTTCTGATTTACTTCTTTCACTCAGTATACTGTTATCAAGGCCCATCCATGTTGTTGTAAAAGATCCTATGTCATCATTTCTTATGGCTGAGTAGTATTCCATAGTATGTATATACCAAAGCTTTTAAATCCACTCGTCCTCTGATGGACACTTGGGCTGTTTCCAAATCTTTGCTATTGTGAACAATGCTGCCATAAACATGGGGGTGCATTTCTTCTTTTCAAACAGTGCTATGATGTTCTTGGGGTATATTCCTAACAGTGGTATAGCTGGGTCAAAAGGCAGTTCGATTTTTAATTTCTTGAGGAATCTCCATACTGTTTTCTACAGTGGCTGCACCAGACTGCATTCCCACCAGCAGTGCAGGAGGGTTCCCTTTTCTCCACATCCTCGCCAGCACTTATTCTGTGTTGTTTTATTGATGAGCGCCATTCTGACTGGTGTGAGGTGATATCTCATTGTGGTTTTAATTTGCATTTCTCTAATCATTAGTGATGTTGAACATTTTTTCATATGCCTGTTGGCCATCTGTGTGTCCTCTTTGGAGAAGTGTCTATTCATTTCTTTTGCCCATTTTTGGATTGGATTGTTTGTCGTCCTGGTATTAAGTTTTACAAGTTCTTTATAAATTTTGGTTATTAACCCCTTATCAGATGCTGTGTCAAATATATTCTCCCATTGTGTAGTTTGTCTTTTTATTCTGTTCTTATTGTCTTTAGCTGTGCAGAAGCTTTTTAGTTTGATAAAGTCCCATTTGTTGATCCTGTCTTTTATTTCACTTGCCTGTGGAGACAAATCAGCAAATATATTGCTGCGAGAGAGGTCAGAGAGCTTACTGCCTATGTTTTCTTCTAAGATGCTTATGGTTTCACGGCTTACATTCAAGTCTTTTATCCATTTTGAATTTATTTTTGTGACTGGTGTAAGTTGGTGGTCTAGTTTCATTTTTTTGCAGGTAGCTGTCCAGTTTTCCCAACACCATTTGTTGAAGAGGCTGTCTTTACTCCATTGTATTGTCTTACCTCCTTTGTCAAATATCAGTTGTCCATAGAGCTGTGGGTTTATTTCTGAGTTCTCTGTTCTGTTCCATTGATCTATGTGCCTGTTCTTATGCCAGTACCATGCTGTTTTAAGTACAATGGCCTTATAATATAACTTGATATCTGGAAGTGTGATAACCTCCCGCTTTTTTCTTCCTTTTTAGGATTGCTGAGGCTATTCGTGTTCTTTTTTGGTTCCATATAAATTTTTGGAATATGTGTTTTATGTCTTTGAAGTAAGTCATTGGTATTTTAATCGGTATTGCATTGAATTTATAAATTGCTTTGGGTAATATAGACATTTTAATGATGTTTATTCTTCCTAACCGTGAGCACGGTATATGCCTCCACTTATTCGTATCTTCCCTGATTTCTTTTATCAATGTTTTATAATTTTCCGAGTACAAGTCTTTAATCTCCTTGGTTAGATTTATTCCTAGGTACTTTATTTTTTTGGTTGCAATGGTAAAGGGGATTGATTCCCTGATTTCTCTTTCTGACAGTTCATTATTAATGTATAAAAATGCCTCTGATTTCTGAGTATTGATTTTATATCCTGCCACCTTGCCAAATTCATTTATCAGGTCTAGTAGTTTTTTGACTGAGACTTTAGGGTTTTCTATATACAATATCATGTCATCTGCAAATAATGATAGTTTTACTTCTTCTTTTCCAATTTGGATGCCTTTTATTTCTTTTTCTTGTCTGATTGCTGTGGCTAGGACTTCCAGAACTATGTTGAATAAGAGTGGTGAAAGGGGGCACCCCTACCTTGTTCCTGATCTTAAGGGGATTGCTTTTAATTTTTGCCCATTGAGTATGATGTTGGCTGTGGGTTTGTCATAGATGGCCTTTATCATGTTGAGGTATGTTCCCTGTATTCCCACTTTGCTGAGAGTTTTGATCATGAATGGGTGCTGGACTTTATCAAATGCTTTTTCTGCATCTATTGAAATTATCTTGTGGTTTTTCTCCTTTCTTTTGTTTATGTGATGAATCACATTGACTGATTTGCGAATATTGTACCAGCCTTGCCTCCCAAGAATAAATCCTACTTGATCATGGTGTATGATTTTTCCATATATTGCTGGATCCGGTTTGCTAATATTTTGTTGAGGATTTTTGCATCTAAGTTCATCAGGGATATTGGCCTATAATTTTCTTTTTTTGTGTTGTCTTTGCCTGGTTTTGGAATCAGAATTATGCTTGCCTCATAAAAGGAGTTTGGAAGTCTTCCTTCCTCTTGAATTTTTTGAAATAGCTTGAGAAGGATAGGAGTTAGTTCTTCTTTGAATATTTGGTAGAATTCACTTGTGAAGCCATCAGGCCCAGGACTTTTCTTTTTTGGGAGTTTTTTGATAGCTGTTTCAATCTCATTTGTTGTAATTGGTCTGTTTAGGTTTTCTGATTCTTCCAGATTGATTTTTGGAAGATTATATGATTCAAGGAATTTGTCCATTTCATCTAGGTTGTCTAGTTTTTTGGCGTACAGTTCTTCATAGTATTTTCTTACAATATTTTGTATTTCTGTTGTGTCAGTTGTTATTTCTCCACTCTCATTTCTAATTTTATTTATTTGAGTCCTCTCTCTTTTTTTCTTGGTGAGTCTTGTTAAAGGTTCATCGATCTTGTTTACCTTTTCAAAGAACCAGCTCCTGGTTTCATTGATCCTCTGTATTGTTTCTTTAGCCTCTATGTCATTTATTTCTGCTCTGATTTTTATTATTTCCTTCCTTCTACTAGCTCTGGGCTTTACTTGCTGTTCTTTTTCTAGTTCTTTTAGATGCAGAGTTAAGTTGTTTATTTGAGCTTTTTCTAGCTTCTTGAGGTATGCCTGTAATGCTATAAACTTCCCTCTCAGGACTGCTTTTGCTGTGTCCCATAAATTTTGAGTTGATGTATGCTCATTATTTGTTTCTAGAAATTTTTTAATTTCTTCTTTGATCTCAATGTTAACCCATTCATTGTTTAATAATGTGCTATTTAGTTTCCAAGTGTTTGAATGTTTTTTAATTTTTCTATTGTGGTTGATTCTAGTTTAATGCCATTGTGATCAGAGAAAGTGCTCGATATGATTTCAATGTTCTTAAATTTGTTGAGCCCACTTTTGTGCCCTAACATGTGGTCTATTCTAGAGAATGTACCATGAGCGCTTGAAAAGAATGTATATTCTGCTGTTTTAGGGTGAAAGGTTCTGAAGATATCTATTAAATCGAGTTGATCTAATATGTCCTTTAAGTCTGCTGTTTCTTTGTTGATTTTCTTTCTTGAGGATCTATCTAATGATGTTAATGGGGTATTGAAATCCCCTACTATTATAGTATTGCTGTTGATCTCGCCCTTTAAGTTCATCAAAGTCTGCTTTATATATTTAGGTGCTCCTATATTTGGTGCATAGATATTTATAATGGTTATATCTTCCTTTTGGATTGCTCCCTTTATCATTATGTAGTGACCTTCTTTATCTCTAACTATGGTCTTGGTTTTAAAGTCCATTTTGTCTGATATAAGTATTGCTACCCCAGCTTTTTTTTCATTTCCATTTGCGTGAAATATTTTTTTCCATCCTTTTATCTTCAGTCTGTGTGCATCTTTTGATTTAAGGTGTGTCTCTTGTAGACAGCATATGTATGGGTCCTGTTTTCTTATCCACGCAGCTACCCTATGTCTCTTGATCGGATCATTTAATCCATTAACATTTAAGGTTATTACTGATATGTAATTGTTTATTGCCATTTTTTTTCTTTAAAACTGTTTTTCTCTTTTGCTATATTCTTTTTTTTCCTTTGATCTGTTTACAACAGGTCCCTTAGCATTTCTTGCAGCCTTGGTTTGGTTGCAGTGAAATCCTTGAGTTTTTTTTTGTCTGTAAAGCTTTTTATTTCTCCTTCAATTTTAAATGATAGCCTTGCTGGATAAAGTATTCTTGGTTGTAGGTTCTTGTTCTGCATTACTTTGAATATTTCGTGCCATTCCCTTCTGGCCTCAAGTGTTTCTGTTGAGAAGTCAGAAGTCATCCTTATGGGGGCTCCTTTGTAGGTGATAGTCTTTTTTTCTCTAGCAGCTTTTAATATTTTCTCTTTATCATTTAGCTTTGGTAATTTAATTATGATGTATCTTGGTGTTGATTTCTTTGGGTTTCTCCTTAATGGAGTTCGCTGTGCTTCCTGAACATGTGAAATGTTTTCCTGCCTTAATTGGGGGAAGTTTTCCGCTATAATATGTTTGAACAAAGACTCTATCCCTTGTTCTTTCTCTTCTTCTTCAGGAACCCCTATGATGCGGATGTTATTTCTCTTCATGTTGTCACAGAGCTCTCTTAGAGTTTCCTCAGACTTTTTGAGTCTCTTTTCTTTTTTCTGCTCTGCTTCCGTGCCTTTATTTATTGTGTCCTCTAACTCACTGATTCGATTCTCTGCTTCATCCATCCTGCTTTTAATTCATTCCATTGTATTATTTATTTCAGATATTGTATTTGTCATTTCTGTCTGATTCTTTTTTATTATTTCAATGTCTTTTTTTATATTTGTTATCTCTTTATTTAGGTTTTCGTAATGGCCATTTATCGTTGTTCTAATATCTTTGAGCATCCTAACAATCGTTATTTTAAACTCTGCATCTGGTAATTTCGTTATATCTGATTCACTTAGGTCCTTTTCTGGGGATTTCTCTTGGTTTATTTGTGTTGTATTTCTTTGCCTCCGCATTTTCTCTTCACGGGAGTGGTTGTGATCACGTGCTCGGGTGCACCAGGGTTGGTGGCCTTGGCCTTTGCCCCACCCCTGTGTGTGACGTTATGCTCAGTCCTGAGGGCACTGGCGAGCACCTTTGCTCAGCTGCGGGTCTCCGCCTGTTTCTGAGCTTTCGCCCTGCCCTTGCAGGAGGAGCCCCTTCGAGGGACAGCTGCTAGCCTTGGCTCTACCTCCTGGCAGGGCTGCGTGCCCAAGCTCAGCTCCGTAGCGGAACTCCGCCTCTTCTGGGCTTTTGGCTCCACCCCCGCGGGAGGAGCCGGCTACCAAGTCAGACCGCAAACCTGGGTTGCACGGGCGGGGCAGGGATGTGCTCCTCTGCCCTTGCTCCGGGGCTGGTTTCTACCCTTTCCGGGGTTCCCGCCCTTCTCCCGGAGGCTGGATTACAGGCTGCCAGCAGCTGAGCTTGACTGCTTTTGCACGCCTCCTTCTCCCCAGCCGGGCAAGATTGAGCTCACACCTGAGCCCAGTGGTGGCCAGCCGGCTTCCGCCCCTGCCAGCAGAACCGCGCTTTTGTCTCCCGCTGCCGCCCACTTTCCGGTGCGCCCTCAGCCGCGTGGGTGGGGGCGTTGCAGCTCGGACCCTAAGACTCACTACTGTAGACCCGAAAGCTCCCTCCTTCTATGCTACTCTGCTCTGAATGCCGCGGGGGAGCTTGTTTGGCTGCTCTCCTGCTTCCCTTTGCTGGTATTGCTGTTTCTGGGGGAAATATTCACTTCAGCTTTGGGGAGTGACTCGTCCCAGGGGTTAGGGTGGCTATCTCCCAAAATGTTTCTCCCTATGCCTCCTAGATTACACTCTCTTCCTGTTACTGTGATTTTCTCCTCTCTCCCCCATCCCCAGGAGCCCCAGGTGATTGTTTTTGAGAGAGATGTTCTGCACGGACCCTTTAAGAAGGATCCTGGGTCTGAGAAATCAGACTCTCTCACAAACAGTATCCTGACTCGTTTCCAGCTAAATACTGTCCTTACGCCTCTTCTGGGGTCTGGGGCTGCAGGCTGGGGCTTTGTTCCTGGGGCTCAGGACCCTTTCCCCTCTGCTAAACTCACTTCCCACCACGCAAGTCTCTCCCTACTGCCGTTCACTCCGAGGAGCTGGGCAGCCCTCTCCGCGTTTCCACGTTTCCGCTTTTCCTACCAGTCCTGTGTGGCTTCTTCAGCGTTCCTTGGTTGAAGAGTCCTTTTAGTTTAGTCCAAAGTTGGTTTTTCCAGATGATAGTTCATAAAATTAGTTTGTAATCCATTTTGGTTCTGGGAGGTAGATGCTGGTACGTCCGCCTACTCCAGTGCCATCTTGTCTCTCTCTTTAATGTTTTTGTTGTCACAAGTTATCTGTTTTTTTGTGGGTTATTTTTTTGTATTTTTCTGAAGTTAGAAGTGGGAAGACAGTCAAGACAGACTCCTGCATGTACCTGACTGGGATCCACCCCGCATGCCTACCGGGGATGATGCTTTGCCCATCTGGGGCGTTGCTCCATTGCAACTGGAGCCATTCTAGCACCTGAGGCAGAGGCCATGGAGCCGTCCTCAGTGCCTGGGCCAACTCTGCTCCATTGGAGCCTTGGCTGTGGGAGAGGAAGAGAGAGACAGAGAGGAAGGAAAGTGGGGAAGGGTGGAGAAGCAGATGGGCACTTCTGTGTGCCCTGACCGGGAATCGAACCCAGGACTTCCACGTGCCAGGCTGACACTCTTCCACTGAGCCAACCAGCCAGGGCCACAAGTTATCTCTATTTATGTTGTAAGTTTGTTGGAGACTTTATTCGTAGTTTAGTGACATTATATATTTTTTATCAGGTAGAATAACACCCTTGAGTACTTCCTGAAGTGGAGTGTTTCTGGCGATAAAGTCCCTCATCTTCAGTATGTCTGAGAAAGTCTTTATTTTCCTTCATATTTAAAGGATGATGTTGATGAATACATTATTCTTGGCTGGTAATTCTTGTCTTTCAGTACTTTGAATGTTTGGGTCCACTCTCTTCTGGCTTGTAGAGTTCTGAGAAATTTGATGATAACCTAATGGGCTTTCCTTTATATGTTACTTTCTTCTTTTCCTTGAGTGCTGCCTTGAGTATTCTATATTGATCTTTCTGATGGAGTCAGATAATTCTCCTAGAGCTCTATCTTTTTAAAATTTTTTTTATTCTTGAGTCTCTCTCTTGCCTCTGAATCATCTCTAGAAGCCTGTCTTCCATATCACATATCCTTTCCTCTGTCTGGCCAGCTCCATTAGCTGTGCTCACTAGTTCATTCTTTATCTTGTGTATTGAGTTGGTCACTGTCAGAATTTGTTTGGTTCTTTATTAAAGTTTCAGTTTCTTTGCTAAAGTATTTATTTTGTTTGTTAATTTGTTTTCTGAATACATTAAATTGCCTATCAGTGTTTTCTCTCATCTCATTATTTTCAGAACTTCAATTTTAAATTTTTTGTCATTTATATCCCAAGTTTCTATGTGTTTAAGATTGCTTTCTGAAGATTTTTTGTTTTGTTTTTCTGAACTGCATTTTTTTCTTGGTTATTTGTGATATTCAATGGATTCCTTCTCTATCTAAGCATTTGTAAGTGGCTCTTTCTTAGTAGTTTACTTCCAAAAGGCTTTTCTATTATTTTCCAGTAGGTGGCACTGAATCACAAGTTTTAACTGTGTGGAATCCCCATGCTGACTCCCACCGCCATGTTGGCTGCTGTGAGTGTAGCTAAGATATTTGGGAGGGGGAGTGCTGAGGGTCATCGGACCTCGGCATGTTTCCCTTTTGTCCTGACCCAATTGGGAACAGACATGGAATACTGCCTTTGCTTAGGGATAACAGTAGGTCTGCACTGTTAGTTCCTGGGTATGTCACTGATGTACCCTGCACCCCCACACCAAACGTGAAGGGAGGAGAGTTCTGGGAGGCTAGGGGATTGTGGCACTTTGCGTCTCCATTACTCTCCCTCAAGTGCAGGCTTTCAGAAGACTGCAGAAGAACCAGCAGTGTCTTAGAGCCGAGTCACCTGCCCCCTTCCCTGCACTCAGCTGCTGCTTTAGTTGTTCACTCCTGAGAGTGCCCTCAAATCTCTCCGCTTCTCCTGGCAAGAGGAAACACAGACACACCTGGATTTCTTCCCTCTCCAGAGCCCTGCCGAGAGCTCTTGGCTGCATCCTTATCCCCCCCTTCTAATACTCCCTCTCTAGCTTAGCTGCTCCTTGCCCACCTTTAGTTGCTTGAATGTGTGAATCTTTCAGGCTTGTCTGTGCACCAAGCTGGGGTTCCTTGCTGAGTTATAGCTCTTTGAATTGTTGAAATTTCAAGGGGAGAAATCAAGGGGATCTCTCACTCCACCATTCCTCTTATATCACTCTCCTGTATGTCTTTCTCCCATCCAAGTACTAACCTGGCCCGACTCTGCTTAGCTTACGAGATCGAACAAGATCAGCACGTTCAGTGTGGTATGGTTGTTGACTTACGTCTTTCTCAATGCATCATCTCAGGAGGCGCAGATGAGGTTTGACTCATTATTGATGTTGCTTAACTTTGATACTTGGTGAATGTGGCTGCTGTTAGGGTTTTCTATTTAGAGTCACAGGGGGTCCTTGAGTAACATTGTTTCTTTCAGTGTCATTTTGTTGATGAGACCATGTAGGAACTTTTATTTCTATCAGTTAGCCTGTCATAAAATTGATTTCCTTATTCATTGAACCTACTGACATTGAGGACTTACTGTATTGTTTTCTGTTGTGATTAATGAGTAATTTGGGGGAGGTACTTTGAGGATGTAAGTATCCTCTTCCCCATCAAACTGTTACTCAGTATTTTAGCAACTATTAATAAATCTTGAGTCAGTTATTACTCTGATCATTGCAAAATGATTTTCTGTTATTATGTTTATATTTATTTGTAACAGTGAAATGCTTCCTCTCTCTGATGGCCTTCAGGCTGACCTTCTGCGATAGATAGGCTAATCAGTGGATTTCTGCTTGGAGCTTGTGAAGCACTTTTGCCAGGAAGAGGTGGGTAATAAGCACAAAGTTTAGGAGTCTCCAGATGGGGTGGGAAGGTGTTTCAACAGATGGACCAGGAACAAAGGGATTAGAAATAGGGCACTTTTCCTTAGATCTCTTTCTTGTGCTTGGCTATATACAGTCTCCACCCATCTCTTGCCTCACCCATTGCTCTGATAAATAGATGCCTGAATTTTGAGCTCTTTTAAGATGAATTTGAGAATTAGTTCTCCTGTCTTCTTGAGCTAGGCCTTCTCAATCAGTAAACCTTTCCTTACTCTAAAATTCTAATCTATTGAATATTGGCTTTTCTCTTGAGGCATTTGGGCACATGAACCTTGTACCTGTAACATATTGGCATTCTATTAGAAAGAGAGCTTTCCTTCCCTCCTCCCTTCCTTCCTATCTATCTGTTACGTTATTCAATATATTATGGTCTATTCCTATCATTTTTATTCTTTTAAGTTCAAATTGTTCTTTTATATGTCTTTTAAATACAAGGTGAGGCATTGGCTGGTTAGCTTGGTTGGTTAGAGTGTCATCCTGTGTGCCAAGGTTGTGGGTTTGATCTCTGGTCAGGGCACATACAAAGATCAACCAGTGAATGCATAAATAAGTGGGACAACAAATCTATGTTTTTCTCTTTATCTCCTCCCGACCCCCACTTCTCTAAAATCAGTCAAGAAATAAAATTTTAAAAAATACAAGGCATAGCCTGTGGTGGTGTAGTGGATGGAGTGTTGACCTAGAATGCTGAGGTTGCTAGTTTGAAACCCTGGGCTTGCCTGGTCAAGGCACATAGGGGAGTTGATGCTTCCTGCTCCTCCCCCCACTTTTCTCTTCCTTCTCTCTCTTTCTCTCTCTCCTCTCTAAAATGAATAAGTAAAATCTTAAAAAAAAAAATACAGAATGCCAGTCTGCTATATTCTTTGTTCACAGCAGGAAGAAAGTCATGCTTTTGGGTATTCTTAACTTTTCAGTTTGTATCGTTTTATTCTATCAATAATTCCCTGAGGTACATTGTATAGCTAATTCTTATTTGAGAGATGAAGAGATTTGGTTCACAGATTTGGCCAGGAAGTTAATATTCTTTTCTTGTGTAGCATCAGCACAACTGAAATAGGATGTTTTCTGCTTCCTTTCCTATATGTGAAGAATTTTCTGGGAGAGCAAATGTCATTTTTGCTTATGAGTCTTCCTTAGAGCCTACTTTAATTCTTCTTTGCCTCTTTCCATCTTGCCTTCTCTTCCAGCCTGTTTCTTTTCTGTTCCTTTAATTTTATGGCAAAAGCACATTAAGCTCTTAAGGCAACAGGTAGAACCATACAGCTTTTTAACATAAGATACTATCCAAACAAATATAACATGTGGTTTGTTAGGAGAGGTTTTCTGTTAGAATCATTTGCAGCAAAGTACACTGAATTTTTATCTGTGCTTAAAAACAATTTACATTGAAACTGAATGAGTCAGTAAGTTACATATATATATATATATATATATATATATTTTTTTTTTTTTTTTTCATTTTTCTGAAGCTGGAAACGGGGAGAGATAGTCAGACAGACTCCCGCATGCGCCCGACCGGGATCCACCCGGCACGCCCACCATGGGGCGACGCTCTGCCCACCAGGGGGCGATGCTCTGCCCATCCTGGGCATCGCCATATTGCGACCAGAGCCACTCTAGCGCCTGGGGCAGAGGCCACAGAGCCATCCCCAGCGCCCGGGCCATCTTTGCTCCAATGGAGCCTTGGCTGCGGGAGGGGAAGAGAGAGACAGAGAGGAAAGTGCGGCGGAGGGGTGGAGAAGCAAATGGGCGCTTCTCCTGTGTGCCCTGGCCAGGAATCGAACCCGGGTCCTCCGCACGCTAGGCCGACGCTCTACCGCTGAGCCAACCGGCCAGGGCCATATTTTTGTCTTATTTAACATCAGTCTCAGATTTTCTTGGTTCACCTAACCATTGATTTTTTTTTTCCCCTAAAGCAATAGTTCTAAAGTGGTTGGTTTAGCTTATTTCATTTTTAACATGGATTGCTCTTATTGGGGATGTGGTCTACTTACTCCATTAGTATAAAAATGATGGTACTTTAGTGAATAGCCTGGGTATAACACCGAAATAGCATCATCTACAAAGCAGAGACTAGATAGCTGTTAGTGATGATGACCATTATACAAGAAGTGGCCTGTAGGGGAAGGACATCATAAAACTGTAATTGTTGGCCAGTGGTGTGATTTTTAGACTTATTCTCTCTTTTGAGATAATATTCAGTAATAAACAAGTTATGTATATATCAGTGTTCCCGATTACCTTAATAGAAGTTAGAAGATTTTTTTTGTCCATCTTTTCCAAGTGAGAGGAGGGGAGATAGACTCCTGCATGCACCCTGACCCACAGCTCCCATCTGGGCTGATACTCTGACTTTCTGGGGCCATGTTTATAACCGAGCTATTTTTAGTGCCTGGGACAGAGGCTCACCAGAGCCATCCTCAGCGCCTGGGGCTGATGTGCTCCTATCAATAGAGCCATGGCTGCGGGAGGAGAAGGGAGAGTGGAAGGGGGAAGGGGACGGGTGGCAAAGCACACTTCTCCTGTGTGCCCTGACCAGGAATTGAACCCAAGATATGCACACACCAGGCCGACACTCTACCATTGAGCCAACCGGCCAGGGCCAGATTTTAGTTTCTTAAAAAATCATAGTAGTTGTCAAAATGGTGGCAACCTTCCAGGGGCTAGTGATTTTGTCAGCAATTTAATTATGAGAAATGATGCTTCCACACTAAATATAGTTTATTAAAAAACAAACAAACTTGATCTATTAACTGAGATTTATTGCCAGCTTTGCATCTAGAAGTTTCTCTTAACTTTTAAATTTCAGTGTCTTATTGTGGTGGATAATTTTCTTTGAAGATTTTGTTTATTGATTATTTTTTAGAGGAGAGAAGGGGGGGAGGAATAGGAAGCATCAACTCGTAGTTGTTGCTTCTCTTCTTGTATGTACCTTGACTGGACAAGCCCAGGGTTTTGAACCAGCAACCACAGCATTCCAGGTCGATGATTTATCTACTGTGCCACCACAGGTCAGGCGGTAGATAATTTTGAGCCCTTACTATATTTAATGCATTGTGAGGACATACAGTGTGTGTTTCACATTTCTGTAGCTTAAATAACTTGGAGGCAAGAATTAACTAAATTATTTGATTAAACCATTTTTAGATTTTTTTTTTTTGTATTTTTCTGAAGTTGGAAATGGGGAGGCAGTCAGACTCCCGCATGTGCCCGACCGGGATCCACCTGGCATGCCCACCAGGGGGCAATGCTCTGCCCATCTGGGGCATTGCTTTGTTGCAACCAGAGCCATTCTAGCGCCTGAGGCAGAGGCCATGGAGCCATCCTCAGCGCCCGGGCCAACTTTGCTCTAATGGAGCCTTGGCTGTGGGAAGGGAAGAGAGAGACAGAGAGTAAGGAGAGGGGGAGGGGTGGAGAAGCAGATGGGTGCTTCTCCTGTGTGCCCTGGCCGGGAATCAAACCCGGGACTCCTGCACACCAGGCCGACACTCTACCACTGAGCCAATCGGCCAGGGCAAAGCTAGGTCTCTTATATATACAGGGGTGGGCAAAAATAGGTTTGTAAAGAACTCTGCCAAAGTGCACTTGAGTATAGAAAGTAGGCTACTAGAATGTGTGAAAAATGAAGGCCAGAATTTGAGTACTTATGAGATAGTACCTAAGTGCACTGTGTCATTGTGACATTTTTTTGAGTGACTATGGCTATTTTATAATCATAAGCTGCATGTCTGCATGTCTTTTTCCATAGGAACAACTATAAACCTACTTTTGCCTAACCCTATATACCTTTATTATACAAAATTTGAAATTTGCTGTTCTTTCTAGTTTTGAGGGTAAATTTGACAATTTTTTATGATTTGAAATCTTTTTTATTATTTCTTTTTCTTGCTGTCAGCTCTAGTATTTTATTTATTTTTTTAGCTCTAGTATTTTAAAGTAAATTCCTGGCATCATATTATTTCAGTCATAAATACTTCTCTATGTACCTGTAACTAGTAATATTTTTTAATATAATCATGATGCAATTAACAGTTAATCCTTATCTCATACCAGTTCATATTAAAATCTCCTTAATTGTATTAAAAATATATTTTTATAATTGGTTTGTTTTGGTATATTTATAAGATGTTTTATAGTAGGATCTAAAAAGACCCATCTATTGCATTTGGATAGTCTTTCAAATTTCTTTTAATTGGTAATAGGGCCCCCTTTTGTTTTTTCTTTAAATTCCATAGATTAATTGAAGAAACTGGGTAATTGGTCTTATGGGATATCCAACATTCTGGATTTGTTTGATTGCTTTCTTTTGATGTCATAATAACTGTTGACAATGGGAACCCACTATAGATTGGTTTCTGTGTCCTTTTGAGCTGGACTCTGTTAGTTCTTGACATCTTCCTTGCTTTCTGACCCAAGATGTCCCAGACTCTCCTTACATATTTCTTGACCCAGTCCTGAAACTAGCCATTTTTCTAAGGAGAGAACCCTGGTTTTTCAATTTCAAGTTCCATTTACTTTTCTGTGTACCAGTGTGTTTTAAACTGAATATCATGGATCTGTTGGTGGATAATGTAGTCAGTTTCATGAGTAATGACCAGTATTTTTTTTTAATTATTTTTATTTATTTATTCATTTTTTTAGAGGGGGGCGAGAGAGAGAGAAAGAGAGAGAGAGAGAGAGAGAGAGAGAAGGGGGGGAGGAGCAGGAAGCTTCAACTCCCATATGTGCCTTGACCAGGCAAGCCCAGGGTTTTGAACCAGCAACCTCAGCATTCCAGGTCGATGCTTTATCCACTGCGCCACCACAGGTCAGGCTGACCAGTATTTTTTGAAAAAAACAAGATAAAATTCAAATATCACAGTGTATCACAAGATGTAATGGTAATATTGTTTTGTTAAACCTTCTGTCTATATATTTTTGTGTGAGTACTAGGGTGCAATATAATATTATTTCTTACTGTTGGCCTCAGTCTAAAAAGTGTAAAAGGCAGATTTCTTCTTTTTTTTCTGGTGAGAGGAGGGGAGATAGTGAGGCACTTTGCCGCGTGCACCCAGACCCGGATTTACCCAGCAACCCCATCAGAGGCTACCACTTGCCTACTGAGATATTTTTAGCACCTGAGGCTGATGCGCTCCAAAGGAGCTATCCTCAGCACCAGGGCCACACTTGAACCAATGGAACCACTTGCTGAGGGAGAGGAAGAGGGAGAGAAGGGGGAGGGGAGGTAGAACCAAATGGTTGCTTCTCCTGTGTGCCCTGACTGGCAAGTGAACCCAGGATTCCATACGCCCCGCCGACACTTTATCCACTCAGTCACTGGCCAGGTCTAAAAGTCAGATTTTCACACCATATTATGACCTACTGCACAACCTCATTTCATTAAGGTATTTTTAGTTCCTGTTACTGTATTATGCAAACAGCTTATTTTAGTTACTTTGGACTAAATATGAGAAAATTGACTGATATTTGTTTAAAATGATGGTGAGAAGAGATAAAATGAAAAAAAGATTGACAGTACTAAGTGTTGACAAGGATTTGGCAAAACTGGAACACTTATAGATTACTTGTGGAAGTGTAAATTTGTTAAATTAATACAATTGCTTTGGAAAACTATTTGACAGTGTCTTCTTAAACTGAGTGTAAGTATCCCCTATGACCAAGCAATTCTATTCCTAAATATATATTCAACAGAAATGTGAACATGTATACTAATAGCCACAAGAATAATCATAGGCCTGCCTTTACAAGAATAATCATAGGCCTGACTGATGGTGGTGGTGCAGAGGATAGAGCATCAACCTGAAACACTGAGGTCACAGATTTAAAACCCAAGGTCGCCAGCATGACCCCTGGGGTCACCAACATGATCCTACGGCTGCCTGCTTGAGCCCAGGTTTGCCTGCTTGAGCCCGAGGTTGCTGGCTCAAGCCCAAGGTCGCTGGTTCAATCCCTGGTCAGGGTACATTTGAGAAGCAATCATTGCACAACTAAGTGGAGCAAGAGTTGATGCTTCCCTCTCTCTCTTCCTTTTTCTCTCTCTAAAAAAAAAAAAAGAAAATAGAGTAATCATAGTACCATTATGCAGAATAGCCAAAAACTGGAAATAATTCAGATTCTATCAACAGTAGAAAGGATAAATGGATTGTTGTATACTATATTCACAATGGAATGCTATACAGTAATGAGAATGAATGAACCATATCTATATGCCATGCTGTAATCTCTAATCTCACAAAGATAATATTAAGCAAAAAGAGCCAGACACTATTTGATTTTTAAAATACAAAAATAGGCAAAATCTATATGTTAGAACAGGGGTCGGGAACCTATGGCTCGCAAGCCAGATGTGGCTCTTTTGATGGCTGCATCTGGCTTGCAGACAGATCTTTAATAAAAATAATAATGTTAAAAATATAAAACATTCTCATGTATTACAATCCATTCATTTTCTACCGCTCATGTTCATGGTTGCGGGTGGCTGGAGCCAATCACAGCTGTCCTCCGGGACAACACCAAATTTTTATTGGATAATGCATAATGTACACAGGTTGTTGTATGGCTCTCACAGAATTACATTTTAAAATATGTAGTGTTCATGGCTCTCTCAGCCAAAAAGTTTTCTGACCCCTGTTAGAAGTTAAGTTTCACCTGTGGTGGTGCAGTGGATAAAGTGTTGACCTGAAATCCTGAGGTTGCTGATTTGAAGTCTCAGACTTGCCTGGTCAAGACACGTACAGGAAGCAACTACTACAGTTGATGCTTCCCGCTCCTCCACCCCTTCTCTTCCTTTCTCTCTCTCTCTCTCTCATATATATATATGGTCTACCGGAAAGTTCTGTCCGTTTCTATCACAAGTTTCGACACGTAAGCACATGTTTATTTGGCGCATGTGTGCCTATCTATTTTTATCACTTAATGTATACATACTGACGTAGCAAATTAACTAAAACAAAGTTGATTCACGTTAGTCTTATGTGTGAAGCGATAGTGTACCTATGGCTACTGATAAAGTTCATTTACACCACTGTAAGTTTTACGAATTTCAACAAGGAAGAAATGCTACAGAAGCATGTCTGTCGCATCCACCATATTCCCCAGACTTAGCACCCTCCAACTATCACTTGTTTTTGTACTTACAAAATTTTTTGAAGGGCAAAAATTCAAAAATGAAGAAGATGTCAAACAAGTACTGGTTCAATTTTTCACATCAAAAGATAAAACATTTTTCAAAAATGGGATATACAAATTGCCCTTACACTGGCAAGAAATCATTAATAATAATGGCAATTATATTAAATAAAGTTTATTGATGGTAAGAAAAATTTATATTTTATTTTATTCCAAAAATGGACAGAACTTTCCGGTAGACCTTATATATATGTTTCTCTGTCTCCTCTTTCTAAAAACCAATAAAATAAAATCTTAAAAAAGTTAAGATGCTGGCAGCTTTTGCCTGAGCAGGTGGTGGCGCAGTGGATAGAGCGTCGGACTGGGATGTGGAGGACCCAGGTTCGAGACCCTGTGGTCTCCAGCTTGAGCACAGGTTTATCTGGTTTGAACAAAGCTCACCAGCTTGGACCCAAGGTCGCTGGCTCGAACAAGGGGTTACTTGGTTTGCTGAAGGCCCACGGTCAAGGCACATATGAGAAAGCAATTAATGAACAACTAAGCTGTCTCAAGGAAAAACTGATGATTGATGCTTCTCATCTCTCTGCGTTCCTGTCTGTCTGACCCTATCTATCCCTCTCTCTGACTCTCTCTCTGTCCCTATAAAAAAATAAAAAAAGATGCTGGCTACTTTTGATGGTGGGGGAATAATTCCTGGAAAGTGGCACAAGGGGCTTTTCTGGGTGTTGGTGCTGTTCTGTTTCTTTATCTGAGTGCTTGTTATATGTGTGCTTTCATCTTGTGAAAGTTAATTGAGTAGCACACTTAAGATTTTTATATATTACTGTATGGATATTAAATTTTTTTAATATATAAATTTCTATTTTGTTTTTATATTTGATAGCAAATAAAATATAATCTAGAGTCCATTTTCAAAGTACTCACTCCTGCCTTTACAAGGCAAAATGTCAGTTGATGGTACTGCAGTGGTGAACAAACGAGTCTACTTTATATTTTCTAAGGACTTATGATTCTTTTTGGAAGACACATACTCAAGTAACATGATACCAGACAGGCTTTAGTGAGAATGTAGTGTTCAAAGTCATTCCTAAAGCTGATAGAGTGCTTTTGTTTCTGGTTTGGTTTTTTTGTTTTTTGGGTTTTTTTTTTTATTTTAAGGTATCTTAATCATGTCCTTTTTTCTTCTCTTTTTATAGCACCTGACAGATACTTCCCACAGTGTAAGAAATAAGTGTCTGCAATTACTTGGCAATCTTGGCTCTTTGGAGAAAAGTGTCACAAAGGATGCAGAAGGCCTAGTTGTCAGAGATGTTCAAAAGATGATAGGGGATTACTTCAGTGACCAAGACCCCCGTGTCAGAACAGCAGCTATAAAAGCTATGGTAAACGTGATCGTGGAGACTGAATGGGGACAGTTTGATTTGTTTGTTTTTTATTTGTACATGGCTAATGCTGCCTTGTATACATTCTGAATGCCCCCAGGATACGCCTTATACATACTTTTCAGAAACGTGTTGGTGGCATCACATAACTCAATGGCATACATTTCTGTATAACAGGTGTGCTTTTTGGGGGCTTCTCTGGTAGCTTTCACCAGTATTTCTGAAATATGGAAGCCCCCTGTGTATTATATTATTATATTACAATCAGTTCAGGTTGTACCTTCCATGTTTCAGAAATATAGGAGAAATTTACCGGGGTAGGAGGGGTGCTTTTTAGGAGGCAATGGTGTTAATCATTTGTTCCTCAGCCTTCTTATCATTGTTTCATACCCTTCTGATATCCCTTTGGGAGAGCCTATGGGTTAGATTTATTAAGTGAATATGTCTACTAAGAAGTCTTTGACCAGGTTTCTTATTTATATAGGACTGATTTTGGCTACAGAAACTATGTAAATCTGATATAATGGGGAAAGTATGTAAGATTGTGAGGAGACATTGGAAATATGGATACTTTTCCAAATGCTTAAACTATATCTTGATTTTATAGTTGCAGCTCCATGAAAGAGGACTGAAATTACACCAAACAATTTATAATCAGGTACCTTAAATGACTGTTTGCAAGGGGAAGGGAGGTATCATGAAACTTGGAGGGTGACACATTGATTGTCAGCTAGCTTATAGTGGTAATTGTTAATTGAGATGAATGTGAGGTTGTATTCAAACAATACATTCTAAGAAGAGAATGAGGGGTATGTAATTGAGTAGGATTAGTATATGTGAAAAGTCTTTTACGAGGATTTAGGTAGCTCAGTATAAATATCAATATACAGAGATAAGTGTAGTGTTCAGAACATGGAGAGTGGTAGTCTTGCTGATCTCTGGTGCTTGGGCCAAAAATGAAGTCAGTGAAGTCAGTTTTGGGCACCACACTTGACAGCCTGGATGAGCAAGACCCTGGGATCAGATGAAAAGTTTTCACATGATTGTTGTAGTATTGGTAGTAAAAGACACCGTGAACATATAGTATCACTAGGAGAAGCCGATGACTGCCTCACCAAAAAGCCTTACAAAGTGGTATTTCTCTTGTAGAGTAATTGCTGGGCTCTGGAGTCAGGCAATCTAAGTCCATGAACAGAGACCAGATTGTGTTAGCCTGTCAAAGTGGCTTTATCTTGCAGAGGAAGATGATAATTAGCCAAGCCCCTATGACTGATGTGTACCAAGTTTATTCTTTTAGAAATTTAAGTAGAATGAATTCAGAATGGTTGTGTTGACGGGACCAGCCCCCTCTCTTCCTATTGGAAAACTGTGGGAAGCCAAATAATTAAAGGAAACTTGAGGACTCAGAGGAAGAAAGGTTAACCAGATGATTCATATATTTAGTGGTATAAGACTATGTCAGTTAAGTAGTGTTTAAAAACAAAATTCAACCAAGTAAATTTAAAGATCTAATTGGCTTCATGGAATGATTCATGAATCAGGCAACTTCCCATACAGCAAATAGAAAGATGTTTTGAGGGGCTATACAAATGGAAGGTTTTTGTAGGCAGAAAAAGGTGGGGCAAGGAAATGAAAAGAATGGATTATTTTGGGCAAGGTTACTTTCCCTTAGCTCAGTGGTTCTCAACCTGTGGGTCGCGATCCCAGTGGGGTCGCCTAAAGCCATCGGAAAATACATAATGCATATCAGGTATTTACATTCCAAATCATAACTGTAGCAAAATTACAGTTATGAAGTAGCCACCAAAATTATTTTTTGGTTTGGGGTCACTGCAACATGAGGAACTGTATTGCGGGGTCACGGCATTAGAAAGGTTGAGAACCACTGCCTTAGCTGAAGATAGGGGGTCTTATGGGCAGATTACCTTATAGTACTAACCAGGAAATTCCAGCTGATTGGTTTAAAATTTCATTTTAGGAAGAAGCTGACACTGTAGTTAGGTATTAAGTTTTGGTGGGGCTCAGCACAGATGACTCCAGTTTGGGCCTGTTGTTTCTTTTTAACACTAGGCAAGCAATGATGAGAGCCTTATAGGAGTGAGAATGGACTGATTGTGGAGAATTTGAGATATAAGATAGAATTGGGTACCTAATGAATTGTTTCAGCTTTAATGAGTTTGAATGGTTGATGGGACAACAAGCATGATGAGAATTCTAGGCCATAAATATTTGTGAAGGTCTGGAGCTCGGGAGAGATCAGAGCTGGAGGTGGATATTTGGAGCCATCAATATCTGGGAGGGCATGAGGGTACTCTGGGAAAGTAGGAAGGAGACCTAGGATGGAGCTATGGGCAAAGTCTAACATTTAAGAGGTAGACAGAAGAGAACAGCCCTGCCTGACCAGGTGGTGGTGCAGTGGATATAGCATCGGACTGGGATGCAGAGGGCCCAGATCTGAAATCCCAAGGTCACCGGCTTGAGTGTGGGATCATAGACATGACCCCATGGTCGCTGGCTTGAGCCCAAAGGTCACTGGCTTGAAGCCCAAGGTCTCTGCCTTGAGCCAAAGGTTGCTGGCTTGAGCAAGGGGTCACTTGCTCTGCTGTAGCCCCCAGTCAAGGCACATATGAGAAAGCAATCAATGAACAACTGAGGAGCTGAAACAAAGAATAGATGTTTCTCATCTCTCTCCCTTCCTGCCTGTCCCCATCTGTTGACTCTTTCTCTGTCTCGTCAAAAAAAAAAAAAAAAGAAGAAGAAGAAAAAGAGAGCAGCCCTGGAATGGAACTGAGGCGTAGCAAAATAGAGGAAAAAGAAAAATATATTCCAGAAAAGATAGGACAGAGTTCTCATAGTCAATCATGTCAGATGCTGGTGAAAGGTCGGTTAGGAAAGGAGGTATTTTTAACTGTTGCAACCCATGGGGAGAGGGAGAAGGGGTGGTGTTACAACCATCTAGTGCAGGTGTCCCCAAACTACGGCCCTCGGGCCGCATGTGGCCCCCTGAGGCCATTTATCTGGCCCCCCCGCCGCACTCCCGGAAGGGGCACCTCTTTCATTGGTGGTCAGTGAGAGGAGCACTGTATGTGGCGGCCCTCCAACGGTCTGAGGGAGAGTGAACTGGCCCCCTGTGTTAAAAGTTTGGGGACCTCTGATGCCAGGGATGCTGCTAAGCATCTGAATGCACGGGACAGCCCCTCACAAAGAATTATTCAGTCCAAAATGTCAGTAGTGCCAAGATTGAGAAACCCTGGTTAAATGGGTAGGTAGGCTAAATGGGATTGAAGAGCAGGTGTGATGGAGTAAGTCATGGAAATGGAAGATCTGTTGGAGTAGCATGTTCTGGTCAGAGCATAGAATGTAGGATTTTAAAATCTCAGACATGCAGTAGTTCTGGGTATTGTTAAAATCTAGGGTATTGCTATTACAATAGGTGGAGTAGGGATATTCCATTTCAGACCAAAGTAAAACAGAAAAATCTGGCTTGCCAGCTTAGCATTAAGATTGTATATTTTAGACAGATTGTAAATCAGAAATTTATGCTTTGATTTTACAGATAGGGAAAAAATTGATCTTCGGTGTTTGAGCCTGGGAGAACAGCAGTGTTACCTCCCAGCAGATTTGCCAGAATTGTGCTGTTCTAATGGCTTTTGTGCTATCAGTCTGTGGTTCTCCTTGCACAGGCTGTGGTAGGGTTCACAGTCAGAATTCAGAGCAGCTGACAGAAGCCAAGAATTCTTTGTTGGGCAGAGGCTCAAGTAGTTAAAACCACCCACAAGTATTTTGATTGGCATCCGTATCCAGCCACTCTGTCTTCATTGTGAAAATAGTTTGAACATCACCTGGGGGCACATTAAGCTAACAGACTTCTGGAATCCTTGTTTGCAGGCCTGTAAATTGCTCTCAGATGACTACGAACAAGTGCGCAGTGCTGCAGTCCAGCTTATCTGGGTTGTCAGTCAGCTCTATCCTGAAAGGTCAGTGTGGGTGTAAGCCAGCTTTTGTTCGTTGCTAAGCCATCTTTCTCTCCTCTCACCATGCAAAAAGCCTACTGCGAGAAAAGGAATGTTGGTTAGATTTTTGGAAGGCAGTGTGAAATAGCAGAAAAGCAGAGACCCTGAAAATCAGGATGCCTTGGTCTTTGCTCTTCAGCTCTGCCATCCATGAACTTTCTGTGTAACTTGGAAGAGATACTTCCACTCTCTGAGTCCTAAGCTCCTCTTCTGTAAATGAAGAATAAATAGAGGGATGAGATTGTCCTTCTAGTGCTTTGCAGCTCCCCCTGCTACCCTTTTTAAATCTTTAAAATTGTTTGGGGTCCATTTTAGTGAATACAGATGTCAGATAAGGATACCATATGGTTTGAGAATAATGATCCCTTGTGTAGTGCTTTCCTGGTTAAAATTTTTTTGCAGTAATTAAATCACTTATTTTCACAGTAATTCTTTGAGGTGGAGAGACAAATATTATAAAAGAAAAAGACTAATTAGAATTTGTTTCTTCTTTTAGGACCAGATATGCAAATATAATGTTTTATATTGATTTATTCTGAAAGTTACTATATTGACAGCAATGCAAATATAGAATAAACATAAAGATATAAAATACTCTATGGTAGCTAGTTTTTGGTATCTTTGTAAATCTTTGTATCTCTGGTGAATTAAACACTTTTATTCAAGGCAGCAAAAATTTGTAGTGTAGGCCCTGGCTGGTTGCCTCAGTGGTAGAGTGTCAGCCTGGCCTTCAGGGGTCCCGGGTTCGATTCCTGGCCAGGGCACACAGGAGAGGCGCCCATCTGCTTCTCCACCCCTCCCCCTCTCCTTCCTCTCTGTCTCTTTCTTCCCCTCCCGCAGCGAGGCTCCATTGGAGCAAGGATGGCCTGGGTGCTGGGGCTGGCTCCTTGGCCTCTGCCCCAGGCGCTAGAGTGGCTCTGGTCGCGACAGAGCGACGCCCCGGAGGGGCAGAGCATCGCCCCCTGGTGGGCAGAGCATCGCCCCCTGGTGGGCGTGCCGGGTGGATCCCAGTCGGGCGCATGCGGTCGGGCGCATGCGGGAGTCTGTCTCTCCTCATTTCCAGCTTCAGAAAAATGGAAGAAAAAAAAATTTGTAGTGTAACTAAAAGGGTTAGTTTGTATTTCTAGAGTCATTTGTTTACTCTGAAATGTATTTCATCATTCTATGATTTTAATGATTCAGTTATCATTTCTACTTGTGCCTGTTTTCATAGATTGTTCCTAGTTTATTGAACCTGAAGCTTTAGGCTTATATGTTGTCATTTGTGGTTCCTTTTCTTTTCATTTAGCATTGTCCCAATCCCTTCTTCTAATGAAGAAATTCGCTTAGTTGATGATGCTTTTGGAAAAATTTGCCACATGGTCAGTGATGGTTCCTGGGTAGTACGAGTTCAAGCTGCAAAGCTATTGGTAAGTTACACTTTCTTTAATGAACATGTTGCCTGTCACAGTTATACAACCGTTTTGACAAATTACAATAAGGGCAGTTGTAACCCACTATTAGAAATCCTAGTATTTCTTGCCTGACCAGGTGGTGGCACAGTGGATAAAGCATCAGCCTGGGAGGCTGGGGGCCCAGATTCAAAACCCCAAGGTCACCAACTTGAGTGCAGGGTTACCAGCTTGAGCGTAGGATCATAGACATGACCCCATAATCGCTGGCTTGAGCCCAAAGGTCACTGGCTTAAAGTCCAAGGTTCCTTGCTTGAGCTCAAGGTCGCTAGCTTGAGCAAGGGGTCGCTGGCTCAGCTGGAGCCCCCCTGTCAAGGCACGTATGAGAAAGCAATCAATGAAACTAAGGTGCTAAAACTATGATGCTTCTCATCTCTCTCCCTTCCTTCCTGTCTGTCTGTCCCTGTCTTTTTGCCTCTCACTTAAAAAAAAAAAATTCTAGGGTCCGACCTGTGGTGGTGCAGTGGATAAAGCATCAGCCTGGAATGCTGAGGTCACCGGTTCAAAATTCTGGGCTTGCCTGGCCAAGGCACGTATGGGAGTTGATGCTTCCTGCTCCTCCCCCCTTTTCTCTCCCTCCTCTCTGAAAATGAATAAAGTCTTAAAAAATTTTTTTAATTCCCATGTGGAAAAAGAAATCTGAATTTAAAAAAAAATCTTAGTATTTCTTAAAATAGAAAGAAATGGCTCACTTCTCAATGGAGTAGTCTTTTAGAACTAGAAAGAAATTTTAAAACAATTCTATTGACACCTGTTAGCATATGAGATGGCCAAGGCCTGGAGAAAAAGAAAAATAATAATAAAAATAGTTGCTGCCATTTACTAAGCATCTGTTATGACCTAAATACTTTGCTGTGATGCCATTTACATTATATTATTTATACTTCACAGTAACCCAGCAAGCTCTGAAAAATTAAGTAAATTACCCAACCTAGACAAATAGAGAGTTGTAGAATGGGATTCAAATACTAATCTATCTTTTAGCATGGTATTTTCTTACTGTTTGACTTTGGGGACTTATAGTACATTTGTAAAAAAAAAAAAAGAACTTTTCAGAGATGGAACTGTCTTATAGAAGGAGTGTTGACCTAATAATAGCTTTATTTTATATCTGTGTTATCTTTGAGATGTCATTTGATCTTAGTTTTGGTTTCCTTGTCTGTTAAGGGGTTATAATACCTCAGAAAAGTAATCCTTAAAGCAGGGTCATTCAGATTTTTCAGTTTGTACTCCATAAGATCTGAAATAATAATTTTAGTATGTTAATTTCAAATCTGAACAATTCCAAATTATGTAAGTAATTCTGTTTGTACTTCAAAAGTAATTAAGTATGCTATTATAGTTTAGGATTATACTATATTGTTCTATATCTCTGACTCTGTGTTGTCCTTCCCCTACTTCTTTACCTAGCTAATTCATACTCAGCCTTTAACACTTAGCTCAGAAATCACTTCCCACAAGAAGCCTTCTGTGTATGTGTGTATTAAAAAATGCTTAGCTTAGCCTGACCTGTGGTGGTGCAGTGGGTAAGGCTTCAACCTGGAATGCCGAGGTCAGTGGTTTGAAACTCTGGACTTGCCTGGTCAAGGCACATATGGGAGTTGATGGTTCCTGCTCCTCCTACCTTTTTCTCCTTCTCTCTCTCTCTCTCCTCCTCTCCCTCCCCCTCCCCCTCTCTTAAATAAATAAATAAAAGAAAAAAGTGCCTAGTTTAGTTGGCTAGAAATTCTATAAAAGTAATAATTATTAGCAAGATTAGCTTATTAATTACTTTTGAAGTACAAATAGAATTACTTACATAATTTGGAGCTGTTCAGATTTGAAATTACTAAAATTATAACAGCGCTTGACTCAAGTTAGAGTCATCTAAGTAGAAACCCTTTAAATTTACCATGGTGATTCAATGTTTATATTGTTTTATATAAGTCAGTTTCAGATCCTGTGGAATACAAACTGGAGAAGAATTTTAATGTTCTAGCTAGAAATTTGTAGTATTGCTCACGTTAATTTTTTTTTCTTTTCTGATTGTTGCTAATTGCATTGATTTCACTTAAGTTGTACTGTTACCTTCTTTGGAATGACAGTTCCAGAAATCTTTGAGTAGAATGTTAACAAATGATGGTGTTAGCGTTCTAGAAATGGAAATATCCATCTATTGTAATACAAACTCAACCTTTTCAGAATCTGTTCTTCCATCAAATCTAATGCATTGGATATATTAAATCCTTTCAGTTGATCTATAATGAGTGCATCATGAAGTCTGGCAGGACTGTCTTGATGTACATGTTGTGGAGGGAATAGGCAACTTTGAGGCTCTTGGGAGCAGGGGGATGCATGACTGTGGAGGGGGTGTGTAGAAGCTGGGGTCAGTTTACCACTGGAGTTCTCCACTATGAACTTGTCAATAATGTACTAATGGGGGAGGAACCAGTGGGCTGCTTTCTCTTCATCCATCACTGGGGCCAGGCGAAACTTATTCAGGTAACTTGGTTAATTCTCAAACTGCTTTGATATCTTGGTTCCATCTATCTCAAGCCCAGAGTCTTTGTGGCATCCAGAAGTCTGTATATCCTTATTGTTTTTATAAAGTCAGGTCTCTATTCAAGTGAGAAATTTTCACTTTTACTACTCTTCAGGGATTTAGTTATCGATGCCAGTATCTGCATGTGGCCTCTGGCTTAGGAAGAACCATGTTAGCAGTATAAATAGCCTGGGAAATCCCTTCCAGTTTCGCTCTTCTAGTTCTTCAATTAACACTGGGCTTCCCATTTTCATCTTAAATTCTTATGAACACAAATTTGATTTCGACCATCTCCCCCTCCCCTGCAAGTTAAAAGCGGGGAGGCAGTCAGACTCCTGCATACGCCTGACCTGGATCCACCTCGCATGCCTGCCAGGGGGCGATGCTCTGCCCATCTGGGGTGCCGCTCTGTTGTGGCTGGAGCCATTCTAGCGCCTGAGGCAGAGGCCATGAAGCCATCCTCAGCACCTGCGCCAAATTTGCTCCAATGGAGCCTTGGTTGTGGGAGCGGAAGAGATGGACAGAGAGAAAAGAGAGGGGAAAGGGTGGAGAAACAGGGGGGTGCTTCTCCTGTGTGCCCTGACCAGGAATCGAACCTGGGACTTCCACACGCCGGGCCGACATGCTCTACTGCTGAGCCAACCGGCCAGGGCTCGACCATCTTCTTCACATTAATACACGTTAGATCTTTGACTTTTACAGGTGGATCTTTGACTTTCTAGACTGCAGATCCAGAGCAAAAATGTAACACATTTATCCTGTTGTAAATCCAAATGGTTTCTGGGATGGTTCTTAGGAACAGTACCAGTTTTTTGTTTGAAGACACTGACCGTACAGTGCCACTGAAGAAGCCAGCCTGGGAGGTGCAGAGCCCACAGCAGGAACTCAAGACAGATAGTGAAACTGGAACATGTCATCATCCTCCACATAATTCCCATTTAACAAGGTGTATAACTCCTTGAGCATACAGCATTACCCAAATCTAAAGTGTCCCACAGAAAACTCTGGAAAGGAATATGGCTCTTGACACATGTTGTCTTTATCTGCTTCCTTACACCATGAGATGTTATTACTTAATTCAGTTTGGGTACAGGCTGAGTCTCCCAAAACTGGTTTGTGTGTTTGGCAGCCTCATCCATGTTCCTGGCAGGGCCCTCGCATGCTGTTAATATACAGCTCACAAAAATTAGGGGATATTTCAAAATGAACATCAAGTGATTAAAAAAAAGAAGCATTTAATTTTTTTATTTATTAAACAAGAACATCAGAAAATGGAACAAATCATAGAAGGTTGTTTGATTATGCAAATGAGATGCAAAACCAACTTTTATTTCATTGGTGAAAATGCACTATACAAAAGGCTGAAAGTACTGGAGTACCTGCACGTTCTGTGATCCCCTAATTTTTATGAGAAATGGAATTTAGTTCCATTACTTTCTGGGTGTCCTGCAGCAACTTCATTGGAATGGTGGGATTTTTTTTTAAAGGCTGCTAACTCTTAATTTCCTGTAAATTAACTGCAAAGTCTGACTTGGGGCCTATAAAAATTGGTTTCTCCTATTTAGTCTTCTGTTTCTTCATTTTTTTTTGTCACCCAAGTCCCCTCTGAGACTTCGGCATGTTCTCTGTCCTCTTGCTCTCATCTGTCCTGTACGTGTCCTGGCTGTCCAGCTTTAGGCTCTGCTGGCCAGCTGAATACTCACTGCCCTCTGCCATTGCTGCAGTGCAGCTGCAGAGGTGGCCTTGGGGACTGTGGGCATGGGGGCCATGGGAGTGGGCTCTGGCTTGGCCACAGAGGTGGTGGATGGAGCCCTAGTTGTTTTTATGGTTGGTGAGATCATGAATGATTAATGATCTTCCCAGTCATGAATCCAGAGGCTTTTGGAATTCTTTTTCTGTGTCCCATATTTTCTGAGTTATCAACTCTTATTAGTTCTACCTTCTTGACGTACCTTGAATCTATCTATCTCTTCTCTGTTTCTGCTGTACCTGTGCTAGTTCAGGTCTGACCGTTTTTCAAGTAGGTTACTATTCTGTGAGGCTGTTGGTATATTTGTGGATTTAAAATGGAGAGCTTCCTCTATTCTTAGATAACACTGGAAATTTGTTAAAAATAATCTTATGTAATTTGTAAAGCCAGACTTTGAATAGTACCCTTTCTTTGCTACTGTGTTGGGAGAAAGTTTAGTTGAAGGCATTGAAGGAGGGCCTTGAGACTATAGGTTAATTTAGTGTGAAGTCATTAAATCGTTTTTTATAGGAAAAGAAGTGCCCCTTAAAAAGCCAACTGTTAATGCTGGTGGTAAAACTAGAGAAAGGTAGAAGCTCCTAAAGGTGTATAGTTCTTGATTCATAAAACTGATGTTTTTGATTAAAAAATGAATGGTGGATTTGGTATTGACTCAGATCTATGTAACAAACAAGGCCACTAACTGTACTGTGTAGATATAAGAAACAGTGGTTTTGAAACTACCTAAGTCAAAACAGTACAATAGTTGCTCTCCTAGAGTTGTTGGAAAGGTGTTAATTTGGGTAAGGATATTCCAAAAGACTATGTAACTGTATATGGAAAATGTGCCTAGAGAAAGTTTGAGTCTATGTAAACATTTCTAACTTGAGAATTAGAAAAGATCTCTAATATATTTCTTAAGAATGTCTAGAACTTCAGCCTGACCTGTGGTGGCGCAGTGTCTAGTGTCGACTTGGAACGCTGAGGTTGCGGGTTCGAAACTCCGGGCTTGCCTGGTCAAGGCACATGTGGGAGTTGATGCTTCCTGCTCCTCTCCCTTTCCCACTCTCTCTCTCTCTCTCTCTCTCTCTCTCTCTCCCCCCCCCTTACACACACACTCTCTCTCTCCTCATTGAAATAAATAAAATACCCAGATGATTAGAGATGATAAGTTTATAAAAAAGAAAGAAGGAAGGAAGGAAGGAAGGAAGGAAGGAAGGAAGGAAGGAAGGAAGTCAGTCTAGGACTTGCTTTAATGAAGGAAGGAAGTCTAGGACTTGCTGGAAGGAAGGAAGGAGGGAGGGAGGAAGGGAAGGAGGGAGGGAGGGAGGGAGGGAGGGAGGTAAGTAAGTCTAGGACTTGCTTTAATAGCCCCCTAATTGGTCTATCTGCTTCATTTTGATTCCTTCTTGTCTATTAGCCACATTGCTGCCAGGGTGGTGTTTATGACCTATAAATCCGTGTTTCTTCCTTATTTGAAATGAGCAAGTTACCAAATCTCTTAGCCTCAATTTCTCATCTAAAAAATGAGGACCATGTACATTCTTCAGGGTATGATGGGGGTAATAAAATTTTAAAATATAAGCAAATATTTTGTACATTGTCGAGCTCATTAAATATTTAACAGATATCAAGTTTTTATTCATAAGGCAAATGCCTTACTGTGGCATACAAGACTCTCTGTGATCTTATTTGATCCGAGCGTCGGCTTGGGATGCTGAGGGCCCAGGTTCAAAACCCTGAGGTTGCCAGCTTGAGCACGGGCTCATCTGGCTTGAGCACGGGTTCACCAGCTTGAGCGTGGGGTCACCAGCTTCAGCATGGGATCATAGACATGACCCCATGGTCACTGGCTTGAGCTCAGAGGTCACTGGCTTGAAGCCCAAGGTTGCTGGTTCAGCTGGAGGCTCCCTTCCCCTATCAAGGCACCTATGAGAAGGCAATTAGTGAACAACTAAAGTACTTCAACTGCAAGTTGATGCTTCCCATCTTTCTCCCTTCCTGTCTGTCTCTTTGTGTCTCTCTTTAAAATAAAAAAACTCTTTATGATCTTATCCCTATCTGCCCGGCCTCATTTTCATCACCTTCTCTTGTGTTCCTTTCCTAGAACCACTTGATGTCTCCCACATGACATTCTCACTTCATGAATTTGCACTTGTGATTTCTGTTTCCCCAAATAAATCTCTCCCTACCTTCTCCCTTTACTGCTTGTTCTCTGCGTTCCTATAGTGCCCTTTGTAAATGTGTATAACAGCAATTCATACCTTAATGGAATAATCTCTTGGCAGTTTCCCTCACTAGTCAAAGATCATTGAATGTAAAATTGATGTCTTATTTTTGTATTCCTATTCCTGGTAACTGTAGGCATAAATTGAATTGTTGGTAAATATTTATTTTATTGAAAGTGAATAAATGAACAGATGAATGGAAAGAATGGAATGAAAAGGAACGAAGGAGTGAAGAGTAGTGATTAAGGAAAAGTATTCTAGACCTGGGTTTATAGCTCACTCCTGTAATTTATACTGTTTATGTCCTTGAATGAATTACTAATCTCTTTTTTTTTGCGTTCTTTCCCCTATATTGAAATGAGACTAGCCTGACCTGTGGTGGCACAGTGGATAAAGCGTCGACCTGGAAATGCTGAGGTCGCCGGTTCGAACCCTGGGCTTGCCTGGTCAAGGCACATATGGGAGTTGATGCTTCCAGCTCCTCCCCCTTTCTCTCTCTCTGTCTCTCCTTCTCCTCTCTAAAATGAATAAATAAATAAAAAAAAAAACAAAAAAAAAAACTTTAGAAATGAGACTAATAATAGTATTTACTTCAGAAGGAGAGTAAATGAGCATAAAGCACTTAGAGCAGTACATGATGCTGTAAGTATTTAGGTGCTAGCTGCTGCTGCTGCTACTAATGTTTTTATAATTTTCCTCGTGATTCAGAACCCATAGACATCTTTAGTATCAAGATTAATGTTATCTTAGGCTCTGGCCGGTTGGTTCAGTGGTAGAGCGTTGGCCTGGCATGTGGAAATCCCAGGTTCTATTCCCAGTCAGGGCACACAGGAGAAGCGCCCATCTGCGTCTCCACCCTTGCCCTCTTCTTCTCTCTCTCTCTCTCTCTCTCTCTCTCTCTCTCTCTCTCTTCCCCTCCCGCAGCCAAGGCTCCACTGGAGCAAAGTTGGCCTGGGTGCTGAGGATGGCTCACGTGCTAGAATGGCTCTGGTGGTAATGGAGCAATGCCCCAGGTGGGCAGAGCATCGCCCCCTGGTGGGCATGCCAGGTGGATCCCGGTCAGGTGCATGCAGAAGTCTGTCCAACTGCCTCCCCGCTTCTAACTTCAGAAAAATACACACACACACACAAAGAATAATGTTATCTTTACACATTTGAGTTGGCTGCAAACTTTTACTATTCAGATAATGTTCAGGTCTTAAAAGATGTTCAATTTGTTCTGGTTTCTTTTTTTTTTATAGGGCTCTATGGAGCAAGTCAGTTCTCATTTCTTGGAGCAGACACTTGACAAGAAGCTGATGTCAGATCTGAGGGTAACTTAAAATCTTTGTTATTGAAACTGGGTTTCTGTAACCACATCAGTGTAACAATATATGCCAAGTTGATGTTGATTTAACTTTGCAGCCCATGAATTTGTTAAATTAATGTAGAGTGATTAAATTATATTTTAATTTAAAATCTTAATAACTTAAAATAAAATAAAATAAAATCTTAATAACTTGAACCAAATTACAAGTTACTTCATTAAATTTTAAATTATTATAATGAAAATACTTTGCACAAGTTGTGTTTCACAAAGAGGAGCCAGTATTAATTTTCTATTTGGTAGAAACTACAAAGGTCTGGTCTTATTTTTGAGATTGTGACATCTTAGGACTTCTTTTCAACAGCAGTTTCCATGGAGGAATGAGTAAATTCTTTTTCTGAAATGTAACAAAATGCCTCTTATGAAATGCCTTTAAACTTTTACTGTGAGAGTTCTCTGATATAGTTACCAGGGCCAAATATGAGTTTGAGGATATGATATGTGCATTCATTGTCACTATCTTGTTTATTAAATTATAAAAAAATAAAGAATTATAGTATGTTTGATAAATAGAAAGAAAAGGGGAAAAATTACCCATTTTTTTACTACTCTAACAAAATGACACTTGTCATTTTGGTGTATTTCTCCCCAGCTCTTTTTTTTTTTTTTTAAGATTTATTTATTGATTTTACGGGGGTTGGGTGAATGAGAAGTATCAGCTCATACTTGCTTCTCTTTAGTTGTTTATTCCTTGCTTCTTATTTGTTGTATATTCCTTGACCTGGCACAGTGTTTCGAACCCATGACCTTAGCATTCCAGACTGACACTCTGTCCACTGTGCCACCATCTGGTCAGGCTCTTACACGTTTTAAATATTGCATGCAAATAGTTTTGTAGTTTACTTTTTACATTTGCCACTATATCACATGCTTTTTTCATATTATCAACTTTATACTTAACATTTTTACCAATTGTATAATATTCTGTTAAGTAGATATACCATAATTTTTAGCCATTTATTATACATGTAGAGTCTCCTGATTTTTCTATTCTAATAAGTTACATAAAAAATATTATCTTCATGCCTGACCAGGTGGTGGTACAGTGGATAGAGCCATCAGACTGTGATGCAGCAGACCCAGGTTTGAAACCTTGAGGTCGCTGGCTTGAGCTGGGCTGACCAGTTTGAGCACAGGGTCACTGGCTTGAGTGTGGATTCCTAGACATGACCTCATGGTCACTGGCTTGAGCCCAAAGGACCCTGGCTTGAACAAGGGGTCACTAGTTCGGCAAGAGCCTTCCCCCCTATTTCAGGGCACATATTAGAAGGCAATCAATGAACAACTAAGGTGCCACAATGAAAAATTGATGCTTCTCATCTCTCTCCCTTGTCTGTCTGTCCCTGTCTTCTCTCTGTCTCTCTCTGTCACCAAAAAAAAAAAAAAAAAAAAAAAAAAAAAAGAGTATTATCTTTAGCCTGACCAGGTGTTGGAGCAGTAAATGGAGCATCGACCTGGGATAACAAGCTTTATTACTGAGTCTGACCCACACTGTTTTGGGCTGAGGTGCAATATTTCATCAGTGCCTTTAAGGTGATCGGTCATAGGGATGTGGATTCACACCAAGAACAATCATAATAGGTGGATATATGACGTATTCATTTATGATAAGTGTCATAACTCTCAAGTGGACTAGATATTTACTTTAGCAAACTACTTTATTCCTCATTAGGCATTCTGTGCAGAAAGTGAATTGATTAGAAGGTTGCTTGGGAGTACAGTGTTGCTGAAATGGAGCACAGTGTTGTCAAATAGACTTACTTCTTCTGGCTCTGAAAAAAATTCTTTTTAAGGCCAGTGTATTATTATCTACCCTGGATGGTGTTTGGAGGGACACTGCTGTTATTTACCTTTCTGGTTCTCTTTCCTATGTTGTCATTGCAAACATGAATACCTGTCTGATCAACATCTCTTTCACTAACTTTAATATGGTTACTATCTTTAATAAGGTTGCTACCAGCAGTGATAAACCTACAAGCCTTTAAGTTAAATTTGCATTTCTCTGTTCTGATCTACTGAGTATATTTTTACAACAGTAAGTGTGAAAGAGCAGTCTTATTTCTTGCGTTTGCATGTTCTCAGGGTGCATATTATTGTTCCATCATGAACCTGTTGAAAGTGGTAATTGTTGTTGTCCTCTACAGAGGAAACGCACTGCACATGAGCGTGCCAAGGAACTTTATAGTTCAGGGGAGTTTTCCAGCGGCAGGAAGTGGGGAGACGATGCTCCCAAGGAAGAAATAGACACAGGGGCTGTGAACTTGATCGAGTCAGGAGCTTGTGGAGCCTTTGTCCATGGATTGGAAGATGAGATGTATGGTAAGTAGACTGCATCGTAACAGATCTCATTTACTGAGTGACTGCTATGTGTAAGGCATCGAACTGGTTAATACACAGTGTCTCATTTAGTCTTCACAGTCACAAGTGTACCTACTATTATTTTAATTTTACAGACAGATGAGTTTGAGGTCCAGGTGGACAAAGTGGTTAAGAGCATGGACTTTGGGTTCAGTCAGCCTAGGTTTAAATTTTAACATTTTTATTTTAAAAGTTTAATATTAAGTGTTTCTGAATAATGAGAATTAAATGAGATTATATATACATAAAAGACTTGGCATAATACTTGACCTATTTATAATAACCACTTAATGTAGTAGTAGTAAAAATAGTTATTATTGATACTGATAACAAATAATAACTTATTAGTTACCCCATTAGTAAGAGATAGAAGCAAGATTTAAACTCAGATATGTCTGACCTCAAAGTATTACTAATAAAGACTGTTACACCATTTTAAAAAATTATTGATTTAGAGGGAGAGAAAGAGAAAGAGAAACATCAATTTGTTGTTTCACTTATTTATACATTCATTGGTTGATTCTAGTATACACCCTAACTGGGAGTCAAATCTGCAACCTTGGCACATCTGAATGATGCTCTAACCAGTTGAGTTACCTGGCCAGGGCTACACTTTCAGTTTTGAAGTATATTTTTATTGGTAATTGAATTCTAGATTAACAGATTCTTTTTAGTCTTTTAAAGGTGTTCCATAGTTTTCTGATTTGCATTGTTTCTGCTGAGAAGTCTGCTGTCATTTAAAAATAAAATCTTTGTTTTTCTATACTCTTTTCTCTTTATTGCTGGTTTCAGATTATTTAATTCCGATGTATCTTGGTGTAATCTTCTCTATTTTTCTTATTCTTCAGATTTGTTGAGCTTCTTGGAACTATGGAAAATCTTTAGCCATTATTTCTTTAAATAGTTTTCTGCCCCTATGCTCCTTTGGGGACTCCTGTAGTTGACTGGTGCAATATTTCTTTTTTATCCCTATTCTTTATTCTCTTTGTTTCATTAACATTTATTGCTTTGTCTTGGAGTTCACTAATATTTTTTTCTGCATTGTCTAATCTGCTGTTAATCCCATTCAGTTTGTTTTTCATCTCCAATGTTGTAGTTTTCATCCCTAGAAATTCTATTAGAATTTAAGTTTGTTTAATATCTTTCACATATCTATGTATCTAATATGCTTAATCTTTTCTCTAGCTTTGTCAACAGAGAATGCTTTTACAATAATTGTCCTAGTACAGTGGTTGGCAAACTCATTAGTCTGCAGAGCCAAATATCAACAGTACAATGATTGAAATTTCTTTTGAGAGCCAAACTTTTAAAACTTAAACTATACAGGTAGGTACATTCCTTATTGAGGCAGTGCCCTCATGTGGTATTGTGTAGAAGAGCCACACTCAAGGAGCCAAAGAGCCACATGTGACTCACGAGCCACAGTTTGCCAACCAGGGTTCTATTTTTGTCTACTACGTCTATTATTTCTGGGTTGGTTTTGTTTTCTTGATTGTGGATATATTTTACTGCTTCTGTGCATGCCTGTTAATTTTCAGTTGGATGCTAGCCAGTGTGAATTTTTCAATGCTGAACATTACTATATTCCTATATATATTCTTGAGCTTTGTTCTGAGATCCAGTTTTTTCAGGTCTTATTTTTAAGTTTTGTTAGATGAGACCTAAGCAACATTCAGTTAGGAGTTATTTTTTCCACCATTGAAACAAACTCTTTTGAAAAAAACACTTGTAGATCATGGGTGAGCTTTGGAGTTTATTCCCTCTATTCCTGTTTAGTGGTTCTTCATCAGATCTTGGATAGTTCCTTCACAGATCAGAACTCAGCTTTCAACTTGAGTAGGACCCTCTACAGATCTCTCAAGCTCATTCTTTCTGTGCAGTTCTTTCCTTTGTGGTGCTTTTCCCTATGAACTCTAACAACATTGGCCTTTCTAGACTCTCAGCTCTTTCTCCTTAACTCAGGAAACCTGCAACCTGGAAACTGTTTCTAGACAGTAAGCTGGTATAATCATAGAACTCACCTCATTTATTTCCCATCTCAGTGATCACAACCCTTTTTTGCCTGATGTCCAACGTGTTGAATACTGTTGTTTCATATATTTTATCTCTGTTTTTGTTTCATTTAGAAAGATAATTCTGGCCCTTGTTACATCTTAGCCAGTAATAGAAATCCTGCAAAGCTCTTGTGATTTCTATAATATGTTGATCTCTATTTTATATAGATTACAGAATGTCAGTGCTTTGAGATGATTTACTCCAGTCTCCTCATTTTCAGTGAGGGTAACAGACCTGGAGAGTGACTGTTGATTATCTAAATTTTATAGTAAATTTTATTAGAGAATTAGAACTTAGGTCTTTGCTTGACCTGTGGTGGTGCAGTGGATAAAGCGTCGACCTGGAAATGCTGAGGTCGCCGGTTCGAAACCCTGGGCTTGCCTGGTCAAGGCACATATGGGAGTTGATGCTTCCAGCTCCTCCTCACCTTCTCTCTCTGTCTCTCCTCTCTCTCTCTCTCTCTCTCTCTCTCTCTCTCTCTCTCCCTTTCTCTCTCCTCTCTATAATGAATAAAAAAAAAAGAACTTAGGTCTTTAAAATGCCTATAAAAATTACCTTTGGAAAGCAATATTCTATTAGTAGATATAAGAATTGGGTTGCCCTATACAATTTACTGTAAGGTTTTCTGTTTATGTAGAAATTAGTTAAAGCTACTTCTCTTTTGTTCTCTATGGTCTTGTTAAATGAATTATAGTTGAAATAGTATTAGATAATAAGTCCAGTGATTAAAACCTGTTTGATCCTTAGACAAGTAACTAGAATCTATTTTGTTTCTACTAGCATTTTTGTTTTGTTTCGTTTCTGCAGTTGAACTTCATCACTATCAATGTTTATGTGGTTTACTTCTACAGTTTTCAGTTTGTCACTAAGGTTTAATGAAAGGAACTTCACTTTGGAAAGCAAGTAGATCATTTCATTGGCTGTAGTCTCTAATATCACCCCTAGTTGTTACATTTTCTCTCGCCTTTCTGGGGTTTTGTACATCTGGTTCCTCTGCTTAGAAAGGTCTTTTTTTTCCCCCTTTTGGCCTAGCAACTCCTTCAGGCATTGTTTCAGGAGTCACTTATTTCGAAAACTGCCTCTGCTCCTGTGAATAGGGCTTTGTGCCTCTTCTGCATTTTCTCAGCACTCCCTGTGCTTTTCCATTTTACTATTCATCATGCTGTAGCACAATTACCGTATGTCCCCATGTATAAGATGCTCCCACATATAAGATGCACCTTAATTTTGGGGCCCAAAATTTGAATAAAATTATTACATAAAGCTATTGAACTTAAGTTTTATTCATCATAAAACTCATCACTGTCAAAACTCCCATTCATTATCTTTTCCTCATCTGTGATTCTGATGACGAATCACAGTCTTCAACAATGAACACAAAAACAAATGTGAAAAAGTGGGAAATGCAAGTAAAAAAAAACCGACTGCAACCACTGTATAAGATGCACCCAGTTTTTATACAGTAACTATTCTTTCCTGTAGGCTCTGGGAGATAGTCTTGTTCTTGTTGGTCTTTGTAAATGCAGAGCTGTAAGTAGCAGAGCCAATATCTAATTACATATGTTAAGACACCAGAGTCACAGTGTCTTACTTAGTAACAGCCCCCCCCCCCAACATACCAAATTTCTTTTCTCTTCCCTGGACCCTCAAGGCGACAGTAATTTACTTTCTTTTTATTTATTTATTTATTTATTTATTTATTTATTTATTTATTTATTTATTTGAGAGAGAGAGAGAGAGAAGCAGGAAACATCAACTCCCATATGTGCCTTGACCAGACAAGTGCAGGGCTTCAAACCGGTGACCTCAGTGTTCCAGGTCGATACTTTATCCATTGTGCCACAACAGGTCAGGTTGTAATATACTTTTCAACATTTCAAAAAGTCCAGTGGAAATTGTTAATTTACCTGCTGGTAGCCAGGCAGAATATGCAAAGTAAAACACAAAGTTTATTTGTTTCTACCTGGAATTTTATCAGCTAAAGGTCATACAGTTAGGAGTTTCTCTGTGATTCCTTTGATAGAGTTGCAAGAGTTACACATGAATCATTTAACACATTTGGGTTCATTTCTAGCTTGCTTTGTATTTAGCAATTTCATTTTTTAATTACATTTTTGTGAAGTAAAGCAATTTCTTCCCTTCTGATTAAAAGGAGGATTTATAACTAGCAAGAATAATTTGAGTCATCTCCCTTTAATGTAGTAACTCTGCTTTTAAGATGCCTGTAGCTGCCCTGGCTGGTTGGCTTAGTGATAGAGCATTGACCCAGCTTGTGGAAGTCCCAGGTTTAATACCTGGTCAGGACATGCAGGAGAGGCAACCATCTCCTCCCTGCCTTCTCTCTCTCTCTCTCTCTCTTTCCCTCCCACTGGCTCAATTGATTCAAGCACATTGGCCCTGGCTGCTGAGGATGGCTCCATTAAGCCTCCACCTCAGGCGCTAAAAATAGCTTGGTTATGAGCATCAGCCCCAGATCAGGGTTGCTGGGTAGATCCCAATTGGGGCACATGTGGGAGTCTGTCTCTGTATCCCTCTTCTCACTTAAAGAAAAAGTACTGTGGTTGCAATACTGAAATAAATAAAAACTTAGCTTTCAAGAGATTCAGTTAATGGACACAGATGTGTGACTCACAGGTCTGCAGAGTCAAGATCTAAACCTTAGTCCTTAGGATACCATAGTTCTTGTTCTTAGGTTGAAGTGATGGTGGAAGCTGAACCTGGGGTATGGAGGGCATCTCCTAGACAGACTGTGTAGAAGTGAAAGGAGTAGAGAGCAAAGACAAACCTGAATGAGAAGGAATCCTGCTTTGACTTTTCCCATGGTTGTTAACTTGATGCACAGTTTTGTGTCTTTTTGTGTAGAGGTCCGCATTGCTGCTGTGGAGGCTCTCTGCATGCTGGCCCAGTCTTCACCCTCTTTTGCTGAGAAGTGCCTTGATTTCCTGGTTGATATGTTTAATGATGAAATTGAGGAAGTACGTCTGCAATCCATACATACCATGAGAAAAATCTCTAACAATATCACCCTCCGAGAAGATCAGCTAGACACTGTCCTGGCTGTGTTAGAGGTGAGTGTTCACAGTTTTTCACTCCGTTCATCAAGCCTCCTGGACACCACTTTTTTTTGGTATTTTTCTGAAATTAGAAGAGGGAAGGCAGTCAGACAGACTCTTGCATGTGCTCGACTAGGATCCGCCTGGCATGCCCACCAGGGGGCAATGCTCTGCCCATCTGGGGTTTTGTTCCGTTGCGGCCGGAGCCATTCTAGTGCCTGAGGTGGAGCCCATGGAGCCGTCCTCAGCGCCTGGGCCGACTTTGCTCCAATGGAGCCTTGGCTGCGAGAGAGGAAGAGAGAGACAGAGAGGAAGGAGAGGGGGAAGGGTGGAGAAGCAGATGGGCGCTTCTCCTATGTGCCCTGGCCAGGAATAGAACCCGAGACCTCCACATGCCAGGCTGTCGCTCGACTGCAGCCTGGCCAACTGGCCAGGGCCACCTTTTTTTTTTACGGGCATTGTGCTAAGCTTTGGTGATATAGTAGTATATAGGCAGCAGTTCTGCCTTCCAGTCATACAGCTTTACCAAGATGGAGGAGACTGACTGTTAGACAGGGATTCAAGTAAAGCTTAGTGTTGCTGTGATCAGGAAAGGACAGGGTGCTCTGAGAATACAACGAGTATCTAACTTGTATTGTCTAAGGTAAGGTTGGGGAGATAAGGAAGAAAGGAATGTAGGTGGACACTTGAAGGAGGAGTAGAACTTACTGAGGCATTGTCTTAGGAAAGAGTAGCCCTCATGGTAGAGTGCAAGAATACCTAACAGAAGGAATGATGTCTAAGGATCCAGACGTAAGGGTGCATGTGATATATTCAAGGAATTAAGAGGAATTCGTGTAATTGTAGTAGAAATTACATGTAGTTGAAGAACTGGAAGAGAGGAGAGCTGTAGATAAGTCAGGGGCTAAATAACAAAGAATTCTTTTCAGCCCTTGATTTAATTCTAGTAAATCAGAGGATGTTGCAGCCAAAGGGATCTTAGTGGTCAGTTAATTCAATCTGGAGTTTTACAGAAAAAAAAATTTTGTTTGACAATACACAGCTAGTAAGTACCTGTGTCAGGATATAAACATATATTTGCCTCTGAGGCTGTACAACTCTATGTGGTTCTTGAATTACTATTCTAAAATGTCTGGATTTTATTTGTGAGTACTGAAGTTTTTCATGCTAGTAAATAAGATTTGGCCTCTGGTTTCTTATCCTTTTTTTCCCCCTGTTTTTTAGAAATTATAAAAGGGAGATAGCAATTTGATATTTAGTCATTAGCAATTGTTACAGATTTTGTTACCTACTTTAGAAAACTGGGTATTTTGATTTTTGAAGTTCTCTGTTATCTCATTGTCTTATAACTTTAATGAATAACTAAATTTAGGCAGTCAGTGATCATCAGTGGTTACTAACATCACAAAGAAGAAATAGATATCATATAGTTCCTAAGGGAAATACATAATATCATCTATGAAGTAATGTTATTGAAGAAAAAAAATTGAGCCTGAACCTTAGCAAGCCTCTAAACCTAACTGCAGGGGAGAAATTTCAAGGGGAAAGAAAATAAGACGTAAAGGGATTTTACATATTTAAAGACACTTAAGGGACATATTACCCAATTTTAATGTGTGTACCTTAGTTGGAGCCTGATGAGAACAAACACTTTTCAAGTCAGTTGGAGAGATTTGAGTACTGACTAGATATTTGACATTTAGGAATTATTACCCTGGCGCAGTGGATAGAGAGTCGGACTGGGATGCGGAGGACCCAGGTTTGAGACCCTGAGTTGTGCCGGCTTGAGTGCAGGCTCATCTGGCTTGAGCAAAAAAAAAAAAAAAAAGAGAGAGAGCTCACCAGCTTGGTCCCAAGGGGTTACTTGGTCTGGTGAAGGCCCGCGGTCAAGGCACATATGAGAAAGCAATCAATGAACTAAGGTGTTGCAAAGAAAAACTGATGATTGATGCTTCTCATCTCTCTTCATTCCTGTCTGTCTGTGCCTATCTATCCCTCTCTCTGTCCCTGTAAAAAAAAAAAAAAAAAAAAGAATTAATAAATTTTAGGCATGATACTGGTTTTGTGGGGTTAAAGAATTATTTAAGACATTTATGAAAATATTTACCAATGAAATGCTATGATTTCTCTGGTTTCAAAATAATCTGATTGGGTGGAGTGGGTAAAGGTGTAAATAAAACGAAATTGGCTAGAGTTAATTGTTGAAACTAGGGGGTTTCTTATCTCTGTTTTTATATATTTCTTTTTTATTATTATTTATTCATTTTAGAGAGGAGAGGGAGAGACAGAGGGAGAGAGAGAGAGAGAGGAGAGACAGAGAGAGAGAAGAGGGGGAGGAGCTGGAAGCATCAACTCCCATATGTGCCTTGACCAGGCAAGCCCAGGGTTTCGAACCAGCGACCTCAACATTTCCAGGTCGACGCTTTATCCACTGCGCCACCACAGGTCAGGCCTGTTTTTATATATTTCAAATGGTCCATATTTAAAAGTTTTAAAGAGCTAGCAAAAGTGTTATGGAGATACCAAATAAAAGTACTAGAGCTGATATGTGCGTTTTCTTTAGGAGTAAGAGTTGTTGGTGACCTTTTCTAATCATTTTAAGTGCGGTTGAGTAGGAGATGTTGGGTAGGGAAGAGGCCACTTCCCTGACACCACCGCGTCCTGTTTCTGCTGTTGACTCTGCTCTAGCTGCACTGGTTTCCTTGCTATGTTTCCAACTTGCTTTCATTGTCTGGAGTGTGTCCCCACCTACCCCAGCACTCTTTTACTTATCCTGCTTTCTACTTTCTTAGTAATACTTCACACTATCTGACCTATGTATTTATTTAGTCATTTATTTTTGTCTTTGCACTAGAATAAAGTTCCTGAGAACAGGGATTTGACTTTAATTACTGCTTTGATCTCTAGCACTTGGCATTTAGCTTGATAAATGTTTGTTTACTAAGTGCTCAGTAACTATTGAATGTGTACAGCAATGTACAAATGAGTGAATTCTTCAAATCTCAGTTCATATGTTATCTCTATCTTCTCAACTACCAGCCCCTCCCCTCCCAGAAAACTGAGACATTTTATCCTGTATTGTCATTGTAACTGTGCACTCCTCCATAGTGACATAGCTAATCCATAGTGACTGCTATTACTGTTATCTTTTTTAAAAGGATTCGTCTAGAGATATTAGAGAGGCTCTTCATGAACTCTTATGCTGCACTAATGTTTCAACCAAAGAAGGGATTCATCTTGCACTGGTGGAGCTGCTGAAAAATTTAACCAAGTACCCTACTGATAGGGACTCCATATGGAAGTAAGAACTTTTTTTTTCTCATTTGCGCACTGGAACAAGTAATGTGGTAAATGTAGTGTTGACATTATTCACAGGATCTTCACAGATTGATGATATAGCCCTCCACTTTGCCTTAAATTTAGAAACCTTATTCAACTTAATTACACTCTGGGGAGTCTGATTCCTAAATGGAATATTGTATTTTAGATTATTTATTAATTTGTCCATTCGTCCACCCAGCAAATATGTGCCTGCTCTGTGTTGTACCATGAGCCATTCCCTGTGATAAGTGTTGGTGGTGCAGAGACGAGCTGATTAGATTTCCCTTTTCTCCTATATAGTGTTAATCACTGCTTTGTCTACTTTGTAGTTTCTACAGGATCACAGCCATCATTGTAGAGGTTAGGGGCAGGGCCAACATTTGGTCTGCAGATTAAAAATCTTAATCACTTCCCCCCACCCCAATTATCTCTAGCTTTATTGATTAGAGTCAGACTGTTAACATTGTTAATGAATTGCTGTTTGAAGAACTTCTTGCTTACATTTAGTGTAAAAACACGTGTCCTCCACATATTTAAATGAGATTATGTGATGAGAGCACACCAATGTATACTTTCTTGATTTTCAGAAAAATTTGTTACTAAAAGTAGAAAAACTTGGTCAAATCAGGTACTTGGAAGATATATTAAAAACTAAAAATACCAGGGAAGTCTTGCTCTCGGTAACATTTTTAATATCTGGTTCTCTTTTTGCTATTTCTTCATGTGTTTTCAGTCCAGGTCAGCTCAAATCAATATATATATTTATTGATTATCTTCAAGGATCACTCAGTCATTGGTGTGTGGGCATTGGATTGGGGAGAAACACCTATATATCAGTATCTGTACTTATTTGGGGATGCAGAAAGAATCAATTCTGCTTGACGGAAGGGATTGTTTTAGTGTTTAGCAGAACATTCTTCTTGCCTTAAAATAAGATTTGTCGTGGCCCTGGCCGGTTGGCTCAGTGGTAGAGCATCGGCCTGGTGTGCAGGGGTCCCGGGTTCGATTCCTGGCCAGGGCACACAGAAGGAGCGCCCATCTGCTTCTCCACCCCTCCCCCTCTCCTTCCTCTCTGTCTCTCTCTTCCCCTCCCGCAGCGAGGCTCCATTGGAGCAAGGATGGCCCGGGCGCTGGGGCTGGCTCCTTGGCCTCTGCCCCAGGCACTAGTGTGGCTCTGGTCTCAGCAGAGCGACGCCCCGGAGGGGCAGAGCATCACCCCCTGGTGGGCAGAGCATCGCCCCCTGGTCGGCGTGCCGGGTGGATCCCGGTCGGTCGGGTGCATGCGGGAGTCTGTCTGACTGTCTCTCCCCGTTTCCAGCTTCAGAAAAATACAAAAAAAAAATAATAATAAGATTTGTCGTTATTTGGTTCACCCAGAAGAATATTTATATTACGACTGTCTTTATTGGACGATTGCAGACAGAAACTCCTTCACCTTATAGTGCTCCAAAAGACTTTTTTTTAAAGATATCATTTAATGATTTTAGAGAGAGAGGAGGGAGAGAGAGAAAGTATAGGGGGGACAGGAAGCATCACCTTACTTCCCCTAAGTATCTTGACCAGGCAAGCCCGGAGTTTTGAACAGGTGACCTCAGCATTCCAGGTTGACACTTTATCCACTGCGCCACCACAGGTCAGGCCCAAAAGATTTTGAAATGACCTAATTATCATATGACTTTTTTTCATCTATTCTCATGAATGATGGCTTTATTTAGAAATATCAAAAAAGAATATGATGAGTGAACGAATAGTCCTGGTGGCATGTTTTTTATTACACTGCTTAAGATAGATACATAAGTGAAAGTGTTGAAGGAAGTAGTTTGTCATGTTTATATGCTTTTAGTTCATTCAGATGCTTATTGAAGGCTTGTTATAACCTAGTCACTGTGTTGGGTGTTTGTGGAGACTTAAAAAAATGGATTCAACTCAGAGACCTAGCCCTCCAATAGCTGGAAGGGAGAGAAAAAGGAAATGTATAGATTAGGAGGTGGATGAGATAGTAAAAAATAGAATTGAAGTCTAGCTTTAGAGAGGCCCAAATTGTTAGGGGTGCCTGAGGGGACCCAACTAATAGCTCTTGTATTCTTCACCTGAGATCTGGATAGAATGAGAGAAAATACAGGAGTGGCAGCTGGAGGCCAAACTACAGCCTTTATAATGTCCCCTGAGGTGCTGAGTAAAAGGTCAGAAAATTAGTGAATTAAGTTGTTTCCACATAAAAGGAAAAATGTGACTGGGAGGAATATTTCCTAATAACAACAAGTGTTTTAAATGTGATGCCTTTCATACCCACATATCCATGAATTTGTTCATGGTATTTGTTTTCTCTCTGGCAAATCTGCCTGTTCTCTAGTTCCTAGTGAGGTCCATCCTTTGTGAAACTTTCTCTAATCATAGTAATCTTTCTACCTTTGACAGGTAGAAAGCAGAGTAGCATTCATTTAATAGTTCATTACCTAGTGCTAGTCATCTTTACCTCAGCTGGATTATAAACTCATTGATAACAGAAATGACGATTTATATAATATTTCTTTTTAGTTCAGTACACCTGCTAAATCAGAACTCAACAAATAATAAAATAATGAAAATGCATAACTACCATCACATGTAATTCTTGAAAGCTTATAAAAGACCTTAATATAGTCAAAATAGTTCACTTATAGCCAATTAATAGCTGGTAGCCAAATGAGTTTTTAACTATACGACAGATACCTAGGAAGCACTTCAGCTGACTCCCCCCCTGCTCCCTTGATCAGAACTGGGTTCCTGGATGACTGGCATATCAGTCCCTGGAAAATGGGAATGAGGTTAGGCCATTTGTGGGTAAGCTTCTGAGCACTTTGCTACCTACCTGTTACCTGAGTAATATCAGGGTTCTCTTGGCAAGGAAGATGGGGGAAATGGCTGTTGGGTAAATAACCAGTAGTAATATCTGCCATACCAGCACTTTTATCTTCATAATAACCCACTTTTCAGATGAATTATAATTGAATTTCAAAATAATTGATGACGTATCTGAAGTCATAGAGATAACAGAAATAGATAATTGAGAATTTGTGGTTCTGAATTGGGATTTCTGATTCTACATCCTAGTACTTTTAAAAGCATTTATTAAGTTACTAAAGTGGACTCTCCTTTTGTTTATTTCAGATGCCTGAAGTTTCTGGGGAGTCGACACCCAACCCTGGTGCTTCCCTTGGTGCCAGAGCTCCTGAGCACCCACCCGTTTTTTGACACAGCTGAACCTGACATGGACGATCCAGCATGTATCCTCTGTGCTTAGGACAGACCCTGCTGACTTGGCAGGGACTTCTGGCATCTTTTTCTGTAGGGTAGTTTAGGTGGTATAATTTTTTTTCCTCCATTTCTTTTAGGTAACAATATATCCTGAGGGAGGCCCTGGTCGGTTGGCTCAGCGGTAGAGTGTCGGCCTGGCATGTGAAAGTCCTGGGTTCGATTCCCGATCAGGGCACACAGGAGAAGCGCCCATCTGCTTCTCCACTTCCCCCCTCCTGTCTCTCTATCTCTCTCTTCCCCTCCCGCAGCCAAGGCTCCATTGGAGCAAAGTTGACCCCGGCGCTGAGGATGGCTCCATGGCCTCTGCCTCAGGTGCTAGAATGGCTCTGGTTGCAACAGACCAGTGCCCCAGAGGGGCCAAGCATCGCCCCCCTGGTGGGCATGCTGGGTGGATCCGGTTGGGCGCATGCAGGAGTCTGTCTGTCTTCCTCCCCCCTGCTTCTCACTTCGGAAAAATACAATACATAAGGTCTACGGGAAAGTTCTGTTCGTTTCTATCACAACAAGTTTCAACATGTAAGCACATGTTTATTTGGCGCATGTGTGCCTCTCTATTTTTATCACTTAATGTATACATACTGACGTAACAAATTAACTAAAACAAATTGATTCACGTTAGTCTTATGTGTGAAGTGATAGTGTACCCATGGCTACTGATAAAGTTCATTTACACCACTGTAATTTTTACGAATTTCAACAAGGAAGAAATGCTACAGAAGCATGTCTGTCGCATCCACCGTATTTCCCGGACTTAGCACCCTCCGACTATCACTTGTTTTTGTCCTTACAAAATTTTTTGAAGGGCAAAAAATTCAAAAATGAAGAAGATATCAAACAAGCACTAGTTCAATTTTTCACATCAAAAGATAAAACATTTTTCAAAAACGGGATATACAAATTGCCCTCATGCTGGCAAGAAATTATTAATAATAATGGCAATTATATTATTTAATAAAGTTTATTGACAGTAAGAAAAATTTGTATTTTGTTTTATTCCAAAAATGGACAGAACTTTCCGGTAGACCATATATATATATATATATATATATATATATATATATATATATATTTTTTTTTTTTTTTTAATCTATCTCCATATCCTGAGGGAGCTTTGTGGTTAGTCATCAATTTCAATCTTGTTTTCACAGTAATTCATCTTTGCCATTTAATACTAATAATTTTTTACACCATTTATTGAGCACCTACTGTATTCTGTGTATTGTTTAAGTGCTTTATGCATTTATCACTGATCTTCCAAACAACCCTGGAAGGAGGTATTAGTCCACCTTACAGATGAGAAAACTGAGGCTCAAAGAGGCTAAATAACTCTCCAAGCAACAAATCTGGGATTCATAGCCAGACATCTTTGGTTTTAAAGCTTGTCAACTTTTCCCTTTGTCTTATTCCATATTTAAGTTGATCTGCAACCTGACTGAGTGGAGGGCGCTGAGCTACTCGGCCTGTGATATAAGTTCAGTGGGATTTTGATAGCCGTGGATGGCATGCCGTGCAAGTGGATTGTTTTGCAGTCGTGGGAATACATTTACATGAGTGCATCCATGCTCTCCCATGGGTTTTTTCGCTCTGTGGAAGATCTTTGGTGAAGTTTAGGGGTATTTATTGAGACTTAGGCATCAGCCGAATATCTGGCCATTGTTTGATGACCATTGTAGTCTCTCTTATTTCTTTTCATTTTTACAGTGCCTTGGAGTATTATTTTTTAATGATTAGTGTAATTGATGTATTAACCAATGCCTAACTCTGTTTACTTCTGAGAAAGGCATATCTGAGACCTTACCTCCACAGGTACAATAACTATAGTTAAAAATTCAGCTTATCAGAAAGGGATTTTGGCTAGGTGTCACTACAGTCTCACATGACATATTGAAAGTGTCTGAAATCTGAAAGCTCTTTCACATTAAAAAAAAAAAAGCTTTTTTTAAATTTTATTTTAATTTTAGTGAGAGGAAGAGGGGAGGCAGAAAGAGACTCCTCATATGCCCCTACCAGGATTCACCCGGCAAGCCCACTAGAGGGCGATGCTCTACCCATCTGGGACCCTTGCTCTGTTGCAGCAGGAGCCATTTTTTAGCACCTGAGGTAAGGCTATGGAGCCATCCTCAGTGCCTGGGGCCAACCTGCTCTAATCGAGTCATGGCTGTAGGAGGGGAGGAGAAGAGAGATAGAAAGAGAGGTGAGAGGGAGAGGGGTGGAGAAGGAGATGGGCACCTCTCCTGTGTGCCCTGACCCGGAATTGAACCTGGGACTTCCACACATCGGGCCGAGGCTCTACCACTGAGCCAGCTGGCTAGGGCCAAAACATTTTTGAAGCCTCTTATGTTACTTTTCTGGATAGTGGGAGGACTGTGTTATTTAGGAAATATGTTTGGCCATAACAGTGATTACCCTTAATGTAGCTTAAACGAATGACAGTTTTTATGTGTTTGCAATGTAAAAGAAGTTGGAGATGAGCAGTCTGGCACTGGCGTAGTGGGTCCACATCATTCTTGGTGATCCAGGCTCCTCTTTTTCTGTTGTGTCATTTTTATTTGTCTGTGATTATTGCTAGAGCTCCAGTCATCAGGTTTAGGTTCTAGGTAGGAAGTTAGAGGATACAGGGAATAAAATCAGTATTAATATTGGTAAGGAGAAAGGGAAAATGGGTATTGTGTAGGCAAATAGCAGGCTTTGCCATAGAGAAGATACATACAGGAGGTAGGAGGTTATGCTTATATTTTACTTTTAAATTTCTGATTTTCCCTGTGTTATAAAATTAATATACATAGGAAATCTAAAAGGAATAGAATGAAGAAACTTTGTATTTAACACCCAAAGTTCTACTAGCAAAAGTCATCAACTTAACATTTTGGTGTTTTTCCTTCTCACTTTTTAGAAAGCTTGGGGTTGTGATTTTTCTGTTATTTATTTATTTATTTTATTCATTTTTAGAGAGAAGGAGGGAGGAGCAGGAAGCTTCAAGTCCCATATGTGCCTTGGCCAGGCAAGCCTGGGGTTTTTAACCGGCGACCTCAGCATTCCAGGTCAATGCTTTACCCACTGAGCCACCACATCTTGGGCCTATTATTTTTTTAAACACAGATTTTATCAACACATATTTGATAATAGCTACTATCATATTCTCTCTTTTTCTCTCTCCATTTATATATAGATATATAGATATAGATATAGATATATTTTTTTAAGTAAGAGGAAGGGAGATAGACTCTCACATTCACCCCAGCCAGGATCCACCTAGTTACCCCTGTCTGGGACTGACACTCAAATCAACTGAGCTGTCCTCGGTGCCTGAGGCCTATGCTCAGACCAATTGAGCCACTGGCAAAGAGAGAGAGAAGGGGGAGCAAAAGCAGGTGGTCTCTTTTCATGTGTACCCTGACTGGGGATCAAACTCGGGATGTCCGTACACCAGGCTGCTATGTTTACTGAGCCAACTGGCCAGGGCCCCTCTATATTTTAGAGCCTGCTTTTTTCATGTGACAAAATTCTTGTGATGCTTAATTTTTAATGATTGTATAATGCTTCATCAAGTTATATGGTTTTTCTCCTGGTTTTGGATATTTAGGTTGTTTATAATTATTTGCTGTTATAAATGATTATGTGCTATTTGATTATTTACTTACAATAGATTTTGAGATGTGGGATTTCTCCACATTCATAAGACTGTTATTATCTAGTACCAAATTATTATCCAAAGGGATTGTGCCAGTGTATACTTTAGTAGCCAATGTACTAAAAGTTTCCATTTACAGTACTAGTATTCTCAACTGCATCAGGCGTTATTTTAAAAACTTTTGGTAATTGGGATAATTTGGAGTTGGTAATTTGTCTCTGTCTGAATTTGCACTTCTTTGTTAGAAAACTGTAGTCATTTTATGGGACTTTTGGGGACAGGAAGTGGGGAAACCAGACTGGCCAAACGGAATATTTTATACCTCTAAGTTGACTTAACTCACTCATCCATCAGACATTGCAGTTTTGGTTCTCATCTTCAATGCTGCTAAATCCTGTCCAACAATGCCGGCATTGTTCTCAGATCATACCTTTAGGCACTATGCCTACCTCAGGGACAGTCTTTCTCATCTTGTTCCTGCCTTGAGGGTATGTCAAAAAATTCTTTTGTCATTGTATTTTGAGTTAGGTCTTTTGTGGTTGTTAAATAGCAGAAAGTAGACTGTATGTTCTCTGAAAATGCATTAACAAGCATTCTCTTCCTCTCTTGGGCTCTCTTCCATTGCTTTGTACTTTTGCTTCATACCTTTTAGGAACATTCATTTTTGATTATGTTACATGAGGCAAGAAAAAGCAATCCAGAACAATCTTTTATTTTATTATTTTTATTATTATTATTATTTTTAGAGAGAGAGGGATAGATAGGAAATGAAAGAGATGAGAAGCATCAACTTGTGGTTGTGGCACTTTAGTTGTTCATTCCTTTCTCAAAAGTGCGTTGACCACAGTGGAGGGCCTCCAGCTAAGCCAGTGACCCCTTGCTCAAGCCAGCAACCTTGGGCTCAAGCCAGTGACCATGGGGTCAAGTTTATAATTTCATGCTCAAGCCGTTGACCTAGGGGTTTCGATCCTGGGACCTTAGCATCCAAGGTTAATGCTCTGTCTATTGCACCACTGCCTGGTCAGGCCAGAACAAAACAACTTATTTTAGACCAAAGATTAGATTGTGACATATATTTATTTCTATTTTTTTTTTGAGAGAGAGAGAAACAGGAAGGGAGAGACAGGGAGGAGAGAGACAGGAAGCATCAACTTGTGGTTGCTTCACTTTAGTTGTTCATTGATTGCTTCTAATACGTGGCTTGACAGGGTTGAGGGGTGCTCAAGCTCAGCCAGTGACCCTTTGCTCAAGCCAGCAACCATGAAGTCATGTGGATGATCCCACGTTCAAGCCAGCACCCTTGTGCTCAAACTGGTGAGCTTGTGCTCAAGCCGGTGACCTCTGGGTTTGGAACCTAAGACCTCAGCATTCTAGGTCGACGCTGTATCCACTGCATCACCACTGGTCAGGCTAGATTCTGATATATTTTAACAATTACATAAAGCCATCATTCTCAACGAGTTTATTTTTTAATAATAAAATGATTGTTTTTTGGGTTTTTTTAAGACTTTATTTCATTTTTAGAAAGGAGAGAGAGAGAAAAGGGGGCGTGAACAAGAAGCATCAATTCTCATATGTACCTTGACTGGGCAAGCCCAGGGTTTTGAATTGGTGACCTCAGTGTTCTAGGTCAACAATTTATCCACTGTACCACCACAGTTCATGCCCCTTTATTATTATTATTTTTTTTTTTTTTGTATTTTTCTGAAGCTGGAAACGGGGAGAGACAGTCAGACTCCCGCATGCACCCGACCGGGATCCACCCAGCACGCCCACCAGGGGCGACGCTCTGCCTACCAGGGGGCGATGCTCTGCCCCTCTGGGGCGTCGCTCTGCTGTGACCAGAGCCACTCTAGCGCCTGGGGCAGAGGCCAAGGAGCCATCCCCAGCGCCCGGGCCATCTTTGCTCCAATGGAGCCTTGGCTGCGGGAGGGGAAGAGAGAGACAGAGAGGAAGGAGGGAGGGGTGGAGAAGCAAATGGGCGCTTCTCCTATGTGCCCTGGCCGGGAATCAAACCCGGGTCCCCCGCACGCCAGGCCGACGCTCTACCGCTGAGCCAACCGGCCAGGGCCCCCTTTGTTATTTTTAAAACCTAGAGATATAGAAAGAAAAGAAATTTTAGGCCTGACCTGTGGTGGCGCAGTGGATAAAGCGTCGACCTGGAACGCTGAGGTCGCCGGTTCGAAGCCCTGGGCTTGCCTGGTCAAGGCACATATGGGAGTTGATGCTTCCTGCTCCTCCCCCCTTTCTCTCTCTCTCCCTCTCTCCTCTTCTCTCCTCTCTAAAAAAAAATAAAATAAAATGAATAAATAAAAAAAATCTTTAAAAAAAAAAAAAAAAGAAATTTTAATGAACTGTAATGATAATAAAAGTAAACATTTATTGAATTCTGTAAGGCCAGGTACCATGACCATGCAGATTCACATTGAATTCAAGCTGACAGTAAAGGAACTGTGGGACCAGAAAACTGAGCCATACCAATTTATTGGAGGCTCGCAAAGACAGGCAAAGCAAAAGAAGAAAGGAAAAAAAACAAAGGAAAACCTGCTTTTCACAGTGGAGGGCAAGGGGTCAGGAAACAAGCTGCACCTGGTGGTGGCGGGAACCCATCTGCTCTCATCTCCCTGATGGCAAGCACTTATATCCTTACCGCAGTGCTGTCCTGTGCTCCTGCACTAATTGCACAGAGTGCTTGTTGCTGGTAAACCAGCGAGCAAGCCTAATAGCCGTTTTTCCCAGAAAGGCTAACTGTGTGCAGGCACCTTTTTAAACCCCTTTTTTTGTATTAATTCATCCCGGCTTAGGTTACTCTAGTTCTAATTTCTTTTTTTTCTTTTTTTATTTATTCATTTTAGAGAGGAGAGGGAGAAACAGAGAGAGAGGAGAGACAGAGAGAGAGAAGGGGGGGAGGAGCTGGAAGCATCAACTCCTTTATGTGCCTTGACCAGGCAAGCCCAGGGTTTTGAACCGGCGACCTCAGCATTTCCAGGTCGACGCTTTATCCTCTGCACCACCACAGGTCAGGCCACTCTAAATCAGTGGTTTTCAACTGCTGGTCCACAGACTAGTACCAGTCTGCCAGAAATTTAACCATCCTGATGTTGTATGAAAATTATAGACCCAATGATCTTAAGACCCAATGATCTTAATTATAGACCCAATGATCAATAAGTTTAGTTCACTTATGCTCAGGTTGATTTATGCCTTAGCAGTTCCCAAAATAATTCTCCTGTTTTCACCAGTCCCCAATTATAAAAAGGTTGAAAACCACTGCTCTAAAAATCTAGAGTTATATATGTACGTTAGAAAATTTAAACTGTATAGAAAATACAGCATTAAAAGTGAAATTCTCTTGCTCTGGCCGGTTGGCTCAGTGGTATAGCGTTGGCCTGGCGTGAGGAGTCCCAGGTTCGATTCCCGGCCAGGGCACACAGGAGATGCGCCCATCTGCTTCTCCACCCCTCCCACCTCTCCTTTCTCTCTGTCCCTCTCTTCCCCTCCTGCAGCCAAGGTTCCATTGGAGCAAAGTTGGCCCGGGCGCTGAGGATGGCTCTGTGGCCTCTGCCTCAGGCGCTAGAATGGCTCTGGTTGCAACAGAGCAACACCCCAGATGGGCAGAGCATCGCCCCCTGGTGGGCGTGCCGGGTGGATCCCAGTTGGGCGCATGCGGGAGTCTGTCTGACTGCCTACCCGTTTCCAACTTCAGAAAAATACTAAATAAATAAATAAATAAATAAATAAATAAATAAATAAAAGTGAAATTCTCTTGCCTGACCAAGAGGTGGTGCAGTGGTTAGAGTATCGGCCTGGGATGCTGAGGACCCAGGTTTAAAACCCCGAGGTCGCCTATTTGAGCCCAGAGTTCTCTGACTTGAAGCACAAGGTCACTGGCTTGAGCAAGGGGTCACTTGCTCTGCTGGCTTGGCTGGAGCCCCCGGGTCAAGGCACATAGGAAAAAGTAATCAATGAACAACAACATAAAATGCCATAATAAGTTGATGCTTCTCATCTCCCTTCCTGTCTATTCCTGTCTCTCACTCACTTAAAAGGTAATAATAATAAAAACATATTTAAATAAAAATGAATTATAGCTATCATCATGTAAAACATTTTATATAATATGCTATGTAAACTAATTTGGGAATAAAGAATCATTCTATGAAGTAAAAGGTCAAGTTTAAAAATAAATGTGATAACAGGTTAATGTTTAGTTCCATTTTTGTGGTTAGACCATTTATTTCATTTGGCAATAGAAAATAATAGTATACTCTTCCTTTTCTCCTTGTAGCTTGTGACTATGTTGGGTGGACCATGTTCATTTTCTCTCTCTTTCCCTTTCTCCCACTGAAGCTGGGGAAGGAGAGAAAGGTTCTTTACAGAATCACCTACCTTTTATCCCCTTTACTTTGTTTGGCTCACATTTTTCTTTCTGGTTTCTCTGTGTTGCGAAAAGTTGTGCCACAGAATTTGATGACACTATAACCCCGCTATGTTTGCTTAGTTACCAGGTAGAAAATTAGTGTCATCAGCTGTTTCCCCCAATATCATGCCTCATGAGGATCCTTCCCATCAGTTCCTGCAGCAGAGCCTTGAAAGGGTATACAGTCTTCAGCACCTGGACCCTCAGGGAACCCAGGAACTGCTGGAGTTCACCATCAGGTGAGGTGATCATCCCTTTCCTTTGACAGTTAACGGTTTTATGCTCAGCTTGACCGTTTTGGTTCCCAGTTTGGTTACGGGCTTGTTTTTCTGGCTCTGTAGCCTACACTCATACATGGTTTTATGATCTGTTTATGTTTGGATAGATTGTGGTTTGAGCATATTATATACAAAGAAAAACTCTTTCTGTTTATTACCAGATTGATGACTAGTACAGAACTAGAAAGAATTACAAAGAAGCTATTTTTAACTTTTCTTCCTTTGTATATTAGTTAAAATGAGTGATAGAAAATGCAAAATAACAGTGGTTTAAACAAGAGAAAAGGTTAATTATTATAGGCAGGAAAGAATTGAGATACAGTCATCAGGGGCCTAGACCTAAAGATCCAAACCATCTCCTCTGTGTCCCTGCAGGAAGAAAGGAAAGAGCAGAACAGCATCATTTTCAGCCCACCCCTTTTTGAAGACATCCAGAGTTGCATTTTTTTATTTTATGTGCATCCCATTGACAAGAATTTGAGATGCCTGGCCATATCTAGCTGCAGGGAGCCAGGAAATGGAGTCTTTTTTCTGGGTGACCAGTGCTTAGTTAATATTTGGTGAATTACTCTGGAGGAAAGAAAAGGTACTGGAACAACTAGCAGTCTCTGCCAGATTGTATTAGAATGTCCTGAATGATATGAAAAGAATTGAAACCTATTTACCTTTATGTATAAAGGCAATATTTATAAGATTTGATTGAAATACAACCACACTTTTAGGTACTAACTACAGCTGCTCTCATGCTGTAATGGCAGAGAGTTGAGTAGTTGTCATAGAGTCTGCCTGACCTGAAAAGCCCAAAATATTTACTGTCTGACCCTTTACAGAAAGAGTTTGTGACTTTGAAGTAATGCCTTGGTTATAGTGTTTTGCTCTTCTCCCTCAACAGACTATTAGATTTAGAGGCCACTATTTGAAATTATTGGCCATTAGCCCAGGAAAATAAACTCTACTTCTTGACTCAACCCCACCTAAATAAGCATTTAGCTTTTGTTCTTGAAAGTTTTTTGTTTGTTTGTTTGTTTTTATCCTATTAGCTCTAAAACCAGTACAAAATGCGGAAAAGTGAGCCAGTTAGGTCATCAGTTGGCAATAAGTACATGCTCAGGAAACAGCCTTCGATTTGTGTGGTCCTCATGATCTGGGTTTATGAGGTCCTGCTAGGCTTCTGGCTGGTCAGACCACTGTTCTAGTGCTGTGGTCACTCCTGGGAACTACATTTCTGACTTGAGTGTATTCTGAGGAGGATGGCCAGATGCCATAGTTATTGATGACCTATGATGTTTTATAGACATTATTTCAGTTAGAGGTGTTTAGAAATTAAGGCATGGGCAAAAGTAGGTTTACAGTTATAATACAAATAAATAATACAGTAACTAATAAATAATTATAGAAGAAGCTGCTTTATGTACTCACAACTATAAACCTACTTTTGCCCACTCCTGTATATGACAAGCATGTCTAAGCACTGAGGGGTGTAATTTACCTTATATGTAAAAACAAAGAAGCCAACAGTAAATGGTCTTAGTCATGTACATCATTTAGGGAAGTGTTAGCACGCCCTGGATCTTCCAGAAACTCAGTGTCAACATCAGTATTAGAAACCCATTATCTCTTTGTACCTGTGGAAATCTCTTGATCAGTCTGTGGCATGCAATAGTGGGACTTAGAAGGGTGGCCAAAGAAGGTTTACAATTGTGAGTATACAAAACACAGAGTTTATTCTTATAATATTATTTATTCTTATTATTTCCCACACAAACAACTATAAACCTTTGCCCATCCCTATATTTTCTGTACTTGTTGAAAGGTAAAATGTTAGGGTTTCATACAGAAGTTTCTCTTATTAGGACTCTGGTCATTCACTTGTTCATACTAGTTTAAAACAAACTTCATCATTGTATACATTGCGCTTTGTTATAATCCATGCAGTCTTCTACTCAACCAACATCTCACCCACAGAAAGTCTCCTGTGGTTCCGTGAGGGCCCAGGGCAATGATTGTTTGCTTGTGCTACTAGAACTTGACATTGTACTTTGTCTTCACCACTGTACCTTGGGTGCCTTGTAGGTGCTCAGTAAATATTTGCTGAAAACTCTAGTTATGATAGCTTAACCAGGAGTGAAGTCTTTTAAGATTTTTGTAGATTTTTTTTTTTCTGGCCATACCTCACCTCCAGATGTACAATTTTAATGTTTGACGGCTTGATCATAACAAAAGTCACTGTCTGTTAAATGCCCACTGTGTGCCCACTCTTTTATATGCTTCATGTGCATTGTCATTTAATTTAAAAATAGTCCCGTGAGAATTTCCTCATATTTACAAGGGGTGACGAAGCTAGGTTTATTCATTTGTTATGATATTTGAGTATCCATTGTATTGTGGTAGGCAGAAGGAACAGGACAGTGAATAAGGCGTAGTCTCCGCTGCAAGGAGTTTACAGCTGGTTGGGGAATTAGCTTGGTAAACAAGAACGTAGTACTGTCCTTTCCATGCAGCAGTGTAGTCCAGGCGTGGCCAACAGTTTTTGCCCCCAGGCCAGATTAGAAAGAAAACTTTTTTCACGGGCTGGACGAAAAAAAATTTTTTTTTTTTTTTGTATTTTTCTGAAGCTGGAAACGGGGAGAGACAGTCAGACAGACTCCCGCATGCGCCCAACTGGGATCCACCCGGCATGCCCACCAGGGGCAACGCTCTGCCCACCAGGGGGCGATGCTCTGCCCCTCTGGGGCGTCGTGACCAGAGCCACTCTAGCGCCTGGGGCAGAGGCCAAGGAGCCATCCCCAGCGCCCGGGCCATCTTTGCTCCAATGGAGCCTTGGCTGCGGGAGGGGAAGAGAGAGACAGAGAGGAAGGAGAGGGGGAGGGGTGGAGAAGCAAATGGGCGCTTCTCCTGTGTGCCCTGGCCGGAAATCGAACCAAGGACTTCTGCAGCCAGGCCAACGCTCTACCACTGAGCCAACCGGCCAGGGCCATGGACGAAATATTAAAATATAAAAATGTTAAATACAAAAATGATTTGTTTAAGTAAACAAAATTTATTATGTAATTTGTTTATGAATAAATGTGAGTGAAAAAAATTGTTAATATACAATATTATTTTAATAAAAATATAATTACATATCGTATAAATATCCAAACTATCGCAATCGATCCAAACAATATTTAATTAATAGAATGAGCTTGAAGGGGTTATATCGCAGATAAAACAATTATTTCGTTTTACAAGCAGCCTGGACACATTTTCAGTTATCAACTGCAGCCATTGTCTATGCTACAATGCCACTTGATTCAGCACACTTGACCACAAAAATAGCAAATTGTTTGACCTTGGGTGCACACTGGCAAACTTCGCCTAAAAGAATGTGGGTTTCACATCGCCGCTAAACGTCAAACAGTTCATATGGAGTACAGACGAGTACAAAAGTTGTAAATCTTTATAATGGAATTTTAAAAAAAAAATAAGTATCGTGAATTCATTTGACTACTTATTGGAAGTTAACCCTAGATCAGTCACACGTAGAATTCTTTTCCGCGTATCACTATCTTCTTAAATATCTCATTTCCAATAATCAAAGACGCTTCCACTTCTGAGTAGCTGAGATTTTTTTTTTGTATTTTTCTGAAGCTGGAAACGGGGAGAGACAGTCAGACAGACTCCCGCATGCGCCCGACCGGGATCCACCCGGCACGCCCACCAGGGGGCGATGCTCTGCCCATCCTGGGCGTCGCCATATTGCGACCAGAGCCACTCTAGCGCCTGAGGCAGAGGCCAAGGAGCCATCCCCAGCGCCCGGGCCATCTTTGCTCCAATGGAGCCTTGGCTGCGGAAGGGGAAGAGAGAGACAGAGAGGAAGGAGGGGGGGAGGGGGGGAGAAGCAAATGGGCGCTTCTCCTGTGTGCCCTGGCCGGGAATCGAACCCGGGTCCCCCGTACGCCAGGCCGACGCTCTACCGCTGAGCCAACTGGCCAGGGCCTGAGTAGCTGAGATTTTAAAGTAGCAGACAATGTTAAAAATTTAATCATAGGCTGCATAAAGTCATTATGCAGGGCGGGCTGTATGTTGGCCATGCCTGGTATAATAGGTTCAGAACTTACACTTCTAGGAGAATGGAAGTGGGTACCTAATCCTTCCTTGGGTGGTCTAATTAATGACCTCAAGAATGAATAGAAATTAGGCAAGTGAAGAAGGGAGGAGAGTATGTGTACCAAATTATTTTAAATTATGTTTTTTAAAGAAAAATACACTTTTTAGGGGAATTTTAAAAAACACCCTAAAGGACATGAAATTTCTTGGTTTTTAAAAATCCTCTTTGACCTGTGGTGGCGCAGTGGATAAAGTGTCGACCTGGAAATGCTGAGGTCGCCAGTTCGAAACCCTGGGCTTGCCTGGTCAAGGCACATATGGGAGTTGATGCTTCCAGCTCCTCCCCCCTTCTCTCTCTCTTCTCTCTCTCCCTCTCTGTCTCTCTCCTCTCTAAAAATGAATAAATAAAATTAAAAAAAAAAAAAGTAAACGTTCCTTTAAAAAAAAAAATAAATAAATAAAAAAATAAAAATCCTCTTTTTGCTATGCATTGTTTCATGTCTCCAAGTAGTAGTGTCTGTTTTGTAGCTTGGAAACTAGTCCAGTAACTAGAAGTGGAAATATAGTAAAATGTTTGCAATTTGTAATCATATGAGTGCAAGGATGAAGATAGCTTTTGAAAAGTCATTAGGATTTTGTACTGATTTTGCGTTTTTTAACATTCCTGCCAAACTACTAAGAGATATTGTAAATTTTTTTCTTTTTTTAATTCAGTGAGAGGAGGGGAGGCAGAGTCAGATTCCTGCATGCGCCCCAACAGATCCATCTGGCAAGCCCACTAGGTGGCGATGCTCTGCCCATCTGGGGCTATTGCTTTGTTGCTCCAACTTAGCCATCCTCAGCGCCCAGAACCAACTTGCTCCAATAGAGCCATGGCTGCAGGAGGGGTAGAGACAGAGAGAGAGAAGCGAGAGGGAGAGAGGTGGAGAAGCAGATGGGTGCTTCTTCTGTGAGCCCTGACCTGGAATCAAACCCGGGATATCTATATATCAGGCTGATGCTCTACCACTGAGCCAACCAGCCAGGGCCGAGATATTGTAAATTTGATTAGAAATTATAAGAGATTGAAAGAAGTGTTTAGTCATAAACATTTGATTTACACATCCAGAGTTTATACTGATCTAGGGTTTATAATAATAAAAAAATTATTTTATTTTATCTTTTAGAGATGGTGAGGAGAAAAAGAAACATTAATTTGTTGTTCTATTTATTTATACATTCATTGGTTGATTCTTCATGTGCCCTGACCAGGGATCAAACCCACAGCCTTGACATATTAAGGACAATGCTCTAACCAACCGAGCTACCTGGCCAGGGCTCTTCTTGACTGTCTTTAAGCGATTATTTTAAAATGAATTAATTCTGCTTGTTTTATAAACTTTTTTTAATTGCAATATATGTAAACTTCTTTAATATTTTTAAAATGCTACTTGCTATCATGTGGACTAAGGATTGCTAAAGTGTCTGTTCTTGGGAGGGGCTCTTTTGCTCTACCACATTGCATTTTTAGAAATGCGGCTTAATATTAATTTGATTTTCATTCAGTTTTAATCTCATTTGTATTTGATATAGTTCACAAATATATGAAAATATTTCTAATAGAAAATAAATAAATGAAATGCAGTATGATACAGTTGGAAAAGGACTTTTAGACTTAGACCTGAGTTCATGGCCTGTTTTTGCCACTTATTAATTCTGCGACCTGGGGCAAACCACTTAAACTCTGATCTTCAGTTTCCCCCTTGGTTAAATGATATTAATAGCAGTTTACACTGTAAGGATTACACGAGCTCAAGCAAGGAAACGACTAGTACAGTACATAATATAGAAGGTGCTCGTTGTAAGGAGTCCACAGTCTCCTGATGAATGTCTAAACTGGTTGTTGTTGTTTTCCAAGTGAGGGTAGGGGAGACAGAAAGACAGACAGACTCCTGCATGCGCCCCAGCCAGGATCCACCTGGCAACCCCCATCTGAGACCAATGCTCTGGCCATCTGGGGCCATGCTCATACCTGAGAAGTTTAGTGCCTGAGGCTGAGGCTCCTCCAAGCCATTTCTCAGCGCCCCCAGGGATGTGCTCCCTCCAATTGAGCCATGGCTGCGGGAGGAGGAGAGATAGAGAGACAGAGAGAGAGACAAGGAGAGGGAAAGGAGGGGGAGGGATGGAGAATCAGATGGTTGCTTCTTCTGCAGGAATCGAACCTGGGTTATTCACACACCAGGCTGACACTTTACCACTGAGCCAGCTGGTCAGCACCAAAACTGATTCTTGAGGATTGTGGGCTTAAAGAGCTCCAGACAGGAGACCCTGGGACCAAGAGGATTTTGCCCAGGTCTAGCAAGTTTCCATATTTGTTTCCCATGGCTTGTTTGGTTGCATCTTGTTCTGTGCAATTCAGAACAATTGGTACTGTGCAAGGGTGGTAGAATAACTTAACAATAGTGGCAGTCAGCTAATGTACAGTCAGCTGGTCAGTGTTCGGTGTAATTTTAACAGAAGGCGGAATCTTTGTGGAGAGGAAATGGTTCAGAAGTGGAATGATTCAGGGCTGTCTTTGTAAGACATTTGAGATGGGGAAGGGAGAGAGCAGCTGATCACCAAAATAGCACTTTACAGGTATGATTAGCTAGTACAGGGTCTTGCCTGTTATTGTTCTGGATTCCCACACATAAGCAGGCTCTCTTGGACCAGCTCAAGCCATCAACACTCACAAGTGCTGATATATAAGCTATAGATAAGTTACTTTAGAAATAATTTACTTTTGCTTTTTTCCAGAGTATCTTCTCCCTGTTATAAAGTTCTTAAGAGACAGCATTAGCTATCTAAAAGATGCCTGAGGCCCTGGCCGGTTGGCTCAGCGGTAGAGCGTCGGCCTGGCGTGTGGGGGACCCGGGTTCGATTCCCAGACAGGGCACATAGGAGAAGCGCCCATTTGCTTCTCCACCCCCCCCCCCTTTCTCTTTGTCTCTCTCTTCCCCTCCCGCAGCTAAGGCTCCATTGGAGCAAAGATGGCCCGAGCGCTGGGGATGGTTCCTTGGCCTCTGCGCCAGACGCTGGAGTGGCTCTGGTCGCAGCAGAGCGACGCCCCGGAGGGGCAGAGCATTGCCCCCTGGTGGGCAGAGTGTCGCCCCTGGTGGGCATGCCGGGTGAATCCCGGTCGGGCGCATGCGGGAGTCTGTCTGACTGTCTCCCCATTTCCAGCTTCAGAAAAATACAAAAAATAAAAAAAATAAAAGATGCCTGAGATTTTAGGGACAGGCTTAGTCCAATACAGAGTTTTGTACAGACTACTATGAAACCTACCATATAGTGCCAGCTCTGAAACAGTTAACTTCCCTCATGACCCAGATCTTCATTTCTAACAGTTACCGTTCTTATATGAAATTTTGATATTGCCATTAAAAAATAAGGCAGCTCTATATATTTGAATTCTTTCTGAGATGGATTGTTAGGAGTTTCTCTTTCTCTCTTTCACACACACACACAGACACACACACACACACATGCACTCCTCCCCAAAAGAGAAGAAAAAAGAGAAAAACAATGCTTTTTGTAGCTGTATAGCATATTTCTAGAAGAATTCAAAAGAAACTGATAATGGTGGTTCCTCTGGAAAGGCTGTACTAGTTAGCAGTGCACAGGTGTAGGAAGGTCAACAATTTAATTATATCCTTCAGTATCTTTTGAAGTCTATATATTATCATAAGTATAATCATGTATTATCTATTCAAAAATTAATCATTTAAAAAATTAGTAAACTCAGCCCCCAGTACAATTATTTTTATCTGTGTGTCACTATTTTCTTGTTCACAGGCATATTTTTTATTTATACAAAACACACTTGTCCAAAAACAAAAAACACTTGTCCATGGTATAGAACACTTTGAAAATAAAGCACAACTGGGAGAACACACCGAAAAGCCCCTGAACACCTCAGTCCAGAAAACCACTTTGTCACTTTTTCTCCTATATACAGTTGTTTTTTTTTTGGGGGGGGGGTTATATACAGTTTTTACCTGGTTAAGATCATATTCCTTATTACTATTTTATATTTTAATGGCTATAGAATATTCCATTAACTGGATGTGTTTTCATGTTTTAAATTTCCCTACCATTGAATACTTACGTAGTTTACTGGGTTTTACTATAATAGTCCACACTGTGAATATTATGAGGCATCAAGCATTTCATTTCTGTTGAAGATTTTCCTTAGAATTACTTCTCAACATAAAGCTACTGCATAAAGCTACTGATCAAAATATTTGACCATATATGTGACTTTTATAACATAGTGCAGGTTTACTTTCCAGAAGGATTGTATCAGCTTAAACTGCTATCAAAGTGTGAGTGAGTCACTTTCATTAGAACCACTCCAGCACTGAGTACTGTTTCAAAAAGTGTGATCAGTTTACTAGGTGTAAAGTGGTAAAATGCTTTGACATGATTTTCATATTACTGTCATTATCCTTATCCTGTGTTGGGCTGGGGGTTTTGTTTACTACAGGGATCTGCAAAGACTTGGAGAACTTCAGTCTGAATTGGCAGGAGTAGCTGACTTCTCTGCTGCCTATCTTCGGTGTCAACTTCTTCTCATCAAGGTTGGTTTGGACCCATCATGCTAGTGATTGTGATGCTAAGAATGCACTTTAACAGATCTGGCAGTGTTTGAGGCCATAATTAAAAAAATACATGATCTTTTGCAGCCACTTAGCAATGGAGAAATAATGTACTCTGTGGTTTAATTATATTTGGCTCTAATTAAAGAATTGTTAAAGGCCCTGGCTGGTTGGCTCAGTGGTAGAGTGTCGGCTGGGCGTGTTGAAGTCCTGAGTTCTATTCCCCTCCAGAGCACACAAGAGAAGCACTCATCTGCTTCTCTACCCTTCCCCTTCTCCTTTCTCTCTGTCTCTCTCTTCCCCTTCTGCAGCCAAGGCTCCATTGGAGCAAAGTTGGCCCAGGCACTAGAATGGCTCCGTTTGCAATGGAGCAACGCCCAAGATGGGCAGAGCATCATCCCCAGTGGGGACGTGCTGGGTGGATCCTGGTGGGGCACAGGCGAGAGTCTGTCTCTCTGCTTCCTGGCTTCTCACTTCAGAAAAATACAAGGAAAAAAAAATTGTTAACTCATATAGGAATTTGAGTTTTTTAAATTTGTAGACTTCTTTCATAATTATATAATTAAAACAGATCAGATCTGTAACTGTTTTCTTTAGACTCCCAAGGCTTATATGAACTTTTATTTTTTTTAAATGCTAATTTCACTTTGTCAAAATAAAGTTAGTGAGAAGTTGATTTCATTTTAAAGGGCCAACTTGCTGGCATGTCATATGTAGTATTCAGATTTTATATATACACACACATAAAATTGGTACTCAAGAAACTGTTTTAGCTTGACTAGCCGGTGACACAGTGGATAGAGCATCAGCCTATGATGTTGAGGACCCAGGTTTTAAACCCCAAGGTCGCCAGCTTGAGCACGGGTCATCCGACTTAAGCATGGTCTCATCAGCTTGAGCACAGGGTTGCCAGCTAGAGTATGGGATCATAGACATGACCCTATGGTTGCTGGCTTGAAGCCCAAGGTCGTTGACTTGAGCAAGAGGTCACTTGTTCTGCTGGAGCCCGCTCCCCCTCCTCAAGGCACATATGAGAAAGCAGTCAATGAACAACTAAGATGCTGCAATGAAGAATTGATGGTTCTCATCTCTCTTCCTCCTTCCAGCCTGTCTCTCTCTGTCTCTCTCTGTCTCTCTCTCGTGCATGCATCTGGGTCAGTGGCTTTCAGTTTCTGCAGCAGAGTGCAGAATTCTGCTATGAATGTAGGCTTAGGATTTAGGAGAGCCCTTCTTACTTGATAAGCCTTTATTTTGGCTGTAGTTCCAAATATTAGTTTTCAAAGTGATTAATGATATTTCTTCAAAGTCAAAATATTCTCACTATAAGATGTATGAGCTTAGGGTATTTGTTTTGGTTTTTGGGGGGGTGAGCAAATTCTTTTTCAGTTTGTCTTTTTTCCTTAATTGAATTTATTGGAGTGACATTAGTTAACATAACTATACAGGTTTCAAGTCCCCACTTCTGTAACACATCTGTACACTGTATTGTGCGTTCACTCCCCCAAGTCAAGTCTGCAGCCATCACCGTGTATCCCCCATACCCTCCTCCACCCCCTAGCAATCACCTCACTGTGGTCCTTGTCCATGAGTTCCTTTTATCCTCAAATTCCACCTCCCTCACACACTGCCGCCTACCCTGAAATCTGTCAGCCTGCTTTCTATGTATGAGTCTGTCTCTGTTTTGCTTGTTAGTTCATTTTGTTCAATAGATTCCACATAGGAGTGGAATCATATGGTACAATCTTAAGATTTTGCAAGTGTGTATATTCATATAAAGGTGGGTGTGTTCTCTGAAGTGGGTTGGGATTTAAACAGCCCTTGTTCAGCAAGATAGATTTTTTTCAAATGTATATACTTGCCTATGCACCCCCACAGTCAAGATATAGCACATTTCTATTACTCCCTAAAGTTCCTCTATTTCCCTTTGCAAACTTAGTTGGCTTTTGCAAGCTTCTGTGAAATGTGACTAGTAATTACTCTACCCGGGTGAGGATTGGTAACAAGCAGTGTGTGTGAATGGCCTTGGCCTAGTGTCTGGTACGTAATGAGCACCATGCCACTGTCAGTCTTTTTCATTTTTTTTTTTTTTTTTCATTTTTCTGAAGCTGGAAACGGGGAGAGACAGTCAGACAGACTCCCGCATGCGCCCGACCGGGATCCACCCGGCACGCCCACCAGGGGGCGACGCTCTGCCCACCAGGGGGCGATGCTCTGCCCATCCTGGGCGTCGCCATATTGCGACCAGAGCCATTCTAGCGCCTGAGGCAGAGGCCAAGGAGCCATCCCCAGCGCCCGGGCCATCTTTGCTCCAATGGAGCCTTGGCTGCGGGAGGGGAAGAGAGAGACAGAGAGGAAAGCGCAGCGGAGGGGTGGAGAAGCAAATGGGCGCTTCTCCAATGTGCCCTGGCCGGGAATCGAACCCGGGTCCTCCGCACGCTAGGCCGACGCTCTACCACTGAGCCAACCAGCCAGGGCCGCCACTGTCAGTCTTTTTCCATCTTCTGTGGCTTGCTCTTCTCCATGGGAATACAACAATGCCTTTGAACAGAATCTGCTTTTCCACAGTAGGAAATGAGAAAAGCTTACTCCTAAAAAGAACTATGTTGTTTTCTCAACGTCGTGGATTGGCAGGGTAGGTAAGGAGCCCAGACTTAGAACCTAAGGCAGCAGGTGTTTGGCAGTGGGAGAGGAGCGAAGTCAGTTGTGGCACATCTACTCACAGTGTACTCTGTAACCACTGATGGTCTTTAGGAAGAACTCTATAGCAACACCTCAAAATACAATGTGATGTTATGTACCAAAAATGCATACAGAATTACTTCAGTTTTCTGACTACAACTATGTAAAAATATGCAGTTGGGAAATGATTGGAAGCAAATTTCTAATACATCTGATAAGATACTATGTTTGGGTCATTTAAAGATTTCTATAGCTATAGTCCAGACCTGCAACTATTATAATAGTTACTAGGTACATGTGACTGTTGAGCACTTGAATGCTGTTAGTTCAAATTGAGATATGCTGTCAGTGCAAAACACACACTGGATTTCTTAGACTTCATATTAAAAAAGCATGTAAACCATCAGTAATTTTTTTTTTATTTTCTTAAGTATTTTTTCTTTATTTTTAAATTTTACTTAGAAAATTAAATTTAACAGGGTGACATTGATCAATAGGAAGAGTACATAGAACCTGACCAGGTGGTGGCACAGAGAATAGAGCGTCGGACTGGGATGCGGAGGGCCCAGGTTCAAGACCCCGAGGTCGCCAGCTTGAGCGCGGGCTCATCTGGTTTGAGCAAAGCTCATCAGCTTGGACCCAAGGTCGCTGGCTCCAGCAAGGGGTTACTTGGTCTGCTGGAGGCCCATGTTCAAGGCGCGTATGTGAAAGCAATCAATGAACAACAAAGGTGTTGCAATGAAAAACTGATGATTGATGCTTCTCATCTCTCTCCGTTTCTGTCTGTCCCTATCTATCCCTCTCTCGCTGTCTATCCTCTGACTCTCTCTGTCTCTGTTAAAAAAAAATTAAAAAAAGAAAAGTACATAGATTTCAGGTAAACATTTCTGTAGCATTTGAACTGTTGATTATGTTGTATACCCATCACCCAAAATCAAATCATACTCCATCACCTTGTATTTGTCTCTTTTTACACCCTTCCCCACAACCCCCTCCTCTATATCCCCCTCCCCCATGTTCCCCTCCCCCAGTAACCGCTTCACTTTTATCTATGTCCATGAGTCCCAGTTTTATATCCCACCTGTTTGTGAAATCATACAGTACTTAGCTTTTTCTAATTTACTTATTTCATTCAATATAATGTTCTCAGTGTCCATCCATGTTGTCATAAATGGCAATATGTCATCATTTCTTATGGCTGAATAGAATTTCATTGTATATACGTACCACATCTTCTTTATCCAATCCTCTGTTGAGGGACACTTTGATTGCTTCTTTCTATGTCTTGGCTACTCTGAATAATGCTGTGATGAACATGGGGGTGCATGTGTCTTTATGTACTAATGTTTTTGGGGTTTTGGGGTACATCCAAAGTAGAGGAATTGCTGGGTCATGTGATAGTTCTAGTCTTAGTTTTTTGAGGAATCACTATACTTTCTTCCATAATGGCTGTACTAGTTTACATTCCCACCAGCAGTGAATGAGTGTTCTTTTTTCTCCACAGCCTCTCCAACACTTGTTGTTACCTGTCTTGTTGACAATAGCCAATCTAACAGGTGTGAGGTGGTATCTCGTAGTTTTGATTTGCATTTCTCGGATAACTAGTGGAGATGAGCATCTTTTCATATATTTGTTGGCCATTTGTATGTCCTCTTGGGAGAAGTGTCTGTTCAGGTCCTCTTCCCATTTTATTTTTTAAATGTTACTGATTTTTTTTTAATTCGCTCTTTTCACTTTTATTTTAGATTTTATTTATTCATTTTTAGAGAGAGAGAGAGCTAGAGAGAGAGAGAGAAAGAGAAGGGAGAGGAGCAGGAAGCATCAACTCCCATATGTGCCTTGACCAGGCAAGCCCAGGGCTTTGAACCGGCGACCTCAGCATTCCAGGTCGACGCTTTATTCCTGCACCATCACAGGTCAGGCCCTCTTCCCATTTTGTAATTGTATTGTTTGTTGCTGAGCTTTGTGAGTTCTTTATATATTTTGGATATTAATCCCTTATCAGAGCTGTTGTTTGCAAATATCTCCCATTTAGTTGGCTGGATGTTTTGTCCATTTCTTTTGCTGTGCAGAAGCCTTTTAGTTCGATGTGGTCCCATTCATTTATTTTTGCCTTTACTTACCTTGTCTTTGGGGTCAAGTTTATAAATTGTTCTCTTCAGCCAAGGTCTATGAGTTTAGTACCTGTTGTCTTCTATGTAATTTATTGTTTCAGATCTTATATTTAGGTCTTGGATCCATTTTGAATTAATTTTTGTGCAAGGGGAACAAACTGCAGTCAAGTTTCATTCTTTTGCATGTGGCTTTCCAATTTTCCCAGCACCATTTATGAAGAGCTTTCTTTTCTCCATTGTGTGTTTTTGGCTCCTTTGTCAAAGATGATTTGTCCATGTATATGTGACTTTATTTGTGGGCTCTCAGTGGAATACCATTGGTTCTGTATGTCTGTTTTTCTGCCAGTACCATGCTGTTTTTATTATCATGGTTCTCTAGTATAATTTGAAGTCAGGTAATGTGATACCTCCAGTTTCATTCTTTTTCCTCAGGGTTGCTTTGGCTATTTGGGGTATTTTATGGTTCCATAAAAACCTGATGATTTTTTTGTTCTATTTCTTTAAAAATTGAAATTGGGATTTTGATGGGGATTGCATTAAATTTGTATATTGCTTTGGGTAATATGGCCATTTTAACTATGTTGATTTTTGCAACCCAAGAACATGGATTCTTTTTCCATTTCATTGTGTCTTTTTCAATTTTTTTCAATAATGTTTTGTAGTTTCCAATATATAGCTTCTTCACATCCTTTGTTAAGTTTATTTCTAGGTGTTTTTTTGGGTTTTGTTTTGTTTTTTTGCAATTGTAAAAGGAATTGTTCTTTGGAGTTCTTTTTCTGAAGTTTTGTTGTTGGTATTTGGGAAAGCAATAGACTTTTGTATACTGATTGTGTATCCTGCAACTTTACTGTATTGGTTTATTGTTTCTAATAGTTCTTTGGTGGAGTCTTTGGAGTTTCCTGTATATAGGATTGTGTTATCTGCAAAAAGCGATATCTTTACTTCTTTCCTCATATGGATGCCTTTTATTTCTTTCCCTTGCCTGATTGCTCTGCCTAAAACTTCCAGAACTATGTTGAATAACAGTGGAGAAAATGGGCAGCCTTGTCTTGTTCCTGATTTTAGTGGAAAAGCCTTCATTATTTCACCATTTAGTATGATATAAGCTGATAGTTTGTCATATATGGCCTTTATTATGTTGTGGTACTTTTCTTTTATTCTGATTTTATTGAGTGTTTTAAACATAAAAGGATGTTTTAGCTTATTAAATGCCCTTTCTGCATCAGTAATTTTAAAAATATTGATGACATAGTGAAATGGTATTCTCTTGGATATACTGGGTTAAATAAACTATTGTTAAAATTTTTTATTTTTATTTTATTTATTTTTTTATTTTATTTTATTTTTTTCTTTACAGGGACAGAGAGAGTCAGAGAGAGGGATAGATAGGGACAGACAGGAACGGAGAGAGATGAGAAGCATCAATCATCAGTTTTTTGTTGCGACACCTTAGTTGTTCATTGATTGCTTTCTCATATGTGCCTTGACCACAGGCCTTCAGCAGACCGAGTAACCCCTTGCTTGAGCCAGCAACCTTGGGTCTAAGCTGGTGAGCATTTTTTATTTTGCTCAAGCCAGATGAACCCGCGCTCAAGCTGGCAGCCTCGGGGTCTCGAACCTGGGTCCTTCTGCATCCCAGTCCAACGCTCTATCCACTGCGCCACCGCCTGGTCAGGCAACTATTGTTAAAATTAATATCATATTTCTTTTTACTTTTAAAAATGTGACTGCTAGAGAATGTAAAATTACATACAAGGCTTATTTTATGTTTCTATTGGACAGTGTTTATCTAGGTTTTTTTGTAATGTCATTGGATTATGTCTATACTTAAGAAGGACTGTGGACCTGACTGATGGTAGTACAGTGGATAGAGCATTGACCTGGGACACTGAGGTCCTAGGTTCGAAACCCCAGTGTTGCTGGCTTGAACATGGGCTCATCTAGCTTGAGTGCAGGCTCACCAGCTTGAGCATTGGGTTACCAGCTTGATTGATTGTGAGATCATTGAAATGATACCATGGTTGCTGGCATGAAGCCCAAGGTCACTGACTTGAGTCCAAGGTCGTTGGCTTGAGCAAGGGGTCATTGGGTCAGCCTGAGCCTCCCAGTCAAGGCACATAAGAGAAGCAATCAATGAACAAATAAAGTGATGCAACTACGAGTTGATGCTTTTCATCTCTGTTCCTTCCTATCTGTCTCTTTCCCTCTCTCTGTATCTCTTTCTCTCTCTCACTATTAAAGAAGAAGAAGAAAAAGAAAGACTGTGGAGGCGCTGGCCGGTTGGCTCAGTGGTAGAGCATCGGCCTCGCGTGCAGAAGTCCCGGGTTCGATTCCCGGCCAGGGCACACAGGAGAAGCACCCATCTGCTTCTCCACCCCTCCCCCTCTCCTTCCTCTCTCTCTCTTCCCCTCCCGCAGCCGAGGCTCCATTGGAGCAAAGATGGCCCAGGCACTGGGGATGGCTCCTTGGCCTCTGCCCCAGGCACTAGAGTGGCTCTGGTCGCAACAGAGCGACACCCCGGAGGGGCAGAGCATCGCCCCCTGGTGGGCAGAGTGTCGCCCCCTGGTGGGCGTGCCGGGTGGATCCTGGTCAGGCGCATGCGGGAGTCTGTCTGACTGTCTCTCCCCGTTTCTAGCTTCAGAAAAATACAAAAAAAAAAAAAAAAAAAAAGAAAGAAAAAAAGAAAAAGAAAGACTGTGGAAATTAGGAACTATAAGCAGAAGTTTAGACAAGAGTGAGAGATGGGGCCATATAGATAATAGAAGAGAGATGGGTTAAATCTGTGGCTTTAAATGATAGTTTTGACTGTGGAAAGCCTAAGAGAGGGTGGAATCTAGGAAAGCTTATTCCAGTAAGGTGATGGGACTGTTCAAAGAATAGTGAGCATGGGGCAAAGAAGAAAGAACCACAATCAAGCAAGGATGGTCTAGGCAGGGTAGTCCAGTGGCTCTGGGAACAAGGAGAGCTCGGAGTCTTGGAAGCTGGCTTGCCTAGACATTCTGGTGACACCTTCATGGCTCCTGTATTCTGCTTGCGTACACTAGTCCCAGACATAGGGCCTTTGGGCTAGGAATTGGATTGAATGGGGAGGAGTTCAATTAGGCCGAACCATTGGTCTTCTCCCTCTTCATAATAAGTAGGACTTACTGGCTTAAAAGAATAGCCCTGGCCAGATCGCCTAGTTGGTTAGAGCATCGGCTTGAAGCACAGAGGTTGCCAGTTCACATCCCAGTCAGGGCACATACAGGAATGGATTGATGTTCCTGTCTCTCTCCCTCTCTCCTTTCCCCCTCCCCTTCGCTCCCTTCCTCTCTGGCTAAAATAAGTAATAATAATTTAAAAAAAAAGAATAAGACAAGGAAGTCCTGATCACTATAGATTTTCAAAGCAAAGTAAACATGTAAGTCTCAAATGATATGCTGGTCTTTGTGACCTCTGTGTTCTGTCCTCTCTTGATTTGTCTGTAGGCATTACAGGAAAAGCTGTGGAACGTGGCCGCCCCTTTGTATTTGAAGCAGAGTGATTTAGCCTCAGCAGCAGCAAAACAGGTAAGCTAGTTGAGACCTTCTCTTCAGTAGGTCTTTGCCCAGGAATTGTCTCATTCGCGTCAGAGCCATAAGCATTCACACAGCTCCACGGCTCTTCTGTGGCCTGCCCAGTTTCAGCCTGTGGTAACAGAAGTAAGTGATATGAGACACAGCTTAACTAGGGGTCACAGCCCTGGCTGTAGAATCAAGGGACCTGGGTTCTAGTCCCAGGTGTGCCTCTAATTTGCTGGGTGATATTGAGCAGTCTACTTAAACTCCCTGGATTTTTTTCTCTTCTGTAAAATATGGCATTTCAATTCCTAAGATTCATTTTGCTCTAAAATATCAGCTTGTATTTCAGATATACTATAATCTAATAAATACTATCATAAATCTTTTATCTGAAAATGTAGCTGAACTAATTTTCACATTGTTTATATTTTTGTCTACATTTCTTGAATTTTAAAAGGTTCTTTTGTTTCTTCTCAGTTCTCATTCCATTTTATTTATTTTGAGTTTCTTTCTTTCTAGCTTTGAGCAATTTCCCTTCATTCTTACTTACAGGGGGTCCTCGGGTTACGACACAGTTCCACTCCTACGACAGTGACGTAACCCAAATTTTGGTGTAAGTTGAAACCCACCCTAGCCTGGCACAAACGGAACACTTGTGCTTTTAACAGTCCAGATGGTGTAGGTCAGCGTCCTGGGGGACCCAGCCCCCTCACTCTTATGCCGCGTCACTGCGTATATTCTGCGCACAACCACACTAGGTCCAATGGCATAAGCCAAAAACACTCACGTCTCGATCTTTTAAAGTTTTTATGGCAATGAGCATCGTAAACTCAAAATGTTGTATGTCAGGACTGTTGTAACCCGAGGACCCCGTGTAATGGGATTTGGATAGTTGGAAGCTAATGATGATAACTGTGATTGCTATATTAGAATTCACTAAATGATTTCAAGTTTATTTTAATTAACCCTCACCATAATCCAATTAGGTAGAAATAAGTATTAAGTCCATTTTACAGGTGAACTAATTAAAGCTCAGCAAGGTTAAGTTCATAGACCTATAGGTAGTAGAGTCAGCGATTTGAGCCCAGATCCTCTGATTCCCAGTCTGTTTTCTTTCTACTCCTCTACTTGGTATCTCATTTGGTCTAGTCTCCTTCTCAGACTTGTTACGGGCTTACTGTAAGGGAGTAGAACTTAATGACTGGAGTCCCAGAATGGGAGGGAGGGGACCAGAGAGCAGTAGTCTGGAAGAAAAAGAAGAAAGAAATGACAATTGCTGCGCGCCAGATATGGTGTTAAGCTCTTTCCATGTCCCATTTAATCCTTTAAATTTTATGATGTTGATACCGTTTCCTCCCTATATACAGATAGGGAAACTGAAGTGCCATGTGATTAAGTATCTTATCTTAGTTAGTTGTAAGGAGAGCCTGGAGTCATTCCTCTGACCCCAAAGCCTTTAAAGGCAGGCAAGCACAGAAGCGGAAGGGGAGCATCCTTTGGATAGGATTAGCTGATTTGGCTAGAATACAGCAAGAGTTTAAGATACACTGGGCTTGAGCTGAGGTCATAGACATTGTTCTCTGCACTTATTCCAAACTCCAGCCCCATAGAACAGTTTGTCTGGATGAGCAGTTCATGGTTCCCGATGCTACATTCTTAAGGACTTTTCTTGGGAATTGGGTTTCCATATACAGCATATATTCATTTGTTCCCACAGCACAGTGTCTTTGCTTTAGGGCAGGGGTCCCCAAACTTTTTACACAGGGGGCCAGTTCACTGTCCCTCAGACCGTTGGAGGGCCGGACTATAAAAAAAACTATGAACAAATCCCTGTGCACAATGCACATATCTTATTTTAAAGTAAAAAAACAAAACGGGAACAAATACAATATTTAAAATAAAGAACAAGTAAATTTAAATCAACAAACTGACCTATATTTTAATGGGAACTAGGCTTCTCTCACTAACCACCAATGAAAGAGGTGCCCCTTCCGGAAGTGCGGCAGGGGCCGGATAAATGGCCTCAGGGGGCCGCATGCAGCCCGCGGGCCGTAGTTTGGGGACCCCTGCTTTAGGGTAACAAGCAGTGCTTTACAGTTTTATTGGTGATTAAACTTCCTTTTAATAATTTTATGTAGAAATTAAATGGGGTGACATTGATCAATAAGAGTACATAGGTTTCAGGTAAACATTTCTATGTAAATTTTCATATCTTCACATCATCAATGAAGATGATTTTATTACCAGAAGAAGTCTTTTGTTTTTCAATTGACAAAGTAATCTATTTTATTTTTTGCAAGACATTACCAAAAGTTCTATACATTTCCCTCAACACTTAACATTAGTTTCTCTCAACATAGGCACTTAAAAGTCTCAGTTCATAGCCCTGGCAAGTGGCACAGTGGATAGAGCATCGTCCCAGAGTGCCAAGGTCATTGGTTCAATCCCAATGTCACTGGCCCGATCCTAAGGTCATTGACGCAATTCCCGTGGTTGCTGGTTTGAGCCCCAGTCAGTGCATGTTTGAGAAGCAATCAGTGGGCCCACAACTAAGTGAAACGAGTTGATGCTTCTCTCTCTCTTTCTCCCCCCTCTCCTCAAATCAAATCAATGGGGCAAAAAGTCTCAGTTCATAATTAAATATAGGCATAAAAAGAAACTCAGCTCAGAATTTCACCTGCAATTCTATGCTGCTCTCTAGATAGATTTGATTTTTTTTAATTTTTTTCTTTTTATTTATTCATTTTAGAGAGGAGAGAGAGAGAGAGAGAGACAGGGAGGAGGAGCTGGAAGCATCAACTCCCATATGTGCCTTGACCAGGCAAGCCCAGGGTTTCGAACCGGGGACCTCAGCATTTCCAGGTCGACGCTTTATCCACTGCGCCACCACAGGTCAGGCAGATTTGATATTTTTATTGCTCGTTAATTATTACCTTTTCTTTGTAGATCATGGAAGAGACGTACAAAATGGAGTTCATGTACAGTGGTGTGGAGAATAAGCAGGTGGTGATTATACATCACATGAGGCTGCAGGCCAAAGCCTTGCAACTTATAGTAACAGCACGAACCACTCGGGGGTAAGATCTGCAAGCAGCCCAAAGTGGTGGCATGGTCCTTTTATAGACATTCAGAGAGCTCACCAAGGCTACTGATAAGTGAAATGATATTAAGGAAATATTAGCTAAGGCGTATTAGTATTCACTCTTTCAGATATTCCAGGTTCTGTTCTTGGATTAGATTAGATCACTGGAAAAACTCTGTGGTTCTTTATTGCCTAGAGCACAACATAGGACTTCATCTGGGACCATGGACATTCTGTATGGTCCTTGATAGATTTTTTAAAGAATTAGTACCAGGAACTACTTTCTCTTTTCTGAATGGACTAGTAAACTCTCTCCAAGGCAAATTAAGAGAATACACTGTACAGTAAGACTACCTTGTTCAAATCCTGACCTCTTCACTTATTAGTTGTTAGATTACGGACAGGTTTTTAAACCTTTCAGTTGTGTTGTTTCCCTTTCTGTAAAATGAGCATCTATCTTACAGGGTTTCATGAAGAATGAACTGCATAATACATGTAAAAGCACTTAGCATAGTACTTGGTACATAGTAAGACCTCAGTATAGCAAGCTATTAGACTTTCTGATAATGAGAATTGCCATATTCTTCAACTCAAAAATCCATTTTTTAACTTCTCTGAAATCAGATACTGTGATGTTCTGCCATTGTTTGATTGAAAGTGTTTTATTTTGTTTGTTTCATAAAATAAAGATACATCTTTAAAATGATGGCATATATGTGGTACAGTACAGTATTTATGTAACTTGTTGCCAGATTGAAGGCACATCTGATGCTTAGTTCAGCCATTGTTTCAATCTATAAAGGTGGTATAGAGAAATAAACATGGGTGTTTAAGCAAGCACTGAAAAATACAAGGGCAGAAGGAACATTCCTACAATTGTTTTATTTCTTCACTTACCTTGATAGTGCTCTGATATACTCAGATGGTAATTTTATCATAGAGCTATCCATATATTCATTTATCAGATGTTTAATCCCTACTACTCAGTCACAGTTGAGAAAAGATAAGTGCTTGTGATAGCAACTATGCTTTTTATTTAAAGAAAGGAGATGTAAAAATAAAAAAAAAAAAGCAGATGTATTTTTCAGTTTATATATGATTATTATAAAAATTTAAATATTGCAGATTAAGTGAAGGTTCTCTAGTAATCTACCTCTTTTAGAACAATTGTCAACAGATTTTTTCCAAGCCAGATAAAGTGTAGGTTATAAATGTGTGTGTATTAACATAAATCAAATTATAATATACCCTGCTGCCCTGACTTTTTTTCTTTTCATTCAAAAAGATATGTCATGTTTCTATGTCATTATATAAAGATTCTAATGTATCTGGTCATTACTCGTGCTGTATTACTTTATATTTTCCATTTGTATACATTTCTGCTTCTATTTTTCTTTCTTGATTTTTGATTGATCGATTATTTTTTTTTGTCTTTTTCTTCTTCCAGGGACTTAAGAGTTCTGTACCCCAATTCCAACCATTCAAGTGAAAGGCAGAACATAGTCATCAGAGGGCTATGGTGCCTCATTGGATGGGTTCAGATATTGACTCTACCTTTGCAAATTTAGTAACCTTGGATAAATTATGTAAACCTTCTGTGTCTCTGTTTGTTCCTTATAAGTTAAACTGGAATAATAATAGTACCTGCTTCTCCCTTATTGGGTTATTGTAAGGATTAATGAATTTTATATTTAAAGCCCTTAAAATACCATCTGGCACATTCAAAGTGAACACTTGATAAAAGTTAGCTCATATTAGTTGTATAAATAGTATTTTCACTTATATATTTTTAATAAACATTTTGAGTTTATACTTCTCGGCATAAAACAATTAAATAGAATTTATGACCACCTCTATTAAGGTCACCTAAAATGAAAGTTTTAGCCTGACCAGGTGGTGACGCAGTGGCCTGAGAGGCTCGCTGAGGAACCCCGCAGTTGCCAGCTTGAGTGGGGTCACTGGCTTGAGTATAGGATCCTAGACATGGCCCCGTGGTCGCTCGCTTGAGCCCAAAGGTTGCTGGCTTGAAGCCCAAGGTCACTGGCATGAGCCCAAGGTCACTGGCTTGAGCAAGGTCACTGGCCCTGCTGAAGCCCCCTGGTCAAGGCACATATTAGAAAGCAATTAATTTACAACTAAGCTGTTGCAGCTTTGAGTTGATGCTTCTCATCTCTCTCCTGTCTATCTGAAAATAAATGAAAGCTTAATGTGCTTTTATTTAATTGTCTCATACTATTTAACTTGGAATTTAGTTTCAGCTTATTATGTTTTCATAAGATAGCTCTTGTTTTAGGAATCCTTTCTTATTTTAAGGATTCTTTCTTAAAATATGCATTAATTTTTATGCATAATCAAAATTATTTAGCCCCACTTTGCTTTCCATTGTTATTTTTGTACCACATTTGACTTCAAGTTTCCTCTTCTCATTCACTGTTTATTTGACTGGAGCCCACTCTGCAGTAACAGTTTTCAGACTAAGTGTGTATGTAGCGCAAGCACTGAGACCCTGCATGTCTGAAACTGCCTTTCTTTTGCTCTCATACATAAATGGCATTCTTTCAGAACTCTGTAAATACTGCTTGTTGCCTCTTAGTATTTAATTTTACAGTTAGAAGGTCTAATGTCATTCTGGTTCTCTTTCCTTTGTAGGCAGCTTGTTTTTCCTGGCTCAAAGCTATAAACTTTTCTTTTTCTTTTTAGAATTCAGAAATTTCACCAGGATATGTCTAGGTATGTGTTTCCTTTCAGTATTCTTATTGACCTGACCTTGATTGGGACATTGAAGTCTCAACTCTGTTTTTATCAGGGTTTTGTTTGTTTTTCCCTCTCCATTATTTTTTTAATCACTACTTCTTCCATCCAGTCCAGTCTCTCATACTGGATGTTGTATCTTCTGGATCTATTTTCTCTGTATCCTTTCTTTCATAGTTTTGTTTGTTTGTTGTTTATTTTGCTTTTCTACTCTATATTCTGAATAAATTTCTCAGTATGCTTTTAATTTACATTTCCGCTTTCATCATTTTTCCTCCTATTATTCTTTGACTGTTGATTTCATTATTATGATAGTCCTCCTTTTCTGCAGGGGTTACATTCCAAGACCCCTTGGGGATGCCTGAAACCACAGAGTATTGAGCCCCGTATGTACTGTGTGTTCTCCTATACATACATTCCTTTTCACGTAGAAGAAGCATTTTTTTAACATATTTGGATTAATAGCATTACTGCTCTTGTGCTTTGGAACCACTATTAAGTAAAATAGAAATTATCTGAACACAAGCTGATAATGGAGATGGCCCTTCAGTGACAGATGGGTGCGTAGCATCTACAGCATGAGTACACTGGACAAAGGGATGGTTCGTGTCCCTGGTGGCATGGTGTGAGATTTTATCATGCAACTCAGAATGGTGTGCATTTTGACACTTACGAATTGTTTATTTCTGGACTTTTTCATTTAATATTTTCCGGCTGTTGACTGCAGGTAACTGAAACTGCCGAAAGTGAAACCACGGTTAAAGAGGGGCTGCTGTGCTGGTTATTTCCAAGTGTGCTTATTCTCTGCCTTTTTTGTAGCAGTTTCTCTTGCTTTATCAAGGCAGTCTCTCCTCTTTCAAATCTCCTCTTAAATCTCATGGTGGTTACTTATTTAAATTTTTAAAAAAGATTTCTGTGCTTTCTTGCCTTGACTTTATCTCATTGAGGTCTGCTTGATCTCATTTACAGCTCCCGATTATCCTCATAACACCCAGTAATTTTCTTTTGTCTTTGCATACTTACACATGAAAATTTAGACTAGTTTACATTGGTAATTGGTGTAGGCTTTCCCAGTAGTTGTAGGTCAATGCTTGATTTCCCCAAATGGGCCTCATCTTCCACTGCTTTCCTTCTGGAAAACTGGAGTTCTTAGGGGAAGATGCCCACTTTATATAACATGTAGGTGAGGCTACCCGCCCTCTCGGAACTTATATTTTAGTAGAAAGACTTACATAGGTTTTTGAGAACCTTGACATCATTCTCTTACATGGTTTTATATAAAGGAAAGAGTATTTGTTGTTCTTCTCTGGAATTTTTCTCCTCCAATGAATAATGTATTGATATCATGTAATAAGATGAAAATAAATGTGAAGTTTCATGCAGAAATTACAAGAAATAAAAAAACAAAAGCTGGGGGAGGGGGAGGGGCACAAAGAAAACTAGATAGAAGGTGACAGAGGACAATCTGACTTTGGGTGATGGATATGCAACATAATTGAACGACAAGATAACCTGGACATGTTATCTTTGAATATATGTATCCTGATTTATTGATGTCGCCCCATTAAAAAAATAAAATTATTAAAATAATAAATAAATAAATAAATAAAAACAAAAGCTAGCCCTGGCCCAGTAGCTCCGTTGGTTGGAGCATCATCCTGCAGTGCGGAGGCTGCCGGTTTGATCTCCAGTCAGGGCACATACAGGAACAAATCAACATTCCTCTCTCCCTGTCTTTCTCTCTAAAAACAAAAACGAAAAACCCTCACAAAAACCCAAAGGTTAAATCTGTGTGATTAGTAATTTACAGTGGCCTAACATGTTGCCTGGATTATTTATGTATGCAGTAAGATATTTGTTGTTTGTTTTTTTCTTTTCCTTTTTTTCCAAGTGAGAGGAAGGGAGATAGACAGACTCCCGCATGCACCCTGACTAGGATCCACCTGGCAACCCCCATCTAGAGCCATGCTTGCAACTGAGCTGTTTTTAATACCTGAGGCAGAGGCTCCTGGGAGCCATCCTCAGTGCCCAGGGCTGATGCACTGGCTGTGGAAGGGGAAAAGAGAGAAAAGAGGGAGGGGGAGGGGTAGAGAAGCCGATGGGCGCTTCTCCTGTGTGCCCTGACCGGGAAACGAACCTGGGACTTCCACACGTCGGGCCGATGCTCTACCACTGAGCCAGCCTGCCAGGGCCAGTAAGTTTTTACTGTAAATGAAACACCCTAAGTACTGTGAGGCCGAAGCAGTAGAGATAAAGAGGAAAGAGTATAGTCTGTGTCTGTGGGCAAATTAGTAACAAAATCTTTTCCCCTACCGCATGAGAATTTGGCCTTTGATTTAACTTTTTAATTTTTTTTTCAAATTATGGGAGAAAGTTTATTTAGAAAGTTACAAAGATAGTCAAAAGGAGCCAGCTGGGCTGCGTAGGCTCAGGAAACAAGTTACAGAGGCAAAAGAAGGGCCCTTGGAGTTTAGGAGAGGGAAGGGCAAAGATAACATGCATGGGGTGGAGGGAGCTTGCTCCGGAGAGGAAGAGCAGACTGACTGACTTTCTGGGTCTGTTCCCTAGAAACCTGGTATTGTCATCTATAGTACTGAGTAACACAGCTATGGTAAAATGATCTCTGAGAAAATCATGTGTAGACTACAAGGAACTCTAATTATCTTTAGCAGACCTTATAGGTTTGGGCTTCATTGAGTACAGCAATTCTTATAACTGAGAATATCCCTTGTAGGGAGCTCTGTGGGCTTCTGAGTGGACTGCTATGCTACAAGGACTCCCCCAGAGGACTGTGATATCATGCTGCCTGCAAGCTGTGCTCCTGTCCTGATTCTTAGTGATGAGTGCCAAGTGTGGCCTGTCTTTGGTTTTGAATGTCATTGAGCCTAATGGGCACTGTAGTGTTTTAATCAGGTCTTCGGATCCTGGCAAATATATCTCCCAAGGTTTATTAGCAGTCCTATATTTCTCTTAAAGATTATTTTTATGGTGTAATATGCTCATTCACCTTTCATATAAGCTCAGGATTCTGGGACATTGGTCCTCCTCAGTTCACAGATTTCAGAAGCAAATAATTTTTTTTTTCTATAGAGTTGACCCCTTATTTGGGATGTGTGAAAAATTTTTACATGAAGTGGACTTTTTTCAGAGGTAAGTATTTGATCATTCTTCTAGTTTATTAAATCTTGATTATGCAGAGACTATCATAGAGTGACAAGAGCCATCATAAGCCAGAATTCTTGGTTTAGCCCATTCAGCCAAGCTATTATCTGTGGCAGGGTGCCCTAATTTGTGTATTTTTTTTTATGGTGTATAAACCTCTTCAACCTTAGCTTCGAACCTAAACATACAACAACAGGATAATAAAAATATCAGGAATCATATGGACTCAGTTGGACCATAAAAAGACAGGTATTATGTGGGAATCCTCATAGACTCTTGTTGAAAAGTCACAACTTGTCTGTTCTTAAATCACTGATTTTAAACTTGCATATTTCTCTAATCTACAAAAAATTGTCTTCTCAGAGTTCTGTATGATACAGATTCGTTAAAACAGATGCAGTAGTTGAGTAGAAGGGTTGGTGAAGAAGTGGGAGTCCAGGCAGTGACAAACCCGTGGTGTACTGGCAGTAGAATACCAGGAGGGGGCGTTTATAGGATTTTAAAGCACCCCATTAAATCTGAGATTTCATTCTGCCATCCTTGTCCCTACCACCATGAACTTTAACCAAACCTGAGGTTATAGGACTACACTTGTTAGTAATTTTTTTTTTTTTTTTTCAGAGAGAGAGAATGAGAGTGTGGGGGGTGTGGGAAAGGAGAGAGATGAGAAACATCAACTCATAGTTGTATCATTTTATTTATTTATTTTTAATTTTTATTTATTTTTTATTCATTTTAGAGAGGAGAGGGAGAGACAGAGAGAGAGAGAGGAGAGACAGAGAGAAGGGAGGGAGGAGCTGGAAGCATCAACTCCCATATGTGTCTTGACCAGGCAAGCCCAGGGTTTTGAACTGGCAACCTCAGCATTTCCAGGTCGATGCTTTATCCACTGCACCACCACAGGTCAGGCCTAGTTGTTTCATTTTAGTTGTTCATTGATTGCTTCTCCTGTGTGCCTTGACCAGGGGGCACAGGTGAAACCAGTGACCCCTTGTTCAAGCCAGCGAACATGGGATTAGTGATCCCACGCTCAAGCTAGTGAGCTGCACTCAAGCCAAGCTGGCGAACCTTTGGGTCAGGTTGACGCTCTATCTACTGTGCCACAACTGGTCAGGCACTTCTCAGTTCTTTTTCATTTAAGTGGTAATAGCTTCCTATAGGGCTGGGTTGCAATACCAGCCTTCACCACTAGGTGCTGTTCTCTAGCAATTAAATCAGGAGTCCCCAAACTATGGCAGACGCATGCTGCCCCAGAGGCCATTTATCCAGCCCCCGCTGCACTTCCAGAAGGGGCACCTCTTTCATTGGTGGTCAGTGAGAGGAGCATAGTTCCCATTGAAATACTGGTTAGTTTGTTGATTTAAATTTACATGTTCTTTATTTTAAATATTGTATTTGTTCCCGTTTCTGTTTTTGTTTTTTACTTTAAAATAAGATGTGCAGTGTGCATAGGGATTTGTTCATAGTTTTTTTTATAGTCCAGCCCTCCAACAGTCTGAGGGACAATGAACTGGCCCCCTGTGTAAAAAATTTGGGGACCCCTGAATTAAATAGTCTAGCTTGGCTCTAAGACTACCTTCAAACGTGAACAAAGTTCATGCCTTTGGGTTTTAGATTGTTTAAGGTAGTCTGTTTTTGCACTGTTGGATTGAAGAGATTTTTGGAAAGGTGATAACTCTGAATTGCCAAAGTTCCTCATCTTTTTTGATCTGCACATTTTTTCTTTCTTTTTTTTAAGTGAAAAAAGAGGAGATAGGGAGATAGACTTCGCTTATGCCCCAACCAAGATCCATCCAGCAACCCCCTTATGGGGCCGATGCTTGAATCAACTGAGCTATTTTTAGCTTGTGAGGCTGATGTGCTGAGACCAACCTAACTATCTTCAGTGCCTGTGCTGATGCTTGACCCAATTGAGCCACTAGCTGTGAGGAGATGAGAGAGAGAAGGGGACAACGGAGGGGAAGAGAGGCATTTGGTCGCTTCTCATGTGTGCTCTGACCAGAAATCGAACCTGGGGCATATGCTAGGCCAACACTCTGCCCACTGAGCCAACCGTCCAGGGCCTCAATCTGCACGGTTTTTCTTAATTTAGGCTATGAGTCCCTGCACTGATGTCACGTCCTAAATGAAGTATTTTTTGACTAACCCTTCCACATGGCACAAGTACTATTCAATCAGACAAAGCTTGGTATACGTTACTTTTTTAAGCCTGAATGAACTATCATCCTCTTAGAGTCTCAGTATTCCTATCACTTGAATATAAACTTTATTAAGAGAGGCATTTTTGCCTGGTGGTAGTGCAGTGGATAGAGCGTTGACCTGGGGCACTGAGGTCATGGGCTTGAGCATCAGCTCATTGACGTGATCACAGGGTCCCTGGCTTGAGCATGATGTCACTGGCTTGGCTTGAGCCTCCTGGTCTAGGCATGTGTTAGAAGCAATCAATGAACAACTGAAGTACCAAACTATGAGCTGATACTTCTTATCTCTCAAAAAAACAAAAACAAAACAAGAAACTGGCTGGTTGGCTCAGCAGTAGAGTGTCAGCCTGGTGTGTGGAAGTTTTGGATTTGATTCCCGGCCAGGGCACACAGGAGAAGTGCCCGTCTGCTTCTCCACTCTTCCACCTCTCCTTTCTCTCTATCTCTTCTCCTCCCACAGCCAAGGCTCCATTGAAGCAAAGTTGGCCCAGGCACTGAGGACGGCTCCATGGCCTCTGCCTCAGGCGCTAGAATGGCTCCAGCCACAATGGAACAATGCCCCCTGGTGGGCATGCCGGGTGGATCCTGGTTGGGCGCATGCGGGAGTCTGTCTGACTGCCTCCCTGCTTCTAACTTCAGGAAAATACAAAAAAACCCCACATTTTCTTCTCTTTTGCTCATTGTTTTGTCCCCAGTATCTAGACTAGTACTTGACACTCGGTAAATCCTTGTTAAATTAATTAATGAGTCTATAATATAAAAAATAATCCTAACAGTTCACAGGATTTCTGGGAAGATTAAATAAGATAATGTAAAATACTTGGGAATATACCTGGCACATAATGGGTATTCAATTATTATGATGATGGTGTCACTAAGGAATAATTAGTGGGTTGTCCCAGTCGGGAACCATGAGCTCCTACTAGTCAGTACTTTTTCTTCCTTGATGTTTGGCAGATGTTTGGGGCTCATTCTGTGGCAAATGAATGCATAATTTGTTTCTGTTCCTCCAGGTGTTTCATTGCTGATTTGCCCCACCTGCAGGACAGCTTTGTGGACAAACTTCTTGACCTTATGCCCCGACTTATGACATCCAAACCTGCAGAAGTGGTCAAAATTCTACAGACCATGCTGCGGCAGAGTGCCTTCCTGCACCTCCCGCTTCCGGAGCAGGTCAGGGTCTGCGCCGTTCCCCTTCAGCCCAAGCCCGCCAGCCAGTCCGAGCGGCTCACCTGGATGATCTTTCATTTTTGAAGCAGCTGGGCCAGGGCCTTTCTTCTGATTGGCTCCCACATAACCCATTAGATGAGACAGGAAGACAAGGGTCCTGTTTTGCTCCCCAGGGATTCCCTGGCTTTAGAATCATTGTATTTTCTTCTTGTTTGCAGATCCACAAAGCTTCAGCCACCATCCTTGAGCCGGCGGGCGAGTCGGACAGCCCTTTGCGGTTTACATCTGGGTTGGTGGTGGCCCTGGACGTGGATGCGACTCTGGAGCACGTGCAGGACCCTCAGAGCACTGTGAAGGTCCAGGTCTGTCAGAGTGGCCCCACAGACACTGACTTCGTGGTGACACCTTTACCGACAGCACTCCTTTCACCTCTACTGAGGGGTGGAGCTGGGGAGGGAGAGAAGAGGGCTCTTTCTGGAAGTGAGCCTGGGCTTGAGTCCCAGCTTCTGAACGTGGGCTAGAGCAGGCTACCTTCAGCTCTGAACCTCAGACTCGATGCTGACAAACAGGAATAGGTGCCATTGAAACGAGGCGATGAGTGCACCCAGTAAGGGTTCACTGGGTGCCAGCACCCTTTCTCTTCTTACTATGTGAGGTTAAGGCTTGGTCTTTTCAGGGCTTCAAGCAAGCTACAACAAGCAAGTCTTTTTCAGGCTGTCGGTCAGTCAGCTTGGCAAACAAAATCTCTAGTTGGGGGAAAAGCAATCACTAGGGAGAATTTTTTCCAAGTTAGATATCAGAGACGTGAGAGATGTAGTAGGGACACTAAGCCGTTTAGACAGTCTGCAGTGAAGCCCTACGGAGAGCACTGCCCCTTTATCCATCCATCCATTCTTCCTGCTGCCCGCGCAGGAGTGTTTGCTCTTGTACATGCTAAGGGCTAGTGTTGCAGAAGCACTTAGGTCAGCATTCCTGCCCTCGGGACGCTCAGTTTCAAGGAGAGACAGACAAATGGTTCTCACCAAGACCCTAGAAGTGTAGAGAAAATTACTGCAGAATTACTTCCAATTTATGACATGTATAAAAAATTTGCAATATAATTTTTAAAAATATTTTTGAAAATACTCTGGAGGGACACTTAATTTGGAGAGTGTGCTGGCGGCTGAGGAAGGAAGGCACTGTGGAGATGCCGGTGCGTGGGAAGGTCTGGAAAGAGGAGTCAGAGCAAAGGGTAAGGACAAAGGGATGCGGCTGGACATAGGTGCGTGAGCACTGGCAGCCGCTGTAATCAGGACAGAAAGCAGGCTGGCGCCGGCAGGGAAGGCTTCCGTGAAGAGGTAAGGGTGAATCAGGCCTTAAAGATGGTAATAGTTTCCTTTCCTGACAGCAGAGGAAAAGCCTCCTGGCTTCCCCGCAGGAATTACTATAATCATGAGACCTGCAGAGAACTAGTCCTGAGCTGGCTGTGGAGTTGTGCTGTGTGCGGTTGGTTTTATGTCTTATGGCTAACCTCCACCCCAACACACATGTTAGTAGTTTTTCACCCTCACTGCACTTTAGAATTACTCAGCATTAAAAAGTGCTGATGTACAGGCTTCAGGAATTTATACCAGTTAAACCAAAATCTTGAGTAGGGCCATGGGTACTAGGTTTTCTTTTTTTTTTTTTTTTTTTTTTTTTGTATTTTTCTGAAGCTGGAAACGGGGAGAGACAGTCAGACAGACTCCCGCATGCACCCGACTGGGATCCACCCGGCACGCCCACCAGGGGGTGATGCTCTGCCCACCAGGGGGCTATACTCTGCCCTTCCGGGGCGTCGCTCTGTTGCGACCAGAGCCACTCTAGCGCCTGGGGCAGAGGCCAAGGAGCCATCCCCAGCGCCCGGGCAATCTTTGCTCCAATGGAGCCTTGGCTGCGGGAGGGGAAGAGAGAGACAGAGAGGAAGGAGAGGGGGAGGGGTGGAGAAGCAGATGGGCGCCTCTCCTGTGTGCCCTGGCCGGGAATCGAACCCAGGACCTCTGCACACCAGGCCGACGCTCTACCACTGAGCCAACCGGCCAGGGCTAGGTTTTATTGTTTGTTTCTGTTCAGCTCGTATACAGCATGGCTGAGAACCACTGTTTCATACTGTTCCTGAAAAAACGTTCACTGACCAACTGAGCATAAATGGGATTGTAGAAAGATTCTATAAGGTTCATCTGCTGGACTCGACAGAACTCCCCTCCAGAGTGGCTCCACTGCACACATGGCCAAACTGTTCGGTGCCTGTGCAGTCAGGGAGACGAGAAACTCGCTGCCTGGTCCTGAGGCAGCTCTGCTGGCTGGAAAGTGCTGTCGAGTCCAGACACCAGGCCTGGACAACTCTGTTCTAGACAGTCCTTTGGGTGCTAGGGATATAGCAGTGAACCCAGCTGAGGTCACATCAAGCTTATAATCTCTGTTAAAATAATGTATGTCAGCTAGTTAAAGTAGAATGTACAGGAACTCAATTCAGGTACACTTCAGTCCCAGTGCAGTCCTACTAGATTTTAGCTGATGATAGAAGTGTGATTATTTTTTTAAAAATTTCTGAAATCCAGAATATAATTCATACTGGCCATTTTCTTCCCCTGACTTACTTGGGCCACAGATTTCTAAGTTGCACTTGGTAGGAATGAGGAAAGGCTTCCAGTGTCCATTTCACAGAGGGGGGCAGGGCCTTTCACCATGGGCACTTGTGCTGAGAACGCTGGGACATTCTGCTGCCTTAACCATTTTCTTTTCCGAGCTCATTACTGTTTCAGTAATCCCGTCCCTCCTTCTTGATGAAGCTCAAGCATTTTCTTTAAATGTAACAAGGATCAGGAAGCTGGGATACCTGCATCTTCCTGCTGTAGTAGATTTCGGGCCTGGAGATAGAGTAGTGAGTAGCAGCTTTTTTTTTTTTTTTTTCCTAAAGCTGGAAACAGGGAGAGACAGTCAGACAGACTCCCGCATGCGCCCGACCGGGATCCACCCGGTACACCCACCAGGGGGCGATGCTCTGCCCATCCGGGGCGTCGCTCTGTTGCGACCAGAGCCACTCTAGCGCCTGGGGCAGAGGCCAAGGAGCCATCCCCAGCGCCCGGGCAATCTTTGCTCCAATGGAGCCTTGGCTGCGGGAGGGGAAGAGAGAGACAGAGAGGAAGGAGAGGGGGAGGGGTGGAGAAGCAGATGGGCGCCTCTCCTGTGTGCCCTGGCCGGAATCGAACCCGGGACTTCTGCACACCAGGCCGACACTCTACCACTGAGCCAACCGGCCAGGGCCACTGAGTAGCAGCTTTAAAAAAAGAGAGGTAGAAGAGGAGGTGGCTAAGAGCAGGAGAGTTGAAGTGAGATTATGGGCAGGCTGAGACATGCCTCCCAGAGTTTCTTTTTGGATTTTATTTATTCATTTTAGAGAGGTGGGGGGAGGAGAGAAAGAAAGAGAAAGAGAAAGAGAAGGGCCGAGGAACAGGAAGCATCAACGCGCACATGTGCCTTGACCAGGGAAGCCCAGGGTTTTGAACCTTCAGCCTCAGTGTTCCAGGTCGACGCTTCATCCACTGCGCCACCACAGGGCAGGGCCAGAATTTCAAACTGAAAGACCCATTCAGTTCCTTGCTTTGCCCTTGTCAGTATACAGTGTGTCCGTAAAGTCATGGTGCACTTTTGACCGGTCACAGGAAAGCAGCAAAAGACGATAGAAATGTGAAATCTGCACCAAATAAAAGGAAAAATCTCCCAGTTTCATACCTATTCAGTGCAGTTCGATATGGGCTCACGCACAGATTTTTTTAGGGCTCCTTAGGTAGCTATCCCGTATAGCCTCTACAGACTCGTCGCTGACTGATGGCCTACCAGAACGGGGTTTCTCCACCAAACTGCAGGTTTCCTTCAACTGCTTATCCCACCGAGTAATTTTATTCCTATGTGGTGGCGCTTCGTTATAAACGTGCCAATATTCACGTTGCACTTTGGTCACGGATTTGAATTTAGCGAGCCACAGAACACACTGAACTTTCCTCTGTACCGTCCACATCTCGACTGGCATGGCCGCGGGCTGCTCCGCGTATACATGGTGTTATATCATCATCTGTGCATGCACACATGCTGCCACATCATCCTATAGAAACTGGGAGGGTTTTCCTTTTTATTTGGTGCAGATTTCACATTTCTATCATCTTTTGTTGCTTTCCTATGACCGAAAGTGCACCATGACTTTACGGACACACTGTATTTGAATAGCATTGGTCCTATATGATTTGAAGATAAGGTTTATTTGTTCACTTAGTTCCTTTGTACACTGTGCAGTGTAATAGGCCCTCTCCAGAAACAGCTGTGAAGGTCCCTGACATGCTGAGGAAAGAACTCTGTGGCAGTTTGTGAGATTTGAAGAACTGGCCAGCAATTTGAGCAGATCCTTCATTGAGCATTGTCTCTGTAGAGAGACAGATAGACAGATTCCCAACTGCTTGCAATCTAGAGGAGAGAATGCAGTTACAAAACAAGGTGTTTTTTTTCATAAATTTTTATTAATTTTAATGGGGTGACATCAATAAATCAGGGTACATATATATGTTCAAAGAAAACATCTCCAGGTTATCTTGTCATTCAATTATGTTGCATACCCATCACCCAAAGTCAGATTGTCCTCTGTCACCTTCTATCTGGTTTTCTTTGTGCCCCTCCCCCTCCCCTTCCTCCTCCCCCTCCCTCTCTTCCCCCTCCGTAACCCCCACACTCTTGTCCATGTCTCTTAGTCTTGTTTTTATGTCTCACCTATGTATGGAATCATGCAGTTCTTAGTTTTTTTTGATTTACTTATTTTACTCCATATAATGTTATCAAGATTCAACCATTTTGTTGTAAATGATCCGATGTGTACCCCCAAAACTCAGAGACATTGACACGCAAAGACACATGCATGTAGCTCTATGTTCATTGCAGCATTGTTCACAGTGGCCAAGACATGGAAACAACCAAAAAGCCCTTCAATAGATGACTGGATAAAGAAGATGTGGCACATATACACTATGGAATACTACTCAGCCATAAGAAATGATGACAAAACAAGTTTTAGTTCTTGATGGATGGTGGTGGATGCTGGGCCAGGGACGGAGGGAGTCATCCGGATGGGGGTGCCTGGGGAGCTTTTCATGTCAGGATTAATATTTTTACCTCTCCTTGTACTCTATAGAGAATTTATTCCTCTTCCTTGCTCACCATGGATTTGGGAAACATTTGCCAAACACTACTTTGTTCTGGAGCGGGGGGCTCTAATGATGTCAGTACTGTGGCCCTCCCCTGAAGTAGCAATCTGTTGCAAAAGCTCTTGTTATCTTTCTTTCTTTTTCTCTCTCTTTTTTTTTTTTTTTGTGACAGAGACAGAAAGGGACAGATAGGGACAGACAGGAAGGGAGAGAGATGAGAAGTATCAGTTCTTCATTGCGGCACCTTAGTTGTTCCTTGATTGCTTTCTCATGTGTGCCTTGACGCAGGGGGGTTACAGCAGAGTGAGTGACCCCTTGCTCAAGCTAGCGACTTTGCACTCAAGCTGGTGAGCCTGCACTCAACCCAGCAACCTCGGGGTTTCAAACCTGGGTCCTCTGCATCCCAGTCTGACACTATCCACTGCGCCACTGCCTGGTCAGGCTCTTTTTCTTTTGTTATGGGATTCACAACAGATGTTACCAGCACATTTGTTAAAAGGTCATGGCTTTTTTCTCCCTCTTTTTCTCATTTCTGTCACTTCTTAGGTCTTATATCCAGATGGCCAGGCTCAGATGATCCACCCCAAGCCTTCAGACTTCCGGAATCCTGGCCCAGGGCGGCACCGGCTCATCACTCAGGTGTATCTATCCCACACTGCCTGGACAGGTAAGGGGTCAGTCCCCAGGGCGGGCAGGGAGATCTGACCTGGGATCACACCCACCCTTAGGCATTTGGTGCTTTGCATGGCTGAATCAGACCTCTGAGGATTGTGCTTGATTTCTGAGGGAGCTTAAAATCTCAGACTGGGTACATTTAGACTAATTTGCTGCATTGCTTTGATTGCAAAAGGCACAAGATTTTGTCAGAAGATACACGGATTACAGTAGTGTGGAGACTCATGGAAAGGACTCTGGGCTGGATACCAGGAGACTCATTTTCCTGTCCTCGCTCTGCCAGTGACTTACTGCATTACTTTGGACAAGCCACCTTCCCTTCTGAATCTGTTTCTTCACCTTTCAAATGAAGATGATAATTCTCAGTCTACTAGTTAGTTCTGAGAATTACTCTGATAATTACCTTCTTTTTTTTTTTTTTCCTGAAGTTGGAAACGGGGAGGCAGTCAGACTCCCGCATGTGCCCGACCGGGATCCACCCGGCACGCCCACCAGGGGGCGATGCTCTGCCCAACTGGGGCGTTGCTCTGTCACAACCAGAGCCATTCTAGTGCCTGAGGCAGAGGCCATGGAGCCATCCTCAGCGCCCGGGCCAACTTTGCTCCAACGGAGCCTCGGCTGCGGGAGGGGAAGAAAGAGACAGAGAGGAAGGAGAGAGGGAGGGGTGGAGAAGCAGATGGGCGCTTCTCCTGTGTGCCCTGGCTGGGAATCGAACCCAGGACTCCTGCACACCAGGCCAACGCTCTACCACTGAGCCAACTGGCCAGGACAACTCTAATAATTAAACAGTTGTATTTCTTACCAAAAAATTTTAAATCATTCTCTTTTAGTGTGTGAACAACTTAGTTCATTTTCCCCAAACAAGTAAAATGACAACAGTTACTGTCCTCCCCTCCCACACGGGCTGGTTTGTGGGGTAACCACAAAGCAAGATGATCTGATCTCGTTGACTTTGCCCTCCATACAGCGGCTGAGTAGAGCCTTGACAGTTGTGAAAAGACAGGAAAGTTGCTGAAGTTTCTCTTTTAATTCATAAGAATAAACTGGGCCATGGCTGGGTAGCTTGGTTGGTTAGACTTAGAGCATCATCCTGAAGAGCAGAGGTTGCCAGTTTGATCCCCGGTCAGGGCATATAGAAGAACAGGTTGATGTTCCTGTGTCTCTTGCTCTCTCCCTTCCTCTCGCTAAGTCAATAAAAAATGAACATTAAAAAAAAAAAAAGATGCCTGACCAGGTGGTGGCGCAGTGGATAGAGCGTCAGACTGGGATGCAGAGGACCCAGGTTCAAGACCCCGAGGTCGCCAGCTTAAGCGTGGGCTCATCTGGTTTGAGCAAAAGCTCACCAGCTTGGACCCAAGGTCACTGGCTCGAACAAGGGATCACTCAGTCTGCTGAAGGCCCGTCGTCAAGGCACATATGAGAAAGCAATCAATGAACAACTAACGTGTTGCAACACGCAACGAAAAACTAATAATTGATGCTTCTCATCTCTCCGTTCCTATCTGTCTGTCTCTGACTCTCTCTCTGTCTCTGTAAAAAAAAAAAAAAAAAAAAAAAGACCAGGCGGTGGTGCAGTGGATTGAGCATTGGCCAGGGACGCTGGGGACCTAGGTTTGAAACCCCGAAGTCACCAGCTTGAGCACGGGGTCACTAGCTTGAGCACAGTCACCAGCTTGATCACGGGATTGCCAGCTTGAGTGCAGGGTCGCCAGCTTGAGCATGGGATCATAGATATGACCCCATGGTTGCAAGCTTGAGCCCAAAAGTCACTGGCTTGAGCAAGGGGTCACTGGTTTGGCTGGAGCCCCCCGATCAAGGTACATATGAGAAAGCAATCAATGAACAAACTAAAGGGCCTCAACGAAGAATTGATGCTTTTCATCTCCCTTCCTTCTTGTCTGTCTATTCCTGTCTGTCCCTCTCTCTCTTGCTTAAGAAAAAAAAATTTTTTAAAGGACCAGGCTCAGGTCAGTTGGCTCAGTGGATAGTGTCCACCTGGCATGCAGGCATCCCAGGTTTAACTTCCAGTCAGGGCACACATGAGAAGTGACCATCTGCTTTTCCCATCCCTCTCCCCCTTCTCTCCCTCTTCCTCTTCCATATACAGTGGTTCGATTAGTTGGAGCATTGGCCCCAGGTGCTGAGGATAGCTCGGTTGGTCCAAGTGTGTCAGTCAGTCTTAGGTGCTAAAAATAGCACAGTTGATTTGAGCATGGGCCCTAGACTGGTTGCTGGTTGGATCCCAGTCGGGGAGCATGTGGGAGGAAAACTGTCTCACTATCTCCTCTCCTCTCAAAAAAAAGAATAAAATGGGAGAACACAAGTGCAAAGACATTACATTTCAAGCCTAAGATGGCTTTGGAAACTTTAAAAGGACACTTGAATGGCAGAACCTAAAATGTAGGGAGACAGTTGGCCTCTCTGGTATTTCCTAGAACATTCGAGATAATTCAGAAGCGTGACTGTTACGGGAGAAAGGGTTTAGAAACAGCCAAATTTGGTTTATTTAAAAATAGGTAAATGCTTTCTGGAATTTTCTTTTCACTGTGTTTTAAAACACATGAGTAACTGTTGAATGCCATTATTAATGGTTTCCCTCTGTCAGAGGTATTAGGCTATGAGTATTAGTTATAGATGACTTTATGACGTTTTCAACAAAGAAGTGCTGTTGAATATCAGGGCAGCCCCCTCAGGGGACGAGTAACCCTGGGCCTGGCACTGGGCCTGAGGGCACATCCAGCAATGCTTTTACCCAGGCTCTGCCTGCTGAGGATCCCTCATCCCATGACCTTGCTGGCTGTGTTCCTGTACCATCTGCCAAACCTATCCCCACAGGAAGGTAGAGTCCTTATTCTCATCTCTTCTGATGAACAGATTCTAGCGATGGGCAGCATTGTTGTGGAAAGGCCAAGGCTCAGGTCTTACATCACAGCATGAGAGAGCTCAAAAGAGCTTCAAAGTCCTGGCGGGCTACTGCCCTGTCCCTGCTCACACAGCATGTCATTGCCTGAGCTAGGGCTATAATCCAAGCTGTCCTGGGCCTGAAGAATTATAATTCATCTAGATCACCTACCTCCTCTGAGGGGCTGCTACCCAATCACTATTATAAATCTCTTTTATAATTCTCTGCATAGCACTCAACTAACGTCAGATGTTTTCACATTTGTTTACTGCCTTTTCGATTAGGATGTAGGTTCCTTTAGAACAGAGAACCTCTCATTTTTACCTCTGTATCACCAATACTCTATATCCTGTGTCCCTGATACCTGATATGTAGTAGGTGCTCAACAAATAATGAAAATTGAATAGGATTTTAAATGTTTAATTAAAAGTCATTTAATCCTTAGGCCAACTTCTGGGGGAGAGATTAGTATTTTATCCTTCATTTTGTTAATGTTTTTAAATGGTTTTGTTTGTTTTTAAGTGAGAACAGGGGAGATAGAGAGACAGACTCCCTCATGCACCCTGACTGGGATCTACCTGGCAACCCCCTCTGGGGCCAATGCTTAAATCAACTGAGCTATCTTCAGTGCCCAGGGCCAATGTTCGTCCCAGCCGAGCCACTGGCTGCGAGAGGAGAAGAGGAAGAGAAGGGGGAGGGGGGGGGGGAGAAGCAGATGGTCGCTTCTCCTGTGTGCCCTGACTGAGGATTGAACCTGGGATGTCTGCATGCCAGCTGACACTCTATCCACTGAACAACCAGTCAGGGCCATCTCTTCTTCATTTTATGGATGTATAAACGGAGGCCTATTTAGCTGTGGTGGTACTGAGACTGACAGATTTCCTAACTCCCAAATCCCTTATTTTTTCATTACACCACGCTCCTGACCTGGGACACTAAAGTGAAACATTCTGAATGTGCCCACGCCTTTCTCCTGATCCAGGGGGTGGCGCTGGTGTTGTAGCATGCGCCTGCACCAGCCCCTCAGCAGCCCCGGCTGGAGGCCTCTCCGGCTGGCGGCCTCTCGGCAGGAGATAGAGTGCTGCCAGGTCTTGCAGGCTCCAGATTCTGCCTCCCTTGCTCTGTGATCCTGAGAAAGTTATTTTACCTCTCTCTTACTTTCTTTGTCTGTAAGATGGGAGTGAGAATTCTACCTCATAAGAGATATTCTCCCACAATATATTTGTCCCCGATGATCTTTTATCTCTTTCTCCCAGTCTCCTCCTTCTCTCTCCTATCTCCCTTCTTCTGAAGGCAGTGACTTAATCACCAGTGTGACCACAACTGGTGAGCAGGGCATGACAACCAGCTAGGATTGTACCCTCTGACCTTGCCAGGGTTTGGCTCCTGAAGGTGCTGTGAGCTGAGGCTGGATCTGGTCAGGGCTTGGCAACAGCCATCTGGCACAAAGAGGAAGGCAGTGGGATTGCCAGTGCTGAGTCTGGTGCAGAGAGCGGTGCTGGGTCATTAGAAGCACTGAGGGCTGGTAGATGCCTCATATCATGTGGGCGTGTCCGCACCACATGAACCCTGTTAAGTGGTCAAGCTCAGGCTGCTCCGTGGGGTTGGTGAGGCTGCCCTGGCTGCCTGCCAGCCTTTCCCTTCCTGGAGGACAGCCTGCTTTCATCTCTAGGGAGGAGTTGGGAGAGGTCTGGGGAGGCATCGAGAGGTCTTGCCCTTGTTCATTTAGATCCATCCAGCCCTCATTCCTGCCGACTGAATGCCTTAGCCTTGGGCTTGTCTTTACACTTGCACCTTTACTCCAGACACAAAATTAAGGAGGACATTTCAAGCTCATACTGTGCTCGGCCTTTGCATGTGTTCTTAGGTTTTCCTGAAATCCTCTCGCTCTTCTTATTTATTGAAGTCACGTGGTTAATAGAACAGTAATTGCTTCCGTTTGTAAACTGAGCCCAGATTCTGTCACTGGTTTAGATTTGGGCAGTCACTAAGAACCTCTCAGAGCCTTGGAACTCTTTGGGATTGTCTTTCGTTCATGGTGTGCAGGATAAGAATTCTTAAGATTACGTGCTTATTTAGCACAGAGCAGATGGTCTATTCCAAAGCCTTCCTGGACTCCCTCTTCACTTCTTAGAGCGGCGGTTCTCAACCTGTAGGTCGCAACCCCGGCGGGGTTCAAATGACCAAAACACAGGGGTCACCTAAAGCCATCGGAAATGCATATTTTATTTAAAAATGTATTGTATAATAAATATGTATTTTCTGATGGCTTTAGGCGATCCCTGTGTTTTGGTCATTTGACCCCCGCCGGGGTCGCGACCTACAGGTTGAGAACCGCTGTCTTAGAGACTCTGTCAGAATATGTGCTGTGCTCCGTGCAGCTGTCTCTGTATCCTCAACCAAATGGTCAGCGACTTGAGGGCGGTCTTACTTTCACGGGGCCTGCCACCTGCAGACACCAGATCAGTATCAGAATGTCATGTCATAAAATAACAAAAGGTTAAATGACATAATTTTAGGTCCCTGAAATATGTACCTGTTCACTGGGGAGATTTTTTTTTTGTTTTGGTGACAGAGACAGAGAGAGGGACAGATAGGGACAGACAGACAGGAAGAGAGAGATGAGAAGCCTTAGCTTTTCATTGTGGCACCTTAGTTGCTTATTGACCGCTTTCTCATATGTGCCTTGACTGGGGGGCTACAGCCCTGCTCAAGCCAGTGGACCTTGGGCTTCAAGCCAGCAACCTTGGGCTTCAAGGCAGCAACTACGGGGTCATGTCTATGGTCCCATGCTCAAGCTGGTGACCTCGGGGTTTCAAACCTAGGTCCTCTACGTCCTAGTCCAATGCTCTATCCACTGCACCACCTCCTGGTTAGGCACTGGGGAAAACTTTTTGTCACAACTATTTCCGAAGGAAAGGCTCTTCTCCACTAAGACAGGAGGCCTTGCAGCCCAAGATCAGCCACACAGGAACAGCACCATTATCTGGGCACGAGGCTCGGCCACATGCATGTACCTGTTGGGCTTCTGTCTGGAGGCTGGAAGGCCTCAATGGGAGATTTTTAGCTTGCTCTCTGACCCTCAGCTCCGTGGCTCTGCGCTGCAGGGAGTCCACACAGACCTGAGGAGAAGGTGGCAGAGAAGCAGGCTTTGGGTCAGCCTCACAGATACAGGCTGGGAAGGTGATTTTCTTTGGAGGAGGGGAGGAGGGGAGGAGGGGATGCAGACAGATCAAGAAATGTTTTTGAAACCCTACTGCTTCCGCCTGACGAGGCGGTGGTGCAGTGGATAGAGCGTCGGACTGTGATACAGAGGACCCAGGTTTGAAACCCCAAGGTTGCCAGCTTGAGCACGGGCTCATCTGGTTTGAGCAAAGCTCACCAGCTTGGACCAAAGGTCGCTGGCTCGAGCAAGGGGGTTACTCGGTCTGCTGTAGCCCCACGGTCAAGGCACATATGAGAAAGCAATCAAAGATGTCACAACGAAAAACTGGTGATTGATGCTTCTCATCTCTCTCCGTTCCTGTCTGTCTGTCCCTATCTACCCCTCTCTCTGTCTCTGTAAAAAAAAAAAAAAAAAAAAAAAAAACCTGACCAGTCGGTGACGCAGTGGATAGAGCGTCGGACTGGGATGTGGAGGACCCAGGTTTGAGACCCCAAGGTCGCCAGCTTGATGCGGGCTCATCTGGTTTGAGCAAAATTCACCAGCTTGGACCCAAGGTCACTGGCTCAAGCAAGGGGTTACTCGGTCTGCTGAAGGCCTGCAGTCAAGGCACATATTAGAAAGCAAACAATGAACAACTAAGGTGTTGCAACGAAAAACTGATGATTGATACTTCTCATCTCTCTTCGTTCCTGTCTGTCTGTCCCTATCTATCCCTCTCTTTCTGTCTCTGTAAAAATAAAAAATAAAATAAATAAAAATAAAGTAAAAGTTTAAAAAAAAAAACCCTATTGCTTCCATCTTGGTTGTTGCTTTTATGTGATATTTCATTCATCCCAGTTCTTAGCCATGTCCAATCATAGAAGATTTCTTTTGTCTTTTTTTTTCCAGAACCATGCCAGGTGGAAGTGAGGCTACTGCTGGCCTACAACTCCAACTCACGCATTCCCAAATGCCCCTGGATCGAGGGGGGCGAGCTATTGCCCCAGGTGGAAACCGGCATCGAGGGCACCATCCCCTTCAGCAAGTCTGTGAAGGTTTACATAATGCCCAAACCCGGCAGGCGCTGAGTCACAGGCAGCCTTTATGGCCGTGGCCATGAAGGCCCTTCGTGGTGTCAGAGTGAGCCAGACGCTGGGAGGACTTCCCCTGGAAATGGTGTGGAGGCATGAGGAGAAACAAGCGACTTCTACAGTTTGTCTGATATCAAACACAAGATAAATTATTTTGTGTTGAGACTACAAAAACCTTAACGCCTATCCCTTTCCTCCCATCCCTCCCTGAAATAAAGTTGAGAAAACACCAAGCTGATCCTTAAAGATATTTATGTGGCTGTAGGTTCAGCATTTATTCCACACGCTCCTTCCTGTTCCTCAGGTGTGAAATGAAAGATCCAATTTTCTAAAGAACCAGCTATTCGAGTCATAATCTTTATTCCTAAAGCAGTAAGTAGTTGTTTGCCAGGGACAGCCCCAAAGCAGCTTTCACAGCTGTGCCTCCCCCCAGACAGTTCCTGAATGGCCTTAGACATCATGTTCTTGCTGAGAGGCGCCTTCCATAACTCGGGCAATATCTGGGCCAAGGACTAAATGAATAGCTGAACAATGGGTCATTTTCATTCGAGGGAGATTCTTGATCTTGCCTGCCATTATCCTTAGACCCAAAATAAAAGAGAATGGCTGTGTTTCAGAAGAGAAACCAGGATTATGGGAAAGAGGAACCCAATGTAAGAAAGCCACTTCCCACTACATCTCTGTGACTCCGTGTAGGAGTCGCATGTGAGGTAAAAGTGCTGTTGGGGTATAAGGTCCTTCAGAGATGTAAACCGATGAGGGCCTGCACTATGTTCTTTGTCCGTAGAATCCTCACAACAGCCAGGTGAGACTTAGAGGTTGAGTCACTGGCAGGAAAACTGTATAGTATTCAGTAAGGCTTGTATTCATTCAAATCCAGGTTGATTCTAAAAGTCTGAGCTTTGATTTTGTCCCAGAATCAAAGGATTTTGAAAAGAGCCTTCAAATCTTCAACCCTCTGTGCCTCAGTTTTCTAATCTGTGAAATAGAGATAATTATATCATAAGGGTTATTGCATAGGTTTAATTAAATAATGCTTGGTAGAATCTGAATATGTAACCAGTCTTAATCATAATTGGTACTTGGAAATCTTATTAAATTAATGGCAAGATCATAGTTACTAAGAGGTGGAGGTGGAATTTGAATTCAGACATTTGAATTTTGGTTTAATGTACTTTAATGTTTGTCTAGCAATGTTGTAAGCCCTTTACATGAGTTAACTCGTTACATGAGTTAACACCCACCCTGTGAAGTAGGTACTGTTAACTTCATTTGATAATGGCAGTTAAAGTTCAGAAAATTAAGTAACTTGGCTCAGGTCATACAACTAGTAAATGACAGAGCTGGGATTTGAACCCAGGCAATCTGGCTCCAAGAGGTCATCATTATAGATGCTCTAAGGGAAGAATGATCATCTCTAGAAAGCTTACTTTCTAGTGTGCTTGCCTATTTTGAATGTCACAATGGTGTACCATCAGTAGGCTCTTGTAGGACAACAATAGAGGCACTGAAAAGAGTGCCTTCCTTGGAGATCACATGAAGCTTGAAGCCCGGCTGAGCAATACCATGGCCTGGACACAAGCCTCCAATGATGATTGCTGGACTGGAGCATGGACAGCAATATGGCTGCTGACTGATCCCCTTGTGCCACAGCTGTAGAAGGCATTCTTTTTTTCTTTTTCTTTTTTTAGTGAGACACAGACGGGGACAGACAGACAGGAAGGGAGAGAGATGAGAAGCATCAATTCATAGTTGCGACACCTTAGTTGTTCATTGATTGCTTTCCCATATGTGCCTTGACTGGGGTGGGGGGGCTCTAACTGAGCCAGTGACCCCTTGCTCAAGCCAGCAACTTTAGGCTTTAAACCAGCGACCATGGGGTCACGTCTGTGATCCCACGCTCAAGCTGGTGACCCTGCACTTAAGCCAGATGAGTCCTCGCTCAAGCCGGCGACCTCGGGGTTTCAAACCTGGGTCCTCAGCATCTCAGGCCGGTGCTCTATCCACTGCACCACTGCTGCCTGGTCAGGCTAGACAGCCTTCTAAGGGAAGAATATGTTGGATCCTTTTCAGATATAGTACTTTTATTTTTTCATTGATTTGGGGAGGGACAGGGAGAGAGAAGCATCAACTCATTGTTCCACTTAGTAGTTTCATTTAGTTGTGCATTCATTGATTGCTTCTCATATCTGCTCTGACTGGGGATTGAAGCCCTGACCTCAGCATGCCAGGCCAACACTCTTTCTACTGAGTTGCCTGGCCAGGGCTATACTACATCTTTTTATTTATTGATTTTTTTTATTACAAGATTTTATTTATTCATTTTAGAGAAGGGGGGAGAGAGAGGAGGGAAAGGAGCAGGAAGCATCAACTCTCATATGTGCCTTGACTGGGCAAACCCAGGGTTTCAAACCGGCGACCTCAGCGTTCCAGGTCGACACTTTATCCTCTGTGCCATCACAAGTCAGGCTATTTATTGACTTTTTAAATTCATTTTAGAGAGGAGGGGGGAGAGAGAAAGAGAAGGAGGAGCAGGAAGCATCAACTCTCTTGTGTGCTTTGACCAGGGAAGCCCCCTGTTTCAAACCGGTGACCTCAGCATTCCAGGTCGACACTTTATTTACAGTGCCACCACAGGTCAGGCCAGTAGTACTCCTTTTAAAAACATCCTTTATCCTGACCTGTGGTGGCGCAGTGGATAAAGCTTCAACCTGGAAATGCTGAGGTTGCTGGTTCAAAACCCTGAGCTCACCTGGTCAAGGCACATATGGGAGTTGATGCTTCCTGCTCCTCCCCCCTTCTCTCTCTCTCTCTCCTCTCTAAAATGAATAAATAAAAAATTAAAAAAAAAACATCCTTTATATAACCTTATATAAAAGGTTATATAAAAATCCTTTTACAGGTGGGGAAAATGAGGCTTTGAGGTAATGTAGTTCTCCTAAGGGGCAAAGCCAGGACTTGATTTTAGGTCCTAAAACACAAAATATAGTCCTTTTTACACCAAAGGTGGAGCTATCCTAAAGGGGCAGATTTTGGCTTAGTATCATGATAGGTATTTTAAAACTGTATAAGAATTGAATGGGGAAAAGTCCAGCCTGAACTGGGTTGCAGGCCAGACACTTCTGCACAGACTGTACCACACACACACACACACACACACACACACAGAGAATTGAGTGGGCCCCGGCTTGTTAGCTCAGAGCATCATCTCAAAACACTAAGGTTGTCGGTTCAATCCCTGGTCAGGACGCACACGGAAAGCAACCAATGAGTGCACAACTCAGTGGAACAACAAATGAATGCCGCCCTGCCTCCCCAAATCAATCAATAATAAAAATATTTAAATTACAACTTGAAAAATATTAAAAAAAAAGAATTGAATGGGCTGCACTAGGAGATAAGGAATTCTCCATGCTGGATGTGTTCAAGCAGAGGTTGAACAAGCTCCTGACAAGTTTGTTGCAAAGGAATTCAAGTATATGAAGGGTTGGGCCCAACCTTTTAAATTCCTTTTACCCTGAAGTCTCAGGTTCTGTGAAATATGAGAATCTTGATATTTCTGCATCTGGTTCCACATTTTCTCACTGAAGTGGCGCAGTGGATAGAGCATTGGACTGGGACACAGAGGACCCAGGTTCAAGACCCCGAGGTCGCCAGCTTGAGCGCGGGCTCATCTGGTTTGAGCAAGGCTCACCGGCTTGAGCCCAAGGTTGCTGGCTCAAGCAAGGGGTCACTTGGTCTGCTGTAGCCCCATGGTCAAGGCACATATGAGAAAGCAATCAATGAACAACTAAGTTACCACAACGAAGAATTGATGTTTCTCATCTCTCTCCCTGTCTGTCTGTCCCTATTTGTGACTCTCTCTGTCTCTGCTACAAAAAAATAAAATTAAAAATAAAAAGGAATGACATACTGCAGAGACGGGAAGGGTGCGTAAAGATCACTGGCCCAGCACCTTCATGTTACAAGTGAAGGAACCACGGCTGAAAACCAGACCCCCTAATTTTTGTTCATTAAGGTTTTCATGACAGGAATCTATTGATCTGTCTTTAGCAGCAGTCTGCCATGCACTCAGCATCAGAGCCGGACACCTGTCTGTCACTTTGGACTCCTTCACCTCTTATAGAGAAACAACTGTCAAGTCCTTTAGGATTCTGCTTCCTGACATGTTTCTTGAGTCAGTTCCCTTCTGATGCAGACCACCAGCATCTCTCCTAAAGTATGGCATTGGCTTCCTAATCTATCTGTGTCTCAAATCTTCTGAAATGTTATTGATTTTATTTATTTATTTATTTATTTTACAAGGACAGAGAGTGAGTCAGAGAGAGGGATAGATAGGGACAGACAGACAGGAATGGAGAGAGATGAGAAGCATCAATCATCAGTTTTTCGTTGTGACACCTTAGTTGTTCATTGATTGCTTTCTCATATGTGCCATGACCGCGGGCCTTCAGCAGACTGAGTACCCCCCGCTCAAGCCAGTGACCTTGGGTCCAAGCTAGTGAGCTTTTTTGATCAAACCAGATGAGCTCACGCTCAAGCTGGCTATCCTGGGGTCTCGAACCTGGGTCCTTCCGCATCCCAGTCTGATGCTGTATCCACTGCGCCACCGCCTGGTCAGGCTATTGATTGATTTTAGAGAGATGGAGAAACATTGATGTGTTGTTCCCTTAGTTGTGCATTCATTGGTTGATTCTTGTATGTGCCCTGATCAGGGATTGAACCTGCAACTTTGGTGTATCGCAGTGTTAGTCAACCTGGTCCCTACCGCCCACTAGTGGGCGTTCCAGCTTTCATGGTGGGTGGTAGCAGAGCAACCAAAGTATAAATAAAAAGATAGATTTAAATATAGTAAGTTGTTTTATAAAGATTTATTATGCCAAACTTAGCAAAAATCCAACATAAAGTACTTGGTAAGTAATTATTATTATATGCTTTAACTTGCTGTAATTCTGCTTTATAAATTTTATAAAGTAAAGTTACTTCCCTACCTTATAAATCACCATTACTGTGGAACCGGTGGGCGGTTAGAAAATTTTACTACTAACAGAGATACAAAAGTGGACGGTAGGTATAAAAAGGTGACTGCCCCTGGTGTATCGGGACAAAACTCTAGACTAAGCTTCCTGGCCAGGACTTCTTGTCTCAAATCTTGCCCCCTTCAGTCCACTCTTCACACAGCTGTCAGAGCTATCTTTCTAAAACCCAGTTCTCATCACAGCATCCCTCTGCTTAAACCCCTTTAAGTGGATCACTTCTGGTCCCAGGATAAAGTCTACTATCCTTGAAGGATCTTTATGTGCTCGCTGTCATCTCTGCTGCCTACTCCCTGTCCCGACATTTCTCTCTACTTCTCCAGCAGTAGAGGATCACCTGCACTGTTCCCAGCACTCACCATGTGCTCTGTCACCCCAGGCCTTTGGACCTGCCGAGCCCTGGATGTGCTCTGCTGATTGTCTCCTGTGGTTCCTTTCTTCTCATTCCTCAGGACTGGGCCTCATTCTGGAACTTGTCATGTCTCCTGTGGATTTGGGTGCATTGCTTCTTTCTTCCCACCTACACATTCTTCAGGCACAGTTTTTATTGTAGGCTCACAAACCCAAACCCCCAAAGAAGGAGGTGGGGGTAAGGAAAAAAGAGTCAAGAGCCTTAGAGAAAGATAATAGAGACTGAAGAGTCTGAGAGCTTGTTTTCTGTGAGAAGGCAGATGCCATTCAGCCCGCTTGGTGGTTCATTAACCCTTTGAGTAGTGAGTTTTTTTTCATGTCCACTGACCCCCAAGAGTGAGTTGTTTGTTTGTTTGTTTGTTTTTTAATGAAATTAGTTCCAGTTCCAGTTTTATTAACTTAAAATCATGTTTATTTGATAACCAATTTATGGAAACAAGAACATACACTTGCCTTTTTATAATGTTGCCTTACACATTTTAAAAATAAATCGATGGGCCCTGGCCGGTTGGCTTAGTGATAGAGCGTCGGCCTGGCGTGCAGAAGTCCCAGGTTCAATTCCCGGCCAGGGCACACAGGAGAAGCGCCCATCTGCTTCTCCACCCCTCCCCCTCTCCTTCCTCTCTGTCTCTCTCTTCCCCTCCCGCAGCCAAGGCTCCATTGGAGCAAAGATGGCCCGGGTGCTGGGGTTGGCTCTGTGGCCTCTGCCTCAGGCGCTAGAGTGGCTCTGGTCGCAACATAGTGACGCCCAGGATGGGCAGAGCATCGCCCCCTGGTGGGCAGAGCGTCGCCCCCTGGTGGGCGTGCCGGGTGGATCCCAGTCGGGCGCATGCGGGAGTCTGACTGTCTCTCCCTGTTTCCAGCTTCAGAAAAATGCAAAAAAATAAATCAATAAATAAATAAATAAATGGTCAGGAGGCACGAGGGTGTCCACGAACGTTGGTCTACTCAAAAGGTTAAGTGTGGGCCTGGTGGATAAATCTTCCAGTTCTTCCAGAAAAGTCAAATCTGCATTTTTATGTAAAATAAAAACAATTTTAAAAATCTTGGTTACTAAAGTAAATGTTAAAATTACTCTGAGGCAAAAACACACCTCCAGGTAGGTTTATTTATGCCAGATGGCAACTTCTGCGTCTTCACTGTATATTTACATGTCTGTTTCTTCCAAGGAACACGTGAGTACCTGGACAGTAAGGATGTCTCCATTGTATCCCCAGCACAGCTCCTGGTTCATACCAGGCAAGGAAACCATGAATGAGTGTAAGAATCCAGAGCAAACTTAGTACCATGGCATGCCTGCAAAAGCCAGCCTTGACATTCAAATTTAGGAAAGGGTTTTATATTTGGCTTTGATATGATTGACTTCAACAAACAGAATTATGGGGAAGAAAGATAGCCCTAGTGGTTGGCAGACTTCTCCTCAAGCAAGAAGACAGGAAATGTGAGAAGTAAAGGCTGTGCACCCTACAAATTGAATAGAAGGATTTAACGATAAAGATGTGGACTGAGGATAGTGTCTTGTGGAAAAAGCTTTTCTCCAGGTTCTGCACATTTCCAGCGACCATGTAGAGCAGATTCAGAAGCAAGAGCTACTTATTAGCAGGTTTACAAAGGGTTTAATGACCTCACTCCCAGGTACTTCTGTCTCTTAATAATTTGTACTAAGTTCTCTCCAATGTGAAGACAACTCACTTGGGAACACTGATTACACCCACATCTAATTCAACACCCACTGGAACTGTCTCACCCTACATTTGACAAAAAAGAAATATTTGCATCAAAGGAAAACAGTCTGGCCTGACCAGGCAGTGCTGCAGTGGATAAAGTGTCAGACTGGGACACAGAGGACCCAGGTTTGAAACCCTGAGGTCGCCGGCTTAAGCGTGGGCTCATTAGTTTGAGCATGGTGTTGCTGGTTTGAGCACGGGTTCATAAACATGACCCCATGGTCACTGGCTTGAGCCCAAGGTCACTGGCTCCCCCCATCAAGGTACAGTTGAGAAAGCAATCAACGAGCAACTAAGGTAACCCCAGTGAAGAATTGATGCTTCTCATTTCTCTCCCTTCCTGTCTCTCTATTTCTGTGTCTCTCTCTCTCTCTAAAATTAAAAAAAAAAAGTCTGAATTTTATCAAACTTTCTAGCTTTATATGTGCCTGGCTTTATGGACTGAGGGAACAGCTCTAGAAAATTCCTGTTATCTTATAAATGCCTGGCTTCAGAAGGACTGAGCAGGGCCTCACTCCAGGCTGGGCAGTAGGATTTTGAGGGTGTTACTCCCACAGTCCTCCTGAGGTGTATGGTAGAAATTAACACACGGCATTGGTTCTTAGTGTTTCATCTGACCTGGGTATGTGCACTTCAGTAGTACAGTAGAAGACTTTTTGCAGAGACAGTGTCGGACTAAAAGGGTGTGCTCACTTTGGCAGAATATATACTTAAACTAAAAGGGTAACTTTAATAATGGAATTTTAGGTAAGAATATCTGAAGTGTATTTCAATGAAGAGAAACTAATTAACCAGAGCAAGCTGAGGATGAAGAAGGTTTAGGGAACAGTCTCCTTTACAGGTAAAATGCCAATTATAGTATCAATGCAGGCAGTAACAAATTTATTGGACCATTAGGCCAACATAGCATATGTAATGCTCCAGCTGTGGGACTTGAAATTCAACAAATCCCAATTTTTGCCCTGTGCCCTCATCCCCTGCTTTGTGGATGTAGGTTGCCCTGTGATCCTTTGCTGTGTATTTCCTCCTGAGTCTTCAGCTAATGATTCTATTTAATTCCAAAGATATAGGATGTAAAGAAGGAACTGAATGTCAAACCTTAGAGCTGGGGTTTTACATACATTGTCTCATTTAAATGTTGGCAAATAGTCCTGGTAAATACTAGACTAGTTAACTGTACAAAGTTAACTAGACTTTTTGTGGTAATCATTTTGCAGTATATACCAATATTAAATTGTGATATACACCTGAAACGAATGTAATGTAATTGAGTTATACCTCAATAAGAAGTTGTATTGTTTGTTTTTTGGTTTGGTTTTTTTTTTTTTTTTTTTTTGTATTTTTCTGAAGTGAGAAGCTGGGAGGCAGAGAGACAGACTCCCATATGCACCCAACCGAGATCCACCCTGCATACCCACTAGGGGTGATGCTCTGCCCATCTGGGGCATCACTCCATTGCAACCGGAGTTATTCTAGTGCCTGAGGTGGAGGCCACAGAGCCATTCTTAGTGCCAAGGCCAAGTTTGCTCCAGTGGAGCCCCAGCTGTGGAAGAGGAAGACAGAGCTAGAGAGAAAGGAGAGGGGGAAGGGTGGAGAAGCAGATGGGTGCTTCTGTGTGCCTTGGTCAGGAATCGAACCCAGGACTTCCACACGCTGGGCCAACGCTCTACCACTAAGCCAGCCAGCCAGGGCCAGAAGTTTTATATGCATATGTGACAGTATTCTCTAACTGGGTCTGCCACTTACTTGCTGGGTGAGCTTGGAAAAATCCCTTTGCTTTCCATTCTGAGGGCCTCAGCTCATCTTTTCTTGCCAAGTCACATCTTAAGTTGCTGCTCTATTGATTGGCTCCCCTTAGGTCCAGCGCAACAGGGCCAATCAAGTGATAGGATCATAGAAAGCTAAAATCAACAAGGCTGGGTGGAGCAATTTTGTTTGGTTATGGATGTGACAAATATCATGCTTGGTAATTGTCTAGTAGTTGATGAGTTGCCAAATATTTTTTTGGTGAATAAGTGAACATCTTTAAGACTCAGCTTATATTATGTCCTTAACTGATGTCTTCCCTAATTTTCCTTCCATTTTTGTAGGATAAATTAGTCCATCCTTTGTGCAACGTCTGGGCCTTGTAACTACACTGTATTATGTTAACACACTGTATCTTTGTTGTCTGTCTGTATCTTCCACATTACTACTGAGGGTAGGAACTATAACCAACTTGTTAATTTCTGTACCCCCAGGGCCCAGCAATAATTGGTCATAAGAAAACTTGTGCCTGACCTGTGGTGGTGCAGTGGATAAAGCATCAACCTGGAATGCTGAGGTTGCTGGTTCAAAACCCTGGGCTTGCCTGGTCAAGGCACAAATGAGAGGTGATGGATGCTTCTTGCTCCTTCCCCCTTTACCCCCTCTCTTTCTCTCTCTCCCCTCTCTAAAATGAATAAAATCTTTAAAAAAGAAAAAAAACAAAAAAAAATCTTTTAAGAGGCTCTCAGTAAATGGGTATGAAAGAGAATTACTGAGTAAATGAAAGACAGTAGATAGTTCCTTTGGGTTCCATAAAAGGAAACTAACTGGCTTTACACAGCAGCCCCATTAACAGAAAGATAATGAGAACAATGGCTTCAATTTATTGAGTCCATACCACATGCCAAGCAGTGTGCTAAAACTGTCCATGAATTACCCCATTTAATACATACAGTAACCCCAGGTACTAATATAATATTATTCTTGTCTGACAGATGAGAACAGTGAAATTCTGAGGATTAAATAAGTGCCCAACCACTGAGTGGCAGAAAGCCACAGTTCAGAGTCAGGTCTATTTGATACCAAAGCCCATACTCATTAACTCCTCAAAGTGGGGAGGACAAGTGAAAATTAAGGTGATTCTCTAGTTCAATCAGTCCATTCTAAGGCTTCACAAAGACCACCTGGCATTTGATAGAATAAAGACTGTTAATGCTAGTAGGGACTATTAAAGGGCATCTATGTCAGCCCCATCGTTTTTTTTTTCATTTTTAAAATTGATTTTAGTGAAAGAGGAAGGAAGAGAGAGAGGAACATGGGCCTGTTCGTGTATGTGCCTTGACCAGGGTCAAACCGTCAACCTCTGTGCTTTAGGACAATGCTGTAATCAGTGGAACCATTGACCAGAGCCAGACCCATCATTTAATAAGGACTTAAGGCCCAGGGAGAACTGGCCGCAGAAGCTCAGGTTTAGTTAGTAGAACAGCTGCCTAAAACCAAGTGTCAGGGCATAGCACAGAAAGACTTTCCCTGACCACACATCTGAACTATCCCCATCACTCCTTTGTCTTCGTACTCAGCTTTGTGTTTCTTCGTAAGAGTTTACTTACATTATGTATTTATCCATTTACTTGTTTAATTCCCCCCTAGAATAGAAGCCACACAAGGACAAGACTTTTAATGATGTTTCTCCAGAGTCTATAGCAGTGCCTGTATAGAAGATGCTTTGTGACTACTGCTTGACCTGATAGCTAAACATTCCAAAGCATCAATCAATTACAGTATGATTTTTAATGCACTGAAGCTTTTGTCCTTAAGAAAAAAATGGACCAGACAGTGGCACAGTGGATAAAAGTGTTGGACTGGGATGCAGAGGAACCAAGTTCTAAACCCTGAGGTCACCGGCTTGAGTGCTGGCTCACCAGCTTGTGTGTGTGGGGTCACTGGCTCGAGTGTGGGATCATGGACATGACCCCATGATCGCTGTCTTGAGCCCAAAGGTTGCTGGCTTGAAGCCCAAGGTCGCTGGCTCAAGCAAGGGGTCACTCGCTCTGCTGGAGCCCCCCCCCCCCCGGTCAAGGTACATATGAGAAAGCAATCAATGAACAACGAAGGTGCTGCAACAAATTGATGCTTCTCATTTCTCACCTTTCTTGTCTGTTTGTCCCTTTCTCTGTCTTTGTCACACACAAAAATGAAAACATTTTTATTTTTGCCTTTATTTTATCATACTGGCCAAACACTACTTTATTAAACTTTGATAACTGTCCATCCCCTCTCTTGATTTTCAGCATGCCCCTCTCCCCCTGTCAGGGACCTTGCCTTGGTATCCATACATCCCAAAGCCCACCTAGCTCAGGACCTGGCATGAGCAGCTGCTCGAAAATGCTTAGGGAGCCTGGTGTGGAGAGTGGTAAGAGTGACAGTCACAGGCATTATTGCTTGGTGATTTATTTTCTTGAGGCTCCATCAGCAGGTGGAATGGAAGACCCCTCCCACCCTGACACCTTGGGCAACCAAAGCGTTGTACTCCTTTACTGCCTGCTCCGTCTGGAGGACCCGCACATCGATGCCTTGTTTCTTGAGGTACTCCAGAGTTGATGCGGGCACCTGGCAAGAAGGAAAAGATGGGTAAGTGAGGGAGTGGAAAGCCCCCAGGGTTTCCTTTCTGTCATGGGGCAAGTATACTCTACAGAACTAGACAGGGACAAATGTCACTCCTTAATCACCCAAAGTGTCACCAGCCCAAAATTTGGCAGTGAGCCACAAGGAGTCAAAAAGGTTCCTAAGAAGTTGACAGAAGTATCATAGGTATGCATAAAGCTCAGATGAAATGGAAAGAGCATGGATTTTGGAGCTAGCCGTGGATTTAAGTCCTTGCTAATGGTGTGACCTAGGGTAAGTTCTCCTAAGCATTTGTTTCCATGTCTGGAAATAGGAATAATAATATCTAGCTCACAGGGTTGGTATGAGAACTAACTTATCTAAGATATGTGAAATGTGTAGCATGGGACAGGCCCCAAAACATGTAAATGTTAAATGTTTAATCAGTCCAACCTGAGTGTAAATTCTTTTTTTTTTTTTTTTTTTGCATTTTTCTGAAGCTGAAAACAGGGAGAGACAGTCAGACAGACTCCCGCATGCGCCCGACCGGGATCCACCCGGCACGTCCACCAGGGGCGAAGCTCTGCCCACCAGGGGGCGATGCTCTGCCCATCCTGGGCGTCGCCATGTTGCGACCAGAGCCACTCTAGCGCCTGAGGCAGAGGCCACAGAGCCATCCCCAGCGCCCGGGCCATCTTTTGCTCCAATGGAGCCTTGGCTGCGGGAGGGGAAGAGAGAGACAGAGAGGAAGGCGCAGCGGAGGGGTGGAGAAGCAAATGGACGCTTCTCCTGTGTGCCCTGGCCGGGAATCGAACCCGGGTCCTCCGCACGCTAGGCCGACGCTCTACCGCTGAGCCAACCGGCCAGGGCCTGAGTGTAAATTCTAACTTTGCCATGCACTAACCAAGAGACCTTAAGACTACTAAAGTCTCTCAACCCCAATTTCCTCTCCTGTAAGATGGGATATAATACTTACATCACAGGGTTGGTGTGAGGGTGACATTAACCAATGCATGTATACTGCGGCTCTAATGTCTTCTCAAAAAGGCCTGTCTTGACCACCCCATTAAGAGGAGCCCCTCATCAGTCACCTTTATCTTCACAGAATTTATGATCAGAAATTGTCCACTTTTTTATTATCCATGAGGGTCATGAATTTTATTTATCTTATCTCTAGTGCCTAAAATAGTATCTTGCTTATAGAAGGTGCTGCATAAATATTTGTAAATAAATTTATATAAAAGTATCTCAACAGTGGCAGCTGTTACTAGGTATTCTCAACTCTGGCTTGTCATGAATGTTATTTCAAATACATTTTTTTTTTGTATTTTTCTGAAGCTGGAAACGGGGAGAGACAGTCAGACAGACTCCCGCATGCACCCGACCGGGATCCACCCGGCACGCCCACTAGGGGCGATGCTCTGCCCACCAGGGGGCGATGCTCTGCCCCTCCGCGGCGTCGCTCTGTTGCGACCAGAGCCACTCTAGCACCTGGGGCAGAGGCCAAGGAGCCATCCCCAGCGCCCGGGGCATCTTTGCTCCAATGGAGCCTCAGCTGTGGAAGGGGAAGAGAGAGACAGAGAGGAAGGAGAGGGGGAGGGGTGGAGAAGCAGATGGGCGCTTCTCCTGTGTGCCCTGGCCGGGAATCGAACCCGGGACTTCTGCACGCCAGGCCAACGCTCTACCACTGAGCCAACCGGCCAGGGCCATTTCAAATACATTTTAATTAGACTTTGTTCCTGACTAGGCAGTGGCCCAGTGGATAGAGCTTTGGCCTGAGATGCTGAGGACCCAGGTTTGAAACACTGAGGTCTCAGGTTTGAGAATGGGCTCATGGTTCATTGGCTTGAGTGCAGGCAGGGGGTCGCCAGCTTGAATGTGGGGTTGTAGATGTGACCCAAATGTCATTGGCTTGAAGCCCAAGGTGTTGGCTTGAGCAAGGGTTGACTGGCTTGGCTGAAGCCTCCCATTCAAGGTACATATGGGAAAGCAAACAATGAACTAAGGTGTCGCAATAAAGAATTGATGTTTCTCATCTCTCTCCCTTCCTGTCTGTCTGTCCCTCTCTTTCTCTCTCGTGCTCCCCCCCAAAAGTAGACTTTCTTGCTCAGAAAAGCTCTGAAATATTTTTTAAAAATATTTTGTATACAGTATATATATTTAGATTTATTTTTATTGATCTTAAAGAGGGTGGGAGGAGAGAGAGGTATGAACTTATAGTTGCTTTACTTTAGTTGTTTATTGCTTGCTTGGTGTATGTGCCCTGACTGGGCGAGCCCAGGGTTTTGAACGGTGACCTCAGCATTCCAAGTTGATGGTTTATCCACTGTGCCACTGCAGGCCAGGCAGATTTTATTGATTTTTGAGAGAGTATATATAGAGAGAAAGGGCAAGGGGAGGAGTGGGAAGCATCAACTCATAGAAGTTGCTCTCATGTGTGCCTTTGCCGGGCAAACTTGGGGTTTCGGAACTGGTGACCTCAGCGTTCCAGGTCATCGCTTTACCCACTGTGCCACCACAGGTCAGGCTCTGAAATATTTTTTAATGCCCTATATTACTTTTCTGTATGTTTGGACAATTTTATAACAACAGTACCTTTATAGATAGGATTTTTTTTAGAGAGAGAGGGAGGGAGGGACAGGAAGGGAGAGAGATGAGAAGCATCAACTCTAGTTGTGGCACCTTAGTTATTCATTGATTACTTTCTCATAAGTGCCTTGACTGGGGGGCTCCAGCCGAGCCACTGACCCCTTGCTCAAGCCAGCGACCTTGGTATTCAAGCCAGCAACCTTTGGGCTCAAGCCAGCGACCTTTGGGCTCAAGCCAGCAACTATGGCATCATGTCTATGATCCCGTGCTCAAACCAGCAATCCCATACTCATGCTGGTGAGTCCATGCTCAAGCCTGCAACCTAAGGATTTTGAACCTGGATCTTCAGCATCCCAGGCTGATGCTCTATCCCCTGTGCCACTGACTGGTCAGGGAGATAGGATTTATTTTAATGGAGAAAAATCTAGGTTAAACTAAAAAGTATAGATAAATACAGAGCACCTTCATCAGTAGGGAGCTGGATTTTAGAACATCTATATAAAGAGAGGGATGAGGTAGATCTCTAACACTTACGGGAAAGGCTGTTCATAATGTAAAAATGTAAATGAATAATAAGTTGCAGAACAATTTGTATAGTGTGATTTTATTTATGTGAAAATGGTTGTAAGTGTAGTCATGTATACCTTGTGTGTAGGTGTGTATATATTTGCAGACGCAGAACTGGAGCAGTGTACACAAGCGTGGGAGACTGGGGAGGACAAATCTTTCACCTTTTTCTATATTTTTGCATGGAATCTTTTCTATAAGTAAAATTAAAATACACTTTTCATAAAAGGGGAAAATAACTTGAATGCATCTAAGAAAAGAAAAAGTATTCTAAAATCTATAAAAATATAAAGTACTGTAAGAATCTATAGAACCAGGCTTGACCTGTGGTGGCACAGTGGATAAAGTATCGACCTGGAAACACTGAGGTTGCCAGTTTGAAACCCTGGAGCTGCCTGGTTAAGGCACATATGGGAGTTGATGCTTCCTGCTCCTCCCCCCTTCTCTCTCTCTCTCCTCTCTAAAATAAATAAATAAATAAAAATATTTAAAAAAAAAGAATCTATAGAACCAATTGTAAATAGTTGTAGAGTTTTAAAAATTCCAGGATTGAGGACTTTCTAAAAAATACTTGAAACAATACAAGCCCAGGGTTAGATGGAGACTAGACAATGCAACCCTGATGAGGAGAGTGGTACACAGCCATTATTGGATCATCAGCAAAATGAGGGTGCATGATACATAAAGATGAACTCCCAACAAGGACATATCTTGAAGGTAAAGTCCAAGAGATCAGCCACTGTCCTCAGGATGCTGTTCAGCAGTACCTACCTTCAAGGCCTCACTCATCCCTCGGCCAATCACAAGGGTCTGTACACCTTTCTTGACTACTTCTTCCACATCTGCAGGCTGCACACCAGGAGAATGCTGGGTGTGGAAAGAAAAAGTATACCAGCTACACGCTCTTTTTTGTTTTTTTTTAGTGCATACAGGAGAGAGAGAGAGGAACAGACAGGAAAGGAGAGAGATTAGAAGCATCAACTCATAGTTGTGGCACCTTAGTTGTTCATTGATTGCTTCCTCATATGTGCCTTGACGGGGGGTGAGGGTGAAAGGCTGCAGCAGAGCAAGTGACCCCTTGCTCAAGCCAGCGACCTTGGGTTCAAGCCACTGATCTTGGGCTTCAAGCCAGTGACCTTTTGGCTCAAGCCAGTGCCTATGGGATCATGACTGATTCCACGCTCAAGCCGGCACCCTCGAGGTTTCAAATCTGGGTCCTCAGCATCCCAGGCTGGTGCTCTATCCACTGAGCCACCACCTGGTCAGGTGCTACATGCTCTTTTAGTCTTTCTTTGCAATCGGCACTTATATGGGACTCATTCATTTGTGCATTCTTTTCATTGAAGAAATATTTGTTCTGAGGACTGGGAATCACAGATGATACAGTGCTGCTCATAAGGAGCTCTAGTGAAAAATATAGAGAAGATTGTAATGGAAATAGTTTTACAAGTGCTACAAGGAAGGAAGTTCATGGTATTGTAGAATATAGTGAAAGAGCACCAACTTCAGACCTGGGGTGTGTGGAGGAGAGACTGTTCCATGACATGACTGCTGTCTGTTCTGTAATTTGGACCCAGGCCAAGTTTGCTTTCTGCAACCCCCCTTAGAGACTGTCTGGTCATAACTGATATTCTGACATAAATCAGCACCCTTCTCTTGCCTCCTGCTATGTGCTGGTTCCTGGAACAGGTGGTTGTCCTGACCTGTCAAGCATATGAAGTAATTTCCGGTACCTGGTAGCATTCATATATATTACCCGTGACTATCCCCCCGTCTCCCCATATCCTAGAAAATTCTCTGGCTCTGACTCTGACAAGCGGCACATGGATCCATTTTCATCTTGCAGCTGCCCATGACATGCCTTGAATGTAAGTTTCCCTTAATAAACTCTATATTCATTACCAGACTGGAATGGCCAGCCTCTTTCTTCAGTCTCTCTCTGCCCTCCGCTTATGGAGGTACATTTTTAGTCTCGGGCCTTTTTCCTGGGTCTGTGTGTACTAATGGAGGTTTGGGCAGGTGGTCAGGGAAGGCACCCTAGCGGAGGTAACATTTAAGCTGAGACCTAAAGGACAAACAGGAATTAGCCAAGTCAAAGGCATTCAGGGAACAAGGCATTCCAAGTTCAAGGAATAGCATGTACAAAGGCTCAGAGGAAAGAAAAATCTAGTGGACTCAACAGTGAACTGAGGAACGGAATAGAGGCAGAGGTGGGGTCACAGGGAGCAGAGGGACAGCTGTCCGAGGGGAGGATGAGGGGATGGGATCAGAGAGGATGAAGGGATTAGTGAAATTACATATACATAACACAGAGATACAGATAACAGGACAGCAAATCCCAGAGGGGAGGGGGGAGGGAGTCAAGGAGAGAAGCAAAGGGGCTGTAATGGGGGGCGCGTTGTTGGGGGTGAGGGTGTTATACTGAGTGGGACACTTGAATCCATGTTAACACAATAAATTAAAAAATTTAAAAAAACCTAGTGGACTTCAGGCGGTGGAGTATGACTGGAGTGTAATTGACAGGTGAGGGAGCAAAAAGATGGGAATGGGGAGAAGAAAGCACTTGGACACTATGCCAACATTTGGACAGAGGAGAGTCCCACACCATTTCCTTTTTCTGAACCCCTTTACCACTTAGCTCCAGGAAAAAATTTTGTTGGCGCTTTAAAACCTACTTATCACTCGGTAAAGCCTTCCAAGATTCTCCCAGGATATTTAAGGTACGGTGTCCAACAAAGAGTAGTCCAATGTTAAAGGGCGGTGGCTCCCGAGCTGCTTCCACTCAGCAAAGGGGACACGGGGGCTGCGAGTTTGGAGCCTGCCAACCCCACTGCCGGGTCCACCTGTCCGCACAAGGGTGACACTCGGCACTGAAGCTTGGAGAGACAGTTTTCCCTGATTTGTCTCTCTCTTTTACTCGGTCAGCAAGCATTCACTGAGCACTTACTCTACACGGGCCCTGTTCCAAGCATGCTGGGAAGAACTGAGATGAACTAAACAGTCCTTGGAGGAATGTTAGTCAGGTAAGGTTAATGAACATATGGAAATAGTTTCAAAATAGGTATAAAAGGATGAGATAAAATAGAGTTGGGATCTCAGAAACTAGAGTCAGTATGAGTGAGAAATTGTCATGAAAGACATGGTAGTTTTTAAAAAATAAATTTTATTTGCCTGACCTGTGGTGGATGCTGAGGTCGCCGGTTCAAAACCCTGGGCTTGCATGGTCAAGGCACATATGGGAGTTGATGCTTCCAGCTCCTCCCCCCTTCTCTCTCTGTTTCTCTCTCTCCCTCTCTCTCTCTCCTCTCTAAAAATGAATAAATAAAATTAAAAAAAAGATTTCATTCCTTAAAAAAATAAATAAATAAATAAATAAATAAATTTTATTTATTGATTTGAGAGAAACATCGATTTGTTGTTATTCATGCATTCATTGGGTGATTATTGTATGTGCCCTGACCAGGGATCGAACCCGCAACCTTAGTGTGTCAGGATAATGTCCTAACCAACTGAGCTACTGGCCCAGGGCAAGACTTGCTGTTTTAACTGGGTCTTGAAGTATGAGTAGAGTATGCCTTACTGCAGTGGTTGTGGAAGGGGTACATTCTAATGATAGTTAGGCATGGTCTAGGGAAAAAGCTGCTGAGAAGAGAACATATGACTTCATGGTGAATTCTTTTTTTTTTTTTTTTTTTTTTTTGTATTTTTCCGAAGCTGGAAACGGGGAGGCAGTCAGACAGACTCCCGCATGCGCCCGACTGGGATCCACCCGGCATGCCCACCAGGGGGCGATGCTCTGCCCATCTAGGGCATCACTCTGCTGCAACCAGAGCCATTCAAGCGCCTGAGGCAGAGGCCACAGAGCCATCCCCAGCGCCCGGGCCATCTTCGCTCCAATGGAGCCTCAGCTGCAGGAGGGGAAGAGAGAGACAGAGAGGAAGGAGAGGGGGAGGGGTGGAGAAGCAGATAGGCGCTTCTCCTGTGTGCCCTGGCTGGGAATCGAACCCAGGACTCCTGCACACCAGGCCGACGCTCTACCACTGAGCCAACCAGCCAGGGCCGTGAATTCTTTTTTGAACATTTAATGAAAATCTTCAACAGAACATTAGCAAATCCAAAGTTGATTCAACATTAAAGAAATCAGTGTATTTTCCCAGAGTAAAGAAGAAAAAGCATGTAATCATCTCAACTGATGCAGGAAAAGCATTTAACAAAGTTCACCATGTATTATGATTTTAAAAAAGCAAACTAAACCAGAAGGGAAACTTATTTAGATGGAAGAGAGCTAAGAAAAACCTACAACTAAACATCAAATATAATGTTGAAATATTAAATACTTTCCTTCAAGGACAGGACATATGGTATGAACTAGACATTGACTTCCTTATTATTTCCTGGGCAAGGCCATTCCTCCCCATGTGCATGCTGCTACCTGCTTTAAGCTGCCGTGGCTTCTTGCTTGGACTATTGCAGTAACTTTCGGACTGGTCCCCATGAAACCACTTCAGCCCTCTCCAGTTGTTCTTCATCTGCAGCTGAGGGATCTTTTAAAAGCACAAATCCACTCATGTCACACTCTGCTTAATAGTACTCAGTGGCTTCTCACTGCCTTCAGAACAGGTGCCAAACTCTTGAAGAGTCTGTAAGGTTCCTGCTGCCTGTCCAGTCTCACTGCATACCACTTTCTTCATGTTCTATACTCTGGTCAAAAAGGCCTTCTCTCTGCCTGACCAGGTGGTGGCACAGTGGATAGAGCATTGGACTGGGATGCGGAGGACCCAGGTTCGAGACCCTGAGGTCACCAGCTTGAGCGCGGGCTCATCTGGTTTGAGCAAAGCTCACCAGCTTGGACCCAACGGTCGCTGGCTCAAGCAAGGGGTTACTCGGTCTGCTGCAGGCCCAAGGTCAAAGCACATATGAGAAAGCAATCAATGAACAACTAAGTTGTTGCAACGAAAAACTAATGATTGATGCTTCCCATCTCTCTCCATTCCTGTCTGTCTGTCCCTATCTATCTCTTTCTCTGATTCTGTCTCTGTAAAAAAAAAAAAGAAGAGAATAAAGGCCTTCTCTTATCTCTTCAACCATAGCATGTTCTCTCTCACCATGGTGAAGAAAGAAGAAAAGAAAACATTCAGGTTGTCCTGTGGTGGCACAGTGAATAAGGCGTCCACAGTGACCTGGAATGCTAAGGTCACTGATTCGAAACCCCAGGCTTGCCCTGTCAAGGCACATACAAGAAGCAACTACTGTGAGTTGATGCTTCCTGCTCCTCCCCCCCTCTCAAAAATCAATAAATAAAATCTTTAAAGAAAAGAAAACCCACAGGTTGGTAAAAAAAAAATATTTGCATGTCATATACTTCCTGACTTGTATCCAGAATATATAAAGAATTCTAAAAATACAACAATAAGAAAATAATATGATTTTTTAAAATGGGTACAGTGTTTGAAAAGACCCTTTCCCAAAGAAGATACAAGGGTGGTCATGAAGAGCATGCAAAGACCCTGTATATTGTAAGTCACTCTGAAAATGCATATTAAAATTCCAGTGAGCTATCAGATGCTGGTGAGGAAACAAACTGGATCTCCCATACAGAGCTAGTGGGAATGTAAAATGTAGAGCTATTGTTGGAAAGCAGTCTGGCGTTTTCTCATAAAGTTGAACACTGTGACTCAGCAATCACACTCCTGGATATGTATCCTAGAGAAATGAAAACTCACATTCACACAAAAACCTGTTCATGAATGTTCATAACAGCTTTATTTGTAACAGTCTCATGCTGGAAGCAATTTAAAAGTTTAACTGATGAATGAATAAATAGATCATGTTATAATCCAAACAATGGAATACTACTCAGCAATAAAAAAGAAAAAATTATTGACACACAGGACAATATGGATGGCTCCAATTGTTTTTTTGTGTGTGTGAGAGAGACAGAGAGAGGGACAAATAGGGACAGACAGACAGGAAGGGAGAGAGATGAGAAGCATCAACTTGTGGTTGTGACACCTTAGTTGATCATTGATTGTGTTTTCATATGTGCCTTGACTGGGGGTGCTACAGCAGAGCAAGTGACACCTTGCTGAAGCTAGCAACCCTGGGCTCAAGCCAGCGACCATGGAGGGGTCATGTCTATGATCCCATGCTCAAGTTGGTGAGCCCGTGCTCAAGCTAGATGAGCCCATGTCCAAGCTGGTGACATTGGCATTTCGAAACTCTGTCCTCTGAGTCCCAGGCTGATGCTATATCTACTGCGCCACTGCCTGGTCAGGCGACTCTAATGTTTTATGCTAAGGTGAAAAAACTATATGATCCCACAGAAACAGTCTCTAAATAATAATAACAATAAAACTACATGATTCCATTAATATGACAAGTAAATGTGACATTTGTATTAGGTCATTTGGCTAAATACTAAAAAAAATCTGTATATTAGATAATAGTATTGTATCAATGTTAATTTCTTGGTTTTGATTATTGTATTGGGTTATGTAAAAGAATGTCTGTTGAAAATACACACAGGTATTAGGAGTAAAGGGGTATAATATCTGCAATAGTTCAAAAAAATAATATATATTGATAGAGAGGGTGATATAGAAAATACGATAAAGTGCTAACATTTGGATCTGGGTAAAAATGAAAATTATTTGTACTATTCTTGTGACTTTCCTGTAAGTCTGAAATTATTTCAAAATAAGCTGTAAATTTTAAAAAAAGCTGTAAATTAAAAAGTAAATGAGCCCTGGCCAGTTGGCTCAGCGGTAGAGCGTCAGCCTAGCGTGCGGAGGACCCGGGTTCGATTCCCGGCCAGGGCACACAGGAGAAGCACCCATTTGCTTCTCCACCCCTCCGCCGTGCCTTCCTCTCTGTCTCTCTCTTCCCCTCCCGCAGCCAAGGCTCCATTGGAGCAAAGATGGCCCGGGCGCTGGGGATGGCTCTGTGGCCTCTGCCTCAGGCGCTAGAGTGGCTCTGGTCGCAACATGGCGACGCCCAGGATGGGCAGAGCATCGCCCCCTGGTGGGCGTGCTGGGTGAATCCCAGTCGGGCGCATGCGGGAGTCTGTCTGACTGTCTCTCCCTGTTTCCAGCTTCAGAAAAATGCAAAAAAAAAAAAAAAAAAAAAAAGTAAATGGCTGAGTATTTCATAGAATATATATATATATATATACCACATTTTCTTTATCCAATCATCTATTGAAGGGCTTTTTGATTGTTTCCATGTCTTGGCCACTGAACAATGCTGTGATGAGCCGTAAGAAATGATGACATCGGATCATTTACAATAACATGAATGGAACTTGATAACATTATACAGAGTGAAATAAATAAATCAGAAAAAACTAAGAACTATATGATTCCATACATAGGTGGGACATAAAAATGAGACTCAGAGACATGGACAAGAGTGTGGTGGTTACCGGAGAGCAGAGGGAAGGAAAGACAAGGAGGGGAGGGGAGGGGCACAAAGAAAACCAGATAGAAGGTGACAGAGGACAATTGGACTTTGAGTGATGGGAATGCAGCATAATCAAATGTGAAAATAACCTGAAGATGTTTTCTCTGAACCTATGTACCCTGATTGATCTATGTCACCCCATTAAAATTAATAATAGGTCCTGGCCGGTTGGCTCAGTGGTAGAGCGTCGGCCTGGCGTGCAGGAGTCCCGGGTTCAATTCCCAGCCAGGGCACACAGGAGAAGTGCCCATCTGCTTCTCCACCCCTCCCCTTCTCCTTCCTCTCTGCCTCTCTCTTCCCCTCCCTCAGCCAAGGCTCCATTGGAGCAAAGTTGGCCCAGGCGCTGAGGATGGCTCTATGGCCTCTGCCTCAGGCACTAGAATGGCTCTGGTTGCAACAGAGCGGTGCCCCAGATTGGCAGAGCATTGCCCCCTGGTGGGCATGTCGGGTTGATCCCGGTTGGGCGCATACGGGAGTCTGTCTGACTGCCTCCCCATTTCCAGCTTCAGAAAAATACAAAAAAAAATTTTTTTTTAAAGTAAATGAATAAAAAAATGAAGCCGGAAGAGAGCACATAAAGTCACATACTTCCTGACTTATTTAGGCAAGGAAGCAGAACTTAGCAGAAGGCAGGTGCAGGTGCAGCATCTTTGCGGCTCTCTCTGTTCCCTCGGTTCCCTGTAGGGTGTGCAATGCTGCTGACATTCCTCACTGAGACGGTGAGTGCTCCAGAGCTGGATAACAAAGCCAGTCGCTCTCACTTATACTCTTACATTCAGACCTACCTCATCAGCACCTTCCTAAGGAATTTACACTAAGACTGGATGAGCTTGTGATTTAGGGAATATCAAAGTGTGCTCTAAGTTAGAACACCTGTATGTCAAAGAGTGAACCACACTGTGGGCAGCAAGGGTACAGCCTCATCCTGTGAGAACTGCAGAGCCAGCTCCCAGCTGTCTCTGAACACCATCTCTGCCTCCAGCTTTCCCAGCTCTCCGCAAAGGTCAGAAGAGATTAGGAAACGCTGGATACTTGTTCCATATATAGTTATTTAGGTTCATAAATCTTTTAAAAGCAAAACAATAATTGGTCCTTAAAGAATTTACATAATGATTAAATACCCTTTTTCCACTGCTCTGTGATCAATCCCAGAACCATCCTGTGCTGAACAGTGAGGATATGAAGAACCTGAAATTTTTTTTCTGGAGGTAAGACTAAGGTAAATAGTTAACAGAATTACAAATTAGGATCAGAGAGCTTCACCTTCCATAAGTAAATGCATTTACCTCCATTACTGAACGATTCCTTGATTTAACAAAGAACAGCACCTACTTTGAGACGCACCATGACGCCTACACTCTAACAGTTCACATTCTAGTGTAAGGAAGCAGGCCACAGCGGGGGTGTGGGTGTGTGTGAAAGGTCATAAAAGAGTTCAAAACCGTAATCATCTGGAGATGCAGAGACTGGAGACAGCAGAGCCCATCAGAGTTACTGATCAGTGGAACTCAGATGATGTGTGCTATGCTGCAGGCCTGTGGTGTCACAGAGCAATGAACTACCTGCTCAGCTTGTGGATCCAGCATTAGTGGAGGATGACTCACAGCCCTGTGCAGAGGACTGTTACGTACGGAGGCGTCCTCAACCTGCCACCAGCTCCTCCTCTGCTTCCTCTAGCCCCTCAGGACAAACCACTGAGACTCTCTTCCCTTACGGTCTGATTCTATTCTTCTTTTTATTTTATTTTATTGATTTTAGAGACAGAGAGTGGCTTTATATCACATGATGTAAGGTTTTAAAAGCTTATTGTGTTTTTTTGGGGAAAGTTTTTTTAAAATGTTTTTATTTACTCATTTTAGAGAGGAGAGAGAGAGAAAGAGCAAGAGAGAAAGTGGGGAGGAGCAGGAAGCATCAACTCCCACATGTGCCTTGACCAGGCAAGACCGGAGCTGCGAACCGGAGACCTCAGCATTCCAGGTGGATGCTTTATCCACTGCGCCACCACAGGTCAGGCTTTGGGGAAAGTTATTAATTGTGGGGAAATGTCCACCTATTACCTATTATGCCGGCTAAACAACAGGGTGGCATCTTATATGATTTGAACATTTCTCACTATTTTATATCAAATTTGAAAAGAAAATGTTCCTAAATTACACTTTCAAGGAAGCATTTCCTTCTGCCAAAAAGAAGTGAGCATAAATGGTTAGCAGCAATACTGTTATCTGGATGTGTTGCTGATAAAAGCAGATTGTGAGTGAAGGTTAAAGGACCTCTGGAATCTGTCCCTTGTGGGCACTGCCCAAGTCACATTCTCTTTACCACTTGCCTGAGTTAACAGCCTCTCAAAGATCTTCCCGCCTTTACCAGTGCAGAAATCTGGTGTGTGTGCTTTTCTGTGCCACAGGCCACTATGGCAATCAGCCTGGTGAAGCTTACGACCCCCTTTTCAAAATAAAGTTTTTAAAAGCTTAAAAGAAAATATATACGATTATAAAGTAAACAGATTTTATACAATAAAATTATCAAATTATTAAAAACAGATGTGTGGTCTAGTAATGTGCTGCTTTATTAGTTTAAAAGAGTGGAAATCCTTTCCAAAAGTCCATTAGCAGATTTCTAATTCTTTTAAAATCCATTCTGCCCCTTTTCTGGTTGCTCAGCTAGACTACATTTTCCGTTCTCCCGTGCAGCTAAGCGTGGAACATGTGACTATGCCAGCGCCAATAAAAACTCAATGGAATATCAGCACAAAAAATAATGCCACATCTAGGTTAGAGTCTTGAAAATTGGGCATGAGGTTTTCTTCTCTTTTCCCTTCCATCAAGTTAGAATTATGGCATGGCTACAACCCATTCCCACCATTCAAATACTCTAGATTGTGGAACAACAGAGGAAGAAATCTGGTGCTGTGGAGGTATTGTTAGGAACTCATTATACACACATATTTTCTGGCTCTGTATACTGAAAGGGCTTAGATGTAGTAACTTCTCAGTAGTAACGAGCCCATCTAATACCCAGTTCTTGGTTTCTAGATACCATTTCCCACTGAAAGGAACCAGATTCCTTGAAGAAATGGCTGAACCCAGGAAAAATATATCTTGCTATGCTAGAAAGCAATGCAGTGGTAAAAACCTGATGGGAACATGTCCCAAGGACACTGGCTAAATTTGGGACAATTTAAACTAAAAAAGTATTAATAATGTTAACAGAGTAAAACATTTTCTTATTCTCTTTAGGCTGCTATAACAAACTACCATAAACTGGGTAGCTTATAAAACAACAAAAATTTATTTCTCACAGCTCTAGAGGCTGGAAGTCCAAGATCAAGGTACCAGAAGGCCGAGTCTGGTGAGGGCCCTCTTCCTGGTTAATAGCATTCCCCTTTTAACTGTTCCCTCACAGGGTAGAAGGGATCTTAAATTTTAAGTCTCTTCTCTAATGCACTAAGCTCATAATGAGGACTCCACCCTCATGCCTTAAGCACCTCTCAAAGGCCCCGCCTCCTCATACCATGGTCTTTAGGTGTTAGAATTTCAACATATGAATTTTGAGGGAAGACACACACATTCAGACATAGCACATATTAAATTAAAAAAGAAAACATGAGCCCTGGCTGGATAGCTTGCTTGGTTAAAGCTTTGTCCCGAAACACAAAGGTTGCCAGTTCAATCCCCAGTCGGGGCACATACAGGAACAGATGGATGTTTCTCTCTCTCTCTCTCTCTTTCTTTAATCAATAAAATAAACAATAACAAAATAAAACATGAGCCCATAGTGATAATAAAAATGGTGTCAGAAGGAAAGCTCTTCTTCACAGAAAAATCTAGCTAATGGCCTGACCAGGCGGTGGTGCAGTGGATAGAGCGTCGGAGTCCGAGACCCTGAGGTCGCCAGTTTGAGTGCGGGCTCATCTGGTTTGAGCAAAAGCTCACCAGGTTGGAGCCAAGGTCGCTGGCTCGAGCAAGGGGTTACTCAGTCTGCTGAAGGCCCACGGTTAAGACACATATGAGAAAGCAATCAATGAACAATTAAGGTGTCGCAACGAAAAACTGATGATTGATGCTTCTCATCTTTCTCCGTTCCTGTCTGTCTGTCCCTGTCTATCCCTCTCTCTGACTCTCTCTCTCTCTCTGTCTCTGTAAAAAAGAAAAAAAAAAAAGAATTTAGCTAACGAATGTAAAAGAAATGATAGAATTATAAAAATCACCTTTTTGCAACCACTAATGTAATAATAAATTCAAGCAAAATGGTTAATGCTAAAACCACTGGATGAAAAGCTTGCTGGGGAACAAGATAATCACAAAATTTCAAATTATTACTCTAGAGATACTTACTGATTACAAATGGGAACATGTACCTTCATAATGGAGAAATCTGGTGGATACCACCTTAACCAAGTGATGAAACTTACTGACTTTATGCGCCTCCACATATAGTGCACTGAAGACATAATTGCCTGTCTTGGCAATGGCAAAAGTATTCTTGCCAAAAAAGATGAATTTGAATCTAATCATGATAGAAAAAAATCAGGTAAATCTGAATTGTGAATATTTGACAAAACAATTGGTTCAGACACTTCAGAATTATCTGTGTCATAAAAGAGAAAAAAATGGGGAGAACTAGTTTTAGGTTAAGAAATAAAAAACATGACAACAGCCTGACTGGTGATGGCGCAGTAGGTAGAGTATAGACCTAGGATGCAGAGGACCCAGTTTCAAAACCACGAGGTCGCCGGCTTGAGCACAGGCTCAGCAGCTTGAGTTCGGGCTCGCTGGCTTGAGTGTGGGGTCATCAGCATGATCCCACAGTTGCTGGCTTGAACCCAAGATCACTGGCTTGAGCAAGGGGTCACTGACTCGGCTGGAGCTCCTCCGCCCCCCGTCAAGGCACATATGAGAAGCAATCAATGAACAATTAAAAGTGCTGCAACTACAAGCTGACACTTCTCATCTCTCTCCATGCCTGTCTGTCTCTCTCTCACTTAAAAAAAAAAAAAAAGTAAAAAGGAAAAGGAAAAAGAAACATGCCTGACCTGTGGTGGTGCAGTAGTTGACCTGGAACGCTGAGGTCGCCAGTTTGAAACCCCCAGCTTGCCCAGTCAAGGCTCATACGAGAAGCAACTACTGCGAGTTGATACTTCCCATTCCTTCCCTTTTCTCTCTCTCTCTATGATCAATAAATAGAACATTAAAAAAAGGGGAAAAAAGACAACAAAATGCATATATCTTGATTGAATCTTGGATTGGAAAGGTAAGCCAGCTATAACACATTATTTTAATGTAACAATTGTAATTTGACTATGGAGTAGATGTTATATAATGTTATTTCAATGTTGACTTAAAAAAAAAGATTTTATTTATTTATTTTAGAGAGGAGAGAGAGAGAGGAACAGAAAGAATCAACTCCTAGTTGCTTCATAGTTGCTTCTCATTTGTGCCTTGACTGGGCAAGCCTAGGGTAATGAACCGGCAACCTCAGCATTCCAGGACAGTGCTTTATCTACTGTGTCACCACAGGTCAGGCTCAATCTCAACTTTCTTACAATGTTATTTAACATGTCAACATGTGTGAAAAATTGTGATTATATATAGCAGAATGCCTTTGTTTTAGTAGATACATGCTGAAGTATTTACGGTTCAAGTGTCATGGTAGGTAAGTCTAGAATTTACTTTCAAATGACTCACTCAAAATAATTATTGAAAGAGAAAGTGCCACAGAGAGACAAACAAGCAAAGGTGACAGAACACAAGTATTGAATAGATAGATAGATAAATAGATAGAGGTTAGTATACATATATATATTTCCTTACTCAATCACCTGAAAATTTTCTTCTATTTTTCCCCCAATCTGTTAAATTTTTCAAAAGTAAAAAAAAAAGAGTGAGAGGTTCAACACAGAAGAGTTCAATATAGGCTGTCCACATCAACCACGTTTAGAAAATGAATATAAACAAAAGCAAAAGCAAACAAATACAAAAGCAGAAAGGGTTAGAAACAGCTCATCCATCTTTCCTTAAGTAGCACTGTCTGGGCCCAAGAACCTCTAGTCTGATTGACAGTACAACTCCGTCAGAACTGTTCTTTAAACCTATTGCCTATGTTATATGTAAAAATAAAACCACAAAACCAACAGCAGTTATAAGTTAGGATAGTTTTGGAACTTCGGGGAAATTTGAAGATAGACTATATATTAATAAGATAATATTTTTGTATCAATGATAATGTAGCTATGTATGTATAAGAATGGCTATGTCTTTAGGAAAGAAAGACTGGAATCTGATCTGCCATTTACTCCTTTTTTTTTTTTTTACTTTTATTAATTTTTTTAGAGAGGAGAGAGAGAGAGAGAGAGAGAGAGAGAGAGAGAGAGAGAGAGAGAGAGAGAAGGGGGAGAGAGGAGCAGGAAGCATCAACTCCCATATGTGCCTTGACCAGGCAAGCCCAGGGTTTTGAACTGGCGACCTCAGCATTCCAGGTCGACGCTTTATCCACTGTGCCACCACAGGTCAGGCTGCCATTTACTCTTATTCAATTGCGGGAGAAGTGTGTGAATGTGTGTGTGAGTATGAGTGTGTGTTTTCTAGAGAGAGAAAACAAATATAATAAAATGTGAACAACTTGAGGAAGTAGATAAAGGGTATATGGATATTTACCATACTACTCATATAGTTGTGTTTTAACTTTAACATTTTTTCAAAATTAAAAGTTGGATAAAGTTTTCACATGCCTTTTAGTTCTCTTTGGTGGTTGCTTATTGGTTTGGCTTCTTGTTGTTGTTGTTTTATTGATTGATCTTAGAGACACAGAGAAGGAGAGACCAAAAGAGAGAGAGAGAGAGAGAAACACTCATTTGTTGTTCCATTTAGTTGTGCATTCATTGGTCACTTCCTGTATGTGCTCTAACCTGGGATTGAACCTGCAAACTTGGTGTTTCTTTTTTTTTTTTTTTTCCTATGCAAAGATTTAATATATTCATTAAAATAACACATCCTCTCATTCTCATATTCTCTTTATATTAAACTTTTAAAAAATAAACTTTAGGCCCTGGCCGGTTGGCTCAGTGGTGGAGCGTCGGCCTGGCATGCAGAAGACCCAGGTTCGATTCCTGGCCAAGGCACACAGGAGAAGCGCCCATCTGCTTCTCCACTCCTCCCCCTCTCCTTCCTCTCTGTCTCTCTCCTCCCCTCCTGCAGCTGAGGCTCCATTGGAGCAAAGATGGCCCGGGCGCTGGGGATGGCTCCTTGGCTTCTGCCTCAGGCGCTAGAGTGGCTCTGGTCACAACAGAGCGATGCCCCGGAGGGGTAGATCATCGCCCCCTGGTGGGCGTGCAGGGTGGATCCTGGTCAGGCGCATGCGGGAGTCTGACTGTCTCACCCCGTTTCCAGCTTGACTTTCTTTTATTTTTGCATAAACCAGACAAACAAGAGAGATAATTTAGTAAGTTTTTCAGTGTAAATCTAGTTGAACTCTCAGCCAAATCAGTTCTTCATCAGCAAATGACCTTATAAAGTTTATTTATTTTTTTATTTTATTTTATTTTTATATATTTTTTAATCTCTTTTTTTTTCAAAGATTTTATTTATTCATTATAGAGAGGAGAGAGAGAGAGAGAGAGAGAGAGAGAGGGAGAGAGAGAAGGGTGGAGGAGCAGGAAGCATCAACTCCCATATGTGCCTTGACCAGGCAAGCCCAGGGTTTTGAACCGGCAACCTCAGCGTTTCCAGGTTGACGCTTTATCCACTGCGCCACCACAGGTCAGGCAAACTTGGTGTTTCTTGAGGATGCTCTAACCGACTGAGCTAATCAGCCAGGGCTAGTATGACTTTCTTTTAATTTTACACGTCTTATATTTTCCATATTGACCCCTTTCAGCCTAACAAAAGGATATATAAATGAATGATCTATGTATGTTTCCACATAGAAGACCCTTCTCCAATAAGACAGTTATTGCTTTAGGATAGAAATGAGTGAAGACAGTATGAAACAGTAGAAAAGTATGGGTTTTAGAGTAAGACTCAGGTTCAAAACTTGGTTCCAAAAAATATTATGTGACCTGGAACAGCTATTTTGAGTAGTTGTTTATTAATGGGTAAAAATTTGGGCGGTAGTAGTAATTATTATTTCAAGGACATTGAAAGACAATAAATTTTCTTTTTCTTTTATTTTTTTAAGATTTTATTCATTTTAGGGGGGAGAGGGAGAGAGAGGGAGAGAGAGAGAGAGAAGGGGGAGTGGCAGGAAGCATCAGCTCCCATGTGTGCCTTGACTGGGCAAGCCTAGGGTCTCAAACTGGCAACCTCAGAGTTCCAGGTCAGCGCTTTTTCTACTGAGCCACCACAGGTCAGGCAACAATAAATTTTCTTGATATTTTCATTCTGTAATCACTATAAAGCCTGCCCTTTCTCCTTTTAAACTAATAAAAAAAATCACATTAACCTACCTCAGAAGAAATGTCAGAAAAGATTTTTTTTTCTTTTTTATTTCTTTATCTTTTCCCAAAGTTAAAAGCAGGGAGGCAGCCAGACAGACTCCCGCAAGCACCCGACTGGGATCCACCCGACATGCCCCCCAGGGGGGTGCTCGGCCCATCTAGGGTGTTGCTCCATTGCTGCCCAAACCATTCTAGCACCTGAGGTGGAGGCCATGGTGCGGTCCTCAGCACCCGGGGGCCAACTTTGCTCCAATATAGCCTTGATAGCTGGAGGGGAAGAGAGAGACAGAGAGGAAGGAGGAGGGAAGGGTAAAGAAGCAGATGGACCTGACCTGTGGTGGCGCAGTGGATGAAGCTTCACCGGGGAACGCTGAGGTTGCCGGTTCGGGGCCCTGGGCTTGCCTGGCACATCGGGAAGCAACTACTATAAGTTGATGCTTCCTGCTTCCCCTCCTTTTTCTCTCTCTCTCTCCACTCTATCTAAAAATCAATCAATAAAAAAAAAGAAAGAAGCAGATGGGTGCTTTTCCTGTGTGCCCTAACCAAGAATCAAACCCAGGATTTCCACACGCCAGGCCGATACTCTACCGCTGAGCCAGCCGGCCAGGGCACAAAAGATCTTTTAAAAGTTTGTTTAATGACATTTACAATGAAAAATTCAATGCAGCAAAAATACATTGAACTCCTTCCTACTTTATAGGCACTGGAAAAAATGCAAAGTCCTTGCCCTTGAGAAGTTCACCACTTAGTGAGGAAAGCAGATCAATAAACATTCATTATAATACAGTTGATCTGTGCTAAGTGCTATAATAGAGGTAGCAAGTATTATAGAAATACTGAGAAAGGAATAAGCAGCTAATTCTCACAAGGATTATGAGGAAGTGCTTCATAGAGGAGGTAATACAAAAGCTAGGAATTGAAGGATATATAAGATTTCAATAGGTATAAAGGGAAACATATCATTGCAAGTAAAGGAAATGTTTTAGCAAAGGAACAACAGGGTACTGAATGAAAGATCATGCTAAGTCTGGAAGGCAGTAAGTATTTGGTTATTTGGTATGGAATAGCTAGGTCTTCAGATGCACGTTATGAAATATAGGAGCCGAGAATAAAAGAATAATTTGGAACTGTATCATAAAAAAAAGAACGTGTGCCTGACCTGTGGTGGCGCAGTGGATAAAGCGTCGACCTGGAAATGCTGAGGTCGCCGGTTCAAAACCCTGGGCTTGCCTGGTCAAGGCACATATGGGAGTTGATGCTTCCAGCTCCTCCCCCCCCTTCTCTCTCTCTGTCTCTCCTCTCTCTCTCTCTCTCTCTCTCTGTCTCTCCCTCGCCTCTCTAAAATGAATTAAAAAATAAAAATAAAAAAGAACGTGCACATCCCATTTAATTTTGGGGGGCTTTTTTGTAGTTTTATTAAGTGAGAAGCAGGGAGGCATAGAGACAGACTCCTGCATGCACCCAACTGGGATCCACCTGGCATGCCCACTAGGGAGCAATGCTCTGCCTATCTGGGCCATTGCTCCATTGCAACTGGACCCATTCTAGCATCTGAGGCGGAGGCCATGGAGCCATCCTCAGCACCCAGGTCAACTTTGCTCCAATGAAGCCTTGGCTGAGGGAGGGGAAAAGAGATAAAGAGAAAGGAGAGGGGGAAGGGTGGAGAAGCAGATGGACGCTTCTCCTGTGTGCCCTGGCTGGGAATTGAACCCAGGACTTCCACAAGTCAGGCTGACGCTCTACCACAGAGCCAACCAGCCAGGGCCCCATTTAATTTTGAAGTCTATGAAATGCTGTTGAGTTTTTCTATGCAGAGCAGACATGACCCACTTTATCTTTTAAAAATGATAACAGGCCCTGGCCGGTTGGCTCAGCGGTAGAGCATTGGCCTAGCGTATGGAGGACCCGGGTTTGATTCCCGGCCAGGGCACACAGGAGAAGCGCCCATTTGCTTCTCCACCCCTCCGCCGCACCTTCCTCTCTGTCTCTCTCTTCCCCTCCTGCAGCCAAGGCTCCATTGGAGCAAAGATGGCCCGGGCGCTGGGGATGGCTCCTTGGCCTCTGCCCCAGGCGCTAGAGTGGCTCTGGTTGCAACATGGCGATGCCCAGGATGGGCAGAGCATCGCCCCCTGGTGGGCAGAGCGTTGCCCCATGGTGGGCGTGCCGGGTGGATCCAGGTCGGGCGCATGCGGGAGTCTGTCTGACTGTCTCTCCCTGTTTCCAGCTTCAGAAAAATGCAAAAAAAAAAAATAATTAAAAAAATTAAAAAATAAAAATGATAACAGAAGACAGATATGAAACAAGTAGAATAAGAGGCAGCAGAACCAGGTAGGAGATCAATGCCATTGTCTAGGTGAGAGAACTGAGGAGCAGGAGTAAGTAAATTTGAAAGGCTTTGCTCAGGGGGAATCAACGAATGTACTTTATTAGACGTGGCGGGGGAGAAAAATGGAGAAATAAAAATTGTCTCTTCTGTTTCTCTTTCACTTGATTGTGACTGTGGCTAGTGATACCATTAATGGAGACAAGGAACACAAGAGAGTACCTGGATATTTGGGAGGTGGGGAGGTAGGGAAAGGAAATAAAGTCAGCTTTGGATATGTTGAGTTTAAGTTGCCCACAGAACATCTCCATGCAGATGTCCAATATGCAACTGACCATTTTGATAGTTTGGATGATTGTTCAGCAAATATTCACTCCTCCTGCTATTTTACTGTGAGCAGAATATACTTCTATCCCCATTAATGCTGGTGAACCTGGGGTGAACAAAGCCTTGAAATGTACTTGTTCAGCGAGGCTTATGCTTGTGAACTTCACACATCACCATAAGAACAGATCCTGGCTAGCTTGGTGGTCCAAGGAGGATGAGAAGCAGAGAGAGCAGAGCCCACCCAGCCAAGCTGCCGTCTGCAGCTTGAAGTAGAGCTGCTCCAGTTGGATCTACAAGTCTGATAATAAATGCTGATTAGTTTACATCACTAAGACCACTGAGAATTTCCTCTCAGAGCATGATGAAAAAATTGTTGCTAAAAAGAAAAAAAAAAAAAAAAGCTGAACTATACTACTATCTATTTAGTATATTTAGAGCATAAAGAATAATGAGATAAAATCTCCATCAGTTGATGGCATAAACAAATATAGTACTTGTTGGGGATCGAAAGCCAACAGGGCCTTTACAGCTTATATTTTTTGGTGGACAGAGGTGTGGGGAATTGGCAGTAAGCTTGCTTAGTGAAGTTGCTAAAGGCTGTTTTTTCCCCACACCTTCATGTTAGCTGTGGTGCTGGATTGTTTATACTCGTCCTATCCCCACTGTTCCTTAGAAAGACTGGAGGCAATTTTTTGTTTTGTGAAGTTAAGATGTTATGTATGGTGGGGGTTTTCTGCACTTGGTAGAATTCTTGGGTTGCCTTGGAAATATGCTCAGAGTATCATTGATTTGCTAATGACTCTCTCTGCTCTATAAATAAAGTAGGGTTAGGCGTGGAGATGCGCTCCGTTCTTGCCAGCAGCTTGCAGAGGCCTCCTGATCCCATCCTATTTCTCTTTAAGTCTATTTTCTTAATTCCACGCCATTCCCACTCAGGACCTAAAATTACTAGCTGCCCTGGTTCGTGGCAAGTACTCCCAAGAAATAACTCCCTAAACACTCTCAGGCACTTATTTCAAGGATTGAGTATTAAGCAGCACTGATCTACAAAGAGTGTTTAATTTCTAAGGCTTTTTTTTTTTTTGACTGACAGTTCCTACCTCAGATTTATTCATACAAACAGCACAGGAGGACACCAGCCCCTAGCAGACTGCAGCCCAGTCCTTTTCTCACCCTGGCAGATAGAGATCTCTACACTGGAGCCTTTGTGGGGGCCTGGGCACCTTTGGAAATCTAAGCCTGAGCTGCAACCACAGTGTGGTTTGAGCCTTGGCCTTGTACTTTAGCCAGCAGAGCCCAAGACCCTTTGTGATGTAGGAATAAGCACATTTCCTAAGCTTGGGGTGAGCAATGTAGGCATACTGATTGAGCTTGCAGCTGTCGCCCTTTGTGATCTTGGGCTTGACCTTCTTAGGCTTTATGTGTGCCTTGATAACCTTGGCATGTGCACTCATGGCCTTGGCGTTGTTGGTCTGCATCTTCTTCAGGCCCTTCTTGTTGTGTTTTTTGGAAAAGTACATGTTCTTCAGGAACTTGGGGTCTACCTCCTTGAGAGATTTGTATCTTGAGATTTTGCTGCACCATTTTTGGGACTGGTTGTGCATGGTGTGGTTTTTGGACATGGCCATGTCTACACTGAAGCCCGCAGCTTGTCTAAGACTCTTTTTAAAGAAGTGATTCAGTCCTTTTGACAGCAAATCCCAGAAGGAAGCAGGGGAGGGAGTCAGTGGGACTGGACTCTGTACGCTGGTGGGGGGTACACTGTTTGGGGGTAAGGGTATTATATTTAGTGGGACACTTGAATCCATATTAACAATAAATTAAAATTTTTAATAAAAAATTTAAAAAAATTTTAGTCCTTTTCATAGTAAGCAAAGAAGCAATTTTGTGATTTCTATAGTAATATGGGGGGGGGACTAACAGTCTTGAGCATTATTATGTGCTAGGCATTGTGCTAGGGAACTCAGGAAGAGAAGAAAATTAATCAAGTATCTACTATGTGACAGGCACTGTGGTAGATGGACACATTTGGTATTCAAAGCAACCTCATGAAGTACATCATTCTCCAAACCCCACCCCATGGAGTCTATTCAGTAGGTGGGGAAAGTGAGGGAGACACAGAACCTGCATTTTAAACAAGCACTTTAGGTGATTCCGATGCAAGAGATACATGAATCACATGGAGAAATACTGACTGACAGAAAGAAAAGAATAAATTTTTGCATGAGCAAGGCAAGTTGCATACATTTTTAAAATTGATTCTTCCCAACCCATGTGTTAGTTTTACATCAACTCATGACAAACAGACATTAGTATTCTCCTTTTATACATGATTAAACTGAGGCATAGTGAAGCTAAATAAGTTAAGGTTACTCAGCTAAAATGTAATAGTTCCTGCCCTGGCCATTGGTATAGTGGCTCAAGTGCCGCCCTGATTCAATCCCAGGGTCACAGGCTTGAGCCTGGGGTCGCTGGCTTGACCAGAGGGCACCAGTTTGACCCCAAGGTTGCCAGTTTGATTCCAGGTCAGGGCACATATAAGAAGCAATAAATGACATAACTAAATGGAACAATGAGTTAATGCTTCTCTTTCTCTCTAAAAAACAAAAAGAAAAAAATGTTTTAGGCCCTGGCCGGTTGGCTCAGTGGTAGAGCGTCAGCCTGGCGTGCAGGAGTCCAGGTTCGATTCCCGGCCAGGGCACACAGGAGAAGCACCCATCTGCTTCTCCACCCCTCCCCCTCTCCTTCCTCCCTGTCTCTCTCTTCCCCTCCCACAGCCAAGGCTCCACTGGAGCAGAGTTGGCCTGGGCGCTGAGGATAGCTCTATGGCCTCTGCCTCAGGCACTAGAATGGCTGTGGTTGCAACAGAGTGATGCCCCAGATGGGCAGAGCATCGCCCCCTGGTGAGCATGCCGGGTGGATCCCAGTCAGGCGCATGTGGGAGTCTGTCTGACTGCCTCCCCGTTTCCAGCTTCGGAAAAATACAAAAAAAATAAAAATAAAAATAATAATAATAAAATACCTTTAAAAAAATGTTTTAAAGACGTCGGCCTAGCGTGCGGAGGACCCGGGTTCGATTCCCGGCCAGGGCACACAGGAGAAGCGCCCATTTGCTTCTCCACCCCTCCGCCACGCTTTCCTCTCTGTCTCTCTCTTCCCCTCCCGCAGCCAAGGCTCCATTGGAGCAAAGATGGCCCGGGCGCTGGGGATGGCTCTGTGGCCTCTGCCTCAGGCGCTAGAGTGGCTCTGGTCACAACATGGCGACGCCCAGGATGGGCAGATTATCGCCCCCTGGTGGGCAGAGCGTAGCCCCTGGTGGGCGTGCCGGGTGGATCCCGGTCGGGCGCATGCGGGAGTCTGTCTGACTGTCTCTCCCCGTTTCCAGCTTCAGAAAAATGAAAAAAAAAAAAAATGAAGAAAAAAAAAAAATGTTTTAAAGTATGACAGTCCCCAGATCTATGAATCTAAAACTCTAATAGATATCTCTATCTAGATGCCTTGATATGACTTCAAGCTCAATATATTTCAAAAGAATTAATCATTTTTCTACCCTACCTCTGCCCCAAACACATGTTTTCCTCTGATATACCCAATCTTAATGGATGGCACCACCATGTACCCTTCTATCTATGCAAGAACTCTCTCTCACCTGCTAAGTCTAATAAATCACTTTATCCTACCATTTCACCTTCAATAGTTTAAAAAAAAATCAAAACATTTACTTATTGATTTTTAGTGAGAGAGGAAGGGTGGGGGGGGACATCAATCTGTTCCTGTATGTACCCTGACCAGGGATCCAACTGGCAACCTCTGCACTTTGGGACAATGCTCCAACCAACGAAGCTATCTGGCCAGGGCACTAGTTTTGAAATTTGTTGTCTCATTTCCATCTATACTATTACTAATTTAACAATAACAATTTCATTTATTGTGTGCCTATACCACATCCAGCACAGTACATTAATCCTTAGGTCAACTCCATGTGATAGATGGTACTGGCTCCATTTCACAGATGAGGTTTCTGAGGCTTACTAGCTTTGATCCCATGTCCTTCTGCCTCTACACAGATGAGCTCTAGATCAACACCTCAGCTTTTTCTCTCATTTATCCCAGTCCTTACCTTTGCTAGTTCTAGAATACTGCCTTATATATCTTGCTGATGAATGAAACTTAACGAGATAAAAACTAAATTTATGGCAACCATTTCCTATTTTTCTATTATCATCAATGGAACCTTCACAGTTTTGTAAGTTTTAATCTCAAGGTTTATAAGAAGAATCATGATATAGTAGAAAGGAATGGGAAAAAAGTTGGAATCTGATCTGGGTTTACTATTTGCTATCAGTTTTTCTAGCTCTGTGTCTGCCAAGTATATACTTCTCTGTGCTTAAATAAAAAAATAAGGTTAATGGTAATATTAATAATACAATCTTAGGCCCTGGCCGGTTGGCTCAGCGGTAGAGCGTCGGCCTGGCGTGCAGGGGACCCGGGTTCGATTCCCGGCCAGGGCACATAGGAAAAGCGCCCATTTGCTTCTCCACCCCCGTCCCCTCCATCCTCTCTGTCTCTCTCTTCCCCTCCCGCAGCCAAGGCTCCATTGGAGCAAAGATGGCCTGGGCGCTGGGGATGGCTCCTTGGCCTCTGCCCCAGGCGCTAGAGTGGCTCTGGTCGCGGCAGAGCGACACCCCGGAGGGGCAGAGCATCGCCCCCTGGTGGGCAGAGCGTCGCCCCTGGTGGGCGTGCTGGGTGGATCCTGGTCGGGCGCATGCGGGAGTCTGTATGACTGTCTCTCCCCGTTTCCAGCTTCAGAAAAATACAAAAAAAAAAAAAAAAAAATACAATCTTATATGGGAAAAATACAATATACAGTGTTAAATCCATTTCTGAGGAAAACAATTACTCCAATGTGACACACTCATAAGTTGGTACTCCAGTATATCTTAACCCCTAGTCTGGATGATCTTTGTCAGACACATCCATCTCCTATGTAAGTGTCTAAAGTAGCTATGCCTTGTCCACTGAGTAAAATGTAAATTCAGCCATACTCTTACAATAAGCCAATGGGGCCTGACCAGGCGGTGGCGCAGTGGATAGAGCATCAGACTGGGATGAGGAGGACCCAGGTTTGAGACCCCAAGGTCACCAGCTTAAGCGCGGGCTCATCTGATTTGAGCAAAGTTCACCAGCTTGGACCCAAGGTCGCTGACTTGAGCAAGGGGTTACTCGGTCTGCTGAAGGCCCATGGTCAAGGCACATATGGGAAAGCAATCGATAAACAACTAAGGTGTCGCCACGAAAAACTGATGATTGATGCTTCTCATCTCTCTCTATTCCTGTCTGTCTGTCCCTATCTATCCCTCTCTGACTCTCTGTCTTTGTAAAGAAAAAAAAACCCCAAAAAACAATAAGCCAATGGGATTGGATCAACCTATGAAATAATACAATGAGGTCATTTGTTTTACAAGTATTATGGCTTCTTATTCTTCAACCTTATCTCATTCTGTTCCTCCTGTATCTCAATGCCCTAACATTCCTTTTCCCAATATACTGTATTCTTTGCTTTAGGATCCAGGTTGGCAGCTAACAAACAACTAGGTATCTCATTCAAAACAATGAGTGCATGCAGTTCAAAACTAAGGCATGAACAGAGATTATGTAGGTAGGAGTGTTTACTATGCAAACCAATGTGGTAGATTATAAAACCTGAAAAGTTTACTTAAACAAAATACTACCAATGCTGGATAAAATTAACATCCCTTGAAATGCATAGCTGAGCGAGCAATAACAAAGAGAAATTCCCAGAGGCCAAAAGTGAAGAGAGTTTAAAATCAGAATGGTGAACTGATACTAAAGTAACAGTGGGGCACTTGCCATTCTCACAGTCTTTTACAACAGTGGTCCCCAACCTTTTTTGGGCCACGGACCGGTTTAATGTCAGAAAATATTTTCACGGACCAGCCTTTAGGGTGGGATGGATAAATGTATCACGTGACCAAAACAAGCGTCAAGAGTGAGTCTTAGACAGATGTAACAGAGGGAATCTGGTCATTTTTTAAAAATAAAACATCGTTCAGACTTAAATATAAATAAAATGGAAATAATGTAAGTTATTTATTTTTTCTCTGCGGACCGGTACCGGTTCGCGACCCGGGGGTAGGGGACCACTGTTTTTTTTTTTGTATTTTTCTTTTTTCTTTTTTTTTTTTTTTGCACTTTTCTGAAGCTGGAAACGGGGAGAGACAGTCAGACAGACTCCCGCATGCACCCGACCGGGATCCACCCGGCACGCCCACCAGGGGCAACGCTCTGCCCACCAGGGGGCGATGCTCTGCCCCTCCGGGGCGTAGCTCTGCCTCGACCAGAGTCACTCTAGCGCCTGGGGCAGAGGCCAAGGAGCCATCCCCAGCGCCCGGGCCATCTTTGCTCCAATGGAGCCTTGGCTGCGGGAGGGGAAGAGAGGAAGGGGGGGGGGGTGGAGAAGCAAATGGGTGCTTTTCCTATGTGCCCTGGCCGGGAATCGAACCCGGGTCCCCCGCACGCCAGGCCGATGCTCTACCACTGAGCCAACCGGTCAGGGCCAAGACCACTGTTTTATGAGACATTCAAGAGACCAGAAGCAAGGTGGATGCTGAAACAGTTGATACCCCTCCCAAATTATGCAAAGTACCCTTTTTAAAGTCATCCTCAGTGAAAGGATTGACAAAAAAAAAAAAAAAAAAATCAACCCACTAGAAAAGGGAAAAGACAAGTAAACCTGCCTGCCCCAGCCTGGGCTCTGGTTGGGGGAAAAAATCCCCTGATAATGTATAATCACAAACCTGCCTGCACATCAGTTTAGGGTTCAAATGTACACTATCAGGCTGGTCTGCAAAGCCCTCAGTCAACAAATTAACTTATAGTCCCAAATTGAGAGTAATGCAGAATGACAAGAACAAGCAAATATAAATCTTTGTTAGGACAAATGTCAAGAAGGACTAAGTTAGACCACTGATAAGTCCCACTGACACTGCTGGAAAAACTGCTATCAACATAAAAGACCAATAAAAATTAGAATTAAATGAGGATATTTTCAGATGAGCAAAACCTGAGAAACTTCAGCAAAAGATCCTCACTAAAAGGAATTTGTAAAGGATATTAATTAAAAAATTAAAAAAGACAGAAATGGATCCCAAAAGATCTAAATTGCAAGAAAGATTAATAAGCTAGGAATCTGGTATACACGTGGGTAAATATAAACAAACATTGATTGCAATAATTAAAACACAAAGTATATTAATAAAATAAATAATATAATAAAATATCTAGCCCTGGCCGATTGGCTCAGTGGTAGAGCATCGGCCTGGAGTGCAGGAGTACCGGGTTCGATTCCCAGCCAGGGCACACAGGAGAAGCACCCATCTGCTTCTCCACCCTTCCCCCTCTCCTTCCTCCCTGTCTCTCTCTTCCCCTCCCGCAGCCAAGGTTCCATTGGAGCAAAGTTGGCCCGGGTGCTGAGCATGGCTCCATGGCCTCTGCCTCAGGCACTAGAATGGCCCTGGTTGCAACAGAGCAATGCCCCAGATGGGCAGAGCATCGCCCCCTGGTGGGCATACCGGGTGGATCCCGGTTGGGCGCATGCAGGAGTCTGTCTGACTGCCTTCCCGTTTCCAGCTTCGGAAAAATACAAAAAAAAATAAAAAAAAATCTAGTTTTGAAGAAACTAAGTTATTGGATAACAATAACATGTAAGATGGAAGGGAAGAGATGAGAGAAAAGTCTTTTGAGGTGAGGACAAAAACTTTAGACTCTGTTAAGATTATATGAGGATCTGGGGGTGGGGAGGGGCACAAAGAAAACCAGATAGAAGGTAATGGTGATGGAAGACAATTTGACTTTGGGTGAGAGGTATGCAACATAATCAAATGTCAAAATAACCTGGAGATGTTTTCTCTGAACATATGTACCCTGATTTATCAATGTCACCCCATTAAAATTAATAATAATGAAAAAAATATATAATGTAAGAAAAAAAAAGAAGATTATATGAGGATGGGCCCTGGCCAGTTGGCTGAATGGATAGAGTGTCTACCAGCCGTGCAGAAATCCTGGGTTCAATTCCTGGGCATACATGAGAAGTGACCATACCATTTGCTTCTCTTCCCCTTCCTCTCCCCTTCTCTATCTTCTCCTCTCACAGCCAGTGGCTTGATTGGTTTGATTATCAGCCATGGGTGCTGAGGATAACTCGGTTGGTCCGAGTGGACAGTTCGGTTGATTTGAGCACTGGCCCCAGACGGGGGTTGCTGGGTGGATCCCGATCAAGGCACATGTGGGAGTCTGTCTACCGCCCCTACTCTCAATGAAAAAAAACATTCCTGAAAAATTAAGGATCAGTTCTCATGAGCCAGTGAAAGCCACATCTAGCACACCACTCAAAAAGTATGAATCTGAGTGATGTCAATAAAAATGTTTATTAAGACTATCTGTAAATCATCTCCTCCAGAAAAGCAATGAGAATACTGGCAAAAATAGAATCAACTTTTTCTGCATATGGAAATTAACCAAGTTTCCCAGAAATTCATGGTGTGTTTATTAAAGAAAAATGACTAAAATGTGGGCTACATGCAGTTTTAGCTTGCCCTATTCCAATCCACACCATTCTCAGTTCTGTGGTAGCCTTGAAAAACAATAACCTGCAATCACAGTAAATAATGGATTAAAATTCCTTCAAATCCACATTCCCAGAGAACTGTCATTATTTGACCTGGAAGACCTTACTCAATCTGTTTTTATTTTATCTGACCTGGAGCTTGCCATTGCAAACTGCCTCCTCTCTACCCACAGAGAAGTTTGAAAAAAGTCAGAGAAAATTGTTTAACAGTGCAGCTGCCTGAAGCAGTAGATAATAGTAGAAAATAGGCATACAGAGGTTAAATAACAAATTTAAAAGGAAAAACTGGAAAATGATATGACCATAGGGGCTTTGAAAAGATCTTTTATGAATCTTGATATTGAAAGAGCCATATGTATTATATGCATCTCTAGGCTTGTACACATGCTCAGGAATGATATAAGGAAGCCATAAAATCATACCTCGGGCTAAACTTGAGGCTCTGCATAAACAAGAAGCAGCAGTTTTAAACTGCCTGGCTGAGTATTGACTGTGTACTCCACATTGTAAAAAAAATTTTAAAAGCCTGACCAGGCGGTGGCGCACTGGATAGAGCGTCGGACTGGGATGTGGAGGACCCAGGTTCAAGACCCCGAGGTCGCCCTGGCCGGTTGGCTCAGCGGTAGAGCATCGGCCTAGCGTGCGGAGGACCCAGGTTCGATTCCCGGCCAGGGCACATAGGAGAAGCGCCCATTTGCTTCTCCACCCCTCCGCCGCGCTTTCCTCTCTGTCTCTCTCTTCCCCTCCCGCAGCCAAGGCTCCATTGGAGCAACGATGGCCCGGGCGCTGGGGTTGGCTCTGTGGCCTCTGCCTCAGGCGCTAGAGTGGCTCTGGTCGCAATATGGCGACGCCCAGGATGGGCAGAGCATCGCCCCCTGGGGGGCAGAGCACCGCCCATGGTGGGCGTGCCGGGTGGATCCCGGCCGGGCGCATGCGGGAGTCTGTCTGACTGTCTCTCCCTGTTTCCAGCTTCAGAAAAATGAAAAAAAAAAAAAAAAAAAAAAAAAAAAAAAAAAGACCCCGAGGTCACCAGCTTGAGCACGGGCTCATCTGGTTTGAGCAAAGCTCACCAGCTTGGACCCAGGGTTGCTGGCAAGGGGTCACTTGGTCTACTGTAGCCCCATGGTCAAGGCACATATGAGAAAGCAATCAATGAACAACTAAAGTGCCACAACGAAAAACTGATGATTGATGCTTCTCATCTCTGTGTTCCTGTCTGTCTGTCCCTATCTATCCCTCTCTCTGACTCTTGCTCTGTCTCTGTAAAAAAAATAAATAAATAAAAAATAAAAATAAAAAACCCAAACAAAAACCACCTATTAATTTCAGGAAGGTAAGAAAACCTCTGTCCAATTATTGTTTAAAAAACCATACCCAAAGAACTAAAGGAAGATATGAGAGCAGTATCTCACCAAATAAAGAATATCAATGAAGAGATAGAAATTATTTTAAAAAACCAAATAGAAGTGGAGTTGAAAAGTACAGTAACTAAAATAAAAATTTTACTAAAGGGGCTCAACAGCAAGTAATAACCAGCAAATCTGAAAAATAGGTCAATTGAGATGTTCTAACCTGAGAAAAAGGAAAGAAATAAGAATGAAGATGATTAAGAGAGCTTCAGAGACCTGTGGAACAGGTAAAACCCATCATTATACTCATAATGGAAATTAAAGAGAGGAGAGAGAGAAAAGGGGCAGAAAAATATTTGAAGAAATATTGGCAATGCACAACTAAAGTGAAGCAACCATGAGTTGATGCTTCTTGCCTTCTCCTTCTCCCTCCTCTCTAAAAATCAATAAATAAAAATCTGTAAAAAAAAAAAAAGAAGAAAATAACTGTGTAACAGGAATTCTATATCCAGAAACACTATCCTTCAAAACTGAAGGATCATCCTGGCCGGTTGCTCAGTTAGTTAGAGCGTTGTCTTGATATGCAAAGGTTTCAAGTTCAATCCCTGGTCAGGGTACATACAGAAACAGATTGATGTTTCTGTCTCTCTCTTTCTCTCTTCCTTCCTCTCTATCTAGAAGTCAATGAATAAAAAATTTAAAAATAGCTATAAAATAAAAAAATCCTGAAGGATTAACTTAAAAAAATTATTTATTGATTAGAGAGAGAGAGAGAAAAAAAAACTGACCCACTCATCCACTCACCCACAGACCTATTGGTCGATCCTTGAATGTGCCCTGACTGGGGACTGAACCTGCAACCTTGGTGTATTGGGACAATGCTCTGACAAACTGAGATACCTGACCCAGATAGAATCAACTTTTTGTCATTAGAGTTATGAAGATGCTCTTAGGTAAAAATTATTAAAAGAAACCAAAACCAACCAATTGGTAACAACAATAAAAAGAGGAAAAAAAAAAAGAACATCATTCAAAGGCTTTGGATATGATCATAAGAGCAAACAGCAACTGAGGACACATCTAATAAAGAATATCTATACCCTGACCAGGTGGTGGCACAGTGTGGATAGAGTGTAGGACTGGGATGCAGAGGATCCAAGTTTGAAACCTCAAGTTCACTGGCTTCAGCGTGGGCTCACCAGCTTGAGCAGGGGGTGGGGGTGGGGTTGGTGTTTGCTGGATTGAGTATGGGATCATAGACATAACCTCATATTACTGGCTTGAGCCTAAAGGTCGCTGGCTTCAAGCCCAAAGTCACTGGCTTGAGCCCAAGGTCGCTGGCTTGAGTAAGGGTCCCTGTCTTGGCTATAAACCCCCCCATCAAGGCACAAATGAGAAAGCAATCAATGAACAACTAAGGTGCTGCAACAAAATTTTGATGCTTCACATCTCTCCTCTTCCTGTCTGTCTGTCCCTCTCTCTCTCACACACAAAAAAACTATAAATATTTGATAGAAAAGATGAGATATTGTGTTATTTAAAGAAAGACTACAACAAATAGATATATGAAAAGATGCTCATCTTCACTAGCTATTAGAGAAATGAAAATCAAAACTACAATGAGATACCACCTCACACCTGTTAGATTGGCTATTATCAACAAGACAGGAAATAACAAGTGTTGGAAAGACTGTGGAGAAAAAGAAACCCTCATTCATTGTCAGTGGGAATGTAAACTGGTATAGCCATTACGGAAGAAAGTATGGTGGTTCCTCAAAAAATTAAGAACAGAATTACCATATGACACAGCAACCCATCTACTAGGTATCTACCTAAAAACTTGAAAACATTGGTATGCAAAGACACATGCACCCCCATGTTCGTTGCAGTATTATTCATGGTGACCAAGGCATTGAAAACAATGAAAGTCCCTTGATAAAGGGGACTGGATAAAGAAGATACAGTACATATATACAATGGAATACTACTCAGCCGTAAGAAATGATGTTTTATTGCCATTTACAACAATATGGATGAACCTTGAGAACATTATACTAAGTGAAATAAGTAAATCAGAAAAAGCTAAGAACTATATGATTCCACACATGGGTGGGTTGTAAAACAGACTCATGGACATAGATAAAAGTGAAGTAGTTACTGGGGGTGGGGGACAGGAGGGAGGGAGTAAAGAGGGACGAAAATAGTGATAGAAAATGATTTGACTTTGGGTGATGGGCACACAACACAATCAACAGTTCAAATGTTATAGAAATGTTTACCTGAAACCTATATACTATTATTGATCAATGTCACTCCATTAAATTTAATTTCTAAATAAAAAAAATAAAGAAAGCCTGCTGCCTCCCTCCCCACTCCCAGATCAATGAGGTGAAGACTTCCCTCCAGACTGTTATAGCCAAGAACATAGGGCTATTTCTCTTCTCATCTCCCAGCTGAGAAGATTTCTTCCTGGGAGGAACAGGACTTTATTCTTCCATGTCCTGCCCCCAGCTGTCTTTTGTGGGGCTAAGTCCCAACTGAGTGTGGTTGAGAGGTAGGGCCTCCCTTGTTTCTCCCAAGCTCCCCTCATGGAATGGATACTCTACCTTGGGCATTCCACACTGAGAATACTGGAGGAAGAGCAGTACAAGGGAAATGCAAATTCAAACCACAGTGAGACTTCACACCCACTAGATGGGTATAATAAAAACAAAACAAACAATAATAAGTGCTGGTGTGGAGAGATTTAGAAAGATTGAAAATGGTAAACATTCCTAAGATCTAAGATATAAAATGGTGGAGCTGCTGTGGAAAGCAGTCTGGCAATTCCTCAAAAGGTTAAACATAAAGTTATCATATGAAACACGCTTTCTAATCCTAGGTATATTGAGAGAATTGAATAATTCCATTTATATAGAATGTCTAGAATAGACACAGCTACAGCTACAGCAATAGAAAGTAGATTAGTAGTTGGGAGAGGGGAAGAATGGGCAGTTACTGCTAATGGTTATGGGGATTCCTTTTGGGGTGATAGTATATTCTGGAGTTAGAAGTGGTAACTGTCACACAAGTTTATGACAATAAAGACTCCACTGAAGGGCTCTGGCCGGTTGGCTCAATGGTAGAGCGTCGGCCTGGCGTGCAGGAGTCCTGGTTTCGATTCCCGGCCAGGGCACACAGAAGAAGCGCCCATCTGCTTCTCCACCCCTCCCCCTTTCCTTTCTCTCTGTCTCTCTCTTCCCCTCCTGCAGCCGAGGCTCCATTGGAGCAAAGTTGGCCCAGGCGCTGAGGATGGCTCCATGGCCTCTGCCTCAGGTGCTAGAATGGCTCTGGTTGCAGCAGAGTGACACCCCAGAGCATCGCCCCCTGGTGGGCATGCCGGGTGGATCCTGGTCAGGCGCAAGCGGGAGTCTGTCTGACTGCCTCCCTATTTCCAGCTTCAGAAAAATATAAAAAGGAAAAAAAAAAGAAAGACTCCACTGAATTGCACACTTCAATTATATCTCAAGGAGAGGAAGGGAGTGAGGGAATGAGAGAAAGTGAGTTACTTTCTACTGGTCATTATAGTTTAGGAGATTGAAAATCACTTGGTCAATCTTATTCAGTGTCAACCAAACACTAATAGCTTACCTCAGTTCCTGTTTCTCTCCAATCCCAAGCCCGACTTCCCCCTGGCCACACTTTGCAGTCCTTATAGGTTTTAGTAGAGCCTTGTACTTTCATTTGCCCCCATGAGAGGGAAGCAATTTCAGGGGAAGACATAAGGAACTTGACTAAAATCTGAAATGGAAAAAAAAAAAAAGTACCAAATCAGTTATGAAGAATAAAGTAGCTCCAAAATGCAAAAAATGTGCTATATAAAAATGTTTTAAAATATTCTATAGGTTGTCACTTTCTAATGCTTGTTCTGCCTCTAGCTTGCAGAGTTCTAGCCGAGAGGAAAGGGGGTAAGTACGGAGGTCTCTAAACCAGCGATTTTCAACTGGTGTGCCACAAGCATTTTTAAAACATACAATACCTGAATGTTTAGTCAGGGGCACTGACCTCTTTTCTCTTAGACTGTCAAGTAAAAAAAAAATGACACCAGCCAAGATAACAATAGCTGTCCGGTATGAATGAATCAAAATTATACCTATTTTTTTAGTCAGTTCTGCCAAAAATGTATTTTTTGCTGTGCTGCAGAATTTTAGTCATCAGCTTATGTGTGCCATGAGGAGAAAAAGGTTGAAAACTGCTGGTTTATACCAGCATGGCTCATACTAAGCAGACTGCCCACCAATTGACTGATGATAAAGCACTGAGGCAGTAACTGGCTACCAAAGCTGCTCACAAGAGTCTGCCCTCTACTGGAGGAATGAAGAAACCTCCCCATTACAGGCCAGGTACCAAGGCACTCCATGAAATTAGATGTTATCAGAAGTCCATTGACCTTCTGATTCACAAACTTCCTTTCCAAAGTCTGGTGTGAGAAATTGTTCAAGATTTCAAAACAGGTCTGTGCTTCCAGAGTGCAGCTAATGGTGCTTCGCAGGAGGCATATCTCGTTAGCCGTTTTGAAGACACCAACATGTATGCCACCCGTGCCAAATGTTAAACAATTATAACAAAAGACCTCCAGCTAGCACACTGCATACATAAAGAATGTGCTTAAGAATCCACTGTGATAGGAAACATTTCATTCTTTTTTTTTTTTTTTTTTTTTTTTAATTCAGTGAGAGGAGGGGAGACAGAGCTAGACTCCCGCATGTGTCCTGATCGGGATCCACCAGGCAAACACATTAGGGGGAGATACTCTGCCCATCTGGGGCCCCTGCTCCATTGCAACCAGAGCCATTTTTTAGCGCCTGAGGTGAGGCCATGGAGTCATCCTCAGCACCAGGGGCCAACTCACTCCCTTTGAGCCATGGCTGCAGGAGAGGGAAAGAGAGATAGAAGTGAGATGGGGGAGGGGTAGAGAAGCAGATGGATGCCTTTCCTTTGTGTCCTGAATGGGAATCGAACCTGGAACATACACATGCCAGACCAATGCTCTACCACTAAACCAACTGACCAGGGCCCAATATTTCATTCTTTTTTTTTTTTTTTTGTATTTTTCCGAAGTTGGAAACGGGGAGGCAGTCAGAAAGACTCCCGCATGCGCCCAACTGGGATCCACCCAGCATGCCCACCAGGGGGCAATGCTCTGCCGCAATCAGAGCCATTCTAGCGCCTGAGGCAGAGGCCATGGAGCCATCCTCAGGGCCCGGGCAAACTCTGCTCCAGTGGAGCCTTGGCTGCGGGAGGGGAAGAGAGAGACAGAGAGGAAGGAGAGGGGGAGGGGTGGAGAAGCAGATGGGCGCTTCTCCTGTGTGCCCTGGCCGGGAATCGAACCCGGGACTCCTGCACGCCAGGCCGATGCTCTACCACTGAGCCAACCGGCCAGGGCCAATATTTCATTCTTTAAAAAAATTTTTTTGCCCTGGCCGGTTGGCTCAGTGGTCGGCCTGGCGTGCGGAAGTCCCGGGTTCGATTTCCGACCAGGGCACACAGGAGAAGCGCCCATCTGCTTCTCCACCCCTCCCCCTCTCCTTCCTCTCTGTCTCTCTCTTCCCCTCCCGCAGCCAAGGCTCCACTGGAGCAGAGATGGCCCAGGCGCTGGGGATGGCTCCTTGGCCTCTGCCCCAGGCACTAGAGTGGCTCTGGTCGCGACAAAGTGACGCCCCGGAGGGGCAGAGCGTTGCCCCCTGGTGGGCGTGCCGGGTGGATCCCGGTGGGGTGCATGCGGGAGTCTGTCTGACTGTCTCTCCAATTTCTAACTTCAGAAAAATACAAAAAAAACCCCCAAAAAAACAACAAAAAAATTTTTTTTCCTCTTTTTCCTCTTACTGGTAGTTCTGCATGTCAAACACTATTTGTTTTTCCCCATGGGGTCAAAATGAACCTAAGTATTGCAGGTGGAAAATAGGGACTGAAATCAGGTGTTGGCCATTTTTCCATTTTCATTCATGTGTGAATTATTATTACTTTTTAATGAACAGAGGGGAGACAGAGAGAGACAGACTCCTGCATGCACTCAGACTGGGACCCACCTGGCAACCCCTGTCTGGGGTCGATGCTTGATCAACCAAGCAATTTTTAGCACCCAAAGTTGATGCACTCAGACTAACTGAGCTATCCTCAGTGCCTGGGTTCAATGCTCGAACCAATCAAGCCACGGGGTGTGGGAGGGTAAGAGAGAGAGAAAGGGTAGAGGGAGGGGAAGAGAAGCAGATGGTCATTCCTCATGTGTGCCCTAATTGGGTCTACATTCCTGGCCAATACTCTATAGTCTATCCACTGAGCCAACTGGCCAGGGCCATTTGTTCATCTTTGTTTTTTTCCTTCTTTCCCAAGTAAGAGAAGGGGAGATAGACTCCTGTATGTGCCCCCACTGGGATCCACCCAGCAACCCCCATCTGGGGCTGTTGCTCTACCCATCTGGAGCCATGCTTGCAATCGAGCTATTTTTAGGACCTGAAGCAGAGGCTCCACAGAGTCATCATCAGTGCCTGGGGCTGATGCACTTGAACCAATTGAGCCATGGCTGCAGGAGAGGAAGGGAGAGAAGGGGGAGGGGAATGGTTGCTTCTCCTGTGTGTCCTGACTGGAATCAAACCCGGGATATCCACATGCCAGGCAGATGCTCTACCACTGAGCCAACCGGCCAGGGCCTTGTTCATTTTTAAAAAATTTTTAGGCCCTGGCCGGTTGGCTCAGTGGTAGAGCATCGGCCTGGCGTGCGGGGGACCTGGGTTCGATTCCCGGCCAGGGCACATAGGAGAGGCGCTCATTTGCTTCTCCACCCCCCCCTCCTTCCTCTCTGTCTCTCTCTTCCCCTCCCGCAGCCAAGGCTCCATTGGAGCAGGGATGGCCCGGGCACTGGGGATGGCTCCTTGGCCTCTGCCCCAGGCGCTAGAGTGGCTCTGGTCGCGGCAGAGCGACACCCCGGAGGGGCAGAGCATTGCCCCCTGGTGGGCAGAGCATCGCCCCTGGTGGGCGTGCCGGGTGGATCCCGGTCGGGTGCATGCGGGAGTCTGTCTGACTGTCTCTCCCCGTTTCCAGCTTCAGAAAAATACAAAAAAAAAAAAAATTTTTTTTAAATTTTTCTGAAGTGAGAAGTGGGGGGCAGGGAGACAGACTCCTATATACGCCTGACTGGGATCTGCCCAGCATGCCCACCAGGGGCGATGCTCGGCCCCTCTGGGGCGTTGCTCTGCTGCAATTGGAGCCATTTTAGCACTTAAGGCGGAGGCTATGGAGCCGTCCTCAGCACCCAGGCCAAGTTTGCTCTGCGGAGGCTATGGAGCCGTCCTCAGCACCCAGGCCAAGTTTGCTCCAATGGAGCCTTGGCTGTGGGAGGGGAAGAGAGAGAGAGAGAGAAAGGAGAGGGGGAAGGGTGGAGAAGTAGATGAGCACCTCTCCTGTGTGCTCAGGCCATGGAATAGAACCAGGGACTTCCAAATGCCAGGCCGACGCTCTACTGCTGAGCCAACCAGCCAGGACCTATTTCAGTTGTTCTCAAACTTTTTGAAGTCAGGGCACATCAAATTTCTAAGAAATATGTTATAATAATTAAGTCAAATATTAAAGAAAAAATATAAAGTCTAAGCGTGCTTTTATGGTAATTAAACAAAATAAATACGACAAAATTAAATTTATTCTGACATTAAAAAACATTTTTATGTTACATTTTTTGAGTTGTGCTTTTTAGAATTAATAAAAAAGAGAGGTTAAAAAATAAAGACAAAAAAGTTCTCTTTTTATATAAATATTATATATATAGATACATTCTTATTAAGATTTAGTAAATTCGGCAGGTCCTGGCGCAAATGTGTTAAGTTTTTTCATTCTTGTGTTTATGAGAAACATGAGCCTGACATGTCCTAGTGATTTCTTCAATGTTTGGGCATATATTTGAAAGGCAAATTCTCATTTCCTTGTCAACACATTGAAGAATTCCTCTCTTTTTACTCTTGTGTTGAGGGTAGAAAATCCGAATTCACATAAATAGGGTGTTGAAAATTGTAGTAAAATGTTCAAAGCTTTTTTAGATATTGCCACATATTCTTCTTTTATAGAAATCCAAAAGGCTTCAAGAGACAATTCCTTATGTTTACTCATCAATCCCAAACCCCCAGCATACATATCGTCTTAACTTTACACCAAACAAAGGATAGAAGAAACTTGCCTCCAGTCTTTCCCGGGAACATGGGGGGTAGTGTAAACAATCCAGCACCACAGCTTAACAGCCTTTTGCAACCTAATCAGGCAAGTGAGGTGGGGGGGATGGGCAGACTGTCAGTTTACAGCCATTTCCCCACACCTCTGTCCCCCCAAAATTTAAACTCCAAAACCCTGTTGGTTTTTTGGTCTCCAACAGGCACATATTTCTCTGGAATACCATAGGGCACACCTGGAAATCTTCTAGGGCATACCAGTGCGCCCTGGCACACACACTTTGAGAACCACTGGCCTATTTATTTATTTTAGAGAGGAGAGAGAAGGGGAGAGTGGCAGAAAGCATCAACTCCCAAATGTATCTTGACCAGGCAAGCCCAGGGTCTCGAACTGGTGACCTCAGCATTCTAGGTCGACACTTTATCCACTACACCACCACAGGTCAGGTTACACTTGATCTTTTTTTTTTTTTTTTTTTTTTTACAGAGACAGAGAGTCAGAAAGAGGGATAGACATGGACAGACAGGAACGGAGAGAGATGAGAAGCATCAATCATTAGTTTTTCGTTGCCCTTTGCGCCACCTTAGTTGTTCATTGATTGCTTCCTCATATGTGTCTTGACCACGGGCCTTCAGCAGACCGAGTAACCCCTTGCTCGAGCCAGCGACCTTGGGTCCAAGCTGGTGAGCTTTTGTTCAAACCAGATGAGCCGGCGCTCAAGCTGGCGACCTCAGGGTCTTGAACCTGGTTCCTCGGCATCCCAGTCCGATGCTCTATCCACTGCGGCACCGCCTGGTCAGGCTACACTTGATTTTTTTTTTTAATTTTTTTTTTTATTTTTTACAGAGACAGAGAGTGAGTCAGAGAGAGAGACAGACAAGGACAGACAGACAGGAATGGAGAGAGATGAGAAGCATCAATCATTAGTTTTTCATTGCGCATTGCAACACCTTAGTTGTTCATTGATTGCTTTCCCACATGTGCCTTGACCATGGGCCTTCAGCAGACTGAGTAACCCCTTGCTGGAGCCAGCGACATTGGGTTCAAGCTGGTGGGCTTTTGCTCAAACCAGATGAGCCCGCGCTCAAGCCTGCGACCTTGGGGTCTCGAACCTGGGTCCTCTGCATCCCAGTCCGACGCTCTATCCACTGCGCCACCGCCTGGTCAGGCTACACTTGATTTTTGAGTATTTATCTTGTATACTGCAAAGGGCCGACCTGTATATTAATTCCAATAGTTTTTTGGTGGGATCCTTAGAATTTTCTAAATACAAGATCATGCTATTTATGATAGAAGTTGTTTCATTTCTTTAATGCCAGAAGAGTTGATCTTATATGAGTGTGTGTCATTTAATTTCTTTTCAAGAAAAGACTTAGTGAAGGTAGTCAACCTGGTCCCCACTGCCCACTAGTGGGCGTTCCAGCTTTCATGGTGGGCGGTAGCGGAGCAACCAAAGTATAAATAAAAAGATAGATTTAACTATAGTAAGTTGTTTTATAAAGATTTATTCTGCCAAACAGCAAAAATCCGACATAAAGTACTTGGTAAGTAATTATTATTATATGCTTTAACTTGCTGTAACTCTGCTTTATAAATTTTATATAGTAAAGTTACTTCCCTACTTTATAAATCACCATTACTGTGGAACTGGTGGGTGGTTAGAAAATTTTACTACTAGCAGAGATACAAAAATGGGCGGTAGGTATAAAAAGGTTGACTACCCCTGATCTAAACCTTGCTTTGTTAGTAAAACATCTCTTACCTTTCGAGTGGATATAACTTTTTGATGCCCAAGAACTTTGTCCCCATGCCAATCTGTATTAACAAAAACAGAAACTCTAACCTTATCAGTTCCCCTTTGAATAACAGTGTTCTGAGCACAGAGAAAAGAATACTGTAGTAGAAAGCTATTGTTAGTTTTTTTTTTTTGTTTTTTTTTTAAGAATGCTATTTTGCAACCATGGGAGAGTGGGAGGTGAGGTGCTGGGGAAGCTGAAACCAAAGAAATAGAAAGGAAGGGGGTAGAGGGTCAAGTTCATATAATGATATAATAAAATCTTTCCTTTGGTTTGAAGGTTCTTTCCATCAAAAGATATGATGTACCTACCTTTTACTTAAAGTCAAGTAAGTAACAATCTATGAAGTTTTTTGTATCTTACTGAAAAACTTGTTAAAAATGTGTTCTGGGTCTGCTTTTTCTTAAACTGTGGTCTTCAGTTCCTAAGGTCTAGAGATACATCCTTGGGAGTTCTGAGAGTTCTACCAATACTTTTTAGTTTAGTTTGAGCTTCATTTCAGTGTTGCTTAAAAACAGTATTTTACCATACATTAATTGTCTCTTCTGCAATGAAAATTCACAACAATAAACATTTTCCTAAAGTAAGACTTTACTTTCCCTTTTTAAAAAACGTTTTATTGTGGTAAAAAATACATAACATAAGATTTACCATTTTAAATATTTTTAAGTGGCTAGGTCAATGGCATGAAGTACATTTACATTGTTGTATTTATTGGCTTTAATTTCTTACATCAGTATTACTTAAACTGGAATTTTAAAATATATTTGATATGTTCAAAAGAACATATATTTTTTTTCCTTTAAAAAGGTTTGTGTATTAGGAATTGGTATCCTGGAAAATAAACTCCTCTTACAATAGAATTTTTCTTCCTTAATAAATGAATATTGTTTCTTTCTTTAGATAATTAGAATGATATATATAGACCATTGAAGTTTTCATTTTATTTTTCCTTTTAATCTAGAAATGCAGAAAATTCAATGTTTAATTGTTTTTTTAACCTAGAAACGCAAAGCAAAATTCTGTTCCCAATATAATTATTTGCCTATAAATTTCTTTATCTTCCTTAATCTCTAATTGTCCTGTTTACATGATATATTATTCCTTGCTTCAAATTCTTTTTGGGAAGTAGGTACTATGTAAGTTTTAAATGCACACTGGAAATTTAAACTGTATAAATTATGGCTGAATTCAATCTAAATTTTAGTAACTTCTTTTTTTTTTTTAAGTTACAAAGTGCCACCATATTGTACTAATCAATTTATTGTGAATTATCTAGGAAAATTCCATGATCTAGCTACTCTTATCACCCCCACTTTACTGAGGTTCAAAGACCTGAAGACTCTTCTGCAATGTTATGAAGTGGCTCTGTTAGGATTCAAGTCTGGCTGATTCTCAAGTTTAGGCTCCTAACCATAAGGCACATTGCATCTCAAGCTGTACATTCCATTTTGCATTATTGATGGTTTTCTGAGATTCTTGGTCGGAGAATGCTCACTGCTGCCCCCCAACGAAATGGAACTCGATCCTCTATCCAACTTTTTTGCTCTTCCACCACACCTCCTGTCACGCCCGCCCTCTTATGACTGAGTCCTAGCCCACCCTCGGACCCTGGCCCCCGCGGAACCTGGTCCCTCAGACTCGAGTACCTCAACAGAGTCCCTCTCCCTCACACCCTGGCAACCACCGCAGAACCCAGGCCTCTCACACCTCGGTCCTTCCGCTGAGGCTGGTCCTTTCTCCGATCTCCTGGCAGGGCCCCGACTCAGACTGCTGATCTCTGCAGTCTTGCTTTTTCCGGCCCTCGTCCCCTAGAGCCCTCAAATCCTGGTATTCCAAAAGCAAAGCTGCGAGTCTTGTAGGTACAGTAGACAGCAATACCCCTCAGTAATCTTCGGCCGACTTCTCCTTACTGAGGTCCCGTCCCAACCCCTAATTAGAGGCCATCTCTCTACCTTTCTCCTGTCCAACCTTCTCTCACAATAGTGCTTCCACCCCTCACCACCAAGCCTTCTTTTTTTTCAGCTTCTGATTCACTCGCCTTCACCATCTCGTGACCCTCTTCCAGTTCTCGGAGTGCCCGCCAAACTCACCCAAAAGCCCTCTCTCCACAGTTGCGATCCCAAACCGCTCCGTGCTTTACCTCTCACCTCGATGAGGTCTAGTCCTCTGGCGGAGGTGGTACCTCCTACTAGCCCCGCCCGGAACAAGCCTTTCGCCAGCGTTCTCCTGAGGCCCCGCCCCTCCGAGCCTATTGGCTACCGTTCCTAAAAAAAATCCCGCCTCTCTAGTTTCCAGCCCACCTCCCTGCCCGGCTATCCTTGTTTTCATTCTCCCTGTCACACGAGGCTGTGGCGAACCCAAAGTGGGAGGGGCGAAGTACGGGGAGAGAAGGGGGCGGGAACTGGGAGGAAAGTGAAAGGCACAGTGTCTCTCTTGCCCCTGTCTGACTTGGTTCTCGACTGCTCCCCGCCGCTGTTGTATTGTGGGATCGCGGCGCCGTGCCAGAGAAGCTCGGATCTGCAGGGCAGTCAGTAGCTAGCGCCTCCTGTCGTCGATAAAGCTGCTCTGCCACTCCTCGGTTTCCCGGCTCCCTCCCACCCCCCCATCGCCTCCTCCTCCATCCTCCAGTTCAAAATGGCGGCGGCGGCGGCACCGGCGGCGGCGGCGGCTCCTCCGGGCTGCCCGGGTTCGTGCCCCAACTTTGCCGTGGTGTGCTCCTTCTTGGAGCGTTACGGGCCGCTGCTCGATCTGCCTGAGTTGCCGTTCCCCGAGCTGGAGCGAGTGCTGCAGGCGCCGCCGCGGGACGTCGGCAACGGAGAAGGTAGGCGAGGGGCCCGAACGCCCGGCGGGAAGCGGCCCTGGCACGCTTCTTCTTTCAGCTCTTCGTAGACGTCCCAGGTCTCCGCGGCTCCGGCTTCCCCCTGGGGTGCAGCTCCGCCCCGCCTGTCTTCTCAGCCCAGCCCCCGGGGGTCTTGGGCTGTGGGGAGGCGGGGCGGAGGCCCCCTAGGGCCACTCGCCCGGGCACCGAACGGAGGTGGGGGCGTCGCGGGCTAGGTGTGGGCGGGGAGGGGGTCGTTGTGCCGATCGGCTGCCCCTGGGACTGCTGCCCCGCGGCAGAGGCGGGTTCCCCACCCCGTCTCCTTCTCGGTGGCGGGGGAAGGGGAGCGCAGGTTCCGGCCAGCTTTGCGCTTTTCTCCTCCTCTCCTAGCTCTCCCTCCCCTCTTCCCACCATCCTCTCGACCATCTCGGGGGAGGCTGGCTGGGCTCATCTTCTCGGGGCGCCCCCTTTCTCTCCCTCCACCTGGGTGGGCGGGGGCCAGCGGACACTTTAGCCCTTCCTCCCTCCCTCTAGTGGGAGCTCCCCCGAGAGAGTCAGCTCTCGTCCCTCTTCGCTTCTCCTCGAGGGCCAATTTAACCCCCAAAACTCCTTCCTCCGAGTGGGGAGATTTGCTCCTCCCGTGTGGGAGGGGGTCCTCCTCCATTCTTGCTTTGGGGGACTAAGTCGGTTCACCAACACTTTGGAGCGTAGGGGGTTAATTTCTCCTCCCCCATAGTTTTCCTCTCTCTCTCTCCCACCTACCCCCACCCCCATAGAAAAGCATCTCCCCACTTTTTCAGTCCCTTCCCCCTTCATCTTGGCAGCAAGGCTTAGGGGAAGAAGAAGTCGCCCTCCCATTTGCAGGGTAGGGTGGGGTGGGGTGGTTAGTATGTAGGCTGGAGGAGGGGCTCAGACGGAGGGGGAAACAGTTGAAGAGGTGCTTGTTGCTCATGTTTCTCTCTGGTGCCGCTGGTCTATTATTGGTGTTCGCAAGTGGTGCTCCTTCCACATAAGGCCACCGCGCGGGTGCAGAGCGCATGCTCTGCCCGACCCCATTGAAACTTCCTGCTGCTGTTGGTTCTTTTCGCTAGAGCATCTCAGCGCTGCGCCTGCTGCCACCAGCTCTCACACTGAGCGCGTATATTCACCCCCTATTTATTTCTGAGCCATGCTTGTCCTTTCTGGCATATTTCTTTCTTTAGAAAAGGTTTTTTTGTTGTACTCGATCATTGCCTTTATCTGGGAATAGCCCTTGGCTAGGCAAGAAACGTTTTTCAAATAGGTCTTTTCCCCCCCTTCCTTTTTTGTCTGTATTCCATGGGTAGAGTGGATTGTGTCTTTTTTTCGCTCTTCAGTTCTTCATGGAAATGAAGTTTCTATTAACTGTATACTTACATTGCTAGGAAGAGCCAAGTGTGAAGTTGTTTAAAATATTATCTATAGAGAAAATGATGTTATGGTTACCAGAGACTCAAATTAATACAGTAGTTATGGTGCAGGCCTGTATCTCTTCTTACCTGCCCAAATCTCCACTACCTTTAACAAACTCTGGCATATAAAAGGCTAATTCTTTACATATCATAAAATAGGAGGGTAACTGGTTACATTATATAAAGACCTCCTGCAGAATTTCTTTAAAAGTTTCCCCAAATAGTAATTTCATTATTAAATTGTATTTACCTTCAATTTTGAAGGAAATAGTCATTGTGGAGTAGAATCCTTTATTAAGTTGCTTTTAGGATATCTTGGGAAATGGTAGTAATCTATCAAAGAAATGTGGGAATTTGGGGAAAGGCATTGCTGATAAATTGTTTTTGGAATTTACTTGGACCAAATTGAAAGACACAGACTTTGTGTGATAGTATTGTATTTTGGATGGTATTACAAAACTGCTTGCCCCCCCATTCCTCTTAATATTTATTTTGGCCACTTCATTTTGTTAATATTAATAACAAGTAAAAATATTAGTCAGGTTAACACTTTGTGTTATCTTCCTATCTGGATTTTAACAATGGGCCACCTGCTAAGTGAAAAAGGGGAAATAAATAATAATGACTTGAAAGATTGTACAGTGGTTTCGCCCACTGCATTACCATTAGTGTATAATAATATATCTTGTCGGAAGGTGACCTGAGAATAATTATTAATATTACACAGTTCAGGATACTTGGCAAATGAAAAGTCTCTGCAGGTGAAATACCATTACTGTGCAGGGCAAAGATTTTCATTTTCCAGATGTTGATGATGGTTAGTGTACTTGAAATAGTTGATAAAACAGTACTGATTTAACTAACAATATTTGAACTGAGTCTTTTGAGAAGGAGTTGTGTACTAAACAGAATGAAAAGATAAGAATTTTAGTGTTGAACTGTGTAATATATGGGTTGTAGTGCAAATTACTTAATTTTTATGGACCTTAGTTTCTTTAGAAAATCGAGATAATATCAGGATCAAATGAAATGTTTCAAAAATCCTTTCATAAATCCAGCACCTAAAGGTATTCTTTTTTTTTTTTTTAAAGGTATTCTTATACAGTACATTTTATTACAAATGTTTGTGAGATGGACACACAAATGTATTTGGAATTAAAATGATTAAATTTTAGCCTGTGAGAAAGGGGTTTCAGCAGATATAGTGAGCTATTATGTTCTTTATTTTTTAATAACCCTTTACTTTTTTTTATTTTACTTATTCTTATTTTTTTACAGAGATAGAGAGTCAGAGAGAGGGATAGACAGGGACAGACAAGAACGGAGAGATGAGAAGCATCAATCATTAGTTTTTCGTTGCGCATTGCGACCCTTTAGTTGTTCATTGATTGCTTTCTCATATGTGCCTTGACGGCGGGCCTTCAGCAGACCTAGTAACCCCTTGCTCGAGCCAGCGACCTTGGGTCCAAGCTGGTGAACTTTTGCTCAAATCAGATGAGCCTGCGCTCAAGCTGGCGACCTCGGCATCCCAGTCTGACGCTCTATCCACTGCGCCACCGCCTGGTCAGGTGCTGTTATGTTCTTGATGAAAAGTTATGATCAAATTAGTTTGCTCATATAGAAAGTTAAGTGGGTTTTTTTTTCATTTTTCTGAAGCTGGAAACGGGGAGGCAGTCAGACAGACTCCCGCATGCACCTGACCAGGATCCACCTGGCATGCCCACCAGGGGGCGATGCTCTGCCCCTCTGGGGCCTCGCTCTGTTGCATCCAGAGCCACTCTAGCGCCTGAGGCAGAGGCCACAGAGCCATCCTCAGTGCCCGGGCCAACTTTGCTCCAATGGAGCCTGGGCTGCGGGAGGGGAAGAGAAAGAGAAGAAGGAGAGGGGGAGGGGTGGAGAAGCAGATGGGTGCTTTTCCTGTGTGCCCTGGCCGGGAATCGAACCTGGGACTCCTGCATGCCAGGCCGACGCTCTACCGCTGAGCCAACTGGCCAGGGCGAAAGTTAAGTGTTTTTATTTTTTATTATTACTATTTTTTTAGTGAGAGAGATGGAGCGAGACAGACACACACACAGGAAGGGAGAGAGACAAGAAACATCAACTCATAGTTGTGGCACCTTAGTTGTTCATTGATTCTCATATGTGTCTTGACAGTGGGGGTGGAGGGGGGTAGTTGCGCTCTAGTCCAGTCTCAAGCCCATGACCATGGGGTCATGTCTGTGATCCCATCACTTAAGCCAGCGACCCATGCTCAAGTTGGTGAGCTTCGCTCAAGCCGAATGAGCCAGCACTGAAGCCAATGACCTCGGGGTATCGACCCTGGGTCATCAGTGTCCCAGGCCATCTATCTACTGCACCACCGCCTGGTCAAGCTAAACTTAGGCCATTGCTCTATCCACTGCGCCACCGCCTGGTCAAGCTAAACTTAAGTGTTTTGACAAGGCAGTTCTTAATGCTGTTAAAAGTGTTCTAGTTCATAAAACTTTTGCTTTTTTCTAGTGTGTAAAAGGTGCTTTGTGTGTGTGACAGAGACAGAGAAAGGGACAGATTGGGACAGACAGGAAGGGAGAGATGGGAAGCATCAATTCTTTGTTGAGGCTCTTTGTTGCAGCTCCTAGTTGTTCATTGATTGCTTTCTCATATGGGCCTTGAGAGGGGAACCCCTTGCTGAAGCCAGCACATTGGGCTCTTGCCAGCAACCTTGGGCTTCAAGCCAGCGACCTTTGGGATCAAGCCAGCGACCTTTGGGCTCAAGCCAGTAATCATGGACTCATGTCTATGATCCCACGCTCAAGCCAGTGACCCCGCACTCAAGCTGGTGAGCCCACGCTCAAGCTGGCAACCTCGGGGTTTCTAACGTGAGCAATCTGTGTCCCAGTCCAATAGTGTGTCCACAGCGCCACCATCTGGTCAGGCAAAAAGGTGCTTTTTAACATATGTTCTTCTGAGTTGCCATTTTAATACTTTTTACACAACCCTTTATTGTGATACATGTAGTATCAATAATATGATATCCTTTGGAGACTATATAGTTCTTTGTATTGCCCTTATTTAAACAATTTATGATCTTTCCCTTAAAAATTTGTGTATAAGTTTTAATTTGAAATTGTGGTTTCAGTTTAGAATGTTTCCTTCATCCTCACAGATTCAGTAACTAAATTTAGTGTTATAAAACTGCCTGTTTGTTTTTTTTCTTTTTTTTCTCTTTGTGACAGAGTCAGACAGAGGGACAGATAGGATAGGGACAGACAGGAAGGGAGAGAGATGAGAAGCATCAATTCTTCGTTGCGGCACCTTAGTTGTTCACTGATTGCTTTCTCTATGTGCCTTGACGGGGCGGGGGGGGGGGGCGCTACAGCAGACCGAGTGACCCCTTGCTGGAGCCAGCAACCTTGGGCTCAGGCTGATGAGCCTTGCTCAAACCAGATGAGCCTGCACTCAAGCTGGCGACCTCGGGGTCTCGAACTTGGGTCCTCAGCATCCCAGTTCGACGCTCTATCCACTGTGCCACTGCCTGGCCAGGCTGCCTGTTCAGTTTTAATGATATAATTAGAGCTGCCATTTATTGAGTATTTACTATGTGCAGACATCTCATTAATTCTTGCAACTATTACCTGAAGTTGCTGCTATTATTTCTGTTTAGCAGGCAGCTGATTTCTAACTTGTCTGAGTCCAAGCCACAAAATTATATAAGACTTTGCCATAGAGCCATGTTTCCCATACTTCACCAGGGCAACCCAGAATATTGCCACAGCTCTCAGAGGTGCTGCTGGGTAGTTTAAATTTTCAAAGTGAGATAGAGCATTAGTTGACATCTGTTGGTTGCCAGGTGAACTACTAGCTTGAGAGAACTCATGGTTTCAAAATTAGTTTGTGCTACATTTCTTTTGATTCCTATGATAAAATGAAAATACTGCATGAAAATCGTTGTGGAACAGGAAATAAGGATAGCAGTATCTAATCTGATTCCAAAGTTTGAGAAGTTGTGCAGTTCCCAACCATAATACATATTCTATAAGTAGTAATTGTGGTTATTGAAGAATGAATGTTTTCTTCAGCTGAACTAGGTTTGTTTTTCAAATGGCTATACTAACTACTTAATAAGTGGAACTGTTCTTGTTTCTTGGCCTTGAGCTGCTATGGGGGAAAACATTACTGAAATACTGAGGGCATTGTGAACCTAGAAAGCTTGGAACCCTGTACTATAGAGACTATTTTTATCTTTGCACTTTAGGGCTAGAAAGAAAAGATTTTCTTGTCTACTTTGCCTTTATTTGTAGGGAAGAAAACCAAGATGCAGAGATTGGTTTTAAGTGTATATACCGTATTTCTCCATGCATACAACGCATCCTTTTCTGAAAAATTAGTGGTTTAAAAACTGGGTGCGTCTTACACAGTAGTTGTAGATTTTTTTACTTGCATTTCCTGCTTTTTCGTGCTGATGAGGAGTTGTATGAATTTTATAATGAATAAAACTTGAGTTCAATAACTTTATATAAAATATATATTTTGCCTGGCCTGTGGTGGCGCAGTGGATAAAGCGTCGACCTGGAAATGCTTAGGTCGCTGGTTCGAAACCCTGGGCTTGCCTGGTCAAGGCACATATGGGAGTTGATGCTTCCAGCTCCTCCCCCTCTCCTCTCCCCCCCCCCTCTCTCTTTCTCTCCCTCTCCTCTCTAAAATAAATAAAAATAAATAAAAAAAATTTAAAATATATATTTTGTTTCTTCTTCAAATTTCGGGTCCCAAAATTAAGGTGCATCTTCTACACATGAGAGTCTTATACATGGGGAAATACAGTAGCTAGCTGACCGTTGGTGTTATTCAGACTGTTATTTGAAAAGTACTTATATGCTGAAATTATCAGCAAAGAAAAATTTAGTTTTCTTGTTGATACTCCTTAGACTAGGAAAATAGTTTGCCATCTGAAGGTGCTGTTTTATCCCCCCTCCCTCACAATCTACTTTAGCCCTCCCAGTTCTGTGCTCTCTGTCTGGACTTCCCTAGCTTCCCTCTGACTGGACGTGTATGACCAGGAGATAACGGACACAAGTAAAAATGGACATTAACTTTGTGGGATTACCAACTTTCAAGGCTCCCAAGCATCTTTCTTCTTTTGTAGAAGACCTTTTTAAAGAGGAAAATATACCTGTGGGGCAGGCTTGCTCGCTGGTTTACTGGCTCCAAGCCCTTTGCCTGATTAGTGCGTGAGCACATGGGGGGTATGGGTGCTTGTTATAGGAGTGATGGGGGATTGTAGATGTGCGGATTGCCTGGCCACTACTGTGAGAGGCCATTTTGCTGTTTGTTTGCTTGAGAGGCAATTTCCCCTGCCTGTATGCTTGTCCGCCATTCTGAGAAGACTTTATTCAACGGAATGGCCCAACCTAACCAGGCAGTGGTGCAGTGGATAGAGCGTTGGACGGGGACGCAGAGGACCCAGGTTTGAAACCCCATGGTCGCCAGTCTGAATGTGGGCTCATCTGATTTGAGCAAGGCTCATCAGCTTGAGTCCAAGGTTGCTGGCTTGAGCAAGGGGTCACTCAGTTGGCTGTAACCCTCCCCCCGCGCCCCCCCCCCCCCAGTCAAGGCACATATGAGAAAGCAATCAATGGGAAACTAAGGTGCTACAACGAAGAATTGATGCTTCTCACCTCTCTCCCTTCTGGTCTGTCTGTTCCTATCTGTCTCTCACCAAAATAAAATAAAATAAAATAAATAAAATAAAAATAATAAAATGCCTAATCCTTTCCTGCTCCGCAGTTTTTTTACTACCATCTGACCAAATCCAACGTGGACCTGCCTGTCCTCAGCCACTGGTATTACAATACCTTTTCTTTCTTTTTTTTTTGTATTTTTCTGAAGTGAGAAGCAGGGAGGCAGAGAGACAGACTCCCACATGTGCCTGACCGGGATCCACTCGACAAGCCCACTAGGGGGCGATGCTCTGCCCACCAGGGGCATTGCTCCATTGCAACCAGAGCCATTCTAGCGCCTGAGGCAGAGGCCATGGAGCCATCCTCAGCGCCTGGGTTAACTTTGCTCCAGTGGAGCCTTGGCTGTGGGAGGAGAAGAGAGAAATAGAAAGGAGAGGGGGTAGAGTGGAGAAGCATATGAGCACTTCTCCTGTGTGCCCTGGCCAGGAATCGAACCGGGACTTCCACACGCCAGGTTGATGCTCTGCCACTGAGCCAACCAACCAGGGCCAATACCTTTAAAAATTTTAAAGATAGTCTTTTTATGGTATTAAGGCATTACATGTGTCTAATAACAGTCTATTAAAATATGTACAGACAATGTGTTATAATTCCTATTGTTTATTCTGTGGTTGACTGAGTTATTTGTATTGTATTAAAGAAGTTGAATCATTTATTTATTTTTTTTCTTTTCCAAGTAAGAGGAAGGTAGATAGACTCCCGTATGCACCCTGACCAGGATCCTCCCTGCAGCCCCCATCTGGGGCTGATGCTCTGCCCACCTGGGTCCATGTTGGCAACTGAGTTATTTTTGCACCTGAGAGAAGCTCCACAGAGCCATTCTCAGTGCCAGGGTCTGATGTGCTTGAAGCAATCGAGCCATGGGAGGGGAAGAAAGAGAGAAAGAAAGAGAAAGGGTGAGGGGTGGAGAAGCAGATGGTTGCTTCTCCTGTGTGCCTTCACCAGGAATTAAACCTGGGACATACATGCCAGGCCAACACTCTACCACTGAGCCAGCTGTCCAGGTCCCATTCATTTTTTTTTTAAGATTTTAATTTTTTTGGCCCTGGCTGGTTGGCTCAGTGGTAGAGCGTCGGCCTGGCATGCAGGAGTCCCGGGTTCGATCCCCGGCCAGGGCACACAGGAGAAGCGCCCATCTGCTTCTCCACCCCTCCCCCTCTCCTTCCTCTCTGTCTCTTCCTCTCCCACAGCCAAGGCTCCATTGGAGCAAAGTTGGCCCGGGCGCTGAGGATGGCTCTGTGGCCTCTGCCTCAGGCGCTAGAATGGCTCTGGTTGCAGTAGAGCGATGCCCCGGGTGGGCACAGCATCGCCCCCTGGTGGGTGTGCCGGGTGGATCTTGGTCGGGCGCATGCGGGAGTCTGTCTGACTGCCTCCCCGTTTCCAGCTTCAGAAAAACACAAAAAGGAAAAAGATTAAAAAAAAAAAAAGATTTTATTTTTTTAGAGCAATTTTAGGTTTGATTTCTTTTTCACATTTATTAATAATTTGGGGTTTAATTCTTACAGTCAAAATGTCAAGTATAAAAGATATACACCTTTTATATTTAACTGGAGTTGTGGCTGTCATTTCTGTTTCCTCTTACTGCTGCTAATTGAATTGTGTGACAGTAGTTTTTAGGTGCATTAGATAATGTAGAAAAGTGACTTTGTCATAACTGGAGTCACCATCTGTTGCTTTAAGATCTCACCAGGTGCGTGTGCTGGAAGTTGTGTGGTGGGTCTACACTGGTAGACCATTGTGGTAGCACTACTGGAACCAGAACCTGGTTTGGTGGGGGTGGAAAAGCAGTTTTGGCTCTCCCACCTTTGGTAAAATAATATTTTTTAAACATTTGTTAGATGGATGGTAGAGTAACTGCAGAGCCAAAAGGCGTTTTGGGCCATTACTAGTAGATTCTCTTAACAGCAGATGAGCACACAGCCAGGAGAAAACCTCTTCTCAAGCAAAGAAACAGCAAATAACTAGCCCCTCACTGTGTGGGCAAGCAATTCACAATCTGCCATCCACAATCCCTCTGAGCACAAGCACCCATTTAGCCTTATATAGGCTGTGCACATGTGCCTTTGCCGTGTGCTCATGCACTAATCAAACAAAGGGCTTGCAGCCGGTACACCAGCTAGTAGGCCTAACACAGCTGTTTTCCCAACATCATAGAATTGAAGTAGCCAAGAGTCATGGAGGTTTGGAGAGAGATTGCTGGCAGTGTCTTAGAATTGGAGATAACAGGGAAAGAAAGATTTTTCTGGCTAAATTGGGTCTGTTAGTGCAAATTGATTAACTTGATTTTTAATTACTAAGAAGTTTATGTTAAATTCTCAGCTGTTAAGAAAGGTGAGACCCTGGCCAGTTGGCTCAGCGGTAGAACATCGGCCTGGCGTGTGGCTATCCCAGGTTTGATTCCCAGTCGACACATGGAAGTACCCATCTGCTTCTCCACCCCTACCCCTCTTACTTCTCTTTGTCTCCCCTTCTTTCTCTCTCTCTCTCTCTCTCTCTCTCTCTCTCTCTCTCTCTCTCTCATCTCCTCTCCTCCTCTCCTGCAGCCAAGGCTCAAATAGAGCAAGTTGGCCTCGGGCACTGAAACTAGCTCCATGGCCTCTGCCTCAGGTGCTAAAAAAATGGCTCCGGTTGCAACAGAGCAAGGGCCCCAGATGGGCAGAGCATCACCCCTAGTAGGCCCAGTTGGGTGCATGCAGGAGTCTGTCTCTGCCTCCCCTCCTCTCACTAAAAAAGAAAAAAAAAAGAAAGCTGAGTATTTATCAACTGTTTTATTTACTTAATATGTGTCTTAAGTATCTGCTGTATGCATATTAAACATCATGAGGTGTAATGCCGGTGGCCAAGGCCCTGCAGGTCCACATTGGACTTGGGCAGTTGGTAGAAAAACTGCAGAGCTGGAAAGGGTTGGGGCATTCCGTTTAATAGTCTCACAACGCTGACAAGCACACAGTCAGGGGAAACTGCCTCTCAGGCAAACAAACAGCAAAATGGCCCCTCACAGTGGTGGACAGGCAATGTGCACATCTGAAACCCCCTATTTCTCTTGAGTGCAAGTACCTGTAGCCCTATATAAGCCATACACACCTGCGTAGCGCTGCATGCACTCATGAACCCATCAGGCAAAGTGATTGCAGCTGGTAATCCCGAGAGCAAGCCTAACACATGGGGAATTTTTTTTTTGGAAACATGTTAAACCATGGGCACTTCTTTTAAGGATTCTCTAATCTAGTGTGAAGTAGCTAAATTGAGCACTTGTTACTATCCCAGTCAAAGACGGATATTTTTCTCTGGTACTTTATCAAGTGAAATCACATGCATTTTGGAACAGCAAGAGCAGTTTATAACCAAAATACATTTTAACCTGAATCATATATTCAAGGAAGGTATTTATATGTTAAATTTAAGAAAATTTCTTTGGCTCTCTGCCTGATAGATATAGTGTTAATATATTAAGCCTGGATTTTTTTTATGGTATTTTATTAAATATTTTAACACATCATTTGATTCAGATTTTTTTTTTTCTTTTTTTAATTTTTTTTTTTTTTTTGTGGCAGAGACAGAGAGTCAGAAAAAGGGACAGATAGGGACAGACAGACAGGAAGGAGAGAGATGAGAAACATCAATTCTTCATTTCGGCTTCTTAGTTGTTCATTGATTGATTTCTCATATGGGCCTTGACCATGGGCCTTCAGCAGACCGAGTGACCCCTTGCTCGAGCCAGCGACCCTGGGTTCAAGCTGGTGAGCTTTGCTCAAACCAGATGAGCCCGTGCTCAAGCTGGCGGGCGACCTCGGGTCTTAAACCTGGGTTCTCCGCATCCCAGTTCAACGCTTTATACACTGCACCACCACCTGGTCAGGCTGTGCTGTTTTGTTTTTATTGTGTGGTAGATCGCTTTACAAAGGCTATCAGGTCCTATGGTGACTCAGTGGATAGAGTGTTCACCTGGCACGCTGAGGTCACTGAAACCCAGGGCTTGTAGGGACAGGGCACATATAAGAAGCAACTATGATTTGATGCTTCCAGCTCTTCCCCCCCTCTCCCTTGCCTTTCTCTTTCTCCTCTCTCTAAAATCCAAAAATAAGATCTTAAAAAATGGTGGGGGCGTACCAGGGTCTTACCTATTTTCTTTTTATGTTAGGTTTTTTTTGTAGTATTAAATATGGCTTTAGAAAGTTTCTGGGGTTTTATTTAAAAAAAGATTTCTTTCAAGAAATGTTAAATTGATTACCTACTATGTGCCAAGCATGCTTATATTCTACAGATTCATTGAGCAAGATAAGATCCTAGTCCTTATGGAGCTTATAGTTTAGCAGCAAAGATAGTGTAATGCTGGTGGCCGAGGCCAGGCACGTTCACATTGGATTCGGGCAGACGGTAGAGAAACTGTGGAGCTGGAAAGTGTCGAGCCATACTCGTATATTGGTGGCTCGCAAAGGGAAAGAGCTAATAAAGGAAAATATGCTATTTGCAGTAAGGGCAAGGGAGCAAGGAAAACCGCACTTCAAGGTGGTGGGAGAGCGATCTGGGAGAATCCCCGTCCAGGGGAAGCACCCATAGCCTTATAAAGACCATACACACGAGGTACTGCTACATGCTCACGCACTAATCAAGCAAAGGGCTTGCAGCTGGTAAACCAGTGAGCAGGCCTAACACAGCTGCCCCACAGATAGACAAAGAAGCAGTAAGGTAGTTTTTTTGTTTGTTTGTTTTAATATATGAGCAAGTATAGAGTGTACTTTTTAATGGTAAATATTTTAGTGAACTTTGTTTTATAATTTCCTTAGCTCTGTATTGTTTTATAATTTATTTAGGTTTGTATTCTTTCAGCATGCTTTCCCCCCTGCATTTGTATGTTTATCTTAATTATTTCCTGGAATCTAGAATAATAGGTATTTATTATTTTTCTTCGTTTTTTCTTAATATATATATTTTTAAATTTTCTCTACTAATTATATATTTGTTTGTTAATTACCAAAAATTATTTAAAAGTAGTCTACCAACAGTGACATGGAGGTGCTCAAAAGGTACAAAGTTTCAGTTATAAAATAAGTCATGAGGATACGACCTGCAGTATGGTGACTTAACAGTTCTCATCACAAGAAGAAATTTGGAACTATGTGTGATGATGGATGTTAACTAGACTTATTGTGGCAATCATTTTGTAGTATATACAAATATTGAATATAATGCTATATGTCAATTATATCAGAAAAAAGCAGTCTTTTTAAGAGGCTTTAAAAAGGAAAATTGAGTTGCTGCTTTTATTTACTTTTAATTGTGAATTACCTTTCACTGCGAATATTATAGTCATCCGGCAAGTCATCTGTATCAGTAACTAAGGAGTCATCGTAGACCTTAATCTCTGATGTACTTTCTACTTTGTTTGGAGTCTTGAGTGTCCAAACTCTAACCTTTTGAGTCTCTAACTTCTTTTATATTCAGCCTCACTTTTCTAATGCCATTATTGCTCTAATTTAGTCATGCTGAACTGTTTGCAGATCTCTGAAGACATGAAAGGTTTCATACCTTTATGTTCTTCCCTCATCCTCCTAGCTGAGTTGGATATTCTGTCCCCATCTTCCTTCCCTTGCTTGCTCATTGTATTTGTCCATCATTAATCTGCTGCTCCTTACACACCAAATGCTCTGTGAAATTTTTTCTACTTCCTCTGTCTCAAGTTAATCAGTTCTGACTCTCACCTCTTAGGTACTTTCTGCCCTATGTATGATTTAAAGTACAATACTCATACACTCTTTGTACTGTACTTACTGTCTAGCCTATGAGACTATAAACTCTTTGAGGGCAGGCATAAATGTTTATGAGATGAATATGATCATGTTCTGTTCTAAAACTTCTTTTTAGAATTAAATCTTACAAACTTTTTTTTTTTTTTTTTTGGTATTCTTCTGAAGTTGGAAACGGGGAGGCAGTCAGACTCCCTCATGCACCCAACTGGGATCCACCTGGCACGCCCACCAAGGGGCGACGCTCTGCCCATCTGGGGCGTTGCTCTGTTGCAACCAGAGCCATTCTAGCGCCTGAGGCAGAGGCCACGGAGCCATCCTCAGCACCCGGGCCAACTTTGCGCCAATGGAGCCTTGGCTGCAGGAGGGGAAGAGAGAGACAGAGAGGAAGGAGAGGGGGAGGGGTGGAGAAGCAGATGGGCGCTTCTCCTGTGTGCCCTGGCCGGGGATCGAACCCGGGACTCCTGCACGCCAGGCCGACGCTCTACCAATGAGCCAACCGGCCAGGGCCTTTTTTTTTTTTTTTTTTGGTGACAGAGACAGAGAGAGGAACAGATAGGAACAGCCAGAAAGGGAGGGAGAGAGATGAGAAGCATCAATTCTTCATTGTGGCACCTTAGCTGTTCATTGATTGCTTTCTCATATGTGCCTTGACTTGGGGGCTACAGCAGAGTGAGTGACCTCTTGCTTGAGCCAGTGACCTTGGGCTTCAAATGAGCTGCCATGGGATCATGTCTATGATCCTACACTCAAGCTGGATGAACCCGCACTCAAGCCAGGTATCTTGGGGTTCAAACCTGGGTCTTCTGCGTCCCAGTCTGACACTCTGTCCACTGCGCTACCGCCTTGGTGAGGCAAATCTTACAAACTTTTAAATATAAAAGATTTGCCCAATGTAAGAGAACGAAACTTTTCATTGTTGATTGGAAGTAATTGACATGTTAGTCAATGTTAGCATTGGAATTAACAGACTTTGTGTCCCATTTCATTAGAAGTATTACTGTATTTAAAATGAATGCATGTTGGCCCTGGCCGGTTGGCTCAGCGGTAGAGCATCGGCCTGGCATGCGGGGGACCCAGGTTCGATTCCCGGCCAGGGCACATAGGAGAAGTGCCCATTTGCTTCTCCACCCCCCACATCCTTCCTCTCTGTCTCTCTCTTCCCCTCCCGCAGCCAAGGCTCCATTGGAGCAAAGATGGCCCGGGCGCTGGGGATGGCTCCTTGGCCTCTGCCCCAGGCGCTAGAGTGGCTCTGGTCGCGGCAGAGCAACACCCCGGAGGGGCAGAGCATCGCCCCCTGGTGGGCAGAGCGTTGCCTCTGGTTGGCGTGCCCGATGGATCCCGGTCGGGCGCATGCGGGAGTCTGTCTTTCTCTCCCCGTTTCCAGCTTTGGAAAAGTACAAAAAAAAAAAAAAAGTTAAAATGAATGCATGTAATTGGAAGTTAAAATGGAGTCTGTGATAGTCTAAGGCAGGGGTGGGCAGATTACAGCTTGTGAGCTATATCTGGTCCATTGACTGGCTTTTTTTGAATAAAGTGTTATTGGTACAGTCATGTTTATTTGTTTACATATTTTCTATGGTTTGCTTTTACCCTAAAGAGGCAGGTTTGAGTGAGTGTGACAAAGAACTATAGCCTGTACAACCTAAAGTAATTACCCTCTGTCCCTGTACTTACAGAAAATATTTTTACTGATTCCTCTTGTAGTGGAGAGATATTTATCAGATGGTTATCTTTGTGTTTGAGAACACATTTAGAACCAGAATATACAAATTAAATGCCTAGAGTATCCTGTGAATGAAAATAATAGAACTGCAGCTTCCTCAGTATTTATCTAATTTTACACACAACTCTTTATTTTTTATTTTATTTATTTTATTTTTTTTGTATTTTTCTGAAGCTGGAAACGGGGAGAGACAGACAGACTCCCGCATGCGCCCGACCGGGATCCACCCGGCACTCCCACCAGGGGCAACGCTCTGCCCACCAGGGGGCGGTGCTCTGCCCTACGGGGCGTTGCTCTGCCGCAACCAGAGCCACTCCAGCGCCTGGGGCAGACGCCAAGGAGCCATCCCCAGCACCCGGGCCATCTCCGCTCCAATGGAGCCTCGGCTGCAGGAGGGGAAGAGAGAGACAGAGAGGAAGGAGGGGGGGGGTGGAGAAGCAAATGGGCGCCTCTCCCATGTGCCCTGGCCGGGAATCGAACCCGGGTCCCCCGCACGCCAGGCCGACGCTCCACCACCAAGCCAACCGGCCAGGGCCCACACAACTCTTTTACTATTACTCCTCTTTTTCAGTTTAGGTGAATCTGAAAGCTTTTCTGTTAATAGGGGGATGACCTTGTATTGAAATAATTTCTTTCACTCAAGGATAGCCATGGCTTTTGCCTAATTGTCGTAAGGCAAGATTGGGATAGCGGGCCAAGTGAGGTAGTAATTAGCAGTAGGGTAAGACTTGTTGTACTAGTGTCAAAGTCTCATCCAAGTGTACTGATTAAAGATCTAATTTGGGGCTGACCAGGTGGTGGCACAATGGATAGACCATTGGCTTGGGATCCTGAAGACCCAGGTTCGAAACCTCTAGGTCGCCTGTTTGAGTGCGGGATCATCAGCCTTGAGCACAGGGTCACTGGCTTGAGCATGGAATCGTAGACGTGACCCCATGGTTGCTGGCTTGAGGTCAAAGGTTGCTGGCTTGAGGTCAAAGGTCGCTGTCATTAGCAAGAGGTCACTTACTCTGCTGGAGACTCCCGGGTCAAGGCACATATGAGAAAGCAATCAATGTATAACTAAGGTGCCACAACTATGAGTTGATGCTTCTCATCTCTCTCGCTGTCTGTCTCTCTGTCTCTCTCTCTCACACACACACACACACACAAAATATATGAATGATTTGGAGATAGAGTCCCAGGTCTTGATGAAGATAAGTGGGTGAATGGTGATGCCTTGTACTCAGATGGGAAAGGATGTGTTTATTAAAGATAGAACTTAAAAGATTTACTTTGGTTATGGGACAGAAGGTTGGGGGAGAATAGCCTATTTACAAATGGGTGGTGTTATGTACTTTGAACATCAGCCATTGTTTTTAGGGAAAGTATAATGTTGGTTAGGAAACTTTGGCACTTGGAATGCTGCATATCTCAGGGAATTTACTTTGATACTCTGTTCTTTTCTCCTGAGCATCCTCACAGTTGGCTTTGCAAATAAACGTAATTGCCATTTCCTCAGTGTTTCAATGTTAAAACAGTTTTAGGGGAAAAAATAGAATGAGTTATTTCAAATTGTAACTTGTTTTTGGTGTTTGGAGTTTTGGATGTACCAGGACATTTTAAAGAACTTTGTTTAATCAGAAATATAATGGAGCTTAATTTATATTCCCATTAAAGTCTTGCCAAGTTTTACTTTATTAGAACCATAAAGGAGTGATCTCCAATAGTGCTAACGTGGGCTGGCATCTGAACCCAGGCATTCTATAACATGCCTCATTTTAGAGATTTTTGTCCTATATGGTAAATTCTGACTGATCAACTGGTTTGTGGTTTGTCCTTTTCTTACTTTTTATCTTCATGGCCTTTTCATTTTATAGCCTATTTCTCTTCTAGCTTATCTGGTTTGATTCACCATGATAATTATGTCTCATCCTTTTTCTTTCCTATTTTCCCATATTTTGGACCTTTTTACCTTAATTATCTTTTCAATTTTATTGTCTCCATTCCCATCTTGGATAGAAACAAAAATAAGTTATAAAAATGCAAAAATGAGGGGCTTTGGAGTATACATGCTTTACCATAATTTTGTAGGTTGAATGCCATAAATGATAATGTTACAGTTATTAGAGCTTACTGTGAGCCAGGCTATATACTAAAGTCTCCTACCTAGAGTGTTTAATCCTCACAACCATTCTATTACTGTTACTATTTTCATTTATTAAGAGAGGTAAAGTAACTTGCCTCAAGTTACATAGCATTAAGGAACTGGAGGAAAATTTGATAGTACAAAGATAGTTTATAGTGCTGTGGGAATTTTAAACTGGGTAAATTTGGCTTTGAGACTAGCTCTTAAACACTGTACTGTCCCTTCAACTATGAACTTAAGATTGTAATGTGATCTTCAGTACCATGGTCTTGGTCTGAACACTGAACAATGATCAAGGCTTCTGAGTCAGATTATGTCATGCTTTCTATTCATTTATGCTTTTTTACTTTAAAAAGTTCTCATGGTATCAGTATGAGTATTTTTTTATTTTTTTTTGTATTTTTCTGAAGCTGGAAAGGGGGAGGCAGTCAGACAGACTCCCGCATGCGCCCAACCGGGATCCACCTGGCACGCCCACTAGGGGGCAATGCTCTGCCCATCCGGGGCGTCGCTCTGTCGAGACCAGAGCCACTCTAGCGCCTGGGGCAGAGGCCAAGGAGCCATCCCCAGCGCCCGGGCCATCTTTTGCTCCTATGGAGCCTCGGCTGCGGGAGGGGAAGAGAGAGACAGAGAGGAAGGAAGGGGGAGGGGTGGAGAAGCAGACGGGCGCCTCTCCTGTGTGCCCTGGCCAGGAATCGAACCAGGGACTCCTGCACACCAGGCCGACGCTCTACTACTGAACCAACCGGCCAGGGCCAGTATTTTTTTAAATTAATTAATTTAAAAAAAATTTTTTTTTTTTTTTTACAGGGACAGAGAGAGAGGCAGAGAGGGGGATAGATAGGGACAGACAGACAGGAACACAGAGAGATAAGAAGCATCAATCATCAGTTTTTCGTTGCGACACCTTAGTTGTTCATTGATTGCTTTCTCATATGTGCCTTGACCACGGGCCTTCAGCAGATCGAGTAACCCCTTGCTTGAGCCAGGGTCCTTGGGTCCAAGCTGGGGAGCTTTTTTCTTTCTTTTTTTTTTTTTGCTGAAGCCAGATGAGCCTTTGCTCAAGCTGGCGACCTCGGGGTCTCAAACCTGGGTCCTCAGTGCCTTAAGTCGACATCTATCCACTGCCACACTGGTCAGGCAGATTTTTTTGTTTTTTTTATTGACTTTGGAGAGGAAGGGAGAGAAAGTGAGAGAAATGACTTGTTGTTCCACTTATTTACACACTCAGTTGTTGATTTCTGCAAGTGCTCTCTGACCAGGAATCAAACCTGCAACCTTGCTGTATTCGGATGATGCTCTAACCAACTGAGCTACCTGATCAGAGTGTATTATTTGAATTTTTTTTTAATTCCATGCTCAACTGGAATCAGTTTAGAAGAGTCCCAAACAGAACCATCTGTTTGAATGCTCCTGACACTTCACTAATTTTGCCATATCCAACTCATTATCCCAAGGTTTCACACCTAGTAAGATGGAAAACTGGGGCCCTGGCCGGTTGGCTCAGCGGTAGAGCGTCGGCCTAGCGTGCGGAGGACCCGGGTTCGATTCCCGGCCAGGGCACATAGGAGAAGCGCCCATTTGCTTCTCCACCCCTCCGCCGCGCTTTCCTCTCTGTCTCTCTCTTCCCCTCCCACAGCCAAGGCTCCATTGGAGCAAAGATGGCCCGGGCGCTGGGGATGACTCTGTGGCCTCTGCCTCAGGCGCTAGAGTGGCTCTGGTCGCAACATGGCGACGCCCATGGTGGGCGTGCCGGGTGGATCCCGGTCGGGCGCATGCGGGAGTCTGTCTGACTGTCTCTCCCTGTTTCCAGCTTCAGAAAAATGGAAAAAAAAAAAAAAAAAAGATGGAAGACTGGTAACAAGTGCAGGTTTTAGCTTTCTTTGACTCATACTGTGCCAGTGTTCTTCACTTGGGTTCTTCTCTTAGCCTCTTTGCTTTCTTCCTCCTTATCAGATCCAAGGAGATCAATGTCACCATTATTTTCACTATCTGTAGCTCCACTTCCTGTGGTGTCTTCCACATTAGCAGGGCCATACTTGTCCAAAGCTTTTTCATTCCTGGCAGGCTGGCCTTTTCCTTTTCGTAAGACTTGATGTGATGATTATACCAACGTGAGGGATGATGCAAGTTGGCAGGTGGTGGCTGGAGACTGTTTCAACTACTGTCACATCTGCTTTTGATGGCACATACCCCTTGGTGTGGCTCTTGTCTCCCAGATAGTCTTGAGTACCTGGAGGCTGGTGGGATTTTTCAGGTCTGCAAAACCCATGGTGTTGGCTGTTCCAGGAGGAGTGGCAGTAGAGGATAGAAGAGTGCAGCCAGTCAGCGCCAAGCACTAAGGGGGGAAAAAAGGGCAACAGCCTATAATGATGTGTAGTCAGGAATGACTGTTCCCACCTATTTGTCCTGGTACTTTGCTTACACTTTTGTGGAAAGGTCATTTATTTCAGCATTAGCATAGCCACTCTAGCTGTCTTTTGGTTACTGTTTTTCATGGTATATCTTTTTCCATCCTTTTAACCTTCTTGTAACTTTGATTCCAGAGTGTGTGTTTTGCAGACAGCTTATATTTGAATTATGTCTACATGGTCATGTTTCCATGAATCTAGTTATGCAAACAATTATATAGAAGTATAACTGCTTTGGGAATATAAAAGAGCAAGTACATAACTTTCCCCAGGGTATATCATGCATCACTATAGTCATTATGTAAATTTGAAAGGTTGAGTCGGAGATGGAAAAGCATTCTAGGTAAGGAACAGCATGGGAAAAGGCATAAAAGTGTGAAACATTCTGGAGTGTACAGGTAGTTGTTAACTTTAAGCATTAGCTTATCTAAAAGATTTGTGGCTGAGGAACTTCAGACCACATGAGAAAATGAAATTGGGACACATGTGTTATAGATGCCTTGTAGTATTTTCTTTAAAATTAAAAATAAATAAATATGTTAAATTAAACGAAGACAACATGTCAGTGACCGATTGTAAGTTCCATAAAGAATTCATTTTGCCTTTTTTTACATTATTTCTAGTATACTACTTAGCATATGGTAGGTGCTCAAATGTTAGTTGAATGAATAAATGTCACATTTCAAATTAGTAATAATGAATATTTGATATATTTTTTTTTCTTTATTTGCTAGAAGTTTGTCTGGGTTTAACTCTCCTTTTCCTTTTAGATATTGCTTATAAAGATTATACTACTACTGCCTGACCAGGTGGTTGCGCAGTGGGTAGAGTGTCAGACTGGGATGCCGAGGACCCAGGTTCGAGACCCCGAGGTCGCCAGCTTGAGCGCGGGCTCATCTGGTTTGAGCAAAAGCTCACCAGCTTGGAGCCAAGGTTGCTGGCTCAAGCAAGAGGTTACTCGGTCTACTGAAGGCCCGTGGTCAAGGCACATATGAGAAAGCAATCAATGAACAACTAAGGTGTCGCAATGAAAAACTAATGATTGATGCTTCTTATCTCTTCGTTCCTGTCTGTCTGTCCCTATCTATCCCTCTCTCTGACTCTCTCTGTCTCTGTAAAAAAAACAAAAACAAACAAACAAAAAGATTATATACTACTGAATTTCTCTCTCTCCACTTTTCTTCCTTCTTCCGCTCCTCCTTTTCCCTGCCCTCCTCCTTTAACCTCCCCTCCCTTCCCTCCTTTCTCTCCCTTTCTTCTCCCTCCCCTCCCCCCCCTCCCCTCCTTTCTCTCTCCTTTCTTCAGGTGTTTCCTCGCAGGTCCTCTCCATCTTGGGTGTTATAATAGTACCTTAGAAGTTCAAGATGGAATATTTTAGTGCAATCTTTCAATTCCTTTCTTGAATTATATGGTTATACAATGTCTTAACTGTATGCAAAATCATATGTGTTAACCACTGTCTTCTAAGTTTTTTTGGAGGGGGCACCTGGATCTGAACTGGGACCTTTTTTTTTTTTTTTTTTTTCCTGTATTTTTCTGAAGCCGGAAACAGGGAGAGACAGACAGACTCCCGCATGCGCTCGACCGGGATCCACCCGGCACGCCCACCAGAGGGCGACGCTCTGCCTCTCTGGGGCGTTGCTCTGTTGAGACCAGAGCTACTCTAGCGCCTGGGGCAGAGGCCGAGGAGCCATCCCCAGCACCTGGGCCATCTTTGCTCCAGTGGAGCCTCGGCCGCCAGAGGGGAAGAGAGAGACAGAGAGGAAGGAGAGGGGGAGGGGTGGAGAAGCAAATGGGTGCTTCTTCTGTGTGCCCAGGCCGGGAATCGAACCCGGGACTTCTGCACGCCAGGCAGATGCTCTACCACTGAGCCAACCAGCCAGGGCTCTGAACCAGGGACCTTTTGATGTGCAGTAAGTTTTTTACTTTTTATAGGAATCCTAAAAATATAGATTTTCTGAGACAGACAGAGACAGGCAGAAAGGGAGAGAGATGTGAAGCATCAACTTACAGTTGCGGCACCTTAGTTGTTCATTGATTGCTTTCTCATATGTGCCTTGACCGGGGAGCTCCAGCCGAACCAGTGACTCATTGCTTAAGCCAGTGACCATTGGGCTTAAGCTGGTGACCATGGGTTTCAAACCTGGGTCCTCTGCATCTGAGACTGATGCTCTATCTGCTGTGCTACCACCTGGTCAGGCCTAAAAATATAGTTTTAAAATGTTTTATCTTTTCCAAGACATCTCAGGGAAAAGTCAATATTACTTCCCTATTTTACCTTTCAAAACAAAACAAAACAAAACCCAGTTCAATTTCTCTGAGACGTTTTATATTGTCTCCACTAGGTGTGACCTGAAATTTTTATTTCTGAAAGCTAAAATTTTTTGAGTTGTTGAAGAGCAGAGTGGGCAGCTTGAGGGTAGGGAAATCAGTTAGAGGTTGTTATATTATTATTGGTGAGATATGAATTGGGGCAGTCCCTGTGGGGAGTGAGAAGAAAGGCTAGATCTGATTTATTTTTGTATTTTTCTGAAGTGAGAAGTGGGGAGGAAGAAAGACAGACTCCTGCATGCGCACAACTGGGATCCACCCTGCAAGCCCACCAGGGGGTGATACGCAGCCTATCTGGGGCGTTGCGCTGTTGCAACCAGAGCCATTCTAGCTCCTGAGGTGGAGGCCATGGAGCCATCCTAACGGGGACCAACTTTGCTCCAGTGGAGCCTTGGCTGCAGGACAGGAAGAGAGAGATAAAGAGAAAGGGGGGGGGGGGAGTGTGGAGAGGCAGATGGGTGCCTCCTGTGTGCCCTGAATTGAACCCGGGACTTCCACACGCCAGGCCAATGCTCTACTGCTGAGCCAACCGGCCAGGGCCTTAGATCTGATATTTTGTAGGTAGAATTAATATGAGAAGGTCTTTGAGTGAGAAGAGTTTAACATGATTCCCAGGTTTCTGGAGTAGAGTGGGTAGTTAACAGTTCCATTTCTTGTGGAAAATTTGTCCAAAAAAGCCCAGGGTTAATGGGGGAAGGGTGTGATTTTCTATTTTTTAAAATTCAGAATTCTGATAAACATATACAAGCTCTATTTGAAGAACTAGCTGTGTTAATTGTATAGTTTACTAAAAGCTTACTCTGAATAAATAGATTATGGTGATATATCTTATTTTACAGCTTTTATGGTTTTTGTGAATTTTTGAGTTGTATGTTAAATAGATACTTAACATTTTGTTAAGGGAAGTTTTTTGGAGTATCTTATTTATGTTGTTAAGATAATTACCATATTTCCCCATGTGTAAGACACACCCTTTTAAAAAAATGTGAGGTCTACAAATTGGGTGCGTCTTATACAGCGGTTGGTTGTAGGTTTTTTTTACTTGCATTTCCCGCTTTTTTAACTTGTTTTTGTGTTCATTGTTGAAGACAGTGATTCGTCATCAGACACAAATGAGGACAAGCAAATGAATGGATGGGAGTTTTTGACAGTGATGAGTTGTGTGAATTTTATGATGAATAAAACTTGAGTTCAATAACTTTATGTAATATACTTTTTTCAAATTTCAGGCCCCAAATTTAAGGTGCGTCTTATACATGGGAGCATCTTATATGTGGGAAATATGGTAAAATTAACTTTATTAAACTATCTTGGCATTGATATTCAATTGTATTCTTTCACATGTAAAGCTTTTTTAACTGAGGTAGTCTCTCATTGTCATTTGCAAAAAAAGTTTTGTTGTAATTTTAGAGATTGCTGTGTTCTTCTGGGTAAAGATTTAATTGTTGGATTTTCCTTTGGTTTCCCCCCTCCCTACAAAGAAAGGAATGGAACTTCAAATAAACTGAAATACCATTCTAAATTGAGAAACAGATATGTAAAATATGTATATTGTGTGTATTGAGCGCATTAGATAGATAGGAAGTACCTGAGTAAATGTGTGTTGTTTGTGTGGGTTGATAGTTGCTAAGTAATTCTTGATTAATTTGAAAGATTCTGTAGCAGAAATAAGTGAGTTCAATTCCATGTTAGGAGTGACTGTTTCTCCAACCGTTATACATGCTTTTAGACACTGTGAGCAACTGAAACCTGTAATGTAACTTGAGTTACAATTAAAGTCTGGTCTCAGGCCATTTAATTAATGAAGGGCAGTTCCATTGTCTTGAAAGACAAAGTTAGCACTTAAAGAAATTGTATATATTTCTTAAGCTAGAATTATCAATAATGCAAACTATACACAAGGAAATTAATATTGGGACATTTTCTTTGTCTTTTCTAAGGTTGATACACTATAGCACAATAAATTGCTTTAATAACTATAATATATACAAAGCAATGTAAGAATCTTTTTTTATTGATTTGTTATATTTTAGTTTTTTTTAGTTAGAGAGAGCAAAAAAAAAATAATCTTATTATTTTATTCATTTGTGCACTCATTGGTTGCGCCTTGTATGTGCCCAAACTGGAGAGCAAACCCGCAACCTTGGTGTATCCGGTCCATGCTCTAACCGAGTTATGTGGCCAGGGCTATAAGAATCTTAATGGACTCCCTCCCTGATCCTGCCTCTCAGTCCCACACCCAACCTCCATGTTTTAACTACCTGAGATTTTAGTTCCATATTGTCCATTTATTTTTATGTTTCTCAATTATTTAAACTAAACTAAACTATATGTCTTAGTAGTTTACTTGTTCATCACTGTGTTTGATTTCTGTATTTTTCGTCTTAGATGAAGTCTTTTGCTGTATTGTACTCTTTTTCAAACAGGATTTCTAAGTGGTGAACTTTGAGTTCTTACATGTCCAAATATATATTTATTTTTGCCCCTCTTCTGAGTGTTCAAACAACTCCCCCCCAGAACTTTGACAATGTTGCTCTTTTATCTTCTAGCATCCACTGTTGCTGATGAGAAATCTGTCAATCTGATTCTTGTTCCTTTGTAAGTGAGTTTCTTTTCTTTCCTGAAAGAATTTTATGAATTTTATAAAATCCCCCGGGTTCTGAACTTTTCTAGGATGTGCCTTTTTCTTTCACTATCTTTACTTTTGCTTTTACTTTTTAAGATATTACAGATTTATTTAAAGCCCTCTGTGTGTTACTCCTGTTCTGATCTTCTTTCCTCCATTCCCACAGGTAACCACTGTCCTGAATTTTGGATTTTATTATTCCCACAAACAGTTTTATATTAAGAGTATTTATTTTATGTATCCATAAACAATATATGGTATGATTTATATGCTTTACAACTTTATATGTAAACGGTATAATACTGCACTCATTCTTCTTTTTTTCTTTTCCTTTTTTTTTTTTTCATTTTTCTGAAGCTGGAAACAGGGAGAGACAGTCAGACTCCCGCATGCGCCCGACGGGGATCCACCCGGCACGCCCACCATGGGGCGATGCTCTGCCCACCAGGGGGCGATGCTCTGCCCATCCTGGGCGTCGCCATGTTGCGACCAGAGCCACTCTAGCGCCTGAGGCAGAGGCCACAGAGCCATCCCCAGCGCCCGGGCCATCATTGTTCCAATGGAGCCTTGGCTGCGGGAGGGGAAGAGAGAGACAGAGAGGAAAGCGCGGCGGAGGGGTGGAGAAGCAAATGGGCGCTTCTCCTGTGTGCCCTGGCTGGGAATCGAACCCCGGTCCTCCGCACGCTAGGCTGACGCTCTACCGCTGAGCCAACCGGCCAGGGCTGCACTCATTCTTCTACAGCTTCCTCCCCTCAACACAGTTGGTGAATGTTACTATAGTTATTTAATTGCTACAGTATTATCTTGTTACAAGACTGTACTTTCAGGGATCATTTCTATAGTTTGTTACTAGAGAAGTTTCTCTGCTTGTGTAGAATACCCGAAACCATAAACCACGAGGAGGAGTTGCAGTGTTCTCTCCTGAGTGTGAAGCCGGCTCTTGGTGTTGCTTGTGCAACAGCCTTTTGCCATTGATGATCGTTCTTCTCTTCCTTTGGAAGAGTAAGAGGGAGAGAACGCAGTCTGAGTGGTAAGAAAAAAAAATAAGAAAAAAAAAATTATCTTGTTACATGAGAATACTGTAATTTTAAAAAAATGGATATTTAGGTTTATTTTTGTGCTATTAAGAGTAATTTTGTGGGCCTGACCTGTGGTGGCACAGTGGATAAAGCATCAACCTGGACCACTGAGGTCGCTGATTTGAAACCCTGTACTTGCATACTCAAGGCACATATGGGAGTTGATGCTTCCTGTCTCTCTCTCTCTCTCTCTCTCTCTCTTTCTCTCTCTCTCTCTTTCTCTCTCTATTTCCCTCCCTCCCTTTCTCCCTCTCTCCCTCTCTCTACCCTCTTGCTCTAAAAATGAATAAATAAAATCTAGAAAAAGAAAAAAAAGGAATACTGTAATGAACTTTCTAGTGGCTTTGCCTAGAGGTGGAATTGCTGGGCTGAAAGGTATATAAGTTTTTGTTTTAGCGGTGGTATAGCCAGATTACTGTAGGCTTTATCAATTTATACACTGTTAGTACTGTATGCAGGTTCCCATTTACCTTGATAATCAACACTTGGTATTGTCAGACTTTTAAGTTTTTGATGTGGTTGTGAATTAGTTTTTTATTGTTAGTCTGATAAAGTAGAACATTTTTTCATGTTTTTCAGTTATTCAGTTTTCCCCTCTGTAACTTGTCATTTTATAATAGCCTTCCTCATTTTCTTTGTGGTTGTCTGTTTTTACTGATTTGTGGCAGTTCTGTATTTTAATGTCAATTTGTCATTTTTATTTGCATTGTAAATATCATAATACACTTACCTTTTTTACTATTTTTATTTTATTATTTTTAGTTTTTTATTGATTTTACAGAGAGAGAGAGAGAGAAACATCAGTTTGTTGTTCCACTTACATTCATTTTTTTTTTTTTGACAGAGAAAGAGACAGAGGGACAGATACAGACAGATAGGCAGGAAGGGAGAGAGATGAGAAGCATCAACACTTCATTGCAACTCCTTAGTTGTTCACTGATTGCTTTCTCATGTGCATTGACCAGAGCGAGTAACCCCTTGCTCAAGCCAGCAACCTCGGGGTTTCAAACCTAGGTCCTCTGTATCCCAGTCTGACACTTTATTCCTGTGCCACCACCTGGTCAGGCTCATTGGTTGATTCTAATATGTGCCCTGACTGGGAATCAAACCTGCAACTTTTGCATTTTGGGACAATGCTGGGCTATCTGGCCTGCCCTACTATTTTTTTTTTCTTTTTTCTTTTTTTGTATTTTTCTGAAGCTGGAAACCGGGAGAGACAAGTCAGACAGACTCCCGCATGCGCCCGACTGGGATCCACCTGGCACGCCCACCAGGGGGCGACGCTCTGCCCCTCCGGGGCGTAGCTTTGTTGCGACCAGAGCCACTCCAGCGCCTGAGGCAGAGGCCAAGGAGCCATCCCCAGCGCCCGGGCCATCTTTGCTCCAATGGAGCCTTGGCTGCGGGAGGGGAAGAGAGAGACAGAGAGGAAGGAGAGGGGGATGGGTGGAGAAGCAGATGGGCGCTTCTCCTGTGTGCCCTGGCCGGGAATTGAACCCGGGACTTCTGCATGCCAGGCGGACGCTCTACCACTGAGCCAACCGGCCAGGGCTGGCCTACTATTTTTAGAGTATCTCTTGTTAATCCAAACTCACATTTCAGTGTTAGTATACTGTTTTCCCCCGTGTATAAGATGCTCCCATGTATAAGGCGCACCTTAATTTTGGGGCCCGAAATTTGAAAAAAATAATGTATTACATAAAGTTATTGAACTCAAGTGTTGTTTTTTTTTCCTTTTTTTTTTTACAGAGAGAGAGAGAGAGAGAGAGAGAGAGAGGGTTAGATAGGGACAGACAGGAACAGAGAGAGATGAGAAGTATCAATCATTAGTCTTTCGTTGTGACACCTTAGTTATTCATTGATTGCTTTCTCATATGTGCCTTGACCGTGGGGCTACAGCAGACCAAGTAACCCCTTGCTCAAGCCAGCGACCTTGGGTCCAAGCTGGTGAGCTTTGCTCAAACCAAATGAGCCCATGATCAAGCTGGCGACTTTGGGGTCTCGAACTGGGTCCTCCACATCCCAATCCGATGCTCTATCCATTGCGCCACCACCTGGTCAGGCTGAACTCAAGTTTTATTCATAAAATGCATACAACTCCTTATTACTGTGAAAACTCCCATCCATTAGCTTGTCCTCATCTATGTCTGATGACGAATTACTGTCTTCAACAATGAGCACAAAAACAAGTGCGAAAAAAAAACAGGAAATGCAAGTAAAAAACTACAACCACTGTGTAAGACACACCCAGTTTTTAGACCCCACATTTTTCAAAGATGTATGCATCTTATACATGGGGAAATATGGTAGATGTCGAATTTCTTTTTTACAGTTACACTTTCTATATCTTGTTCAAAAACCCCTTTTTATGATTCTGAGGTCAGAAGACACCTGTATTTCTGTCTAAAAGTTTTGTTTGTCACATCATAATCTTAAACCTGCTGGAATTTACTTTTGTGTAATGTATGAGGTGTTTTTACCTTCCCTAATTTGTAATGCCACCTCTCATATACCAGTTTCTGTGTCTGTGTGGGTCAGTTTCTAGGTTCTGTTTGTTATACTGGTGTTTCCTTCACCACATAGTTTTATTTACTTTAGCTTTAAAGTAAGTCCTGTGTAATAAGGCTATTGAAAAGCTATTTGTTATTTCCTTCCCTTTATAGTCTCATTAGAATTTTAGAACCAGCATGTCAAATTTTACAAAAATCGGCCCAGGCTGGTTTGCTCAGCAGTAGAATGTTGACCCAGCTTGTGGAAGTCTTGGGTTTGATTTCTGGTCAGGGCACACAGGAGAGGCCACCGTCTGCTTCTCTCCTCTCCGCCTCCTCCTTCTCTCCCTTATTGTTACTTCTCCTCCTGTAGTTATGGCTCGATTGATTAGCGCATGTTACCCCAGGTGCTGAGGATGGCTCTGTACAGCCTCTACCTCAGGCACTAAAAATAGCTTGGTTGCAAGCATGGTTCAGATGGGCAGAGCATTGGCCCAAGACAGGGTGGGGGGATAAGGGGTGGTTTCCAGGTGGATACTGGTTGGGTCCACTGGATGCATTAGTCTGTCTTTCTATCTCCCCTGTTCTCACTTAAAAAAAATTACAGAAATCCTTGGTTGGCTTTTATTCTGACACTGACTGCAATATCATTCGATTTTGACTCCAGCCACCTGGAGCTATTGGCAGCTTCCACAGGTTGAAGGGCACAGTCGCTAGTAAGACAGCCCCCATGTCAGATGCCAGCTACAAGTTCCCATGATCTACTCGAGGTTTGATAATTTGCTAGAATGACTCACAGAACTCAGGAAAGTGCTATATTTACTATTATGGTTTTATTTTAAAGGATACAATTCAGAACCAGCCAGATAAAGAGACATATAGGACAAAACCTGGGAGGGTCCCAGTGTAGAACTTCCATGCCCTTTCCATGTGGAATCAGCACGAATCATTCTCACAGCACATCAGTATACAGGCAGTCCCTGAATGAGAGAGGTTCTGTAGGTTTGTTCTTAAATTGAATTTGTATGTAAATTGGAACAGGTACATTTATTTACCTGTTAAATGACACTTAGACAGATGTTTGTCTTTTTTTTTTTTTAAGTGAGAGAGACAGATAGACAGGGACAGACAGGAAGGGAAAGAGATGAGAAGATCAACCCGTAGTTGCAGCACCTTAGTTGTTCATGTGCTTTCTCATATGTGTCTTAATGGGGGGGGGGCCTCCAGTCAAGCCAGAGACCCAGACCCTTGGGCTCAAGCCAGCGACCATGGGGTCATGTCTATGATCCCACACTCAAGTCGATTAGCCCGCACTCAAACCGGTGACCTCAAGGCTCGAACCTGGGTCCTCTGCATCCTAGTCCGATACTCCCTCTACTATGCCACTGCCTAGTCAGGCTTATGGTTAAAACATTGATGGAACTTACATTCTTGTGATGTCCAACATTATATGGTGAATGTAATGTCTACTTAAAAGAAATAGGAAATATGTTTTTCTTAGGGGTTCACTGGCTTGAAAGAATTAAAACCAAAGATCCACAAGCTGTTTAAAATATGTTAAAATGCCGATTTTATATTTAAATAAATACACATCTATTTGTCAAAATGCCATGTAAGCTAATAATGACGTTGTATCATTACATTTGTATGAAATAATCTCAACTCATTGTGGTATTTGACCCACGCTGACCAGATTGATTGTTAATAATAACCTGGCTTTAGTAAAACACATGGTATTTTCATAAATTCAGTTTGGTAAGCTAAACCTCATGTGGTATCTGTGGTGAGAAATAATGGGATACAGTGTGGTAATAGATCTTTAAAAATGTTTTTTATTGTTAGCTAGGTTAAAATATTAAACTTTCCACTTGATATCTGTGTCACCTGGGCAAGGTATTAACTTTTGAGCCTCATCATAATGGAGACAATAATATTCATCTAAAGTTGTTTTAAGGATCTAATATTAGTTCCCTTTTTCTCTTTTGGAAATGTTAAAAACCAGTATATGATATGCTTATTGTTTCTTTTTGGGTAGTTAATGTATTTATTAATATATAAATAAGTGGTAGATGCACTTATTTATTCTTTAAATTCACACGATCAGCTAAAATACATGTCTTTAATTTTGTTTTAAAAATTAGTAATTTCATCTCTGGTTATGGTGAAGTAATAAGGAGTCTTTACCCTGTTGTTATAAACAGCTGGTAAACTTGACCTGACCATTTGTGGTACAGTGGATAGAGCGTAGACCCAGAACGCTGAGGTTCCTGGTTCAAAACCCTGAGGTTACTGGCTTGATCATGGGATCATTGATATGATCCCAGGGTTGCTGGCTTGAGCAAGGGGTCACTAACTTGGCTTGAGCCCCCTGGTCAAGTCATGTATGAGTAGCAGTAGCAGTGAGTGAATAACTAAAGTAACACAACTACAAATTGAGGCTTCTCATCCCTCTCCTTGCTCTCTCTCCCCTTTCCTGTCTCCCTCTCTCAAATCAATAAAAATAAAAGCAGCTAGAGACTGGACTAAAATATACAAACCATCTCTTTTTAGATATTTTACCATAAGTAGAGTAGGAAAGGGATTATGCTCCCGGAGAGGAAAAATCAAGGAGATGAGCATAACTACTATGGAAACAACTTTGGTACCATGGGAGGAAGGAGAGAGAACCTAATGAGAGCCTGGAGGAGGCAAAGATTGGATTTTGGAGGTTAGGTAGCAAGAAATTGCAGGCTAGGTTCTGAATAGAAAAGACCTATGTAGACAAAACAACTCTACTAATCTGTATAGGGGGCCACTCTCAGTACAGTGGTACCTTGAGAATCGAGTTTAATTCGTTCTGTAACCGAGCTCGTAAGTCAGTCAACTCGTATATCAAACAATTTTTTCCCATTTAAAATAACTGAAATAGATTTAATCCGTTCCAGCCCTGTGAAACATCCCCAAACCATCCTAAATTATGAAAAAGACATGTTTTTAATTAAGAAGCACACATGTATACTTTACCAATGCATAACAAAATATATAAAATAAAAGGAAAAATGTTATTTAGTACTGTATTCTTACCTTGGAGACAGACGAGTGTGGCTAATGGAGGTGAATAGCAGAGGAGGAGGGAGGGAGGAAGGGATGCAGGCACTGTAGACACGTAAACTAAAACTGCACTTGTTTTTTTTTTCAGAGACAGAGAGTCAGAGAGAGGGATAGACAGGGACAGACAGACAGGAACGGAGAGAGATGAGAAGCATCAATCATCAGTTTTTCGTTGTGACACCTTAGTTGTTCATTGAGACACCTTACTTGTTCATTGACTGCCCTCTCACATGTGCCTTGACCGTGGGCCTTCAGCAGACCAAGTAACCCCTTGCTCAAGCCAGCGACCTTGGGTCCAAGCTGGTAGCTTTGCTCAAACCAGATGAGTCCGCGCTCAAGCCGGAGATCTCAGGGTCTCGAACCTGGGTCCTCCGCATGCAAGTCCGATGCTCCGTGCACTGCGCCACTGCCTGGCCAGGCTAAAACTGCACTTTCTTAACACTTAATGTAAACTAAAATAGTATTTTCTTTACTTTAAACTAAACTAAAACTGCACTTTCTTTACTTAAAATGAAAGCACAAAAACAATTGTAAAAAATGTACTTTCTTAACTTTAAACTTAACTTAAGCTTAACATTACATATTTTTCATTTAATCATCACCTGTTTTTGCCTTTTTGGCTGCACTTTTGGCACTTTCACTTGCAGGACTTCTGAATAAAAATCTATCCAAAGAGGTTTGCTTTTGCCTGCCTTTTAAAATGTTACGGAAATGTGACAAACAAGTGTTATTAAAAAGTGCTGAAGCACGATCAGTTGAAACTTTTTCTTGGTGTTTCTTTTCAATGAAACTTGAAAGCTTCTCCCACATTGCCAGCATGTCTTTAATTTCACTTGTAGAAATCACTTCCTCCGACTCTACCTCCTCCTCACTACTAATCTCTTGCAGAAGCTCCATATGTTGCATCATCTGTAGCTCCTTCAACTCCTCAGTTGAGAGTTCCTCCTCATGTTCCATCGACTTTCTGAGGGACACAGTCTCCTCCAACGCTTCTACCTTGGTCTGGGTCTCTGGTTCGAATCCTTCGAAGTTCCTGTCTGCAACAACATCAGGCCATAACTTTTCCCATGCTGAGTTCCCGAGTTCAAGGTTCTTCTTCTAACCACTTGCCATGCCAAGTCAATAATGCGTATACATATCACAATGTTGTAGTGATCTTTCCAAAACTCTCGAAGGGTTAGACTTGTATTCTCAGTTACCTCAAAGCAGCAGTGGAACAAGTGCTCTGCGTAAAGCTTTTTAAAGTTGGAAATGACCTGCTGATCCGTACGTTGCAAGATTGAAGTTGTGTTGGATGGGAGGTAGAGGACTTTCACGAATTTGAAATCATTGAGAATGTCATCTTTAAGATCAGGTGGGTGGGCTGGAGCATTATTAAGGATTAGTAATATTTTCATCGGGAGTTTATTTTCTTGAAGATATTTCTTCACTGCAGGACCAAAGACGAGATTTCCCCATTCAATAAAAACTGCCGCATAACCCATGCCCTAGCATTGGCGCACCACAAGATTCTTTAAGAATCTTTAAGAATCTTGTGAGACTTAAAGACTCGAGGATTTTTGGAATGATACACTAGTCACTGCTAGCATTTGCACACAATGCAAGGGTCAGACGGTCTTTCATGGGTTTATGGTCTGGCAGCTTCTTTGCTGTGATGAAAGTCCTCTGGGGCATTTTTTTCCAAAACAATCCTGTTTCGTCACAGTTGAACACTTACTTGTTGGGGGAATGTAGCCTTCCTTTGTGATAAGCGCAGCACAAAGTGCGATGTACCTCAGCTACCTTAACGGCAGCACTCGCAGCTTCACCATGCCTCACCACCAAGTGGATGCCGGATTTCATCTTGAAATTTTCAAACCAGCTATGACTTGCCTTAAATGTATCTTCTGCTGCCTCTTTTGAGGTTGATGGTTCTTTTTTCTTCAAGTTGTTGTAAATAATATGTGCCTTTTCACATATTACAGTCTCCGTCACTGTATCTCCTGCCAGCTCTTTCTCTTTCATCCACACCAGCAGAAGCTTCTCCATTTCTTCATGGATATTTGTCCTTAATTGGGACAGAATTCCTTTCGCTGGATTTGTGCTTTTGATGGCATCCTTTTGTTTAAGGATGGTACAAATTATAGATGTATTGCGGTCGTACAGCCTTGCCAGTTCATTCGCTCGTACACCACGCTCGTGTTTTTCTATTATTTCTTGCTTTACTACTGTCGACATCATTTTCTTCTTTTCTCACCACTGTCCTTTACGCTCACTTTCTTCGGCCCCATGATAGCATACAAAAAAAGTTAGTAAAAAATGCAAAAATGGTGCAAGAACGAGTACAGCACACGAGATTCGACTTGATTCTGCGGGTAACACATGAGAAAGAACGAGATGCTGGTGTTGTGCTGCCGATACTGGACCCATGCGCCAACACGCCAACTAGCGGCAGCTTCTTGAATCATGACTCATATCTTGGAATTTTGCTCGGATCTCGAACAAATATACGGACCGAGTCACAGGTCATGTCTTAAAAAATTCATATGTTGGTCTGTTCGTATCAAGGTACCACTGTATTTGCTGAATACCAGGTCATGAATGCATAAAATAAAACTCCATAAAGCTAGGCAGTGAACATCAGGGAATTATTAGCAGACTATTTCCTGAGTTTTTATATAGGAGATATTTAACTCTGACCACACAGAGTGAATGAAGGGTCCTTTGGAGCACCCAAGGCATTCAGTGAAGAACCAAATGGATTTGTTTACTAAAGACAGAAAAGTCCTCAGAGGAATCAAATAGATCTGTATAACTGCCTACCAAAACAAAGCTCAACTCCCAGTCAACAACCATAGTGTACATTGGTATTTTTCAGCATCCAACCAGAAATTTCTAGACATGCCAAGAAGCAGGTCCAGTATAACCCATAATCAGGAAGAAAATCAGTCCAAAGAATCAGATTGAGAAATGACAGAGGTGGTGGAGCTAACAGACAAAGATGTTAACATAACTATTATATCTAATAAATGTTTAAAAAATATGTATACAAACCCAATGAGCTTACAACTGGAAGATAGAAGGAAGAACCAAATAGGACTTCTGTAGATGAAAAATAAGTGTCTGAAGTAAAAATTAAAAAGTAACAGAAAGGATTTAGCAACAGATTGGACAATGCAAAAGAACAGACCAGTGAACTTGGAAGTTGTATCAGTAACCTATGTCTTAAAATGAAGCAGAGAAAGAGAATTGAAAACAACCAAATGATTCATTGGTCTGTGGAACAATACCAAGTAGGTTTAATAAAGTGTAGTTGACATCCAAGAAAGAGGATATAGCCAAAAATAATGTAAAAAACCATGACTCAAGTTTCCAAATTTGATGAAAAAGATCAAATCAGACTCAATAATCTCAACAAATCCAAAGAAGGAGACAGACACACACACACATACCAAGACGTAAACAAGTTCTAAAAACTTGCATTAAAGAGAGAACTTTGAAGGCAACCAAAGAAAAAGACGTTACATACAGAGAAACAATGAAGACTTCTTGTCAGAAACTGTGCGAACTAGGAGATAATGAAGCATTTTTAAAGTACTGAGTGAAAAGAACTGTTAACATATGTATCTAGGGAATTATTTGAAAATGTGGGTGAAATAAAAACCTTTTTAGACAAATAATACCAGAGAATGTATTACTAACTAGCTTGCATGTACCATAAGAGACATATTCAGATGAAAGGAAAATGGATCAGATGATGGCTTGGATCTAGACAAAGAGATGAAGACTACAAGAAATGATAAATATTTGAATATATATAAAATACATTTTCCTTATTGTTATGTCTTTAAGAAGATAATTGATGAAACAAAAATCTTAGTATAGTATAAGTTTATAAATATAAAGAAGTAAAATGTATGACAACTCTAGTATAAAGGATAAAAGCAAGGAAGAGGATGAGTACACTCTTGTAAGGGTACAAAATGTTTACATTTTATGTGAATTGGGAGAATATCATTGATGGTAGATTGTGTTCAGTTAAAGAGACATATTATAAAAGCTAGAGCAACCACTAAATATTAAAATAAAGAAGTATGCCTAATGAGTCAATAGTGGATTTTAAATGAATGCTAAAGTATGCTTAGTTAATCCAAAAGGAGACAGGAATGAGTGGAAGAAAGGAACAAAGAAATATTGAATACAAATGTTAAGATTGTAGATTTAAATGCAGCAATATCAATAATTGCATTAAATATAAATCAGGTGCTATCAAACTTTTTCTATAAGGAGCTAGATATTAAAGAATATTATCGGCTTTGTGGTCTGTGTAATGTCTGTTGAAATTATCAACAGATCTGCCACTTCTGCCAGTGTAGCATGAAAATAGCTATAAACATATAAGTGAATAAACACGAATGTGTGCCAATAAAACTTTGTGTTACTCTGAAGTTTTAATTTCATTTAATTGTAATGTATTACAAAATACTAATTTTCTTTTGATTTCTTTTCCCCTGACACTTTACATTCTTAATTAGTGGGCTATACAAAAACAAGTGACAGTCTGCATTTACCTTGTGGGTCATAGTTTGCTGTTTGCCTAAACCTGCTCTCTCCGGTCTGGTCACCACTAGCCACCTGTATTTAAGTTCAAATTAATTAAAATTCAGTAAAAAAACAAATATTGCACCCTGGCCGGTTGGCTCAATAGAGTAGCAGTAGAGTGTCGGCCTAATGTGTGGAAGTCCTGGTTTGATTATCGGCAGGGCACACAGGAGAAGCACCCATCTGCTTCTCCACCCTTCCCCTCTCCTTTCTCTCTATCTCTCTCTTCCCCTTCTGCAGCCAAGGCTCCACTGGAGCAAAGTTGGCCCAGGCACTGAGGATGGCTCCATGGCCTCCGCCTCTGGCGCTAGAATGGCTCCGGTCGCATTGGAGCAATGGCCCAGATGGGCAGAGCATTGCCCTCTGGTGGGCATGCCGGATGGGTCCTGGTTGGGCACATGTGGGAGTCTGTCTGCCTCCCTGCTTCTTAATTCAGAAAAATACAAAAAACTGAAACTAAACAACAGATATCGTCAGTGTAGATTAAAGAAAAAAAGCTAGACCCAACCATGTGCTACAAAAATCCACTTTAAATACTAAGGTATGTTAAAAATAATAAATAGATAAAAAATGAAAACCTCTTAATACTAATCATAAGAAAGCCTGAATAAAAAAAAGTAATAGCTATAATAATATCAGAAAAAGAAGACTTCAGAACAAGAATATTAGCAGAAATGGAAAGGGATATTTCATAACGGTGAAGGGGTTAAATTATCAGGAAGATACAATAATTCTGACAGTGGTTTTACCTTAAGACAGACCTTCAAAATATGTAAAGTAAAAATTGAGCAAACAGGAAAAAAAAAAAGTCAATCTAAAGGTATAACTGGAAACTAACACTCCTCTCAGCAATTGATAGTACAGCTGGACAGAAAAACAACATAAATGACACGAACAGTGTTATCAACAAACTGCATGATGTTGACATTTCTTGAACACTACCCAACAAAGTGGAAACATTCTTTTAGAAATGATTGACAATACTTCAGATATTGGTGAGGATATAATTCAACTGGATACAATAATGGTGGGAAGATTAAATAGTGCAACTGACTTGGCAGAACATTTAGGAATTTCTTACTGAGGTAACCTACATCTACCATACAACTCATCAGTTCCCACTACTATCTACCCAAAAGAAACAAAAAATGTATGTCCACACAGACTTGTTCATACATATACATGTTCATAGCAGCTTTACTTAACTGGAAATAACCCAAACATTCATTAGATGATTAGATGAACCAAATACATTTATACAATGGAATACTAGTCACATTAAAAAGGAGTGGACTGCTGGTAAATGCAAAACATGTTGAGTAAAAAACAGACAAAATGACTATGTATTGTATGATCCCATTTATATGAGAATTCTAGAAAAGACAAGTATAGGGACAGAAAGCCAATTAGTGGTTGCTTGAGGCTGGGAGTGGGGTGACTGACTGAGAAGGGAGTTACAAATCATGGTTTCTTTTGTTTTGCTTATTTTTTGCTTATATTAATCTTTTCCCTTGTAATGTTAGGAAGCTTACTCACTCATAAAAGCTGGTTTATGGTTGGCCACTTGTAAGTTGATAACATGGGTATAGTTGGTTTGGTGGTATAAATACACATTGCCAGAATGGATATTCTATTTTACATGTTTCCTTTAATGGTTATAGAAATTTGTTCAAAGTGTTTCTGTATGTGTTATTTCTTATGGGTTAGGAGAAATTTGTGTTTATGAAAAAGTTTTTTTTAAGGCTAAATTATTTATTGAACAAGTCTTTCTCAAATGTATACATTATAGGCACTGTCCTTGGTGCTGAAGACACAGGCCTGTTTAATGTGGGATAGAGGTGATCAAATAGACATATGATATAGTGTGACACATAAGTAAAATCATTTTGGGATACCCAGCAGGGGTTCTTAAGCCTGTTCAGATTAAAGAATGATATAAAAGCCTGACCAGGCAGTGGCTCAGTGTATAGAGTGTCAACCTGAGATGCTGAGGACACAGATTTAAAACCCCGAGGTTGCAGGCTTGAGCCCAGGGTTGGCTTGAGAGTGGGGTTGCCAACTTGAGCTCAAAGGTTGCTGGCTTGAAGCACGAAGTTGCTGGCTTGAGCAAGGGGTCACTGGCTTCAGCTGGAGCTCCCTGGTCAAGTCATATAGGAGAAAGCAATTAATGAACAACTCAAGTGCCACAAGAACAAGTTGATGCTTCTCATCTCTCTCCTTTCCTGTCTGTCCCTTTCTGTTCCACTCTCTCTATCTCACTTAAAAAAATGCCCTGGCTGGTTGGCTCAGTGGTAGAGCGTCGGCCTGGAGTGCAGGAGTCCCGGGTTCTATTTCCGGCCAGGGCACACAGGAGAAGCGCCCATCTGCTTCTCTGCCCCTCCCTCTCTCCTTCCTCTGTCTATCTCTTCCCCTCCCGCAGCCAAGGCTCCATTGGAGCAAAGTTGGCCCGAGTGCTGAGGATGGCTCTGTTGCCTCTGCCTCAGGTGCTAGAGTGGCTCTGGTTGTGACAGAGCGACGCCCCAGATGGGCAGAGCATCGCCTCCTGGTGGGTGTGCCAGGTGGATCCCAGTCAGACGCATGCAGGAGTCAGTCTGACTGCCTCCCTGTTTCCAACTTCAGAAAAGTACAAAAATATGTGTGTGTGTGTGTGTGCGCGCACGCACGCGTATGTGTGTGTAAGGCTAGTTGGTGGCTGTGGCCATGCAGGTTCACATTGGATTCCGGCAGACGGTAAAGGAATAGTGGAGCCAGGAAATGGTGGGCTATTTTGTTTTTTAGTTTTGCAAAAGTGGAGGAGCTAGCAGACAGGGGAAAACCACTTCTCTCAGGGCTGATGAGCAAACAGGACAGGGGTAGGGGGTGGGGGTGGAGGAGGAACCCTTTTTCCTGCAAACAATATCAAAAAATGTCTCCTCCCAATGGTGGCAGGCAATCCCAATCTGCAATCTGTGACCCTGAGGGCAAGCACCTGCAGCCTTATATAGACTATACTAGGGGTCGGGAACCTTTTTGGCTGAGAGAGCCATGAACACCACATATTTTAAAATGTAATTCCGTGAGAGCCATACAATGACTCGTGTACGTTATGCATTATCCAATAAAAATTTGGTGTCCCGGAGAACAGCTGTGATTGGCTGCAGCCACCCACAACTATGAACATGAGTGGTAGTAAATGAATGGATTGTAATACATGAGAATGTTTTATATATATATATTTTTAAATATTTATTTATTTATTTTTTACAGAGACAGAGAGTGAGTCAGAGAGAGGGATAGACAGGGACAGACAGGAACGGAGAGAGATGAGAAGCATCAATCATTAGTTTTCCATTGAGCGTTGCAACACCTTAGTTGTTCATTGATTGCTTTCTCACATGTGCCTTGACCGCGGGCCTTCAGCAGACCGAGTAACCTCTTGCTGGAGCCAGCGACCTTGGGTCCAACCTGGTGGGCTTTTCCTCAAACCAGATGAGCCTGCACTCAAGCTGGCGACCTCAGGGTCTCAAACCCGGGTCCTCTGCATCCCAGTCCGATGCTCTATCCACTGCGCCACCGCCTGGTCAGTCAGAATGTTTTATATTTTTAACGTTATTACTTTTTTAATTAAAGATTTGTCTGTGAGCCAGATACAGCCATCAAAAGAGCCACATCTGGCTCGTGAGCCATAGGTTTCCGACCCCTGGACTATACACAGGTGGTGCTGCCTGTACTCATGCACCAATCAGGCAAAGTACAAGCAAGCAAGCCTAACATACTTGTTTGCGTAACGTTATAAAAGACTGGTTTCCTAAGAAGCAGCACACAATACTATTTAGGAGGAGTAGAAGAGGTGGGTTGAGGATAGAGGGAACTGCACATACTAAGATCTGGAGGCTATAAATAAACATCACAGAATGTTTGGAAATTTCAAGAAGTTCAGTATGGTGGATTTGTTGAGCCGTTAAACCAAAACAAGAAACTCATTGCTCTGAACTATTATGTGATAAAAAGTAACCCTGTATTTGCGAAGACGTTCTGGTTAGGTTTTCTGTTACTTGAACATATCTAGAACCAGCACAATGAGACAACATACTTAAATTGAAGAGAAGGGATGGATGAGATAATTTAGGAAAAAAGAAAGGGAAGTCCTAAAATAGAACCATCTTTCTAAGAGAAGGCGTAAGTGTAGGGTCAGCAAAGGAATTTTAAAAGGGACAAAGAAATATGAGGAGAAATCAGAAAAGTCATGTCACAGAATGGTTAGATTTAAAGGAAGAAGTGGTCGATATTGTCACAAGCTGGCAGATTAAGACGAAGACAACAGCATCCATTTAATATAATTAATGGAAGTCTGATTTCTGGAACAAATAGGTGACAAAATAGAGTCTGAGTACATAGATCTTTTTTCAGAAGGGGAGGGAAGGACTGTGTATTAGCTGGAGGGGACTTTTAGCATGATAGCCTCAAGTTGATTTTCAAAAGAAATTGCCACTTGTACCTACCTTTACTTGTATTGTTGTTTGAGACCAGCAGCAGTTAAAAAATTTATTGCAAGCCTGACAGGGCAGTGGCTCAGTGGGTAGAGCATCAGACTGGGACCGCGGGCCTTCAGCAGACCGAGTAACCCCTTGCTCGAGCCAGTGACCTTGGGTCCAAGCTGGTGAGCTTTTTGCTCAAGCCAGATGAGCCCTTGCTCAAGCTGGCAACCTCGGGGTCTCAAACCTGGGTCCTTCCGCATCCCAGTCTGACGCTCTATCCACTGCGCCACCGCCTGGTCAGGCAACATTTGTGTCTTTTCTAGGGACCCAGTTTTAGCAAACCACTTCTAGGAACATTTGTTTTTCTTTAACATGTGGAAGCTTGAGCCAACAGTTGCCTTATTTTCAGTTTGATTAGATTTTATACACATAGGCCGTAAGTGGTGAGATTAATGATGCTTTTCCAACAATGTAGCAGGAAGGGATGGGTAAGATTTTCAACATAACTGAACAATCTCAGTGCGACACTTTGAACAATTAATCAAATAATTAAGATCTCAGCTATTCTGAACTGGTATGGAGGAAGAAGGACTCTTTAAACTGGGGTGTTTGTATATCTTTTGGGTTGTCTGTTACTCTGAAAATATTTGCAGAAATTTTTATGTTGACTTTTTCTTAGGATATCCATAGCTTTCATTTAAAGACTAACAGGTTGTCTAATGGTTGAATCCCCAAGAAGCAGACCCTGAGACAAAAATGTGAGTGGAAGTTATTTACTTAAAAAGTGATGCCAGAAATGGTGATGAAAGAGGAGGAAGTGAGACCTGTAAAGGGGAAAAGCCAAGAGAAGGATGTGTTATCAAGGAAGTTACTTTATAGGCAACTAGGACTGAATTGTCCTGTTGAACTCGGAGACAGTGTAGATCACAGTTCACATTTATCCCAGCCAAGGGGCAAAGGAGCTTCTGTCAGTTATTGGTTGAAGGCTGCTTTAGTCGAAAAAATTCTCCCACAAAGACTTGCACACACTTGCAGGTTGGCCTACACTGGAATCTTAAGTGCTGAGGGGATCAAGGTGAGCTGCTGCCAGCATCTGCTGTTATAAAGTACCGTACCCCAGTTTCTGAAAGGCACCGTACCTCACTCCATCGGGTTTACGTAGAGACACCTAATCCGGATGAATTTTGAAGAGTTTTATTAAAGGAGGAGATTTATTAAATATGCCGGCCGCATATGGCTGACACAGGGCCGCAGACCCAAATTGTGTGCACTCCAAAAATATCTCAGGGGCTGCTTATATACCCTTGATCACACACGGGCGGGGCAGAGCATGACATCATGACACAAGCTGACAACATTTATTTAGAGGCTATACAGAAACATTAAGACTTTCAAGGTAACACAATCAAATATGTTTACAAATCTTTAAGGGTTCATCTTCCCTCACTAGCCTAGGGGTATTTTACTCTCAAGATTCCAGGATAGGGGAGCAACTACAATCTATGTAAGGTGGTATGTAAATTATGTCTCCCATTGAAAGAAGACGTTTCTCGGTTAACCTTTATTTTAGATTTAAAACTAAATGATCCATTGTTCTTGCAAGCTAGAAACTTCTATATTCTTCTCCCTCCCCTCCCCAAAGGAGGGATGGGACAGGAAAGCCTGACCTTTCTTCCCAGAATATCAATATTAATTTTTCAGCTTTTTGGTACCTTACAACACTGCTACAGAGGTAACAATAAAATATAACTTTTATTTTTTGGTTAATTAAAGAAACTTAAAAATTTCACTAGATATTTGATGACATTGAAGAATTATTAATTTTTAGGAGATAATATTATGGTTATTTTTAAGAGTCCTTATCCCTTAGAGATACACAGTAAAATATTTAATAATGAAAGCATGATATCTGAATTTGCTTTAAAAATAACATTGGAATAGACTGACCAGGCAGTAGCACAGTGGATAGAGCATCGGACTGGGTTGCTGAGGACTGAGGTTTGAAACCCCAAGGTTGCTGGTTTGAGCGCGGGTTCACCAGCTTGAGTATGTGGTTGCCGGCTTCAGCATGGGATCATAGACATAACCCCATGGTTGCTGACTTGAGCCCAAAGGTCGCTGGCTTGAAGCCCAAGATCACTGGCTTGAGCCCAAGGTCATTGGCTTGAGCAAGGGGTCACTGGCTTTGTGCTACCCCCCCCCCCCCGCCAAGGCACATATGAGAAATTGTTCCAGTAGAGCCTGAGCTCTACATTGATCAAGTGTCTTCTGATTTGACTTCCCCTCACAGTGGTGTGACACTCCTGCTTAAAAACAGGGGTGGTGACTTCATTGAGACTACTCTTGAGGCAGCTATGAGAATTCTACTTATTGGTACAGAGACCAGTTGCCACCAGGGGAAGGACACGACTGACACATAAGTTAGTTGCAAGAATCACAGAGGCAGTTTATTATTCACAATCCTATGGAGTGCTTGGGTACAGCTTAGTGGGGCCCTGTCAGCGTGTTCTTCTTGGCTGTCCTTGGTCAGAGTGGCGCGGAGACGGTCCACATTCAACGTTGAAGTCTGGATGACTGACTGCAGCTGGGGCCCCCTTGGCTTAAGTACCCTTTCTGGCATACGCCTTCTAACAGGTATTAATCTACGGATTATTACATCAAGCCACTTTTGGAGAGTTCCTTGCAGGGAGCTCCCTTTTATGTTAATCTATATAAAATTTTTTTTTGTTAGTGTATGGAATTGTCACATCAAGCCGATTCTAAATTTATGATTTTAGGGAGTTCCTCACAGGGAACTCTTTACCTATGTATTATTTCACACACACACTGACTGAGCCCTGTGCAGAGGGCATCTTGCCTATCATATCCCTACACACTAGATTAGCTCCCACCCAGAGGGCATACATAGCCTTATTCACTTGTCTTAATGGTTTTTAATATTATATCTGTACTTATTTCTATATATAGTCTGTATTTTTCTTTATTTCTCTATATATTTAATTACTATAGTATTATATTACTGTAACAGAAAGCAATTAATGAAAAACTAAGGTGCCACAATGAAGAATTGGTGCTTTTCATTTCTCTCCCTTCCTGTCTCTCTAAAAAAACCCCCAAAACACTGGAGTGGACAGTCTCATGGTCATATACAGGGGGTCCTCAGGTTATGACAGTCTCGACATATGATCTTTTGAGTTTATGATACTTCCACAAATACTTTAAAAAAATTTAAACGTTTTTTGGCCTATGCCGTTAGAATCGTACTTACAGACTACATGGGTGAACTAGGCTGGTTGCACGTGGTGGAAGAAGATGCAGTAATGCAGCGTATGAATGAAGGAGTTTACACCATTTTGGACTGTTGAAAACACAAGTGTTCGGCCCTGGCCGGTTGGCTCAGCGGTAGAGCGTCGGCCTAGCGTGCGGAGGACCCGGGTTCGATTCCCGGCCAGGGCACATAGGAGAAGCGCCCATTTGCTTCTCCACCCCTCCGCCGCGCTTTCCTCTCTGTCTCTCTCTTCCCCTCCCGCAGCCAAGGCTCCATTGGAGCAAAGATGGCCCGGGCGCTGGGGATGGCTCCTCGGCCTCTGCCCCAGGCGCTAGAGTGGCTCTGGTCGCAATATGGCGACGCCCAGGATGGGCAGAGCATCGCCCCCTGGTGGGCAGAGCGCCGCCCCCTGGTGGGCGTGCCGGGTGGATCCCGGTCGGGCGCATGCGGGAGTCTGTCTGACTGTCTCTCCCTGTTTCCAGCTTCAGAAAAATGGAAAAAAAAAACAAAAAAAAAAAACAAAAAAAAAAAAAAAAAAAGAAAACACAAGTGTTCCATTTGTATCGGGCTAGGTGTGTGTTTTGGCTTACACCAAAATTTGGGTTACGTCACTGTCTTAGGAACAGAACTGTGTTGTAACCTGAGGACCCCCTATATTGATCATTATGAAGTGGGATGATGAGTTCATGGGGGTTTTATTATACCAGTCTCTCTGCCTGGGTTTTTTCCTTCAATGTTTTTATGATAAAGTATTTTGTTTTTGTTTTTTTCTGAAATGTTTAGTATTACCATTCTGTCTGCAGTTAAAGAAGTTCAGGGTGGTATGAATAGTAAAATAACCAACATAAGAATGCGAGAAACACGTGTCTTTTGCCTTAAATTCCAGAGTTAGCAAATGTTCATGTGAACAAATCTATTGAAGTCTTCAGCCTGTAGACTTCAACAGACCTTTTAGTTGCTTGTGTTTTGCTGATGTTTCAATTGAACAAACTTTAAAAATCACTGACATTTTATTTAGACACGCTGGTTTGCTTATGATTCATTTTTAGAAGTCAGCTGGCTGGCCCCCAAGTAAAGTGTCAGCATTTTTATTTAAATAAGGTACAATCACCACCTGGTGGTGAACAACAAATAGTAACTTTGATCTATGTATTGCTTTATGGTTTATAAAGAGTTTTCATATATGTTTTGTCATTTGTTGAAATAAGTAGAAATTATAATGAACCCATTCTGTTATAATTTGTATCAAAATTTTGGGAAACTAAGGTGACATAATGTTACTCATCTAGTTATTGTTTACTTGTTAAATGAATGTTGATCGAAAGAAAATAAACTGATTTCTTACTGGGTTATAAAGACTATAAATTTCATAAGGAAATGGAGTTCTTTTAATTTAACTTCACAATTCTGCAGAATTGCCTTTAAAAGAAACACCAAACTGATATAACACCTAAAATCATGGTTTTGAATCATAAAGGCATGTTCTAATGTACCGTGCAAGTTTTAAAACACAGTAGTGTCCCTCTTATCTATAAGAAACATGTTCCAAAACCCCCAATGAGTGCTTGAAACTTTTGATAGTACCACACCCTATATGTACTATATTTTTTTCTATACTTACATACCTCTGATAAAGTTTAATTTGTAAGTTAAGCACTGTAAGCGATTAACAATAACTAAGAATAAAATAGAACAATTACAACAAAAGTTATAATAAAAGTTATGTGAATGTAGTCTCTCAAAATATCTTACTGTGTTATACTCACCCTTCTTCTTGTGATGATGTGAGGTGGTGCAGTGGCTGTGTGGTGAAATGAAATGAGGCAGATACACTGGACAAAGGGATGGCATGTCCAGGCAGGATGGAGTAAGAGATGAGAGATTTCATCATGCTCCTTAGAATGACACACAATTTAAAACTTTTTCATTGTATATATTTCTGGAATTCTCTATTATTTTTTTTACTGCTGTTGACCTAGAATAACAAACTGTAGAAAGCAAAACTGCAGATAAGTGGGGGAGAACCTATTCGAATATAGGGGTCATACATGATGAGGAGAGACTAGAAGCCTTGCACTTTATAGAGCACTGGCATTAGGATGTCACAATAAATGGGTATTTTTTCAGTTAATATATGGCTTCATTATTTGCTGCTTATACAGATATCCATGGAGCGTTCACCTCTTCCGTCTCTACCCTAAAAAGGAAGAGAAGGGAGGGGGGGAACCTGCAAATAAGTTGGGATTTTACCTGATGGCTCTTAGTGAGCTGAACCCAAAGCCCTTTTGCCATCTTTTTCATCTCATGTTCCTCACCACTTTCCTGCGCACTCTTAGTTCAGATAATTTCTCTTTCATAGCTACCAGAACTCTATTTTCTAGTTACCTACAGAACTTTCCTTACTTTCCTCTCCTTGTCTCTTTCTTTCTCCTTTATTTTCTTGTGCCTGTTCTAGTTCATCAAATAGTTGAATGAACCAGGAACTGTGCTTGGTGCTGTGACTCCAGTGATGAAAAAGACAGATGGATCTGGCCCTAATCATCATGGAGAGAGAAGGAAGAAGAGAGAGATGAAAGATATTTACAGAATGAGACTATGAAGATAATTAAGACTAGTCTGACCAGGTGGTGGTGCAGTGGATAGAGTGTCAACCTGGGATGCTGAGTACCCAGGTTCGAAATCCTAAGGTCACTGGCTTGAGCTCAGGATCAACGGATATGACCCCATGATCACTGGCTTGAAGCCCAAGGTTGATGGCTTGAGCAAGGGGTCTCTGGCTTGGCTAAAGCCTCCCCTCCCCCATCAAGGCACATATGAGAAGCAATCAGTGAACATCTAAAGTGCTGCAACTATGAGTTGATGCTTCTCATCTCCCTCCCTTCCTGTCTGTGTTTGTCTGACAAAAGAAAAAACAAAAACAAAAACAAAAACTTTCTGACGTCAAAGAGCATAGCCTTATTCCCCCCCCCGTTTGTACTTAGTTTTTTTTTCTCTTAATACCTGTGTTTCAGCTAGTATGCTTGATTTTCTGCTTTATTTAAATATTAAAATTGTAAGATAAATGTTTTCATTGTTTTGTTTAACATGGATGAAATCAGTTCCTATGGGGCAGCTAGACAGTTTACAACTTGGCATGGGTTTTGGTGGGATGCAGCCTTTTTGCAGTCTGACCGTTGTCTAAGGTAGTGCTTCATATTGTAACGGTGCTTACTTTTGAATTCTAAAGCACAGGATTTCTCAACATTTTTGTCTCGATCATATCCCTAAAGAGAAAAAATTCTGATTTTCTCTGTAACAAGCGAATTTAAATACTAAGGAAGAAGATTTATTTAGAAAGCATTAAACTGGAAAACCATAAACCATTATCTTGAGTTTTTTTGCTTCCCTAAGGAACAGTTTTTGCCTCCTTGGGCCTTTATTGCCCCCACTGAGAATATATACTATAGTGGGCTTTGCTTTTCTAATTATAAAATTTCCAGAGCAATTTGGAAGTGAAGTGGCTTTTTCACAAGTTTTAACTATGAGAATGGATTGGAAAATAGTGCTGATGGTAGTACAATGTTGTGAATGTAATTAATGCCACTGAAATATAAACTTAAATGGTTTTTAATTTTTTTTTTGACAGAGTCAGAGATGGACAGATAAGAACAGAGAAACAGGAAGGGAGAGAGCGGAGAAACATCAGTTCTTTGTTGTGGCACCTTAGTTGTTCACTGATTGCTTCTCATATGTGCCTTCACGGGGTGGGGGTGGGGGTGCTCATAGCTGAGCGAATGACCCCTTGCTTAAGCCAGCAACCTTTGGGCTCAAGGTATGACAGTGTTCCCTTAAGATTTTAATGAAGCTGAAAAATTTGTATTGTCCAGTGATTTCATAGCTATCATGACATAGTGCAATGTATTACACAGATATCACTGTGTTACAGTTGTCCATGGTATTTAGTACAGTAACATGCTGTATAGGTGTGTTACTTAGGAGCTATACAGGAAAAGAATTTGTTCAAAATATATATATTTGGCAAAAGGATTATTTAGGCTGGTTAATTTTAAGAGACCATAGACATGAGGGACATCCTGAAAATCAAGTAGAAGTAACCCTTTGTAAAATACATTTACATTTATAAGGCAAATCTCCATTTGTAGAGGTATTTCCCTCACTATACCTGAAAGAGGGGATGACCCTATCTCTGCAAAGTCTTATCAATACATAAATTACAACTTAAATCTTCATAACAACCTTTTCTTGTTTACCATGCTTTTCCAGGTAGCCTCCCTTAACTGACTCCATTGCCCTCAATGTCTTTTGCTGTCAGCTGAAGATGGTATTTAAAGGTGGTGGCTTCAGCCATTTTGGCAAGTTACTCCCATTTTCATGGGTTTCCCATGTATGCATGAGGTATACATGTTATTAAACTTGTGCTTTTTTCTCTCCTGTTAATGTGTCTTTTATTACAAGGATGTTCCAACCAAGAACCCAAAAGAGTAGAAAGGAAATTATTTTTCCTCCCCTACAGAGCATTAGTCTTGAGCCATTTCTTTGCTTGTCATAAAACTTTAGGATGATTGAGTAAATGAACTCTTTGAAGATAAGGTATATAGGCCTGACCTGTGGTGGCGCAGTGGATAAAGCGTCAACCTGGAAACACTGAGGTTGCCGGTTCAAAACCCGGGGCTTGCCTGGTCAAGGCACATATGGGAGTTGATGCTTCCTGCTCCTCCCCCTTCTCTCTCTCTCTCTCTCCTCTCTATAATGAATAAATAAAATCTTAAAAAAAAAAAAAAGATAAGGTATATAAATACATAACAGTTATTTTAAGAATCAAGTGGTTTGTGGACCCAGTCTCATTAGTGCTAAAACTGTACATTGTAAACTGTACATTGTTACATCCTAACATTGTAAAAACTAGGCAGTAAGTAAAAGCTTATTGTAAGGTTATCTTCCAATCACTGTATCTAAAATCAATGCTCTTTTATCAATGGCCTACATAAAATCAACTGGTTTTGTGACTTGAAGTATATCTCGCTTATAAACATTGAGGAAGTTTAAATAAGAGACTTTATTGAGAAATGAGAAGGATTAGGTTATAGCCCTGGCCGGGTGGCACAGTGGTTTAGTGTCGGCCCAGTGTGTGGATGTCCCGGGTTCAATTCCCGGTCAGGGTGCACAGGAGAAGCACTCATCTGCTTCTCCCCCCTCCCCCTTTTCTCTCTCATCCTCCCCTCCTGCAGCCAAGGCTCAATTACAGCGAGTTGGCCCGGGCACTGGGAATGGCTCCATTGCCTCTGCCTCAGGTACTAAAAAATGGCTTCTGTTCCAGGGGATTAAGGACCCCAGATGGGCAGAGCGTCACCCCCTTAGTGGGCTTGCCGGGTTGATCTTGGTTGGTGCATGTGGGAGTCTGCCTCTGCCTCCCTTCTCATTAAATTTAAAAAAAGGAAAAGAAGAATTAAGTCATTTATTAGCTGTGGTAAATTTCTACTGTTTAAAAATAATTGTAAATAACAAGGCTAAAATTGCAGAAGTAGCAGCATTCTTAAGGTTTGGTGCTAGAAGGATGCTTAAAAAATGTCGGAATACAGAACATCTTTGGATGATTTAGATCAGTAATTCAGTCTGGTATTCCACCTCTTCTGCCTCATACCTACATCATTTGCCAGGCTCTTCATGAATTCACACAGCCCCGATTCTTTCTTCTGCTTCAGAATCTTTCACCTGCTGAGGCATCAGGAAACAGGTCTGTTAAAGGTTATATATCAAATTTACCATGTGAAAAAGTGAAGATCTTGGTTCAGCTGGGATAAAACCTATGTTTTTCAGAATGACATGAAGTTGGTAAATAATTTTTTAGAAGGATGTTAATAATTACCTAATGTTCTGGAAATGAGATCATTTAGGAAATGTTTCAGGTGGTAAGTGAATTCGTAGACTCTCTGTATTTTAGGAAATGATTATGTGTTTTAAGAATGTGATTGATAATTCAGCTACAGTGTCCAAAACCATAGCTACTTGCTGTATGTGGCTATTTAAATCTATATTAATTTAGTTCCTCAGTTTTATTAGCTACATGTTGTGTGCTCAGTAGTCACATTAGTAAGTACTAAAATGGCTACTGTGTTGGGATAGAATATTTCCATTATTATAGGATGGTCTATTGGGTATACAGCATTGTTTTTATAGAGTACAGTCAGTCATGCATATCCATAGGTTCTGCATCTGGGGATTCAATCAACTGCCGATCAAAAATATTTTTTATTTTTATTTTTTACAGAGACAGAGAGTCAGAGAGAGAGGGATAGATAGGGACAGACAGACAGGAACTGAGAGAGATGAGAAGCATCAATCACCAGTTTTTCGTTGCAACACCTTAGTTGTTCATTGATTGCTTTCTCATATGTGGCTTGACTGTGGGCCTTCAGCAGACCGAGTAACCCCTTGCTGGAGCCAGCGACCTTGGGTCCAAGCTGGTGAGCTTTGCTCAAACCAGATGAGCCTGCACTCAAGCTGGCAACCTTGGGGTCTCGAACCTGGATCCTCCGCATCCCAGTCCGACACTCTATCCACTGTGCCACCGCCTGGTCAGGCTGATCAAAAATATTTTAAAAAATGTTACATTGTTTCTGACATGTACTATATAATTAGATTTACAGTGGTTGGGTCTGTACTGAACATGTACAGACTTTTTGTTGTCGTTATTCAGTAAACAATATTTATAGCGTTTACATTGGATTAGGTATTGTAAGTGATCTAAAGATGACTTAAAGTATAGGGAAGAGTATGCATGGGTTATATGCAAATATGCCACTTTATACAAGGGACTTTTAACATCTGTGGATTTTGGTATCCAGGGTGTCCTGGACTCAATCCCTGGTGGATACCGAGGAATGACCATACAAAGTATGGGAATTTTAATATTTTCAATTTAACTATATAATGTTGATTAATTTTTCTGTTGACATTTTTGCCCATTGTTGATTGACAGAATATTGAGAGTACTAGTAGTGTCCATAAAGGTTATCAGCTTGCCAGTTCTATTTGTAACAAGTATAATTAAATTGAATTTTAACTAGATTTATTATGGTAATTATTTCACAGTATATGCAAATATTGAACTACTATGTGTACACCTGAAACTAATATAATGTTACATATTAATTACACCTCAAAAATATTTAAGTAAATTGTTACTAAATTGTGGATTATAAATTTTAGTTTTAAATAGTCTAACTGTATGATCCAGTACAGTAGCCACCTAGCCATATATGACTCTTGATTCCTTGAAATATGGCTAGTGTGACCCGAGATGTGCTCTAGGTGAAAAATACACAATGTCTTTAAGCTTAGTACAAAAAAAAAAGCATGTGTGAAAGGGGGCCAAAGGTACAAATTCACAGTTATAAATAAGTCCTGGTGATTAAATACATAGAACGGTGATGATAGTTAATATTATTATATTGCGTATTTGAAAGTTGCTAAGAAAATAGAGCTTAAAAGCTCTCATCACAAGAAAAATAAATTTTGTAACTATGTAAGGTGATGTGTTAACTAGTGATTATTTTATGACTTACTATGGTGATCATTTCATAATGATTTTGCACACCTGAAACTAATATAATGTTATATATATACCTCAATTAAAATTGAGGTCAGTTATACCTCAATTAAAAATTTTTTTAAATCAAGTAAAAAATATAAAATATCTGTAATTTTAAATATGGATATGTTGAAATGACATTGGAATACATAATATTAAATAAAGTACATTGTTAAAATTAATTTTGGCCTGCCAAGGCGATGGTGCAGTGGATAGAGTGTCAGCGTAGGACACTGAGGACCCAGGGTTCTAAACTCCAAGGTCGCTGGCTTGAGTGTGGGATCATAGACATTACCCCATGGTCACTGGCTTGAGCCCAAAGGTTGTTTGCTTGAAGTCCAAGGTTGCTGGTTTGAACAGGAGGTTACTGGCTCGGCTGAAGTCTCCCCCGGTCAAGGCACATATGAGAAAACAATCAATGAACAACTAAGGTGAAACAACTATGAGTTGATGGTTCTCATCTCTTCCCTTCCTGTCTGTCCCTGTCTGTCTCTTCCCTCTCTCTCTGGCTTAAAAAAAAAATAATTTTGACTTCTTTTACATTTTTGTTTTTGGAGAGATAGAGACAGAGACAGGGAGAGAGATGAGAAGCATCAACTTGTTGCTGAACTTCAGTTCATTGATTGCTTTCTCATATGTGCCTTGATTGGAGGCTTCAGCTGAGCCAGTGACCCCTTGCTCAAAGTCAGTAACCATGGGCTTCAAGCCAACAACCTTTGGGCTCAAGCCAGTGACTGTAAGGCCATGTCTATGATCCCACACTCAAGGCCAGTGTGCCCTTAGTGTTTCAAACCTGGGTCTTCAGTGTCCCAGGCTGATGCTCTATCCACTGCGCCACTGCCTTGTCAGGTGGTGATCTCTTTTACTTTTGAGTGAACTGCTAGAAAATTTGAAGTCATGTGACTCATCTTATTTTCTATTGGACAGTGCTTTGCAGGATCCAGTGCTTTTTTTTTAAGTGAGAGGAGAGGAGATAGACTTCCGCATGTGCCCCAACCAGGAGCTACTCAGCAAGACCCATCTTGGGGTCTGGGGCCGATGCATCAATCAAATGAGCTATCCACAGCGCATAGGGCTGACACTTGAACTAATTGAGCCTCTGGCACCAGGAGGGGAAGAGAGAGAAAAGAGGGAGAGGGAGGGTGAGATTAGCAGATGGTCGATTCCCATGTGTGCCCTGACTGATTTTCATGTGTGCCCTGCCCGGGGGATCAAACCTGGGACTTCCACCTGCTGGGCCCATGCTGCATTCACTGAGCCAACCACCAAGAACCAAGGCAGAAAAGTAGAGTATTATCTATTTCTTCATGCCAAATCAACAGTGACTACACTTGTAAAGTGAGATGAAAAACATTTTTTTATATATTACTTTGACCTTGTATTTTTAAAAATAGTTGCAATTGTATTAAAAAAATTTTTGTGACTTCATATATCTGTATGATGTGGAGGACATGCATAAACAATGCAAAGGTTTCAGCCAGCTTCTAAATGAGTGATAACAGACAGTATTAACATTGTGGGCATTCCAGGGATAAAACTGTTGCTGGAATCATTGAAAATTCTCAGAGACTTTGGGGATTTTTATTTATCAGAAATTGAAAGGTTAATATATTTCAGGTGGGCAGAAAACAGTAAGCTGGGGAACTTGACTGAGGCCCAGATAGGGAGTGGATTCGGTATGCTTAGTGAATAGTGAACAGGCCAGAATGATTTGAATCACGATTTCAGTGTAGAAACGAGAGAGAAGGATTGGAATGTTAAGTTGACACTGAATATTGGGACTCTGAGGCTATGGAAAGAAATTGGGATGGGTTTATATGTAGGTATTTAGGGGGGTATAAGAGATATTTATGGACTGGGAAGTAACATTAAAGCAGTATTTTTAGAGGATTGGTTTGGTTATAGGAGATTATCCGTAGCTATTTTTGTGAAGGGAGAAGGTACAGTAATATCCTAGAGAAATTGGGGGAAATAAGGGACAGGTTTAAAATGTCAGAAGGCAGAATCATCAAGACTTAACTGTTTGGGGAAAAGTGAAACCGAGAAATTGAAACTGACTTTGGTTCCCTAAATATCAATAACAAAAATAAAAATAAAAGTGTTTAGCTGTCTATAATGCTTGGCAGTTTTGAAACTGTAAGATAGCCAATGAAGTCCTTTATTACTCATCTCAAATTCCTCATCTAGGGAGTGTTTAAAGAATTTGTCCAGAATCCCAGTCTCCTTGTGTTAAGTCAGGGGTCCCCAAACTTTTTACACAGGGGGCCAGTTCACTGTCCCTCAGACCGTTGGAGGGCCAGACTATAAAAAAAACTATGAACAAATCCCTATGCACACTGCACATACCTTATTTTAAAGTAAAAAAACAAAGCAGAAACAAATACAATATTTAAAATAAAGAACAAGTAAATTTAAATCAACAAACTGACCAGTATTTCAATGGGAACTATGCTCCTTTCACTGACCACCAATGAAAGAGGTGCTTCTTCTGGAAGTGCGGGGAGGGCTGGATAAATGGCCTCAGGGGGCCGTAGTTTGGGGACCCCTGTGTTAAGTGGTGGAGCCAGAATTGAGCCCCCAAGTCTTTTTCTTTCTAATGTATTGTCTTTGGCATCTATTTCATTCCCTAGGTCAATGCCTCAGGTTTTCTCGTCTCTTTATCACTTTGCACAACCCAGTCAATCACTAAATTTTATTGTTTCCTAAACATTTCTCATATCTGCCCACTTCTTTCTGAACCACGTCTACCTTAGTTCAGGTGATTTTCATTTATCTGGATTGATATTTTCCTGAATTTATAGCTAATCTCTGTCCTGTACCTCACCTCCTAAAACAAACAAGCAAATAAAAGCAATGTTTTCCTAAAATGCGATCGAGGTCTTTCTAAATCACAGAGCACTCTATTGCCTAAATTTCTAACTAAAATGTAAATGTCTTAGCCTGGCTTTAAGGCTGTTAATGATCGTGCCCTTGTTCTGTGCTCATACCTCCAGTTCATGATCACTTTGTTTTCCAGCTTTTTTGCATCTGCAGTTAATTCTGTAAGCTGTGTCCTTCCCTCCCCACCCCACCCCACCCCCTCTTTCTTCACTCTACCCTAAATCCTATATTTCAGGCCTTGGTTTAGTTTAATTGTTTACTTGTTTATAACCACCCTTCCCAGCTTCTCCCCTTATTGCCAACTCACCCATGGTCTTACCCCCATAAGAAGACTCTAAGTAGGCTCATTAAGTGTAGTGACTATTTCTTGCTTACTAATAATGGACCCACAAACATTTGTTGAATGGCTGAATGTTTTTATACAATACTTAAAGGTAATTTCAAGTTGGAAGTAGCTTTACTGGAGAATAAAGAATCTGAAAAAATACTGGTAACTGAAAAAATTTGTTCCATCATTTCCTAAACTGTACTTCAGAGCTTGTAGCCTGCAAGATATTGTGTATTGCACAAAAAAGGTTCTATGAACAAAATATATTAGGAAGTGCTGAATATCAAGTGTCTTGATATTCACATTGTACACAGGAATAATCAGTAAAAGCTTTAAGAAGTCTTGTGGTCAGAAAACATTTTTTTTAATCTAGCATTTTCCTTAAAATATTTGATTATGGAACCACTGTAGAGAGTACATTTGTAATTTCTCTTAGGTTACTAATGTTATTTGGGAAATGCTAAACTTGACTGGTGTGTGTGTGTGTGTGTGTGTGTGTGTGTGTGTGTGTGTGTGTGTGTGTGTCTCCTTCACTTCCCTTAGGTCTAATTAATATAATTAAACTATAATTAGTTTATGCCCAAAGGATATTTGGAGGAACTTCAGTTGTTTACAGTTAGAAGAGGGAATCTGAGGAAGAGACAGCAATCTTCAAATATTTGAAGTTTCCAATGGAAGAGGAATGAAATGTATAAGAGAATAAGAGCAAGAACCAGGGAAGAAGGCAGATGTTGATTATGTGTGAGGCCAACTTTCTGATAATTAGAACTTTGGGAGGTAAGTAAAATTTCTACTCCTGAAGGTTGTCAAGCATCCATCTATAAAGATGCTATAGATAAGGTTAGCGTAATAGATAAGGGATAGGTTGGAAGAATAGTTTTCTGTAAAGTTTGAAAATTATGAAACTATTTCTGAGATATCTACTAACTTGAAATATATTTTCCTTGCTTGTGTAAATCTATGTTGGTTTAGAGTTTTCAGTGAAGAAACCAAATACATGTTATGAGAAACGGTAGTTTTAGGTGTATATAGTTAAGTACTTTTACTTGTAGGGTTTTTTTAATAGACTTTATTTTTTAGAGCAGTTTTAGATGTGCAGAAAAATTGAACGCAGAGATTTCCCATATGCCCTTTTCTCCCCCCACAACTCCCTCCACTGTTCCCATCCTGCACCCCAGTGGTACATTTGTTAAAACTGATGAACCGCCTGACCAGGCGGTGGCCCAGTGGATAAAGCGTCGGACTGGGATGTGGAGGACCCAGGTTCGAGACCCCAAGGTCGCCAACTTGAGCGTGGGCTCATCAGGTTTGAGCAAAAGCCCACCAGCTTGAACCCAAGGCCGCTGGCTCCAGCAAGGGGTTACTCGGTCTGCTGAAGGCCCGCGGTCAAGGCACATAATGAGAAAGCAATCAATGAACAACTAAGGTGTTGCAATACGCAATGAAAAACTAATGATTGATGCTTCTCATCTCTCTCCGTTCCTGTCTGTTCCTGTCTATCCCTCTCTCTGACTCACTCTCTGTCTCTGTAAAAAACAAAACAAAAAAACTAATGAACCTACATGACACATCAGGATCACCCCAAAGTCCATAGTTTACATGAGGGTTTACTCTTGCTTGATGATTCTTTAAAGAAAATGTGAGTATACCTACTTCTCTGTCAGTTGTTTCTTGCCCTAGTTTAGTTTTTTCTGAATCAAAATTCTAAAAGGTAGTTAAAATCAACATCTTTTGAAAAATTATTCAGTGTGGGGGAAAGTTCTTTTTCAGTAATTTAAATGTCTATAAATTTTTAATTTTGCTAACAGTATTTTTTTTCTTCCTTTTAAGTACCAAAAGAATTGGTAGAGCTTCATTTGAAGTTGATGAGGAAGATTGGCAAATCTGTTACAGCAGACAGATGGGAGAAGTATTTGATCAAGGTAAATATTTGTAAATTGCCTCCTCTTCACTGAAATATTAATCTACCTAGCATAAGTTTGTTTCATAAGAAACTTAACTCTTAAAATAGTCTATTAAAAGTTGCAAAGAATGACTTAGACCAGGGGTCAGGAACCTTTTTGGCTGAGAGAGCCGTGAACACCACATATTTTAAAATGTAATTCCGTGAGAGCCATACAATGACCTGTGTATGTTATGCATTATCCAATAAAAATTTGGTGTTGTCCGGGAGAACAGCTGTGATTGGCTCCAGCCACCCGCAACAATGAACATGACTGGTAGGAAATGAATGGATTGTAATACATGAGACTGTTTTATATTTTTAACATTATTATTTTTTTATTAAAGATTTGTCTGCGAGCCAGATGCAGCCATCAAAAGAGCCACATCTGGCTCATGAGCCATAGGTTCCTGACCCCTGACTTAGACATTCCCATGATTACTATTAGTATGTGATTCTTTTTCGCTGCTACTAAGCAATAGTCTTGAGTCCTAAAGTTAGATTTCAGAGATATTATTCTCTCTTTTGTGCCTAATACTGTGCTTAGGACTTTCACATCTGCTTCCATTTAATCCTTAAAATTTTCCTGATCAATTCAAGTAAGATACGGATAAGACCCAAGAAAGTAATTTCCTTGAAATCAACACAGTATGCATAGTCAGAGCCAGAATTTGTTGCTTCCTCAAAAGGGAAAGTGTCCAAAGGACTTTAGGTCAGTATGAGAGACTTCTTAGTTATCTACAAGGCCAATTCAATCCTTAATGAGAACAACTTAGGTAATCAGAAAACAGTGTGTTTAGGAAAAATCCTATTAAAGGCAAGACCGTTTAGAAAAAATTACCTTGACTTGCATCTAAACTTTTAAGAACCACACAGTTTTTGGAAGGTTAAGCTGATGTATATACCTACTTTCATGATGTCTTCTGTGAGTGTTTTGAATTCTGTAACATACCAGAATATTAGGTTATATTTTTAGGTGATTAAAAGTCCATGTAATTTTCTTGTCTTCTTGTGTGTGTATGTACGCATACACACACATTATTTTCATATCTGGTTTTATTTTTTATATGGGAATATATATGATTATAGAGTGCTATGAAAAAAGGAAACAGGTTGCTTATTTTTATTATAAAAGTCACATGTGCTGTTCCAATTATCTTTGCTGTATAACACACCACTCCAAATTAAGTTACATAAAACAATAATCATTTTAGTCAGCTCACTGATTCTTTGGGTCAGGAATTTGGAAAGGTCACTTTCACTACACTCTGTTGATTGAAGCAACCAAAATTCTCCTTAGATTCAATGAGAGGAAATACAGACCCCAAACTCTCAAAGATGGTTGCATCTTTTGAAAAACTCAATGTATCTATATTTTTAAAGTTTAGTGCTATGGGATTTTCTAAAACCCTGGTTAACTAGTGTTTAAATATCTGAAATATGTTAAACTTGGAATGATAGTTGAGCAAGATTTTAGCTATATAAAGTGCTTTTTAAAATACCAGTGAAGTTGCTGTTTTGCCTTTAACAAAAATACTTATTAATGATTAGGAATCAAGGTCCTGGATCTTAAAAAGAGGTAGTAGAAAATCAGGACACAGATTTTAACATATGTTTAAAGCGTACAGCCCTTTGTAAATAGATCTTTTTATTAAAGTAGATCTGTTTGCTTCCATTTTCTTAGAACTAAGGTAGAAAATATTTTGTATACAAATTCCAGCTCTACTGTTAACGAACCTCAGAACCATGGATAATTTGCTTTGCCCCTTGTGTCTTAGTTTCTTTGTAAAATGTGAGATATGGATGAGATGATTTTGTAAATCCCTTCTGTTTTATGGTTGTAACCAAACATTCTGGTTCTTTTCTTTCTTTTTTTTTTTTAATTGCGATATAATTACATAACAAAATTTGCTCCTTGACTGTGTACAGTCTTTTCGCTTCTTAAAAAATATAGTGCTCACAAAAATTAAGGGATATTTCAAAATGAATATGAAGCTATAAAATATCCCCTAATTTTGTGAGCAGTTATATATTCACAAGTTTGGACAGTCATCACTATCTAACCCAGAATATTTTTATTACTCCAGAAAGAAACCCCAAAGTCATTAGTAATTGCTCCCCCTTCCCTGAGTCCTTAGCAACCACTAATCTATTTTTGACTATGGATTTGCCTCTTTCAGATGTTTTATATAAACAGAATCGTAATATGTGCCCCTTGTGTCTGGCTTCTTTCAGTGAGCAGGCTTTCAGGGTTTATTTGCGTTGTAGCATGTATCAGAATTTTGTTTCTTTTCATGCCTGAATAATATTCCAGTGTATGCATGGATAATACCATATTTATTTATCCACTTAACAGTTAATGATATTTGGCTTGTTTCCATCTTTTAGCTATTGTGAATAGTACTGCTGTGAACATTTGTGTACAGGTGTTTGGGTAGGCATGTGGTTTCGTTTCTTTTGAGTATGTAGCTAGAGTTTGTTTAACATTTTTGAGAAACTGCCAGACTGTTTTTCAAAGCAGCTGCAACATTTTAAATTTCCATTAGGAATATATGAGAATTCCAACTTATCCACATCCCTCCTCATCAGCATTTATTATGGGTTACTAATTGATTTATTTTAACCATGTTGGTGGGTGTGAAGTGTTATCTAATTGTGGTTTTGATTTGCATTTCCCTTATGAGCATTTTTTTCCATGTGCTTTTTAGCTGTTATAAATCTTTGGGAAAATATTCTCTTTTTCATTTTTTATTGGTTGGGATTTTTGGTTATTGAGTTTTGAGAGTTTTTTAAAAATGTATTCTGGACCCTTGAATGTATACTAGATCCTTACCAGATATATGATTTGGAAGCAATTTTTCCCATTTTCTGAGTTGTCTCTTTACTTTCTATGTAATATCCTTTGATTCATGAAAGTTTTAATTTTGATGAAGTCCAATTTATTTTTCCTTTTGTGGGTAGTGCTTTGGCATCATATATAAGAAAACATTGCTCAACCCAAGATCACGAAGACTTAATCCTCTATTTTTTTCTAAGAGTTTTGCAGTTTTAGCTCTTACATTGAGATCTGTGATGCATTTTAAGTTAATTTTTGTATATGTGTGAGGTTGTGGTCCAAATATATATATTCTTTTGCATTTGGTTATGCAGTTGTTCCATTGCCATTTGTTGGTAGGACTCTTCTCTCTTCCCCATTGTATTGCCTTGATATCTCTGTAGAAAGTCAGTTGACTAGAAATATGAGGGTTTATTTCTGAAGTCTTTATTCTGTTGGCTTATACAGTGTGTCATTCTTTATGTTAGTACTCTGTTACCTTGATTACTGTAGCTTTGTGGCAAATTTTGAAATTGTTTGTCTTTTTCAAGTTTGTTTTTGTTATTTTGCATTACTTGCATTTCCTTATGCATTTGAGGATCAGTTTGTCAATTTTGGCAGAAATTCCAGCTTGTATTGGGGTAGAGATTATGTATAATCAGTAGATAAAGTTGAGGAATATTGGCTTCTTAACAAAAGTGAGTTTTCTGATTCATGAAAACAGGATGTCTTTTAAAATATTTAGGTCTTTAATACCTTTCAGAAATGTTTGTAGTTTTGAGTCCAGCCATACACTTATTTTGTTCAATTAATTCCTTAATATTTTGTTGTTTTGGCGCTGTTGTAAATGGAATTTTCTTAATTCATTTTCAGATCATTCTAGCGTATAGAAATACCACTTAATTTTGTATATTGATCTTATATCTTGTACTTTGCCAAACTCATCTATTTGTCCAAATGGTTTTTTTGTGTGTGGATTTTTAAGACTTTGTATATACAAGATTATATCGTCTGCAAACCTATTTTTACTTCCCACTTTGCAAGCTGGATGTCCTCATTTCTTTTCTTGCATAATTTCCCTCACTAGCACCTTGGTATAATGTTGAATAGAAACGGTGAGAGCAGACATCCTGTCGTGTTCCTGATCCTAGAAGGGAATTTTTTAGTCTTTAGCATTTAGTGTGGTGTTAGCCAGGGGTTTTCATAGACACATACACTTTATCAAAATTTTCTTTTTCTAGTTTATTGAGTATTTTTGTCATGATAGGTGTTGGATTTTGTCAGATGTTTTTATCTGCATCTATTGAGATAACCCTGTGGATTTTGTTTTTTATTATTATGGTATATTACATTGATTAATTTTTATATGTTGCAACTTTGCAGTCCTGCAATGAATCCCTCTTGGTCATGGGCCATAATCTTTTTTATATGTTGCCAGATTTGGTTTGTTGGTTTATTTTTGAGAAATATCATATGGGATATTTGTTTTCTTTTTCTGAGATGTCCTTGTTGGGTACTGGTGTCTGGGTAATAAAACTGGCCTCATAGAATGAGTTGAGAAATGTTTCCTCTTTTATTTTTTTGCAAGTGTTTATGAGGTATTAGTGTTAATTCATTAACCACTTATTACAATTAAGCAGTGGGACATTGGCCAGGTAGCTATGTTGGTTAGTGCATTGTCCTGATACACCAAGGTTGCAGGTTCAATTCCCAGTCCGGACACATACAAGAATCAACCAATAAATGAATGTGTATATGGAACAACAAATGGATGTTTCTGTTTTTCTCTCCCTTTGTCTCACAAAATCAATCAATAGATATAATTTTATTTATTTATTTTTTTGTGGCAGAGACAACAGGATAGATAGGGACAGACAGAAAGGGAGAGAGATGAGAAGCATCAATTTTTCGTTGCGGCACTTTGGTTGTTCGTTAATTGCTTTCTCATATGTGCCTTGATCCGGGGACTACAGCAGACTGAGTGACCCCTTGTTCAAGCCGGCAACCTCAGGATCTCGAACCTGGGTCCTCCATGTCCCAGTCCGATGCTCTATGCACTACGCCACCACCTGGTCAGGCTAAATATAATTTAAAAAAAAAAATTAATTTAGCAGTGAAGTCAAATGGGCTTGGGCTTTTCTTTTTTTTCTTTTGATTAAATTTATTGGGGTGACATTGGTAATTAATAAAAATTATATAGGTTCAAGTCTACAGTGCTGTGATACATGACCTGTATATTGCATTGTGTGCCCATCATCCAAAATCAAATTTTCTTTCAACACCATATATTTGACTCTCTTTATCTTTTACTACCCCTCACCCCCTTCCCTCTAGTAACCATCAAACTGTTGTCTCTGTCTATGACTTACAATTTCATATACCACATATGGGTGAAATCATATGGTTTTTAGCTTTTTCTGACTCATTTTGCTTAGCATGGTAATCTCAAGGTCATCCATGTTGTCACAAATGGCAGTATTTCATCTTTTCTTATGGCTGAGTAGTAGTCTATAGTATGTATGTACCACACCTTCTTTATGCAGTCCTCTATCAAAGGACACTTTGGTGTCTTCAAGTCTTGGCTAGCATGAATAATGCTGCATTGAACATGGGTGTCCATATATATATATATATTTATTTTTATTTTAATTTTTTTACAGAGTCAGAGAGAGGGATAGATAGTGACAGACAGACAGGAACGGAGAGAAATGAGAAGCATTAGTCATCAGTTTTTCGTTGTAACACCTTAGTTGTTCATTGATTGCTTTCTCATATGTGCCTTGACCGTGGGACTACAGCAGACCGAGTAACCCCTTGCTCGAGCCAGCGACCTTGGGTCCAAGCCAGTGACCTTGGGTCCACATCCCAGTCCGACGCTCTCTCCACTGCACCACCACATGGTCAGGCCATATATCTTTGTGAATAAATGTTTTGGAGTGTTTCAGGTGCCCAGGAGAGGTATGCTGGGTTATATGGTAACTCTAGTCTTAATATTTTGAGGAACCTCCATACTGTTTTCCAAAGTGGCTATACTACTTTACATTCTCACCAGCAGTGAATGAGGTTTTCTTTTTCTCTAGAACCTCTCCAACACTTATTACCTGTATTGTTGATAATAGCTATTTTAACAGCTGTTGGGTAGACTCTCATTATGGTTTTGATTTGCATTTCCTTAATTGCTAGTGAAGTTGAGCATCTTTTCAGATATCTATTGGCCATTTGTAAGTCTTCTTGGGAGAAGTGTCTGTTCAGGTCCTCTGCCCACTTTTTCTTTTAAATGTTTATTTTATTGATTTTTAGAGAGAGAGGAAGGGAAAGAGAGAGAGAGAGACAGGAACATCAATGTATTCCTGTATGTATCCTGAACAAGGATTGAACTGGCAACTTCTGTGCTTGGGGACAACACTCCAACCAACCAAGCTATCTGGCCAGGGCCCTCTGCCCGTTATTTATTTATTTATTATTCTTTCTTTCTTTCTTTCTTTCTTTCTTTCTTTCTTTCTTTCTTTCTTTCTTTCTTTCTTTCTTTTTATCTATTTATTTTTTAGGTGAGAGGAGGGAAGATAGTGAAGCAGACTCCTGTATGTATGTGCCCCAACCATGATCCACCTGTCAACCCCATCTGGGGCTGATGCTCGATTACCAGTCTATTTTTAGCATCTGAGGCTGACCCACTGGCTGCAGGAGGGGAAGAGGGAGAGAAGGGGGAGCGCAAAGAGGGGAGGAGCAGATGGTCACCTTTTCTGTGTGCCCTGACTGGAGGATTGAACCCGAGACATCCATACACCAGGCTGATGCTCTATCCACTGAGCCACTGGCCACGGCCTTTTTTTTTTTAAAGATTTTATTTATTGATTTTTAAGGAGAGAGAAAAGGGGTAGGGGAGGAGCCAGAACCTCTTGAAATAATTTTATTTGCTGCTCTGTTTCTTTACTTCTCATTCATTCCTCAGTTCATTGATTTTTTTCCCCCTTCTTTCTGCACCATTTCATTCCAAAAATTTCTTTAATAGTTCAAGGATTTGAGCAGGTACTTATTGTTAAATTCAAATGATACTTTTTATTTCCTATCTTCTGTTTATCTGGTTGTTCTTTCCTTGAAACTTTCTCTTCTTTTGGCTTCTTTACTGCAATATTGATTCTCCTTCTACCCCTAGTAGTCTCTTTTACCAGATCTTCTTGTCTAAGCTCCTAAGTTTTGTACTGCAGAACTTTGTTCTAGACCCTCCTCTATTCTCATTTTGTATCTTCTTCCTGATGATCTTATCTATTCCTGTGACTTACTCCATATGCTAATGACTCATTTTTATTTTCAATCTTCTTAGTTCCAACACCAGTTTACTCAATTACGTATTAAAACATCTTTACTCCAGAGTGCTTCGATATTAGGGTAGAGACTAAACAATTGTAAAAATTACTCCAAATACAATGGCATATATATGAGAAATACATTTATATTGTTGTCATAACAATCTGACTGCTCTAGACTCTTGGGGCAGCTGTGTTCCATGAGATTTTTTAGGGATCCAGATTCTTTCTATCTCATTGTTTCACCCTAGGGCATTTTGCTTTTCTGTGTTGTGGAAAGTACTTCAGCTGCAGGACAGGGAAAGAAAAAAAAAAATCCAGGTAAGCAGCTTTCTTTTAAGAAAGGAGGCAAAAGTTGTACACATTACTTCTGTTCAGTTGGGAAGAGCACAGTCCCATGATCACACTGTGTAGAAGAGGTTAGAAAATAAGAACTCTTTCTGAGTGGTCATAAATTCAGGAAAGTGGGGAAGTTTGCAGATTTGAGTGGGACAACTGCAAAAGGTTTGGCTCCCCTCCCATTGGGAAGAGTATATATCCCCGTGTTGGTGAAGTCAGGCATAGCCATGTAACTTTGTTCAGTGAAATGCAAGGAAAAGAGATGTGGTAACACTTTTGGGCAGAAACTTTAAGAGCAGTGCATATTCTCTATTCCCTTTGCTGTGATGCCTGTTAGTTTTTAGGTAATGTTACTCATTTTGGGAGAAAAATGTTAGGTAGAAGATCCACTGCCAAACTGTCATTAACATATAATATAGCCCAGGAATAAACTTTTGTTGCTGTAAATATAGGGGTTGGCAAACTGTTTCTTAGAGAGTTAGATATTAAATATTTTAGGGTAGTGGTTCTCATAGCCTCTCACTGCTACAGACAATTTCTAAGTGAATGAATAATTCTGGTGTTCCAATCAACTTTGTTTATAAAACTAAGCATTCAGTCTGTGGGTAATAGTTTACTAACAAATACTGTAATCCATAGAGATTTGGGAATTCGTTACTGCAGCATAACCTGGAGTGCCCTGACTGATACCATTTGTTAAATAGCATCAACACCCCAACTTACTTTCCCAAATCAAAAACTTCAAATATCATTCTTTTTTTAAAAATTGATTTGAGAGCGCATGTGCACAAGAGAGATATTGATTTGTTGTTCCACTTATTTATTCATTCATTGGTTGACTTTTTATGTGCCCTGACCAGGGATTGAACCCACAACTTTGGGATATTGAGATGACGCTCTAACCAACTGAGCTACCTAGCCAGGGTCAAAAATCAATCTTGAGCCAGACAAAGCAGTGGCACAGTGGATAGAGCACTAGCCTGGGATGCTGAGGGCCTAAGTTCAAAACCCCCAGGTTGCCGGCTTGAGTGCAGGTTTGCTGGCTTGAGTGTGGGATCATAGACATGACCCCATGGTTGCTGGCTTGAAGCCCAAGGTTGCTGACTTGAACCTAAGGCCATTGGCTTGAGCAAGGGGTCACTGGCTCGGCTGGAGCCCCCTATCCCCCCAAGGCACATATGAGAAAGCAGTCAATGAGCAACTAAGGTGCCTGTTTCTCTGTTCCTATCTGTTCCTCTTACTGTTTCTTAAAAAAAAAAAAATCATTCTTTTTTTTAAAATAAATTTTTATTAATGTTAATGGGGTGACATTAATAAATCAGGGTACATATATTCAAAGAAAACATGTCCAGGTTATCTTGTCATTCAGTTATGTTGCATACCCATCGCCCAGAGTCAGATTGTCCTCCGTCACCTTCTATCTAGTTTTCTTTGAAAAAAAAAATCATTCTTGAGCTTAACCTGTGGTGGCGCAGTGGATAAAATGTTGACCTGGAATGCTGAGTTCGGCAGGTTTGAAACTCTGGGCTTGCCCTGTCAAGGTACACTCGAGAAGCAAATACTATGAATTGATGCCTCTCATTCTTTACTCCCCCTTCTCTCTGTTTCTCTCTCTCAAATCAATGAATTTATAAAAAGAAAAAGAATTATTCTTGAATCCTTTCTTTTCTTTCTCTTTTTCTTTCCTTCTTTCTTCCAGATTTTATTTTATTTTATTTTATTATTCATTTTAGAGAGGAGAGGGAGAGACAGAGGGAGAGAGAGAGAGGAGAGACAGAGAGAGAGAAGGGGGGGAGGAGCTGGAAGCATCAACTCCCATATGTGCCTTGACCAGGCAAGTCCAGGGTTTCGAACCGGCGACCTCAGCATTTCCAGGTCGACACTTTATCCACTGCGCCACCACAGGTCAGGCCTCTTTCCTTCTTTCTGTCTCTCTCTCTTTCTTTCTCTTTCATTTTTTTTGTTTCTTTCATTCTTTTTTTTGCGAGAAAGACAGGAAGGGAGAGGGATGAGAAGCATTACCTATAGTTAAGTCACTTTACTTGTTCATTGATTGCTTCTCATATGTGCCTTGACTTGGGGGGGGGGGGGCTCCAGCTGAGCCAGTGAGCCTGTGCTTAAGCCGGATGAGACCATGCTCAAGCTGGCAACCTCAGGGTTTAATCCTGGGACCTCAGTGTTCCAGGTTGATGCTCTATCCACTGAGCCACCACTGGTCTGGTGAGTCCTTTTTCATTTCCAAACTAAATCTTGACCTACATTTTCCTCTGAGATTCTCATTTAACAAATGAAGATACTAAGATCCAAAGAGAAATAAATACTTATTCTTGGTCATGTGTCCAAGTTAGTAAAAGATAACCAGAATTTGGAAAGAACTATCATTACTTTTATAGTATTTTTTTAGTAATCTAGAGTTTATTGTCTTGGTAATGGTACTAGTATCTATTCAGTCATTAAAACAGAAACCTGCTGGTCATTCTGGACTTCTCTTTGTCCTTCACGTCTAGTATATTACCAATCCCTGATTGATTTAGCCTCCTTAATCTCTCTCAACTCAGTGTACTCAATCCTTACTGCCTCTCTCCTAGCTGTGGTCATTATCTCTCACTTGGATTATTGTGGGAACCTCTAGGTGGGTTTCCCTGCTCCCAGTCTGTTTGAAACAGTTACAATGATAAAGTGAAATTTAGAAGGGTCTTTCTCTTTTGCTTTAAGCTCTTAATGTATTAGTCCTTGTCTTCTGATTGGGAAATTAATTTCTTATGGGACAACAAAGTTGGTAATGTGATGGTCCCTGATTTATTTTCTCTGCATTCTTTTCTTGCTATTCTATTTGCCTCATCAATATGCACTATATTCTACCATACGGAACTATTTTTGGTTTCTAGAATGGTCAGGCTGTTTCTGGCTCTTTGGTTCTTTGTATATGATTAAAGTATACCTTTTCCTGTCTTCCATCACTCACTCACTCACTCACTCACTCACTCACTCACTCATTTTTTTTATCTGTTTGTTTAATTTATCCATTGATCAGAGAGAAAGAAGGGCATGGGGGGAGAGAGAGAAAGGCATCAACTGGCTCTTCTACTTAGTTCTTCCTCTTAGTTGTGTACTCACTGATTGTTTCTAGTACGTGGCCTGATCAGGGATTGAACCGTGTGCGACCTTGGTGTGCCAGGAGGACGCTCTATCTGCTAAGCCATCTAGCCAGGGCCCACCACTATTTTAATATATCACTTTGTTTTATTTTCTTCATAGTATGTATCAGTCTCTAAAATCACTATGTTGGTTTGCTTTTTAAGTCTGCTCTTCTACAAGAATAAAAGCTCTGTTAGGGCAAGGATTTTTGTCATTCTTTATTACCTTTTTAACACCTGAATCAGTGTCTTACACATAGGTGGTGCTCACTAAGTATTTGTTGAATCAATAAATGGATGAAATGAATGAATGAACACTTTTCTCACAGAAGTTGTATGTAGTGTGTATGTGTGCATGCTTATCTCACCCCCTCAATCTCGTCACTGATATTCAGTGTTTCCATATTATTCTGTAGTATCCTTCACATGTCATTTCTTTCTTCGTATATAGTTCCTGGTTAGAGTATGTGAAATAGATCTCTGGTCTCAGACACCAGTCCTTTAGGATTAGGGCTTTACTATATGGCCTCACTTAAGCTTATCTCCTTAAAGACCCCATCTTTAGATACATTCATTGGGTATTAAGGTTTCAACATAGGAATTTTGAGGAGATACAGTTCAGTTTATAACAACCTGTGAAATTATTTGTTGAAGGAAAGTGATTGCTAATTAATAAAAAGGGGAGAGAGGTTGAAAACTATTACTTTTATAAAGTTTGCAGTTGTCAACATAAGAATTTATTAAAATTGGTTCACATGCAGCGTTTTATGAGCTCACTTGTTTAGCAAAATGGAGAGATAAACCATTATTTCTAGCCTGACCAGGTGGTGGCACAGTGGATAGAGTGTCGACCTGGGATGTTGAGGACCCAGTTTCAAAACCCCGAGGTTCCTGGCTTGAGCTTGAGCTCATCCAGCTTGAGTGTGGGTTTACAAGCTTGAGCCCAAGGTCGCTGGCTTGAGTAAGGGGTCTCTCGCTCTGCTGGAGCCCTCTGGTCAAGGCACATATGAGAAAGCAATCAATGAACAACCAAAGTGTCACAATGAAGAAGCAATACTTCTCATCTCTCCCTTCCTGTCTGTTTCTGGGTTTATCTCCCCTCCTTGCTAAAAAAAAAAAAAAGGAAAAAAAACCACCCTATCATTTCTGGGATTCTAGATCTTTCTTAAATTCTTAGTAACTCAGATTGATAGAATTTTAAGTGATACAAACACTCAGGTACTATCGTTGACATAAGGATATTTTGGGATTATTAAAAATTTGGTTTTATTGTTATATGCCTCTGTAATTTATTATGGAATGTGATTGTAGTGATTTCTAGACTAAGGAATAAAAGTGATTAATTAAGATTTTGATCCTGAAAAATAAGTTGTGTAATTCTGTGACTTGGCACATCTTTCCAGTTAGAACATAAAAAAATATTGAGGCCTGACCTGTGGTGGCGCAGTGGATAAAGCGTCGACCTGGAATGCTGAGGTCGCCGGTTCAAAACCCTGGGCTTGCCTGGTCAAGGCACATATGGGAGTTGATGCTTTCTGCTCCTCCCTCCCCCTTCTCTCTCTCTCTCTCCTCTCTAAAAATTAATAAAAGTAAAAAAAAAAAAAAAAAAAAAAAGAATATTGAGAAAGAAGGATGTCCTGAATCTGAGTTTTATGAATCATCATGTAGTAACGATGGTTGTGAAAGACACCTTGGAAAATAAAATTTATGGAAATTTCTGTCAGTTTCACCAGTAATTTGCTTGAATTTCTCAAAATAAACAACATATTTTATTTTGAATGTGTGCTACACCTCCCTTGGAACTTAAAAGTGACCCTATTTACTTGTGTTATTGCCTAGATTTGGTAAGTGGTTGGCTCCCAAATAAAAAATGTTAGAGGGAGAAACTGTACTGTAAACCTTCTCTTACTTTCTAATTGGTGGGATTACTTAGATTCAAACGTAATGTGGAATTTCACCCCATCATGGTTGTTGGTTGTTGTGGTAATAATAACATTGTACTTCCTATACTATTCTTTGAAATTTGTTAATTCTTATAAAATGTCTATTTGAAAATTTTTGAATGACATTTCATTTAAAAATAGTAATAGCGAATCAAGAATATAACTTCATTATATTATTGTCAAGTTTCTCAAGAAACTTGATTGTCTTCGTGATCTTTCCCATCTGGTTTCTGCCCCCACTGGGCCACTAAAAAATGAGCCTTGTCAAAATGAACCTTGCCATGTTGTCAGATTCAGTGGGCAGTTTTTGGTTTTGGTTTACTAAACTACATCTACAGATGAATCTTTAAAATCTCTTTTCTTGGTTTCATCTACCTTTAGTTTGCTTTTGGGTTTTCTTTTGTGGCTCTTTTCTTCAACCTCTGAAACATTTTAGTATGTATTGTGGAGTTATCTAGCAGAAAAGCTGGATGATGCCGTACATAACTCATTTAACGCAGGATCTAACCATAAATATGATTAACTAAATCCATAGTTGCTAAAGTTAGCAGATTTTTATCCTCCTGTTTGGTAAACATTTTTTGATGGCCTACTCTGTAAGGAAGTTGGTAAGGTACTGCAGGAGATATATGAGACACTGATGTTTATGGTTCTCAAGTTCAGTAAATAAAAAGACTAAAGTAGGCATACAAGTAAAGATAATGCCAGGCAAAATGTCAGTGCTTTTAGTGCAGTGTGGTATCAGGATAAAGCAGTTTTGGGTTATGCAAATATACTTTAAAATTTTCTCATTTTTCAGTGTTTGTGATAAAGAATATGACTTGTAAAAAGTAGATAAGCATTGATCTCTTACCTTCCTTTTAAAGAATAATACTTAGAGAATGTGAAAGATATAAGTAGACCATAATGATAAGGTAGGAAGAATTTGACATTAAAGCTTACTTAGAGAAATGGTCTCAGTGATTTTTTTTTATTTATTGATATATATATATATTTTTTGCATTTTTCTGAAGCTGGAAACAGGGAGAGACAGTCAGACTCCCGCATGCGCCCGACCGGGATCCACCCGGCACGCCCACCAGGGGGCGATGCTCTGCCCATCCTGGGCGTCGCCATGTTGCGACCAGAGCCACTCTAGCGCCTGAGGCAGAGGCCACAGAGCCATCCCCAGCGCCCGGGCCATCTTTGCTCCAATGGAGCCTTGGCTGCGGGAGGGGAAGAGAGAGACAGAGAGGAAGGCGCGGCGGAGGGGTGGAGAAGCAAATGGGCGCTTCTCCTGTGTGCCCTGGCCGGGAATCGAACCCGGGTCCTCTGCACGCTAGGCCAACGCTCTACCGCTGAGCCAACCGGCCAGGGCTGATTTTTTTTTAAGAGAGAGAGGAGTGAGAGAGAGAGAGAGAGAGAGAGAAGGGGGAGGAGCAGGAAGCATCACCTCCCATATGTGCCTTGACCAGGCAAGCCCAAGGTTTCGAATCGTCGACCTCAGTGTTCCAGGTCGACACTTTATCCCACTGCGCCACCATAGGTCAGGCTCAGTGATTTTTTTATGGAAGGCATTTAGAATAGTTGATAATGGGTTACATGAGTAGGCAAAAGTTTGACCCTTATGGTCTTTGCTCCTTGTTGTTACATTCATGAATATATTATATGGCAAAAGGGGCTTTATAGATGTAAATAACTTACTAATCAGTCAACCTTCAGATAGAGAGATGATTCTGCATTGTCCATATGGGCCCAGTATAAATTACATGAGTCTTTAAAAACAGAAGAGGTAGGCCGAAGTCAGAGATACTTGAACTGTTAGAAGTACTCACTACGTTTGCCTACTTGAAAGTTGAGGGTCACATAGAAAACATGAAATAGAAATGAATTCTGCCAACAATCTGAATGAGTTTGGAAGTTGGTTTTTGCCCAGAGCCTCTGGAGAGGAACACGGCTCTGACAGAACCTTGGTAGCGCCTTTGTAAGACTATAGAGAGAGAACCCGGCCTAGCTGGGCTATACAGGACTTCTGACCTACAGAAACTTTGAGATGATAAATGGGTATTGTTTTAAGATGCTAGTATTTTATTACACAGCAGTAAAAAACTAGTACAAATTTATTCTATTAATAAGGGATTTATAATTTGATGAAATTATAAATTTCATCCCAATGATTGTCAGTTTCCAAAAATTTCTTGCCATTCTCATAAAAATATTCTTTTTTGTAAGAAACATAGATAGAATCCTTGAACTTAAGATTACTGCATTTAATTATTTATTCTAAACCTAATGTTAAACATTACACTGATGTACTTATTGGTACGAAATGAGGTTTGTAAGCTGGAATGAGTTAGAGTTTTGGTGTTAGAAAATTTGGATACCTTTCTTGACTCCTTAGCCCTGTTATGTTAAGCTTAGGAAACTTTATCTCACTTGTTTGAACCAAAGTTGATTCATCTGTAAAACTGACAAAATGCAATGATAGCAAATGGAGAAAATAACATTTTATCTTGCAGAATTATGAGAATTTAATGAAGTAATGTATGAAATGCACTCCAAATGGTGTTTGACATATTGGCTTTGAGAGTAAAAGTATTATTGAAGATATATAATATTGAATATACCCTTTTTATTTTTTTAAGTGAGATGAGGGGAATTAGACAGACATCACATGTGCCCAACTGGATCCACCCAGTAACTCCTGTCTGGGGCCTTTGCTTAAATCAACCAAATCAACCGAGCTATCCTCAGCGCCTGGAGTTGATGCTCAAACCAGTAGAGCCACTGGCTGTGGGAGGGGGTTCGATCCTCACTGACTGTGGGGGAGAGAAGCCAATGGTTGCTTCTTAGGTGTGCCCTGACTGGGGATCGAATCTGGGACTTCTGCACAGTGGGCCAGTGCTCTATCCACTGAGACAACCGGCCAGGACCTTGAAGATACTTTTAAAGCTTACATTATTACCTAATTTTTAAGGTACATAAAAGATACTAATAATATGATTTATTAAACTAATTAATTGGGTTTTTTTTGAGAGAGAGAGAGAGAGGGACAGACAGAAAGGGCTAATGATGAGAATCATCAGCTCATAATTGTGGCACCTTAGTTGTTCATTGATTGCTTTCTCATGTGTACCTTGATCAAGGGTGCTCCAGCTGAGCCAGTGACCCCTTGCTCAAGCCAACGGCCTTGGGCTCAAGCCAGTAACCATGGGGTCATGTTTATGATCCCACACTTAAGCCAGTGACCCCACACTCAAGCTTGTGAGCCTGTGGTCAAGCCGGCGACCTCAGGGTCTCAAAATTGGGTCTTCAGCATCCCAGACCGATACTCTATCCACAGCATCACTGCCTGTTCAGGCTAATAATACAATTTATTTAATAGCAGCAACCACACTATAGGACTTTATCATCTCTTGTCTGAACATTTACCTTCTAATTGGTCTTCCAGCTTTTAGGTTACACTCTTCCACTACTCTCTGCTACAGGAGTGACCTTTTAAACACAGTTTTAAAAGTCCTGGCCAGATATCTCAGTTGGTTAGTGTCATCCCAGTACACCAAGGTTGCAGGTTCAATTCCTGGTCAGGGCACATACAAAATTCAACCAATGAATGCATAAGTGGATGAGACAAATCAATATCCATCTCTCTCTCTCTCTCTCTCTCTCTCTCTCCCTCCCTCCCTCCCTCCCTCCCTCTCTCCCCTTTCCCTCCTCTCCCTCCCTCTCTCTCCCTCCTTCACCTTCCACCTCCCCCTCTTCCCTTCTCTTTATTTCTCCCTTCCTCTCTCTCTAAAAATCAATTTAAAAAATTTAAAGTAATTCATACCACTTTCAGAATTACTTGGTGGCTCTCTTCTTTCACTTAAAAATCCAAAAACTCTGTCATAATATTCAGTGCTCTTCATAGTTGAGCCACTTCTGTTAGGCCGCATCTAATGACATTCTCTCCTGTGTATACTGCTAATAATATTCTGTTCCACTCACAGAACATGCTGTCTTTTTCATTCCTCAAGAGTTTTTGCACATAGTGTTATCTTCTGCCTGGCTGCCTTTCCACCAACTTGTTTTTCCTGGAAAACTTATCCTTTAGATCTCAGCTGAAGGTTTCTTTCTTTGATGACTGAGGCCTTTTCTTTTTTTCTTTTTCTTTTTTTTTTTTTTTTTTTGTATTTTTCTGAAGCTGGAAAGGGGGAGAGACAGTCAGACAGACTCCCGCATGCGCCCGACGGGGATCCACCGGGCACGTCCACCAGGGGCGATGCTCTGCCCACCAGGGGGCGTCGCTCTGCCGCGACCAGAGCCACTCTAGCGCCTGGGGCAGAGGCCAAGGAGCCATCCCCAGTGCCCGGGCCATCTTTGCTCCAGTGGAGCCTTGGCTGCTGGAGGGGAAGAGAGACAGAGAGGAAGGGGGGGGGGTGGAGAAGCAAATGGGCGCTTCTCCTATGTGTCCTGGCCAGAAATCGAACCCGGGTCCCCTGCACGACAGGCCGAAGCTCTACCGCTGAGCCAACTGGACAGGGCCAGACCTTTTCTTAGAAAGGTGTTCCTTCATGGATTTATGTATAACTCCATTAAAGAAACTGTTAACAGTTTTTATATTGAATGTTAAATATGTACCAGGCACTGTATTTCTTCCCTTATATAGCTCCTCTTTGAAATAATTTTATCCTCATTTTATGCACAACGAAGTCGATTTTGACAAAGTACCATATTTCCCCATGTATAAGACACCCCCCCCCAATTTGTGGGTCTAAAAACTGGGTGCATCTCATACACTGGTTGTAGTTTTTTTTTTTACTTGCATTTCCTAATTTTCTGTGCTTGTCTTTGCGCTCATTGTTTCCACACTTGTTACTGGTATATTACAGTAGGTTACATTTTGCCACATTCCGCACAGAAAATATTTTCGTACAGTGCTGAATTCAGGTTAAAAGTGATCCAGTTTGCAAAAGTGAATGAAAATTGTGCTGCTGAACGTATGTTTGGTCCTCCTCCAACTGAGAAATCAATCTGAAACTGGCTAGGGGAAGAAGAAACCCTACTGAAGAAGGCCATGAAAGGCAAGTCAGTCAAATGGCCTGATTTAGAGAGGAAATTGAAGATGTGGTTTGAGGAGCAAAGGGCAATTGGAATTCCTGTGTCCACAAAGATGGGTCAGCATGAGGCAAGAAGAATTGTTGATGAAAAAGAAGTTACTAAATTCAAAGGAGGACACAATTGATGCTTCAGATTCATGAAATGGAATGGACTAAGCATGCATACAGGCACCAGACTTGCCCAAAAGATGCCTCATCGTTTTGTCATTCAATTTTGGAAGACACATCAGTTTGAGTTGGGACAGATCCCAAATATGGACAAAGTCCCCCTTCAATTTGATGTCCCAGGTAACAACTGTTGATAAGAAGGAGGTAAAAACTAACTGTGAAGACAAGTGGACATGAAAAGAGCCATTATACAGTTGTTCTAGCTTGTTGTGTCGACGGAACCAGGCTGCCTCCAATGCTGATTTCAAATGCAAAACAATGCCAAAAGAAGACATTCCTGGAGGAATGATTGTCCACATTCATGACAAGAGTTGGATGGATCAGGATGGGATGAAGATCTGGTTTGAGAAAGTTTGGAGAAGGAGACCAGGTAGGCTCTTATATAAACCTGCCCTATTGGTGCTTGATCAGTTCAGGGCACACATAACAAAAGACACAAAGAAGATTGCTGCAGAGCAAACAAACAAAACTTGCCATCATACCTGGAGGCTTGACACCCCAGCTCCAACCACTTGATGTCACCATTAACAAACTCTTCAAAGCTGCCGTGAGAAATGAGTGGAACCAATGGATGAAGTCTTCTGGGGACAATTTGATACCAGCAAGAAGAGTGAAGAAACCAACTATAGGAGAAGTTTGTACTTGGGTGAAAAGATTGTGGGATAATATCAAGATTGAGATCATTGTCAAGTCATTGAAGAAGTGTGGCATTTCAAATGCAATAGATGGAACTGAGGATGAGGCAATATATGAAGACAGTGATTTGTCATCAGATGCAGATAAGATCAAGCTAATGGATGGGAGTTTTGACAGTGATGAGGAGTAGTATGAATTTTATGATGAATAAAACTTAAAGTTTTATTAAAGTTATTGAACTTTATGTAATACATTTCTTTTTAAATTTTGGGCCCCAAAATTAAGGTGCGTCTTATACATGGGGAAATACGGTGGTCAGTCTCACAGTGCTAGAAATAGCTGCCAGCATTCAAGACCAGGACTTTGTGATTTGCTTCTCACGTTTGCCTTTCTTGTAGATTGTAAGCATCTTGAATGCTTTTTTTCATCTTTAATGTATTGATCTCAGATAAATTAATAAATCATTTACACAATTTGAGTTTTCTTTCACTTGGTTGTTAATAAGCTTAACTCTGTATTTCTCTGTTGTACTCATTAGCTACATAGGTAATTTTCTGATGGAAATTTTTACCTTCCTGATACATGGCTCTTGATCTTTTATCTTTCTCTTTGTGGCACCATTGTGTGTATGTTGCAGAGAGCTGTTTCTTTTTTTTCTTTTCTGTTTGAAGTCAGTGGAAAATAATTAATATAAAATTCTGTTTAAATCCAGAGTAGATAGCTGGCATCTGTTGAGTATTTTTCCTTGGCTCATACCAGTCTAAGCTTTTCCTGCTAAGCGTAGACTTAGCAGACTACACTGCTGCCACAAATCAGTTAGCGTTGGCATCTGTCATCTTTGGTTAGTGTCTCCCTAAAACAGTTGAACTAAGACCTATAGAATGAGTAGAAATTTGATAGGCAATAATAGCTTAGCTACACTGTAATATGAAGTACCTAGTGAGAGTGCCAGTGAGTGGAGGCCTACGGGTCATCTGAAAGGAAGTTACTGTGATAAACTCTGAGCAATAAAGACACTTGAGTTATGGTTTTGGTAATAGGGATGGAAAGGAGAGAGTAGATATGAGAGCTATTAGAAAGTTATAATCAAATAAGTCTTAGTAACTGATAAGAGGGAAAGAAAGAAGGATCTAGCAACTCAACCAAGGGCATTTATTGTGCTGTATCCTGCATTTGTCAACATATATTCTCCAATATTACCCAAAATGTAAAGAGACCTGAAAATCTAGCTGGTGACTTTATTTCTAAGGCGGAATTACTCTCCTAAAAAAAAACAAACCAAAAACCCAGTGAGTGGAAATTTCAACTAGCAGTTCTGCTAGGACCTGTTAACTCCTTGCCTAGTCAGACAGGCCCTGGCCTTAATCAAGCTTCGTATCCCTTTTACTTGGTGAGTTGCAAAGAAATTTCTCTGCCAATAAACTCATATTTCCATGAAACTCCTCTATTTCCTGTGGTTGTTAATGATTTTAGATACCACATGAGCAATTTCAGATACCTTAGCTATGGATAATGAATACCCATGTGAATAAACAGATTTCTGGTTCAACAAATTCAGTACCTGTGCCCCTGCTTTTCTGCTGCCTTGCTCCTGCCCATATTAAGGCCTTGAAAAGTAATGGGAAAGCCAGTTTTTAATAAATTATAAATAATAAATTTCTAACACATAGATGGTAATTCATTATTGCTGTTTTTCTTTGTGTGATTTCTTCACTGCAGGCCACATAATTATTAAGAGACAGTTTTTCAAAGAAAAAAGAAATACCCTCATGTTGAATATAATCATTGATTTCAAAACTCTTAATTTTAAGAAATGTTAAAATATAAAAATAAATGTTTCTTAAAATAAGCAAAGAGTATTTTCTAGGGCTCATTACTTGAGTGATAATGACCTTCAGTAAAACATAACCTAATGTGTCTCTTCCAGGGTGTTTCCATGCCCCTCAATAGAAAATGACCTTATTCATTTTCCCCTCAAAAGTAAAGGAAAGATAGGAGTAATCTTTGTCTCTTGGTCTCTAGTAACATGCTTAAAAATCTTTTGAAAGTAAGTATGTTTGGCAACAGATGGTCTCAAACTAAATGGCAATTTCAAAAAGACCCATTGCTTTTACTCCTTAGGAAGTCATAAGGGCCATTTTTTATCATTTAATTTGGTCAAGGATTGACAGGATTAGATATTTTTCTCCTGCTATATTTATTTTTCAAAAATAAACTAAAGATTTAATCTTTAATATTTATTGGCTTTGTTGAATTGACAGAACATTAAATTTGCCATATATTCATTGATTTTTAGTATATTCACTATGTTATGCAACTGTGACCATGAGTTCCAGAACATTTCATCACCCCCAAAAGAAATTCAGTACCCATTAACAATAATCACAACTCCCCTCCCGATTCCCTTGGCAACCACTGATCTACTTTCTATCTCTAGGGGTTTGCCTATTTTAGACATTTTTAATACATGGAATCATAAAATATGTGGCCTTTGTGTCAGATTTCTTAGCCTAGTGATTTCAGGGTTTATCCATATTGTAACATGTATCAGTATTTCATTCCTTCTTACTGCCAAATACTATTCCATTGTATGGGTTAAACCACATTTTATTTATTCATTAATTGATAATTACTGGAATGTTTGGCACTTTTTGGCTATTAGGAATAGTGCTGCTATGACTGTTCATGTACACATTGTTTGTGAGGCCATGTATTTTTACTTCTGTTCTGTATATACCTTAAAAAGTGGCCCTGGCCGGTTGGCTCAGTGGTAGAGCGTCAGCCTGGCGTGCAGAAGTCCTGGGTTCGATTCCCGGCCAGGCACACAGGAGAGGCGCCTATCTCCTTCTCCACCCCTCCCCCCCTCCTTCCTCTCTGTCTCTCTCTTCCCCTCCCGCAGCCAAGACTCCATTGGAACAAAGATGGCCCGGGCGCTGGGGATGGCTCCTTGGCCTCTGCCCCAGGCGCTAGAGTGGCTCTGGTCGCGACAGAGCGACGCCCCGGAGGGGCAGAGCATCGCCCTCTGGTGGGCAGAGCTTCGCCTCCTGGTGGGCGTGCCGGGTGGATCCCGGTCGGGCGCATGCGAGAGTCTGTCTGACTGTCTCTCCCCGTTTCCAGCTTCAGAAAAATACACACACACACAAAAAAATCACTGAGTCATATGATAATTTTATGTTTACCCTTTTGAGGTATTTCCAGACTTTTCCATAGCCACTGTACCATTTTATGTTCCCATTAGCAATTTATGAAGGTTTCGATTTCTCCAAACCTTAATAATGGTAAGAGCTAATATTTGTGAGCTTACTATATGTACTATGTTCTGTGCTATTTTGCATATATTATCATTCAATGCATAACAATCATAGATAAGTAGATGCTGAAGCAAGGATTGAATGCAGGTTTGTCTAACATCACAGAATGAATACTTAATGCTTTATATGTTGGAAAGAATTTTCACACAATTTTAACTTTGTAAACTGTTCTTTAAAGAGTATCATTTACTCTTTAGTAGCATGCTAGCAGCCATAATTTACAATCATAAATAAATTGCATGTGGTGGTATAGAAAGAGCACTGGATTTGTACTGGGGAAAAACCTGAAATCTGCTAATTACTAGGTTTCAAGTTTAATTTAGTTACTTGGGTTCTTTGACCCTCTGTTTTCTCATGAAAGTATATGTGAATACAGCCCTGGCCAGTTGGCTTATCAGATAGAGCATCAGCCTGGTTTGCAGAAGTCCCAGGTCTGATCCCCAGTAAGGTCACAGATGAGAAGTGACCATCTCCTTCTCTTCCCCTCCCTTTTCTCCTTTTCTCCCTCTTCCCCTCTTGCAGCCAGTGGCTCTATTGGTTTGGGTGTGGGGCTTGGGCAAAGAGAATAGCGTGGTTGATTCGAGCATTGGCCCTTGACGGGGTTTACCAGGTGGATCCCGGTTGGGGTGCTTGAGGGAGTCTCTATCTCCCTTCCTCGCACCTTAAAAAAAAAGTGTATCTGAATACTCTCAGCAGAGTTTCTGTCAAATAGTTGGAACCCAGCAACTGTTGTTTAAATATTAATAACTATCAGAGAAACAGCAGAGCAACTTGTTTTTGTGGTATATATATATATATTTTTTATTTAATTTATTGTATTTACATAGATTCTAGTGTCGCCCCAATTGCATCGCCCCTCCCCCGTATTCCCCTCTAAATCTCCCTTGCCCCCTTCCCTTCAGGTTTATCCCATCCTATCATCCCCTTTCCCTCTGTCTTCTTTTCCTCTGATCCCTTTGATCCCTCCTCTGTACAGAGCAATTTTAAAGAACTTTTTTTTTCTTTGGCTGGTGTTCCTTTGGAAATTGACAGCATCATGAGCCGAATTATTCGTACGTGTCTTTAGTTTTCTGTTGAATTCCTATGTGACTTCAGGTGGTCCAATGAATTTTTTTATATATATAATAATACACCTGAAGGCATTTCCAAAGAGAAACAAGCGGTAATTTCCTTAATTATGTTTGGGAAACCTGTTGCAAAGGTGTCCTTGAGCAGACTTCAGGAACCTGCTTCTTCCCTCCAGAGGTTTTTTCAAGTGTATATACACTTGCATTGGTCATGACCTTTCCATTATATACTCAGAAGTACTGTTCCTTCATAGCTACAGTTACTTATCTAGTAAACATATCTATAACTGTTACATTGGGGAACAAAATTCTTGTTGCATCCACAAAAACACTTGCTCTTACCTAATTTGAGTGTGCTGATCTCAAATCTGACATTAGTTTTTCTCTGTAAGCTACAGTTTTTTTGCAATTCAAGATATTAGGTTTTCATCTTATTGTAAAATTTTTAACATTTAGTTTAACATAATGAAGTAGAATGTCTTCTTGGGCATCATCTTTGTGAATTATATAATAATTTATATAATGCAGTAAATACACTAATACACTAAAAGATATGATTGCATCAGAATTTATCTACAGTTTCGAGATAGAACATATTAAAACACTTATTTTAATCATAAAATTTGCGCAAAACTTATTTAAATTTTATTCAGGCAAAAATTTGCGTTTGTAGCTCTTGCATATGTGTACTTATTGAGGAAAATCTCGTTTGATGCTCCAGCAGTAGTCTGCCATCATATTTCTGTCCCATTGCTCCTGATAACGCTCTTCCATCGTCTTCAGATCTTGATGAAAGCGTTCTCCCTGCTCATCACTAACAGCTCCAAGGTTTTCGGGAAACTTATCAAGGTGACTGTTCAGAAAGTGAATCTTATAGCTCATGTTACATCCAATGTCATGGAAAGCCAACAGCATCCTTTGAACCAAAAGTTCATAGTTTTCTGCTTTTTTGTTGCCAAGGAAATTCTTTGTAACTTCCACAAAAGACTGCCATGCTGCTTTCTCCTCCTTATTCATCTTCCTGGCAAATTCTTCGTCATGTATGGGTTTGAATTTGAGGTCCATCGAATACACCTGCTTTTATCTTCTCGAAAGACAAGGCAGGAAAAGCAGAAATAATATGTTGAAAGCATTCACTTTCTCTATTCAAAGCCTGAACAAACTGCTTCATTAAGCTAAGTTTGATGTGAAGTGGGAGAAAAAGGATCCTGTCTCAATTAAATACAGGTTCATTCACAATATTTTGCATCCCTACTTCCAGAGCTTCATGTTTCGGCCAGTCCTTCTGTGTCCAGTGTTTCTCCCAAACTCGGCTGTCCCACAAACACAGAAAGCAAGGATACTTCGTGAAACCTCTCTGTTGTCCTAGCAGGAAATTTACCATTTTAAGATCCACACAAGTGATCCAGTTAAGCTCCTCATACTTCAGTAAGTCAAGGACAATTTTTATGTCATTATAATCTTCTCACAGATGAGTTGAATAACCAATTGGAACCGCTGCATAAACATTACCGTTGTATAGGAGAACACATTTCAGACTCCGTTTAGAGCTGTCAAGAAATAGCTACCATTCTGTTGGACTGTAAGTGGTAACACCTAGCTGGCTGAGAAGACTACTGATATCATGACAGTAAACAAAGTGTTTGTCTTTGGAAAAAAGGTCCACAAAAAAATCTTCACACTTCCTGAAATGGGATACTTTAGCTGACCGGTGAAGTACATTCTTTTCTTGAAGCCTGGAGGCTAATAACTCAGCTGCTTTCTTTGATAGGCCTAAATCTCTTACTAAGTCGTTTATTTCGGGTTGACTAAACTGCTGAGGGGTTAATGACTACTTGACATCAGAAGAAGACCCTTCAGATTCTACAACCATTTCCTCATGCATCTTATCAAAATACTCTTGATCACCATTTTCACTTTCTTCATCCTTAGAAGAAATAAAACCATTGAAAACTGGAACCAGGAGTGTCTCAGAGTGTGGGATAGGTCGTATTGCTGAAGAAATATTAGGATATGTGATCATATGCTGTTTTTTCTTGCCGGTGCTCTTTGTATGGATCAGACAGAAATAACAGACACTGCTGTGGTCCTTAGGTTCGCGCCAAACCATAGGAATATCAAAAGGCATTCCTTTGTGTTTTCCTTTTGTCCAATCACGAAGCATTTCCTCACAATTATGACACACAATATGAGGAGCCCAATTCTTGTATTGATTGCCAAGGGGAACTTGAAAATAGGCAATATATGCATGTGTCACAAATGATGAAATATTGAGCCTTTGACGTTGAAGTGTGTAACAGCCACATATATAACCGAAAGTGTCAGGACTATTCTTACATTTACGCCTACTCCAAGAAACCATGATTCAACCTTAAAACAAAATAAGAGGGTGTTTTTTATCAGATAATAATTTTTTACATTTAAAAACAACTACAATTATGTAAAAGTGGTGTTTGTAAAATATTAATTGCCTGTGGTTATGTTGAATCCAAGAGTCGTTGCCCTTTAAACCAATGCGTGCCATTAACTGTAACAAAAGGAAATTAAAATTCCATAAAAACTAGAGCATGCACCAAAAATTGGATTTCAGATTTGGAATCAGCGATGCAGAAATATATAGAAAAAGTTCTAAAACCTCATGCAACAGAAAATGAAAAATAATTGTTCCCAGTGTTATTAGTGTGTTTTGAAAGAAATTACATAAAAATAGCAATTTAAAGTTATTTCTCATTGCTTAAGCTAAGCAGATAAGCCTGGGAAATAAAAATAGAACCTCCTAATAACTAAAAGTCCCTATGTAATAAAAACTTTAGGAACACATTAAAAAGTATTATGTTGATGGTGTATATACATGTCTTGATTCTTGTCTGACTTAAAAATGAGAGGACAGAGTATATAAGGTATATTGAGGCATGTGCTTTTTCTCCCAGGAGCACTCCTGAGCCTTTCCTTTCCCTCTCTTACCCCACAGACGTGCATCTTCTAAGCTCTAAGGGTCCCTGCGAGACTTGAAACCGGGGGAGCAATGGGCAGCAGCTTGTCCGGACTACTCTGAATCTGTCTCCAAGGTCCCCTTTTCTCTGACTTCTTAGTGAGTCCAAAACAGCCCCCCTAAGCTCTTTCCTATTGCTTCTATCCTAAGCCCTTCCTTGTTTCACTGTCCCTAGCTTTAATAAGCATACTCCCAGATTCACTTGGATTTGTGTCGTGAAATCTTTCCTGCATGAAGTCAAGAACACACTACTGGCCAGCCCAAGGCAAACGTGCTGAGGGCCAGGTCCCCTTTCTGGTAATCTTTCACGGTCTTAGTTTTGTCACTTGTAAAATTCCTCATCTTTATAGCTTAGAACATATATTGCTGAAAGATCTAAGCTTAAGCCTTGGCTTCACCTCCTTAGAGCCTGTGAGGTTGGACCCTGCAATGCTCTAATAAACTGGGACCAGAAGTAGTGCGCTCCCAAATCCCAGGCTCCATCTGGAGGTTCAGCTCCCAAAAGTGACCCCACAGGAATTGCTCACTTATATTGACACCTGAGACATGTACCCCAGGAACATTCCTGGCACCCTTTTCTGCTTCTCACAGGCTGGCTGTAGCTGCTCCTTCCCCCATCTCATCTCATACATGCCCCCCCCCCCCCATCACTAACCCAATTTCCCCCAGCCCTGCCACTCGCGTTTGCTTTGCCCTAGACCTCACCACCGATTGCTGCTTGCCTCTCACTCTGTATTTGCCTCAATGCTCGCCTTATATGTGGTGGAGACTCTCATCCTGGCCCCTTGTCTCACCTCAGTCCCATGCTGCAGTTGCCTCAAATCCAGTCCCACCTCATATCTTTTCTCTGGCTCAGGACACCCCGTTCCTCATTCATTAGTTGGAAGAAAATGATTTATTGAGTACTTATTGTAGTACTTTTAAGACTTCTTTTGACTGTTGCTTATAGTGTAAAAATACCAGACAGTGGCTCAATGGATAGTGTGTCAGACTGGGACTTGGAGGACCCAGGTTCAAAACCCCGAGTCGCTGGCTTGAGCATGGGCTCATCCTGCTTCAGCGTGGGGTTGCTGGCTTGAGTGTGTGATCATAGACATGACCCCATGGTCACTGGCTTGAGTCCAAAGGTTGCTGGCTTGAAGCCCAATGTCGCTGGTTCAAGCAAGGGGTCACTTGCTCTGCTGTATAGTCCCCTAGTCAAGGCGCATATGAGAAATCAATCAATGAACAACTAAGGAACCGCAACAAAGAATTGCTGCTTCTCATCTCTCTCCCTTCCTGTCTGTCCCTATCTGTCCCTCTCTCTAACTCTCTCTCTCTTTCTGTCACACACACAAAAAGAAAATACATTTGTTGAAATGTAACAACTTGCAAAATCAGCACTCTACCTCATACCATATGCAAAATTTAAATCAACAGCCAAAGTAAAAATGCTAAAACCACTTAGAATAAATCTTCATGACCTTGGATTTGGCAATAGATTTTTAGATTTGACATCAAACATGTGAGCAACAAGAGAAAAAATGATAAATTGGACTTTATAAAATTAAAAACTTGTGCATCAAAGGACATTATGAAGAAAGAGAAAAGACTACAGAATGGGAGAAAATATTTATGTCATATAACAAAAATATAATATCCAGACTATATAAGGAACTCCTAAAGGCCAACAATAGGAAGGAAACCCAATTTAAAAACGAGCAAAAGTTTTAAGTACACATTTCTCCAAATATATACAAAGATTAATAAATTAGCACATGCCTGGCCTGTGGTGGCGCAGTGAATTATGCGTCAACCTAGAATGCTTAGGTTGCCAGTTCAAAACCCTGGGCTTGCGTGTCAGGCACATATGGGAGTTGATGCTTCCTGCTTCTCTTCTTTCTCTCTTTTTCTCTCTCTTTCCCCTCAGTAAAATGAATAAATAAAATCTTTAAAAAAGAAAAAAATTAGCACATAAAAAGATGCTTAGCATCACTAGTCATTGGGGAAATGCAAATGAAAACTACAGTGAGATATCACTTTATACCTAATAGGATGGCTATTTATTTCCCCATTGATTTTGAGAGAGAGGAGAGGGGAGAGAAGGAAGATGGGGAGATTAAGAGAAAGAAAAGCATCCGCTTTTCCCACTGAGTTGTGTATCCATCGGTTGCTTCCCATAGAAGCCCTAACTGGGACGTGAGCTGGTGACCCCAGAATCGAGCCCATGATCTTGGTGGTTGGGACGACATTCTGTCCACTGTGCTACCAGCCAGGGCTAGGATCGCCTTTGTTGTTTTTGTTTTAAATAGTGTGAGAGAGAGTGGGGTGCATAGAAAGGGACAGACAGACAGGAAGGGGGAGAGATGAGAAGCATCAACTCATAGTTGCAGCACCTTAGTTTATTGATTGCTTTCTCATATGTGCCTTGACTGGGGGAGGGGATGCTCCAGCTGAGCCAGTGATGACCCCTTTCTCAAGCCAGTGACCTTGGGCTTCAAACCAGCAACCATGGGGTTATGTCTGTGATCCCATGCTCAAGCCAGTGACCCCACGCTTAAGCTGGTCAACCCATGCTCAAGCTGGATGAGCCTGCACTCAAGCTGGAGACCTTGGGGTTTCAAACCTGGGTCCTCAACATCCCAGGCCAACACTCTATTCACTGCGCTGCCACCTGATCAGGCTAGGATGACTATAATCTTAAAAAAAGGAAAATAATTAGTGTTGGTATGGTTGTAGATATATTCAAAGGCCTCACATATTCCTGATGGGAATGCAAAATGGTGCAGCTACTTTGAAAAAGTTTGGCAGTTTCTCTAAAAGCTAAACATAGAATTGCTGTAGAACTCAGTAGTTCCACACCTAACTATGTATTCAAAAGAATTGAAAACAGTTATTTGTATGCCAAATGTTTATTGCAACAAATTTATAATAGCCAAAAGGTTGAAAAAAAACCAAGGTGTCCATTGACAATTAAGTGGACAAAACAAAATGTAGTATATTCTTAAAATGCAATACTTTTCATTCCTAAAAGAGAGTGAAGTTCCTATATGTGCTACAACATGGGTAAACCTTGAAAACATAAGTGAAGGAAGGCAGACACAAAACTACAATTAGAATTAGTCCACTTACATGAATTATCTAAAATAGGCAAATACACTGAGATAGAAAAGTAGATTATAGATTATCAGGTGCTGCAGGGTAGGAAGAGAATGAGTAGTTACTAATGCTTAATGGTTAGAGTTTATGTTTGAGTGATCAAAAAATTTTGGAAATAAGTGGTAACGGTTATCCAAATTGTGAATGTCATTAATGCCACTGAATTATACACTTTATGGTTAAATGGCAAATTTTATTTTTATCATGTATATATATTTCCACAATAACATTTATAAAAACACAACAGGGAATTTTCTCTAGCAGTAATCTTAGCTTCAATATAATCACTATAATATTGAATACAGAGCATTATTACAAGGCAAGCCATTTAGTGTTACCCAGATAATGGAAGTAGGGAATTAAATCAATCACTAATGATTTTATTAAAATCAATCATGAGTGATTTTATTGAAATCTTAGACATGTTTATTATATTTATATATATTTGAAACAAAAGTGTCATGAAACAATGTTTATATACAGTTTCAAGAACAGTGATCTACTTCCTGCTACTCTTAATTTCTTCTCTCTCTCCTCATGTTCCAGTCAGTTCTTGTGGTAAGTTTTCTAGAACCATTTTCAGCTTTACATTTATATAAAGGAGCTATGGCACAGGGAGTATCTGATAGGCATCTTCTTTATCTTGTCTCGTTCACTACTAAGAAAACCTCCATTTCACAGATGAAGACCCTGATATTCAGAGAGGTAATTGACAACTTAAGATCACACTGATGGTAGGGAGAGCCAGGAATTGACTCTCAACTCATTTGATACTAAAGCTTTATTGCCCTTTATATCTAGATGGGTGATGTAAAGCAGATTACTTGGAAGGGGGTACTTACATTTCTTTCCATTTAGATGTATTTTAGCTATATGGTTAATCGTACCTATAAATATAGAGCAGCTATGATAGAGTTTTTATTTTTCTTGCTAGACTTAGGTCTTTAGGGTCAGATACTTTCAGAGAACCTTTTCCTTGACTAAGACTTCAGCACACACTACTTTTGAGAATAGTTTTTCAAATTTTTGACATGTATAAATGTGCCCAATTTACAGGTTAACTGAGATTTCAGCTGCCTATCCCACTAATCCTGAGTTCCTTTAGCAGGAATTATAGTATCTTACTTATCCTGGTATCAGGCACCAGTGTCTGGCGCACAGTAAGTTCCTGATAACAGTTTGTGTAGTGGACTGATTAATTAATTCTTGCCTGTGTTCTGGTTGGTTGTTGGGATTTTGGTGTTCTTTTGATTTTCTAAACCATGTCGCTTGAGAAAACTTACTATGGAAATATTTCCTGTATGTATTTGTTAAGGAATTAAAGAAACATCTTTTCTCTATAGCCTGAAAGGCTTTTAAAAAAAAATTGTTTTAGAGAGAGGAATAGAGATAGAGAAACAGTGATTTGTTCTATTTATTTACGTATTTATTGGTTGATTCTTATATGTACCCTGACTGGGGATTGAACTCCCAAACTGGACATATCAGGACGATGCTCTACCACTTGTGCTACCTGGCCAGGGCAAATATATTCTTATATTTTCCTCTATATCCCATCATAATAGTAAATTTTTTCTGTAGTTATACCAGAGAACGTAGATATAGTCAATATTAGTGAGTAGCCACTATCATCAAGGCCCTGTACTCTGTAGGTATTGTAGAAAATGGAAAGATGAATCAAACTTTCTTTTGCTTTAAAAACTCTTGTAGTTTTATAGGCTATCCACCTAATGAAATAACGTATGAGAAAGTTCTGTTGCAGCGGTTTTCAACCTGTGGGTCGCGACCCCTGTGTTTTGGTCATTCGACCCCTGCCAGGGTCGCGACCCACAGGTTGAGAACCGCTGTTCTATTGTAAATAGTAAAACTATATATTAAACATAAAACTTGTTACTGCTTTTGTAAGATAAGTGTACTGACAATCAGAATCTCCCCTTTTCTTGAGTATCCTCTGCCAAGCCTAGCTTACACTTCATCAACTTTCTCTTGAATTGTTGCAAAACAGGCTTTAGTTGGTATCAGCCTCAAAATTTATCCTCCTCTGTCTTGCACAGTGCAGCAAAACTATTTTCCATCAGTACTTGCAAATGCATGTTGAGTCCCTGTATTTATAGGCCATGACCTACTTTTTCATAGTCTTGTTCACTGCTTTCCTTCACAGCCTTGTCTCTGCCCACTCCCAGCCCCAAGCACTCAAGATCCAGAGCTCCTCTCTTCACCTTCACATTGCCACGCACATCATCACTCACATTCTCAGTGCTTTTGCATATTCTGTTTTCTTCCTTCCCGAAATGCTCTTTACCTCCTTGTTTGGTAAAATTTCATTCATCCTTCAGGTCATAGGCATAAATGTCACCAATTGAGTAAAACCTCCTTTAATTTCCCTTCAGCCATAAGCTGAATTAGGGTTTCTCTCCTTTGTATTTTCATAGTAGTTTATAATTATGTCAGCTACTTAGTTTGTAGATAACTCACTAACTACTTGTTTACATGACTTTGTCTCTGTCTCTTAATTCTGACTTTCTTAGAGTTGAGACTATTAGTTGATTCATCTTTGCCTTCCCAGTACTTAATATGCTAGGTAAATTTCTGTTTTAGTTCTCTAGAAAGAATATTATATATAAAACAGTTGGACATATTTAAATATTAGATCAGGGAGACTTGGTGAGGTGTAAAATGAGTATAAATAAGGGAGCTAGCCTGACCAGGCGGTGGCGCAGTGGATAGAGCGTTGGACGGGGATGCGGAAGGACCCAGGTTCGAGACCCCAGGGTTGCCAGCTTGAGCGCGGGCTCATCTGGCTTGAGCAGAAAGCTCACTAGCATGGACCCAAGGTCACTGGCTCGAGCGGGGGGTTACTCAATCTGCTGAAGGCCTGCGGTCATTGCACATATGAGAAAGCAATCAATGAACAACTATGGTGTTGCAACAAAAAACTGAAGATTGATGCTTCTCATCTCTCTCCGTTCCTGTCTGTCTGTCCCTATCTATCCCTCTATCTGACTCTCTCTCTGTCTCTGTAAAAAATTTAAAAATTAAAATAAAAAAAAATAAATAAGGGAGCTAGATGATTTATAATTCTCAGTCTAGCCTTTGTCCACAGCTCTGTTGGTGACAACTGACTTGATATCTTAAATATATACTGATTTCACTGCAAATGACTAAAGATAGTAATTCCTTTTTTTTTTTTAATTTAATTTTAGTGAGAGGAAGGAGGCAGAGACAGATTCCTGCACATGCCCCTATCAGGATCCACCTGTCAAGCCCATTAGGGGGTGGTGTTCTGTCCATCTGGGGCCATGGCTCTATTGCAACTGGGGCCATTTTTTTTTAGCGCCCAGGGCCAACTCGCTCTAATCAAGCCATGGCTGCAGGAGAGGAGGAGAAGAGAGAGAGAGAAGTGAGCAGTGGAGAAGTGGAGAAGTAGATGGATACTTCTCCTGTGTGCCCTGACCGGGTATCGAACCCAGGACATCCACATGCTGGGCCAACGCTCCACCACTTAGCCAGCTGGCCAGCGCCCTATTTCATTTTTTTGGATAAAGCACATACTGTCCTGAGGACAGCAGTGCAGCGATCTAACGCTTGTGAGAATTGACTGGGTTAATATTTTAAAGCACATAGTAAACCTGCAATAAATGCTAACTGTTATTATTCTAGTAAGAATTTTAATATACTTTGAGGTGTGTTTTCTTGACTATAGAAATTATTAGTGGTTAAGCTTTAAAGACTTATTTTTTTCTTCCTTTTCCAAGTGAGAGGAGGGGGATAGAAGGACAGATTCCTGCATGTGTCCTGACCAGGATCCACCTGGCAACCCCCATCAGGGGGCTGATGCTCCTACCCATCTTGGGCCATGCTTGCAAACGAGCTATTTTTAGCATCTGAAGCAGAGGCTCCACAGAACCATCCTCAGCGCTGGGGGCGATGCACTTAAACCAAATGAGCCATGGTTGTGGAAGAGGAAGAGAGTGAGAGACCGGGGAGAGGGCAAGGGGTAGAGAAGTAGATGGTTGCTTCTCCTGTGTGCCCTGACTGGGAATCGAACCCAGTACATCCACACACTGAGCCACACTTAACTACTTAGCCAACTGGCCAGGGTCAAAAGACTTTAAAAATAAGATAAAAATTATTTTTGCTGTGTCTTTTGTTTATTCATCATATATTTGTTTCATGCTTTCGTATGTCTCATGCATTGTTACAGATTAGGGATATGAAGATGAGAGGACTTGTCAGTTCTCAGACATAAAATTCTTCTTGATTCAGGTTTGAAAAGATCCAGTGGAAAGATCTAAGAACCAGAAGTTTCAGCTCAGTAACTTTGAGCAAGATGCTTCTTATATATGCCTCAATCTCATTTGGTACAAAGAAGATCTCTTTTTAACTTTATTCTCTCAGGTATTCTACTATCTAAGTAAAAATTACTTTTATTCTTCCGTTTGTTTAAGCCAAGGAATCTAGATGTCACCTTTGGGTTTTCTTTCCAGTCACCCTTCATCCACATCTGTTGTATCAAAAGTCCTGATGGTTCTGTCTCCAAAATACAGCTGTCTACATCTTTCTGTTCTCACTGCTGCCTCCATAGTTTGTATCATCATTATCTCTTAAAATTGGTTTCTTAGTTTCCATTCTTTCCCCTCTGCTGTCCATTTTTTCACACAGCAGCCATTTTTGAAACAAATTTTGAAACAAAATCTTAATTTCTTACCCTGGCCTGTATAATTTGGCCCTTGGTTACCTCTTTAACTGTATCTTCTGCTCCTTTCCCCCTTATTCTACTTCATTTACACTGACTGATCTTTTCTTTTTTTTCAGATATGCCAAACTTTAAGGCCTCTCTGCAGGCTTCTTTCTTCTGGCTGTAACATCACTATTCCAGATCTGCTGTGGCTCATTTCTCTGTTATGTCTCAACTTTTTGTGTCAGATTCCAACTTTTTATGAGGTTTTTCCCTCAGCACCTAATGCAAAGTAGCATTCAAACTATCACATTATTTTATTTTCAATATAGCATTTGTCTTTAATTGAATTTTTAAAAATTTCACCTGTTCAGCAACCTTCCAGAATGTTGCCTCCATGATGGCAGTTTGTCTTTTCTAGCTCCTTGACTAGTTCCTGTCATAGAGTAGGTACTCAGTAAATATTTGTGGACTTACTGGATAAATGAATCTCTCTCGATTTCACGTTTCACAGGTGTGAAATAAAAATTTCAATCTGAATGATATCCAAGGATTCCCCATGTCAAAGATAAAGCCAGCTACTAAAGGCAATAAAGACAGGTTTTATTGAAGTTGCTAGGTACTTTATATTACTTTCCATTACTGTTTCATAACCTTTAAGATCAGTGTTATTCTTCGTGTGTGTGTGTGTGTGTGTGTGTCAGAGACAGAGAGAGAGAGGGACAGGCAGGAAGGAAGAAAGATGAGAAGCATCAGTTCTTTGTTGTGGCACCTTAGTTGTTCATTGATTGCTTTCTCATATGTGCCTTGACTGGTGAGGGGGGGGCTACAGCAGAGCGAGTGACCCCTTGCTAAAGCTGGTGACCTTGGGCTCAAGCTAGTGAGCCTTGCTCAAACCAGATGAGCCCGCACTCAAGCTGGCGACCTTGGGGTTTACAAACCTGGGTCCTCCGCGTCCCAGTCCAACGCTCTATCCACTGTGCCACCGCCTGGTCAGGCGAGATCAGTGTTATTCTTGCTCCCCTTTTATTGCTGAAGAAACTGGCTCACAGAGGTCATGGAACCTCTGACATTTCTCTCTGTTACTGAGAAGAATAGTTATTCAAATCTTCTTTCCTCAGCTTGTTAGGTGGCTCTGGTTTGCCTGGAATGCTTGACTATGGAGAGAAGTCTACAAATTTTTGTTTATGCCATATCATAGAAGGTCTCAAATGCCCAGTAGTGGAATCTTTACCCTTAAATAAAACATTGAGTTGGAGGGTAGCTTGATTTAAAATATGCCTGCAGTTTGGCATGTTTTTTGAACCTACTTCGGTTCTAGGCATAGAGATCAATAAACTATTGTGCTTGCCCTCCAGGAACTTCCAGGCCATATGGAGAGATGGAATCAGACAATTACTTGCATTTGGAAAAATGTGCCACAAAGGTGTATATCAGGGGTCCCCAAACTTTTTACACAGGGGGCCAGTTCACTGTCCCTCAGACCGTTGGAGGGCTGGACTATAAAAAAAACTATGAACAAATTCCTATGCACACTGCTCATATCTTATTTTAAAGTAAAAAAACAAAACGGGAACAAATACAATATTTAAAATAAAGAACAAGTAAATTTAAATCAACAAACTGACCAATATTTCAATGGGAACTATGCTCCTCTCACTGACCACCAATGAAAGAGGTGCCCTTCCAGAAGTGCGGCGGGGGCCGGATAAATGGCCTCAGGGGGCCGCATGTGGCCCGCGGGCCGTAGTTTGGGGACCTCTGGTATATATAAAACTTCTGAGAGCAGAGGAGAGAGCTGCAGAGATCTGTACTTAACCTTAAATTTAGTCAGCAGTCAATAATAAACATTTCTGGTGTATTTAAGTAGTATGCATTATAGGGTAGAATTGGATTAGATTGTTACAAATTTTTTCTTTTATAAATACATATTATCAAGAACAGTTAAAATAATTATGCAACAAAACATCTATATAAATAAAACTTTTATGTATTAAGATATTAACTTTGTCTGACAGATATGCCAAGAGTTTAATAGCACTTGGGCGTGGGAGATGGAGAAGAAAGGCTATCGTGAAATGAGTGTTGAATGCAAACTAGCACTTCTAAAGGTAATAAGTTTACTATGTGTTACAATTATTTTAATTTAAAAATTCCGTTTGACTCCTGGTTGAATTGGAAAAATAACTGGAAAGGAGACATTTCTATTGTTAATTGTAAGAGGACAATAGATTTTTCTCCTCTTATTATTTTTTGGTGTTACTACAGTCTATTCTTTAAATTACTGTTTTTGGTTATGTTTCAATGCACAAGTAATATCTGGGTTTAATGATCTGTGCTTTAGGAGTATAGTAGAATGGACAAGCAGTTGCCCTAGAATTTTATTCATTATTTTCAGCCTTCACAATCATTGCTAACACATACTGTAAACTGTGGTTAATCTTTTACTGATTTACTAAATTAGTAATTTAATAGTTTTTCCGATTACTAGGGGTATGCCACATAACCAAATCAACTAGATTAAAATAGGTCTCCTCAGAGTAGATTTATTTTCAAGTTTGAGTTTCCCTTTCTCTTCTGAACCCATTTCAGAGTATTGGCCCTAATTATTAGTAGGATGCTAGCATAATGAAGGGATAAAGTATAAGGTCTACTGAAAAGTTCTGTCCGTTTCTATCACAACAAGTTTCGACACGTAAGCACATGTTTATTTGGCGCATGTGTGCCTCTATTTTTATCACTTAATGTATACATACTGACATAGCAAATTACCTAAAACAAAGTTGATTCACATTAGTTTTATGTGTGAAGCAATAGTGTACCCACGGCTACTGATAAAGTTCATTTACGCCACTATAATTTTTATGAATTTCAACAAAGAAGAAATGCTACAGAAGCTTGTCTGTCGCACCCACCATATTCCCCGAACTTAGCACCCTCTGACTATCACTTGTTTTTGTCCTTACAAAATTTTTTTTTTTAAGTTTTAAATTTTTTCTTTTTTACAGGGACAGAGAGAGAGTCAGATAGAGGGATAGATAGGGACAGACAGACAGGAACGGAGAGAGATGAGAAGCATCAATCATCAGTTTTTCGTTGCAACACCGTAGTTGTTCATTGATTGCTTTCTCATATGTGCTATGACCGCGGGCCTTCAGCAGATTGAGTAACCCCCCCGCTCGAGCCAGTGACCTTGGGTCCAAGCTGGTGAGTTTTTTTGCTCAAGCCAGATGAGCCCATGCTCAAGCTGGCTATCCTGGGGTCTCGAACCTGGGTCCTTCCGCATCCTAATCCAATGCTCTATCCACTGCACCACTGCCTGGTCAGGCCTTACAAAATTTTTTGAAGGGCAAAAAATTCAAAAATAAAGAAGATATCAAGCACTGGTTCAATTTTTCACATCAAAAGATAAAACATTTTTCAAAAATGGGATATACAAATTACCGTCATGCTGGCAAGAAATCATTAATAATAATGGCAATTATATTATTTAATAAAGTTTATTGACGGTAAGAAAAATTTGTATTTTGTTTTATTCCAAAAACGGACAGAACTTTCCAGTAGACCTTATATTTTCCACAGAAGAGAGACTACTGAGCAGATGAGACAGGCGGAGACAGGGAGACGGGGATAGGAACTTCATGAATTATCTGTCTGGGCAGAGAGGCTCGGGGGTAAAATCTGACTTTATACCCTAGTCATATATAAAAATTTAGTCAGCAGTCAATAATAAACATACAACAAAATGTTCCTCTTTTAGTCATGTAGATATCTTTTTATAGGAAGTTATCAATGAAGCTACCTTTCTTAAAAACTGCATATCTCTCAGGCTTTCAAAAACAGATAGCCATAAATAGAATAATGTTCATTTAAAAGCTTTGAGGGAAAAGGAATCATTGAAAATTTATACCATAAGACAGTTTGCATGACTTAAGGCAAACAGATTCAGTACTTTTGAAATGTAACTTGTTTTTTTGTGTCATTGGTTGTTTAAACCTATAAATTTATGTTAATACTAAAATAAAATAAAAAGATTTATCTTTTTTTAGTTGATCTAAGCAGGTTTAAAAATGAGAGGAGAGGATGGTAAAGGATTAATAAGCTGAACATGCTCTTTCTGGTTCTGTACCTGAATCAGTTCTGTGGTTGAACTTATTACACTTACTGTAATGGAGAAACATTTATGTGGGGTATTTTAAGCTATGTTTTGACTATTTTCCAGTATCTCTGCGAGTGTCAGTTTGATGACAATCTCAAATTCAAGAATATTATCAATGAGGAGGATGCTGATACCATGCGTCTCCAGCCAATTGGTCGAGACAAAGATGGCCTCATGTACTGGTACCAGTTGGATCAAGATCACAATGTCAGAATGTACATAGAAGAGCAAGATGATCAAGATGGCTCATCATGGAAATGCATTGTCAGGTATTTTTTAATGGAATCTTTAACATTTAATTGTATTTTCCTTACTTGATATCTTCTCCACTCAAATATAATTTTTGAAGATGGTGTGATTCTTTCTTTGTGTGGTTGGAGAATTTCCAGGACATAGCCTAGTATCTAGTATAGTACCCATAGTAGGCACTTAATTCATTATTTGTCAAAAAGTAAATATATTTAACAGTGTGGTCCATATCAGGACATATACCTTGTACTTCAGGAAGCCATAATAATACATTGTTAATATGCACCCCCAAAAACCATTTTTAAACAAAAATACAAGAAAAGTATTTGGTTCTTAATTATGTATAGTTTTCTATTAGGATTATCTAATATTTATTCCGATCTATCTATCTATATATCTATCATCTATCTATCTATCTATCATCTATCTATCTATCTATCTATCTATCTATCTATCTATCTATCTATCTATCTATCTATCTAGTGAGAGGAGAGGTGATAGGGAGACAGACTCCCACATTTGGCCTGACCAGGATCTACCTGGCAACCCCTGTCAGGAGTTAATGCTAGAATCACCTGAGCTATCCTCAGCACCAGGGGCTATGCTCAAATTGAGCCACTGGCTGTGGGAGGGAAAGAAGGAGAGAAGCAGATGGTTGTTTCTCCTATGTGCCCTTACTGGGAATAGAACCCAGGATGTCCATACACCAGGCCAATGCTCTATCTACTGAGTCACCGGCCAGGGCTCCTAGTTACCTTTCTTCGAGAAATGGAAACATGTTTACAAACAGCCTTGTATGATAATGTCCATAAGCTTCTTTATTTATAATAGCTTTTATACATGGATTACTAATAAGCAATAAATAGAAAAGACCTATGATGCCAGCAACTGTATGTATTTGTCTCAAAGCTGTTAAGAGTCATAAAAAAAAGCCAAAAAGTACATTTTGTTTTATTCCACTTATTATAAGTTCTGGAATTAACTAAATTGACCTGTGGACATCAAAACTCTGATTTCTTCTACCTTTTGGTAGAGGAGAGGGATTGAGTAGGACAGGGCAGGAGGGAATTTTCTCTGGTGATAGTGATAGTCCGTATTTTTTTTCTTTATTCAGTGAGATGAGGGAAGGCAGAGAAACTGACTTTTACCTGCGCCCCTACCAGGATCCACCCGGCAAGCCCACTAGGGGGATATGCTCTGCCCATCTGGGGCGTTGCTTCATTGCTCAGCAGCCAAGCTCTTCTTAGTGCCTGAGAGGTAGGCCAACTGAGCCATCCTCAGTGTCTGGGGCCATCTCACTCCAATGGAGCAAAGGCTGCAGGAGGGTAAGGGGGGAGTGTGGAGAAATAGATGGGTACTTCTCCTGTATGCCTCGAGCAGGAATTAAACCTGGTACATTCACACACTGAGCCAATGCTCTACCACTGAGCCAACCTGCCAGGACCTATTAATACATCCTTATTTTGGATAGAGGTGTGGATGACACAGGTGTATGCGTTTGTCAAAACTGATGAAGATCTGTTCATTTCAAAGTATGTAAATTATACTTCAAAAATATTTTTAAAATTTGTTATTGACATTTTCAAAAAGCTGAATTCATATGTGCAGTTTTCATATGCTTATAAATGCTAATGTAGCACAGTGATCAAGAAGATGGTTTCTGAAGTCAGACTGTACTTCGGTTGTGTCCTTAGGCAAATACTGTACCTCTCTGTGTATCCTCACTTTCCTCATTTATAAAATGGGGGTAATAATAGTACCTTTTGAATCAGGTTACACTGGAATTATATGAACCAATTTATATAAAACTCTTGAAAACTCTTGTAGGGCCTGAAACAGTAATCACTCACTAATATTAACTTCTATTAATACTACTGCTGCTTTTGATGTTACTTATTAATGCCTTCCTTCAGTTTCTTGGCCCCCACGTTGTTATCTTCTTTTTTTTTTTTTATGTCTACTCAGTATTTTGGAACTATATGAAAAAGATGGACAATTGTTGGTGGACTCTGGAAACTTATATTACAAATATATACTAAAGAGTTGCTGTATTCACAGTATATGTGTTCTGGAGATGCAGAGACATGATGCCATTCTTTCAGGAGCTCTCCATATTGTAGAAGAAAGATATAGGGAAATGGTACATGATAATATAGTGTCATAAATGTCATTTCTGATGGTGATCATCTCAGTATGCTATGGAAGAACCAGATACTTAACCTATATTTGGAGGAAGATGATGCCTCTGCTTGGTTTTGCTTTTGTTTGTTTGTTTGTTTATGTTTTAGTTGAATGGAACTATCAGTTCAGTTGCCTCTGAAAGGTTTAATCCCTACCACTAACTTAAATTTCGAACATCCCTTAGATTTGTTAGGAACCTTGAGGAAGAATTATATTCCACTATATAATAATTAGGGTGGTATGTTCCATTTCACCAACATCTGTATTAACTCCATGTACAGACAGAAAGTATGTAGAATGTGTTAAGAATTGTTAAGTCAGGCCCTGGCTGGCTGGCTCAGCAGTAGAGTGTTGGCCCGGTATGTGGAGGTTCGGGTTTGATTCTTGGTCAGGATACACAGGAGAAGCGACCATCTGCGTTTTCACCCTTCCCCAATCCCCTTCCCTCCCTCTCTCTCTCTTTCTCTCTCTCTCTCTTCCCCTCCTTCAGCCATGTCTCAAACGGTTCGAGCATTTGGCCCTGGGCAGGTGCTGAAGATGGCTCCATGGCCTGCCTCAGGTGCTGAAATAGCCTGGTTGCCAAGCAACAGAGCATAGGACCCGGAAGGGCAGAGCATCGCCCTGTAGGGGGCTTGCTGGGTGGATCCCGGTCAGGGCACATGTGGGAGTCTGTCTCTGCCTCCCTGCCTCCCACCTGTCACTTAAAAAAAAATTAAATTAAAATCAGTCAATCTGCCCCAAACTGTTTTTCCCACCTTAACATGTTTTTCCCATCTCTATTACTAACAACCTCATCCTTTCAATTTTTGGAACCATGGTCTTAGAGGCACATCCTTGACTTTCCTTTGCTTTCACTTCATATCCACCCTGTTAGCAAATCCAGTCAGCTCTCTATGCAAAATATTTGTAGTGTTTGATCATTTCTCATCCCCTTCACAGCTACATTCCTGTCCAAGCCACCATATATTTTTAAATATATATAGTTCCGTAATTTTTACTGTATTCACAAAGTTGTGCAGCCATAACCTCTGTAATTCCAGGACGTTTTTCACACCCCACAAAGAAACCCTGTACCCCATACACTAGCAGTTGCTCACCATTCTCCCTTTTCTAGCCCATGGCAGCCATTGTCTACTTTCTGTTTCTGTAATTGGCCTATTCCAGACATTTCATATATGAATCATTCAACATGTGGTCTTTGTGTCTGGCTTTTTTCAGATAGCCTAGTGTTTTCAAGGTCCATCTATTTAATAAGAATCTGTACTTCATTCCTTTGTATGGCTAAATAATAGTCCCTTGTATGGCTATTCCACTTTTATTTCTCCATTCTATCCTTGGAAAGAGGAATTGGCATTAGCCACGGGGATCACATTCTAGGCTAAGAGAACAGAAGTACAAAGACCTGGCATTATAGGAGAGCAGGGTCTTTTGGAGGGACATAACTGATTTAATATGCCTGAGTGAAAAAATGTTTTAGAGAAAAGAACACATTGGAAGAAGGGAGAAAAAAACAACTGAATTGTTTTTAGAGTCCATCATCTACTCTTAAAGGTCCTATAGATCAGGGGTTCCCAAACTTTTTACACAGGGGGCCAGTTCACTGTCCCTCAGACCGTTGGAGGGCCGGACTATAAAAAAAACTATGAACAAATCCCTATGCACACTGCACATATCTTATTTTAAAGTAAAAAAACAAAATGGGAACAAATACAATATTTAAAATAAAGAACAAGTAAATTTAAATCAACAAACTGACCAGTATTTCAGTGGGAACTATGGGCCTGTTTTTGGCTAATGGGATGGTCAATGTGCTCCTCTCACTGACCACCAATGAAAGAGGTGCCCCTTCCGGAAGTATGGTGGGGGCTGGATAAATGGCCTCAGGGGGCCGTAGTTTGGGGACCCCTGCTATAGATAATGGTAAAATATTATTAATATAATTTGAATATACTGTATTGTATGTGTTTTTATAAAAATCCCCTCTAATTTGAAATTTAGAATTTAAAAAAAATTATTCAGGCTTGATCAGGTGGTGGCGCAGTGGACAGAGCATTGGACTGGCAGGTGGAGGACCCAGGTTCGAAACCCCAAGGTTGTCGGCTTGAGCGCGGGGTCTCTGGCTTGAGCCCAAGGTTGCTGGTCTGGAGTCCAAAGGTCCCTGGCTTGAAGCCTAAGGTCACTGGCTTGAGCAAGGGGTCACTTGCTCTGCTGTAGTCCTCTGATCAAGGCACATATGAGAAAGCAATCAATGAACAACTAAGGAGACTAAGGAGCTACAACAAAGAATTGATGCTTTTCATCTCTCTCCCATCTTGCCTGTCTGTCCCTATCTGTCCCTCTCTCTATCTGTCATAAATAAATAAATAAATAAATAAATAAATAAATAAATAAATAAATAAATAAGCAAGCAAGCAAGCAAGCAAGCAAGCAAGCATACTTCCTGGCAGGAGAGATACCATGATCATGAAGGTGGTTTTCCCAGAGTGAGACTTACCCATTGCACACCGAAAGTGCTGATATCTGTGATTTTCCAAATGTGGGTAACTCAACTGCATAATATGTGGTGGTGTGGGACTGCACTTGCACTCTCTCCTGAGAAAAACTTTAAAAATTAAATAATTATTCTGCATACTAAATATAATTGTTAGATTAAAATAGGCAAAATCCAGAAGGGTAGCTTTCTTGTTTTCATATAATAATTACATTAGGCTTTCATTTTAACACTGTGATGAGGTTATAAGCCTTTTAGAGAGTTTTTCCATAATTTTTCTGCTAAATTCCTTTGTTGCTTAGAGTATTAGAAATAAATTGACAGATTTTCTAGCAATATTGACTTTCTTCTAATGTTTGGAAGCTTTTCAAAGTAGGTATGGTGAAAAACTTCAATATATTCTTCAGTTCCCAGCATGACTTCAAAAAATAATAGGTTGAGGCCTGACCAGGTGGTGGCACAGTGGATAGAGCATTGGACTGGGATGCCTAGGACCCAGGTTCAAGACCCCGAGGTTGCCAGCTTGAGCGTGGACTTATCTGGTTTGAGCAAAGCTCATCAGCTTGGACCCAAGGTTGCTAGCTTGAGCAAGGGGTTACTCTGTCTGCTGAAGGCCCACGGTCAAGGCACATATAAGAAAGTAATCAATGAACAGTTAAGGTGTTGCAACGAAAAACTGATGATTGATGCTTCTCATCTCTCTCCGTTCCTGTCTGTCTGTCCCTATCTGTCCCTCTCTCTGACTCTGTAAATAAAATAAAATAAAATAAGTTGAGGCACTTATTACATATGGAATTCTCTATGAAGTATGAGAAGTAGTAACATTAAATGGATAGAGCCTTAGGAGCAGGTTGGTGTAATGAAGTTAAGAGATAGGAACTTTGCCAAAAATAAATTTACTTAGTATCTTTAGGTCTTAGTTTTTCTTTTTGTGAATTGGAGGCAGTACCAGATAGGATCTTTGAAGAGCATCTACTCTGACTTTCTACTCTTAGAGAATTAAAATTCTAACTCTTCATTTTATTTGGTATACTTAATGTATAAACATATTTATTCATTCCATATACAATGACCAAATGGTTGCTATTTTAATTTCTGGGACATATCCATCAGTGCAGTTTTATTACTTTTTCTTAGGAGGCCACTTTAATAATATCTAAGAGAATTTAGTCTTTTATTTTACAGACAAGGAAGGTGAGGCCCAGTAGAAGATGTATGACCTCTCTGTGGGCTCATAGCCATCTAGTTTAGGAACAGGGATTTTATTCATTTATTTAAAAAAATATTAAGAGCCTACTTCTTGAGGCATTGTCTGTTCTCACGCAGTAGAGTTCAGCTGAAATGGAGGTAGAAAGGGGTAGGAGGATAGAGGGGCATATATGGCATGACATATAAGAAATTAAGTAATTTTATTTTAATACTAATTTCATAGAATTAGAGATGCATACAGAATCCTTTGAGAACACAAATAGGAAGCTCCTAGTGTTGATTAATTAGTGGCAGAAACAAAACTCTTTTCCAACTCTTGGTCCAGGCTTTTTTTTCCCCCCACTGTTACACACTGTTTATCTGAGCAGGAAAAATATCCAACTGAGTTTTCTTGTTTGTAAGTAGCATTTAAATTGAGCATATCACACCTTTGGTTGTGGTAGTAAAGAGAATATATAGATTAGGATCTTATTTATTTAGGATTTTCTTATATTTTTAATTCAAAATGAATTTTCTTTCTGTAGTTGTAAATTACAATTGACAAAACATCAGTAACCTAAATTCTCAGGTTTTGAACTGTGTAATTACAGTTGACTTTTTGCCATCATTACTTAGAAAGACCCAGATCATAATTTTGTAACAGTATCAAATGTTATTTCTCTGTAGGTGGAAAAGAGGCTTATTTCCAATGAATTAAGAACTTGAATCATTCTGTTAAAAAGAAATGTTTCTTCAAGCAAGTTTACATTGATCTTGTATTACCTAGAGATTGTACAGTACTTCAAAAAAATTATCAAACTTTGATTTTTGTTTAAGTTCCTAACTGATTTTTTTCTGCCAGAGATTTGCAATGCCATTCTAATCAATACAAAGAATAAGTAAACTAAGATTCCTCTTGGAGAACAGTATATTTTAATGTTTTCATTTCTGATACTTAATTTTAAAATTTAAATGGTTATTTCAATTTAGCTGTACCAGTAATTTGTTTATTTTTAAGGTATTTTTCTTTTAAATTTCTAATACATATTATTCTGAAAGCTCTTTAGAATGGAAGAAAGATTTTTATGTTGTCTTATTTTTTCCCTTGTTTAGAAATCGAAATGAGTTGGCTGAGACTCTTGCACTCCTGAAAGCACAAATTGATCCAGTACTATTGAAAAACTCTAGCCAACAGGACAACTCTTCCCGGGAAAGTCCCAGCTTAGAGGATGAGGAGACTAAAAAGGAGGAAGAAACACCTAAACAAGGTTTTTTTTGTGTGTTTTGTTTTGCTTTGTTTTGTAATTTCTTCTCTCTTCTTTCACTCCTCTGCCTAACAACTGTTTAAATTGGAATTCTCTCAATTTGAAAAACTGTTAGGCTTCCTCTAAAAGGAGGTTGATCTTTCTTTTAGTGAATGGGGGAAAAAAGCAAAAAGAAAATTGAGTACTTGGCTCTTTTATATTGGACATTTAAAATTTTTAAATGAAAATGTTCAAATCATCAAAACGACATCTTTTCCAGAAAAATACAAAAAAAAAAAACCCAAAACGATATCTTTTCCTGTTTTAAGAATACAGGGGTCCTCAGGTTATGACAGTCTCAACAGCATTTCGAGTTTATGACGCTCACTCCCATAAAAACTTTAAAATTTGAGATGTGAGTGTTTTGGCTTACGCCGTTAGCGTCATACTTTTTTGTACACTCATTTTATTTTTGTCATTTCTTCTGTTACTACAATACAGTATATTTATATTCTTTTCCTTTTTCTGTGGCTTAGTTGTGTCTTTATGTTATAGATTATGATTTTACAACTCTGTTAGGATAGATAAGTGACTTAGGCTAGAGTGTGTTGTAACTCATACCAAAATTTAGGTTACGTCACTGTCATAGGAACAGAACCATGTCATAACCAGAGGACTCCCATATGGAGATAGCGAACTTGTTTTTTAATTGTGTAAAGTAATTATACATCTTAAAAATGTATTAATTTTAACCATTTTTAAGGGTATAGTTTTGACGCATTAAGTACAATTGCATTGTTTTGCAACCATCATCACCATCAGTCTCAAGTCATTTCTTTCAACTGAAACCTATTGAATACTAACTTATTTTCCTTTCTTCCCCATCCCGTATAAGCACTTATTCTACTTTCTGAAATCATACAATATTTGTCTGTTTGTTACTGGCTTATTTCACTTAGCATAATAATCTCTTCAATGTTCATCCATGTTGAAACATGTATCAGAATTCCCTTCCTCTTTAAGGCTGAATAACATTCCAGTGTGTACACACACACACTGCATTTTGTTTATTCATCTGTCAGTGGGCACTTTTTTTCTTCCACCTTTTGGCTATTTTTTGAATAATGCTGCTATGAACCTGGGTATACAAATACCTGTTGGAATCACTGCTTTCACTTCTGTGTGTTATCTAACTAGAAGTAGAATTGCTGGATCATTTGGTAGTTCTAGTTTTAATTTTTTGAGAATCCACCATACCATTTCCCTCACCTCTGCAGTTTTATATTCCTACCCATCTCTTGTTTTTTTATTATTCATAATAGCCATTCTAATGGATGTGAAGTGGTATTGGGTTTTTTCAGATGGGCTTCTTTTGTGATTTTTGTTTGTTTGTTTCATTGCACTTAGCAAACTCTTAAGTCTACAATACTTATAATTATTACGCCTGGTTTTCTGACTGTGTTTTCAAATTTGCTGCACCAAGCAAATCAAATCCTAACCTTTCTTGAAGGACAGAACCGAGTCCTTACCTTTCCAGAAGTATAAAAACCAACTGAAATTTTGTCTAACATCTTGTATTAACACTTTTTGTGGCTAACATACATTTTAATGGCAGTGGGAGGTTGTTGCTCTCTTTATCATGGTTTCTTCCTTTGCTTTTAGTTTTCTCCTACTGTTTTCAGTGAGAACTTGAAATCAGTATGCTCTTACCTTCTTTGCTCCTTTAAGAAAACTTCATAAAATGAAACACTAGCTACCAGCATTACTTGAAAACAAGTGCCCTTTAATGTTGGATATAATGTTTCTATATATTAAGCATTGCTTTCACCAAAAATCCAAATTGTTGTTCTCCTTTGGGTAGTGTTTATAAGATTTCAAATATCTTTGATAGTTTTATTTGTAAACTATATTTCTGATTTGAAAAATTCTTTTCTGTATGTTAAAATTCAATTTGTAGCCTACTTCCGTAAAGTTTAGTAATTTTAAAGTAGTCTAAATTCGCTATTGAATATCCAGATCTGTGTGTGTATGTGTGTGCTTGCGCGCGCATGCGTGAAAGAGAGAGTCAGAGAGAGAGAGTCAGAGAGGAACAGATAGGGACAGACAGGCAGAAAAGGAGAGAGATGAGAAGCATCAATTCTTCATTGCAACATTTTAGTTGTTCATTGATTGCTATCTCATATGTGCCTTGACTGGGGGGCTACAGCCAACCGAGTGACCCCTTGCTCAAGCTAGTGACCTTGGGCTTAAGCCAGCAACTTTGGGCTCAAGCTGGTGAGCCTTGCTCAAACCAGATGAGCCCGTGCTCAAGCCAGTGACCTCGGAGTATCAAACCTGGGTCCTCTGCATCCCAGTCCAGTGCTCTACCACTGTACCAGCACTTGGTCAGGCTGAATTTCCAGACTTTTTAAGTAGCACTTTCTAAGAATTAGTTCTCAGTTCAGACTTAATATTTGTTCATTTGGTCATTCAGTTTGGTTACTTATTTATTTATTCTCATACACAATTAAAATTAAGACCAAAGAGAAGAGAAATGGAAAAAGAGGACAAGATAATAGAAATTTAAGAGGCAGTTATTCCTATTAGATGAACTTAAATTTCATGCTGATCCTGAAGGAAGACTCACTGTGTAATTCAAATTAGAAAGAAAAGCAAATAAAAAATTTTCTCTGTAAAGCTCTTCCTAGTATTTTAGTATAAAAATTCACTGTAGAGTATTATAGTAGACGAAGGGGGATTTCAACAATACAAGCAGCTAATGTTTATTGGGCAAGTACTGTTTCTTTGAAGCCAACCAATGTTGCATGTGCATTTTCACTTAATCCTTGTAGCAGCTCTTGGAGGCAACTACTATTACTATTTCAATTTTACATATGAAGAAATTGGGAAGTTTATAAGCTTACCTAGTCTTATTGATAATAAAGTGTGAGAGCCTAGATTTGAATCTTGATCCTTGTAAAGGCTGTGCTCTTTATCTTGAGTGATCTAGAACTGTACTTCTCTAATATTAACCCTTTGAGTAGTACAAACATTCATATACATTCTTGTGCCTCCTGACCATCCAGAGTACAACCGTATAACAAAAATTTTTATTTTAAAAATGTGTAAAGCAGCATTAAAAAAAAGGCAAATGGGCCCTGGTCGGTTGGCTTAGCGGTAGAGCGTCGGCCTGGCGTGCGGGGGACCTGGGTTCGATTCCCGGCCAGGGCACATAGGAGAAGTGCCCATTTGCTTCTCCACCCCCCCCTCCTTCCTCTCTGTCTCTCTCTTCCCCTCCTGCAGCCAAGGCTCCATTGGAGCAAAGATGGCCTGGGCGCTGGGGATGGCTCCTTGGCCTCTGCCCCAGGCGACAGAGCGACGCCCCGGAGGGGCAGAGCATCGCCCCCTGGTGGGCAGAGCTTCGTCCCTGGTGGGTGTGCCAGGTGGATCCCTGTCGGGCGCATGCAGGAGTCTGTCTGACTGTCTCTCCCCGTTTCCAGCTTCAGAAAAATACAAAAAAAAAAAAAAAAAAAAGGCAAATGTAGCCTGACCTGTGGTGGCGCAGTGGATAAAGTGTTGACCTGGAATACTGAGGTCTCTGGTTCAACACCCTGGGCTTACCCAATCAGGGCACATGTGGGAGTTGATGCTTCCTGTTCCTCTGCCCTCTTCTCTCTCCTCTGTCTTTCCTCTTTAAAATGAATAAATAAAATGTTTTTTAAAAAGGCAAATATATATGTTTTTCTTGATTCCATAAATTGGTTATCAAAGAAACATGATTTTAAGTTAATAAAACTGAAACTGGAGCTAATTTTAGTTTTTGAAAAAAAAGAAACCTCACTCCTTTGGGTCAGCAAGCATGAAAAAGACTCTCTAGCCCTGGCTGGTTGGCTCAGCGGTAGAGCGTCGGCCTAGCGTGCGGAGGACCTGGGTTCGATTCCCAGCCAGGGCACACAGGAGAAGCGCCCATTTGCTTCTCCACCCCTCCGCCGCGCTTTCCTCTCTGTCTCTCTCTTCCCCTCCCGCAGCCAAGGCTCCATTGGAGCAAAGATGGCCGGGGCGCTGGGGATGGCTCTGTGGCCTCTGCCTCAGGCGCTAGAGTGGCTCTGGTCGCAACATGGCGACGCCCAGGATGGGCAGAGCATCGCCCCCTGATGGGCAGAGCATCGCCCCATGGTGGGCGTGCCGGGTGGATCCCGGTCGGGCGCATGCGGGAGTCTGTCTGACTGTCTCTCCCTGTTTCCAGCTTCAGAAAAATGAAACAAAACAAAACAAACAAAAAAAACAACTCTCTACTCAGAGAGTTAATATGCACTTTGTTATGTGTAGGGCTGATTTGCCATTTTAACAAGGACCTAGATCAGGGGTCCCCAAACTACGGCCCGCGGGCCACATGCGGCCCCCTGAGGCCATTTATCCGGCCCCCGCCGCACTTCTGGAAGGGTACCTCTTTCATTGGTGGTCAGTGAGAGGAGCATAGTTCCCATTGAAATATTGGTCAGTTTGTTGATTTAAATTTAACTTGTTCTTTATTTTAAATATTGTATTTGTTCCCGTTTTGTTTTTTTACTTTAAAATAAGATATGTGCAGTGTGCATAGGAATTTGTTCATAGTTTTTTTTATAGTCCGGCCCTCCAATGGTCTGAGGGACAGTGAACTGGCCCCCTGTGTAAAAAGTTTGGGGACCCCTGACCTAGATGATGATGCTGCTTGTCAGAGGAGCATACTTTGGGTAGCAAGGTTTTTAAGAGGCCGTCTTCTCCTAAGCTTGGAAACAAATATAGCAAAGGCTTTCATACAGCATTTCCTGAAAGTATTCATCAATAAATGCTGATGTTACAATAAACACAAATAAGAGAAAGTCTGTGAAGGTAGACATCTCTTGAAAAAGTAGAGGAGGAGCCTGACCAGGCGGTGGCGCAGTGGATAGAGCGTTGGACTGGGATGCAGAGCACCCAGGTTCAAGACCCCGAGGTCGCCAGCTTGAGCTCATCTGGTTTGAGCAAAAGCCCACCAACTTGAACCCAAGGTCGCTGGCTTCAGCAAGGGGTTACTCAGTCTGCTGAAGGCCCACAGTCAAGGCACATATGAGAAAGCAATCAATGAACAACTAAGGTGTTGCAACGCACAATGAAAAACTAATGATTGATGCTTCTCATCTCTCTCCGTTCCTGTCTGTCTGTCTGTCCCTGTCTATCCCTCTCTCTGACTCACTCTCTGTCTCTGTAAAAAATAAATTAATTAATTAATTAAAAAAAAAAAGTAGAGGAGGAGGAGCAAGACATTTAATCATCTTTATTTTACTCTTTTCCTTTAAATAGTGTTTCTTTTGTTTCTCTTAACTCTAAAAGCAAAATATTTCTTATTCATTCATTCATTCAACAAATACTTATTATGCACCTACTATGAGCCAGATACAATTTTAGGCATGTGAGTTCCGTAAACAGGGCAGATTAAAATCCTTGCTTTTCTGAAACCTACAGCATTGTGTTTAAAAAAGCTATACACGTTAAAAATGGTATACACATTACCATTTACCATGTGCCAAGAACTGTTCTCAGTGCTTTACATACATTGTCCCATAATCTTTGCAATCTTTTATCAGGTAATATGTTACTGTTTCCTTTTTTTTTCCGGATGAGAGAAGTGAAACGAGATGGTTAAGTAGCTTTTCCAGGGTCACAGCCTGTAAGTGGCACATGCAATATTCAAAGCTGGGCAGTCTCGCCTTTGTCTCTAGAGTCTATGCACTTTTGATGCTGTTCTTACATGTTATTTGGAGGAATAGACATTTTTATTTAGCCTCCAAAGCTCTATCCTTTACTGCATACTCTCAGGTATAGTTATTGTGTTGTGTTTCATAACAAGACCAAATAAATGTGATTCTCTTTGTCATTTTTATTCCTCTTGGATGTAAAGAAGTATTGCCCTTTGGTGGGGAGCTGGAAAGCTGCAAACAGTCTTAGAGAACATCTAATGTTGTTGGATAAATCAGATAAGAAGGAAGAATAAATGGGAACTGGAGAAAGAATAAAATAGCCACTTTTATTCTTGAAACTAAAATGAATTTTTAAAAATTGATTTGAGAGAGACAGACATCAAGTTGTTGTTCTACTTATTTATGTATTCATTGGTCGATTCTTGTATGTACCCTGACTGGGGATCAAACCCGTACAGTCTTGGTGTATCAGGATGGTGCTGCAACCAACTGAGCTAATTGGCCAGGACCTAAAGTAGATTTTTTTTTTTAATGATTAGTTAAATCTTCATGCTTTATATCTAACCTTAAGAGATATATATAAACAGGGGCTCAACCCATAATACAAAAAAAATTTATTTTGTATTGGTATCAAGGAGAATTGCATTATCTATAAAGGAGGCACCCCAAAAAACAGCATCATCTGACCCAGTAGTCGGCATACTCATTAGTCAACAGAGCCAAATATCAACAGTACAACAATTGAGATTTTTTTTGAGAACCAAATTTTTTAAACTTAAACTATATAGGTAGGTACATTGTTATTAACTTAATTAGTGTACTCGTAAGTTGGCCTTTGCTAAAAACATCCTCAATCTGATTGAGCCGCATGTGGCTCACGAGCCGCGGTTTGCCAACCACTGATATGTCCTAAAAAGTTCACTAACTGAATAATTAAATTGACTTTTGGTTTCAAAGATAGAATTGCCTTCTGGAACGTCTGAATTTCTTAAACTGGCATCAGAATATCGTGTACTGGCCCTCAACCTATCTGTTCAGGGTTACCTCCTATTATTTCCTTAATGATCACTGGTTCCAGATTATCTAGATCTAGAAGTGTCCCCACCCCCCTTTCTTTTAGCTGTGAGAGACAGAGACAAACAGGCAGGCACACAGGAGGGAGAGAGATCAGAAGTATCAACTTGTAGTTGCGTCACTTTAGTTGTTCATTGATTGCTTCTCTTACGTGCCTTGACCAGGAAGCTGAAGTTGAGCCAGTGACCCTTTGCTTAAGTCAATGACCTTGAGATCAAGCCAGCCACCCCATGTTCAAGCTAGTGAGCCTGTGCTCAAGCCAAATGAGCCTATGCTCAAGCCATTGACCTCAGGGTTTCAAATCTAGGTCCTCGGTTTCCCAGGTTGACACTGTCCACTGCGCCACCTCTGTTTACTCCATTTGACTTGGGCATTCATTTTGTGTCTTTATCAAGCTCTTATGTCCCTGAGGTACTGTTCCTCTGCTGTGGGAATTCTAGTTATACTTCAGGGCCATTGGAGACCCACCATCTCAATCCCTTTTCCAAGCTGCACTAACAATTAAAGACTAATTTTATTCCATTTATATTAGGGCCAGTTATACTTCCAAGCTGGAAGCTCTTGAATACTTATTGAATTGTTATTCTCAAACTATGGTAGATTTCAAAGCAGTGTTAGATGTCATTTAAGCCCTTCTCTGTCTAAGACCCAGTATATCATTGTAAGTGGTATACCGTACTACCTGGAAATTATGGAACACCATGAAACTTTATATTTTCACTCCACATTAGATAATGTATTCCAATTTGAAGGGGCTTTTAACTTAAGAGGAACTTTTATGGGGGAAAATGAAGTTGAGGAAAATTCTATCCTTTAGGTTTTTTTCCTGCTAATTAGAAAAAGACTTTTTTTGTTAATTTTTACTATCACATACTTCTACATGCGAATGAGAAAAGAGTATCATTTAGAATCTCTAGCAGAGAATGAAAATTATATACTGGCAGCTTGAAAACTTAATTTGGCCTAAAAACATGTTTATTTTGGTCTGTATAGTACTGCCTTTCTTTTTTTTTAACTGCGATAAAATTTTGTATTATCATTCAGGGCTTTTCAGTATATTCACAGTATGGTGCAACCATAACCACTATGTAATTGCATACCATATTTATAACCCCACAAAGAAATCCTGTCATTTGCCATATTTCCCTACCCATAACTCAGGAAGCCCCTAATCTGCTTTTTTTCTTTGTAAATTTGCCAATTCTGAACATTTCATCTAAATGGAATTATACAATATGTGGCCTTTTGTGTCTGGCTCCTTTTACTTGGCGTAATGTTTTCAATGTTTAGCCATATTGTAGTATGTATCAGTACTTCATTTATTTTTATGATTGAATAATATTCCATTATTTTGTTTATCCATTTATGAATTGATAAACATTTTATTTGTTTCCACTTTTTGGCTGTTAGGAATAATGCCTTCGTGAACATTCATACACAAATTTTTGTGAGAATATATGGCCCTGACCAGTTGGCTCAGCAGTAGAGTTGTCTGTCCAGCTTGTGGATGTTCTGGGTTTGATTCCTGGTCAGGATACACAGGAGAAGCAACCATCTGCTTCTCCACCCATTTCTCTCTATATCTCTTCTCCTCCTGCAGCCATGGCTCGGTTGGAGCCAGTTGGCCCCAGAGCACTGAGGATGACTCCATAGCCTTTCCTTAGGTGCTACAATAGCTCGATTGCTTAGCAATGGAGCAACGGCCGCACAGGGGGCTTGCTGGGTGGATCCTGGTTGGGGCCCAGGCAGGAGTTTGTATCTCTGCTTCCCTGCTTCTCACTTAAGAAAAAAAAAAAGGAACATATGTTTTCACCTGTGTATTTTTAAATTTTTCATTTCTGTCAACGTTTAAAATAAAAAATTAGGAGAGTTGGTAACTATGGACCATCATTTCTATGTGTTAACAATGGGCTGTACCTGAGTAATGGTTAACCTTCTTTGGTTAACTCATACTCTCTTGTTTACTGTGGTCCTCTAAAATTGACCTTAGTCCTCAAGTGTTTGGCTTAGTACTTACATTTTGTTGTTTTCGTAGTATAGTAAAAGTGGAAAAAATTCATTATATTCATGTCTTTATCAAATATTAAAAAAACAAAAGTAGACCACAAAAACTGGAGGGGGGCTAATTTTTGTAGAAGTGAACGATATTTCTACAGTTATAAGTAACCTACAGATGATATTCTTGTGGCCGTTATTAGCATGATATCTGATGTAAACCTTAAATTTAACATGGCAAAATAATATGACTTAATGTAGTATATTATTGGTCTGCTCTGTCTGTCATAACAAAATACCAGATTTGGGGGCTTAGAGAACAAATTTATTTTCTTGCAATTCTAAAGGCTAGAATTTCCAGGTTGAGGTGCCTGTAGGCTCAGTTTCTGGTGAGGACTTTATTTCTGACTCGCAGATGATCACCTTCTTTCTGTGTCCTCGCATGGCCTCCTCTTTTTGTGTGTGTGCAGAGTAATCTGGTGTTTCTTCCTCTTCTTATAAGGGTACCAGCTGTGTTAGATTTACCTCATTTAACTGTAAAGACCCAATATTCCAAATACAGTCACATTTGGAATTGAGGCTTTAACATAGGAATTCGGGGATGGGACATAATTCAGACCATACTTGTATTATGAAATAGCCCATAGTAAGAACTATGATGGGTAATATAAAAAGATACCTGATGGAGAGATTGGGAGGGACAGGGGAAAAACTGAAATTTCAAGGAAATTTGTTTCTGAATGCTATGTTGAACAGTTTTATATATTGTTTTTTTTTTCCAGAGACAGAGAGAGACTCAGAGAGAGGGATAGATAGGGACAGACAGACAGGAAGGGAGAGAGATGAGAAACATCAATTCTTCATTGCGGCTCCTTAGTTGTTCATTGATTGATTTCTCATATGTGCCTTGACTGTGGGCCTTCAGCAGACCGAGTAACCCCTGGCTCAAGCCAGCGACCTTGGGTCCAAGCTGGTGAGCTTTGCTCAAACCAGATGAGCCTGCGCTCAAGCTGGCACCCTCGGGGTCTCAAACCTGGGTCCTCCGCATCCTAGTCCAATGCTCTATCCACTGCGCCACTGCCTGGTCAGGCCAGTTATATATTCTTAAGAAAAAAATATTCCATGTGTATTAAAACCTTTTCTTTGATGTTGAGGCTAAGTGCTGCAAAATAATTTATTAAACTAGAATGAGCATTTGCATATGTGAGTACAATATTTATAGATTGAGAATATTTTAATGGTGAAAGTTAATTTGGATAGAGATTCTTTGTGTGTGTGTGTGTGTGTGAGAGAGAGAGAGAGAGAGAGACAGAGACAGAGACAGGAAGAGAGAGAGATAAAAAACGTCAGTTCTTTGTTACAGCGCCTCAGTTGCTCGTTGATTGCTTTCTCATATGTGCCTTGACCGGGGTGCTCCAGCTGAGTGAGTGCCCCCTTGCTCAAGCCAGCAATCTTTGGGCTCAAGCTAGCGACTATGGGGTCATGTCTATGATCCCACGTTCAAACCAGTGACCCTGTGCTCAAGCTGGTGAGCCCACGCTCAACCTGAATGAGCTATGCACAAGCTGATGAGCCTGCACTCAAGCTGGCGACCTTGGGGTTTCAAGCCTGTGTCATCTGCTTCCCAGTCCAACGCTCCATCCACTGTGCCGCTGCCTCATCAGGCTGGATATAGATTCTTCGTGAGCCAAACGTTAGGAAATACTTCTTGGCATATTGAGACAGAAGTCTTTTGTCTTTTTTTTTTTTTTTTAATTTATTGATTTTAGTGAGAGAAGAAGAGAGGGAGAGACAGACAGACAGGAACATCAATCTGTTCTTGTATGTGCCCTGACCGGGGATTGAACTGGCAACCTTTGTACTTAAGGATAATGCTTTAAGCAACTGAACTCTCCAGCCAGGGCTGAGGAACAAGTCTTAAATATAAATGTAGGTAGATCATACTTAGCAAAAGTAACCTTCATATGATCTTCCTTTGGCAAACATAATATTTGGTAAACATAATATCTAATAAAAAGCTTAAATTTGAGGTGATTACTTGTTTAAAGACAAAAGAATTTAAGTTACTTCACTGTGTCAGTATGTAGGTATTATTTGTTTAAAAAAGTTAGACGGTAGGCCCTGGCTGGTTGGCTCAGCGGTAGAGCATTGGCCTGGCGTGTGGGGGACCCTGGTTCGATTCCCGGCCAGGGCACATAAGAGAAGCGCCCATTTGCTTCTCCACCCCCACCCCCTCCTTCCTCTCTGTCTCTCTCTTCCCCTCCCGCAGCCAAGGCTCCATTGGAGCAAAGATGGCCCAGGTGCTGGGGATGGCTCCTTGGCCTCTTCCCCAGGCGCTAGAGTGGCTCTGGTCGCGGCAGAGCGACACCCCGGAGGGGTAGAGTATCGCCCCCTGGTGGGCAGAGCTTCGCCCCTGGTGGGTGTGCCGGGTGGATCCCGGTCGGGCGCATGCGGGAGTCTCACTGTCTCTCCCGTTTCCAGCTTCAGAAAAAGAAAAAAAAAGTTAGACGTTAGCCTGACCTGTGGTGGCGCAGTGGCTAAAGTGTCAACCTGGAATGCTGAGGTCACCAGTTCGAAACCCTGGGCTTTCCTGGTCAAGGCACATATGGGAGTTGATGCTTCCTGCTTCTCCCCCCCTTCTCTCTTTCCTCTCTAAAATGAATAAATAAAATCTTTAAAAAAATAAAAAAATAAATAAAGTTAGAAGTTAAAACATTTCATATTCATGGTAATTAACCTTTGAACTGGATAAGCTCTCAATGCTTGACTCATAGGTGAATCAATGTTTTGCCTAATGAATAAACTGCACAATACAATATTTTTTGTACTGTGAGTTTTGATGATCTTCAATGCACATCAGGCATCAGGCATCTTCTTGGGTTTAACTAAACATTCAGACTCACGAGACTTGCATACCACATTTAGTGTCAGTCTACTATAATTAGTGTAGGGTAGGAGTCAGAGCTTGCCAGCAGGAGTCATCTTCGTTGCAGTTTATGCAGTAGTTCATAGGGCTAATCGATCTCATATAGGGAAACTCTTCTCCCAGGTAACAATTTCAGGAGCAACTGTATGGGATTCTCATTGAGCAGGTACAGAAATTTTGTCTTAAAAGTCTTATATTCTGCATAAGCCATTATCTCTTCTAACAAACTATCGGCATACATTCAAGGTCCTCATGGTCAAAGAATCACTCTATTCAGGAGACCCCAAAGTATGGCACCCCCTCATGTATTTATATATATTTTTATAGTCAAGATATAAATTATCAATTAAAGGTCATTGATGTCATGAGCACTGTTTCCTAGTGACATAGTTGACATTTCTTTCTTTTTTTTTTTCTTTTTTCTTTCACCAGGTGAGCAAACATAATCAATAGTGAAGTTCTCAGGGGGAGAAAAACTGTTCTTAGTCCATGGCCCATAGGTGGCTTAGTCATGGTTTAGTGCCAGGAAGCTGGGGGTGGGAGGTTTGGGGATGGTGAATTACAACTTTTTAATGTCATTCAGGGAAAAATTCATACCTCATCGATAAATATTTTCCCAAGGACTCAGTTTTTAGGTTGGCAATATAAATTGAAACACTGTACATTGCAATATTATGAGCAGATTTTTTTGTTTTTATGAAATTGGTTTAATAGGAAACAAAGTAGACAAGGAATAATTTGGCCCACTTTCCTCCTACACAGCAGTTGGGATCCAGAAATGGATGTGATGGCCTGGATTCTGAAATAGGTCCTCGGACTTCAAACTTAAGACTAAAAAATTAATGTTGTTTAGTTTGCCTTTTTAAAGTAATATTGATAAAGTAGAATGAAGAACTATAGGATAAATTGCTAAATTAAACTTTACTAATATACTACTGAAAACTAAATAATGATGACATTCAATTATAAAAATTGCATAACAATTCAGAGAGTAGATGCCCTGTATACAAAACCATTTTTCAAAATTCTATCAGTGTTTGAGACTACCTGCATCATGAACAGCTCTCTCTACTATAAATGTATAGTATAAACATTGTTTTCTATTACATGATTCAAGGCTAAATTTTGTATTGTATATAGCAGTGCTAAGTACTAGATCCAATATCATGATTTTGACCTAAAAAACCCCCCAAACTGTTTCTGATTCCAAGTCAAAGGAATAATGAATTATCATGAAACAATATAAAAGGTAGGCTTTTAAAATTTGAAATATAATCACCAGCTTTATTTGTATTATATTCTGTAAAAATAAAATTTAGTTAAGTTTTAAAGATTTTATTTATTGATTTTATAGAGAGAGGAGAGAGAAGGGTGGTGGAATGAGAAGCACCAACTTATAGTTGCTTCACTTTAGTTGTTCATGGCTTGCTTGTCATATGTGCCTTGACCGGATGAATGCAGGATTTCAAACCTGCAACCTCAGCATTCCAGGTTGAAGCTTTTTCCACTGCACCACCACATGCCAAGCACAAAGAAGTATTTTGATATGATATGGTGGTATAATTTAGGGATTGATGAGTAGGTTTCAAAATGTTCTTGTAGGGGTACAAAATAATCCACTATTTTTATTACCATGCTAAATAGTGCTTTACTTCAAACAAATATAGAGACTGGATACGTATACAGGTGTTATTGTTACCTTGTTATGATATCTCAAATAGTTTCCTTTATAGGAATAAAAGAGGATCTACTTTTTTTTAAAATTCCCATCATTCCTTTTCTACATCAGTCCTGACTTACATAGCAAGGGAAAATGACAAAAAATACATTGAAGTTTTCATTTCTTTTATTTTTATGTCATTAACAATGGGGCCCAGATCACAGTGCTTCCTTTTTATTTTACTTTTATTTTTAGATTTTGTTTATTCATTTTTAGAGAGAAAGAGAAGGGAGGAGGAGCAGGAAGCATCAACTTCCATATGTGCCTTGACCAGGCAAGTGCAGGGCTTCGAACCAGTGACCTCAGTGTTCCAGGTAACACTTTATCCACTGCGCCACTATAGGTCAGGTCATAGTGCTTCTTCTTCTTCTTCTTTTTTTTTTTAATTAATTTATTTTTTTACAGGGACAGAGAGAGAGTCAGAGAGAGGGATAGACAAAGACAGATAGACAGGAATGGAGAGAGATGAGAAGCATCAAATCATCAGTTTCTTGTTGTGACACCTTAGTTGTTCTGATTGCTTTCTCATATGTGCCTTGACCGTGGGCCTTCAGCAGACCGAGTGACCCCTTGCTCAGGGACCTTAGGTCCGAGCTGGTGAGCTTTTTTTGCTCAACCCAGATGAACTCATGCTCAAGCTGGTGACTTCGGGGTCTCGAACCTGGGTCTTCCGCATCCCAGTCCAATGCTCTATCCACTATGCCACCGCCGGGTCAGGCCACAGTGCTTCTTATGTGAAAGATTTGTGCTGATTGGGGAGGGATGGAGGAAGGAAAGGAAGAAAGGAAAGAGGGATGGAGAAAAGCAAAAGAAATTTGATGGTTAGAGAAACTTAAGTTATTTTTTCTGATTGAGTTTGTTGTAGCTTGAATCAGAAGGTGAAAATTTAAGTTATCATTAATGATTTTGGAGAAGTGGAAGGACATGGCTTTTGAATCTGCACATCCCCTATAAAAGGAACATACTGATGACAAAATTTAAAACTAGCCTGGCTTGTGATTGCACAGTGGATAAAGCGTCGACCTGGAATACTGAGGTCTGTTTAAATACCTGGGCTTGCCGGGTCAAGGCACATATGACAAGCAGGCAATGAACAACTAAAGTGAAGCAGCTATGAGTTGAGAGTTCTCTCTCTATGGCCCCCTCTCTTTCCTGTCTCTTTAAAATCAATAAATAAAACCTTAAAAAAAAAAAAAAAACCCCAGGCCCTGGCCGGTTGGCTCAGTGGTAGAGCATTGGCCTGGTGTGCAGAAGTCCCGGGTTCGATTCCCGACCAGGGCACACAGGAGAAGCGCCCATCTCCTTCTCCTCCCCTCCCCCTCCTTCCTCTCTGTCTCTCTCTTCCCCTCCCGCAGCCAGGGCTCCATTGGAGCAAAGATGGCCTGGGCACTGAGGATGGCCCTGTGGCCTCTGCCTCAGGCGCTAGAGTGGCTCTGGTCACAACAGAGTGACGCCCCAGATGGGCAGAGCATCGCCCCCTGGTGGGCATGCTGGGTGGATCCCGGTCGGGCGCATGCGGGAGTCTTGACTGCCTCCCCGTTTCCAGTTTCAGAACCCCCCCCCCCCAAAAAAAACCCCTGAAATTATAGACAGTATCTGAAACTAAGGTCTTAAAAGAGCTAGGGTGCTCTGGGCCTTATGAATTCTCATACTTCTCCAAAGCTCTCTTCCAAGACAAAACTCCGCACTAACCTTTGTCCAAACTGCTGGTAATAGAATCCAAATTAAGTAGGATGGAGGAAATATTAACAAGAATAAAAGAAGATTCAAATAAAAGTATGGTAAGAGAATAGAGTTAGGTGATCTCATAGTGTGAATCGCTTTAATTTTGAATATTGCACAAAAATAACAGATGAGGCCTGACCTGTGGTGGCGCAGTGGATAAAACGTCGACCTGGAAATGTTGAGGTCACCGGTTCGAAACCCTGGGCTTGCCTGGTCAAGGCACATATGAGAGTTGATGCTTCCAGCTCCTCCCCCATTCTCTCTCTCTCAGTCTCTCTCTCTCCCTCTCTCTATCCTCTCTAAAAATGAATAAATAAAAAAAAATAACAGATGAGGAGCTCAAGAGCTATCAAATTAGAATAACTACTAGACAAAAATAATCAGCTAAAAAGTATCAAGGTCAAATCCCATAGGGATTACAAGAACAAAAGAATAAGAAGCAGAATAACCTCAGTTCAGGGAATGAAAATTTACCTTAAAGACCTTGCAAAACATAAGAAAACTGTAACTTTATAGGGTGTAGCCCCCAGTAAAGAGTTAAGATTTTATAAAATGCAGAAGAAACATCTACATTAACAAATACAAGAATTAGTGTCTTTAAAAAATAGCAAATGGAAAGGTCTGTATATTTTTTTTAGTTATAAAGGAATGAAGAAAGAGAGATTTGAGAGAAAGAGATCAAGATTTATAGAGAGGCAAAGAGAATGCAACAGGAGTCTACAAAAAAAGAAAGCCAAAGCAAGGGAACAGACAAAAATACTAAAGCTATGTTTAACAAAACTTCCTGAAATAAAGGTGTGAGACTGCAGTTGAACTATATACCATGGAAAATGAACCCAGAACAACTAAAATCAAGACATATTCTAGTAAAATTATTGGGCTTTGAAGAAAAAAATACTTTAGTTATCCAAACAATGAGATCAAGTGATTTAAGGGAAAGAAAACCAGAGTGCCATCATTTGTATTTTTTAAAAGAATGCTCTATGCAAGAAGAAAATGCCAGAATGTGTGTAAGGGGGAAAATGTAAGACAGAGGTTTTATGTCCAGCCAAACTGACTTTCAGATATAGGCTCTATAAACTGTTAACAATATCTACTTTCCCATGAGTCTTTCTATTTATTTATATATTTATTTTAAAAATACTTATTCATTTTAGAGAATGGGGGAGCAGAGAGAGAGAGAGAGGGAGAGAGAGAAAGTGGTGAGGAGCAGGAAACATCAACTCCCATGTGTGCCTTGACCGGGCAAGCCCAGGGCTTTGAACTGGCGACCTCAGCATTCCACGTCGACACTTTATCCACTCTGCCACCACAGGTCAGGCTCCCATGAGTTTTTCTATAGAAATCTTCTAATCAATGAACTTCAGAGAGCCAAAGTGACTTAAAACATCAATGGTAGGTGATATAGAAATAAATACAACTGTATTAATTTGTATTTGTGTGGTTTGATATATGATACATAGATATATTTTTATTTTATTTTATTTTATTTATTTATTTTAGAAAGGAGAGAGAGAGGGAGAGAGATAGAGAGAGGAGGGAGGGAGGAGCAGGAAGCATCAACTCCCATATGTGCCTTGACCAGGCAAGCCCAGGGTTTCGAACCGGCGACCTCAGCATTTCCAGGTCGACGTCGACGCTTTATCCACTGTGCCACCACAGGTCAGGCCTAGATATATTTTCTACCTCTACTTATGACAGGAATCTAAGAATGATGATATCTCAGGAGCAATAAGCACTCTTAACCTCTAGATTTTTATTTCAAAATATCATTCTCCAATAAAGAGGGATGGCAGGGAAAATACAGGGTGAGCCTGGAACGTCTTAGATTGCCAGAAACTACTAATGTGCCCAAAAAAGAATTTGGGCAATTAGGAGGACACAAGTGCCAACCAGAAAAAGCTCCCAGTCTTAAAAGCAGAAACTTTTAGTGAGAAATTTATATGATAGATTTTAAACCATACAGTAAACATCCCTGAGTTCCTACTTACATACGTACATAACCGAGTAAATACATGAAGGTGAAGCAACAGTTCTTCAGTTTAGGCGAGTATCAGTTGATAATATAGAAGGAATGAAGGAAATAAAAAATCACCATAGAGAAATATTACAGTAACAATTGTTGTGGGCAAGATCTCTTAGAGACGCTAAAATTGAGTGAATGTTTGTAGAGAAACAGAATATTAGTATAATCTCCCCCAAGATATTATGTGTTAGAAAGGGGAAAATGGTATCTTTATAGCAGAGTAACCAGCTGATGCTGCCTTAACCAAGTGATCAAAGTTTTGACATCATGTACCCTTTGACAGCATCTCTTTTGTGGAATTTTTGTCAAAAATGTAGAATGCCAATCTAATCTTGAGAAAGCATCAAAGAAGCCCAAATTAAGAGGTATTCCACAAAATAATTGTCAGGATCAGAACTGACAAGGAAAGAATGAGGAATGGTCACAAATTAGAAGAAACAAGGAAAAAAAAATGAGACATGGATTTTCAGAGTGGACGTTGGTGAAAATGGTGAAATTTAAATGAAATCTGTTTAGGTAGTAATATTTAAGGTAGTTAATTTCCTGGTTTTGATCCTTGTACTGATTATGTAAGTTGTTAACTTTAGGAAAACAAGGTGACGGTGTATTTGAACTATTTTTGTAATTTATCTGTATGTTTAAAATTATTTCAAAATAGAAATTTATAAAACAATATTGGGGAAGCATTCAACTTGAAGTTACATAAAACAATCTAATGATGGATGTAAGGGAACATAGAGTCTTTAATGGCTATGTTCTTTGACACTGGAAATCTAATAAAACTAAAATGGAGAAAGAATGGGAAGGATACATAAAAAAAAAAATATATATATATATATATTTTAAACCATACATTATGGTTTAAAGAGAGAGAGACAGACCGGGACAGACAGGAAGGGAGAGGGATGAGAAGCATCAGCTCATAGTTGCAGCACTTTAGTTGTTCATTGATTGTTTTCTCATATGTACCTTGACTAGGGGCTCCAGTTGATCCAGTGACCCCTTGCTCAAGCCAGCAACCATGGGATCATGTCTATGATCCCACGATCAAGCCAGTGACCTTGAGGTTTCATACCTGGGTTCTCAGTGTCCCAGATCAACACTCTGTCCACTACAACACCACCTGGTCAGGCAAATTTTTTTACTTTTTATTAAATCACTTTAGCAATTATGTCAGCATTGTTATTCTGAAAATATTTTCTGTATAGTATGAGAGGAAATAACTGATATTCTAATTATAGCATCTATGATGCCCTTGAAAACCAAGATTCTCAGTGTGAGAAAAAGAAATAAGATGTCTTATAGAAAAGCTTAAGGAAACACAGAACTAGTATTCTGACCTCATGAGTTCCTTTTTTTTTTTTAATTAATTAATTATTTATTTATTTTTTACAGAGAGAGAGTGAGTCAGAGAGAGGGATAGACAGGGACAGACAGACAGGAATGGAGAGAGATGAGAAGCATCAATCATTAGTTTTTCATTGCATGTTGCAACACCTTAGTTGTTCATTGATTGCCTTCTCATATGTGCCTTGACCGCAGGCCTTCAGCAGACCGAGTAACCCCCTTGCTGGAGCCAGCGACCTTGGGTTCAAGCTGGTGGGCTTTTGCTCAAACCAGATGAGCCCGCACTCAAGCTGGCGACCTTGGGGTCTTGAACCCGGGTCCTCTGCATCCTAGTCCGACGCTCTATCCACTGCGCCACCGCCTGGTCAGGCATGAGTTACTTTTATTTAAAAATATATACATATATTTTCTAGCTCTGTCCACTGAAAATACTTAGAAACCGTGATCAGCTCAGTAGCAGTGAGTATCCTTCATGCCCAGATTGTGACCTTGAAATACAGTTCCCACTAAATTTAACCAAACCAAGTCTTCTTAGAAAAGTAAGTGGCTGATTCCATTTCTGGGGCATAATGAACCAAGGAAAATGTTGTCTTTCAGGGAGTGTGGATGCTACCAGAGTCACATGAAAAAGACTCAGAAGCCAACTAACAGAGGTTTCCATTGCCAAAGATAGGACAAAGGAAGCGTTGACTAGGACAGTAACTACCATGGATTAAAGCACATTGATTGTATATTAAGCCCATGGTACTTAAAAGAAAACTGGTTTCATTTGGATGATACCAGTGGGGACTAAATTAATTATTTTGAAAACTTAAATTAATGAAAACAATTAAATATTTATCCCTTTTCTATATGAAATGTACTACTGCTGTGTAACAAAATAATAAATTGGTAAAAGTGTATTTTTATAGAATTTCAGCAGGCCCTGGCTGGTTGGCTTAGTGGTAGAACGTCGGCCTGGTGGGCAGGAGTCCCGGGTTCGATTCCCGGCCAGGGCACACAGGAGAGGTGCCCATCTGCTTCTCCACCCCTCTCACTCTCCTTCCTCTCTGTCTCTCTCTTCCCCTCCTGCAGCCAAGGCTCCATTGGAGCAAAGATGGCCCGGGCGCTGAGGATGGCTCTGTGGCCTCTGCCTCAGGCGCTAGAATGGCTCTGGTTGCAACAGAGTGACGCCCCAGATAGGCAGAGCATCGCCCCCTGGTGGGCATGCCAGGTAGATCCCAGTCAGGTGCATGTGGGAGTCTGTCTGACTGCCTCCCTGTTTCCAACTTCAGAAAAATACAAAAAAAAAAATCAGCAAATCACTGATGTAGGAATGATATAATGGGAATATCACCATTTTGTAATTCCTAATAAAAAGTTTTAGAGCAGGTACTTTCCTAAACAAAATCAGAGTTCTGTTAGTAAGAAAGAAGTGGGGGGATGGACATTGGATAGTAACTGGCTGTTTTAGTAACTGGATAGTAACTGTCCTTTACTGTTAACTTACATAGGATGATTCTGGTTGTGATGGTTGGGAAAGTACATATAATAGGTGATCAGTAAATATTTGTTGAGTAAATAAATGAATTGGTTTTAAAAACGTGTAATAGATAACACTTCTCTTGAATCACCTCAGGTTTGGCAAGCACTGTTATTGCTGCATTGTGATTTTTTGAAGTTTATTTTTCCTTTAGTTTTATCATTTCAAAATTTCATGTCTCAAACTAATTTGTATCCTCTTTTATAATTTTCTTTTGACAAACTTTGGAGAAATGCTTGTATAACCGAATGACCTTTTTACCAGTTGTGATTGCGCTTAAAGATTCCTTTTCTGTTATGGTTTTTTTGTTCTTTATACAGTTTTAGGGACACATCTATGTAGTAAATATAGTAATACAGTAGTAATTGTTATGTTTTTCTTGTAATCAGTCTTGTAGTCCCATTTACAGACTATGCCATTTACTAAGGATGGCTTTTGTTTTCTCTTAAAAGAATTGATCCAAGTGAGGCCCTGGTTAGTTTGCTCAGCGGTGGAGCAACGGCCAGGCATGTGGAAGTCCTAGGTTCGAATTCCAGCCAGGGCACACAGGAGAAGGGCCCATCTGCTTCTTCATCCTTCCCCCTCCCCTCTCTCTCTATCTCTCTTTTTCCCTCCCTCAGCCAAGGCTCCATGGGAGCAAAGTTGGCCCGGGCACTGAGGAGGGCTCCATAGCCTCATCCTCAGGCGCTAAATGGCTCCAGTTGCAGCAGAGCAATGCCCCAGATGGGCCAACCATCACTCCCTGGTGGGCATGCCGGGTGGATCCTGGTCGGGCACATGCGAAAGTCTGTCTGTCTGCCAAAAACCCCCCTGCTTTTCACTTCAGAAAAATACAAAAAAAAAAAAATTGAGCCAATTTTTTTTGAGCCATTCAGAGAAAGACAAATATCATGTGGTCTCATTTGTGGAATCTGATGAACAAGATAAACTGATGAATAAAATAGAAACAGAAACATAGGCACAGGGAACAGCCTTACAGCTGTCAAGGGGAAGAGGAAGAGAGGATTGGATGAAAGAAAGTGAAATGATTAGCCAAAAACACATAATACATAACACATAGACACAGACAACAGTGAGGCAATAGCCAGAGGGTAAGGGAGGTGCGGTGTAAGGTGTAGGTGGGCAAAGGGTGGGGGGAAATGGGGACCTAAAGAGACTGACTGGGGCAGAAGGCACATGGTTTGGGTGCAGATGGTCTTTTATTGAAATACACACTTGAAACCTGTATGGTTTTGTGAACCAATGTCACCCCAATAAATTCAATTAATAGAAAATAACTGATTAACAGAAATATAAGTTAGTGAAGGTCACTTAGTCCATCTACTTTACTTGTGGATGAAGAAATGAGTTTCAGAGAGTCTGTGACATGCCCAAAGATAAACCGCTGGCTGAATTAAGTTTAGTGAACCTAGGAATCTTGAATCTAATGTTACTTCTCACTTTATTTTGATACGTTCTAACTCAAAATCAGTTCAAATAACTGAAGAGGGCTTTCTTATTCACCACCTGCAAATAAAAACATAGGTGTCATTTTTGTTTTGGGGCTTTTTTTTTTATCAATCTGACATGTAACAATTTGTAGATTTCAGCTGTAAATGTTACTTACACACATACATTTAATAATATGGTTGCCATTGTAAAGATATTTTTCACATTACATATTTATAGTACAGTATTGTCATAGTGCCATTTTACCTTGGGTCAGAGTCAGAATGAAGTCTTGAGTTGTTTTCTGAAATGAAATATCTAGAAGAAATACTAAATTATGTTCCATAAACTCTTAGTATTAGGCTGAAGTTATTTTTAGAGATTGTAATGTATTTTTTAATTAAGTATGATGTTCATTTAATTAGATCTGTTGATATGCTAAACAGTCTCATTGAACAGGAATTTACTAAACCAACTTTATCAGTGGGAAAGGGAAGATATACAAATGAGATCACTGTGATGTCTTTACTTTTATTAGCGGTATGTATAAATTAAATCACACTGACAGTGTAAAGATGGAAAAGCAATACTTAAACGCTAATCTCATGTTCAGAATGGTTCTCAGTGGTTTTTGATTTTTTTTTTTTTTGTATTTTTCTGAAGTTGGAAACAGGGAGGCAGTCAGACAGACTCCCGCATGCACCCGACCGGGATCCACCTGGCACGCCTACCAGGGGACGGTGCTCTGCCTATCTGGGGCGTCACTCTGTTGCAACCAGAGCCATTCTAGCGCCTGAGGCAGAGGCCACAGAGCCATCCTCAGCGCCTGGGCCAACTTTGCTCCAGTGGAGGCTTGGCTGCAGGAGGGGAAGAGAGAGACAGAGAGGAAGGAGGCAGGGTGGGGTGGAGAAGCAGATGGGCGCCTCTCCTGTGTGCCCTGGCGGGGAATCGAACCTGGGACTCCTGCATGCCAGGCCGATGCTCTATCACTGAGCCAACCGGCCAGGGCCTGGTTTTTGAATTTTTTATTTGTAATATGATTGAACATGAAAAGAAATGGTGGCTGGCTCAGGGATAGAGCATTGGCCTGGCATACAGATGTCCTGGGTTCAATACAAAGTCAGGGCACATAGGAGAAGCAACCATCCACTCTTTTTGCCCTCCTTCTCCTCCTCTCTCTCTCCCCCTCTTGCAGCCAGTGGCTTGGTTGGGGCACATGCAGGAGTCTGTCTCACTATTTCCCCTTCTCTCACTTTAAAAAAAAAGAAATGGTGGTTTATAGTAAAAATTTCACTCTTTAAAGAAATAGTGGATTCTCATTGTATAAAACATGTCCTAATTCATCTCACTTCTATCCATTTCATTTTATTTCAGTGAAATACATTATAACTGGTTTATCAACTTGGCAAAATGCTGTTCAAATTTTTTGTAAAACTTACTATCTTGGTAAAACTTCATTTAGAATTGAGGTTTTTCAGTTGGCAGGATAGGGTGAGATGATGGAAATGTAAGTAAAATTAGTAATTAAATTAATTCTGAAAACACTGTTCTGATCATCTGAGCACAAGCATATATGCAATTTTGCAGTCCCTTTTATATATTGCCATTTACTAAGTATGGCTTTTGTTTAAATTTGCACTTTTAGGTACTTCTTAAAAGTTTGGTATTTGTAGCCAATAAGGTAAAAAGAATTGACAGATAAACCTAATAGTTTATTTGTAAAATAGAAACTGCTGAAATGTTAATAATAGCATTTGATAAAGTAAAATGTAGCATAACCATATTGGGGAGTGTTGTGTAATTAAGGTCAATTTTTTCGCGAAAGTATATAATATCATGAAGTCCTAATATTTTAATGAAAAAAATGTCAATGTGATCACAACTTTGTCAAAATTATACAAGACTAGAAGGAAGTAACCTAAAATATTCATTAAGATTGTTTCTGGATATTATAGTTTTGGGTGTTTTTTTCTATTTTTCATTATCTGTACAGAATTGTGGTACTTTTATAATCTGAATAAAATGTAAAGCAAACATTTTCCCACTACCATACTCATGTTGCCATAGGAAAATGAAGTGATCAGTGACTTACAAAGAACAGTTGTCAGTTCTTCAAACAAATATGGTCCTTTGGAAATCTTTTATGTAGTATTTTTAGTTTCATATTTTTGAGCCATAATAAATTATTTGAGGTTTATAAATATTTGCATTGCATTGAGAACACTGAAATTAAAAGTATAAAGCAGAAACTTGAGTCTTTCTAAATAATAGTTTTTAATATCTAGAAGTTATGCTTCAGAGTCTGGTAATTTTTTTTCACTGGCATATTTTGTTTTTTATTGTTAAGTGTCCAGTGACCAAAGTCACCTCTTTTAAGAGAGAAACTTCAAATGAAAATATATGTTATGTTAAGCCTTTAAATTTATGTATCTTCAGTACTTAGATTCATGTAAACTTTTTCTGATTTTTAGAGGAACAAAAGGAAAATGAAAAGAGGAAAAGTGAAGAGCAGCTAATCGATTCAGAAAAGCATTCTATACTCAATGATCTGGGAGAAACTACCATGAAAATAGAAAAAGAAGATGAAAAGGAGCTTGTGAAACTGCCAGTCATAGTAAAGCTAGAAAAACCTTTGCTGGAAAGTGAGGACAAAAAGATTATCAAAGAAGAAAGTGATTCCTTCAAGGAAAATGTCAAACCCATCAAGGTTGAAGTGAAGGAATGTAGAGCAGACCCTAAAGATATCAAAGCTTGTATGGAGAAGCTAGAGCCTGAGAGGCTAGAATTTGGTGGCAATGTTAAATCTTCTCAAGAAATTACTGAGAAGTCTACTGAAGAAACTGAGAAACTTAAAAATGACCAGCAGGCCAAGATACCACTAAAAAAACGAGAAATTAAACTGAGTGATGATTTTGACAGTTCAATCAAAGGACCTCTGTGTAAATCAGTTACTCCAACAAAAGAATTTTTGAAAGATGAAATAAAACAAGAGGAAGAGACTTGTAAAAGGATCTCTACAATCACTGCTTTGGGCCATGATGGAAAACAGCTGGTAAACGGAGAAGTTAGTGAAGAAAAGGTAACTCCAAATTTTAAGACAGAACAAATGGAGACAAAGCTTTATGATACAAAGGAGGATAGCTGTAGCCCCTCTAAGGATAAAAGTGTCATCATGGAGGGAAATGGAGCAGAGTCCTTAAATTCTGTCATAACAAGTATAAAAACAGGTGATCTTGAGAAAGAAGTGGTCCCATTAGAGAAGGATGCTGAAAGTTCAATATCAGATTTAGAGACCCAGAGTCAAAAAGAGCAGATAGAGGAAACTGGCACTCCAGAAATGGAAGCTTCTCTCGAGGCTTCTGAGATAGCAAAAGATCTCTCTTTAAAAACTGCTTTATCAACTGCTGAATCCCATACCATCAAAGTTGAAGAGAAGTGTCCCAAAAATAAGAAGGATAAGTGCTCACCAGTCCTAGAAAGTCTTGAAAAGTTAGAGAAGCCCAAAAAGACTTTTTTTGATAAAGACACACAAAGATTGAGTCCAATACCAGAAGAGGTTCCAAAGAGTACTCTAGAATCAGTAAAGCTAGGCTCTCCCGAGGCAGCTGAAACTTCTTTGCTGTCTGACACAGCTGGCCATTGTGAGAAACCAGCCTCAGAAAAAGAAGTGGCGGAGTGTCAGAGCACTGAAGGTCAGTCCCTGGAAAAAACAGACCCAGAAATTCTGAAAGAGGATTCTGAATCCATGAGGGTAGAAATGGATAACTTGGACAGTGTCCAGACCTCTAGTGCAGAGGACCCTTCTGAGACAAAAGGTTCTGTGCAAAAAAGCAAATTTAAATATAAATTGATTTCTGAAGAAGAAACCACTGTCCCAGAAAACACAGAGATAACCTCTGAAAGGCAAAAAGAAGGCATCAAATTAACAATTAGGATATCCAGTCGGAAAAAGAAGCCAGATTCTCCTCCCAAAATTTTAGAACCAGAAATGAAGCAAGAGAAGTCAGAAAAAGAAGAAGAGAAAACAAATATGGGTCGTACTTTAAGGAGGTCTCCAAGAATATCTAGACCCACAGCGAAAGTGGCTGAGATCAGAGATCAGAAAGCTGATAAAAAAAGGGGGGAAGGAGAAGATGAGGTGGAAGAAGAGTCAACAACTTTGCAAAAAACAGACAAAAAGGAAAATTTGAAAAAAGTGGAGAAAGATACAAATTCTAAAGTAAGCAAGGTAAAATTTCTCCTACTCCGAGTTTTACTTTTTATTAGAAATATTTGGCTCTAGGTGTTTTGTAGCTTTTGCTTTTAGCTGAAACAAGTCATTCAAAGATAACTAAAAAAAAAACCAACACTATCTTTCTATATTTGGGAGCTGTCTTTTCTCAGTAGTTATCCCAGACATTTTATTTCAGACTGTATAATCCCATCATCTTTTATTCAACTTTTTCTCTGTTACAGGCAGTGAAGGAATATATTCTCTTTGCAAACTATTGAAATAATATTCAACCTATAGGATTGAAAAGTGAAAATTTTCCATAAACACTACTAACAGTTTGTTTCCAATTCTTTTTCCATACATACATATGTATGTTCATAAATATTTATCCATTAAGTTAAAAAATGAATTCAAATATGTTCATTTTTTATTGAGTTTTTCACTTAAGAGTGTGTTTTTGAAATCTTTCCATTGTCAGTAAGATATAATCTATCTTTTGATTACTGATGACCACGTAGGATTCCAGTGTGGATGTACCTCAGTTTATTTAACTACTCCCTTATTGATTGACATTTAGGTTTCCAATTTTTCACTTATTACAGGCAGTGCTGCTTTGGAGATCATTTTGGACATGAATCAGTATTTCTTTAGAATAGACTCCTAGAATTGAAATTGCTGGGTCAAGGAGCATGTGTAGTTTAAATTTTAGTAGCTAGTGACAGATTTCCAAAAACGGCCATTATGTACTCTCTCATTGTGTGTACGACAGTGCCTATATTCTTCTATTTTAAACATGAGTTTTAGAAACCAGAATTTTTTTCTGATGACCCTCATATTTTAAGAAAAGTCTGGCGCAAATCTTTGGCTAGTCTGTGGGAGTTTGTTATAATTAAAAGTGCTATTTTTGTTTTTAATTATGTAAGTGATCCAATTGTTATTCATTGTAACTAATATTTTATTCCCTGGAACACTGAATTTTTAATTCTTTACTGTAAAAATATTTCCCCTTCTATTAGAATTATTTTGGTCTTTGATGGGGACTTAAGCTGCAGAAATTAATTAAAGTATGAATTTAAAAATTGTGCAAGTAGGCAATAAAAATTAGTTTACAACATTATAAATTACTCTGAATAATAAATATATTTTAAGTTTGTCGGGATTTTTATATGCATTTCTGACCCATTAAATTTTTAAGAATTCATCTCTAATATGGGAATTTAAAATTTTGTGTAACAAAATGTAAGAACATCGTCAGTCGTCTATTATAGAGTCTGTATAATGTGCATGCTCTTTGACCCAGAATTCTCTTTGAGGAATTTATCTTAACCACAGAGGTGTGTGTAAAAGTATATTTACAAGGATACAGTTGTTCATGAAAGTGAAAAAAATTAGAAACTACCTAAATGTCTGTCAAGTAGAAGATTAGATAAATAAAACTATGTGACAGCATATTATATATAGTCATTTACAGTGATGTTAGCAGAATATTTTATTACTAGGGAAAATATGTATAAGATAGTATTTATTATAATACCCTCCAAAATAGAAAAAATAGTGGAAATATAAATATATACCAAAATTAAAGAGTAGGTATATCTGTTGAAGAAGCTACAATAATTTTCCTTTTCTTTATGCAGTGACTAAATATTTTATAAGAGACACATAATAGAAATTTTTCTTTTTACATTTTTATACCAGATTATCCCAATTTTTTATTTTATATAAGGTAAAAACCAAAGGCAAAGTTCGATGGACTGGTTCTCGAACACGTGGCAGGTGGAAATATTCCAGCAACGATGAAAGTGAAGGGTCTGACAGTGACAAATCGTCTGCAGCTTCTGAAGAGGAGGAAGAAAAAGAGAGTGAGGAAGCCGTCCTAGCAGATGATGACGAACCATGCAAAAAATGTGGCCTTCCAAACCATCCTGAACTAGTATGTAATGCTCCTATTAAGGCATGCTATGCTTTCCAAAGATGCCTAACTCTTTTGGGTTTGATCATAATTTGCAATTTTTAATGCTGCAGAGCTTGTGTATACAAAAAATAACCTTTATGTCTATTTCTCAAATAACCCACTTCTAGGGAGGTCAGGATCCTTCTTCCATTCTATAGCGCGGTATTGATATTTCTTCTTCATAAGGATACACTTCTTATCTCTTCTTACAAATCTATGAAATTATTCAAATGTTTCTGTTCTGTTCTTTTTCTTTAAAATTTTCATCTTTCCCTTTAAGTTACTTTATAATGATATTTTTTAAGTGGCAGTTTTAAATAAGTAAGGCCTGATGGCCTTCTTGCCTTTCTGTAACAACATATTAATCAAGTAGTTAACCTAATAGGACTTTAAATTTTAGGAAATGGGTAGTTCTAAAAAAAAATTTAATAGGATAAATTAAAACTAGATATATTTGGAAATAGTGACAGATTTACATGGAACTTTCTTGCTTAGGAAGTAAGGTCTTCAAAGGTAACCTAAATCAGGAAAACCAGTTCCTAACCTATATCTATATTTCTGCAGTTAAGTGCTTTCTAAAGAGCCTATTGAAGAAACACTCTTGTAGGCCCAATTCTATGCAACTACTCTGTTCTTTTGAATTCATGTTACTTTAAAAGGCAGGCTCCAACTATTAAGTAGAAAGAAATGTAAAGAAATATCCTTTCACATGGCTAGAATTATGTGGATCAGAAAAGTTTGAGATCCTTTAAAGTTTGGAAAATTCATATGAAGTGGTTCTCCAAGGCTCTTTTCTCCTAGAAAGCAGTGTGGTGTGATGGGAAAAGCATGGACCAGACAGACTTGGCAGCAGATCCTGCTTCCACCACTTATCAGGTGCTCTCTTCTCTGTATCTTGATATCTTCGTTGTAAAATGGGAATAATACTACATACATCATCTGAGGGTTGCTTTTAATGTTATGTAATGTTGCCTAGCTTATCTATTATCTGCTGGGTTAAAGTTTTTTGTGGTTACTTGCTTTATTCTTAATGTTAAACTCCTATCTGGAAACTAAATTAATCAGTGAAGTTTATCAAATCTCATTAGTTTCGGAAGTTTCAAGTAAAAGATAAACTTGGAACTAGGTAATGATTTAGCACTGAGTAGATGCTGAAATTATGCTGAGAAGACCCCCTTTCTTTTTTTTTTTTTAATTAAAGAGAAGACCCTTCCAAACATTTTTGTGATCATCAGGCTGTGGAGGGTAGGTCAAAATTTTTGTATGGAGAAAGGCCAGAAGGAGATATGAGATAGCGGTCTTTCCTGCCCTGTAACTCTAGTAAAAATCAGCACTTATAATCTTTCCCTGCCATTTCCAAATTTCTTTAACTGAGGCAGCAATAGATATCAGTGACAAAGGGGTGTGAGAAAATGAGAAGTAAAATGAGGTGAGCAGAAGGGACATTGAGGAGATAAAAATTGTACCTTTCTTGGCACACAAACAGAATTTTTATTTATTTAGTTACCTTAATAACTGCTCTAAAAATCCCATTACTGGTTAATGGCCAAAGAGAAGTGTCGTTAGAAACTGAAGATCCTGAATAGTAGATTTCTTATGCCATGTGTTTAAGGATAATCTTCAAATCAAAATGTCAAGCAACTATTATGTGTTGAGTGGTAGGGAAATGGTTCTAAATTAAAAAGACATGGTCCTTTCCTCATTGATTTCACAGCAGAAAAACACTAAATTCATAGATGAATATAGAACTCCTGGGTTAACCAGAGTTGAAATAAATGGTTCACTGCCTGAGGCTTGGAAATCCTACATAGCAATATTTATTCTAATGGAACTTTTACTTTTATTGAGGAATAGAGATAATTACTGTTATAGAGATGAATTGATTCCTAAAAATTTACTTTTAATTTTGTTGATTGAAATGTAGATTATGCTTTACCATAGAAACAATGTGATAAATGAAATCAGGTGTCCAGGTTCATCTATATATGTCTATATAATCAATCAGTCATATAAGTGAAGCATTGAAATCTGGGTTTTGGCAGCAAATGGTGATTCATTGTATGAAAAGGGGGGGGTACGTTTTCACTTTTAAATCTCTGCACCTCCCTTCACCCACCATGGTATGTGTTAGAATTTAGAAATTACATATATATTAGGTTTGATCAAGTGAATGTGTGAATAAGAGAAGCCAGCTTTCTCACTGTCAGAGAAAAAAGTTATAAATAAGCAAGGCTGAAGGCTAGAACGAGCCCTGTGGTGCTGGGTTAAAGCTGGAGATATTAGTATGAACTCATACTTACTTTAGTATAGACATATGTGCACATACATGGCTTGCTATACAGAAATGTATTTCCGAGCTCTATCGTGTGACAGACTGGAGCAGTGATACCCATTAGCAGAGAGCATTCAGCATTCAAATCTTGGTTTCTAAATACCATTCTCCATTAAGGGAACCAAGGCTTCTGGGAGAAATGGCTGATTAGGCTTGGGCAGAGAAAATAATATGCCTGGAGTATCCTGTAGTGCCAGAAAGTAAGCAAATGCTTAAAAAAAGATGCAATTAAAATCTGTAGACACAGCCAAACCTGGAAGACCTCCCAGTGTATCTATAGTTAGACCAATTTGATTTTGACAAGTAATAGTTTTATATTTTAACCCAAAGAATAATATATTCATTAGTTCATCCTGATATAAATAAGTAATTGACTAAATGAATACATATGGGGAAAGGGACATATTTTCTTTACAGAAGAATTCCAAAAAACAAATATAGAAGGCATGAGAGAACTAGAGAATCTCCATTAGAACACTACAGTGATCACTACTGATAAGTGCTAAAACTAGTGGGTGAAACTTTAAGAATATTTGCATAGCTTCAAAGTATTTTCCCATAAGTATTAATTGCTATGGCTATTTTATCTTAAATCCATAAATTCTTTGACACTCCTACCACCAGAGAGTAGAGTGTACTCCCTGCCCCTGCCCGCCTTGAGCGTAAGCTGGATTTATCACTTCTAGAGTATGGAAAGGAAAAATTAGTGACTTTCAAGTGATGAAAACCAGCAGACACTACCAGAATCAAGTGATCAAGGTTACTGTCACCAGTAATAAGTCATATTGCTATCAAGTACCCCCCAGATATGACACAGTGAGCATGGCACTTCACCTTTGTGGGATTCTTCTCCAAAATCCATAACCTTCAGTCTAATCAAGAGATGACATCAGATAAATTCAAGTTCAGGGGCACTCTACAGAGTATCTGACTTCAAAACAGTCAAAAGTCATGGAAAACAAAGACCAAGAACATGTTACAGATTAGAGGAGCATAAGGAGACTTGATTAACTGCATGAACTAGATCCTGGAATCAGAAAAAAGACAGTGGAAAAACTGGCGAAATCTAAATAAAGTCTGTTGTTAAATAATAGTATAGTATTGATGTTAATTTCTTAGTTTTAGTAAATGTACCATGGTTATGTAAGATGTTAACTTTAGTGGCAGCTGAATAAAGAGTTTATGGGACCTCTACTGTCATTGCAATTCTTCTGTAAACTTAAAAAGTTTTTTAAATAAAAGTGTTTGTTTTTTTAATTCAAACATTCATAAATGTACCATTTTAATTTTTAGAAACTTGGTCATCTTAAATCAAATAACAAAAAATATCAATTTAAGACTTCATATTTGAACATGGTGGTCCTAAGTATAGTTTTCTTCCCCACTTACCACAGTTCCTTTCATATTTCAATTTATATGATGAAAGGAACCATGAATGATTCTACAGATTGGTAATTGAAATGCTTTTTAAAGGGAAAATTGTGTGTACAAGGGCAGTTTGTAATACTTCATCTATAAAACTCTGTTATAAAAAATTTATTGTAATAGCCCTGTGGCACACTAGAAGAGGATTATAACTAGTTAAGAAAGGCTATTTTTCACTTAATTTTGTAGTTTAACATTTTCTTAGATTTTTTATTTTTTAACTTAAAAAGATGGCATATTCGATCCCTAATTATTAAGAGCTTTTTTTATTATGCTTATGCAAACAAAGATTTTAGTAAATTAATCTTAAGATAAATGGCTTTATTTTAACTTGAATCATGGAAGTTTAGTCATCAAGTTAGGTTGATATTAATATCTGGTTTATTTCAGATTCTTCTGTGTGACTCTTGTGACAGTGGATATCACACTGCCTGCCTTCGCCCTCCTCTGATGATCATCCCCGATGGAGAGTGGTTCTGCCCCCCTTGCCAACATGTACGACCCAGCACACCTCTGCTTTTCTAGCCTTTGGTGTTCTATTCAAAGTAGTAATACTTCTTGCCTGACCTGTGGTGGCGCAGTGGATAAAGCGTCGACCTGGAAATGCTGAGGTCGTCGGTTCGAAACCCTGGGCTTGCCTGGTCAAGGCACATATGGGAGTTGATGCTTCCAGCTCCTTCCCCCTTCTCTCTCTCTGTCTCTCTCCCTCTCTGTCTCTCTCTCTCCTCTCTAAAAATGAATAAATAAAATTAAAAAAAAAATAGTTAAAAAAAAAAAGTAGTAATACTTCTTGACAGCCACAACACATTTTAAATCTTCAAAGCAATTTGTAAATTTGGTCTACCTCTTGTTTAAATTTCTGTGAAATTAGAGACTATTGAAAAGGCTACCCTTCATTTTTATCTCTTAGGTCTTCCGTTAATTTTTTTCCAAAGCAAGTCCCAGAAGACCTTCAATTTTTGTAAAATTACAGTCTCTGATTTTCCCCCCTCACATTCATTAAAGGCACAAAGAGCCTCAAATTAAGATACAAAGCAAAAGATAGTTACTTCCTGGTATTTATCCTTTTGTATTATCCTTTTTTTTCATTTCTGCCTATCTTCCTTTATTATTAGTTTTATAGATGGTTTTATGAATTATGTACCATTAGGATGGTACCATGAATAGAAACGTGGACCCTATTTATCTCTTATCTGGATTCAGGTGATTACTTCTGTGAGTTGAAGAACAGGAATAGTTTTGTGCCACTACACCCAAGGGGTCCTTTCTCTCACAAGCCTGGTCTCATTTTGGTTAGAAGTGATGGGCTTGGCCCTGGCCGGTTGGCTCAGCGGTAGAGCTTCGGCCTGGCGTGCGGGGGACCCGGGTTCAATTCCCGGCCAGGGCACATAGGAGAAGCGCCCATTTGCTTCTCCACCCCCCCCCCCTTCCTCTCTGTCTCTCTCTTCCCCTCCCGCAGCCAAGGCTCCATTGGAGCAAAGATGGCCCGGGCGCTGGGGATGGCTCCTTGGCCTCTGCCCCAGGTGCTAGAGTGGCTCTGGTTGCGGCAGAGCGACGCCCCGGAGGGGCAGAGCATTGCCCCCTGGTGGGCAGAGCTTCGCCCCTGGTGGGCATGCCGGGTGGATCCCGGTCGGGCGCATGCGGGAGTCTGACTGTCTCTCCCCGTTTCCAGCTTCAGAAAAAAAAAAAAAAAAAAGAAATGATGGGCTTTATTGCATTTCTCAGTGGATTTCTGTGGCTTAGCATAGCTTTATCAATTACATTCTTCAGCTTCGTTTTGATTCAGTAACCATGTGGCATGGTTTTATGCTTTTTTTCTTTCTCTTTTTTTTTGTTTGTTTGTTTTTAATGAGGGAAACAGAGAAGGGAAGGGAGAGAAAAGGAAGGGAGAGAAATGGAAAGCATCAACTCAAGTCAAGCCAGTGACCCCTTGCTCGAGCCTTGCTCAAGCTGGCGACCTCGTGCTCAAGTTGGTAACTCTGCGCTCAAACACAACGAGCCCATGCTCAAGCTGGCAGCCTCAGGGTTTCAAACCCGGGACCTCTGCGTCCCAGGTCGATGCTCAATCCACTGCACCACCACTGATCAGGCTCTTTCTCTTTTTTAAAACTAGTGGTTGGCACCATTATATTTTATTGAACATATAACTCTCTCCCTTAAAAATGTCTTGGCATTTAAAAAAAAATTAATCACTGTCTTGTATACACATTGAACCAAATGCTATTTTAAACATTGATTTCTGCCAGCAAGATAGGCATAGAAAGTATAGAATGTATTGTAGCAAGGTTGAGGTTCTGTACTATGTGCTTTACTTTAAAGATACTCTGTTTGTCTTCAGTTCATTGGATGTTGTGGCACCACTTTATTTAAACATAAGGGGCATTTCGGTGTTCTCTCACTGTGTGGCCCCTATCCGCTTTCATAGCACAGTATCCATGAGCTGACATGCAACTGACAGACAATTGTGGGAATGTGTTAAAATGATAATTCATCTGTGGCTGTTTCAGAAACTACTGTGTGAGAAATTAGAGGAACAATTGCAAGATTTGGATGTTGCCTTAAAGAAGAAGGAGCGTGCTGAACGGAGGTATTGTGATATGTGTGTTACTCTTTTATTTGAGAATTTGATGGTAGAATTGTCTTTCAGTATAGATGATGTATCTGTTTAGGTGGGGATAGGCAGACTATAACCTGTGCACCAGATCTGGCCTGCTTCTTGTTTTTGTATTTCCTGCTATGTAAGGATATCTTTATTGGTTTTAAATGATTGTAAATAAGATCAAAACAACAATCATATTTTATGACATATGAAACCTGTATATTCAGGTTTCATTGTACTTAAATAAAGTTTTATTGGAACACACCCATTTGTTAAATATTGTCTGTGGCTGCTTGTGTACTATAGCAGCAGATTTTAGTAGTTACTACAGAGACCTTATGAACCACCTAGCCTAATTTATTATCTGTCCTTTTACAGGAAGAGTTTTCCAACCCCTGATCTAAAATATTTATCAGAACCTTCTCTGAATAAATACTGGTCCAAGTATTGTGGAGGATATATACCTAAGTATGTAGTGACTACAAGAAAACTGTCAGCACTGGTGTGTGGTTTAGTTACCCGTGTCGTGTCTGTGTGTGGGCAGAAATCACACAAGTGAAATAAAGAGCATTTAAATGCAGAAGTGTGTGCCTCTGCAGCATGGTCTAAAGAAGTTGAGAAGGCTTCTTGAAGGCGATAAAACTGGAATTAAGCCTAATCTTTAAAACGGGTCTCAGAATCAAGATAGCATGTTTATATTCATTTGTACCTCATTTGTTTAGTCTGTTGCTAAACATAGATTTATACCTACTATGTACAAATTGAAGAGAAAAGGTGAGTGAAACAAAGCTCCCACTTACATGGAAGTCAACCTCTGTCAGAATACAGATGTATGAGCCAGTGATACAGTTAATTTTAAGTGACAAGTGGAGGTCTGTTCAGAGCAATACAAGAATATTGTGAAGGGGATTTTAGTTCTAGGGCTTGGGCTTATCAGGGATGTCCTTGGAAGATAAGTTGGGGTTATAAAGGTGGGTATGCAGAGAAAGAACATTTTAGGCAAAGAGCACAAATGTGAGCAAAAACAAAGTATAAAAGTGATGGACGGTAGTAGAGTGCTAGGGGATCAAGCTATAAAAGGAGATGAGGCCAAATTGTGAACAGCTTTGCATAGCTGGTTATGGAATTTGAGTTATTTTCTATAGACGTCAAAGGAGGGATCCACATAATCAGGTTTTTATTTTGGGAAAGATAACCCTGGTAACAGTAAAAAGAAGGAATTAGAGTTGAGGCTGTTGCAGTACAGTTGTGAGAGCCAGTAAGGCCTGAACTAGGGCAGTCGTAATAAAGTAGAGATGTGGAAGAGACTTTTTGGAGGATTAATCAGCACTTGATGCTCATTTGTACAAAGTATGAGATAATCTAAGCAATGTTTCCTGATTGGTATTATGACCTTCATTTGCTACTACTTGAACTTTTACCTGCTGTCACATAATTCACCCACCTGACAAATTTAGCTTGCCTTGAGGTAGTAAGGTCATTCCATAATTTCACTGACTTTACAAAGGTGAACCTTAAAAAGAGGTTCAGCCTCCAAATCCTGTTTGTGTTTTTTTCTTTACTACTCAGTTTGAACTGTGTGGTTTATAATGGACAGTACTTAATTTAAAGGCAAAGTTAATCTCTAGAGTTGACTAGGAAATGAAAGTTAAAACCAATTAAAAATTGGTTTTCTAAATACTTTTGTATTTAGAAATTAAAATAGTCCTGTATAAAATTATTAGGGCTATTGTGATGTGCAGAATTGCTCCTGATTTTATTTTTGACACCGGAAAATATCTACCTAAAGATGCTTCAAATTAAATCGTAATTGAAAATCAGATGTCCCTTTGCTTCAGTCTTTCGGAAATCTGCCTGTCCTGAGAAATGAGCAGTGTTCTCATGTTCTGAAGCTGATCTGACTCAGCAGTGTTGATAGCAAATAGTCTTACCCTTGAAGAGCTTGGAAGGAAATGTATTCTCTCTAAAAGCGATAATGTCAAACACTAAGAATTTGTCTATTCATTGCTATCTGCTTGTTTTTTGGAAGTCTGTGGTGCTATACCTTTTTATATGTAGAAAGTGTGATAAAAATTTTTTGACTATCTCCTCACACACTGTAGGCCATGCAGCTGCAATTAAGAAATATTTATTTTAGAAATTCGTTAAAATGTACCACAGCATTTGTTTACACTATTGGTCTCCCATTTGCTAGTTCATTTGCTTTCTCTTTTACTCTTGGTAATCACCTTTATTTGTCATTTTTTAAGAGGACTCTGTAATTGTGGCTTTAAATCACACACTAAATCCTATATGAATTGGATCACAGAAAGGAGAGGAAAGTTATTGTTACAAGAGACCAATTTGTCACAATGCCAGTTAACTGAATTGTTCCTGTTTGTTAATTCTCCTCAGTAATCTGGTTAACAAAACTTTTATTATTTATAGCTCCAACTGTACATGTATATGTATGAATCTTAGGAGCTCTACATAGCAAAATATGTGTTTCTAAAATAAGTAATATATCAACTGTAAATTCTAGGTTGCTTCATCTATTTTTTAAAGTGGGCAGTTTTATTCACCTTTTTTTTAACTATGAGATAATTTCTGTAGCATTCATCCTAGCAACTTAGAGTCTTGCTTACTCTGTGTCATTGTATAAGGTCATCTTACCTATTCATGCATTTATTAAACACTTAATCAGTATTTATTGAGCACCTACTTTATACCAGGCAATGTAATCAACATGAAGTATATTTTGTGGTCTATACCTTAAAGGGCTCTGTATAATATGGTGAAAAAAACGATGTGTTAATGAATAATTAGTGACTAGTGAGCGACTATCTACAGAGATAGAGCTGTGATGCTCTGAAATCTGATGTTTCAGAAGTCCATTCCACTGATTCGGAAACATCCCTTTCATAACTTGGTTCCAGAAATTATTTGGGAATTCAAATAGTTCAATACTTCCAGAGTACTATTTCTAGTGCTTTGCTAGCAGAGAGTTGGATTTAATCAGGGTTGGAATTTTCCAGGTAATATATCAGAGGGAAGGAGAGAAAGAGACAAGGAATTGAAAGTGTATACAAAGGAGTATTTATAATGATGGACCGTGGAGTCTAAGCCAGGTAAGGGGGAAAGTAAGGACATGAAGGGAATGATGGACAGTGAAAAGAGGGTAGGGTCAGTGCATAGAGATCCTACTGGAGTCTTTTTGAAGGCAATTGTTGAAATCAGTGTACCAGAGGGACTGAGCTAGAAACTGAGCCAGTAGAAATCAGAGAATAGGATCCCTGGAATGGAAATTTTAGAAGGGGTGTAGTTATAGGTAATGATAGAGTCTGGGCCCAATATGAACATTGAGCAGGTGGTGGTGAGATAGAGTGGTAGATGTATCTTTCCATAAGATTACTGAGAGAATGCTTTGATGAGGAATCATACCTACCTTCAAGATTCTACTCAAGCATTTAAATCCTTCCCAAATTTCTTAGTTCTTCAGATAAAATCTCTTTTTCATGTTTCCCTTGTTCAAAATGGACAACAGTCAGTTAATAATTGTGAGGGCAAGAACCATGTGTTATTTATCTTTAGATTTCCTGGCCTGACACAAATCATGACCCAGTATGAATATGACTATTTTTTTCAGTTAAGAAAAATAATGGTCATGTGAAAGTAGAGATTTGGGGGGTATAAATGAGGAAATTGGTATCACAGTAAACTTGGATAGTAGTATAAGGACAGGTGTGTCAAACATATTTAATAACTCAGAGCTCTAGTTCTGATTTATCCATGAAGCCTTCCCTATTAATTTCAGCTAGTACTGTTCTTGCCTCTTTTATTTCTATTCAGTTCACAATACACTGGTATGTATGTAGGGGCTCAGCTGTCCTTGGTGAATCAAATTAACTTGGGGAGAAATGGAAAGCACCAGTTGTATGGTGTTATGTAAAATTTGTTGAATTTAAATCAACAGAACTTTCTCTCTTAGCATTGAAACTATGAAGATGTCATTAATGTTCTACATCCACATGAAGATATCTTCGTTGTACCATCCTAGAGTACAGAGCCATGTGGCTGCATTGCTTTTGTCTTCTCTGTGAATAAGAAGTGAATGGTCTTAGCATCATTTATTGGGACCTTGATATGGTTCTGTTATAAAGAATTATTTTATAGTGATATTTATTATTAATTAAATTATAGCTGTGTATATACCCATACAGTATTACTAAAAACTTCCAGCATGACAAAGATGTAGTTTATTCAATCAAAGTTGGCTTTGTGTCTAATCACTTTATCAGTCAGTCACACTATTATTCTTCATGAAGTTTCCTTGTCTATTTCAGTTACAGGTTTTATTTCGTTGGTATAAGTCAGTTTCCAAAAAAATTATAACTATGGTTGACATACAATATTGAGTGTACAAGATAGTGAATCAACATTTATATCCCTTACAAAGTGATCACCACAATGTCTAATATGAATCTAATTAATTATTAATCACCAATCATAGTTATTACATTACTGACTCTTTTCCCTATGCTGTACATTACATCCCTTGACTTGTTTGATAACTGAAAGTTTGTACTTCTTAATCCCCTTCCCCTTGCCTCCCAGCTTGCCAACCCCTCCTAAAGCTACAATTTTTATGCCTTTAAGAAATTTTGTGCCTCCCACAGATACCAGTACTATAAGTTTTATAGATAATAGCTAATGTATTTGTAACCTAGCCTCTGCTACCACGAAACCGTAATTTTAGTATTGTGTGTTTTAGTAATGTTTTTATAACAGTTTTATTTTTAGCAAATTTTATTTTGTGTGCTTTTTTACTTTTTAAAGGAAAGAGCGCTTGGTGTATGTGGGCATCAGCATTGAAAACATCATTCCTCCACAAGTAAGTTTCTGATTTATAGTAGTTTTAAAGAAGAGATTGCCATAGTTGTTCAAAAATCTATACCACTTTATGTGTGATGAATAGTTTTAAATACATAGTATACCTATTTTATTAAAAATGAAAATTTAGGATCATAAATCACCCAGATCTCTCATGATTAAAATTATGTAAAATTAGTCCCTGAATGTAATATTACATCCAAACTAAATTTATAGGTCACCCCTATGGCATTTTTTGTTTGTTTGTTTTCTTTTTTTAAGTCCTAAATTGGGTGATTTGTTTTTAGCTTCTTTATCTGCTATTTATGTCAATTGTCTCAAGAATAGTTCAGGGAGAATCATCTGATTTTAAATTCTATTCTTTTTTGGTTATCAGAATCTTCCATTTCTGTTTTTACAGTTTGGTTTCTTTGAAAGGATTTTACTGCTTTACATTTATTAGCCTATTTATAAATAAGGATATCTCATGAGTAGTAAAAGTTTTTTATTTGAAGTGAAGAAATTTTCTTAGTTCCATATACAATATCATTCAGTTTTAGTAAAATCACATGCTTAAATAACCTGTATTATTATTTTTCTTCCATATCATTCCCCTTTCTTTGAAATACATTATTTCATTTCTTTTAGCTTATGTATTGAGTATCTTAATTTTTTAAAAAAATTATTGATTGATTTTAGAGAGAGAGGAAGGGAGAGAGAGCTAGAGAGACAGGAACATCAATCTGTTCCTGTATGTGCCATGACTGGGGATTGAACCAGCAACCTCTGCACTTCAGAACGACACTCCAGCCAACAGAGCTATCCAGCCAAGGCTGAATATCTTAATTTTATGTACTAAATTTAATTATTTGTTAAAGTATTTATTGATGGGAAAACCTTCATCATGATTGTTTTTAATAGAGGTCATTATAAACACAAAAGCAAAAATTTTAATACAGAAGTATTTCTTTTGATCAATATTTTTAAAAATCTGTATATAGTATCTCCATGTTTCTTCAGTTTGGGGAGTGGTCATCTTTTTCAAACCTTTTACAGGTACTCTTAGAGGAACATTAGAAACTATTAATTCCAGAACTTTGTTCTGTCCTGAGTAATAACATGTAATTATTATCATATTTTAAAACCAGGAGCCAGATTTTTCTGAAGATCACGAAGAGAAGAAAAAAGATTCAAAAAAATCCAAAGTAACCTTGCTTGAAAGAAGATCAACAAGAACACGGAAATGTATAAGTTATAGGTATGAAATAATTGGAAATGAAAGAGTGTAAAATGTCTTTTAAATCACACATGTTCCAGAGTATAAGCTTTTCCCATCCCAGTGATCATTAGCAGTTGTATATATATTTCTCACCTCCTAGCTTTAGAATCAGAATTTGAGAGCAACCAGCCTGATCTTTTCCAAATATAAATTTGTCCATGTTGTTCTTTCCTGGTTAACATACTTTGTCAGATTTCTTTACCTCTTGGGATAATGATTGATGCCTCTAACGAGGCCCAGGCAGCACTGCACGGTCTGCTGTGTGCTTAGCTTTCCAGCTCCCTTAACACATTTTCCCTATTCCTCAGCATCAGTTCCTTTACACTTACAGTTTACTCTGCCTAGAATTTCCTTCCTGTTTTAACCTCGTTAACGTTCTCTTCATCAACTATCTCTATTATATGCCCTCATAGCAACCAGTTCTCCTTGAAAGCACTTACCATAGTTGAAATGGTTGTGATTTTAATTATTTGGTTAATATTTCTCTCCCACTGGACTGTTAGCACGAAGGTAAGGCGTGTCTGTTTTATGCATCCTTTGTCCTTTACAGTGAGCACTGTGCTACAAATAGTAAGTGTTCCATGAATGCCTATTGAAGGAGTCAATAACTATAATATGGGTAATGGTCTACTATCAGAAAGGGAGAAGGGGAGATACTGAGACCTGAATTGATTTTTTTTCATGATCATGCTTTTAGTAACTAAATCTATACTAAAACCTTGTCATCTGATTGTTTACTAGTCTATTATCTTTTCCACTAAACCTCCCTGTCTCAGTCAGATAATATATAAATTATATTTTTTTTATTTTTTACCTTTTTATTATCTTTTTTTAAATTTTTATTGGGTGACATTGATAAATCAGGATACATATGTTCAGGGAAAACATCTCTAGGTTATTTTGACATTTGTTATGCTGCATTCCCATCACCCAAAGTCCAATTGTCTTCCGTCACCTTCTAACTGGATTTCTTTGTGCCCCTCCCCTCCCCTCCCCAACCCCTTCCCTCTCCTCCCCCCCACCTCATAACCACCACACTCTTGTCCATGTCTCTGAGTCTCATTCTTGTGTCTCACCTATGTATGGAATCATATAGTTTTTAGTTTTTTCTGATTTACTTATTTCGCTCGGTATAATGTTATCAAGGTCCATCCATGTTATTGTAAATGATCCGATGTCATCATTTCTTATGGCTGAGTAGTATTCCATAGTATATATGTACTAAAGCTTTTTAATCCACTCGTCCACTGACGGACACTTGGGCTGTTCCCAGATCCTTCGCTATTGTGAACAATGCTGCCATAAACATGGGGGTGCATTTCTCCTTTTGAAACAGTTCTATGGTGTTCTTGGGGTATATTCCTAAAAGTGGGATAGCTGGGTCAAAAGGCAGTTCGATTTTTAATTTTTTGAGGAATCTCCATACTGTTTTCCACAGTGGCTGCACCAGTCTGCATTCTCACCAGCAGTACAGGAGGGCTCCCTTTTCTCCACATCCTGGCCAGCACTTATTCTGTGTTGTTTTGTTGATGAGCGCCATTCTGACTGGTGTGAGGTGATATCTCATTGTGGTTTTAATTTGCATTTCTCTAATGATTAGTGATGTTGACCATTTTTCATATGCCTATTGGCCATCTGTTATGTCCTCTTTGGAGAAGTGTCTATTCATTTCTTTTGCTCATTTTTTGATTGGATTGTTTGTCTTTCTTGTGTTGAGTTTTACAGGTTCTTTATAAATTTTGGTTATTAACCCTTTATCAGACGTATTGTCAAATATATTCTTGCATTGTGTAGTTTGTCTTTTTATTCTGTTCTTATTGTCTTTAGCTGCACAAAAGCTTTTTAGTTTGATATAGTCCCATTTGTTTATCCTGTCTTTTATTTCACTTGCCTGTGGAGATGTCAGAGAGCTTACTGCCTATGTTTTCTTCTAAGATGCTTATGGTTTTACAGCTTACATTTAAGTCTTTCATCCATTTTGAATTTATTTTTGTGAATAGTGTAAGTTGGTGGTCTAGTTTCATTTTCTTGCAGGTAGCTGTCCAATTTTCCCAACACCATTTGTTAAAGAGGCTGTCTTTACTCCATTGTATGCCCTTACCTCCTTTGTCAAATATCAGTTGTCCATAAAGGTGTGGGTTTATTTCTGGGTTCTCTGTTCTGTTCCATTGATCTATATGCCTGTTCTTATGCCAGTACCAGGTTGTTTTGAGTACAATGGCCTTGTAGTATAACTTGATATCTGGAAGTGTGATACCTCCCACTTTATTCTTCCTTTTCAAGATTGCTGAGGCTATTCGTGTTCTCTTTTGGTTCCATATAAATTTTTGGAATATATGTATTATATCTTTGAAGTATGTCATTGGTATTTTAATTGGCATTGCACTGACTTTATTAATTGCTTTGGATAATATAGACATTTTAATTATGTTTATTCTTCCTAACCATGAGCATGGTATATGCTTCCACTTATTTGTATCTTCCCTGATTTCTTTTATCAATGTTTTATAATTTTCCGAGTACAAGTCTTTAATCTTCCTGGTTAAATTTACTCCTAAGTACTTTATCTTTCTGGTTGTAATGGTGAAGGGGATTGCTTCCTTAATTTCTCTTTCTGACAGTTCATTGTTCGTATATAAAAATGCCTCTGATTTCTGAGTATATTAATTTTATATCCTGCCACCTTGCTGAATTCATATATCAGGTCCAGTAGTTTTTTGACTGAGACTTTAGGGTTTTCTATATATCATACAATATCATATCATCTGCAAATAATGATAGTTTTACTTCTTCTTTTCCAATTTGGATGCCTTTTATTTCTTTTTCTTGTCTGATTGCTGTGGCTAGGACTTCCAGAACTATGTTGAATAAAAGTGGTGAAAGGGGACACTCCGGCCTTGTTCCTGATCTTAAGGGGATTGCTTTTAATTTGACCTTCTTTTTTGACCTGTAGTCTACTTAGACAACATCAAAACAGTTTTTTAACTTGAGTAACTGGATATGAATAACAAAGTTGATCGTATTGAACTTTGAGCTTGCTTGTTTATAAACTTCATCAGTGATCATGGAAGAGTTCCCCATGTATAGTTTGCTGCTTTTTATTGTTAAAACTTTATAAAGTGCAATAGAGCCATTAAGAGGAAAATCTTTAAAATAAATTGGAATGGAGTCTATCCTTTTTTTTTCTTTCAGCAAGAGAGAAAGGAAAGAAAGAAACAGGACTGAAAAGGACAAACAGGAAGTGGGGAGAGATTGGAAACATCAACTTATTGTTGCAGCACTTTCGTTCATTGATTACTTTCTCATATGTGCCTTGACCGGGGGGGCTTCAGCTGAGCCAGTGACCCCTTGCTCAAACCAGTGACCTTTGGGCTTAAGCCAGTGACTATGGGCTCATGTCTATGATCCTACGCTCAAGCTGGTGAGCCCACGCTCAAGCCAGCAACCTTGCGGTTTTGAACCTGGGTCCTCAACATCCCAGGTCTACTCCCTATTCACTGTGCCACTTCCTGATCAGGCAACAGGGTTGATCTTATTCTTTAAAAAAAAAACTTTGAGGGCCTGACCTGTAGTGGCGCAGTGGATAAAGCGTCAACCTGGAAAGCCTGAGGTCGCTGGTTCGAAACCCTGGGCTTGCCTGGTCAAGGCTCATGTTGGAGTTGATGCTTCCTGCTCCTACCCACTTCTCTCTCTTCCTCACTCCCTCTCTCCCTCTCTCTCTCCTCTCTAAAATGAATAAATAGAAAAAAAAACTGAAAAATTAATAAAAGTACCATAAGATTATTGATGAAACGTGCAAGTGTAAAGTCAGTTGTGCTATAACATAGACATTTCTAAAAATCACCATACTGTGCAAAATCACACAATAAAAACCAAGGGGATTATGGGAAGTATGGCCTCACTCAAAAACTTCATTAGTGACACATTAAAAAAAAGATAGGAATCTAATAAAAATAGTGATATCATTGCCACATATTAAATGATTAAGAAATAATATACACTATAATACCTGTGACATTTATGTTGAAAAAAGCCCCAAAATTTGTCTACAGAAGTGAGGAAAATTGCAGTTTTTAAATTATTGTGTGGTGGTAATCAACGGTGATTTAAAATCAGCCAGAAAGTTGTAACAACAGATGCAGATGGCTGTAGCTTATAATACACATTACAAACTGAGGTAACTGCTAGATGTTTGAGTTGTATGTTTGGTTATTCCAATACAGTTAGGTGCAGTTTTCCACATCAGCCTAGTATCTCTCACAAATTACTTATAAGCAAGAATGAAATATACATTGTGCTTGAATTATTTTATAATACAGCATATCATCACATTGGAACAAGTTTAAATTTTCAGAACAAGCATTATATGAGACCCTATTGTCTGTCAATGCTGATATAATTGTGGTTTTTAAAAGAAACGGATTTGTTTTATTAACATTTCATCTTGGATACATATCCAAAAGTGGGCTTGCAGGATTTTGTGGCGTTTTTTTGTTTTGTTTTGTGGCATTTTTTTTGCATTCTCACCAAGCAGTGCACAGGGTTTCCAGGTGTCCAGGTTCTCCACATCTTTGCAATTCTGTTTGCTTTTATTTTTTTTGATACTGGCCATCCCACCAGATGCAAGGTGATATTAAATATATCCTGGATTTTATGTGCATTTCCCTGATGGTCATGTTGAGCATCTTCTCATGTGCTTATTGGGCATTTGAATGTCTCTTGTCACTTTTTTTCTTTTTTTGTATGGGAGAGAGATGAGAAGCATCAATTCTTTGTTGCAGCACCTTAGCTGCTCATTGATTGCTTTCTCATATGTGCCTTGACTGGGAACTATAGCAGACCAAGTGACCCCTTGCTCAAGCTAGTAACTTTGGGCTCAAGCTGGTGAGCTTTGCTCAAACCAGATGAGGCTGTGCCCAAGCTGGCAACCTCGGGGTTTTGAACCTGGGTCCTCTGAGTTCCAGTCCAACGCTCTATCCACTGCGCCACCGCCTGGTCAGGTTCTTATCACTTGATTTTTATTATTATTTCTGCATCTTAGTAACATTTTAGAGAAATTTACCTGAGATAAGTTAATAGTCTTTCATATGTTTTCTCTGTTTCACTCTTTATACAGTGCTCACAAAAGGGGATATTTTATAGCTTCATATTCATTTTGAAATATCCCTTAATTTTTGTGAGCAGTATATTTAAACTCTTAAATACACCTAGAATTTACTTTTTTACATAGGGTACAGTAGAACTGTTGAAAGTATAAAATGTAAAGCACTTTATAAAGTATCAGCACAAAAAAAGGACCCTCAAAATAGAATTTCATCACTACTGTCATTTACTAATTATTTATTGGATTCTTACTGCTCATAACCAAGAATGTGACATCATAGTTGACTAGAGCAGGCATTAGATTGGGGATCTGAAGACTAGAAGTTTATAGTTCTTATCATGCCACTTACTGACCAGGTATCTCTGAGTGGTCCATTTCTGTGGGTCTTGGTTGCCATGCCTCTGATGGTAGATTAACTCAGATGATCCCTTCAGCTATAAATTTTATAATGATACTATTAGGAACCTTTGATAAACTATTTATTTTTAGCATAAAATGTATTGTGCAATTCATTCATTTATACCCTACCTAGTTTCCAAAAGGATTTAAGGAAGGCATATAATCTTAGTCCAAGGAGCAACTTTTTAAGCATAATACTAAACACATACACCATAATGGAAAGACTCGATACTAGCATTTACAAAAGAAGAGATTTGCAAAGAAATTTTGTAAACAAGTTATAATTCAAAAGGAAAGGGCTATAAATTTTAAATATATGGCTCTGGCCAGTTAGCTTGGTGGATAGAGCATCAGCCCAGTGTGTGGACGTCCTGGGTTCAATACCCAGTCAGGGCACACATGAGAAGCAACCATCTGCTTCTCTTCCCCTCTCTCTTTCCCTTCTCTTTCTTTTCCCCTCTCGTAACCAGTGTCTTCAGCCACTGGTTGTTGAGCATAGGCCCTAGGTACTTAGGGTAACTTGGTTGGTCCTGTGTTGGCCTCAGGTGCTGAGGGTGGCCATCCTTTGATTTGAGCATTGGCCCAAGACAGGGTTGCAGGGTAGATCACAGTCAAGGCACATGCAGGAGTCTATCTGTATCTCCCCTACTCTTACTTTAAAAGAATTTTTTTTTTTTTAAATATACAATTAGTATACTTTTTTTCATCGTGGAAATAGTCATTTTTTAGATGGTATCTGTTAAGGTTATTGCATATCTTCAGACATTAATATTGCTGAAGTCAAGTAGAAAGCCATTTTTTTAGGGTGTCAGTTTTTAGGAAAATAAAGGTTTCATTTATTTGGGAAGCTAGAACTAGACAACGGTGACTAATTTTTGTTTATTTTGTTTATTTATTTGGGAGGTGACTGACCTGAAATATGATTAGCACTCATTATTATGCTGGTAGCAGGGTAAGACAATTTTTCTTTCTCAAAATTAAAAAAAAAAATAGCCCTGGCCAGTTAGTTCAGTGGTGGAGTGTCGGCCCAGCACATGGAAGTCCTGGATTCGATTCTTGGCCAGGGCACACAGGAGAAGCACCCAGCTGTTTCTCCACCTCTACCCCTCTGCCTTCTCACTATCTCTGTCTACACCTCCTGCAGCCAAAGCTTTATTGGGGCAAAGTTGGCCCGGGCGCTGAGGATGGCTCCATGGCCTCCACCTCAGGCGCTAGAATGGCTCTGGTTACAACAGAGCAACGCCCCAGATGGGCAGAGCATCGCCTCCTAGTGGGCATGCGGGTGGATCCTGGTTGGGAGCATGCAGGAGTCTGTTCTGCCTCCCCACTTCTCACTTCAGAAAAATAAAAGAAAAAATAATAATAAGGGGAGGGGGTGGGGGGAAGGGTACAGAGAGGGACAAATATATGCTGACAGAAAATGATTTGACTTTGGGTGATGAGTATACAACATAATCAATAGTTCAAATGCTAGAGAAATGTTTACCTGAAACTTTTGTACTCTTACTGATCAGTGTCACCCTGTTAAAAGTTAATTTTCCAAGTAAAATTTAAAAGAAAGCAAAGGTTAAAGAGGAAATACACTTTGTATAGACATAATTGCAACATATCTAAGAGGTTAAAATCTGTAGTAAATTAAAAGCTCTTACAAATTAATAAGAAAAGGTGAACACACTGGCTGGTAAAATTGGCCAAGGAAAAAACGTGTACTGGAAAAAAAAAAAGTAAAAATGACCAGTAAACATGAAAATAATATTTGGCCTTACTCCTTATTCAAATTAGAATTAAAAGAACAAGAAAATAATTTTGTTTTTCCAAATAACAGTTCACTTCATGGTTGTGCTATAAATTGCAATAACCTTTGAACAGAACAATTGGTGTGCCCTTTAAGCCAACAATTGTATCCATAGCAAGAATACCAGGAGTAAACCAACAGAATCTCATAGTGGAACCATGAGGTGTCTCAACAAAGAAAAAGAAAGTTTTGATAAGATCCTGATGAAATTTTTAGAGTGTAGATGAAATTTAAATGAAGCAAATGATAAGTAAGGCTCAAAGCTAAGGAGGGCTTGGTAAAGGGGTTAGTACCACATCTGAACTGCTACTTAGTACACACAGGGTCCTGTGTCCTTGCAAACAATGGAGTTAAGTAGATGTGTAGGATGTTGTGTCCAATCTCTTATCCAAAGCTCTGCATTTGGGATATAAATAAAGACTGCTTTTTTGTGTTAACAGTGACTTAGATCAGGAGTCCCCAAACTTTTTACACAGGGGGCCAGTTCTCTGTCCCTCAGACCGTTGGAGGGCCGGACTATAAAAAAATCTATGAACAAATCCCTATGCACACTGCACAATCTTATTTTAAAATAAAAAAAACAAAACGGGAACAAATACAGTATTTAAAATAAAGAACAAGTAAATTTAAATCAACAAACTGACCAGTATTTCAATGGGAACTATGCTCCTCGCACTGACCACCAATGAAAGAGGTGCCCTTTCCGGAAGTGCAGTGGGGGCCGGTTAAATGGCCTCAGGGGATCGCAGTTTTGGAACCCCTGACTTAGATCCTCTGGGCAAAGGTGGGATGTACAATGTTACTGATATAACAATATATCTGAAGGTTTTGATGGTTTCTGATATTAGAAAACAGATATTCTCAGTAAGAATGTGGTAGTCAAACAAAGAAATAAGTTGTTAAGCCATGATACAGCTGCAGCATGTCCTTGGGAGAAATACTGCTTTATATTAACTTTGCATCTGGCTTTATCTGTTTCTGTTCATTTTAGCCTGATGAATAGATGCACAGGTTTTTATTTTTTCAGAATTTATCTTTTTTTTTTTTTTTTTGGAACAGAGAGAGGGATATATAGGGACAGGCAGGCAGGAAGGGAGAGAGATGAGGAGCATCAATTCTTCTTTGCAGCACCTTATTTGTTCATTGATTGCTTTCTCATGTGTGCCTTGACTGGGGGCTCCAGCAGAGCAAGTGACCCCTTACTCAAGCCAGCAACCTTGGGGTCATGTCTATGATACCACACTCAAACCGGATGAGCCCACACTCAAGCTGGTGACCTTGGATTTTCGAATCTGGGTCCTTTGCGTCCCAGTCCAATGCTCGATTCACTGCGCCAGAGTGGATCCAAGGCTCTCAGTGTTTATCTTAAGGAAAAGCTAAGCTATAGCAACAAGAATGTTTTTTGTAGCATTGCAAAAATAATTAGTATTTTTTTTGACAGAAACAGAGAGGAACAGATAGGGACAGACAGACAGGAAGGGAGAGAGATGAGAAGCATCAATTTTTTGTTGCAGCACCTTAGTTGTTCACTGATTGCTTTCTCATATGTGCCTTGGCTGGGGGAACTACAGCAGAGTGAGTGACCTCTTGCTCCAGGCAGTAACCTAGGGCTCAAGCCAGCAACCTTGGGCTTCAAGCCAGCAACCTTTGGGCTCATGCTAGCAACCATAAGATCATGTCTATGATCCCATGCTCAAGCCACGACCTTGTGCTCAAGCTGGTGAGCCCATGCTCAAGCCGGATGAGCCTGCACTCAAGCCAGTGACCTTCAGATTTCGAACCTGGGTCTTCCGAGTCTCAGCTCAACTCTCTGTCCACTGTGCCACCGCCTGGTCAGGCTGTAGTATTGCAAAATTGTGAAAAAATTGGAAGTAAGCCATTTGAAATAAATTGATATACTATAAGATAAGATACTACACAGCCAATAAAAATTATGTTGTAGAAGAAGAGTTCTTAACCTGAAACTTGTGAATCTTCTGAAATTATATAAAATTTTATGTTTGTGTTGGTATATATATTTTCCTAGTGAGGAAATTTATAGGTATAATGAGTTTTTAAACTCAGAAGGCAAAATAAAGAGCCACCTGTGGCTAATAATTACCATACTTAGCATAGTTTTAGGCAAGTCACTTTATCTTTGTGGTTACTCCTTTTTTTTTTTTTTTTTTGTATTTTTCTGAAGCTGGAAACGGGGAGAGACAGTCAGACAGACTCCCGCATGCGCCTGACTGGGATCCACCCGGCACGCCCACCAGGGGCGATGCTCTGCCCACCAGGGGGCAATGCTCTGCCCCTCCGGGGGGTCACTCTGCCGCAACCAGAGCCACTCTAGCGCCTGGGGCAGAGGCCAAGGAGCCATCCCCAGCGCCCGGGCCATCTTTGCTCCAATGGAGCCTTGGCTGCGGAAGGGGAAGAGAGAGACAGAGAGGAAGGGGGGGGGGGTGGAGAAGCAAATGGGCGCTTCTCCTGTGTGCCCTGGCCGGGAATCGAACCCGGCTCCCCCGCACGCCGGGCCGACGCTCTACCGCTGAGCCAACCGGCCAGGGCCACTCACTTCTAATGTCAGAGTTTTGTATATAGTATTATGAAATCAAGGGAGACAGCCCTTATAAGATAAAGTACATTTACCTAGTTCTAAAATTCTGACCATCTGTATATGAATTTTAGTAATAATAATATAACCTTCAATAAAAATAATAATATGGTTCTCACACTTAGTATTATTTCTGGGACACTAATTTTGTTTACCTTACTTTGCCATGTGATTTGTATATTTAGGGATTGGCAAACCCATGGGGCCAAATCCAGCTAACTACCAGTTTTTGTATAGCCCATGACCTAGGAGTGTTTTTTACATTTATAAATGATTGAATAAAGATCCAATAGAAGAAAATTCTATGAAAATGACATGAAATTCAAATCACAGTGTCCATAAAGCTATTTTGGAACACAGTCACATTCATTTACTTATATTGTCTGGCTGCTTTTGTGCTACACTGGCAGACTTGAATAGTTACAACAGGGACTGTATGATCTACAAAGTCTAGAATACTTACTGTCTGGCTTTTTACAAAAATATTTACTGATGCCTGGTATAGATGATCTTTGAAAATGAAAAACAACAATTTATGTATTAGATATTGATGAACAAAATCCAGTTTTACAAAAGACATGGGCTAATATGAGCTAGGGTATGTAGTCTAAGTCACACAGTCCCAAAGTAGAAGAGAGCAGTTTCATATTCAGGCCTTTTTCAGTTTAAAGGCAACTCTCCTGCCTGACCAGGCTGTGGCGCAGTGGATAGAGCATCGGACTGGGATGCTGAGGACCCGGGTTTGAGATCCCCGAGGTTGCCAGCTTGAACGCGGGCTTACCTGGTTTGAGCAAAAGCCCACCAGCTTGAACCCAAGGTCGGTGGCTCCAGCAAGGGGTTATTTGGTCTGCTGAAGGCCCGTGGTCAAGGCACATATGAGAAAGCAATCAATGAACAACTAAGGTGTTGCAGCGCGCAATGAAAAACTAATGATTGATGCTTCTCATCTCTCCGTTCCTGTCTATCCCTCTCTCTGACTCACTCTCTGTCTCTGTAAAAAATAATAATAATAATAAATAAATAAATAAAGGCAACTCTCCTGACCCATGTGTCAGGAGAGACTGTGTCAGGAAAGGCTGTAATGTGATTGTTGTATATATTTTAGATTTGATGAGTTTGACGAAGCAATTGATGAAGCTATAGAAGATGACATCAAAGAGGCTGATGGAGGAGGTATGTGTTTATCATTCTCCCTTTTTCTTGTAACTTCAGCCAGGAAAATAACTGGAATGCCCTGATTAGAGCAGTGAGCTTTTTTTTTTTCCTCCCCAGTATGTATCATGATCACTATTGATGTTAACAGTCTGAGATTCAAAATAATCTGTGGATACAGTATCAGTGTGTAGACTTAGATCTTGCTAATTATTTTAAAAGAGTTTTGTTTTATGGTCTGATATAAAATGTAAATGTTCCTCAATAGATTAAAATTTTACTTTGGTTTCTAAATGGAAAACCCAGTGAAACTTTCTTGTCTATTTTTAGATCAGTACTGCTATAAAATACCAAAAATTATGGGCAATCTGACTCTAAATGATTTCTTTTATTAATTTCATAGTCTTTAATATCTGACAGTAATATAGAATAATTTGAGGGTAATTTAAGAGCTACATAGCAGATTATCAGTGTTCCAGTATAGAGCACTATGATTTCCATTTAGTTACTATGAAAACTCTGCAAAGAATTCATCATAAGTAGTCTGTATGTAGTGGAACTAAAGAAGTCACTGACTTTTCCAAAGATGTATACCTTATATCTTTGCTGCTTGAATTCTCACTTTTTCAGTCCTGTAAACATAGTTTTATTTAAAAAATGGATTGGCCTCTTTCTAAAGCCATTTCCAAAAGACAGCTTTTAAGAAGAGATTCTTGAGTAACTATAGGTATGAGGTTTCTTTTTGGGGTGATGAAAATGTTTTCAAATTAGTGGTGATGGTTGCACAACTTTATGACTATGCTAAAAAAAACTTCCGAATTATACAGGTAAAAAGGTTGAATATTATAGTATATGAATTATATCAAAATGTAAAACAAAAAATGATGTTCTCTGCAAAGTGAATTTGTACTTGGTAGGACAAACGAATGTCAGAACTCTTGATAAGAGCTCTATTATCTATAGTCATCAGAATACAACATGTTATAGAAGAAAACCAGTGAAGAGCTACTAAGCACAAACAAGGATAGTTGTTAGATATTAAAACAAACATACAGTTGTCTCTCTTCTCCTCAACCTTCCTCTTCTGAATTCAGGGGTTGGCCGCGGAAAGGATATCTCTACCATCACGGGTCACCGTGGGAAAGACATCTCTACCATTTTGGATGAAGAAAGAAAAGAAAATAAACGACCTCAGAGGGCTGCTGCTGCTCGCCGAAAGAAACGCCGGCGATTAAACGACCTGGATAGTGATAGCAACCTGGATGAAGAAGAGAGTGAGGATGAATTCAAGATCAGTGATGGGTGCGTGCTTTGCCAGTAGACCCCAGTTCCTAGATAATAGGCTTAAACAGTACTAGCAAAGAAGCTGGTCCTGCTGTGATGGGGCTTTTGTTTTTCGTGCACTTAGACATCTCTTTATTTTCAAGGTATTTAAAACAGATTTAAGAATACAGATCTTGATTCTTTTTATTTTTTATTTTTTTTATTTTTTTACAGAGACAGAGAGAGAGTCAGAGTGAGGGATAGACAGGGACAGACAGACAGGAACAGAGAGATGAGAAGCATCAATCATTAGTTTTTCGTTGCGCATTGCAACACCTTAGTTGTTCATTGATTGCTTTCTCATATGTGCCTTGACCGCGGGCCTTCAGCAGACCGAATAACCCCTTGCTCGAGCCAGCGATCCTGGGTCCAAGCTAGCGAGCTTTTTGCTCAAGCCAGGTGAGCCCACGCTCAAACTGGCAACCTCGGGATCTCGAAGCCGGGTCCTCCGCATCCCAGTCCGACGCTCCATCCACTGCGCCACCGCCTGGTCAGGCTGATCTTGATTCTTTTTATGTTAAAACAAAGTAGGTTTGTGGTTGTTTGGTTACTATTCAAAATTGTATTTATATTTCATTAACTGCGTTGAGTATTTTTTTTTTTTTACAGGGACAGAGAGAGAGAGTCCAAGAAAGGGATAGATAGGGACAGACAGACAGGAATGGAGAGAGATGAGAAGCATCAATCATCAGTTTCTCGTTGCAACACCTTAGTTGTTCATTGATTGCTTTCTCATCTGTGCCTTGACTGCTGGCCTATAGCAGACCGAGCGACCCCTTGCTCGAGCCAGCAACCTTGGGTCCAAGCTGGTGAGCTCTTTTTTTTTTTTTTTTTTTTTTTTTTGCTCAAGCTGGTGACCTCAGGGTCTCGAACCTGGGTCTTCCGCATCCCAGTCTGACGCTCTATCCACTGCACCACTGCCTGGTCAGGCAAGCATTCTTTTTATGTGAAATCTTATGCTACCAAATCCACAAGAAGTCAAATATAAGAAATAGACAAGTACAAGTAATTAGATACTATTCTCCAAGGACCCTTAGAAGTTTGGATTGAGGTAAGCAATCTAGTATGGAATATCGGGAAAGTCTTCCCTGTCAAGTAGATAACGAAACAATAATGCAGAGTTCTCCTCTCAGATTGTTAGTGGAAGAAACAAGCATATAAACCACAAAAACTGTCACTTGCGTGATTGCTGCTAAAATACAGATAAGGCATAGTTAGGGTACAGAGGATTCTCAGATTAATTCAGGGAGGTCAAAGTGGAAATTAAGGTTGATGAAATTTGAAGAATGGCCAGTGGTGGCACAGTGGATAGACCATAGACTCAGGCATCAAGGTCCCAGGTTCAGAACCTTCCAGGTTGCTGGTTTGAGTGCGGGGTCACTGGATTGAGCGTGAAATCATCAGCATAAGATTCCAAGGTTGTTTGAGGTCCAAAGGTCTCAGGCCTGAGCCCAAGGTCGCTGGTTTGACCAAGGGGTCACTGGCTTAGCTGGAGCCCCCCAGTTAAAGTACGTATGAGAAGCAGTCAGTGAACAACTAAAGTGCCACAATTATGCATTGATACTTCTCATCTCCCTTCCTCTCCCCCTTTCTGTCTGTCTCTTACTCTCACTCTCTCTCTCTCTCCCCAAAAAAGAAAGGGAAGGAAGGGAGGAAAGGGAGGGGAGAAGAGGGGAAGGAAGGAAGGGAGGGAGGAAAAGAAATTTGAAGAATGAATAAATGAGTTTTGGGATTATAAGCAGGATGAGGAACTTAACACAAGTCACATGTCCAAGGCATAAAATGCCATGGACTATTTAGGAATCTCCTGCTGTGTATGCGCAGCAAAAATATGGGAAAGAAGTAGAGAGTGTTCTTGCTGAGATGCCGCCAAGAGATAAAAAGGAAGCGTGATGGAGTGTTTTGTTTGACAGACATAGGAAGTTGGACTCTAGCCTGAAGGTGATGAAATCCCATTGAAGGGCTTTGTGGTTTTTTAAAATTTATTTTTAATATAACATTTTTAAAGACTTGATTCATTTTAGAAAGGAGAAATAGAGACAGAGAGAGAACGGGGGGAGGAGCAGGAAGCATTAACTCCCGTATGTGCCTGGATCTGACAAGCACAAGGTTTCAAACCGGTGACCTCACTGTTCCAGGTCAATGCTTTATCCATTGCACTACCACAGGTCAGGCCCCCACAGAAGGGTTTAAACACCAGACTGATGTCAGGTTTACATTTTAGAGAGATTTGGGATTACACTGCTACTATACTCATTTGGAGGATATATTGAAGGGAAATGACCTAGAGATTACAGAGGCTACTTGGAGAATTGCTATAGTAGTTAGGAGGGAGATGATTAGAGATAGTATCTTTTTTTTTTTCTTTCTTCATTATTTTATTAATTTTAATTTATTGTGTTAACATGGATTCAAATGTCCCTTTCAATATAACACCCTCACCCCCAACCATGTGTCCCCCATTACACCCCCTTTATTCCCTTCACTCTAACTCCCTCCTCCCTTCCCTCTAGGATTTGCTGTCCTGTTATCTGTATTTATGTGTGATATATATATATATATATATATATATATATATATATAAATAATTTCACTAATCCCTTTACCTTCTCTGATTCTGCCCCTCATCCCCCTTCCCTCTGACAGCTGCTCCTCTGCTTCCTGTGACCCCGCCTCTGCCTCTATTTTGTTCCTCAGTTCACTTTGTTCATTAGATTCCACATATAAGTGAGATCATATGATATTTGTCTTTCTCTGCTTGGCTTATTTCACTTAGCATAATAATCTTCAGGTCTATCCATACCATTGCAAAAGGTAAGATTTCCTTTTTCATAGCTGTGTAGTATTTCATTGTACCACTGCTTTTTAATCTACTCGTCCACTGATGGACATTTAGGCTATTTCCAGATCTTGGCTACTGTAAATGATGCAATAAGCATGGGGGGGCATATCTTCTTTTGCAGCAGTGATTTGCTATTAGGATATATTCCTAAAAGTAGGATAGCTGGGTCCAAAGGGAGTTTCATTTTTAATTTTTTGAGAAAACGCCATACTGTTTTCTGCAGTGCACAAGTCTGCATTCCCACCAGCAGTGCAGGAGGGTTCCCTTTTCTCCACACCCTCTTCAGCACTTATTGTGTGTTGATTTGTTAATGAGCACCATTTTGACAGGTGTGGGGTGATATTTCATTGTTATTTTAATTTGCATTTCTCTGATGCTTAGTGATGTTGAGCATTTTTTTATATGCCTGTTGACCATCTGTATGTCCTCTTTGGAGAAGTGTCTCTGCAGTTCCTTTCCCTGTTTTATAATTGGATTGTTTACCTTCCTGTTATAGAGTTTTAGAAGTTCTTTATAAATTTTGGTTATTAACCCCTTATCAGACTTATTGGTAAATATGTTCACCCATTGAGTGGTATGTCTTTTAATTTTGTTAATGGTGTCTTTTGCTGTGCAAAAGCTTTTTAGTTTGATATGGCCTCGTGTTTATTTTGTCCTTCATTTCCCTTGCCCGAGGAGATATTTTGGCAAAAGTATTGCTACGAGAGATGTCTGAGAGTCTTCTGCCTATGTTTTTTGCTTCTAGGATTTTTATGGTTTCGCGACTTACATTTAAGTCTTTTATCCATTTTGAGTTTATTTGTGAATGGTGTAAGTTGGTGGTCTAGTTTCATTTATTTGCATGTACCCATCCAATTTTCCTAACACCATTTATTAAAGAGATTGTCTTTACTCCATTGTATGCTCTTTCTTCTTTGTCAAGTATCAGTTGACCATAAAGGTGTGGATTTATTTCTGAGTTCTCTGTTCTGTTCCATTGATCTGTATGCCTGCTCTTATGTCAGTACCAAGCTGTTTTCATTACAATGGCCTTGTAGTATAACCTGATATCAGGAAGTGTGATACCTCCCACTTCATTCTTTATTTTCAAGATTGCTGAGGCTATTTCTGTTCTTTTTTGGTTCCATATAAATTTTTGGAGTATTTGTTCTATATCTTTGAAGTATGCCATTGGTATTTTAATTGGAATTGCATTGAATTTATAGATTGCTTTGAGTAGTGTAGACATTTTAATGATATTTATTCTTTCTATCCATGAACACGGTATATGCTTCCATTTGTTTGTATCTCCCTTGATTTCTTTTTTTAATGCCTTATAATTTTCCGAGTACAAGTCTTTTACCTCCTTGGTTAAATTTACTCCTCAGTACTTTATTTTTTTGTTGCAATAGTGAAGGGGATTGTTTCCTTAATTTCTCTTTCTGACACTTTATTGCTGATATATAAAAATGCCACTGATTTTTGAACATTAATTTTATATCTTTGCCGAATTCATTTATCAGGTCTAGTAGTTTTCTGACTGAGACTTTAGGGTTTCCTATGTATAGTATCATGTCATCAGCAAATAGTGATAGTGTTACTTCTTTTCCAGTTTGGATACCTTTTATTTCTTATTCTTGTCTGATTGCTGTGGCTCGGACTTCTAGAACTGTGTTGAATAAGAGTGGTGAAAGGGGGTACCCCTGCCTTGTTCCTGATCTTAAGGGGAATTGCTTTTAATTTTTGTTCATTGAGTATTATGTTGGCTGTGGGTTTGTCATAGATGGCTTTTATCATGTTGAGGTATGTTTCCTGTATTCCTACTTTGCTCAGAGTTTTGTTCATAAATGGGTGCTGGATTTTATCAAATGAATTTTCTGCATCTGTTGATATAATCATGTGAGTTTTAGTCTTCTTTTGTTTATGTGATGAATCATATTGATTTGCGAATATTGTACCAGCCTTGCCTCCCTGGAATAAATCCCACTTGATCATGATGTATGTTCTTTCTAATGCATTGCTGGATCTGGTTTGCTAATATTATGTTGAGGATTTTAGCATCTATGTTAATCAGGGATACTGGTCTCTAGTTTTCTTTCTTTGTAGCGTCTTCACCTGGTTTTGAGATAATATCTTTAAGAGGTGGACTGAAGAGGAATTAGTAAATGATTAGAGGTGAGAAATAAAAAGGGAGAAATTAGAATAAGTACCAGATTTCTGGTATGAGTTACTGGATGGGTGATATTATCAGATACCAGGCTAGGAAACAGAAAGAGGAAGAGTAGGTAAGGAAATAGTGAGTTTGCCTTTGGACATGTTGACTTTAAGGTACAGGGGGGAAGCCAAGCAATTTATGTACAAAAATTAGCATCAGTTCAGCTTCATAACTCCTAAGAAAAGAACAAGTAGCAATTTTTTCATTATAGGGAAATTGATACAATTATTCAGATATGATATTAACCATTATTTAATGATTCACATTGGACTTGCTAGAACTTCAACTCAAGAACTGTCAGAAACAGGTTCACAGTTTTAAGTGTACCGTACTATCAAAATTCATGTGATTTCTCTTGGACAGATCTCAAGATGAATTTGTTGTATCTGATGAAAACCCAGATGAAAGTGAAGAAGACCCACCATCTAATGATGACAGTGACACTGATTTCTGTAGCCGAAGGCTGAGGCGACATCCCTCCCGGCCCATGAGGCAAAGCAGGCGTTTACGGAGAAAAACCCCAAAGAAAAAGTATTCTGATGATGATGAAGAGGAAGAGTCTGAAGAGAATAGTAGAGACTCTGGTAAAAATAATTTGTATTAATAAATTTTGGTGATTTCTGGAGCTAAGAGTTCTTAAAATAAAATTCCATTCAATTATTATTATTTTTTTTTTGGTGATAGAGACAATGATAGGGAGAGACTGGAAGAGAGAGAGATGAGAAGCATCAATTCTTTGTTGTGGCACCTTAGTTGTTCATTGATTACTTTCTCATATGTGCCTTGATGCGGGGGGGGGGGGGGGGGGGGGGGGGCTACGGCAGACCGAGTGATGCCTTGCTCAAGCTGGTGAGCCTTGCTCAAACCAGATGAGCCCGGGCTCAAGCTGGCAACCTCAGGGTTTCAAACCTGGGTCCTCTGCATTCTGGTCTGATGTTCTATCCACTGTGCCATTGCATGGTCTGGCTCCATTCAATTTTAATATAAGCTTTTTTATTACTATTATTTTAATTAAGTTTGAAGTGGGGAGGCAGAGAGACAGACTCCCACATGCACCCTGTCCAGGATCCACCTGGCAAGACCTTATGGGGTGATGGTCTGCCCATTTGGGGCCTCTGCTCCATTGCTCAGCGACTGATTTCTTCCTAGTGCCTGAGGCAGAGGCCATAGAGCCATCCACAGCACCTGGGGCCTACTTGCTCCAACCATTCGAGCCATGACTGCAGGAAGGGAAGAAAGAGAGAGAGGGAAGTGGGAGTGGGAGGGGTGGAGAAGTAGATGGGTGCTTCTGCTGTGTGCCCTGGCCGGGAATCGAACCTGGGAAATCCACACACCTGGCCAATGCTCCATCACTGAGCCAACGAGCCAGGGCCTATCATGACTCTTTATCAGTGATTATTTCTTAAGAATAGGATATTTTCTTCAATAACCATGGTACAATGATCAAAATCAGAATTTGTTTGTTTATATAATACTTTTTTAAGTGAGAGGAAGGGAGATAGAGAGACACACTCCCACATGTGCTCTGACCAGTTTCCACAAGGCAACCATCGTCTGGGGCTAGTGCTCAAATCAACTGAGCTAAAATCAGAAATTTTAAATTGATACAATGCTATATATTATCTATCAATAGTATGCATTCAAATTTCATAGGTGTCTGCCCTGGCCGGTTGGCTCAGTAGAGCGTTGGCCTGGCATGCAGGAGTCCCGGATTCAATTCCCGGCCAGGGCACACAGGAGAGGCGCCCATCTGCTTCTCCACCCCTCCCTCTCTCCTTCCTCTCTCTCTGTTTGTTTTTTTTATGTTTAGTTTTATAAGTTCTTGATCAATTTTGGATGTTAACTCTTTATCATTGCCGGATATTTTCTGCCATTCAGTGGGTTGTTGTTTCATTTTGTTGATGGTTTCCTTTGCTGTGCAGAAACTTTCTAGTCTGATGTAGTCCCATTTGTTTACATTTTCTTTTGTTTCCCTTGCCTGAGTGTGTGTGTGTGTGTGTGTGTGTGTGTGTGTGTGTGTATCAGAAAAAATATTAGGAGAAATGTTCAAGATTTTACTACCTGTTTTCTTCTAGGAGTTTTATGGTTTAAAGTCTAACATTTAAGTCTTTAATCCAGTTTGGGTTTATTCTTGTGTATGGTATAAGAAGGTGATCTTGTTTCAATTTTTTGCATATTTCTGTCCAGTATTCCCAACACCATTTATTGAATAGACTATCTTTACCCCCAATATTGTCCATTATGTCAGTATTTTTCTCTAGTCCAGGATCCAATCCAGGAATACATATTGTATGTAGTCATGTCTCTTTAATCTTCTTTCATCTGGAATATTCTTCAAACTTTGTGTTTATTGACCTTGACATTTTTGAAGATTACAAAACTAGTTATTTATTTTTCTTTTTCTTTTAAGTGAGAGGAGGGGGTATAGACAGACAAACTCCAATAGGCTCCCTGATTGGGATCCACCCTGTAACCCCCATCTGGGTCCGATGCTCAAATCAGCTGAGCTATCCTCAGCAACTGGGGCCACCATTTGAATCAACTGAGCCACTATCTGCTAGAGGGGAAGAAGAGAAAGAAGGGGGTAGAGGGATGGGGAGAGAAGCAGATGTTTGCCTCTCCTGTGTGCCCTGACTGGGAATAGAACCCAGGACATCCATTTGTGTGGCGGACACTCTATCCACTCAGCAAACGGGCTAGGGCCTAAATATCCTGTTCTTTGTGTGTGTGTGTGTGTGTATTTTTCTGAAGCTGGAAACGGGGAGGCAGACAGACTCCCGCATGCGCCCAACCGGGATCCACCCGGCATGCCCACCAGGGGGCAATGCTCTGCCCATCTGGGGCATCGCTCTGCTGCAACCAGAGCCATTCTCAGCGACCATGCCAACTTTGCTCCAATGGAGCCTTGGCTGCGGGAGGGGAAGAGAGAGACAGAGAGGAAGGAGAGGGTGGAGAAGCAGATGGGAGCCTCTCCTGTGTGCCCTGGCCGGGAATCGAACCCGGGACTCCTGCACGCCAGGCCGATGCTCTACCACTGAACCAACCGGCCAGGGCCAAATACCCTGTTCTTTATCAGATGTTTCACCTACTAATTTTAACATTTGTTGATAGTTCTCTAATTTCATTATCCCTACTATATTTATTACTTGGTGTTCTGTTAGGAAGCATTTTCTCTTCTCCCTTGTTTATTTATTTCTTTATATCATAATGTAATTGTGGATTCTTATTTTATTTTTTTTTTTATTTTTTTTTTATTTTTATTTTTTTTTCATTTTTCTGAAGCTGGAAACAGGGAGAGACAGTCAGACAGACTCCCACATGCGCCCGACCGGGATCCACCCGGCACGCCCACCATGGGGCGACACTCTGCCCACCAGGGGGCGATGCTCTGCCCATCCTGGGCGTCGCCATGTTGCGACCAGAGCCACTCTAGCGCCTGAGGCAGAGGCCACAGAGCCATCCCCAGCGCCCGGGCCATCTTTGCTCCAATGGAGCCTTGGCTGCGGGAGGGGAAGAGAGAGACAGAGAGGAAAGCGCAGCGGAGGGGTGGAGAAGCAAATGGGCGCTTCTCCTATGTGCCCTGGCCGGGAATCGAACCTGGGTCCTCCGCACGCTAGGCCGACGCTCTACCGCTGAGCCAACCGGCCAGGGCCTTTTTCTGTATTTTTCTAAAGCCGGAAACGGGGAGAGACAGTCAGACAGACTCCCGCATGCACCCGACCGGGATCCACCCGGCACGCCCACCAGGGGGCGTCGCTCTGTTGTGACCAGAGCCACTCTAGCGCCTGGGGCAGAGGCCGAGGAGCCATCCCCAGCGCCCGGGCCATCTTTGCTCTAGTGGAGCCTCGGCTGCGGGAGGGGAAGAGAGAGACAGAGAGGAAGGAGAGGGGGAGGGGTGGAGAAGCAGATAGGCGCGCTTCTCCTGTGTGCCCTGGCCGGGAATCGAACCCGGGACTTCTGCACGCCAGGCTGATGCTCTACCACTGAGCCAACCGGCCAGGGCCATGGATTCTTATTTTAGTTAGTAGACAAAACATGTTACCATCACTTATTTAGGCTCAGTTTGTCTTCAGACTAGCCATTTTGAAATGCTTGAAGTCCATTAGGGAACAAGGTTGGATGCCACAGTTCAGTGGTATTGTTAGCATTCTTCCAACACTGTTGATCCAGTGTCATAGTCAGACTCTGGTTTATTGATTAGAAGTAACAAAGAATAGTGCTATTTAGCAGTGCTTTCAGAGTTTTTAGTAGCCCTGTATGTTTAGCAGATTTTAATTCCATGTGGAAAAAAGCAAAAAATAGAATGCCAATTTTCGCTTATCACTTTTCTATGGTTAGAGAACTTAATCTCTGTGGCACATTGTGAAGTTGCAACTGTAGCCATTCAGCTACATACATAGGAACCGCAGATTATCATGAGGCAGAATGGTAACTATCCACCAGAAGACCAGTTGTGGCTGATGTCCAGCTAACTGGGTAGCTCTCAGTTGAATGAGATACAGGTTCTATAAAACACCTTTTCATCTTGAGGGTTAACTGGTAATAAGATACATTTGTCAAGTAGAAGCGCCCATGTGCTTCCCTACCCCTCCACCTCTCACTTGTCTATCTTTTCTCCTCCCCTCTTGCAGCCATGGCTTGATTGGAGCAAGTTGGCCCCAGGCGCTAAGGATGGCTCCACAGCCTCTGCCTCCTGTGCTAAAAAATGGCTCCAGTTGCAACAGAGCAAGGTCCCCCAAATGGGCAGAGCATCTCCCCCTAGTGGGCTTGCCCAGTGGGTCCTGGTCGGGATGTATGCAGAAGTCTGTCTCTGCCTCCCCTCCTCTCACTAAAAAAAAAAAGATACATTTGTGATGTTTGGCATAAAAGCCCCAAAGATTTGCTAATATTATTAAAAGGAAAATAAGTGACTTAAAGTTATTATTTAAAAATTGTTATAAATTAACTCTGCTTAGGTTTTTTTTGAACCTAAGCTAACTACAATTCTAGTTAATGAACTTAAATTTTGTATGTGACTTTTTTCTTCATTTTTTTAAAATAGAAAGTGATTTTAGCGATGACTTTAGTGATGATTATGTAGAAACTCGGCGAAGGCGGTCAAGGAGGAACCAGAAAAGACAGATTAACTACAAAGAAGATTCAGAGAGTGATGGTTCCCAGAAGAGCTTACGACGTGGTAAAGAAATCAGACGAGTTCACAAACGCAGGCTTTCCAGCTCAGAGAGTGAAGGTAAGGAATAAATCTCTATATTACAGAAGTTTGGACAAGGCAGAAATAAAGTGAGTTTAGGATTGTGGTTCTATACCATTTCTAAGAAAATCTATATAACCAATACTATCTTTGAGTCAAAACCCATTATTATATGCCTTGGTCACTCTTTATAGTTTAAATAAATGATACTTGAAAGAAGGTACTACTTTTTAAGGTTGCCATTATAATAAGTTCTTTATTGAAACTAAAAGAGTCAGAAAATTGTGATCTGAGCAAGATTTTTTCTGTTTATGGCCTTCATTTTGAAATAATCTCCTTTGATTTGATCACCTGAATAGCTGAAACATTTTCAAACCGAGGTAGTTATTATTATTTCTCTCCACCCTGCCAATGAGCTTCAGTTGATAGTTTTGTTTTATTTATTTTATTTTATTTTAAGCGAGAGAGACAGACAGGGACAGACAGAGACAGGATAGTAGAGAGAGATAAAAAAGTATCAACTTATAGTTGTGGCACCTTAGTTTTTCACTGATTGCTTTCTCATGTGTCTTGACCGGGGGCTCCAGCTGAACCAGTGACCCCTTGCTCAAGCCAGCAACCTTGAGTTTCAAGCCGGTGACCATAGGGTCCTATTTATGATCCTGCTTTCAAGCTGGTGAGGCTGCACTCAAGCCGGCAACCTTGGGGTTTCAAACCTGGGTCCCCAGCATCCTAGGCCAATGCTTTATCCACTGAGCCACTGCCTGGTCAGACGCTAACTTTTATTTCTTCATAGTTATAGCTGTGCCCCATACCAAAAGTTCAGGAAAAGCTCTAAAATATGAATTTGTGATATCCATTTATTCTTTGCAGTTGTTCCAAAATTCTCCCTAAGTTCATTTAAATGATTCTAATCCTTACCTTTCCCTCTTTATATTTTTATATATTTAATTTTCCATTGTTTATTATCTGTCTTGAAGATTGCTTTTACAGATCCTTGTCAATTAAGTTTGAGTCCATGCCAGGAGAGAAAGTCCATGAGTCCATGTTTGGATAGGTGACGCTCAAGAAGGAAGGTGAACATGTAGTTGAGTATGTGTTATCTTCATGTGTCATAAAAACAATTTTATTCAACTATTAAAAACAAATACTTAATTGAATTATTGACTATTCTAAGGCACTGGGAATAGAAAAATGAACAAAAGAGCCAAAAACATGTACCTCTTAGTTGGGGAGAGAGAAAGAATATATAAAATAAATAAGTAGAATGTATGATAAATTAGGTGAAGCTAAACACTGTAGAGAAAGGTAAAGGAGAATGTTAGGTTGGGAGAGTAATTGTAATTTCAGATTGGGTACTACTGAAATAACTCAGCAACAACAAAACATTTGAGTAAAGACCTGAAAGAAATGTTGGGTGTATGTCATGCAGTTATCTAAAAGAAGAGTGATACAGGCCAATGAAACCGCAGTGTGAGGGTCTTGAGGCAAGTTTATGCCTGGCATGTTCAGAGAATAGTAGGGAGGCCAAGACAGAGGAGAATGAGTGAGGGGAGGAATAGAATGAGATGAAGCAGGAGATCAACAGGGGCCAGATCATGTGTAGAGCAGTAGTCGACAAACTAGAGCCCACCTGTTTGTGTAAGTAATGATTTTGTAAATCAAGTTATATTGGAACATTATCATGTCCATTTTTTCACATATAGTTTATACTGCCTTCCCACAAAGTTGAATAGTTGTAATAGAAACTGCACAATTTATTTTGCCAACTACTGATGAGGAACAGCGCTATCCAGTTGAACTTCCTGCAATGATAGAAATGTTCCAGCCTGACCAGGTGGTGGTGCAGTCGATAGAGCGTTGGCCTGGGATGCTGAGGACCCCGGTTCAAAACCCCAAGGTCACCGGCTTGAGTACAGGCTCATCTGGCTTGAGTGTGAGGTCACTGGATTGAGCATGGTATCACAGACATGACCCCATGGTTGTTGTCTTGAGCAAGGGGTCGCTGGCTCAGCTGGAGCCCCCTCCCCCAGTCAAGGCACATATGAGAAAGCAATCAGCGAATAACAAAGGTGCTGCAACTATGAGTTGATGCTTTTTATCTCTCTCCCTTCCTTTCTGTTTCATCCTGTATGTCCCTCTCCCTCTCTCTCTCTCATACACGTGCTCTCTCTCACTAAAAGAAAAAAAATGTTCAGTATCTATGCTGTTCAAAATGGTAGCCACTAGTATTATGGCACTGTTGAGCATTTGAAATTTGTCTAAATATAACAGGAACTGAAATTTTTATTTTAATTAATTTAAATTTAAAATAGCTTCATGTGATTAGTGGCTACTATATTGGATAGTATAGTAGGCCATTGTGTACAAACTTTGGATTTTATTTTATACAAAATGAGAACTCATTGGAGAATTTTGAGCAAAGGAGTGATATGATCTGACTTATGTTTTTGTTTGCTAATGGTCACTTTGTTAATGCATAAAGTGAAGGAGACAAGGTCAGAATCTAGGAGACCAGGTGGGAGGCCACTGAAAAAGGCCAGGTAAGAGATGATCATGGGTAAGACTAGGGCAGTAGTAGTAAAGGGATGAAAAAGTTAAATATGGAACATTTTGAAGGTGGACTCAAAGATTTACTGTTGGGTTAGATGGGAGAAAAAGGAATCAAGGACGACTTAGTAAAGGGGATCAGTAGAGTTTCCAGTAACTAAGATGGTGGAAACCAGAGCAGTACAAGTTTGAAAAGGGGGTTTAGGAACTCAGTTAACACATTAGATTTGAGATGTCTGTCTAGAAAGCCAAGCATAGATGTTGAGTAAGCATTTTGATACACGTGTCTGGAATTTAGACATTGCCTAAAATAAATGTGAGAGTTCTCAGCACAAAGATGTTATGCCAACCCATGAGACTAAGTGTGGTCACTTAGGTGTAAGTATCAACAAAGAAGAGACTTAAGGACTAGAAGGACATTCAGTAACATAGGGTAAGAGTTAGCACAGTGTTTAGGATGTCCAGAGTTGGGCAAGATTTCTCCACAAAATCTGATTCTGCTTTTTCCTAAAATCAGAGGCACACCATGCAGCATATTGGGCATGCATCAAAGTCAGGCCAGTTATTGAAGGGAAATATTTGTGTACAAGCAAGTCTGAAAGCAGGATGTGTGGTGAATATGGGGAGGAAAAGGAGAATTACTTAAATTTGTTTATTGTTCAATGTGCTGTTTATTCTAGAGAGCTATATGTCCAAGAACTCTGAAGATGAGGAGCTAGCTAAAGAATCAAAGCGGTCAGTTCGAAAGCGGGGTCGAAGCACAGATGAGTATTCAGAAGCAGATGAGCAGGAAGAAGAAGGCAAACCATCCCGAAAACGGCTACACCGGATCGAGACAGATGAGGAGAGTTGTGACAATGTTCGTGGAGATGCAGATCAGCCTGTCCATGACAGCCAGTCCAGGGTCCTGGCCTCTGAACAAGAGAGCACCAAAAAGCCCTATCGGATAGACAGTGATGAGGAAGAGGACTTTGAAAATGTAGGCAAGGTGGGGAGCCCACTGGACTATAGCTTAGTGGACTTACCTTCCACTAATGGACAGAGTCCTGGCAAAGCCATTGAGAACTTGATTGGCAAGCCAGTTGAGAAGCCTCAGACCCCCAAGGACAACAGCACAGCCAGTGCAAGCCTGGCCCCCAATGGGACAAGTGGTGGGCAGGAGGCAGGGGCACCAGAAGAGGAAGAAGATGAGCTTTTGAGAGTGACTGACCTTGTTGATTACGTCTGTAACAGTGAACAGTTATAAGACTTTTTTTCCATTTTTGTGCTAATTTATTCCACGGTAGCTCTCACACCAGCGGGCCAGTTATTAAAAGCAGTTTTATTTTTCCTAGAAAACTCCACTACAGAATGACTTTTTAGAAGAAAAATTTCAACAAAACCTGAATTCTTTCTGTGAAGTGACCAGTTTTGAATTTTGAAGATTAATAATTGCTGTAAATTCTTTTTGATTTTCTTTTTCCAAGTTCATGGTCCTTGGTAATTTCATTCATGAAAAAAAAAAAATCTTATAATAACAACAAAGATTTGTATATTTTTGACTTTATATTTCCGAGCTCTCCTGACTTTGTGAAAAAGGGTGGATAAGAATGCATTCCAAATATGCGAGGGCCCAAACGGAATTAGGGGTGGGAGAAAGCACTTGTGCTTTAGCTTTTTCATATTAAATATATATTATATTTAAACATTCATGGCATAGATGATGATAACAGACTGCTTAAAAGTTCAAGTCTGTATTGCAGTTTGAGAATTGTAGACAACATCACACATAAATCATTTTAGTAACAGCATTCATGAAATCAACTTGTTTACTATTGGAGATAACCACACTTAATAAAGAAGAGACCAAGAAAGTACCATCGTAAAAAAACCCTAACCTAAGTTTGTTATAGCAGAATTTCTTATTTAAAAGAAAATCGTCTGAAAAGCATTTGTACAGTAAAATGTATAGTGAAGCTTTGACAACCAGATTGTGCTGGCAAGAAATTTTTTAAAACAGCTTTATGCAGTGGTGATGAGGTGGCCTCTAATATACTGTCATGGAAATTTATTAGTGAACTGAGTGTGGTCTTTTTTTAAGGCCCAGGTGGACTGTAACCTTTGCAGATAGTGTAACTCTTGTCTTTTGGCCACATTTATGTTCATAATATCCTTTTGGAACAAATACATTTATACATAACATACATGAAGAGATGCTAAGCTGACAGTGGTATTTTAGCACATTAGAGGAAGGGGGAAGGATTTTCAAGTGAATTTTAACTGGTCTATTCTTGCCCTTAGTATCTACTTCAAATTGAAGTCTACAAACAAAGCAGTTCCTTTGGGAGGTTTTTAGTTTGAGTTTTACCGTGTGTGTGTGTGTGTGTGTGTGTGTGTGTGTGTGTGTGTGTGTGTGTGTTGCAGTTTCTTATCTGCCTGGATATATTAGCAGGTTTTGAATGTAGTTTTGGCCTTCGGCCATTAGACTTCTATTAAAATTCATTAATAGTCACATGACCAACATAGACTTGATTGAGAACGGACAATATATTGATACTTAATAGGCATGACATCCATTTCAAACATCTCAACACTTAAAAAAAAGATAAGCCCTTTGTTTCAAGAAAAGGGGTTGATAATTAAATGTTTAACATGTAATTGACACTAAAAGATGAACTTTGTCTTAGTTTCTGTTACAGCTGTAAAATTTCAGGCAGAGCCATAAATAACATTGTACAAAGTGTAGCACTTGTGATTAAACCTTGCTTGTCAAATTCTGAAACCTTCAGCCATTACTTACTTCTGTGAATACTTTTGCCCTGGGATTTGGGTTTTTCTGTTCTAGTGTTGTGTCTGTTGCCGGCAATGGACACAGCATATCTGCTGCTGGCCCAAGGAACTTCATTATTTTTTCTTTCCAAATTAAGCATTATGTGTGCTAGTCAGTGTATAGTAAAGCACTTCTCTTTTTTATTATTAAAAAGCTGGCATTAGACTTGCATATTATAAATACCTCTCCAGAAACTTTATACTCCTTTTCCTTCCTCAACTGGTGTTGCCCTTAAATCTTATCTTTTTGGCCTTGAAAGTTTATAGCTGTTGTTTTTCAGTTATTGGTTCTTTTGTTTGTTTTGTTTCACGTTAGTTCTGTAGTACCGGCCCGTTAATATTTTTGCTTTGATTCTAGCAATGTATATGTATCTGTATACAAAATAAAATAATGAAAGCAGCCTAAAAATAGGGTGCGCAAATAGCATGTGGTTCCAAGTAAGTTGTGATTTTTATTTTGAGACTATGTTCCACTGGAAGGGAGGGAAGGGCTTACATTCACAGACATTAGAACAGAGGGCTATGTATAGAGCCACATTCATTTTACAGACCTCCTTCTAGCTAGGTTTTTTCATTTATTTGAAAGTCTGTTAAGAATGTTAGCCTTGATTAACTATAACAGGCAGGCAATAGATGGATTCCTACTAGTGCAGGGTAAGTGGTTAGAAAGTGCCAGCAGCCTATCCTGCTCCCAGTCTCCCTCTACTATTTTAGTCCTGCAGCTGGTAAAGCCACTACTGTGTGGAAACTCCCATGAACCTTGTTTCTACCTCTAGACACACCAGCTCCTGCTTCCACCCATTCTGTTCAGTTAAGCAAGAGATAAGAACTATTAAATGGGTAGATTATTTCTTTTACAGGATGCCTAATGTGAAATAAAGAGTTCTTTTTACTTTTCCGCTACAGAGGAAAAAGGTAATTTTTATCATTGTGAAGACTGAGTATTCCATTTAGCAAATGTCCCATTGATATGGGTTACGATACCACTTATGCTGCCTGTTATTTACCAAACTTGAATGAAGTGTTTGTGAAGTTAGTAGTGAGTGTATCCCTTCTATCCTTACATTCTGATTAAATCAATTAACTATGTTTCATCTACAATGACTGTAATCCAGCAGCTGATACTTATAAATTATTATTATGTAGCTAGATTAATTATGGGTGGTTAGATGTTGAACAGTTCAAAAATAACTCTGCTACATGGTGTTTAGATTCAGCCCCTGAAAGAGTCTGTTCACTGAACTAATAACTCTGAGAATACTTTGAAGAAGTTTTAAGAAACCAGGAAAAAGTAAATATTTTATATTCAAAGACATAATTTAATCATTAGGAATGGTATAGAGTGCATAGGAAAGCAGCAATTCATCTAGAGTTTAAAACATCTTGACTCTTTGTTACTAGAGAACTAACCATGGATTTTGGTTCACAGTAGCTGCTATAATATAATAGAGCACTTAATACTTTAAATCACCTATTTTGAAATACAATTTGGGTTCCGATATAATCACAGCATACAGCAAATGTACTAAGGGGAGGTATAGTTTAGTACTCAGAATATTTAGTTTGCAATTTCTGTAAAGTTCTGAAAATGAGCCAAATTATCACAAAGCAGAAGCTCTGAATTATGTGAAAAGACTCAGATCAAAAATATGCATTTTGGTTTTGTAGACTTGTGCTAATGAAATAGTGTTCAGGGTAAAACATTTTCTACTGTTGGTACATTACTAGAGAATGACAGCAGAGATATTTTCAAGAACACACCTGATATACTGAGGATGGGTTTCTCTGACACATCTTCTATAAGTGTGACCTGCCAAAGAACCAAGGAGTTCAAATGCTGAGGAAGTTGTTGAAAAAAGATTTTTACTAATTTTAAAAGGATATAAATTCCAGTTTTCCTTTTTCAGGTGATAGAACCCATCCCATAATATGCATATATTAAGAAAACTGTAGATGATTATTTGTTTAGAAATAAAATGGGAAAATGTTAGCTGTAGTTAAGTGCAACTGATGGAATTTCCTTCATTACAAGGAATGCCTTTTTAGTTTGTGGGGCTGAGAGATGTTCACCATTCGCCACTTTGTACTACCATACAACTGAAAGGAACCTAATGAATCTACAAGCTTGATACACAGAAAAGTTGTGAACTCTGCCCTTCACCAACACAATAGAACAGGTCTTTGATTCATGACGTTGCCTCACAACTAGATCGTTATTTTCTTTTTTATTGGAATGAACATATATATATAAACGTATACATACTTTAGATGCTGGAATAAAAATGAATTATTTGAAATCACTAATTTTAAAAAATCATAAATAGTTGTAACTGATATATAAAGTCTAGAGAAATATAGTGAAGGTCCTCTTCTTGGTTTGACATTCTAAATATTCCTAATTCTTCCAAGAAGTGAGAATGCCAAAACTGCCAGGACCTCTGCTTAATACCTGTTATTAAACTTAGAATAAAATCCATTCCTATTTCATCCACCATTCCCAGTGTATACCTATAAACCTACCTTGGAAGTGGCAAACTGACTGCTGATTTTCCTCACTGATTTATACCAATCCTGAAAGATAAAGCCTTTTGATATCAATGTATTGAAACTGGCTTATTGTGTTATATGTGTACAAGTTAGTTTTCAAAATATTTCACTCCAACTTAAATTATCATTTGACATTTTCTGAGTGCCAAGAATTGCTAAGTAACTGTAACATGTTGAAGACAGGGTTATTCCCCAGCAAGCAAACAGTTAAAAGCCAAGTTGTAGTGTGCTTGGTATATAACCACTTTAGATTGTACATGTCACACTTTGTTCATATAAGCCCTCTCAGAGATTAGAATAAGATTCCATTAGTGGATTTTCCCCCTCATTTTGGTCAAGTAAGCTCTGTTTGTTTTGCATTTTATATTTATACCATTTTGCTCTGGGAAATGCTGCAAACCCACTTCTGGCACATTGTAGTGATTTCAGTTAATGAAGATGCTATTTTTATTTTAATAACTTTAATCGCTTCTCAGCCTTTTGGCTAAGATCAAGTGTATTTTAATAACTTTAAGATGTCTATCCTATGCATAAGTCATATGAGAGGGCTTAACAAATTATTAGATGTATAGAGATTTCTTAATTAAGCTCTTTAGACATTCTGAATAAGAAAACATTTTTAAAGGAACTACATTTATGTTTGTTTGTTTTTTGCCAAACCGGTACAAGCTAGGAAATGCACTAAGGACTGAGTGACCTGTCTTGTCCATTTTGCCACTGGATAATGTAAGTTAAGAATGGAATTGTTAACCCTAACTATTATGTTTTCTTAACTTTCATCAGTTTCTAAAGAAATCTAATTTAAGTGTTTGGGGTTTTGTTTGACCTGTATTTATTGAGTTCTGGTCCTAGACCAGGAGCCACATGTCATGCTATGGGTAGCCAGAACACAGTCATTGGAAAACATAATGGCTCAAGACCTTCTGAATCGTTTAACTTATTTTGTATGTTGCAAAAGAAAAAGTTTATTTTGCTTGAGAGTCACATTTTTTATAACTGTACAGCTTTTAAGGGGGGAGAAGTGGAAATATACCCTAAAATAGGATGTAGATTTTTACAACTGTGTTTATGCTAGAACATCTACAGGTGCATTATGTAATTAAACCTAAAATTGTTTTAAAAAAATTTTGTGCCATGGTCTTTTTCATTCTCCTGCCCTTTAGCAGAGTTGGTGCCTATCAATACTGCTATATGGATAAGCTTTGAAATTAGGCAAATAATCTTTGTCTCCAAAGCTTTAAGATCATTGCATGAAAATTATACACACACATAGACAAACAGAGGTCTACTTTATGTTAATGTTAAATGGATTTTTCAACTTTGGAACAACTATAATAGCTCAAATTTTGGCAGTTAAGAGCATATTCTTACAGTGTGTGATTTTTGTGATGCCTAACTAGGGTATTCTCAATGTTGGTTTGGTGTTTTGTTCTCTTACCAAAGCAGCTTCTTGATAATGGTATCTGAATTATAGCTTGCCCAGACTGCCTGGAAGTTTTGTATACATCTTGAAAGGGGAGTGTCCAGTGCTGGGGTTGGGCATGGGTGGGGCAGAGTTTTCTTTCTTTTCAATTTATACAAGAAGGAAAAACTAGAATTGCTCTACTTGGTTCTTGTTATTCATTAGGCTTAATTCCACAGGAATACTTGCTGGAATCATGGCAGGAAGGGATATTCACTTCAAATTTCAATTCCCTCATTTGATAAAAAATATTTTGACGTGTTATAACGCTGACAGTTATAGCAGTCTTAATGGCACATTTTCCTATAAGTTACATTAAGACACTTTTGTTTAAATTCTAGTGCTTTTTACCATCTGATGATTTTACCATTCTAATTTCTCACCTTTGTAGCACAAGTGTATTCTTGTAAAGAATTAAATTCATCTAAGTATGTCATAATTTCTATTCAAACTACCTTTATTGTCAGCTAATGTGGGATTGTCAGTTTCTTAGCTCTCCTCATTTGAATAGAGTTGTGAAGCCTGGGAATCATGAATTTCCAGGTAAAGGATACAAATTCCAGATAAGAATTTGTAAATGGTATATGTTAGACTTTCATTTTTATTTTAAATTAATAGCTGGAATTCTAGGAGTATTTGATCAGAATGCCTCTTGGATTTCCAGACACGCTTATATGAAATGCTTTATTTTCCTATGCATAAAACAAATTATTTCTGGAATAGGTTCTGAGAATGCTTTATTTTGTTTCTAGGAAATGAGAGCTAAAGCAGAAGCTCCAAGATTAACATAAAACTGTTGAGGTAATCAGGAACGTGCTATTAATCAAATAGAGGAAGCTGGAGTGCTCTCTACCACATATTGTACTGCATGTGTGTGGGGGTGGGAGGGAAAGGTCTGAAAACTGGAAATGTGATTCCAATAAGGCACAAAGTAAATTTTGTGCATGGGAAATATGGGAATTCCTGGTAGCTTAAAGCTTCAGGGGCTAACTGCAGTGTATGAACACCTAGTGTGTTAGAATTGCAGTGCATAGTTGTTTAAATATAATATTCCTTGTGACAACCAAAATATGTTGTGGCTGGTGCCAATATTTTTGTTAATGAAATGTTCAATGTCTCACTACAGTCTGATCAGAACTCTTGGTGTTTATAGCTGGGCCTAAGCTATTTTATAGCAATTGGCCTAATTGTGTAACTTTTTCTTTCAAAATGTTTTATTATAATACTTGTCATTTATTTCACTTAATATATGTCAATTGTCATAATAAAAATTTTAAATAATTTGATGTATTTGGCATGATGTGTCTGCAAACTTAGTTTACTTTAAACTTTGTAGCATATGGAAAACTAAGAATTTTCAATAACAGTTAATGAGGGTTGAAAATGTGCAAATGCATCAGTTTCCCCAAAATAATTTTTAAGGCTGTTTGCCAAGTAGGTGAATTATAGATATTAGAAAGCTCTCCCTGATTTCTATCTTTAGCCTCTGGAGAACTGACACATTAAAGAGACCTTGGGTTTGTTCTGGTTGACCCTGTGGGAGCACAGAACTAGATCAGAGGGCAGAAGCCTTAAGGCAAAAGCTTTCTCTTTCTAGAAAAACTTTTTTTTAGTTTTCTAATAATAACTTAGGAGTGAATTCTTACCAATAGGGGATGTTTGGGTTTAGGCTGAAGTGCCATTTGTTAGGAGTATGATTGATCAACACATTCAAAAAATGGTCAGGCCAGCTAAAGGGCCCTACCAACCTGAATATGATTCTCAGCTACAGATGTTGGTTTAATAGATTTTCCTTACTCTCAGAATACAGTGAGTTCACAGCAAAGTCATTTTTTACCAACAAACTAGTGGAATTCATCTCTATTTGCAATTCTGACTTAAAATATTAACCAGGTAAAGAACTTTTTGAGTAAGACTTTTGCTTAATGGAGTGAAAGTTGATCTATGCTGGCAAGAAATGACCAGCTTCAGAGTCAAGCTGATCAGAAGGCAGGGCTGGAATTTCACTGGGAGATGCTATAAGGAGTCAGTGGAGTGCCAAAGAGGCAAGGATGAAAAGTAAAGGCCCACAACCAGGAAGAGCATATGAGGAGAAGAGAGGAGACGAAGTCTTTCGGATGATTATCCTCCGTAACACAGCCGCTTTTCATAATCTGGATGTGCTTGTGCAATGGTTTTCAAAACAAAAGTAGTAGTAAATTTAAAAGCCTTTTTTCTTGATTTTTAAAATTGAGATATAATTCACATACCATTCTAAAAGTACAGTAGTCTTCAGTACATTCATAAAGTTGTCATCAGCCCCCAAAGAAACCCCATCTGACTAGCTAGCATTCATCATTCCCTCGCTCCCACCAGCCCCTCGGAACTACTTATATATTTTCTGTCTATAAGGGTTTGCCTATTCTGGACATTTCAGATATATGGAATCAGACAATATGTAGCCTTTTGTGTCTGACTTTTCATTCAGCATGTTTTCATGATTTTATCCATGTTTTAGAATGAATCTACTTCATTTTCATGGATGAATCATGTTCTATATGGATAAACGTCTTGTTTATCCATTCATCAGCTGATGGATATTTGAACTGTTCCCATTCTTGGGCTATTATGAATAATGAACATTCATATACAAGTTTTTTGTGAACCCTATGTTTTCAGTTCTCTTAGGTATATACCTAGGAATGGAATTGCTAGATTATATGGTAACTCTGTGTTTCAAAGAACTGCTGCTGAACTGTTTTACACAGCATCTAAATCTCTACATTTCCATAGCAAAATTATGGAATCCATGACAGTTCCAATTTCTCCACATCAATAACACTGTTATCAGTCCTTTTTATTACAACTATCCTAATGGTTATGAAGTAGTTTCTTTTCTGGTTTTAATTGCCTTTACCTAATAATTAATGATGTTGACCATCTTTTCATGTGCTTTTTAGCCAGTGTATATCTTCTTTAAAGAAACATCTTTAAAATCCTTTGCCCATCATAAATTGTGTTATCTGTCTTTTTATTGTTAAGTTGTAAGAATCTTTATATGTTCTGGATACCATGCCCTTAACAAATAATAATTTGCAAATATTTTCTCTGATTCTGCAGGTTGTCTTTTTACTTTCTTGATGGTATTCTTTGAAACACAAAAGTTGTTAATTTTGATGATGTCTAATTTCTGTTTCTGTTTTTCTGTTTGCCCATGCTTTAGCTGTCATATCTAGGGAACCACTGCCTGATTCATTGTCACAAAAATTGTTTTAAATTTATTTATTGATTTTAGAAAGAGAGGAAAGGAAAAAGAAAAACACCAATTGTTGTTCCCCTTCTTTATGCATTCACTGGTTGACTCTTATATTTGTCCTAACCAGAGATCGAACCCACAACTTTGGTATATCTGGATGATGCTCTAACCAACTAAGATACCCTGCCAGGGCAGTCACAAAAATTTATGTTTTATATAGGGTTAGTTCTTAAATGTAAGTCTTTGACCCATTCTGAGTTATTTTTGTATGTGGTGTGAGGTAGAGACCCAAATTCATTCTTTTGCATGTGGCTGTCCAGGTATTCCAGCACAATTTATTGAAAAGACTATTCTTGCCCCCATTGAATTATCTTGGCCTCCTTGTCAAAACTCAATTAACTAAAAATGTAGTGGTTTACTTCTCTACACTCAATTTGATTCCAGCAGTTTATATCTACCTTTATGCCAGCACTACAGTCTTCATTACTATAGCCTTGTAGTAAGTTTTGAAATCAGGAAATGAGTTCTCTAATGGGGTTCTCTCTCAAATAAAAAAAAAAGAAAGAAAAAAAGATTACTTTGACTATTCTGGATACCTTGAATTTTCATATTAATTTAGGTTCAGTTTGTCAATTTCATGAACAAGGCAATTGAAATTCTGATAAGTATTACACTTAATATGTAGACATTTGGGGGAATATTGGATTCTAGGTATTTAATTTTTTCAAGAATGTTATATAGTTTTCTTTTGGTAAATAGATTCTTATGTAGTTTGATGGTATAAATGGATTGTTTTTCTTAATTTTATTTTTAGGTTGCTCACTGCTAGTGTACAGACATAAAACTGATTTTTTCACTTAGGAATAAAACTTAACCAAAGACATGAAAGACTTATGCACTGAAAACTACAAAGTGTTGCTGGAATTAATTAAAAAAACAAAAACAAATGGAAAGACATCTCATGTTAATGGATCTGAAGACTTAATATTGTTAAAATGTCAATACTAAAATGTGTTTTTCAGAAATTGAAAAACTAATCTTAATTCATATGGAATCTCAAGGGAACTGAAATAGCCAAAACACACTTGAAAATGAATAAAATTGGAGGACTCATACTTCCTGATTTCAAAACTTACTACAAAACTATAGTAGTCAAAACAATGTAGTAAAAAGACATGGCATACAATGGGATGAAGTACACAGCCAAAAAATAAACCCTCACATATATAGTCATTTGATTTTTTTTTTCTTTGTGTGTGTGTGAGAGAGAGAGAGAGAGAAAGGGACAGACAGGGACAGAGAGACAGGAAGGGAGATGAGAGGCATCAACTCATAGTTGTGGCACCTTAGTAGTTCATTGATTGCTTTCTCATATGTGCCTTGACCAGGGGGCTGCAGCTGAGCCAGTGACCCCTTGCTCAAGCCAGCGACTTTGGGCTCATGTCTATGATCCCATGCTAAAGCTGAAGAGCCCGCGCTCAAGCTGGATGAGCCTGTGCTCAAGCTGCCTACTCCCAGGTTTTGAACCTGGGTCCTTAGCGCCCCAGACTGACACTCTTGTCTACTGCACCACCACCTGCTCAGGCTAGTCAACTGATTTTTGACAAGAATACCAAGGCCATTCAGTGGGGCAAAGGAGTCTTTTCAACAAATGATACTAGGAAAACTAGACAGCAACAAGCCAAAAAGAAAAATGACATTGGACCCTTACCTAGTACCAAATGCAAAAATTAACACAAATGGATCAAAGACCTAATGAAAGACTTAAAACTATAAAAATTTTATTAGAAAACAAAAAAAAGGCTGCATGACATTAGATTTGGCAATGATACCTTAGATGTGACACCAAAAGCACAGGCAACAAGAAAAGCAGGTAAATTTTACTACATCAAAATAAAATGAGAAACTTAGGTGCATCGAAGACACAATCAACAGAGTGAAAAGGCAATTCATGGGATGGAAGAAAATATTTGCAAACTGTTTAGCCAATAAGCAGTTACTGTCCAGAATATATAAAGAACTTGTACAACTGAACAATAAAACAACCTAATTTAAAAATGGGCAAAAGACTGGAACAGACATTTCTAAAATGATATACAAATGTCCAATAAGCAAATGAAAAGATGCTTAATATCACTAATCATTAGAGAAACTAAAATCAAATATCACTTCACACCCATTAAGATGGATATTATAGCCCTGGCCGGTTGGCTCAGCAGTAGAGCGTCGGCCTAGCGTGCGGAGGACCCGGGTTCGATTCCCGGCCAGGGCACACAGGAGAAGCGCCCATTTGCTTCTCCACCCCTCCGCCGCGCTTTCCTCTCTGTCTCTCTCTTCCCCTCCCGCAGCCGAGGCTCCATTGGAACAAAGATGGCCCGGGCGCTGGGGATGGCTCTGTGGCCTCTGCCCCAGGCGCTAGAGTGGCTCTGGTCGCAACATGGCGACGCCCAGGATGGGCAGAGCATCGCCCCCTGGTGGGCAGAGCGTCGCCCCTGGTGGGCGTGCCGGGTGGATCCCGGTCGGGCGCATGCGGGAGTCTGTCTGACTGTCTCTCCCTGTTTCCAGCTTCAGAAAAATGAAAAAAAAAAAAAAAAAAAGATGGATACTATAAAAACAAACAAACAAAAAAACAATAACAGGCCCTGCTCAGATAGTTCAGTTGGTTAGAGCATTGTCCAGAAGTCCAGAGGTTGCTGGTTTGATCCCTGGTCAGCACATATACAGGAACAAATGGACGTTCCTGTTGACTTCTCTCTCAAATCAATAAAAACAAAATAATAAGTGTTGCTGAGGATGTAAAACAGTGTAGTCACTATGGAACAGTACGGTAGTTCCTCAAAAAGTTAAAAATTGAGGCCCTGGCCGGTTGGCTCAGCGGTAGATCGTCAGCCTGGCGTGCGGGGGAACCGGGTTCGATTCCCGGCCAAGGCACATAGGAGAAGCGCCCATTTGCTTCTCCACCCCCCCCCTTCCTCTCTGTCTCTCTCTTCCCCTCCCGCAGCCAAGGCTCCATTGGAGCAGAGATGGCCTCTGCCCCAGGCGCTAGAGTGGCTCTGGTCGCAGCAGAGCGACGCCCTGGAGGGGCAGAGCATCGCCCCCTGGTGGGCAGAGCATCGCCCCTGGTGGGTGTGCTGGGTGGATCCGGGTCGGACGCATGCGGGAGTCTGTCTGACTGTCTCTCCCCGTTTCCAGCTTCAGAAAAATACAAAAAAAAAAAAAAAAGAGTGGACATGGTCCCAACCAGGTAGCTTACTTCAGTTGGTTAGAGCATCATCTTGCTATACCAAAGGTTGTGGGTTCAATCCCCGGTCAGGGCACATTCAAGAAACAACCAATGAATGCATAAGTAGAAAAACAAATATTTTTTCCTTTCACTAAATTAAAAAAAAAAATTTTAAAGTGGAGATCCTTGTCTTTTTCCTGATCTTAACAGGAAAGCAGTCTTGTGATTGTGATGTTAGCTTACAGTATTTCATAGATGTCCTTTATCAGACTGGGGAAAACTCCTTTCCATTCCTAATTTTTTAGTTTGTGAGTGTTTTTATCATTCAAAGGAGTTGGATTTTGTCATGCTTCTTCTATATCCACTGAGATGATCATGTGGTTTTCTTGCTTTATTATATTAGTATGGTGTATTATGTTGACTGATTATCATGTTGAACAAACTTCCATTCCAGGGATAAATCCCACTTGGTCATTGTGTTAGGGATCCCTAAGACCACCCCCAGGATCAATGATTCATTAGGATGATCTCAAGACTCAGCATATAGTTGCACTCACAGGGATGATTTTTTACAGTGAAAGGATCTAAAGCAAAATCAGCAAAGGGTTATGGCACATGGGCAAAATCCACAGGTAACCAGGCACAGGCTTCCAGCAATGAGTTAAGACAACACCTGTGAATGTTATCTACTTTGGAAACCCATTACAGACTCAGTGCCCAGGATGGTACAGGGAGCTGATCAAATAGGAGTCATCTTGCCTAGGACATACCAAAATTCCAGACCTCCAGAAGGAAAGCAGGTGTTTAGCACAAACCACATTGTTTGCCCAAACAATTCAGGCACAATGATTCACTCAGAGTGGTGGGAACTCTCTCAAAATCAAAGTTCCCAGGCAGTAGTGAAGGGCCAACTTTACCAGCAGACCTAAGGATAAGCATTCTAAGGCCTGCTATGGTAACTCTTTTCTGCACAATCCATCCCATTGGCCTTACAGCAAAATTATCAGTAAGACTTTATACAATAACATGAGTGAAAACTGTAGTACTGACTTCTTTAGCCAATTTTCTCTGTGTTGAGATTCCGTTTATGAGCAAAACATTGGCTGTTTTACTAAATAACCAACCACTTATGGATGTCCTATGGGAACCTGAAAACTAATCATTTCCCATATTTGATTTGTTGGCTACTTTAAAAGCCTACTCCTTTAAAAGCCACTGAATTCTCCATCTTGGAGAAATGAGTCAGCATTTACTGAATCACTTAGGTTGGAAATTAAGGAATAATCTGACTTCTCTTTCTTCTACATCACCTTCACCACCATTCCCTCCCACCCCCAATCTATCTGCAGGTTCTGAGGATTTTACTTTTGGAATAGTTCTAGAATCTGTCCGTTTCCATCTTTGCTGCCACTCTGTCACCTGGATACTACGGCAATAATTTCCTAATACTCTTCCTGCTCAGTGTACCTCTTCCAGTCTCACACTAATAATCCCCATTCAAAAATCTAACATTTCTCTATTCAGAAGATAGAAATAAAACTGCAGACACAACAGTCCAACCACAGGTATGATCAGACTGATTTTTCAGGTAAGAAAGTGATGCCTAAAGAGACTGACTTACTTGAATTCCACTACATCTCTCATGGCTTAACTCTTGCTCTTGAATTTAATGCCTCAGGCCTCTCTGTAAAATTGGACAAATAACAACTTTCACATATGGTTGTTACAAAGAGGACGTGAAGAAATATGGATGGATGTAAGGGCGATCTGGCTGTGACATCTGTCACCCCATTGATCGCCAGGGTTGATTGGGCTGATCTGGCTGGCTAGGAGGGGTCCCCTTCCTCCCTCACTGCTCCATGTGCATCCCTCCCGAAGCTGCGCCCTCCCTGGAATACAGCCTACCCCGCTAGAGGAAACTACCTCAGTCAAGGGTTTACGGGTAGCGGCGCTCCCCTGCTAGAATGTCCAAAAAGCCCTCAAGAAATAATGTGAGTAGAGAGCCTAGATGGTGCCCGGCATATATTATTTGGTTACCTTTAGTTACTATTATGACCACTTAAGTTTTTATTGCTTTTATTACTTTGCTCTTCAGTGCCAAACAAATAAGTAAGAGTTCCAAATGTGGTGGATTCTTTCCCTTCAGTGCCCCACCTCCATACAGACATAACCAGCTCTTCACTCAGTGTTAATTACTCAGGGCTCGTGTGCCTGCTTGAGACATGGGGATACAGTACATGGCTCGTGCACGAGGGTGGTGTCAGGACCTCCTAGACTGATGTCTGGGGCCTGGCGGTTGAGATGTGACTAGGTCCAGCGCAGGCGGGTTCAGGTGGGAAGAGCCTTGCACTTAGGAGAGCTCTGGACCTCTAGATCAGTGTGGTCTCTATACCTGTGCATTCTCAGGCAAGAGGCTCCACGTCTCACGCCTCCGTTTGTAGAAAAAGGAATTTATTATTCCTTCTGCTTCCTCTCTCACAAGGTGCTGTGACAACCCCAAAGAAGGATGTGGGGAAACACTCCGTCCTTCCAATGGGCACGAAGCCTTAGAAATAGCGAGAGGGAAAGGGAGGAAGGCCACGTGACAAACTCGGCGCGCTCTTCCCAGGCCTCCGAAAGCTAGTTCTACGACGTCTCGTCTCTATGGTGCACGGCTCTCACATCCGGTGCAGACCAAGTTGCTCTTCCGGGGTAAGTGCTATCGCTTCCGGAGTGGGACGCGGCAATCAGGTTTTTGATGTGCTTCTGCTCCTGGGTCTGCGTCTAGTGAACTAGGCAATGAGCTTCCTCAAAAGTTTCCCACCACCCGGGTCGGCTGAGGGTCTCCGGCAGCAGCAGCCAGATACCGAGGCTGTGCTGAACGGGAAGGGCCTCGGCACCGGCACTCTTTACATCGCTGAGAGGTAGGGTTCTTGTGCTCAGGGGCTGCCCCTGGGCGCCGCCTGGTGCGGAGGAGTCGGGCGAGACCGCGACCTCGGGGGCTGCTGGGAGCGGGGTGTCGCGTGCTGTGTGTCGCTCGGGGGATGCGTCTGTTGGGGGAGACTGGATTGTCTCGATTGTGCTCCTGCCCTCTCCTCCGGAGCTTTCCTCTCTACTCTAGGCGGAGTTCTCGACGTTAATTATGCTTCTTCATTAGTTAGGCTTTTTATCCTCCTGTTTACCGGGAGTCTGGCGCCTGCGTTGCCCTTGACTCAAGGTTTTGAGTTTTCAGACCCAGAGATTCGTTGACGTGTTTGCCTGTTTTGTTTCCCCGATGAACCGTGCGGGAGATGTTGCCGTGGGCGGGATATGCAAATTTAGAGCTGGTTGTGGAGGGTTTTGGAAGTTAGATTTTTCCCTGTAGGTATAGTGGGCAGAGGAACAAACACCCTCAACCTCGCGCAGGTTGGGGTCCTATCCAGAGGGACCTGACTACTCATTTTCCATTTCTGACTCTCATTTCTATTCCCTTTTATTAGACTCCCTAAATTTTGCCGCTTCATCTTCAAGCCAACAGTGACACATGGAATCCTTACTGTCCTTCAAATCTCTGACTTTCTCTCCTGCTGCATCACTTAGGGCTACAGCCAAAGAAAATGCTCTGCTTTTAAGAGCTCGTGTGATTTCATTGGACCCACACAGATCATCTAAGATAGATTAGTAACCTTAATTACATCTACAGACTCCTTTTTGTTAGATAACATATACACAGTCTTGACTGCCAGAGATGAATGAAGGTCTTGGGGGCCAAAATTCTGCCTACCAGAGAGGACACAAAAAAATGTAAAGAACCCTTGGTTTAAAGCAGCGACTTTCAACCCGTGTGCTGCCAAGAATTTAAAAAATATCTGACTGTTTTAGTCAGCGGCACTGACCTCTTTCTCTTAGATTGTCAAAAAAAAAAAAAAAAAAAAAAATGACCACAGCCAACATAACAATAGCTGTCTGGAGTGAATGTGTCAAAATTATATCTTTTTTTTCTTAAGTCAAATTGGCAAAATAAAACATTTTTTGGTGTGCTGCAAAATTTTAGAAATTAGTTTGTGTGTGCCATGAAATGAAAAGGGTTGAAGAATCGCTGGTTTAGAGGGAAATCTAGCCAGTGAACAATGAATGGTTAGGCTTTTGGCCAGTTGCTGAGATAGAAAACAGGAAGAAGAAAAGCAAGTTCCGGCTGAGCTGACAGTAATAAATTTGGTTTAGATAGTGGGGACCGGTTGGATGTGTGTGTATTTTGGGAGAGTGGTGTTAAAGATAGAGATTTGGAAATCATTAGTATAAGTGTTAGCATATGCTCATGGGACTAGGTCAGATACCCCAGAAGAGTAGAGAGGTCCAGGGGTAAAACTTTGGTGACACATCTACATTAAGATGTAGGTCATGGAAGATGAAACCTTGAGAAGAGGAACAAAGTTAAATCTGAAAAGCATCTGTTGGGCATTGACAAGGAGATCTTTAGTGATCTTGAGAGAGCAGTTTCTTTTAATTGGTGGAAAGTGGAGCAAGATATATTCCTATTGCCTACACAATTGTTTTTCTGTGGTTTCTCTATATACTGCACTGTCTGTTTCTATAATATAACCCCTTTTGGGGAAGGTTCTATACTTGTTTTTCATTTAAAAAAATTTCAAACCTAAAGAAAACTTACAAATGTTGTTAATATCTGTAGACCCTTCACAAAGATTTATCAGCTGTTAACATTTTGCCATGTTTATCTCTTGTTGTTGAGCTATTTGAGAGTTGCAGACATATTAATACTTTACCTGTGAATACTTGAGCATTATCTCCCAAGAACAAGGACATTCTGCTGTATAACCATAATATAGTTATTACACTTAGGAAGTACAAGCTCCTAAATTCTTATTTGTTTAAAAATATATATATTTCAGCTCTTCCTTTGCTTTTCTTTTTCCTTTTCTTTTTCTTGGAGAGGAAATAGTGAGACAGACTGCCACATGCATCCCAACTGGGATCCACTCAAAAACCCTGTCTGGGGTCCATGCTCCAGTACCCATCTATTTTTAGTGCCTGAGGTTGACCTGGGCCAACTGAGCTATTCTCAGCACCCGGGGCTCACAGTGTAACCAATCAGTGGAGCCACTGGCTGCGGAAGGGAAAGAGGAAAAGAAGGGGGAGAGTGGGAGGGAGGGGGAGAGTGGGGGGGGGGGGGAGAAGCAGATGGTTGCTTCTCCTTTATGCCCTGACTGGAAATCAAATCTATCCATAGGCTGAACTGATGCTCTATCACTGAGCCAACCAGGGCTTGTTTTAGACTTTGGCCCGTTTTAGAATTTTAGGTAAACAGAGACAGGGTCTGATTTGGTTTTAGGTGCGTTGTTTCTCAGATGTATATTGAGAGATTTACAATTCTCAGGGTTTTTTGTTTGTTTCTTTCTTTGTAACAGAGAGAGGGACAGAGAGGCACAGACAGACAGGAAGGAAGAGATAAGAAGCATCGGTTCTTTGTTGCAGCTCCTTAGTTCAGTGGTTCTCAAAGTGTGCACCAGAGTGCACTGGTGTGCCCTAGAAGATTTCCTGGTGCGCCCTATGGTATTCCAGAGAAATATGTGCCTGTTGGGGACCAAAAAACCAACAAGGTTTTGGAGTTTAGATTTTTGGGAGTCAGAGGTGTGGGGAATTGGCTGTAAACTGACAGTCTGCCCAACCCCCCCACCTCACTTGCCTGATTAGGTTGCAAAAGGCTGTTAAGCTGTGGTACTGGATTGTTTACACTACCCCCCATGTTCCCGGGAAAGACTGGAGGCAAGTTTCTTGTATCCTTTATTTGATGTAAAGGTAAGATGATATGTATGGTGGGGGTTTTCTGCACTCAACAGAATTACAAGTAAAAAGAGAGGAATTATTCAACATATTGAGGAGGAAATGAGAGTTTGCCTTTCAGATATATGCCCAGACATTGAAGAAATCGCTAGGACACATCAGGCTCATGTTTCTCATAAACACAAGAATGAGAAAACTTAACATATTTGTTCTGGGACCTGCTGAATTTACTAAATCTTACTAAGAATGTATCTATATATATAAAAAGATAACTTTTTGTCGTTTTTTAATTTTTTAACTCCTTTTTTACAAATTCTAAAAAGCATAATTCAAAATTAACAAAAATGATTTTTAATGTCAATAAATTTAATTTTGTCATATTTATTTTGTTTAATTACCATAAAAGCATGCTTGGACTTTATTTTTTATTCTTTAATATTTGACTTAATTATTATAACAAATTTCTCAGAAATTTGTATATAGTTTGCCTACAGTTATTTGTAGGATTTTAAATGCGCCCTGACTTCAAAAAGTTTGAGAACCACTGCCTTATTTGTTCATTGATTGTTTTCTCCTATGTGCCTTGACTGGGGGGCTCTAGTAGAGCGAGTGACCCCTTGCTCAAGCCAGCGACCTTGGGCATCAAGCCAGAGGCCTTTGGGGTCAAGCCAGGGACCATAGAGTCATGTCTATGATCCTACGCTCAAGCCAGGTGAGCCTGCACTCAAGCCAGCGACCCCAGGTTTCTTTTTTCTTTTTTAATTTTTTTTCTTTTTCTTTTTTGTATTTTTCTGAAGCTGGAAACAGGGAGGCAGTCCGACAGACTCCCGCATGCGCCCGACCGGGATCCACCTGGCATGCCCACCAGGGGCGATGCTCTGCCACAATCAGCCATTCTAGCGCCTGAGGCAGAGGCCCCAGAGCCATCCTCAGCGCCCGGGCAAACTTTGCTCCAATAGAGCCTTGGCTGTGGGAGGGGAAGAGAGAGACAGAGAGGTGGAGAAGCAGATGGGCGCTTCTTCTGTGTGCTCTGGCCGGGAATTGAACCCGTACGCCAGGCCGATGCTCTACCACTGAGCCAACCGGCCAGGGCTAACCCCAGGTTTCGAACCTGGATTCTCTGCGTCCCAGTCTGATGTTCTATCCGCTGTGCCATTTCCTGGTCAGACTCTCAGACTTATTTTCAAAGCTTAGATTGCATAAGAAGTTGACATTTTATCTAAATAAGAAAGGAAACAGTTTTGAATTATTCATAATAGATCATTTGAAACAGGTAAAACAGATAATTAAGTTAAAAATAGGTAATTTAAACTTAGAAGTAATATTTTTTATGTTTTATTCTAAAATAAATTGAAAACCAAATAATTAAACCAACCCAAATTCAAGATTTCTCTTATCTTCCTGTCTTGTTTTTCACTCCATGCCAGGAATAAGGGATACTGATCATACTGTGTAAAACCCTTGGAAATCAGCAAAATGCTGCAAGTTTACTGGCTTTCAAATTCTTGTTTTTTTTTCTTTTGTGACTGATAGCTTCTTTGGGACTGGGTATAACTAATTTGATTTCTTGGTTTTGGAGGGCATTTCTTCTAGAATATATAGAAAAAAATATATATTATAGAAAGAATAAATGAAAATCAGAACTTAATGAAAGAAAGTGTTGCTTTTTAGTGGAACTTGCTTCTGTTCTATAGAGTGTATAATCCATGTCCATATATAAGATTATAGCCTGACCTGTGGTGGTGCAGTGGGATAAAGCGTCGACCTGGAAAGCTAAAGTTGCCTGTTCGATACCCTGGGCTTGCCTGGTCAAGGCACATATGGGAGTTGATGCTTCCTGCTCCTCCCCTTTCTTTCTCTCTCTCTCTCTCTCCCTCCCTCCCCTCTCTGAAAATTGAATAAATAAAATCTTAAAAAAAAAAAAAGATTATGAGAGCTTTGTAGGCAATGCTGTTCTGAGGCAGCATTTGTGTCCTGCTGTCAGTAGGGAACTACAGAGCAGTTATGATATGCTTTTTAAAGTAAAGTTCATAATTTGGTAGCCGCTGAGTCTGTGTTTATATTTCAATGTTTCATCTCCTAATTGAGTTATTAAAGAATGTTTTGTGGCTCTGGGTATTTGATTTTTTTTTTGTGTGTGTGTGTGTGGCAGAGACAGTCAGAGAGAGGGACAGATAGGGACAGACAGACAGACAGGAAGGGAGAGAGATGAGAAACATCAATTTTTTGTTGCAGCTCCTTAGTTGTTCATTGATTGATTTCTCATAGGTGCCTTGACGGGGGTGTTGGGCTATATAGCAAACGGAGTGATCCCTTGCTCAAGCCAGCGACCTTGGGCTCAAGCTGGTGATCTTTGCTCAAACCAGATAAACTCGTGCTCAAGTTGGTGACCTCAGGGTCTCGAACCTGGGTCCTCCACATCCCAGTCTGACGCTCTATCCACTGTGCCACCGCCTGGCCAGGCCTGGGTATTTTAAATTTTGAATACCCAAATTTGGAATATGCCTTTCTGAATTGTGATATGCCAGGGGAGTTTTGGGTTGAGAAAAAGGAGTTTATTTCCTTAAAATAATACTTTTAGTAAGAGACTGGCTAGACTTATGTGACACATGACCACTATTTCATCTCCACATTGACAAAAGCAGTGGACAGCAAAGGCACATAAAGTGTGCACAACCTAATTATAATAATAAAATCTATTTCCTTGGGATTAATGGGATGAGTCATTCTGGAAAATTATTTCTAGAGCTTTTACCACTTGAAGCTCCTCCCAGATTTTCTTTTTTTTTTTTTTTTTTTTTGTATTTTTCTGAAGCTGGAAACGGGGAGAGACAGTCAGACAGACTCCCGCATGCGCCCGACCGGGATCCACCCGGCACGCCCACCAGGGGGCGACGCTCTGCCCACCAGGGGGCGATGCTCTGCCCCTCCAGGGGGTTGCTGTGCCGCGACCAGAGCCACTCTAGCGCCTGGGGCAGAGGCCAAGGAGCCATCCCCAGCGCCCGGGCCATCTTTGCTCCAATGGAGCCTTGGCTGCGGGAGGGGAAGAGAGAGACAGAGAGGAAGGAGGGGGTGGGGGGTGGAGAAGCAAATGGGCGCTTCTCCTATGTGCCCTGGCCGGGAATCGAACCCGGTACCCCGCATGCCAGGCCGACGCTCTACCGCTGAGCCAACCGGCCAGGGCCGGTTTTCTTTTTTAAATAAGCATGTTCAATGAAAATTTTTCCAAATGATAGTATGTTTGTTTTTTGCTTATTTATTTATTTATGTGTTTATTTTTGAGAGAGGTTTTTTTGCTCTTTTAAAAAGAAATTAATTTTAGGAAGAGGGGAGAGAAAGAGAAACATCTATTTGTTCCATTTATTTATGCATTCATACACAATTGGTTAATTTTTTTTAAACTTTATTTATATTTTACAGAGACAGAGAGAGGGATAGACAGGGACAAACAGACAGGAACGGAGAGAGATGAGAAGCATCGATCATTCGTTTTTTGTTGCGTGTTGCAACATCTTAGTTGTTCATTGATTGCTTTCTCATATGTGCCTTGACCGCGGGTCTTCAGCAGACCGAGTAACCTCTTGCTGGAGCCAGTGACCTTGGGTTCAAGCTGGTGGGCTTTTTGCTCAAACCAGATGAGCCCGCGCTCAAGCTGGCGACCTCAGGGTCTCGAACCTGGGTCCTCTGCATCCCAGTCCAACGCTCTATCCACTGCGCCACCGCCAGGCCAATTGGTTAATTCTTATATATGTCCTGACCAGGGATTGAACCTGCAATTTTAGTTTGTTGGGACAACGCTCTAACCAACTGATCTACTCAGCCAGGGCGTGCTTTTACTTTTTTAAGTGTACTATTTATTACATTTTAGTATATTACAGAGTAGTACAATTTTCACCACAGTCTAATTCTGCCTTAGTTTTTGATATGTAAGGATCTCTCTCTTTTTTTTTCTTTTTTTAGAGAGAAGTGGGGAGTAGGAGGGAGAGGAAGAGAGATGAGAAGCATCAACTTGTAGTTGTGTCACTTTAGTTGTTCTTTGATTGCTTCTCATACATGTCTTGACCAGGAGGCTCCAAATGAGCCAGTGACCCCTTGCTCAAGCCAGTGACCTTGGGATCATGTCGATAATCTCATGCTCGCCTGACCAGGCAATGGCGCAATGCATAGAGCGTTGGACTGGGATGCTGAGGACCCAGGTTCGAGACTCCGAGGTTGCCAGCTTGAGCGCGGGCTCATCTGGTTTGAGCAAAAAGCTCACTAGCTTGGATCCAAGGTCACTGGCTCCAGCGAGGGGTTACTTGGTCTGCTGAAGGCCCGTGGTCAAGGCACATAAGAGAAAGCAATCAATGAACAACTAAGGTGTCGTAATGTGCAGCAAAAAACTAATGATTGATGCTTCTCATCTCTCTGTTCCTGTCTGTCTGTCCCTGTCTATCCCTCTCTCTGACTCTCTCTCTGTCTCTGTTAAAAAAAAAAAAAAAAAAAAAAAAAGTAAAAAACCCCCGATAATCTCATGCTCAAACCAGATGATCCTGCGCTCGTGCCAATGACCTCAGGGTTTTGAACCTGGGGTTAGCATCCCAGGCTGATGCTCTACCCACTGCACCACCACTGGTTCAGGCCTATCTTATATTTGTTTCTCCTTGGTTACGAATTAGACAATCAGACTTGTTAAAGTTGCATAGACAGATTATATCTGCCCTGACCGATAAATGGAACAACAAATTGATTTCTCTTTCTCTCTCTCCCCCCTCCCTTCCGTCCTTTTTTAAATCAGTAAAGAAATTGAATTTAAAAAATTTTAAATTGTATAGAAAATCAAATGATAGAGGATGTATTAACTTTTTAAAATAACAGTTCTATTGAGATACTGTATGTAATTCATGTAACATACAGGTGACTCATTTAAAGTGTACACAATTTAAAAATTTAGAGGTTGTTTTTTTTAGTGAGCAAGAGAAACAGATAGGAAGGGAGACAATTCAGCGGTTTGTAGTCTATTTATAGAGTTGGGCAACCATTATCACAATCAATTTTAGAATATTTTCATTGCCCTCAAAAGAAACCAGCTCCCATTAGCAGTCAGTCTCTATTTCCTTCAAGCTCTCTGTAGCCACTATATTGCTTTAACTTTTTTTGCTGTTTCTTAGAGACATTTTTGCTAGTCCTTTTTCTTGCTAAAGTGGTCCATTTCCAGATGAGTGAAGTATTACGAAAAAATTAGCTGGCCATACTCAAAACTCAATATACTGATTTTGGTGATATGTTTCCTTTCTACAACTGTAAAATATTTGCATTTGACCAGTTTTGAACTTGCTTCAAACTACACCTTGTATATCTGTGGCTATCTCTTAAAAATGCATAATAAAAGAAAGTCTTCATAAAGTCGTCTTCCAGTGTGATAATTATTTTATAATGTGGTAAGTATGATTATAGCTATTTCATGTGTATGTCATTTAATGTAGGATTAGTGGAGAAATGAATGATTCCCAAGTATTTATTGCATACTTACATGCTGAGCACTATGTTAGTGGTTTTGAAGAATGTTAAATAAAGAATATGACAGTGTCTCCTGCCAGGTAGTTCTCTTTCTGTCAGGGTACATATTAGATTCATTATTATAAAGTTAAGTGTTATACGGAATATTACTAAGCATAAGTGCCGTTTAAAAGAAAAGAAGAAATCATTATGGACTTGAGTAATTGGAGGGGAGGCTCAAGGAGGAGGTGGGACTTAAGCAGACGATGAGGCTTTGCAAAAGCAAAGAAGGCTCCTTTAAGACTTGCCAAATAAGAGCAAGCATAAAGGGTATAGAAACACACGTGTAAATTAAGAAAAATTACATTTCAAACCTATTTGAACTTTTATCTGGAGAAAAAGAGACCATAACAGCATTGGTCTTAAATTTAATATCTGCTGCTGAATTTTCTTTTTGTGGAAATATTTCTAAATATATAGTAAGATTGAGATTATTCATAATTATGCATGAAAGTATCCAGGCTGAACCTTTATAAACTTTAGGAAGTTACATTAGGATTTAATTGCTTGAAATAATCTACTTCAAACATGTTTTTCAGCCGCCTGTCTTGGTTAGATGGCTCTGGATTGGGATTCTCTCTGGAATACCCCACTATTAGTCTGCATGCAGTGTCCAGGGACCTAACTGCCTATCCACGAGAGCATTTGTATGTTATGGTGAATGCCAAATTTGGAGGTATGTATGGTAATTTAATCTTGAGCTGCCGTTGGTAGCATGTAATTGTATTTTTAAAAGCATTCTTTGATCAGAATCAATGTAATGTTCAAACCATTGACCTATTTTTGGATAATTAAGCAAAATTTAATGCAGTAAAATAATTTGGACACTGCCTTTTGTTTTCCGTATATTTGCACTTAGAATTGTTCAGTTATCATGGATTTATATTTCTGATTTTTCCTCTTGAGTTTGTTTCTTTCTCTTTGTAAAGGCATTTCTGTTTGGCACCCTTACAAACTTAGTTCAGTGTATTTTGTGCTTCCAGGAGTTTAGGTTAGAACCTGATATGTTTTGTTTTGTTCTGTTATCAAGGGGGGATGTTTCCTCCACCTACACTTGCCAGTCACATTTGCTTGTCAGGGCTGGAGTGGGGAGGAGTGCTGCGGGCATCCTGGAGTTAGAGGCCAGGGATGCTCCTAAACATTGCAGAATGCAAAGGATAGCTTTCCACAACAAAGAATTATCCAGTTCAAATGTCAGTAGTGGTGAGGTTGAGAAACCTTGGGATACAAGATTCCCAGGTTCTGCTGTTGGAGATAACCACCAAAGTTCATAAAAATCTAGTGAGGTTGAAGAAAGATGGAGTCAGAAAGATAAGATAGCCTGACCAGGTGGTGGCGCAGTGGATAGAGCGTCGGACTGGGATGCGGAAGGACCCAGGTTCAAGACCCCGAGGTCGCCAGCTTGAGCGCGGGCTCATCTGGCTTGAGCAAAGAGCTCACCAGCTTAGACCCTAGGTCGCTGGCTCCAGCAGGGGGTTACTCAGTCTGCTGAAGGCCCGCGGTCAAGGCACATGTGAGAAAGCAATCAATGAACAACTAAGAAGTTGCAACGCGCAATGAGAAACTGATGATTGATGCTTCTCATCTCTCTCCGTTCCTGTCTGTCTGTCCCTGTCTATCTCTGCCCCTGTTAAAAAAAAAAAAAAAAAAAAAGAAAGAAAGATAAAATATCCAATTTTTAGGCTGTTGACTTTGGGTTGTAAGAATTCTGACTAGGAAACAACTTAGGCACAAGGCAGAAACTGAGAAGTGGATGTACTGTATTGTGTTAATTTACTCCGATCATCTTTTATGGAAGTACAGAACTTTGGGATTGAAGGACATTTGTTAAACTTTTAGTAAACTTGTTTTTAAATAGTGGGTTGCTTTTCTTTGAAATAGTGTATAAGATACAATCCCATAAGTTTTCCTGTTGAGTTATTGCTCCTCCAATTTGGGGTTTTAATGTAATTTCATATATAAGATGACCGTGTATATTCAGTGTGACAATAGTTATTTAGTAATATTTAGGGTTTTGTCTCATTAAGTGGTAATGACTGATTTGGCTATCTGAATATTTTTGTTATAAGATTTCAAACTCTTGCCATTGGAAAGAATCCAAAGATAGATAAACTTTAATAAAGTTTGAGAGGGTAAGGTAAAGTAAAAATCTTTGACCTTGGGTTGTAGTAAAACTTCCAGATGAGGTATTGGACACAGTTTACTTTCTATCTAAGTAAATGCAACTATATTTTCATAACTAAGAGTATTATATATCATGTTTAGTTTAAAGTGGTGGTTTTCAACCTTGTTACACTTGTTGACTGGTGAAAATAGTTATTTCGGGACCGCTAAAGCAGAAATTTACCCTGCACATAAGCGAATTCAATAAGAGCATTGGGTTTATCATCTTCATACAACATTAGGTTGGTTAACTCTTGTGGACTGGCACAAAATTTCTGGTGGTTGAATTTTGTGCCAAACTAGTGGTTGAATACCACTGGTTTAAAGTATTTATTCATTCATAGAAATGCAAACAAAACCTTCTTAGAAGCATCCTTGTCAGTCAATTCCAAATGCTGATGTGAAATTCTTATAAATGTGTAGAGCGCTATCTTTGGATAAAGGTAAAAAATAAGGTTAGAGAGGTAGGGTTGAATAAACCTAGCTTGGATAAACAGAAAAGCACGCTGAATAAGAAGACCGTCATTAACTTGGTAGCCAAGTCATTCTCATCTCTGCACCCCAGTTTTATCCAGAAAAATTAAGGGATTATAATAGTCGTTAGTTTTCTTGTTTTGTTTTAATTTTTAGTCCTTAGTTCTTAAACCTAGCTGCACATTAGAAACATGTGGAACACTTGTTAAAAATCAAATGCTAGGAGTCCCAAACTAGGAATCAAGGATTCAGTAAATTTGGGGTACGGCCCTGGCCGGTTGGCTCAGCGGTAGAGCATCGGCCTAGCGTGCGGAGGACCCGGGTTCGATTCCCGGCCAGGGCACACAGGAGAAGCGCCCATTTGCTTCTCCACCCCTCCGCCGCGTCTTCCTCTCTGTCTCTCTCTTCCCCTCCCGCAGCCAAGGCTCCATTGGAGCAAAGATGGCCCGGGCGCTGGGGATGGCTCTGTGGCCTCTGCCTCAGGCGCTAGAGTGGCTCTGGTCGCAACATGGTGACGCCCAGGATGGGCAGAGCATCGCCCCTGGTGGGCGTGCCGGGTGGATCCCGGTCGGGCGCATGCGGGAGTCTGTCTGACTGTCTCTCCCTGTTTCCAGCTTCAGAAAAATGCAAAAAAAAAAAAAAAAAAAAAAAAAAAAAAAAATTTGGGGTACGTATTTTAAATGTATGATTATTTTCTTGAAATTGGTTAATTCTTTCTAACTAGAATAAGTAGGACTTTTTTTTTTTTTTTGGCGAGACAGGCATACAGATAGGAAGTGGAGAGAGATGAGAAGCATCAACTTGTAGTTGTGGCACTCTTTTGCCAGTGACCCCTTGCTCAAGCCAGCGACCTCAGGTTTCAAACCTGGGACCTCTGTGTCCACTCTGCCACCATTGGTCACGGTTAAAATAAGTAGAACTTTTCTATCTTAATTTGATTACATTTATTTCAATAATTCCAGTTCTTTTTTCCTGAAACTCTACTCTTCTCATAAGTTACACATGCTTTTTTTATTATTTTTTTAAAATTTTTTAAAAGGACAGAGGGAGAGTCAGAGAGAGAGAGATATAGGGACAGACAGACAGGAACGGAGAGATGAAAAGCAGCAGTCATCAGTTTTTCGTTGCGACACCTTAGTTGTTCATTGACTGCCTTTTCATATGTGCCTTGACCATGGGCCTTCAGCAGACAGAGTAACCCCTTGCTCGAGCCAGCAACCTTGGGTCCAAGCTGGTGAGCTTTTCGCTCAAGCCAGATGAGCCCGCGCTCAAGCTGGCGACCTCAGGGTCTCGAACCTGGGTCCTCCGCATCCCAGTCCGATGCTCCATCCACTGCGCCACCACCTGGTCAGGCAGTTACACATGCTTTGATCCTACTTCCCAAATTTTGTTCCTTTCATCCTGATTCTCCAAACTCCAGGCCTTTTTCTTTTTGGCTTATCTCCATAAACCTCTTTAAAATGAGGCATCAGCTTATCGTTGAGGACATTATATTATTTTTTAAATAACTAAAAATTCATTCTCATTGTTCAGAATTTAGATATGTTTAAAAAGACAGAATATGGCAGCCACTACTGTGATCTAGAATGAGATGCTAAGTGTTGGTTATGGTCATTTTTCTTAATTGTAAAAATACTATTTCTATTTATTGCCCTAAGATAAATTCCTAAGGATACAGGGTTGGGCAGAAAGTGTAGATATACCGTTATGAGTACGAGGAGTTTATTCTTACATTATTATTTATTAATTATTGTTTTTATTTGTATTACAACTTTAAACCTACTTTTGCCCATTCCTGTATAAAAGTAGCTGTAAATAGTGGTTATTTCTAGGGAGAGAACTGGAGTGGTAGGGACTTACTCTTTCCTTTGAGTTCATCTAGTTGTATAAGATAAGAGGTGGTGTTCATTCCATTATAGAATAATACAGTGTGATAGTTGGTTTTTTAAATGCATTGCAAATGTTTTTGTAGTACTAGATATATTTCACTATTCAGATTTATCTAAAATTCTCCAATATTTTGTATTATTTTAACTCGTTTACAGAGGATATGTATATTATATTTAATAGTATCATAACATAAACAGGACAGAAAAAGTCTGCTGGGGTCCAGCCCCGGGGGAAATCCAGGGGTCCCACAGGAAGAGACGGCGTCGGCACGAATCAAGTGAGAGAGCCGAATTCTTTTCTTTCTCTTTATTCTCTAGTTAGCATTTACTGCCAGGCATCTCTGCCAAATGCTGGTCTAGCTTTCTTTTTATGCACACACACTAAGTTACAATCACATGGTATTTTGTTTCACTATGGTTACATATTTCCAGATAACAGTTAATTCATATCTATAAGCTATAAATAAGGTGGTACAAACTTCTAAAAGATTAGTACTAATTAATAACTCTACTTTACTGTTGTTGTGAGTCAAGGGCGCAGAGAGAGAGATTAACAGACGAAATCATCAAGGACTAGCAAAGGACCACCGCTTGCTCAGGCAAATGGCCTTGAGTTCATGCAGTGTCCTAATTTTTTCACAAGACTACAAAAGGCTTGCTATTTAAGAAACTGACATAGTATTAAGAGTAACTTTTACTTAAAGATACATAGAGTGCACCTGCAAGATAGCTAGTAGCAACATAATATCAAAAGGCATTAATTGCTATTGCTGCTATGAATTCCACTACATTCCTTTCCTTATTCTTGGAAAATACAAAAATCTTAGAATGTTTTACTGAGAAAAGCCCAGTAACTGCCTTCAGTCACAAAACAAGTCTTTTAACAAAACATTCTTTACTAGCCAGCTGCGCTCCCATCCAAGGCCACACAACGGGCCACTCCACTACACCTTACCTAAGATTCTAATGTCTAGTTAAACTTTATTTACTTACTATATTCATATACTAGTTAAGTTCTAACTTTATTCTTTCTAATATGATTAATAAGAAGAAATTCTCTTACAAACTTAACCCTTTATGAGGGATATCATAGCCAGCCTCTTATATTTATGAGCCCAGTTCAAGGGGCTTACAGGCTTTTCTGTGGAACTTACACCTTCTGTCTCATTTCCAAAGAAATTACTACGAATCTACAGGGAAAGCACGGTACTATTATCCTTGTGCCATAAATAATAGCACACACCCAGAAAAGGGGGGATATAAGGCCAGATTAATTCAAAAAGGTCAAAGGGGGAAGTATCGTTGTGCCTTTCCTTTGCGGTGACTTTGTCACCCCACAGCCATTGGTCTTCTCTGCTGTGACTTTGTCAATCAGCAGTTTTTGATCTTCTTCTGCTGTAACCTTGTTAGCCAGCAGTTGGTCTTCTCCTGCTGTGACCTTGTCAGCCAGCAGTTGTGGGTCTTCTCCTGCTGTGACCTTGTCAGCCAGCAGTCCTTGATAGGCTCCCGACAAAAGTCCTATTAGTTATTTAAAACTTTACCTATCTGACCTGTGGTGGCGCAGTGGAGAGAGTGTCTACTTGGAACACTGAGGTTGCCAGTTCCAAACCCTGGGCTTGCCTAGTCAAGGCACATATGGCACATGACAAGCAACAAGCAAGCAATGAACAACTAAAGTGAAACAACTATGAGGTGATACTTCTCGCTCCTCCTGGTCTATCTCCTCTCTTTGTAAAATCAATAAATAAAACCTTTTTTTTTTTTTAAGTGAGAAGAGGGGAGATAGACTCCTGTATGTGACCCGACCGGGATCCACCCAGCAGCCCTCATCTGAGCCAATGCTCAAATCAGCCAAGTTATCCTCAACACCCAAGGCCAACGCTTGAACCACTTGAGCCACACTGGCTGTGAGGTTCCGGAACAGAGAGAGAAAGGGGAGAGGGAGTCAAAGAGAAGCAGATGGTCCTTTCTCATGTGTTCCCTGACTGGACATCTGCACTCTGGGCCTATACTCCATCCACTGACCCAGCTGGCCAAAGCCATAAAATTTTTTAAAAATAATAAATAAAGTAAAACTTGTCCCTATCTGCTTATTATCTATTTTTTTCATTCTAGGGTGAGTTTATGAGACTTATAAAAATAAAAGTAAAAAAGATTTAGTGTGGGTATCTTCTTCCTATAATTGATTCCTATGAGTAGAATTGTTGCATTAAAAGAAACATTTTAAAACTTTTAACATATATTGTAAAATTGCTTTCCAAAGAGTTTATATCAGTTTATACTTTGAATAATAGTATATAAGAATTCCTTTTCACCTTATCTTCATCTGCATGGAGAAGATTATTAGTTTTAAAGTTTTTGGTATCTATTTAAGTATTTTGTTGACTTTTTTCCCTTTGTGAAGTACTTCAAACATTGAAAAGTGCAGAGAGGAATAAGTATTTTTCATTATTTAATACTCAGCATAAAATAAAACATTTTTCATAATTACTCTAGTCTTTTAAAGAAATACAAATACATCAATATTGTTGAAATCCTTTTTTTATTTCTTCCCATTTTATTTCCTACTCTTTGTCTCTGGTGTTAAACGTGATCTTAAAGATGACATACGTCCTTCATGTCTATCTTTTAGATTTGTACTCAATATCTATGTAAGCTGTATAATGGTTTGGTTTTATGTTTAAAGTTTTAATGTAAGTGATATTGTATATATTCTGCTAACTACCTTTTTCACTCAATTATATATATGTTTTCTTTATTTAAATTTTTTTTTTTTTTAAGTAAGAAGAGAGGAGATAGACTCCTGCATGTACTCTGATCGGGATCTACTTGGCAACCCTGTGTGGGGCCAATGCTCTGCCCATCTTGGGCCACTTGCAACTGAGCTATATTTAGCGCCTGAGGCAGAGGCTTGACAAAACCATCCTCAGCAGCCAGGGCCCAGGGTGATTGAATCAATCAAGCCATCTGCTGTGGGAGGGGATGAGAGGGGATAGGGAGGGAAGCAGATGGTTGTTTCTCCTGTGTACCATGCCTGGGAATTGAGCCCGGGACTTCCACAGGCAGGGTCAACGCTCTACTGCTGAGCCAACTGGCCAGGGCCTAAAATTTTTATTTTTCAATTACAATTTACATTTATCATTATTTTGTATTAGTTTCAGGTGTATAGCATAGTGGTTGGACAATTATATTTTAAAATATTGCCACATATAAATCACATTTGTTTAGTTTTTTGTTTTTAATTAATTTTAGAGGAAGGGTGAGGAGAGAGACAAACATCAATTTGTTGTTACACTTATTTATGCATTTGGTTGATTCTTGCATGTGCTCTAACCTGAGATTGAACCTGCATGCAACTTGGTGTGTCAGGACAACACTAACCAACTGAACTACATGACCAGGCCTCACACATCTGTTCATTTTTAACTGCTATATCTATTTATAAAATGTAATATGCTCAGATTATAATTCATCTATTTCCTTTTTTTAATCAACATTTTTTATACTTTCATTAGTACAAATAAACTTTAATAAACATTTACATACAAACTCACTGTGTACATAACATGTACTTACATGAGGAATTGCAGGATAGTAACATCTCCAAAGTGGCTGTATCAGTTTCCACTTCCACCAGCAGTGGAAAAAAAATACAAAAATTTGTATTTTCTCTTGCTTACAGACTTTGTTAATTTATCTGTTGGGTCAGTTAACTTTTAAGGGCTTTCATCTGTAAGTTGTTGGTAATGAATCACATCAATGGTTTATAAGCTGCTGCTCTATCCTTTGTTTCAAAGTGAAAGGTAAAAGAAGCCGGTGACATTGGAACTATATTTGTTAGAGGCCAGTTTGGGTTTCTTCATCCTCGCTGTGACCCTGAGTGGGCTTGAAACCACTAGGGCTCAGTGAAGTATAACTAGACCAGAGAGTCTATCCAGAGTCCTTTTTAGCTCCAAAACCCTTGTTCTTCAACCGAATCAGTGCTTCTCATCTCTCCCTTTCTATCTCTCTTTCCCTCCCCTCCTCCCCCCCTCTAAAAAATAAAATAACCTTATTCTTGTCATTTGAAGTAAAAACTGAATTGCATTATTTAGATACATCAATAAGCTTCCTTTAAGAAATTTATTTAGGCTCTTTTTCAAAACAAATAATATCATTAAAAAGTTATTTTTACTCCCTTTCTAGAAGAATCAAAAGAATCTGATGCTGATGAAGAAGAGGAAGACAGTGATGATGATATTGAACCTATTGCTGAATTTAGATTTGTGCCTAGTGATAAATCAGCATGTGAGTGTTCTACCAAATTGATTCCCCCTTATGTACCAGGTATTTGCTCTGTTGACACACTGACCTTTACTTTTATCCTCATTACCTCCATTCTGCTTTTTCTTAATTTTAGCATCTGTAGTATTACTGGGACCAGGCCTATGAATAGCAAAGATTGTAACTATATATCGTAGGCATTGTGTTCCTTGCTGTGCTTTGTAATGGAAGGATCTGGTTGTTTTTATCTGGTTGAATCTCACCAGATAGAGGGCAGAGGCGTCATGGCAGTTCCAAAGTAGAAGATGTCAAGATAACTGGAAAGAGCCCTTTCAGCTCTAAGGGGCTTCCCTCAGATCCTAGCAGTCTGGTCAGGACTCTTGATTCTTTTTCTTAGAAAATCCCACCAGGCATGAAGAGATCTCAGTATCTTGAAATGAACTCTTATTATTTTGTGACTTTTTCATTGCTAAACTACTTTTCAAGATTGATTCTCCTTGGCATGCAGGTTTTTGTGAATATTGGGACCTTAATGTACCTCTTGTTCACTCATATTTATTTGCACTGGTTGTTACTTAATTAAATATTATTATGCGTTGGCCAGAAAGAAATATTAATTATAATTTAATTTCCTTGTTCAGTGGAGGCCATGTTCACTGCAATGTGTGAATGCCAGGCTTTGCATCCAGATCCTGAGGATGAAGATTCAGATGATTACGATGGAGAAGAATATGATGTGGAAGCACATGGTTAGTGAAATGGATTTTTTTAAAGTGTGTGTTTCATTTTAAGTATTTATTTGTACTAAGGGGATGAGATTATAGATCTTTATATCTCAAGTGACCATATAATATAATGAATGAAAGTGAATAGCATAATTCATGTGTAAGCCAAATTGGAAAAATTTATGGGTTTTCCAAGTTTGATTGTAAAAAATAGATATTATTGGGGTGATGGGGAGAAAATGGATAGAGATAAGTGGAAGGAAAGAAAATTGTAGATAGGAAAGTGGGTGGTCAGGAGAGTGTCTTTTAAGTTGAGGCAGCTGCTACAAGGGAACAAGCCTTCTCTTTTTATCACTTAAAGTCTGTGTCACCTACATCTTTAGCATATTTCTTTAGACAACTCATTGCCAATTATTTCTTTTTTCTAGAACTAGGCCTTGTTTATCTAAGAATACTTCCCCTTACTTCCCCCAGACCAGAATGCAGTCAGTGACTTGGTCGAGTCTTGTAGGTCTAGGTGCCTGCTATTCTCTTTCCCTTCCCCATGGTGTCCTGTCACCAGTCTGGCTGTCCAAGCCCTTTCCTCCATGAGTATCTGCTTCTTCACCTGAGACAGACTTATTTCTGGCATTCTCCTTTGTATATCTAAATACATTCTCAGCGGAGATTTATGAGTGATTCTTTTTTTTTAATCCTCTTTGGATTTTCCAGAATTTCTGATTTTTAAAAGGAACATGTTTTTTAATAAGGAAAAAACCTTTAATGACAATAACAAATCAATTTGCACTCATCTGTAAATTTCCCATCTTAGAATAATATAAGACTCCCTGGCCTCAAGAACACCCTCTTTTCCTTCTGGTCCCTGGACATTTGATCTTAGGGAATTGCTGTTTATTGACTCACTATCTCTTGGGATCTCTTCTCATCCTAGAGGGTAGGGACATTCTTTTTTATCTCTTCAACAGTGGCCTATATGTGTTAAATGGATGTTGAAACACCTTTTTGCACCATACCTTACCTTCAGTAAATGCGTTATTAAGTATTTTTTTTCTCATTGTGTTATAATAGCTTAAAAGTTTTTTATTTGTTCAGAACAAGGGCAGGGGGACATCCCTACATTTTACACCTATGAAGAAGGATTATCCCATTTAACAGCCGAAGGCCAGGCCACATTGGAGAGATTAGAAGGAATGCTTTCTCAGTCAGTGAGCAGCCAGTATAACATGGCTGGAGTCCGGACAGAAGATTCAGTAAGAGATTATGAAGGTAAGTATCTTTTTTCCTCGGTGCGAACATTTAGATAATCACTTACGCAACCAGGGAAGCTGTGAAGAAATGGGTATAGGTTCTTTTGGAAACTAAGAGATGCCCTGGCCAATTGGCTCAGTGATAGAGTGTTGGCCTAGCCTGTGGAAGTCTGAGTTTGATTCCCGGTCAGGGTACACCACAGAGAAGCCACCATCTGCTTCTCTACCCCTTCCCCACCTCCCTCCCCCCCTCCTCTCTCTCCCCCTTCTCCCTCCCTCCTTCCCTGCCTCCCCCTTCCTCCCTCCCTCCCGTAGCCATGGCTTGAATGGCTAGAGCAGGTTGGCCCTGGTAGCTGAGGATGGCTCTATGGCCTTGCCTCAGGTGCTAAAATAGCTCACTTGCCAAGCAACAGAGCAAGCCCCAGATGGGCAGAGCATTGCCCCATAGAAGGTTTGCTGGATGGATCCCGGTTGGGGTGCATGTGGGAGTCTCTCTGCCTTTCTGCCTTCCACGTAATAAAAAAAAGAAAGAAACTTAAGAGAAGTCTCAGAATTAACTCTTTATAGTGTGGTTTATAAAAATAGAAAACAGAATGGGAGTGCTTCTATAAATTTTTTAAAACTTTTTTTCCTGGCCCCAGCTGGTTGGCTCAGTGGTAGAACATCGGCCCCGCATGTGGATGTCCTGGTTTCAAAACCTGGTCAGGGCACACAGATGTGACCCTCTGCTTCTCCACCCTTCCCCTCTTTCTCTCTCCCTCATTTCCTCCCTCCCCACTGTCCCGTAGCCATGGCTTGATTGGCTCAAGTGAGTTGAACCCAGGCACTGAGGATGGCTCTGTGGCCTCTGCCTCTGGCGCTAAAACACCTCAGTTGCTGAGCAGCAGAGCAACGCCCCAGATGGGAGGAGCATCACCCCATAGGGGGCTTGCTGAGTGGATCCTGGTTGGGGTGCATGTAGGAGTCTGTCTCTCTTCCTCCACTGCTCTCACTTTAACTACAAAATAGTCTATGTTCACAGTCAATTAAAAAATATTTTTAATTGATTTTAGAGAGAGAAAGGAAGGGAGAAGGAGAGAAACATTGATTTGTTGTTTCACTTATTTATTTTTTTGTGACAGAGAGAGAAGGACAGACAGGAACAGACAGACTGGAAGGGTAAGAGATAAGCATCAGTTCTTCATTGCGGTACCTTAATAGTTCATTGATTGCTTTCTCATATGTGCCTTGACCAGGGGGCTACAGTAGAGCGAGTAACCCCTTGCTCAAGCCAGCGACCTTGTGCTTCAAGCCAGCAACTTTTGGACTCAAGCTAGCGACCATGAGGCAATGTCTACGATCCCATGCTCAAGCCAGTAACCCCATGCTCAAGCCAGATGAGCCCGCGCTCAAGCCAGAAACCTCAGGATTTCAAACCTAGGTTCTCTGTGTCCTAGTCCACACTCTGTCCATTGCGCCAGTGCCTGGTCAGGCAATGCTGCCATTTTTATTTTTAAAATGAATTTAAAATAAATTTTTACATCGTTATATGCAAAAGTAGGATAGTCAGTTGATTTAAAGGGCTAGGCAGCATTCAAAAAACTTGGATTCTCTTTTTGTGACAAATATCTGGACCTTAAGTGGTTTTAAATTTTTATGCTTTAGTTATATTTGTAAGCTGCTTTGTAAGTATTTTCTCTATTAGACTGGTTTTCTTTTCTAAGTATCCTAATTTAATTAGATTCTTAAAGTATTTTTTTGATTTATCCTTTACCTTTCATTCTCTTATTCATTCCAATACTGAGTTCCATGGATTTTCCTTTAAATGACTTTTAGATCTCCTTGTTATTATTCCTACTATTCTCCAAACCTAGGCTCTTTTTTCTCATGCAGTATTTAGAGTAGTAAACTTTTTGCCGCTATCATCCCTTCCTACCATATTAATCTTCTGAGAACACTGTATATCACTCCTCTATAAGGATTTCTTCTCCAGTGGTCCAGTGATACTCAACATATAAAGTTCAAAGTCTTCACTCTGAAGAGACAACCCTGTCTTTGCCCCAAATGTCTTCAGTCTTGTTCCTACTATCCTCAATAAGACATTTAGGTAGTGCTCTTTTGTACCAGCCCCTGATTAAGCATATGACAAATATTTACCCATTTAATCCTTCCAAGAACCCTCTGTGGCAGATGTTATTATCCCCATTTTACAGATGAAGAAACTAAGGCATAGAAAGGTCACATACTTGCTTTATGCCAAATAGCTAATAAGTGGTGAGAGGATTAAGTGAGCTAATGTACAAGGCACTGTTATAAGCATTTTTTTTGCATCTTATATGTACTGTATTTAATATATGTTAATATTTTGTGTGGCTACAGAATTTTAACACTTTTACTATTTAGTGACACAAAATACTTATTTACTGTCTTTTTCTTTTATTGGTATATTTAAGCTTTGCTCATAATGCTCTGATCAACATCTCCATACACTTAGCATGTTGACCTAGGGATCCTGAAGTTTTGGGATATTTTAGTTTGGAAAAGTTTAGGCTTGTGTCTCCTCCCCATTTTAAGCCCTGGCTGGTGAGCATCTAACATAGACTTTAAGGAGATGCCTCAAATAATTTCTAGTTCTCTATCAAACTCTTGGCTGAAAGCATGCAAGATGTAATCTTTTTTTTTATTACAGTGATTGACTGGAGAGGGCTCTTGACCATCAAAGAGCCTATCATCATTGAAGCGTTGTTTTTTTAATGTAAAATTCTTTATTTAATGCTTTGTAACAAACAATTTTAAGGTTGCAAACACTTTGTAAAGAGATTTTTCTTTGGACTTTTATTCCTAAGCCTCATTAGCATATCAGCTTCTTCGGTATATACCATTGCCCATCTGACTCCTGAGTACCCACTTCATTCCTTTTGCCACTTATTTATTTAATTTCACTTGTACATTTTCTTTTTTAAAAAGTGGTTTATTTTTAGAATTTTAAAATAAAAATTGTGTATATTTAAGGTGTGTAACTTGATGTTTTGATATACATATACATAGTGAAATGACTACTGTAGTCAAGTTAATTAAATTCCATTTCTGTACCTAGTTACCTTGTGTTTGTGTGGAGAGAACACCTGAGATCTGTCTTAGTAAATTTCAGTCTTTGCCGTTAAGTACATGTGCTGTCCACTAGTGGCGTTTCAGTGCTTCATGTGCTTATTTATGTTGAGGTGTTTATTGAGCTACTGGACGGGATACAGAGAATACAGCAGTTTTCGAGAGATGAGGTTACTATCATCTTACCAGTTTTAGTGGAGCGAAAAATAAATTAATTTATTGGGTAGTGCAGTGTAGTCCAGCATTGAGATACAGGGGCCCTTCACCTGGCCTGGATAGTCAGGCTTAGAGAATCAAGCTTCATGAAGTAAGTGACATCTAAGCCAAGGTTTGAAAGATGAATAAAAGTCACCCTGGTGAAGAGATATACAGGTTGGGGAGAGAGGCAGGTAAAGGGATCAGCAATGTGTAAAGGTACAAGAGACCGTTCAGCTTTGGGAACTGAAAGTAGTTCATTATGTCTGAAACTCTGAGTGTGAAGAGTAGTTATAGCAACAGATAAAGTGGATAGTGAACTGGGCTGTATCTTAAAGGAACTTGAAGCTGAGTTAAAGAATTTCAACTTTACACTTAGGTCAGTGGGAAGCCATGAAAAAATTTTAGTTTGATTTGTGTTTCTGAAGCTATGAAATGGAAAATTAATTGCAGAGGGAAATACTGGAGGAAAGAAGAGAAGCCCTGTTAAGTAAGGTTTAAATTAGATGAGAGACAGTGGCCTAAATTAGGTAGTGGTGGTGGATGTCAAAAGACTTAACAGATTTGGGAGATATTTAAGAGGTAGCAGCAACAGAAGTTAGAGATGTGGTGGGGGTTTCTGGATGGGGCAGGTTAAGAGGTATCCTTTAGCAAGACAGGAAGTAGGAACATTTTCTATGTGGAAGATGATGAGTTACTTGTAGATTCGTGTTACAGTTTGGGGGCCTGCTGGATGGATGTCCAGTTGGTCCGTTGCGGGGGGGGGGGGGCTGCAGGCAGAAGCCAGTCTGTGGTGAACTGAGGAATTGAGGGGTAAATGGGAACTGAGGATATGGAGAAAGCAGGCATAAACAGTTCTTTCTAGACGGCTTTCCTTTTCTTGTCCTAATTTCCTTCCCCCCCTTTTTTTCCTCCCTCTTTTTTTAAGCAAGGGCCAGTTGGGGGGGACAGGAAGGAAAGGGATGAGAAGCTCCAGGGCTCCAGCCGAGCCAGCGGCCATGGGGTCATGTCTGTGACCCCACACTCAAGCCGGTGACCTCAGGGTTTTGAACCTGGGTCCTCAGCACCCCAAGCTGACACTCTATCCATTGCACTGCCACCTGGTCAGGCCCCCCCTTCCTTTTTTAAATGAGGTAAGATGAACAGGAAGCTTGGTTTACTTTGTCTTTTCTCCTCAATTATGTCATAAGCTTTGTGAGGATAGGACTTCATACCTTAAAAAAAAAAGTTGCACAGAAATCTTTAGTACAGTTCTGTCAAGAGTGAGCAGTTGATGCTTACTGTGCTTGCAAGTTCCTACGTAGCATTATTTATTGTTGAGATTGAAAATGTATGAAGTAAATGTTAAGTGTTTAGACTCATTTTATGTTGGCTTAAATCCACAGGTTGCATTTTTCTTTCTCAATTAGTTCCTTGATACTTGAATTTTCAAAAGAGAAAGAAATAGGAACTCTTACCAGCAGAGGGCACTAGCTTCCTTCTGGTTGAAATATAAGCTGAATCCTTACCTGTCTGAAATGCTTGGGAGGCTGTTGCTCAGCAGTTAATTTTTTTTTTCAGATGGGATGGAGGTAGATACTACACCCACAGTTGCTGGACAGTTTGAGGATGCAGATGTTGATCACTGAAAATTATTTTATGCTGTTTTGGGGTAAGTAATTTCTTTTGTTCTTTTTTCACTGAACATGAAAATTCTGTCAAATAATTTTTATTTTCATACTTCAGGAAAACTTTATAAAATTAACAGTTTGGAAAAATGTTAGTTATTCATTTCTGAAATTGAAAATTATGTGGGTTTTTACTGAGTACTTGAGCCCACGCCAGGCACTGAGAGTATATGGAAGAACAAGATACAGCCATCTTCAGTGAACTGAGGAGAATGACATCCCTTGACTCAGAACTGGAGCATACTCTGGTTGCTCAGGTGGGTGGGGGCTGCAGAGCCTGAGGTTTATGTTCTGCTCTGCTCTTGAGTCACTTTTTGCCATTTGTGATGTTTGAAACTTTAACATGTTCATCAGAAAACACAAAGAGATAGATGACAATGGAGTAGGTGGACAGATATTCCACATTCCTTCACCCAGGACCAAACTGGAGTTATAACTAAATTTAAGAACAGTCATCCTGAAAAGCCAAATCGGACTAAATGAAGAGGAGCCTGGCCTGTATCCATGGATTCACAGAGGAAGCCACATCCAGACTGATAGGAAGGGCGGAGACATGGAAAGGACTGTTCCTGCTCCCAGGAGTGAGTGGCAGCTGAGAGTCCAGAGGGACATCTCAGCTGCAGGGAGGTTTGCCCTTAGAGGTGAGTGACGGTCCTAACCCCCAGGCTGGGTGCCCAGCCTAGAGCACCAGAGCCTAGAAGGGGTGCCCAAATTGCATTTGACAGTGAAGAGAGGCAAGGTTTCTACCTGTGAGATAGAGACAGGAGTTCTCAGAGACACAGGCACCATCTTAAAGGGCCAATGCAGAAAATCTCATAGCTACTTACCCGGGGCTCTGGTGGAGGGAGGGCTGCAAGGACTAGAGTTGCATGAGGAGAATGTGAAATTGGTGGCCCAGGGAAAGACACTGTGGGGGACAGCCACTGGAACCCCTATGTTGAGTCATTCTCTAGTACTGGGTGAAGGGTCACAATCAGTCCCAGTAGAAGACTTTTGCAGTCTTCCTCCCTGAGACCAGGGACTCCTCAGGTAAAAGAACTTAATACGGAGGTGACAGTTGGCTCTGCCTAACCTGAACCTGCTGCTCACCTCTCTGGTGAGATATAGAATTGGAGTATCCAGCAGTGGCTGAGGGACTAGTTCTGGAGTAGAGGCCCCTTCCCCATACTGAGCTCCTGACCAAGAGACCTCCCAAGTAGGGAGGGTCCCACTAATGTTGTCTCCCCAACCTCATTTGCCCTAACCCACCAAGCTTGCAACCTGTGCAGGGGTTGGTAGGGTGAGGGCAGTCTGAGCCCATTCTGCAGAACACTGTGAGAAGACCAGGCAACTGCAAGAGGGGATGGAGCAGCGGAAAATAAAGGCAACTCTTAAGGAACTGGGTACTTTTATGGAGTTGTTGTCATCTCTAAGCAGCACAAAGTCAATCCTTATATACAGGTTGGCCCCACCCACACACACCCTGGCACAGAAAATGCAGACACAAACAATAAACAGAGTGGTAGCTCTAGACAGGTAGCCCATGGTGGGTTATAAACAATGTGTGTCATCAACCTGTATCTAAAACCAGCCCAGGAGGGTCCAGAACCAAAACAACCAGTAGTGAGTGACAGACCACACCAATGCTAGACTCAACTAGCCACACAGGCAACATGCCCAAAGGAGGAGTCCTGCAGGCACCAGGCCCTGCTGCTACGCCTCCGAGTTCAAACGCTGCACAGCATCTAATACATGTGATCAAGGTTGATCCTTAGAGCCAGCCAGCGAGCCTGAAGGTGAACTCTACCTATGAAAGGATCAACAGCATTCAAGATCATATATAACGAGACGGTAAATACAACTCTCAAGAAACAGTCCTAGCCTGACCGGGCGGTGGCGCAGTGGATAGAGCATCGGACTGGGATGCGGAAGACCCAGGTTTGAGACCTCGAGGTCGCCAGCTTGAGCGAGGGCTTATCTGGTTTGAGCAAAAGCTCACCAGCTTGAGCCCAAGGTTGCTGGCTCGAGCTAGGGGTTACTCGGTCTGCTGAAGGCCTGTGATCAAGGCACGTACGAGAAGGCAATCAATGAATAATTAAGGTGTTACAATACACAGTGAAAAGCTAATGATTGATGTTTCTCATCTCTCCATTCCTGTCTGTGTCCGTCCCTGTCTATCCCTCTCTCTGACTCTCTCTCTGTCTCTGTAAAAAAAAAGAAAAAAGAGAAATAGTCCTAGAGCAAAAAGCTCAGGTGGCCTCAGTTAATAACACCGAGCCCACTTTCATCATAAAGACATCACAACAAATTTGAGATTCAGAGCAGAGTTACCTAATAGACAAAATGAGCAGATAAGAAATCAAGGAAGATACAAACAAGTGGAAGCATATACTGTGTTCATGGATAGGAAGAATTAACATGTCCATACTACCCAAAGCAATCTATAGATTCAAAGCAAATTTGTATTAGAATATCAATGTCATATACTTCACAGATCTTGAACTAATCCAAAAATTTATATGGAACCAACAAAAGAACCCAAATAGCCTTAGCAACCTTGAAAATGAAGAACAAAGTGGGAGATATCAGATTTCCTATTACAGCCAAGCTATACTGCAAGGCCATTGTAGTCAAAATAGCCTGGGACTGGCATAAGAATAGGCATACAGATCAATGGAACAGAACAGAGAACCCAGAAATAAACCCATGCATTTATGGTCAATTAATATTTGACAAATGAAGCAAGAGTATACAATGCAGTAAAGACAGTCTCTTTAATAAATGGCATTGGGAAAATTGGACAGGTACATGCAAATAAATGAAACTAGACTACCAACTTACACCATTCACAGATAAACTCAAAATAGATAAAAGACTTAAATATAAGTCGTGAAACCATGAAAATCCTAGAAGAAAAAAACATAGGCAGTAGACTCTCAGACATCTCTCATAGCAATACTTTTGCCAATATATCTCCCCAGCCAAGGGAAATGAAGGACAAAATAAACATGGGACCATATCAACCTAAAAGTTTTTTTTGGTTTTTTTTTTTGGTATTTTTTTCTGCAGCTAGAAACGTGGAGAGACAGTCAGACAGACTCCCGCATGCGCCCGACAGGGATCCACCCGGCACGCCCACCAGGGGGTGACGCTCTGTCTCGACCAGAGCCACTCTAGCGCCTGGGGCAAAGGCCAAGGAGCCATCCCCAGTGCCCGGGCCATCTTTGCTCCAATGGAGCCTCAGCTGCGGGAGGGGAAGAGAGAGAGAGACAGAGAGGAAGGAGAGGGGGAGGGGTGGAGAAGCAGATGGGTGCTTCTCCTGTGTGCCCTGGCTGGGAATCAAACCCGGGACTTCTGCACGCCAGGCCGACGCTCTACCACTGAGCCAACCGGCCAAGGCCAACTTAAAAGCTTTTGTACAGCAAAAGACACCATTAACAAAATAAAAAGACAACCCAATCTATGGGAGAATATATTCACCAATACATCTGATAAAAGGTTAATAACCAAAATAAAGAAGTTATAAAACTCAACAACAGGAAGGTAAGCAATCCAATAAAAAAATGGGCAAAGGACCTGAATAGACACTTCTCCAAAGAGGACATACAGTTGGCCAATAGGCATATGAAAAAGTGCTCAGCATCACTAATCATCAAAGGAATGCAAATTAAAACCACAATGAGATACCACCTAACATTTGTCAGAATGGCGCTCATTAACAAATCATCAAACAAGTGCTAGTGAGGGTGTGGAGAAAAGGGAACCCTGCTACACTGTTGGTGGGAAAGCAGATTTGTGCAGCAACTGTGGAATACAGTATGGTGGTTCCTCAATAAATTAAAAATAGAACTACCTTATGACCCAGCTATCCCACTTCTTTTTGTTTGTTTGTTTGTTTTTTGTATTTTTCTGAAGTGAGAAGCAGGAAGGCAGAGAGACAGATTCCCACATGTGCCTGACCAGGATCCACCCAGCAAGCCTGCTAGGGGGCAATGTTCTGCCCATCTGGGACGTTGCTCTGTTGCTACCGGAGCCATTCTAGTGCTTGAGGTGGAGGCTATGGAGCCATCCTCAGCACCCGGGCCAACTGCTCCAATGGAGCCTTGGCTGCGGGAGGGGAAGAGAAAGCTAGAGAGGAAGGAGAGGGGGGAGGGGGATGCAGATGGGCACTTCTCCTGTGTGTCCTAGCCAGGAATTGAACCCAGGACTTCCACATGCCTGGCCAGTGTTCTACCACTGCGCCAGCAGGCCAGGGCTTCCACTTCTAGGACTATATCCTAAAAATCCTAAAACACTAATTTAAAAGAAGTTATGCACCTTCATGTTCATTACAGTGTTGTTTACAATAGCCAAGATCTGGAAACAGCCCAAGTGTCCATCAGTGGACAAGTGAATAAAAAAGCTGTAGTACATTTACACAGTGGAATACTACTCAACTGGAATGAATGAAATGAATGAAGGAAGGAAAGGAATGAATGAATGAATGAATGAAATGAATGAATGGAAATACTTACCAAGACAGCATGAATGGATCTGAAAATTATTATGCAAAGTAAAATAAGTCAGTGAGAGAAAGACAAACACCATATGATCTCGCTTATATGTGGAATCTAGTGAGCACAATAAAATGAGGAACAAAATAGAAACAGGCAGGGTCACAGGGAACAGATGGACAGCTGTCATAGGGAAGGGGGAAGAGAGGACAGGATCAAAGAAGGTGAACGGCTTAGTCAAAATCATACACACAAAAAAATCATACACATAACATACAGCAGGGGAGCAATGGCCAGAGTGAAGGGTGGAGTAGAGGGAAGGGGACAAAGGAGGGTAGAAGGGGGTGGAAAGAGACTTTGCATGGGGCTTGGCGGGCACAATGCAATGTAGAGGGTACTCTGTTGAGTGGGACACTTGAAACCATGTCAACATAATAAAATTAAATACATAAGCAGCAAATAGACACATGTATTTACTGTCTTCAACCAGCAACATTTTATTAACCTAATATCAGTTATTGTATGTTCTTGGTATCATTATAAAATTATGGTTTCCCGCAATAGAATAATATAATGTATAAATCTTTCAAATCCCAAATGAATAAAGTTTTGCTCTGTGAAAAAGAAAAAGAAAACAGATTTGCTGCAACTCACTGGTATTCAAAGTAGGGAGGAAGTAGAAGTAATTCCCAACTTAGTTTAAGCCTTAATATTCTTCTATTGTCTTCTCTACTTCTGAAAATAATGGCGAGCCAAGGTCCCAGCACCTTGCTGTTCAAGGCAGATTTTCCAAACCATAACAAGTCCGTATACAGTTGTCCAAAAGCTATCATTTCCCAAATTGCTTCATACCTGCTTTTCCTGATAGAAGAGCGAATTGCCAATTTTCTCTCCTCTGACCTTCTCCTGGGTTTTGTCTGCAGTTTGTGCCTGTTTAATTTGCAACATGTTCTGAAAAATCAGTTGTCTTTTGCCAGCTTGAGATCTCAACTGTGTGTTAGATAATAACTAAAGGTCATGTAACTTTGTACCATAGTTCATATCATACAGAACTAAGACTAGTAATCCTAGCAGCCCTTCTTTAGAAGCTGTAAGGTTTTCACACTGATAAGGTTTTACTTACTTATTTGAGAGAGAGACAGGAATATTGATGTGTTCCTGTACATGCACACTGATAAATTTCTATCCCTCTTTCTCCTCTCAAATGTCTTCCTACCTCTGACCTAATGGCATTTTCTTGAATACTAACTTTCTTCTAGACTTTGAGATGCTACTTACATCCAGATCCTTTAATTTATTAAAAGCAGGTTATATTATGGCAAGATTTATATATTTTGGCTTGACTCTTCTAATTAGGTTGTTAGATTCATTATTTCCAAGTTTCATTTACCTTCCAAATTATCACTGTTATGAATATAACATTGCTTCTTATCCTAACAGTAAATTAATGTAATAATGGATCTCTGCTTTCATCTCGGATGCTGCTAGTTAAGCTATCAGAAAATAATCTCTTAAGGTTCTGCGATTTATATCTTTCCTTAAATATTGTATTTAATTTTTATTTCCACACATTTACTTCTGTCATTGGTAGCCATACAGTCTAAAATTAGCAACATCTCCTTTGCAGTTAGCTCAAAAATTCTATTTCTGTCTCTGGAGCTCTGTTAACTTTAATTTTCAGATTTTGTAGTTTTAGATGTTAATGCTTCTGTATTTTATTTCATGGAAAATCTTTTGGGACAAACTTAAGTCTTTTCTTACCTGTTCTTTATAGCATGTTGGTTTTTCAGTTCAGTAATACTTATTTTGTATCTTTTATTGAAAATGGGAAACAGATTTTTTTTTCATCTTCGGCTTTCACATATTTTTTGAAAAATAGACTGTTCAGAGAACACCACCACTCTGTTAATAACAATTATGAGAAACTCATTTGGTCTGTCACTAATGGTTACCCAAATGGGACATTACTGCAAATTCCTGGTGAGAAATGTTAGGATTCTTTTGTAATGTCATTTTATGGTGAAATAACCATAAAATAGCCACAAGCTTTCTAATGAGGTGATGATTTGTTTTCTATTCATTTTATGTTTCAGCTGGGGCAGATATTTTATTCATAAGGTTATACAGGTTCTTCATCTGGAAAATTGACCTGAATTCCAAACAATGTCTGTAACTTTTTAATCACTTAAAATTGTATTTACCTTTAAGGAATGGACAAGGAATAATTAGAGCATTTATATAACGATTAAAAATTTCAAGATAGCCTGACCAGGCGGTGGCGCAGTGGATAGAGCGCCGGACTGGGATGTGGAAGACCCAGGTTCAAGACCCCGATGTCGCCAGCTTGAGTGTGGGCTCATATGGTTTGAGCAAAAATTCACCAGCTTGGACCCAAGGTTGCTGGCTCCAGCAAGGGGTTACTCGGTCTGCTGAAGGCCCACGGTCAAGGCACATATGAGAAAGCAATCAATGAACAACTCAAGTGTCGCAATGTGCAATGAAAATCTAATGATTGATGCTTCTCATCTCTCCATTCCTGTCTGTCTGTCCCTGTCTATCCCTCACTCTGACTCTCTCTCTGTCTCTGTAAAAAACAAACAAAAAAACCCCCCAAAATTTTCAAGATAATGGGCCCTGGCTGGTTGCTCAGTGGGGATCGTCAGCCCAGCATGCAGATGTCCTGGGTTTGATTCCCAGTTGGGACACATATGAGAAGTGATCATCTGCTTCTCTTCTTCCTCTTCCCCTTCTGTACCCAGTTGCTTGATTGGTTTGAGCATTGGCTGTAGGTACGGAGGATAGTTTGGTTAGTCCTGGTGCCGTGATGGCAAACCTTTTTATAAAAACCGCCCACTTTTGCAGTGCTGGTCAACCAAAGGTTCGCCATCACAGTCCTAGTGTCAGCCCCAGGTGCTGAGGATAGCTGGATATGTCCAAGTATCGGCCTCAGGCACTAAAAATAGCATGGTTGACTCAAGCATTGGCCCCAGATGGGGGTTGCTGGGTGGATCCTGGTCAGGGTACATGCAGGAGTCTCTCACTATCTCCCCTTTTCTCACTTAAAAATAAATAAGAAATTTTAAGCCTGACCAAGTGGTGGCGTAGTGGATAGAGCGTCGGACTGGGATGTGGAGGACCCAGGTTCGAGACACCGAGGTCTCCAGCTAAGCGCAAGCTCATCTGGTTTGAGCAAGGCTTACCAGCTTGAGCCCAAGGTTGCTGGCTTGAGCAAGGGGTCACTCGGTCTGCTGTAGCCGCCGGTCAAAGCACATATGAGAAATCAATCAATGAACAACTGAGGAACTGCAATGAAGAATTGATGTTTCTCATCTCTCTCCCTTCCTGTCTGTCTGCCCCTATCTTTTTCTCTCTCTGACTCTCTCTGTCTCTCCCACAAGAAAAAGTAAATTTTTTTTTTTTGTATTTTTTTTTTTCTGAAGCTGGAAACGGGGAGAGACAGTCAGACAGACTCCCGCATGCGCCCGACCGGGATCCACCCGGCACGCCCACCAGGGGCAACACTCTGCCCACCAGGGGGCGATGCTCTGCCCCTCCGGGGCGTCGCTCTGCCGCGACCAGAGCCACTCTAGCGCCTGGGGCAGAGGCCAAGGAGCCATCCCCAGCGCCCGGGCCATCTTTGCTCCAATGGAGACTTGGCTGCGGGAGGGGAAGAGAGAGACAGAGAGGAAGGGGGGCGGGTGGAGAAGCAAATGGGCGCTTCTATGTGCCCTGGCCGGGAATCGAACCCGGGTCCCCCGCACGCCAGGCCGATGCTCTACTGCTAAGCCAACCTGCCAGGGCCGAAAAAGTAAATTTTTTAAAATAAAAATTTCAAGATAATAAGAGTTACAACCTCTCAACACATGAGATGGGGTGGAGGGAAAGGCACATTAATAGTGAAATCACAGCTCTACCATGTATCAGCTCTGCATCTTTGGACAAGGCATATAATTTCTCTAATCTTTTCTAATCTGAAAAATGGAGATGATGATAACTACCTGGCAGGATTGTTGCGAAGACTGAGATGTAATAATATCTAAGTTTCGTGGCACTCTTGACTAGGCATTCAATAAATAATAGCTATTATTATTACAAACACTATAAACCTTTGTTTTTCAGATTCAGCTCACAACTTTAGGAGAGAACCTGGTGCCTTTTCCTCTGTGGAGTGGGTGATGATGAAAGCATTTTTTCTTCTTCAAAACTTACCTGAACCGGTTCTTCCTTGAGACAGACTGTACTGAGACAACTTGTCACCAGCAGAAGAAACTATGACCTTTATTATTAACAAAGGTGAATTAACCAAGAGGGTATTTGTAGTTTATCATTTATCCCCAAACTCTCTGTGTCTAGATACCCTCTGAGTAGGCCTGTAATTCTTGCCTTCAGTGTAGGCATCTTCAGGAACTTCGCAGGGCTATGTGGTGAAAATACATAAGCACTTGAAGATGTTAGTAGACTGGATGGGAGAGAGGCTGAATCAAGGATACAACTCTTTAGGGCCTAAGGATATCCTTACCCTTAGAAAAGAAAGACGAAGACCTCAGGAAGACTGGTCTCTGCTTATTCTTCACAGGGGTAAGGATCTTTTTACTAATTTGGGACCCAGACTAATTCATTCAGGCATCTCTAGGGAACCTCTTTGGAAACATCCCAGCCAGACATACTAACACAAGTGCTTTTGCTCTTTTTACCGTATTTTACCAGTCTGTTCTGTTATAACCACTTAGGTTATATCCTTTCATTTCCAGCCTCTTATTTCAGTTTCTGTAATAGAACACATGAAATTGGGTTCAAGTCCTCAGAGTAGTACAAATAATTGTTTTGTCTTTGTAATAGCTTAACAAATAAATCTAGGTTTTCTATATTATTGTACTCTCATTCTTGACTAAAACTGTTAATGAGAAATGTTTTTAAAAAAATTAATGTTGACATAAAATGAGAATCTTGTTGGTCTTATTTTTGTTTGAATTTTGTTGAAACATGAACATAAAATGAGTATGGCCTGACCTGTGGTGGCACAGTGGATAAAATGTTGACCTGAAATGCTGAGGTTGCCGGTTTGAAATCCCGGGCTTGCCTGATCAAGGCACATAGGGAATTGATGCTTTCTGCTCCTTCCCCCTTCTCTCTCTCTCTCTCTCTAAAATGAATAAAGTCTTTAAACAGTAAAAAAAAAAAAAGAAAAAAAGAAATGAGAATGAAAATGTATTGTTAGAGTTTCTGGCAAGTATTTAGTAGGGCAAGGATTTAAGACATTTTAAAGAATTTCTGCTTCTTACATTTAGATTAGGAGTAATTCCTTATCACATACTTATCAACTCTCAATTTTCAGTTTGTGTTTACAAATTTATACTTGAATTTCAATACTATTATATGACCTTAAAAATAAGTTTAGAAGCCTGACAAGGTGGTGGCGCAGTGGATAGAGTGTCGGACTGGGATGCCAAGGACCCAGGTTCAAGACCCCGAGATTGCCAGCTTGAGCTCAGGCTCATCTGGCTTGAGCAAAACGCTCACCAGCTTGGACCCAAGGTCGCTGGCTTGAGCAAGGGGTTACTCAGTCTGCTGAAGGCCCATAGTCAAGGCACATATGAGAAAGCAATCAATGAATAAGGTGTCCCAATGAAAAACTGATAATTGATGCTTCTCATCTCTCCGTTCCTGTCTGTCTGTCCCTATCTATACCTCTCTCTGACTCACTCTCTGTCCCTGTAGAATAAATAAGGTTAGAAAAGCTCACTAGAATCACTTGGCTAATTAGTGACTAAACTTGAGTTTGTTACCACTGAGCCCAGTGTTCTTTTCAGTGCTTTCACTTGGTTTTCCTCATCCTGCATGGCAGACTGAAGAAAAAGTAATTTTTCTTTTTCTGACCCTCTCAGAAATACTGAATTTGTTACAATAGACAAGTAAAAGGGCCACTTGACATGGACATTGAAATTTATTGAGACCTTTGTACCAGCTACTATCCTGGATTCTTTATATACATTATGCATATAATATGCATAACTACATACAAGGTAGGTGTTTTTATTATCCTACCTTTAGAGATGAGGAAATAGTTACAAAAAGAGGTGAAGTAATGCTTAATATCATAGAGATAGTGAGCTGTGATTTTAAGCCTTACTATCTATTAGCAGCTGAAAGGAAGCAAATTCTCTTTACTACAGGATTTTCAATATTAAAATTTCAGTGAACAGCACAGTAAGTTCCCAAATTACTCTGCTATAAATCTCAGTAGCCCTCATTCTGTCCTAGACACTCATCCATTCTAGTTAGCAGACAGGGATTCTTATGGGCTGATTTTAGAAATTCTACTTGAGTTCCTTTTTAAAGTCATACTTACAGACTTGTAATCCTAACCTTCAGTGAAACTTAAAGTGCTCTGGTAACATATCAACAAAATGTGAGAAGACTGTGCACCGTTCCCTGTAGGCACTGCTGTGGTCAGGCTGGCATTGTGGATAACGTACTCAACTAAGACGCAGAGAGCCGAGGATTGTCTTCTGGCTTGGCAGACAAGATTCTTAGCTTCTGTGAAGAAAGGCACTAAGAATAAATGACTTGTGAAGATTCAACTGTAACGTTCTGTAATACCAGTCAGTTGTACCCATAGCTCTGAGAAAATAGGAGAAGGTGGGGAAAAGGGTTTAGTTCTGACTTTTAAAAAGTGAAATTCATAATGATCAGCAAGCCAACATATCTTGATTCTATTTGAGCTTAATTTTAGGGTTGCTAGAATTGTTTTATTTCTTGTCGAAAAAATTTAAAGGCATAGACATTTTCTGCCCATAATATGATCCATCTAAAACATCTCTAAAGGCTAAGGTTAGTGGTCATCTGTTCTAGATTCTGTCATTTTTAAAAAAAGTATTCATTAAAATATGATCCCAGTGGGTTTCCTTCGCCCTCAGATCAGTGTCAGATATTGATACTTTTCAAATAAGCTTCTTCAAATCTTTGTGGGTTTTTTGTTTAACTCTTTGTAGTGCCACTATAGTAAAGAGAGATTATACACAGATAATCATAATATCTAGTGCTTTACTTTTAGAAAAAGACAAGTGGGATTACTCATTGTTCAGAGATGTTTCAATAGCATCTGGTTTGCCTGCAGGATTTCAGATTGTATTACTCGTATATAGTTAATACACATGCAAATCCCACATAAAAAGTATTTCCAGAATGGATGAGTCACATCTGGTACCCATCTTCTGTGGCTGATATAGTTGTATATAGTAATTGAATTCTAAGCAAATCCCTTACAAGAATTCTAATACAATTACTGATAACGGCCATCCCTTGCCAAAGAAGCTAAGACAAACATTTTTGTCAGCATCTCTCTGCTCATATACACATAAATAAAACTAGTACACAATGTGGGGATGTTCATAATTTCAGATGAAAAGTCAGAAAACTTTTTGAGAGAGCAGTGAACCTAGTTTTAGTCACTTCCTTAAAATTTTTTTGGTTTATTTTTAACATAATTTAAAGAAGGTAAAGAATATAGAAATATATAACCTTGGGATAAGAAGGCTAAATAAAAAGTGTATACAAGCTAATTCTTTTATTGGGGGGGCAGAATATTTTAAAGATTATATGAGTCACTAATATATATACTCAGAACAAGAGTGTCTAGAAAATGGCTCGGTAAATGTTCGTTATTACCAATAGTAGTAATTCTTATAACAGAAAGAAGCTACAAATATAACAGCTCACCCTTAGAACATATCTGAGAAGCCTGAAATTTAAAAATCCACGGAGCAATTAAAATAGATATAATGAAATCTGCATTTTCTTGTAGGACCTTCAAACCTTCACTGCAGGTCTGCTCTACAGACAGGTCCCATGTACCTGAGCATCTAGTTTCTAGGCATGCAACAGGTTAGAAAAGGAGAAAGGAAAGATTGTGTCACACATATCTCAATAGCAACAATATATAGCTGATAGAATTATGAAGAAAAGCGAATATATATTACCCCCAAATACAGCAACGTAGGCCTGTATGGGGTACAGTGCGAATACGAGCACAGTGCAACAACTTACGCTTATAAAAGTATGACCAAAATTATCAGCCCAGAGTTTGATTGTAAATATATCCAAATCTGGCTAATTTAAGCAGAAAACATTTATTAGAAGCCTGTCTGGTAATTCACAAAGAGACAGGAAAGCTGAAATAAACTAGGCTCATAAAAAGGTTAGCAACTAGGAGTGCTTTACATAAGATGTTATGATTCTTCTGTTGCTGTTAGACTGATTTCTTAATTGACCCCAAGTCTCTGAGTCACCACCAAGTCCTGGCTGGCACTATGTGTGTTGCCAGGGTCAGAAGACGTGAGTCTGGCCCTGTCAGCTTCTGTAGTGAGAAGGAACTGCCCCTCCCACATTCTCACAGTGGAAGATTATCCCAAATAGGAAGGATGCTTGGGTGTCGGTTTGCAAAGGGTTTATAAATGTCTACTGCAACCCCAAATCTTAAAAAAATAATAAAATTGAGATTGTATATAATTAAAGTTAAGGAAGATTTTTATAAAAAACTGAGGGACACACTATTTGTGAAAATTAAAAATGCACATGTCCTCTGGCTGGGTGGCTCAGTTGGTTGTAGCATCCTCCTCATGGCCAGGGTTGTGGCTTCTATCCCCAGGACACAGACAGGAATCAAGCAGTGAGTGCATAGGGTGGGGGGGTGGAGCAATGGACTGATGTGTCTCTCTCCCTCTCCCTTCTGTAAAATCTATAAATAAATATTTTAAAATTCACATTTTCTTTGACCCAGAAAGTCCACTTAAAGGATTTCATCCTATAGATAAATTTGTACGTTAGGAAAAGTTATATATGCAAGGATATTTATTGCAATTTTATTTGTAAAAGCAAAAGATGAAAAAACCTCAGTTTTTACAATTAGGCATGGGTCAGTTTACAGTATGTTTGTACAATGGAAAACTGTCCCTTAAAAAGAATTAGGTAATACTTATGTACTGATACTGAATAAGCTTTTTTTTTTTTTTTGTATTTTTCTGAAGCTGGAAACGGGGAGAGACAGTCAGACAGACTCCCGCATGCACCCGACCGGGATCCACCCGGCACGCCCACCAGGGGCGAAGCCCTGCCCACCAGGGGGCGATGCTCTGCCCCTCCGGGGCGTCGCTCTGCTGCGACCTGAGCCACTCTAGTGCCTGGGGCAGAGGCCAAGGAGCCATCCCCAGCGCCTGGGCCATCTTTGCTCCAATGGAGACTTGGCTGCGGGAGGGGAAGAGAGAGACAGAGAGGAAGGAGGGGGTGGGGATGGAGAAGCAAATGGGCGCTTCTCCTATGTGCCCTGGCTGGGAATCGAACCCGGGTCCCCCGCATGCCAGGCCGACGCTCTACCGCTGAGTCAACCGGCCAGGGCCTGAATAAGCTTTAAGATACAGTAAACCAAAGGAAAAAAAAAAAATCAAATGCAAAGATATTTATATAGAAGACATGGGGGCTGGAGGTTACAGTGGGTATTATTTGTATCATGCTTGGAATACATAAAATATCTTTGGAAGAACAAAATGGTTATGGTTGTTTCTGGGAGAAGTGGGAGATGGGAAGGAGGGAGACTGAGTATTCTTTTTCTGTTTATGAGTTGACTTCCCCCACCCCAGGAAAAAGATATATTGGAAGTGTTAACCCCAGCACCTCAGGATGTGACCTTATTTGGAAATGAGGTCTTTACAGAGATAGTCAAGTTAATGAAATGAAATGATTAGGATGATCCCTAATCCAGTATGGCTGGTGTCCTTATAAGAAGGGAGAATTTGGAAACAGGCAGGTATGAACAGAGGGAAGACCATGTGAAGATGGCAGACTGTAGTAATGGATCTATAAGCCAAAGAACGTCTGGGCTACGAGAAGCTAGGAAAGAGGCCTGGAACAGATCTAGTCCCTTTGAGGGAGCCTGGGCTTACTGACACCTTGATCTTGGACTTCTGCCTTCTACAACTGTAGGAAGATATTAATTTCTGCTATTCTAAACCACCTAGTTTGTGGTACTTTGTTCCCCCCCTTTTCTTCTTTTACCTCAGGAATAGGAAACTGGGCTGTATGTATATCTTCAAGTTTCAAAAAATTAAAAAACATCCTTGTTTATATGCAAAACTGCAACTAAATCAGGTACAATTTATTAGCTGTTTTTATAATTCAGAAATATTTTTGGCATATTAAATGAAACACATGCCCATATATTCACATACAATCAGGAAATAAAATTATACAAATACTGCCTGACCTGTGGTGGCACAGTGGATAAAGCGTCGACCTAGAATGCGTAAGTCTCTGGTTTGAAACCCTGGGCTTGTCTGGTCAAGATATAATACGGGACTTGATACTTCCTGCTCTTTCCCTGTCTCTCTCTTTCTCTCCTCTCTAAATAAGTAAATAAACAAACAAATAAATAAAATCTTAAAAGTTTTAGGCCTGACCTGTGGTGGCGCAGTGGATAAAGCGTTGACCTGGAACACTGAGGTCACCGGTTTGAAACTCCAAGCTTGCCTGATCAAGGCACATATGGGAGTTGATACTTCCTCCCCCTTCTATCTCTCTTCTCTAAAATAAATAAAATCTTAAAAAGAATTTTTTACAAATACAATGGAAGCTTCCTTTGTATCCCTTCCTCTTGGCTGAGATCACCACATCCCAAATTTGGTATTCATCATAACTGTTTTTGCCACTATGTATGTAGCCTGTAAACACTATATGGGATTGGGTTCCATGATTTTAAACATACTGGTTGACTCCTTCTGTTGCTTTTACTATGTATCAGAGTTTTATCCAAGTTGATATAGGAAGCTGTAGCACGGTTCATCCATCCTCTTGATGGGCATTTTAAGGTTCCAGGGTTTTATTTTTATTTTTTTTACAGAGACAGAGGAATAGACAGACAGGAATGGAGAGAGATGAGAAGCATCAATCATCAGTTTTTCATTGTGGCACATTAATTGTTCATTGATTGCTTTCTCATATGTGCCCTGACCCGGGGGGCTACAGCAGACCGAGTAACCCCTTTCTCGAGCCATCGACCTTGGGTCCAAGCTGGTGAGCTTTGCTCAAACCAGATGAGCCCGTGCTCAAGCTGGCAACCTTGGGGTTTCGAACCTGAGTCCTCTGCATCCCAGTCCGTTGCTCTATTCACTGTGCCACTGCCTGGTCAGGCCAGTTTTTCATTATTAAAGCAATTCAGCAAGAATATTCTTGTGCACATTTGTGTTTCTCTATTGCAGCAGCTTACATTCTTTTAATTATGCCCACGATAGTATGTATCCCATTAGGACCCACAAACATTTATTTCTGCTAATCCTAGAAACAAACAAAAAAAAACTTATGTAAATTTTTAATTTTGCTAAATTTTGCTCAAGTGTTCTCTGAAAGGATTGTGGCAATTTACACTTCCACCATTAGGAAGTAAGATTTACTGCTTCTCTATATCCTCACCAAGTTTAGATATTTCCAAACTTTTTTTTCCCCATCTTTTCCAAGTGAGAGGAGGGAGCCTGACTACTGCATGTGCCCCAACCCGTATCTACCTGGCAGCCTCCATCTGGGGCCATGCTCACAACCAAGCTATTAGTGCTGTTTTTAGGTCCTGAACCCCCAGGACCAATGGGCTCGAATCAATCGAATCAGGGCTGTGGGAGGGGAAGAGAGAGAAAGGGAAGGGGTTGGGGAAGTGGTAGAGAAGCAGATGGTCTCTTCTGTGTGCCATGACTGGGAATTGAACCTGGGACATCCATACGCCAGACCTATGTTCTACTGAGTCAACCGGCCAGGGCCCCAGACTTTTTAATTTCTGCCAATCTGATGAATATAAAGAGTAATTATGATTAGTTTCCATGTTCCTGGTGAGATTAAACACCTTTCTGCTTGGTACAGTTGACTTTTTTAGTAATCTTTTTTCTGATTGATCTGTCCTTTAATATCCTAGTCTCTGAACTGTCTTCATTTTGTTTATGATATCTTTTAAAGGTTTAATAATATGGGCCTGACCTGTGGTGGCGCAGTGGATGGAGTGTTGACCTAGAGCGCTGACGTCACTGGTTCAAAACCCTGCACTTGCCTGGTCAAGGCACACATGGGAGTTGATGCTTCCTTCTCCTCTACCCCCCCCCCCAAATGAATAAATAAAAAATATATACATTAAAAGTTTAATAAGGCCCTGGCCGGTTGGCTCAGTGTTAGAGTGTCGGCCTGGCGTGCAGAAGTCCTGGGTTCGATTCCCGGCCAGGGCATACAGGAGAAGCGCCCATCTGCTTCTCCACCCCTCCCCCTCTCCTTCCTCTCTGTCTCTCTCTTCCCCTCCCGCAGCCGAGGCTCCATTGGAGCAAAAGATGGCCCGGGTGCTGGGGATAGCTCCTTGGCCTCTGCCCCAGGTGCTAGAGTGGCTCTGGTCATGACAGAGCAACGCCCCGGATGGGCAGAGCATCGCCCCCTGGTGGGCGTGCCGGGTGGATCCCAGTCGGGCGCATGCAGGAGTCTGTCTGACTGCCTCCCCGTTTCCAGCTTCAGAAAAATACAAAAAAAAAAAAAAGTTTAATAATATGAAGTTTAATAATATAATCATTTGTTAATCTGTCTTTTTCTGTTTTGTTCAGAAATCATTTCATGATCCCAATTGGCTTCAAGAGGAGATACTTATTTTTGAACTGTTAATATGTATATATTTCTGTTAACTAATTTATTTTAAGTAAGGGGATTAATGTTTGGGCATTTGAAATTTGCTTGTTTTTTATTCTTTCCTGAAGTAAGATTTTGTAATTTGTCATCTTTGACGGTAAAAGAATGGCTCAGAGGCTATAGAGTAAACAAGGTCTTTAGACAACCAGGACTGGGGTAGCAAGTATATATTGAGAAAATTGGCTACGTTGGGAGGAAATTGTGAAGGAATGGGAAGTATTTTGGATTTATAGGGAACTTTAAAACAGAAGATACATTTTGAGTGCCTGTTACTTGCTGGTGGATATACAGATTAAAAGGATTCAGTGCTTGCTTGAAAGTGTTCAAACTAGGAAACAGTCAATTTTAGAGTATTAAGTGTTCTAATTGAGGGATATAGGGGTGGTGAGGTTCTTGTGTAGGGGACTGAAGTGGTATATTAGGAAACAAGTCTGGTCAACTTGAATGTGTAGAATGTCAAGGAGAAAGACTAAAGGCAAAGAGACTAGTTAGAGGTTACTACAGCAAATAAAAGAAGCCTAAGGCCCTGGCCGGTTGGCTCAGTGGTAGAGCGTCGGCCTGGTGTGCAGGAGTCCTGGGTTCGATTCCTGGCCAGGGCACACAGGAGAAGCGCCCATCTGCTTTGGCCGGTTGGCTCAGTGGTAGAGCGTCGGCCTGGCGTGCAGGAGTCCCGGGTTCGATTCCTGGCCAGGGCACACAGGAGAAGCGCCCATCTGCTTCTCCACCCCTTCCCTTCTCCTTCCTCTCTCTCTCTCTCTTCCCCTCCCGCAGCCAAGGCTTCATTGGAGCAATGTTGGCCCGAGTGCTGAGGATGGTTCTGTGGCCTCTGCCTCAGGCGCTAGAATGGCTCTGGTTGCAACAGAGCGATGCCCCAGATGGGCAGAGCATCGCCCCCTGGTGGGCATGCTGGGTGGATCCCAGTCGGGCGCATGCGGGAGTCTGTCTGACTGCCTCCCCATTTCCAACTTCAGAAAAATACAAAAAAAAAAAAAAAGGCCTAGAGTAAAGGACTTATGTTGTAAAGCTACAGAATAATTATCTGAATGTGTGCTGGAGGTGAAAAATATTTCCACAAGAAGTTGTGGAATCTTCTATGCTTTTAGAAGCAAGGAAAATTATTCATTATGTAGGATGATTTTAGCGTATTCTTCTATCCCTAGCATTCAAGTAGTTTTGCTACAGCATGCTTTTAAATAATGTGAACTAACTCACAAACAGCTGCTAAACAGGGCAGTAATAGCAGTATAACCCAGAAGTCTCACTGGTCATAAGTATATAGTTTTTCCAAACACATTAACATTTTGTACCACCAGTAACCTACAGTTTTATAATAACTAGAAGAATACATGTCTTTCTGCCTGAAATAGGAAACCTTGGCATGATTTAATAGGATCACTCAGGCAGTAAATCAGGAAGTTATTGCAGTAGTCCGGGTAAGAGTAAGTAGTTGGAGTCTTAGCCCAAATTATGCTAATAGGCCATAATGAAAAGTATGAAAGCCTGCCTCCCTGGAGAAACACATGTACACAAGGAGACATGCACAAGAATGTTTATTGAAACATTGCTTTAATAGTAAATAACTAGAACACCCATCAGTAGAATGGATAAATTATGCCATTTGAATTAAGTAGAACTTCATGTGTCAACTTGAATTATTGGACAACCAAGGAGAAATGTCAGATATATAGATGCATATGAGTCTAGAGCCAGAACTGTTGTATAAGCTAGAGATATAAATTTGGCAGTTAATAGGATATAGTTGCTGCTATAAAGCCACAGGACTGGATAAAATTACCAAGGGAGTAAGTATAAATAGAAAAGAGCTCAGAGGACTGAGCCCTAGGAAACTATCTTGTTGTTTGGAGAAAAGAGGAAGAACTAACTAAAGAAACTTGAGAAAATGATTTTCTGGAAACAAGTGTTTTTAGGAGCCAGCAATTATATCAAATACTGCTGATAGGAAGGATGAGAGCTTGATTTAACAACATGGAAATCGTTGGCAAGAATTTCACTGGAATTTTGGAATTGAAGGCCTTATTAAAATGGTTTGAGAGAAATTTGGAAGAGGAAAATTAAAGAACTTCTTCCCATTACCCTATCTACTTACCTAACTTCTTGTGCCAGAATGTTACCTTTCCTTCTATTACTGTGAATGATCTATGCCTCTGGTCAAGGCCAAGGCTTTCAGTTGTGCACTTGATTCTGTCTTCACTAACCTATGAGATACAGACCTGGGAAATCTCCCCTCCATCACCTATATCATCAGGTTATTTTATTTTTAAAGAAAGGTGAAGAGGTGTTTTTTTTAAGGTTTTATTGATTTTTAGAGAGAGGAGAGAGCGAGAGAGAAGGGGGGAGGAGCAAGAAACATTAACTCGTAGTAGTTGGTTCTTGTATGTGCCTTGACCAGGCAAAGCCTGGAGTTTCAAACAGGCAATCTCAGCGTTGCAGGTTGACGCCTTATCCGCTGCACCACCGCAGGTCAGGCTCATCAGTTATTTTCTCTGCTGTGTCATTCCCGTCAGCATGTAAACATTCTGATATCTTTCCCATTTAAAAAAAATTCCTTTCTTGACTCAATTTTCTCCTTTAGCTACCTGCTTACAATTTCTTCCTTTTACAGCAAAACTCTTTGAAAACTGTCCACCTGATGTTTCCAGTATTTCATGTTCGGGTCAGGCATGTACTAAGCAGGCAGTTGGATTTAATCAAGTTGTGGTTAAGCCAAGTGAGTATGATGAAGAGACAGAGGAACAAGGAAGTTAAGATGGTATGCAAGTGTGTAATTTAAGGTGCGTAAGGAGAAGGGAATACTTGAGAGGAATGAGAGGTATGAAAAGGGGGTGGTACAAAAGCTTCCTGTGGGGGTCACGGAATCACTGGAGATAGGGTCTTTCACCTGGAAAGAGAGGTTAGTGTTGGAGAGTGGGGTGTTTAGTTCATAGAAGAGCCTGAGTTATTGGTAATGACAAGTTCAAGGTTATAAGTTCAAGGTTATAAGCAAAGTTGCAGCTGAGAGAGAGGAAAAATTATTGAGCCTTCCAGTTCAGCCAATGTACTGAGAGGCCAAGACACTGGAAGGAAGCATCATCTGTATGGATACTGAAATCACAAAGAACTATAACTAGTATTGTAGAGAGTAAGAATAAGACAGTTCAGTTCTTAAAGGAACAAGGGGGAATTGAGGGCACTATAGTAGATAACTGCAGTAAGAAGTACCCAGGTAGATGCTATGGCTGATGACATGTTTTAATAGGGAACAGAAGAGAATAGATGGGAAGCAGCAATGAGGAGAAAGGAACTGTTCTTCCTCCATGCCCAATGGTATCAGAAATGGTTTGGTAGAGAAAATAGCGACCACTTGAGAGAGATTCAGAAGTAGTGTCATCAGAAGTCACAAACTCACATTCTGACAAGTGAAGAGGGTTGGGTGTTTTCATAAATTAATACTTATTTTTCTTAAACCACAGAGTCCTCATGATAGAGACATGAATAAAAACCAGTCTAAGAATAACAGCTATGATACAAGTGAAACTCGGCTTCATGTTTGGAAGACAGAGTGGCACAGGGACCATTTTAAAGGGAATAGCCGTTTTGTGTGGTTTCCATGGCAGGATTTTGGCCTAGTATTGCCAGACCCTTTGATATTTTGCCAGTTCTTTTGGATTTTTATTTGAAAAAGACTTAAAATACTACTTTTTAATTTTTTTTAAATTTTGTGCCAGCCAAGTAAAACATGTCAGAGACTGCATTTAGCCATTGTCACGATTTTATGAACTCTGATTTTAAAACAGAAACTACTGTGTAAGTGCCATGATCCTCAGACTGGCTGGCGGCCTTGTTGGGTAGCCTGCAGCCAGGCAGCTTGGTCTGGAGGTGTAAAGAGAGGGACTATCTACAAGCTGATCACCAAGCAGCACTTAAATTACCTGGTCATTTATCACTTGCTTAATTGATTATTGCTCAAACAGATTTTGTTTCACCCCACATTTTTTTTTAAAGATTTTTATTTATTTATTGCTTAGAAAGGAAAGAGACAGAGAGAAATGGGGGCAGGACCACTAAGCACCAACTCCCACATGTGCCTTGACCAGGCAAGACTGGGGTTTTGAACCGGTGACCTCAGCGTTCCAGGTCGATAGTTTTACCCACTGTGCCACCAAGGTCAGGCTCACCCCACATTTTTTTTACTTCAGTTCTAACTCTGATAATGAAATTGCCTTTGAAGAGAAACGTGCCTAACCTTTTATGGCCTGAACTTTTAATAAAGTAGACCTTAGTACAATAAAGGAAGATTCAAAGGTTCTCTTTTTTCTTTTTGTGAAGTAGTTAGACACAGTGACTACTTCACAGACAGAGCAGCTTGAAGGTAAAGCCTTAAAAAAAACAACTAGTTAATTCCCAATTTTTTTTAGATTTTTTTTTTATTCATTTTTATTAGAGAGAGAGGAGAGAGAGAGAGAGAGAACAGGGGGAGGAGTAGAAAGCATCAACTCCCATATGTGCCTTGACCAGGCAAGCCCAGGGACGCTTTATCCACTGCACCACCACAGGTCAGGCCTAATTCCCAAATTTTAATATTATAAAATATTTAATGTTTCTTTAAACATTTTTTTTTAGCTAAAGAGAGAGAGACAGGGACAGACAGGAAGGAAGAGAGATGAGAAGCATCAACTCATAGTTGTGACACCTTAGTTGTTCATTGATTAGTTTCTCATTTGTGCCTTGACCTGGGGACTCCAGCAAAGCCAGTGACCATGGGGTCATGGCGACCTTGGGGTTTTGAACCTGGGTTTTCAGAGTCCCAGGCCAGTGCTCTAAGCACTGCGCCACAGCCTGGTCAGGCATTTCTTTAAAATACTCAGTTTTCCTTTAGTCATATCGATGATTAAGATTCTTTTTATGTTGAAGTAGAAGTCCTAAAGACAGTGTTTTGTTGTATTTGACCTTGGGCAGGGCAACAAACCCCCTTAGGCTTAGTTTCCTTATCTGTAAAACATTAAAAATACATGCCCTACCTACTTTGATTAAGATCAAATAAGAGTGAAAAGCTTACACCTTGACTTTGTATGGGCACTTTTATTGTATCCTGTTAAGGAATAACAACTTGCCTAAAGCTAGTGAGTCACTCTATTTAGAGAAAATATTTTAGACTAGAATATTCAGAAAATTTAGGAAAACCGTTGAGTATGAGAGGATATATAAACTACTTCCAAAAGCAACTTTCCTATGGAAAGATGACACTGGGTATCACTGTGTGAGGTATTGGCTGAAAGGTATCCTCTCTCCAGTTCTATGAGCATGACTGGTTGTACTTTGGTTAAAAATCCTGTTCGTTCAGGAGACACTTGATATACACACTCTTTCTTTGGATCTGCCATCACCTTTCTTTCCCTTACACCCTGTACTCACTTTTTTTTCATCATCAGAATTAACAATTATCACGAGATTTATATATATATATTTTTTTTAATCGTTTTTTTTTAGATTTTATTAATTGATTTTTGGAGAGAGAGAAAGAGAGGGAGAGTGAGAAAGATGGGGGAGAAATAGGAAGCATCTGCAGGTAGTTCCATGTTTCCCCAAAAATAATTCTTATATTAATTTTTGCTCCTAAATACGCACTAGGTCTTATTTTCAGGGGATGTCTTATTTTTTCCATGAACAAGAATTCACATTTATTGTTGAACAAAAAATCAACATTTATTAATATACTGTAGTCATGTCATCACAAACATCAGCATAACCAGCCAAACTCTGAATTCCCGCAAGAATTTCTTTTGACTCTATTTCCACATACAACAATCTACCATTTCTCCAAAAATAAGACAGTGTCTTATATTAACTTTTGCTCCTAAAGACACACTAGGTCTTATTTTCAGGGGAGGCCCTTATATTTCTAAGCATGAAAAAAATTGCACTAGGTCTTTTTTTCAGGGAAACAAGGTAGTTGCTTCCTGTTTGTACCTTGACCAGGCAAGCCCAGGGATTTGAACTGGCAGCCTCAGCGTTCCAGGTCAATGTTTATCCACTGCGCCACCACAGGTCAGGCATGAGATTTATATTTAATGTAATGAGTCTTCCCTAGCAGCATTTAATACGCACGCAAAACAAGACTTAGCTGAGAAACACAGGATACCTTATTTTCACAGCACTTTAAGTCCCAGTGATGAAACTAAGGCAGCTTCCTCAAAGGAAGCTAACATCGATGAATCCAGTGCAGCCAGTGTGTTGAGTATGGGGTGATAAAATCTTTATCACATCCAACTTGACTGTCCTGCTACTTAGTCTGAGTCTTTTGGAGTAGTTATTCTTTTTTATTAGTTGTATGGTTGTTATACAGCCATGGAAGGAAAAAGCTGAACATCAGAATCATTGACAATATACCTGAAAGATAAAATACAATAAAATAAAAACAAAACCATCTCTAAAGAAGTTCATAATCACCAAGTGGGTATAATTTAAGATTATATACAATTATATACCTAGAGATTTGGAAAGCTATGTTTAAAAAAAAAATTAGTTACATCAATCCTACATGAAATGTAGATATTTTCTAAATCTAATATTCTCACATTATTTTTCTTTAACCATGAATCCTTAAAAACAGTATGTACTTGGTAAAAACCAGTAAGATCTAAACATGTATTTAAAGGATAAACAAAACTAAAATATTTGGAGTTCTAGTTCTGACTCCATTACTGACTTGCTGAGTAAGAAACTCTGGACTTGGGTCTTCATTTGCTCTTCTTTAAAAGCACTGACATGGAATTGCTGAGGCCACCGGTTCAAAACCCTGGGCTACCTGGTCAAGGCACATACGACAATCAATGAACAACTAAAATGAAGCAACCATGAGTTGATACTTCTCACTTCCCATCCCTCTCTCTCCTATTTGTGTAAAATCAATAAATAAAATCTTTTTTTAGAAATAAATAAATAAAGATGAAAAAGAAATAAATATAATAGCAACACTGTCCCTCATGCCCTAGGGAACTACTGGGCCTGGGACAACTGAAAGTACTCTTTTTTTGTTTGTTTGTTTTCTCTTTTTTTTTTTCCCCTTTGGATTTTTCTGAAGCTGGAAACGGGGAGAGACAGTCAGACAGACTCCCGCATGCGCCTGACCAGGATCCACCCGGCACGCCCACCAGGGGCGATGCTCTGCCCACCAGGGGGCGATGCTCTGCCCCTGGGGAGGGGGGGGTCGCTCTGCTGTGACCAGAGCCACTCTAGCACCTGGGGCAGAGGCCAAGGAGCCATCCCCAGCGCCCGGGCCATCCTTGCTCCAATGGAGCCTTGGCTGCGGGAGGGGAAGAGAGAGAGAGGAAGGAGGGGGGGGGTGGAGAAGCAAATGGACGCTTCTCCTATGTGCCCTGGCCGGGAATCGAACCCGGGTCCCCCGCACACCAGGCCGACGCTCTACCGCTGAGCCAACCGGCCAGGGACCAACTGAAAGTACTCTTGAGTTTTCATTTGGAATGCTCAAATAAAGAACAATATGTTAGATTACTTTATCTCTTCCTATTTTTGCCCACCAGTCTTAACCATTAATAGCTTTTAAAGCTGAATCAAGCAAAATGTCTAAAAGTTTTGGTTAGTGCTGAAGTTTTAAGTCTTAAATATGTAAAAAGAATCACTTCACTTTGAGGTCATACCAGACAAATCTAGCGTGTAGGTACTGGTTGATTCTTTTTTTTTTTTTTTTTTTTCTCTCTCTCTTTTTAGATTTTATTTATTGCTTTTTGGAGAGGGGAGAGAGAGAGTGAGGAAAAGAGGGGAGAAATAGAAGCATCTACTTGTAGTAGCTTCCTGTATGTGCCTGGACTGGGCAAACCAAGGGATTCAAACCGGTGACCTTGGTGTTCCAGGTTGATGCTTTATCCGCTATACCACCAGATTAGGTGGTACTGGTTGATTTTTCAATGGGAAACGGATGGAGCAGATTAAGCCAGGGGCTCAAATTACTGTCTTGAAAGAGAAATCCCCAGTAGTGAATGTGTTTATTAACTTACTTAGTTTTAAAGCTCTAGGTTAGTTGAAGTAGGATTAAGAAGGAGTTTTTGTCACAGGCAGATTTTATATTATTTTACTCTTACTTTGTAACAACAAGAAACCTCAAGGTTTAGCATTTGAATAACATAACATTTAAAAAAGATGGGTCTGTTTTACAACCAAAGGCTTGAAATGAAAAGAAAAAATCTCAGATACAATCCCTATGTTAACTGATCCATCAAATTTGCATTTTCTTTATAAAGTCAGAGCTAGAAAATAAGATACTACTTTTAAAATTTTTCCTAAAATGGAATGTTCATTTTTTATAAGCACTTGTAATTTGCTAATCTTCATTCTATAAAATGTGTAAATTAGATAATTAATTTTATATACAGTCTTACAGTCACATAACATTTTAAATTAATTTTGGGGAGATGGCAAGGTGCATTATAGGAATTACAATATCTGCTATGAAGAGAAACAAAAAAGAACAAGGTCTGTGGTTTCCAAAAATAGTTTGTTCCCTGTTTGGTCAAAAAGGGAAAGAAGCTAGCTATCTAGGGATTGCTGTCTGTCTATGTGGCATTGCCTGATGTAGCTTTAACTGGGTTTTTGTTTGTTCTGACCCCTCATCTCTTAGAGCTTTGAATGACTCTTGTAAAAATATAACTTCTTTATATTTCCCATCCTTCTTAGAGTTTAATTGTGATCTTATTTCATTTGAGGCCATTTTTCCCCAGTAGAAATGTAACTGCAATGTATCACAAAATTGATTGTAAGCTGGAATTCGGTATTCTAAAAACTGTTTATTCACGTCTTTTATCCACATATATTGAAGGATTCCTGTATTGTTTCTCACTCATAAATCTCTTAAAGACGTATAGGAGCATGCCCTTTAAAGCAAAATCAACAACAGGAATTTTATGTTGGGTCTATTTAGAAAAAAGATAAGAAGTCTTTAGTCCAACTAAGAATCTTTGAATGCTTATTTTCAACAAGCTAAGTAGGGCCATACATAATAACAAAAAAGTTGGTCACAATTCCAGTTTTAAAAGATTCCTTAATAGGAAGCAAAGAAATGGATAAAAGTATATTTGTTTTTTGGTTTGGGTTGTTTTTTGGATAAGTGGGGCTCTTTAAAATGTTTTGGTAATGGCCATAAATGCCATTACCTCCTTGTTTGGACTACACTAACATGAAGAGAACAGAGTCTGTTTTCACTCCCTGTTCCTCGCTAGTCTGCACACTGCCTAAAGGAGCAGAGATGATTGTTTCCTTTTTATCTATCATGAGGTTTTTTTCCATTGTTTTCTTCCAGAAGAAGTTATTGAGTGATTCGGGCTTGAAAACGAGTTTAAAGTAAAATGTCAGGGTCCTTTTACAGAGAATGTCATTATTTCTGATTTCTTTTCTTATAAAATTCTTCTGAAAAGGTCTACTTTTTAGTGTTTGTTTCAAGTAATGGGTGAAATAATTCCTTAGTATTATGGGCCTTTTGTTAAAATTGTAGTTGGAACACATTAGCAAATATATATATAATGTTAATAATATATATTGATTTCAAATAAGACATATTAGAGATTTTCCACATGAAAACTGTCACTAGACCTTCACATTTACTGGCCTTTTAACTTCAGTGACATTTTAAACTTCTTAAAAATCAAAAATAGAGAAAGGTTATCTTTAAAGCAATTATTGGAAAATACTAGCAATCTGTTGAATTAAAAAAAAGGCACCATTATTAGCATTTTAAAATGTGTATTTTCTCTGATATTCTTCATGTTATACCCACATATATTACTATTGAGCACAATAGATACTACATAAAATAATGATAGGGAAACAGCAGTGTTAAGTGTGATGGCTGTAAGAGCAACAAGAAACAAAATGCTACCTCTGAATAAAAAGAAGGGTGAACTAATAGAAAGCCAGGCATTCTCATACTCATTTATAGTTATGAGTTATAATCAGGCATAAAACAAATGACTAATTAGAATCAAGAAATGCTAATAATTTATATAAAGAAGTGCATATTATGACTACAGTTCTTTTTTAACATTTTTGTGTTACAATATTTGACCCATCTGTATGGAGGAGTATTATATATCTTCTGATCTAAATAGTAGTAACAGGAATGAATCTTGTAGATTTTTAAATTATGCTCATTACAGATGATATTCTTTTCTGCAAAATTAGTCAAATGGACTAAAAGAGTATTTTTTTTTTAATATTTCTTTTTTTCCCCCCTTTTTTATTTATTTATTTATTTATTTATTTTTGTGGTAGAGACAGAGAGAGTCAGAGAGGGACAGACAGACAGGAAGGGAGAGAGATGAGAAACATCAATTCTTCGTTGCGGTTCCTTAGTTGTTCAATGATTGATTTCTCATATGTGCCTTGACCGTGGGGCTACCGCAGACCAAGTAACCGAGTAACCCCTTGCTCGAGCTAGGGATTTTGGGTCCAAGCTGGTGAACTTTGCTCAAACCAGATGAGCCCGCGCTCAAGCTGGCGACCTCGGGGTCTCGAACCTGGGTCCTCCGCATCCCAGTTTGATGCTCTATCCACTGTGCCACCGCCTGGTCAGGCCTAAAAGAGTATTTTATCTGGAGCTCACAAATTAGAGAAAATGAATTCTTTTAGAAAAAAAGATTAGTTTTTAGTGAAACTCATTTTTTTGCCCTCATATCTCAAGGGGGTTTTTTGGTTTGTTTTTAAGTGAGAGGAGGAGAGGCAGAGAGACAGACTCCTGCATGTGCCCGGACTGGGATCCACCTGGCAAACCCACTCGGGAAATGCTCTGCCCATCTGGGGCCATTGCTCTGTTGAAACAGGAGCCATTTTTTAGCACCTGAGGCAGAGGCCATGCAGCCATCCTCAGTGCCCAAGGCCAACTCGCTCAAGTCTACTGAGCCATGGCTGCAGGAGGAGAAGAAAGAGAGAAGAGGGAGGAGTGGAGAAGCAGATGGTCACTTCTCCTGTGTGCCCTTGACCAGGAATCGGACCCAGGACATCTATATACTGGGCTGACGCTCTACCACTGAGCCAACCAGCCAAGGCCTTCAGGTTTTTAAAAGTCGTATTATACTTGAGCCTGACCTGGCAGTGGCTCAGTAGATAGAGCATTAGACTGGGTTGTAGAGGACCCAAGTTCAAAACCCCAAGCTTGCAGGCTCATCAGCTTGAGCACAGGGTCGCTGGCTTGAACGTTGGATCATAGACATGACCCTATTGTCGATGGCTTGAAGCCCAAGGTCCTTGGCTTGAGCAAGTGGTCACTCGCTCTGCTGTAGCCCCCCCTGGTCAAGGCACATATGAGAAAGCAATCAATGAATAATTAAGGTGCCACAACCACAAGTTGCTTCTCATCTCTTTCCCTTCCTCTCTGTCTGTCTGTCCCTATCTGTCCCTCTCTGTCTCTATCACACACACACACATTATACTTGAAACTGACTACCCTTAACTAGATAATTTTGTTTCCTGAAGATAAAAACAGTTCTAAAGGATGCTCCACAAGATAAGCTATTATTTCAGGCATGTTAACTTCTTTTTCATTTTTTTTTTTTTGTGCCTACTTTGGCTTTGGAAAGGGACATGTTACAGTGACATTCCATATCATATTTTAAGATAAACTGATCTTTTCAATCATATTAAATAAAAATATGCTTACCTAAAGAAGGAGCAATCCAATATACTATAAAAAATTGAAGGAATGCTTCATCAAAACACTTGAAATGTAGTGAAAGTGCCAAAGCTGGATTAAATATAGCTCCTGTTAGACTTCCTCCTGTAATACATTTTAAACAGAGTGAAACCAAACCATGCATCTTACATTTTCTTACAACTGAAAATAAAGGATAACTAAATGTGACTATTTTGTTTTATGTACTTAAGTGTAGTCATCCCTCGGTATCTGTGGGGATTGGTTCCAGGACCCCCTGCAGATACCAAAATCCACAGTTCTTTAAGTTATAAAATAGCATAGTAGTTGCATATAACATATATATGTTATATATGCACAACCTCCTGTACACTTTTCTTTTGTATTTTTCCAAAGTGAGAAGTGGGGGAGAGGCAGACAGACAGACTCCTGCATGTGCCCAATGGGGATCCACCCGGTATGCTCACCAGGGGGCGTTGCTCCGCTGCAATCAGAGCCATTCTAGCACCTGAGGCGGAGGCCATGGAGCCATCCTCAGCACCTGGGCCAACTTTGCTCCAATGGAGCCTTGGCTGCGGGAGGGGAAGAGAGAGACAGAGAGGAAGGAGAGGGGGAGGGGTGGAGAAGCAGATGGGTGCTTCTCCTGTGTGCCCTGGCCGGGAATCGAACCTGGGACTTCCACACGCCAGGCTGATGCTCTACCATTGAGCCAACCGGCCAGGGCCACTCCTGTATACTGTAAATCATCTCAAGACTACTTATAATACCTAATATAATGTAAATGCTTTGTAAATAGTTGTATTGTTTAGAGATTAATGACAAGAAAAAATATCTGTACATATTCAGTACAGACACAACTGTCATAGATCTAGCTACATAGTACATTGTCAGCAACATCAGAACATTTTTTTTTTTAGAATATATTTTTAATCAAGTGAGAGGCGGGGAGGCAGATAGACTCTGGCCTGCACCACTACTGTGATCCACCTGGCAAGTCCCTACCAGGTGATGCACAGCACATCTGGGCCTGCTGCTCCATTGCTTGGCAACCAAGCTATTTTTAGCACCTGAGGTGAGGCCAGGGAGCCATCCTTGGTGCTGGGGCCAACTTGCTCAAACCGTTTGAGCCATGGCTATGAGAGGGGTGTGGAGTGAGAGAGAGAAAGGAGAGGGTTGGAGAAGCAGATAGTTGCTTTTCCTGTGTACCCTGACCAGTAGACTTCTACACATTGATGCTGTACCACTGAGCCAACCGCTGGGCATAATATTTTTGATCCATGGTTGGTTGAATCTATGGATTCAAAACCTGTGGGGTTCCAAATACAGGGGCCAATTGTATTTTTATTATATGATCTTTCTTTGCAAAATCACCTGGCATATTATAGAATATAAAAATAGATTACAGATTATAATATGCCAGGTGCAAAAAAAATAATAATAATAAAAAGGCAAAGGACAATAAGGGAGTTAATCTAGTGCTTTTCCTATATATTATTGTGAAAGGCACATTCAGAATGAATTTGCTCTATTGTTATTCCTCTAAGGTTTTATAAAACAAGAGTTTTGTCGGCCCTTCACACTGATCAAGTTAAATGAATGAATAATAAAAATAAAATGAAAATACATTTAAAAATGGATACAGTACACCAGGTCTCTCTTAGGCATACTTTGTGTTGAAAACAAAAAATTAAATGGACCAAGGCATTATCATTGACTCCAATTTTGACAGGAGATCCCCAAGGAAGTAATTGAATGGTATGTAAATTATACCTCAGTAAAGTGGTTCCTAAATTTTTTTTACAAAGAAATGCCTGAATAGTCATGAACAAGAAGCACAAATTCTAATCGTTGCCTACTCTTCAGGCTTCATGGTCTAGCTCTGCACCCAAGGTAATCTCTCTGACATGGGACCTAGGAGTTAACAGTCTGGCTACACAGCAAGAAAGGAAAGGAAAGGATGGGCTGCCTGTCCAATAGTGCTCACCTGAGCTGAGGCTCAGCTTGTCAAAACACCCTACGATTATTCTGTGACAGTGACATCTCTGGTGGTTCTTCCATGGGGAAGCTTGGGCACACAGATCTGCCACTGCTTCAGCCACAGAGATGGAGCCCAAGATCTTCATAGAAATTGTATTGGCATACATCATTATAGCATGTTAATTGTCTTCATAAAATGCAGCAAAGTAAAATTGGAAATTAAGTGACCCATTCATAAGATTTCACACTTGATAGGCCAAAAACATTGAATCTGTGTTGAGATGGAGATACTGAGCAGTGAACCAAGTCCACTTCCTAGCTTAGAGTTTCCTTTTAGTACACTAGCTTCATAGCATGATTCATGTTCATGCCTCAGCAGTTAAAAATTACATTATCTTGGACCTTCAGAATCATTCTCAAACAATCAAATCCTAGATGTTACATCTGCAACTGCCAAGGGCCAACAGAATTGTTTGGTTGGTAGGTGGTCATTTCAGTTCAATTCTTCCCCAAAATTGAGTTCCTGTGTACTAGACACCACAGGCAAAAGGACTCCCAGAACTCTTTACAATACAATGTAATATGTGCTATGAGAATATAATAAGTGACCTCTGATACTTTTTTTTTGCATTTATCTTTAACAGTAGACTGAACTGTTGCCCTCATAATTAGTTTACTATGGTATTCTGAAGCCAAAGACTTTCCACTATGTCTAAGAATCCTGTTTTATGTCATCCTAAAACTTAAACCACTTCACTAGCTTTATCTTGTAATCCTCACATCACCAATTCTGCTCACTGTGACTTGGTGGAAGCTGCCCTTTCTACCGAGAGGTAAGAGTCTGTTACTCTTGTCTTGAATATAGACTGGCTTTGTGCCTTGCAGAGACAGAATGCATCAGAAGTGATGTTATGTGAATTCTGAATATGAGTGGCACTGTGTGAATCTAGGTTCAGGTCTCAATAAACCCATCAGCCTCCACTTTTTGCTCTTGGAACAGTGCCCTACCCATGTACGTAAGCTGATGCTGCTGGAAGATGAGAGGCCACATGAATGACAACTAAGGCACATTGGCTGATGGTACCAACTGCCAGACACATGAGTGAGGCTACCTTGGCCCTTCCAGCCCTACCACCTGACCAGCTCTATGATCTCAGAGGAATTTCCCATCTAATCTACAGAATAGAAAAAAAGAATAAAGATTGGGGTGGTTTGTTAACATACCAATAGTTAACCAATGTGGAAATCCCTACCAGGAATGGCTTCTATGTTAATGAAGCCCAAAACATTTGCCATTGGCATTGGCTTTGACATTTTAGACTGGATGATTCTTTGTTGTGGGGGCTGTCCTATGCATTGTAGAATGTTTACCAGCATCCCCGGCCTCCACGCACTAGATGCCAGTAGCACATCCCTCTACTCCCACCCCCCACCCCCACTGTAACAACCCAAAATGTCTCCAGACATTGCCAGTGTTCCCTGGGGGCAATATTGTTCCCTACTGAAAACCACTGTCCTAACCTAAAACCTGTATAATTATGTTAACAAGTGTCCCCCCTCAATAAAATCAGTGAAATCAAAACAAAACCCACTGTTCTAGAGAAACAGTTGTGTACAAGTAGACATACCTGTATACATGGTTGGTTGTTTATAGTACCCAAGAACTGGGGAAAACCCACATGCCCATTCATAGGAAAATAGCTAAGTAAGTTAGTTTATTATTAATTTGAAATACCATTCAATTTTTTGAAATAATGAGAGAAATCTCTTTAGATCTCCAAGATATAGCATTAAAGAACTACCACCAAAAAAAACCAAACCGCAGAAAGTAAGGTATGAAAGTTTATGTTAACACAAACACACATAATGGTTTCTATAGGGTCTTAACTGTTTGTATAATAAATGCACATAAAAGTTTGAAAGGACATGCACACATGCATGGAGGACTCCCTGGAGGAAGAGTGGGCAGGGAAGGAGAGGGGATAGGCATGGAGGATGGCAGTCAAAAGTCACTTTTTTAGTCTTACTGGTAGTGTTTTGATTTTTTACAAAAAGAACGTATTCAGGTATTATTGTGTAATTAAACATGAATTATTTAAAAGGTGAGAATCATGCATCAAGCACGGAATTAACAGAAAATGGCTTTGAAAAATAAGTTACTATTTATTGACATTTGAAGGGGAGAGTGTTTTATACATCTTAACAAATGGGTATCAATGGGAGATCCAGCCAGCTGGCTGCGAGGAGTCTTAAAGGACAGCAGGAATTGAGTGAAACACCAAGTGAAAGACTAAGTCTCAAATCTGGCAATTCTAGGCACTAATGTTTCTCAGTATTCCTAAAGGTATTCAAATTCTCTGGCAGAATGACTTAAAATCACATAAGACTCATATATAAGCCAGAATGTCAACTAATTTACAGTGGAAGCTAGTCCTTTCCAGGGACCAGATTATTTGTGCCAGGTACTATGCTAAGAACTTGAATACATCCCTCTATTCCTCACAATAGATATAGATAGCATTCATTTTAAAGATGAGGAAACCTAAGCCCAAATTAAGTTATCTCTCCTAAGAACATGGGTACAACTACAAACCTCTGCTCTTAACCATCCTTTTTAACTGGCATAATAAAAATGTTTTGGACCTTTGAATCTGTTTTTCAGCTTTAAATTGGCACTTATTTCATATGGTTATTGTATTAAAAAGGAAAACATAAAGGACTTAATCTCCTCCTTTGACAAATAATCTTACCTATATTTTTCATGATTTAGGATACCAAAAAATAATAATAATAAAGCAATAATGAATTTGCTTTATTCATTTGTTATGCTTATTTTTAAAGTCCTCAGACATTAAATATAGAATGCCCAGATATGTATTATTCCTGTGTGGTTTTTTAAAAGTGAATAGAGTATTTGCTATTCACTCATTCTAAAAATCCTTAGGGAGTATTTATTTTCTACCAGGTGACACTATACTAAATCGTTGTTATATGTTATAATGAATAAAACAATTTTGGTCTCTCTACTCAGAAAGCTTACTGTCTGATAAAAGAAAACAGGCATTACATCAGAAAACAAGTGTATAAGAATTCTACAAAGGAAACAAACAGGGTGATGTAACAAAGATGTGTAAAATAACAATTTTTTCAATATCAAATTAATTTAAAAATGAATGCAGTTCTCTCTTACCCTGTTCATTGAGCTAAATTATTCCATACCTAAATTAATGAAGATGTGCTTGACATCTGCACTAGTAATTATAGAGCTCTAATATGTTAATAAATCACACAGCCGCTTTTTTTGTGGAGGGGGGGAGCCAATAAATATGATACATAAGTGGTAATGACATCAGTGGCCTCCATCTGCACATCAAGTGCATGCAGGGTGCTAAGTCAGTAAGTACACAGACACTTGGTCACTGGCTATCCAAGGAGCCTGGGTCTGGTTGGACAGTTATGTTCTATAATCCTAAAATACATAATCAGTTATTTTGATGTGACCATATTGGTGACTTCTGAGTGCCCTCAAACTGTGCTCCAACTGTGACCTAACTTCTTGCAAAGGGATGATCCTGCTCATGTATGGGAGATGTTTCTGCTTTAGCCCAAACCTAAAACTTTAATAAGCAATGATTCACTAATCCCTCAAATATGTATATATCCGGCCCTCTTGCCTATACCATTTATTTTCATCTATGCCTACAAAAAGAATGGTACTAGATCTAAAGAAAGGGAAACGGATTGGACTGTCTTCAATTTTTACCCTAGGAAGGCAAGCATATGTTTAGTAGGAGTCCTTATCTTAAGGTTTGCTTCTATTCATAGTTTTTTTAATGGGCAGAAAGAAGATAAACTCTTACCCCAAATTTCCTTGCCTCCAAACCATTATTTTATAATTCAGGTATAGCCCCACTGAAGATGTTTTGTAATTTTTTAAAAATAACACATTTCATCATTAAATTTTTTGTTATCTGAGATCTGTTGAGGTAAAACAGTTTACAAGAAATCAACAGATTTCTTGAGTTGTTTTTAAAAAGCATTTTTAATTTCATGCAAATTTTAATTTTAAAACTTCTTTCTTGATAGGTTAAAGTTCATTTATTACTCAAGATGAATTATTAAGGAAATAAAAATGACTCTAGTTGTTCAGGAAAAGAACTAAGAAATAGAACTGCATAATTTCTACTCGACACTCTTACCAATTATGTAGCTTTAAATTGGAAGGAACTTTTTAAGCCCAGGATCATTTTTCAGCGAGGGTCAGAATCTATACCAGGTTGGCTTGAGAGAGGTAGCTGATACGACATCTTCCTCTCTACCATTAAAACAATGCCTTTGTAGGACATTTGAGCCCTTGGCAATATCTCATAACATCTCAGTTTCAGCACGTAAGTGGCTCCTTTTTCTGGCTGTTCAAAAAAGTACTGAATGGAGGATCTACATGTCTGCCCTATCCGTAAAGAATGGGATGCAAAAGGTTAGAATAACGGGGATACTAATACTGATATCACAGAGGTTTAGGGGTTTCAAATATGTCTTGGTAAAGAACTTAGAGCTTCAGGTCATAGAGGCTCCGGACGGACGTATCAAGTGTTTTGTGAGAATAACAAACCTGCATAGACCAAAAAGGTGATGAGTGCTGCCAGCAGGTGGATACGAAGCTTGGTTCGGACCTCCTGGAAGTGCAGCAGAGCACTGTGGAAGATAAAGGAGCAGATGGCCTCTATGACGATGGCTTTCGGCAAGTCGACGTGGATGGGATTCCTGCAAACGAAGCTCCTGTCGCTGACGTGATACCTGGTCAGTCCCAGGCTCCACAGGACGCCTATACAGTACCTGCTGCACAGGGCACCGATCAGCTGAGCCATCAACCTCGTCGCCCCTATCTCGGGGGACATTCCCCCCAGCATCATCTGCATCATCACACCGCATGGGTTGCTGGAGGTGCCCACCAGAGTCAGGCCATGCACCAATGAGAAGAAGTAGATTAGCGTCAGCGGCCAGGTGGGGTGCGCGGGTTCCTGCTCGCTCAGCACTTGCAGCTCATGGGTGCAGCAGCAGAGCTGGAAGGTGGCCAGAAACTCCAAGACGAAGGTGTGGGCCATGGGCCTGTACATCTGGCGCTGGAGGACCACGCGGGCCAGCGCCGTGAACAACACGATCGACAGCATCAACCCCAGCGAGGTGCAGGTGTCCTGCACCTCAGGCCAGAGCCCCTGCAGCGCGGTCATGGCTCGCTCCGCTCCAGATTAGGCTGCCCGGTCCTCTAGGCAGGAGACGGTCTCGGAGCTGGAGTCCGAAGTCCGCGGCCCCGCCCCCTCCTCAGGGCCCTCGGGGCGGGCAGGAGCTGGGGCCCTGGGCGTCACGCTGGAGGGCTCCTCCCCCACTCCCCGGCTCCACGCTAAGGTGTCGGACTGGAGCCGGGGCGGAGGGGAGTGGGGGGCGGCGCGGGAAACTGCGAGGGCCCTGGCGGAGGGTCCGACGGTCAGTCGGGATAGACACACGCACACCTTCGGCCCCTCGATCGGGGACTGGAAGCAGGCGCGAGTTGGGAAGGGAGCGGAGAGACCCGCGCGCCCGGTGGCTATTACGCATGCGCGTGGCGACGCGAGTGCCCTTTCGGCGCTTGATCTAGGACCCCGGGACTTAGGGCTAGGCTGTGTGCAGGGTCGGCCGATGCCGAGTGGGAAGGTGGAGGACCACTGCGCTTTGGCGGAAGGAGCCTGAGGATTTTCCTACCCGCTCCTAAAAGTGTAAGACCGTCAGGCTGGAAAAACACCTAAAGATTATCTTGGCAAACCACTTAGTTTTCTGTTTTTTAATGGACCTGCTGGGACAACAGGAGGTGACACAGGTGCAGAGAGGCGGCGGGTGGGGGTGGGGGGTGGGGGGATGTGGTTTAGGGGGAGTAGACTTCTGAGAAGAGCGAACTAGGATTTGACCTGTGAAGAAGAGCATGCAACTGGGTCTCCTTGATCATCAACGTAGTTTTCTTCAGTTAACTCTGAGTTGTGGGTCATAGGACCCACCTGATCGATTTGTTTGCAGCACACAGCCTAGCACACAGTCAGTGACCGATACGTGCTAGCCTAAAGGTGAAAGAGCAGGTCTGACTGCCCCAGGTCTGCTTTCAGTTTTGCAAGAGGAAAAGAGTTTTGGAGATGTATGACAGTGATGGTTGCACAATAATGTAAATGTGTCACAGATGTTACCGGTGCAAAGTTCATGTGCCCGCTGCTTCAAAATGTCAGAGTTTAGAGTAAGGAAAGGTTTATTGATCAAGACGGCTCCAACCAAGAAGATGGAAGAACTAATCCTCAAATACATTTTATCTGGCAAGGGAAAGCAGGAGGGGCGAGGCAAGCGGTGGGTCCCTCTCGCAGACAGCTGGACAGCTAGGCACCAAAAAGAAATCCAAGGAAACGTTGACATTTCTAAATGCCTTTGTTCTTGGTCTGTGCTTGACCCCCTCTAATCTGAGTGGTTCTGGAGATTCCTGTAAATCTCTGATAAAGTCATTATTTATGCTTATTTCCCCACCTCTTCCAGAAAAGCGCCTTCTGCAAAGGGCTGCTCTTGTAAAAACTCAAGCCTCGAGCAGAATTCCTCTAGTTAATTAGCAAAGCTGAGGCAGGAGTTATTAACCTGAAGTCCTTGACAGAGAGAGAGGGCATTTCCCTCTTACAAATGTACTTAATACTACTAAACTGTACGCTTAAAAGCAGCTAAGGTCCCTGACCAGACGGTGGCGCAATGGATAGAGCGTTGAACTGGGATGCAAAGGACCTAGGTTCGAGACCCCGAGGTCACCAGCTTGAGCGTGGGCTCATCTGGTTTGAGCAAAAGCCTACCAGCTTGAACCCAAGGTCGCTGGCTTGAGCAAGGGGTTACTCAGTCTGCTGAAGGCCTGTGGTCAAGGCACATATGAGAAAGCAATCAATGAACAACTAAGGTGTTGCAACGCGCAATGAAAAACTAATGATTGATGCTTCTCATCTCTTCGTCCCTGTCTATCCCTCTCTCTGACTCTCTCTCTCTTAAAAAAAAAAGTGGCTCAGGTGGTAACTTATGTGTATTTTACTACAAATTTTAAAAGTTCTTTTAAAAGAATGAGTTATCAAGCTAAGCAGATACATGGATAAATCTTAAACGTATTAATATATTGCTAAGTGGAAGAATCAAGTCTGAAAGACTATAAGCTATGTGATTCCACTTATAGGACATTCTGGAAAAGAGAACTACAGAGGCAGAAAATACATATATAGATTAGTAGGGAGTCAATGGGAGAGTAGGGTTGAATATATTAAGCACAGAGGATACTTAATAGTGGTGAAACCATTTTGCATAATACTGTAATGGTGGAGATAGGACACTGTGCATATGTCCAAACCCATACAACTTTAATATATGCAAATTTAAAAAACAATTTAGGAGAATCCCAAAATGGAATAAAGAATGGGACAAAACAATCTACATTATAAATGTGAAACAACCTCATGCAAGGGGGTAGGAAGAAAAGGTACTGACCAAAGTGATTTTGGAAATGAGTAGAGTCTGTAAAACTAAATGCAAAAGGAATTGTACATCAACACTGTTTTCTAGTTGAAAACTTGTATATCTACAGGAGAGAAGGCTAGAATGATGAATTAAAGTTGGAGATAACATGTTGGGCAGATAAAACATATTATGCTCTCTTTGTTAAAGATGGCGCTGCCCACATGGAAGCCCGTCACCCAGGTGATGGTATTGGTTACCTTTCTTGCTTGGGATGGGCGTGATTATATTAATGTGTGTTGGGGGGGGGGGGGGAGCTGTGGGCAGGCAGGATCCTTGTAGCCTGGGGCTTGGTTTTAGGACTAAGCCTTTCCCACCCTTTTTGATGTGGGGTGGTGACTCTCATGGGGAATCTCATTATGCCTCAGATAAGTGCCTTTGTATCAGAGACTTCCTTGTTTGTATATTGGATTAAAGGTTTCGGTCTCTGTACTATAAAGTGGGGCAGACCGGGAGCTTGCTCTCTCTCTGTTCCTGAGATTAGCATTAGAGAGGAGAGCAGAGAAAGGCCATGTGGAGGAGGCCAGGAGAAGCAGCCAAGATGGTGGAGTGCTGAGGGAGAAGCCAGTTTGTGCAAGGAGAAGGAGATGGGGAACAGAGGTGAATAAGTCTGGTGTCTTAGGAACCTTTGATTCTAGGAAACTTGGATAAGTCAGTGGTTTTGTGAGCACTGAATGAGTGGGTTTTGGAGCCCAGTGTGTGTTTTTACTTGCCCGCCGGGTGCAAGCTAGGATTAAAGCTAATGGCCCACCAGTTCTTGGCTCCGTTGTTTCATTACTGTCTGTCCGAATCTAATGCGAACCTGCATGGGTCAGGCTGCTGTGATGGCCGTGGCTACTGGCTTTACATAACACTATAAGCCCATGTTAGGTTAATGTAGATACAGATAGTTACATACAGAAATACTTATAGGTGTGTGTGTGTGTGTGTAGATAGATAGATAGATAAATAGCTAGAGGTTAGTATACATATATATATTTCCTTACTCAATCACCTGAAAAGATTTAGGAGGTAGGATATCCTGGTAGCAGAGAATGTTACGGACCGAACGTGAGTAATTGATCAGTCCAAATTGATTATAAATTTAAAGAGCCTTTATTAACCGACAGGTGACTGCTAGCTGAGAAACAGCTAACAGCCCTGAGCCTAGGGAGAGAGCAGTATTTAAAGGGATAAATCACAAAGTCATAGCTATTACAATAGGTATGCACCAACATTCTCGACATTTTGGTAGAAAGCATTCTTTGTTCTAAAGCTGATTACAGTTCATCCTGTAAGTGCTGCAAGGCTAAAAGCATAAAACTACATCCTGCTTCTGTAGGCAAGATGTAACTCAAGATATCTAACTAGTTGGGCTTGTAAAAATTTTCTACTCTGAGCTACTGCCACAGGCAAGCTCCTGTCAATGCTTAACTTCCTTGTACAGACTACTGGGGACTTTCCACTCTAAGCTACCAAAAGCAAGTATAAAATTCCTTTTTATGTCCAACTCTCTATGCACAATACTGAGGTCCCATACACAACACTAGGCCCCTATTACAGTGAACACACCTAGTGCCCAGATCTTGGTTTCTAATACCATTCTCCAATAAAAGGAGCTAGAGATTTTTGGAGAAACGGCTGCTTCTAGGACTGGGACAGGAAATTTACAAGGTGAGCCTGGATCATCCTTAGTGCCAGAAAGTAAAAAATAAATAAATAAAATTTAAAAGAGGTAGGTATGCCAAAGGGACACTGGAGTCAACTAAAAAAACTGGCCAAAGCTAGACAATTTGAGCAACAAAATAAAGTACTAATTAATAAAGTAGTATTAAATAAAGCAGTAGTAATTCAAAGTATAAATTAAAAATCCTTGAAGCATACTGATACACATAAACAATAGGATGAATAAATAAATGGGAGAAAATACAAAATTCTCCTGTGCAGAAGAATTTTAGATAATTTATGTAAAAACTCTGTTTTCAAGGAGGCTGAGCTAGCTCTTCACTTGTTAAGTGTGGTTTGTGCATATTAACTCCTTTCAAAGAAAGCAATATGGAAAAGGGGGTGTTGACAGGAAAGAGTAACTTTGCAGTGGAGAAACTGACGAACATTACATCACCCAGGTGATCTAGGGCAAGATCAACAGCGATAGCCTGTTGGTGGTATGTACCCTTGATACGATGTAACGAAATGGCAGTTTACTTCTGTGGTCTTCCTTCCCAAAACACGCAACTTCAATCTAATTATGAGGAAAACATCAGACAAATCCAAATCGAGGGACATTTTATAAAAGGTCTCACCAGTACTCAAAATCATCACAGTCAGAAAAAAAGGGAAGTCTGAGAACTTGCCATAGCCAAGGGGAGCCTAAGGAGATATGATGACTACATGTGATGTAGTATCTTGGATGGGATCCTGGGACAGCTAAAGAGTATTAGGTAAATATTAAGGAAATCTGAATAAAATATGGACTTTAGTTAGTAATATTAACATTGGTTCATTAATAATGATGTGTAAGATGTTAATATAAGGGTAGTAAAAATCAGGGAAAACTGGGTATAGGATACATAAATACTTTCTATACTATATTTGCAATTTTTCTGTAAGTCTATAACTTTTTTATTTTAATCTACGAGTATTTTATTTTATTTTTTTTAATTTAATTTTTTTTGGGGGGGCAGAGACAGAGAGAGTTAGAGAGAGGGACAGATAGAGACAGACAGACAGGAAGGGAGAGAGATGAGAAACATCAATTCTTCGTTGCGACTCCTTAGTTGTTCATTGATTGATTTCCCATATGTGCCTTGACTGTGGACCTTCAGCAGACTGAGTAACCCCTTGCTCAAGCCAGCGACCTTGAGCTCAAGCTGAGGAACCTTGCTCAAACCAGATGAGCCCACGCTCAATCTGGTGACCTCGGGGTCTTGAACCTGGGTCCTCCGCATCCCAGCCCTATTCACTGCGTCACCGCCTGGTCAGTCTACAAGTATTTTAAATAAAAAGTTGCCTGACCCGTAGTGGCCCAGTGGATAAAGCATTGACCTGGAATGTTGAGGTTCTTGGTTCAAAACCCTAGGCTTGCCCAGTCAAGGCACATATGAGAAGCAACTACTACCAATTGATGCTTCTCACTCCTCCCTTTTTCTGTCTCCTTTCTCTAAAATCAATAAATAAAATCTTTGAAAAATGAATAAATAAAATAAAAATAAAACGTTTATTAAAGTAATATCACAAAAAATAAAAGTGGCTCTTTTTTCATTTTTTATATAATTTATTAATTTGAGACAGAGAGAGTCAGAGAGAGGGCCAGAGAGGGACAGAAAGACAGGAAGAGAGAGAGATGAGAAACATTAATTCTTCGCTCTGGTTCCTTAGTTGTTCATTGATTGATTTCCTATACATGCCTTGACTGGGGGGCTACAGCAGACCGAGGAACCCCCCCTGCTCGAGCCAGCGACCTTGGGCTTAATCTGGTGAACCTTGCCCAAACCCGATAAGCCCGCACTCAAGCCAGAGACCTTGGGGTCTCAAACCTAGGTCCTCTGCATCCCAGTCCGACGCTCTAGCCACTGTGCCACTGCCTGGTCAGGCAAATGGCTCTTAACTTTAAATAGAGTTTGGACCACCTTGTGGTTTTATCAGAACTTAACTTGGCAATGGTGATTTTGGCAATGACAAGATGGTGAAGACCACAGTATAGGACCTCAGTAGCTGTGGGGAGGCAGGTACCTGTGGATACCAGCACCTGCAGGACAGGCCCATCTCACTAGAGCAGGCTGGAAGGGTATAGTGGTGAAGATAACTGCTCTGCAGGTGCACTTGGGGTTTCACAAAACCATTTGGGCAAAATAAGGAAGTCTGGCTTTCCTGCAGAAGGAGTGGAAGCAGAGCCAATGAATTACTGTTTTGTAACTATTGTTGCGGTTCTTTTTTTTTTTTTTTTTTTTTTTTTGTATTTTTCTGAAGCTGGAAATGGGGAGAGACAGTCAGACAGACTCCCGCATGCGCCCGACCGGGATCCACCCAGCACGCCCACCAGGGGCAACGCTCTGCCCACCAGGGGGTGATGCTCTGCCCCTCGGGGCGTTGCTTTGCCGCGACCAGAGCAACTCTAGCGCCTGGGGCAGAGGCCACAGAGCCATCCCCAGCGCCCGGGCCATCCTTGCTCCAATGGAGCCTTGGCTGCGGGAGGGGAAGAGAGAGACAGAGAGGAAGGAGGGGGTGGGGGGTGGAGAAGCAAATGGGCGCTTCTCCTATGTGCCCTGGCTGGGAATCGAACCCGGGTCCCCCGCACGCCAGGCCGACGCTCTACCGCTGAACCAACCAGCCAGGGCTGTTGCAGTTCTTTATTTACTGTGAAGGATGCTGTTGCCTGAAAAATGAATCTACTAAATAAGGGGACTTAGTGTTAAGATAGCTATACCTCTCCTTAAAATCTGTTATATATAAAATGTAAAGTATAAAAATCTGTAAAACACCCCCCAATGCAATTTAATGACCTGAGTATTATTTTTAAGTAAAGGTTAAAACAAAATACACACATGCCAGAAATCCCTTTTACTATTCTTAATCTGTTAGAAATACAAATTTCAACCGTTTTTTCAACTTCCTTTTGTCTAATGATGGGACTAGTGGTTTGAACATATGCCTAAAGGTCAAGCTTTGTTAACTAGACAAACCTGCTTCCTGCCAGGATTATCAACTGTTTGAATTCTATTTTGGGGAGCCACCACCTCCTGAATTTCACTCCACCTAACTTCCTGTTCACTGTTCCTTTTCTGATGTTCAACTCGCTATTTCATCTTTGCTCAGCTTCTGTTACAGTGTATATTATGACTAGCTTTTCCATATTAAAATTGGTTGTAAAGCCAGTTTCCGCGGCCACCATCACAGCTGCCTGGCCCATGTAGGTTCGCATCAGATTCGGACAGATAGTAATGAAACAATGAAGTCACGAACTGGTGGGCCATTATCTTTAATCCTAGCTTGCATCCGGCGGGCAAGTAAAAACACACACTGGGCTCCAAAACCCACTCATTCAGTGCTCACAAAGCTACTGACTTATCCAACTTTCCTAGAATCAAAGGTTTCTACCTCACCAGCTTTATTCACCTCTGTTCCCCATCTCCTTCTCTCTGCACAAACTGGCTTCTCCCTCAGCACTCCACCATCTTGGCTGCTTCTCCTGGCCTCTTCCACATGGCCTCTCTCTGCTCTCTCCTCTAATGCTAATCTCAGGAACTGAGAGAGCAAGCTCCCGGTCTGCCCCACTTTATAGTGTAGAAATCAAAACCTTTAATCCAATATACAAATAGGAAAGTCTCTAATACAAAGTCACTTATCTGAGGCATAATGGGATTCCTCATGAGAGTGCACCACCCCACATCAAAAAGGGTGGAATCAGCCCTGGCCAGTTGGCTCAGCGGTAGAGCATTGGCCTGGCATGTGGAAGTCCCAGGTTCGATTCCTGGTCAGGGCACACAGGAGAAGCACCCATCTGCTTCTCCACCCTTCCCCCGCTCTTTCCTCTCTGTCTCTTTCTTCCCCTCCCGCAGCCAAGGCTCCATTGGAACAAAGGTGTCCCAGGCACTGAGGATGGCTCCATGGCCTCCACCTCAGATGCTAGAATGGCTCCAGCTGCAAGGAGCAACACCCCAGAGGGGCAGAGCATCGCCCCCTGGTGGGCATGCTGGGTGGATCCCAGTAGGGAGTATGCGGAGTCTCTATGACTGCCTCCCTGCTTCTAACTTAGAAAAAAAAAATTTATAAAAAGAAAAAAAAAAAAGGTGGGAAAGGCTTAGTCCTAAAACCAAGCCCCAGGTTACAAGGATCCTGTCTGCCCACAGCCCACCTTCAACACACATTAATACAATCACGCCCATCCCAAGCAATCACCTGGGCAACGGGCTTTCACATGGGCAGCACCATCTTTAACAAACTGAGCATAATCTATTTTATCTGCTCAACAATCCGCCCCTATGCTTACTTTACTACCCACAATCTACACCACCGGCATCCCTGTGCAAGGAAATTAGGCACATTACACAAATTACAAATATGTGACAAATCATAAAATTTAAACAATTACAAAGGTACATTTCCCAGTCTCTGAGCACTTTGCCAAAAGTGCAAAATGTCCTCAGCCTTCTTTCCAGCCATGGGAAAAGCTTCCTGGGGCAGGGGAGTGCTTCCAGCAAAGCCACCTGTTGGGCAGATAAAATATATTATGCTCACTTTGTTAAAGATGGCACTGTCCACGTGGAAGCCCATCGCCCAGGTGATGGTATTGGTTGCCCTTCTTGCTTGGGATGGGCATGATTATATTAATGTGTGTTGGGGGAGGGCTGTGGGCAGGCAGAATCCTTGTAGCCTGGGGCTTGGTTTTGGGACTAAGCCTTTCCCACCTTTTTGATGTGTGGTGAACTTTGTATCAGAGACTTCCCTATTTTGTGTATTGTATTAAAGGTTTTGATTTCTGCACTATAAAATGGGGGCAGACCGGGAGCTTGCTCTCTTGGTTCCTGAGATTAGTATTAGAGAGGAGAGCAGAGTAAGGCCGCGTGGAGGAGAGGAGAGGCAGCCAAGATGGCAGAGTGCTGAAAGAGAAGCCAGTTATTGCAGAGTTTGTGTAGAGAGAAGAAGATGGGGAACAAAGGTGAATGAGACTAGTGAGGTAGAAACCTTTGATTCTAGGAAACTCAGATAAGTCAGTAGCTTTGTGAGCACTGAAAGAGTGAGTTTTGGAGCCCAGTGTGTGTTTTTACTTGCCCTTCGGATGAAAGCTAGGATTAAAGATAATGGCCCACCAGTTCGTGGCCCTGTTGTTTCATTACCATCTGTCTGAATCCAATGCGAACCTGCATGAGCCAGGCAGCTGTGATGGTGGCCCTGGCTACTGGCTTCACACCACCCTCCACCTCCATCAGGGTATTTCACATTGTTCAAAATCTGTAAGTCCATCCAACAAAGGAGCCAGTGCCCACTCCGGTTGTAGTCCAGAAAATCAGTCCATGCACATGGTGCTTCAACCTCCACCCTCATCCTTGCCATCCTGGCAGGTCTTACACTGTCCCAAAGAGGAGCACATGACAATGGCAGTCAGCATTTCCATCTCTGCTCCGGAGAGCATGATGGCATCCACCCCTATGTTCCAAAATCACAGACCTACCAGAAACATAGTAGGTATTCCTTGCTGCTGGGCTCTCATCTTCTGGAGACTGCGGATCACAACTCCAGCCCGATTCTCCTCATCCAAAGAGGAACTGGAAATGCCATCTCACACTGCCAGGCTTGAGCCACAGGCCACCACAGCCAGCTCTGCAGCCCTGGCTCTGGTCTGAGAGCCCCAGCCTCCTGCAGCTGCTGGCTCTCCATGACGTCCAGCACAATCTGCAACTCACAAACCTGTGTTTCCTCCTCCAGTAGCTGCTCCATTTCCAGGCAAATCTTGCAAACCTGGCCAGCCTCCTCCTCCAGGGCTTCCTCCAGCTCCAGGGTCAATATCTGTTTCTCCCACGTTTGCTCCAGCTCCTTCCACTGCTCAGTTTGCAGGTCCCAGGCAGCCTCTTCTACAGAACTCTCAGTTTCCTCATGCATGGCTGTAAAAGTCAGCCAGCCTACGGCCCCCAAAAGGACAGCCATGGGGAACCATAACAGCAGCCAGTCCTCTACTCCACCACTCAAAGGTGGTGGTGGCTCTTTGCCAAACTGTATTAAATCCTGCCGACTATGCCAAATATAAAGCCAGTAGCCAGGGCCACCATCACAGCTGCCTGGCCCATGCAGGTTCACATTAGATTCGGACAGACGGTAATGAAACAATGGAGCCATGAACTGGTGGGCCATTATCTTTAATCCTAGCTTGCACCCGGCAGGCAAGTAAAAACACACACTGGGCTCCAAAATTCACTCATTCAGCGCTCACAAAGCTACTGACTTATCCGAGTTTCCTAGAATCAAAGGTTTCTACCTCACCAGCCTTATTCACCTCTGTTCCCCATCTCCTTCTCTCTGCACAAACTGGCTTCTCCTTCAACACTCTGCCATCTTAGCTGCTTCTCCTGGCCTCTCTCTGCTCTCCTCTCTGTTCTCTCCTCTAATACTAATCTCAGGAACAACAGAGAGCAAGCTCCTGGTCTGCCCCCACTTTATAGTGTAGAAATCAAAACCTTTAATCCAATATACAAACAAGGAAGTCTCTAATACAAAGTCACTTATCTGAGGCACGATGGGATTCCTCATGAGAGTGCAGCACCCCACATCAAAAAGGGTGGGAAAGGCTTAGTCCTAAAACCAAGCCCCAGGCTACAAGGATCCTGCCTGCCCACAGCCCACCCCCAACACACATTAATACAATCACGCCCATCCCAAGCAATCACCTGGGCGACGTCCTTCCACGTGGGCAGCACCATCTTTAACAAAGTGAGCATAATATATTTTATCTGCCCAATAGTGGTATTTCTGCTTTTTTAGTAGGATTAATTATTCCCTTAACTCTAGACAGTGAACAGAATCTGTCAAGACACAACCTTACCCTAGAACAAGGCTTTTTCAATGAAGATCATGGACAGAATGACTAATTAATAGGCTCTTATCACCACGAGTCTTCATTCATTCAACAAATATCTATTGAAAATTAGTTAAGTGCCAGCCAGTGTACTAGACACTGTAACACAGCAGTGAATAAATACCAATCCCTTTGTTCTTGGTGCTTAAGCTATTGAGAAGGACAGGATAATATTAAACAATGATTATGTATTATGCATATTAATCACTTCTCGACCTTTCGGCTAAGATCATGTGTACTATACATATTAAGATAAGGGAATATTGTGCTGTCACCCTTAAAACTACAGTTTTTAATTTGGGGGATACTCATAGATCTCTTAAGTTTGATCAATGTCATGGACCTTATCTTAGAAAAAAACATACCCCCCCAAAATAATTTCAAGCCTTTCAATGAACTGTGGCTTTAGAATTCCTACCCTAAATAGTAAACACCAAAATTAAGTGAAACCTGAGGAAGCAGAAATTCTAAGGTACGTGGAGGGGAAGGTGGACTTGGTGCTGAGTGTGACAGCAGCAAGAATGAAAAACTAAGTTTCTATTTCTTTACCTTACATGTGTTATCACCAGGTAATGTGCATAATAATTGTTTCCAGGAATAGTCCACTACTGAGGACCCAGTGCCCCGCCAGATGAACTTTGTCCTCCCCTGGAGAACACTTTAAAAAGCTACCAACTCATTCACCTTTGCTCTAGTGCAGTGCCAATAGGATGTGTGGTAAGAGCTGCTATACATTAAAACTAAGCAGGGAAGCCTGGTCAGGTGGCGGTGCAGTAAATAGAAGGTCAGCCTGGGTGTGGAGGACCCAGGTTTAAAACCCCAAGGTTGCCACCTTGAGTGCAGGCTCATCTAGCTTGAGCATGGTTCGCTGGCTTGAGCAAGGGGTCACTCAGTCTGCTGTAGCCCCAGGTCAAGGCACATATGAGAAAGCAATCAATGAACAACTAAGGTACCGTAATGAAGAATTGATGCTTCTCATCTCTCTCCCTTACTGTCTGTCTGTCCCTATCTGTCCCTCTCTCACTAAGAAAAAAACCAAAAAACCAAAAAAAATAAAAACAAAACATTAAGTAGGGGAAAGGCGGTAGAAGGTTACTGGGACCTTTTGTTTGTGCTATTTTAATTTTTTTTATTTATTATTTATTCATTTTAAAGAGGAGAGATAGGGAGACAGAGAGACAAAGAGAGAGAGAGAGAGAGAGAGAGAGAGAGAGAGAGAGAGGAGAGAGAGGAGGGGGGAGGAGCTGGAAGCATCAACTCCCATATGTGCCTTGACCAGGCAAGCCCAGGGTTTCGAACCAGCGACCTCATCATTTCCAGGTCGACGCTTTATCCACTGCGCCACCACAGGTCAGGCGTTTGTGCTATTTTATATAGTTGTAGAGAATGACAGGGAAGCCTTTTGTATTTGAGTGAAAATCTGTAGAAATAAGGAAGCAAACCATGTGGATATCTGGGGGAGCGTTTCAGGCTGAGAGAGCGGAAAAGGAAGGAAGCCAGTGAACGGAGCAGAGTGAGGTGGGAGAGAGCTCTGGAATGACAGTAGAAGAGGCAGTGAAGCCCGTGTGTCAGGTCTGCCAGGGTCAGGGTCAGGGATGAGCAGAGTTTGAGGGTACCAGACCCTGACAGGATTATAGAATGCTGTTAGTAATGGGGAACTGCCTAGTGAAGCCAGGGGAAGGTGTTCTGCATTGTTATATCCACCACAGCACAAATTCTGCAGTGGACTGATGGTTAGCTGAGATTGGGTAATGTGGTGAATGTGTAACCATGGACACCCGTGTGTGTGTGTGTGTGTGTGTGTGTGTGTGTGTGTGTGTGTGAGGTGGGGATTGGGTGGAGCCAGAAAACTGAAAAAACAATGGGGGAAATATTGGGGAAAGTGACAGAAAATAGAACGCTTATCTGGGTTAGTTTATGCGGAAGAGCTTAGAAAGGGCCAAGGATCAGGGAAGAGGGGGAGTGAGGAACTGTTTGTTAAATGGCCACTGTTAGCCCAGATGTTTACATATATTTTTAAATTTGGTTTTAAAGTTATACTAAGAGATGGGTGTTACTTGTCCTCATTGCACAGATAAAAAAAATAAGTTGACACAGGTGATCATTACTAGTAACGAGTAGAAGAGGGCAGCTTCATTGTTTTGTCTTTAGTTCTTTCCTGTTTTTTTATGCTGCTGTATTAATTTATTCATAACACTATATATGGGAAAACAATATGATTTTACAGGTAGGAAGACAATAAAAGGACAGCAAAGTGGAAGGTTGGTTAGAAATTTTGAATCCTGGGCTCTCCTCACTGAATTACCCACCTGGCCTTACAAAAAAATGTCACAAGATGGCAGCATCTCATCCATTTGTTGGGGAGAAGGTAGGGGACTCATGCTCCATGGCTAACTGTTGCAGTACAAAAATATTGAATAAAAAAAGTGTCCATTAGAGTCCATATTTAGAAACTGACCAATCTTTTTTTTTTTTTTTTTTTAAGCAAGAGAGAGGGACAGATAGGGACAGACAGGAAGGGAGAGATGAACATCAATTCTTCATTGCAACACCTTCATTGTTCATTGATTGCTTTCCCATATGTGCCTTGGCTGCATTAGAGCCAATGACTCCTTACTCATGCAGGTGTCCTTGGGCTTCAAGCTGGTGACCTTCAGGCTCAAGCCAGTGGCCATGGGTCATATCTATGATCCCATGCTCAAGCCAGTGACCCTGCACTCAAGCTGGTGAGCCTACACTCAAACTGATGCACTCAAGCCGGCAACCTCGTGGTTTCAAACCTGGGTCCTCTGTGTCCCAGGCCAACATTCTATCCACTGTACCTCTGTCTGGTCAGGCAAAACTGACTGATCTTAACCAGAAATACTTGTTGAGAAACAAGAGTAAAACTCCTAGCTCTGAAACTCAGCTGCATGATATTGGGCAAATGAAAATCTTTCTAGACTCATTTATTCATCTGTAAAATTCCAACTCATTAGGTTTATAGTATTAAGTAACATACAAAGATCTCTTAGTGAAGTGCCTGTCACTTACAAATCAATAAATACTAGCCATTATATAATTATTTTTTGCAGTTTTCATCTATTTTCCTAATGTGAGAACTATAAGACAGACACCTTAGAAATTATTTAAAATTTTTTAATTTTTTATTTATTTATTCATTTTAGAGAGGAGAGGGAGAGACAGAGAGGAGAGACAGAGAGAGAGAAGGGGGGAGGAGCAGGAAGCATCAACTCCCATATGTGCCTTGACCAGGCAAGCCCAGGGTTTCGAACCGGCAACCTCAGCATTTCCAGGTCAACACTTTATCCACTGCGCCACCACAGGTCAGGCCCTTAGAAATTATTTAATCTAAGGAAGGATCCTCAATCTTAGATGCACTTCGGAATCACCTGGGGAGCTTTAAAAAAAATCTGCTGTCTATAAGGTGGAAGCATTACATTTCCTGATTTCAAAACATACTACAAACCTATAGTAATTAAAATGGTATGATACTAGAAACAGACATAGAGACCAGTGAAACAGAATAGAGAACAGAGGAGTAAACCAATGCATGCATGGTCAACTGATCTTATTATTATTACTTTATTTTTGAGAGGGGAGATAGAAATATTAGGTTTTTGTTCCAATTATTTATGTATTCATTGGTTGATTCTTCTTTTTTTATTTAATTTTTTAAATACTTTATTGCTTGACTAGGCAGTGGTACAGTGGATAGAGCGTTGGTCTGGGATGCTGAGGACCCAGGTTCAAAACCCCAAGGTCACAGGCTTGAGTGTGGGATCATAGACATGACCCCACAGTTGCTGGCTTGAGCCCAAGGTTGCTGGCTTGAGCAAGGGGTCAATGGCTTGGCTCAAGCCCCCCCACCCCCCTCAAGGCACATATGAGAAAGCAATCAATGAACAACTAAGGTACCACAATGAAGAATTGATGCTTATCACCTCTCTCTCTTCCTGTCTGTCCCTCTCTCTAAAAACAACAACAAAAAACAACTCAAACCGAGGTCTCCTGACTCCTAGTCCTGGGTTCTCTCTAGCACACAACACTGCCTCAGGCTTACTCCTATGCTTCCACACACTCTACTCCACTCAAATCATCTTATACTCCCTGAACACACCAGGGTCACCCTGCATTCAATCAAATCCACAGCAATACAAGCTGCCACTGGAGTGCTCATCATGTGCCAAACACCAAGCAAACCAAATTATGTCTGTCTCTAATCCATGCAAGCTTTCACGGAAGGCTTGAGTATTTTCACTGTAAGAGGGGGAAGCTGATGTTCAGAGACTTTAAGAGATAGCTGGAGTCACAGCTAGTGAGGAGAAGCCAGAATTTGATGTAGATGTGTTGAACTCCAAAGCCCAAGCTCTTCTGCTACACTTACTGCTATCTGTTCCTACCCCATCTTACCTTCTGGGGTTATGTCTTCATCAAGAACTAGCTCTAGTTTCACTTCCTCCCTTCCTTCCCCACCCCCCACCCCATACCACAGGGATCTTTTTATTTACTGAAAATTCACGGCCCTAATCACCCACATTAGCAGTTTGGCAGGGTCTACCTTATATGGTCATTTATTTTGCCCTGTGTATCAGTGTTTCCCAATCTCCAGGGCTGCGGACCAGTATCGGTCCGTGGACCATTTGGTACCGGTCCGCAGAGAAAGAATAAATAACTTTTACATTATTTCCGTTTGTTTTTTTTTAATATTTTATTTATTTATTTATTTATTTATTTATTTATTTATTTATTTATTTTTTAGAGAGAGAGGAGTGAGAGACAGAGAGTCAGAGAGAGAGAGAAGGGGGAGGAGCAGGAAGCATCAACTCCCATATGTGCCTTGACCAGGCAAGCCCAAGGTTTCGAACCGGCGACCTCAGTGTTCCAGGTCGACGCTTTATCCCACTGCGCCACCACAGGTCAGGCTATTTCCGTTTTATTTATATTTAAATCTGAACGATGTGTTATTTTTTTTTAAAAATGACCAGATTTTCTCTGTTACATCTGTCTAAGACTCACTCTTGACGCTTGTCTCGGTCACGTGATACATTTATTCGTCCCACCCTAAAGGCCAGTCTGTGAAAATATTTTCTGACATTAAACTGGTCCATGGCCCAAAAAAGGTTGGGGATCACTGCTATATATGACCTGTTTCCTTCTCCATGAGTCTGGGAAGGAGAACCTTCCCCTCACTATGTTTTTGTCCTGGCCCTGTAGCTCTTTCAAGATATGGTGAGATTGCAAGATCATAATACTTAGTCTTTGATGAGACTTCTCTCTTGGGAATATCTGGAGAAGAGAAAACCTATCGGCCCAAGTAAAGTTGGAAATTTGAGCTGGATAGGAATGGAGCTTTCTTCGGCCTGGGATGTGTGGTACTGTTTACAAGTGAGCCTGTAGGTGTCAGTAGGAAGCCTGGTTTTGAGAGTGTGAGGGCCTCAAATGAAATCAAAATCTCAGGCTGGAAGGAGATTTTCTCATCTTAGCTGTCAACCTAAATCTAAAATGACCTCTCCAACATAACAACAACCATAGCAACATTCCTCCCAGCCCAGAGTCTGGCAGGAGGAGCCCGCAGTTTCTTAGGCAGTATCTTCTATTTTTGCATAGCTTAATTAGAATGCTTTTTTTTTTTTAATTGACTTTATTGGGATGACATTGGTTAATAACATTATATAGGTTTCAGGTGTGCCATTCCATCACACCTCGTCAGCACACCACACCCCACATTCACCACCCCGTCAGTCTCCTGCCATTACCATTTACTCCCCTTTACCCTCTTCTGTTTCTTCCCGCCTCTTCTCCCTTCTGTCTGTGATCTCTTTTTCCCCTTTGCTTAATCCCTTTAGAAGGCTGTTTTTTATTTTACTCTGCCTCCTGTAGCTTCCACCTATTCTATAAGGCAATTAAAAGAAAGCAGCCCATGGTCTGCATCTGGGCCTAGGCTTGTAAGAGGCCTATTACCTCTGAGTCAGGCCTTCCACACAAGATGGGTTACTCTAGGATGTTGCTGACACCCATGAGGGCCCACTGCTCTGGGCTGTCCTCCCTTCTGGCCTAAGCATTGTCTACCCTTAGAGCGTCAGGGAAGGAAAGAAGCAAGTAATATTCCCCTGGCAGAATGCTGTCCTCTCAGAACCAGGGATTGGGAGAGTGATTCCCTCCAGCAGAATCCAAATACCTGGATTGTCTGTGTCTTGCTCAGAGACGCCTCCTTTTTTTGGAAGGGGGGGGGGGGAGGCAGAAAGGGAGAAAGATGAGAAGCATCAACTCATAGTTGCATCACTTAAGTTGTTCATTGATTGCTTTCATTTGTGCCTTGATGGGGGGGCTCCAGCTGAGCCAGTGACCTTGGGCTCAAGCTGGCAGCCATAGGGTCATGTCTATGATCCCACACTCAAGCCAGCAACCCCATGCTCAAGCTGGTTAGCCCATACTCAAGATGGCGACCTTGGGGTTTTGAAACTGGGACCTCAGTGTCCCAGGTTGATGCTCTATCCCTAGTGCCACCACATGTGACACAAGAAGCCTCTTTTTCACATCTGTTCTTCCCAAGGGCTCCTCTCCAATAATTGATTATCCATTCTTTGCTTAGCCAAATTCATCTTCTCTGCTCAAAACCTGTAGAGGGATTACCACTGCACTTTCTGGTACCAGTTGTATTCTTTAGAACAATGTTGAACAAACCCAATGTCTCTTCTGTTAGGAATCTGAAGACAGAGATTAAGCCATCCGTCCATCCAATTATCCACTCATTAAACATATCTTAACTGGGTGCCCACTATATGCCAGGCACTGAGTCTCCTAGTAGGCAGTCAAGGAGTGGTAAATGGTGTTATTAATAACCTCATAAGTCTGTCCCAGGTAGGGAATGGAGGGATAAGGGAACTAGTACTTACTGATACAACTGTCGATCGGGCAAGGTGTTAGGTGCTTGTTCTACAGGCCTGGAATTGTTTATGCCTGACCACCATCTTATGAAGTAGGTTATCTACATCTGCTTTTTAAAAAGGAGGGAGCTGAGGCTTAGAGAACTTAAATAACCTAAGACCCACACTTAGGCCTGACCTGTGGTGGCGCCGTGGATAAAGAATCGACCTGGAATGCTGAGGTCACCAGTTCAAAACTCCGGGCTTCCCTGGTCAAGACACATATAGGAGTTGATGCTTCCTGCTCCTCCCCCCTTCTCTCTCTCTCTCCTCTCTCTCTAAGAATGCTGAATTAAAAAAAAATCAGCAAGCTTTAAAACAAAAAAAGACCCACACTTAGTAAGTGGTGGAGCTGGAGTCCAGATACAGAGCTCCCCAAATGCAAAACCAGCACTCTACGGGCCTCACGTGGGAATCCCTAGAACCGCTAGAAGAACATCATGGTTCCTTCATGTGATGAGTCTGAAATGAATAGTACTTAAGTTTTCTTCTCAAGCGTTCATACCTAAACCCCTCATTTCCTCTTTTTTTAAAAAAAATTTAAGTTTACAAGTGGTGTGAAAGATGGACCATCAGCTTTGTATCTATCAGCATTACATCTGCATTTTATGAGGACAATATATGATATAGTGGTACATGACTATTTCAAGGTTCTCAAAGTTTCTGACCATATCTCTCAAAACTATCAAGGTTTATCATGCTACAGTTAGTCTCATTTATTTCCTGCCTCTGTGTCTTTGGTTTTACTCTTATAATCTGCCTCTCCTTCCCCCATAGCCAACTATTAAAATTATGTTTATGAGATGTATCATTTCTCTGGATAGTTTTTCCTGATTATCTTCTACTACCATAATTTCTCCTTGCTTTGACTTTAGAATTTTAGTTGTACCTTTTCTGGGTACAAATAGAATTTGTCCTTTTTGAATTTTATATGACTTTGTATAATAATGATCTGTGATTGTATATCTGCCTCATAAATGATAACATCTTCAGGGTGCATCTGAGTCTTTTTCATCTGAGAAAACTCCTCCCTACCAGCTTTGTGGAACAAAGCCCAGGACATTGTCCTCCATGTGACAGGGGCCAATAGACATTTGTTGAGTTGAATTGGGTTAAAGGCTGATTCTGTTCTAGTAAACTAAATATATAGCTACCTTATGGACGGTAATTTTTGCTGTATGTTACCAGTATTTTTGATGGTCACTTATAAATAAAACCAGATTGCTGTTTGGATAATCTGACCTGGAAAAATATGTCAGCTCAACAGCTGCTCTAATACTAATAGTTAATATCCTTTTCATTTTCTAATTTGACAATTCTCTACGTGGTCCAGTTCTACCTTTCTCAAATCTAATCTCTAGTCATGCTATTAAAGTACTCTCTTTTTTATTCTCGTTACATTGTGTTGCAGTCTCTGAAAAAGAGAACAGATGCTCTAAAGATCCTATTAGCTCAAATAGTGCAAATGGAGATTGAATAGTCTTTTTCCTATTCAACTTACCCATTTAGTAACTGTTTTTTAACCCCAGTTCTCTAGATTTTAAAGCCTGGTGTCAAGATTAGAGTACTGATCCTTTCTTTGTAAAGGGAGGCACATGTTTAGGAAGGTAAACATGGAGAAAAAGGCAAATGAAGCAATGCAATATGATGCACTACCATGCTGGCACGGCTGCCAACAAGCCATGATGAGAAACAGCGGGTGACTTAGCAGGTAGATTCCTTGAGCCACAGGGGTCTCTGTCATGGCCGCAGGGAGGAATCCCAACCTTGAAATAGTCTGTGGAAGGGGAAAATGAGAAAAATGCGTAGGTTTATCTCATTTCATCTCCCAGTTCCCCTTTGTCAAGGTTTGCACCACAAGAAGATAATTGTCCTGTACTTCTGTGCAGCGTCTACTACTCCAGAAGGAAGATGCGATGCCTTGTGATATGGCATTTCATCCTGTCTGAGAGCGAAGGAGCAAAGCAGTGCAGACAGGAGAATGTGCAGGCCATGCTGGTCTGGGGCTTCAGTTCTGACTCCAGGGAACTCAGCAGAGGCAGCAGCTGTCCAGGAGGTGAGTGGAGCCTTTGGAAAAAAGGAGCAGTAGAGGGGAATAAGGCCATGTGCATACACAGCATAATCAGCTGACACCCTCAGATTTGTTTCTTTTCTTTTTTTTTAAGTGAGAGGAGGGGAGATAGCAAGACTCCCGCATGCGACCCAACTGGGATCCACCTGGCTACCCCCATCTTGAGCTGATGCTCTAATAAACTGAGCTATTTTTAACACCTGAGGCTGATGCGCTCAGACCAACCGAGCTTCCCTCAGCACCTGGTGACGCTCGAACCAATTGAATCACTAGCTGTGGGAGGGGAAGAGAGAGAGAAGAGAGACAGGGAGTGGGAGAGAAGCAGGTGGTGAAAACAGACAGACAGGAAGGAAGAGAGATGAGAAGCATCAATTCATAGTTGTGGCACCTTAGTTGTTCATTGATTGCTTTTCATATGTGCCTTGACCAGAGGGCTCAAGTCAAGCCAGTGATCCCTTGCTCAAGCCAGCAACCTTGGGCTCAAGTCAGCAATGTTGGGCTTCAAACCAGTGACCTTTGAGCTCAAGCCAGTGACTATGGAGTCATGTTTATGGTCCCATGCTCAAGCCGACAACCTTGCACTTAAGCCAGATGAGCCTGCACTCAAGCTGGTTACTTCAGGGATTTGAATCTGGGTCCTCAGCATCCCAGGCCAAGGCTCTATCCATTGTGCCACTACCTGGCCAGGTCAGAATTCTTGTATATATCAAAAGTTGGGGAGACTCCAGAAAGTTGGAGGACCCTGTAAAGTACTCAAGAGATAGGAGTTGGGAAACTCAGGACTGTTCGGAAGGATATACAACATCCAAAAGTTACTTATGATGCTAAGCTCATGAGCAATATTTATTTTCCTCTCTTGGTCCTCTGTATTATAATTCTTCTGTAGTGAATCCATATTACTTGTGTAATAGAGAAAAGTATACTACAGGAATAGGTAATCCACAGGCAGAAAGCTGATTGGTGGTGGCCAGGGTTTGGGGGAGGGTGGATGGGAAGTGGCTCCTTAACCAGCATGGGTTTCCTTTTGGGATGATGAAACTGTTTTAGAATTAGACAGAGGTAGTGGTTGTACAACATTGTGAATGTATTAAATGTCACTGAGTTGTTCACATTAAAATAATTTATTTCATGTTATGTGCGTTTCACCTCAACAGATTAAAAAGGAAAAAAAAAATCTACTGAGGAAAAAAACATACAACATAAATTAGATTCTGTCGTGCCTGACCAGGCGGTGGCGCAGTGGATAGAGCATCGAGCAGGGATGCGGACCCAGGTTCAAGACCCCGAGGTTGCCAGTTTGAGCGCGGGCTCATCTGGTTTGAGCAAAGCTCACCAGCTTGGACCCAAGGTCACTGGCTTGAGCAAGGTGTTACTCGGTCTGCTGAAGGTCTGTGGTCAAGGCACATATGAGAAAGTAATCAATGAACAACTAAAGCAATGAAAAACTGATGATTGATGCTTCTCATCTCTCTCTGTTCCTGTCTGTCTGTCCCTATCTATCCCTCTGTTTGTAAAAATAAATAAATAAATAAATAAATAAGTATTTAAAAAACATTAGATTCTGTCACTCTTCTGCTTAAAATCCTTTAGGAACATCCTAACTCTTTAGCCCAACAGACCAGGTTCCTGTCCTGGCCCTGCCTCTGCTCCACCGCAGCCCCTGCCCCCGATGCCCCATCCCGTCCCCGTAAACCTCCTCTCCAGCCTTACAAAGCCATGTGCAGTACTCTGAAAGGGCCTACCCTTTCCTGCCTCCAGGCCTTTGTCTGAGTTTTCTTTACCCAGAATGCCCTTCCCATAGTTCCTTTCCACTTGTCTTTCAAAACTCAGCTAAACAGCTCCTCTTTTGAGCAGCTTTTCCTGATTGCCCTGTCTGGGGTACCTCCTTCCTGTACTCCAAGAACCATCTAGACATCTCTCTCTTTTATTAGGATAGGACGGTGGTTTTGAACCACTGAAGGACAGGGCCATCCTTTTCCCTCTCTTTAGCCTCAGCATATGGTCCAGGATAGAAGACATAATGAATGTGAAATGAGTAGGAATAGACTTAGAATCACTGAAAGTAACAACCTTCTCTCATGTAAAAGGTAGTTACCCTGGGCATGAAATAAAAAATAATTCAGAGATGTTCAACTGTCTTACTATGGCATTTGTCATGGAGGAATGGGCAATATTTTCTTTATTCTTCTTACTTTTATTTAGGAATGGAAACAAAAATAAAAATTCCAAACAACAGGTTAATAAAAATGTCCATCTAAATACAAAATAGTGCCACATAGGGCTTAAATGGTTGCAGAGATGGTCTTAGAAAATATGGCTGGCTCTGACCAATGGGCTCAGTGGTACTGTCAGCCCAGCGTGTGATAGTCCCAGGTTTGATTCTCAGTCAGGGCACACAAGAGAAGCAACCATCTGCTTCTCCACCCATCTCCCTTCTCTCTCTTCCTCTCTCTCTTCCCCTCCTGCAGCCATGACTCGAATTGGCTCTAGGCACTGAGATTGGCTCCATAGCCTCTGCCTCAGGCGCTAAAATAGCTTGGTTGCCAAGCAATGGAGAAGCAGCCCCAGACAGGCAGAGCATCGCCCCATAAGGAACTTTTTGGGTGGATCCTGGTTGGGGTGCATGTGGGAGTTTGTCTCTCTGCCTCCCTGCCTCTCAGTTAATAATAAAAATAAAATAAGGCTAAAACCTCAATTATTCTTGCAGAAAAAATTATGATGGGTAATAAATATGTTATTTTCTGGTACCTTGTTTCAAAATTAAGATATAGTATTTAATCTTAAAATGGTGTTGGAAATCCTGTTTTCAGAAACTGTTTTAGAAACTAGACAGAGGTAGTGAAAATCCTGTCTTACAGGACTTTAAATGAATCCAAGTCCCTAATGAAATAATGAACTGATGCAAAATTCATCAGTGGCTGCCAAAACTGTTAGGTGAAACGTTGATGAGAAACCCTGAACTGAAGGTTCAACCTTAGCATTATTAAAAATGGGACAGCCAGGCATTAACTGCCTCCTGAGAAGATGCAGTAGGAAGTAAACGTCACCAGTCAAGAAACAGTTTTGCCAAAAGGACCTGAACAGACATATCTCCAAAGAGAGCATACAGATGGCCAATAGGCATATGAAAAAATGTTCAATGTCACCAATTATCAGAGAAATGCAAATTAAAACCACATGAGATACCACCTCATACCTGTCAGAATGGCGCTCATTAACAAATCAACACACAAGTGCTGACGAGGGTGTGGAGAAATGGGAACCCTCCTGCACTGCTGGTGGGAATGCAGACTGGTGCAGCCACTGTGGAAAATAGTATTGTGTTTCCTCAAAATATTAAAAATGGAAGTGCCTTTGACCCAGCTATTCCACTTTTAGGAATATATTCTAAGAATCCCAAAACTCTAATTCAAAAGAAGATATGCACCCTCATGTTTATTGCAGCACTGTTTACAATAGCCAAGATCTGGAAACAGGCCCAAGAGTCCATCAGTGGATGAGTAGATAAAAAAGCTGTGGTACATTTACACAATGGAATACTACACAGCTATGAAAAGAAGGAAATCTTACCTTTTGCAATGGCATGGATGGACCTGGAGATTATTATGCTAAGTGAAATAAGCCAGGCAGAGAAAGACTAATATCATATGATCTCACTTAATATGTGGAATCTAATGAACATGGAGCACTGAGGAACAGAATAGAGGTAGAGGCAAGGTCATAGGGAGTAGAGGGACAGCTGTCAGAGGGAAGGGGGATAAGGGGATGGGATCAGAGAAAGTGAAGGGATTAATGAAATTATATATACATAACACAGAGATACAGATAACAGGACTATAAATCTCAGGGAAGGGGGAAAGGAAGTCAGGAACAGGGAGACAAAAGGGGTTCAATGGAGGCACGTTGTTGGAGGGTGAGGGTATTATATTGAATGGGACACTTGAATCCATGTTAAAACAATAAATTTAAAAATTAAAATAAAAAAGAAATAGTCTTGCCAAAAAAATTGAACCCAAAATTAACAAATCCCCAATCATTAGACTATAAGAAATACAAAGGATAGAGAAGCATGTTAAATGAAAATGTAAGGATAGAAGAAATCAAGTCAAGAAGATGAAAACTTCTTGACTTTTAAAGATGAATATAAGAGAAATGACTCAGTTTTAAAAAATGTTTATTTTATTAATTTTTTAAAATAAATTTTTATTAATGTTAATGGGGTGACATCAACAAATCAGGGTACATATATTTAAAGAAAACATGTCCAGGTTATCTTGTCATTCAATTATGTTGCATACCCATCACCCCAAATCAGATTGTCCTCCGTCACCCTCTATCTAGTTTTCTTTGTGCCCCTCCCCCTCCCCCTTCCCCTCTCCCTCCTTCCCTCCTTCACCCCCCTCCCCCCCACCCCCGGTAACCACCACACTCTTGTCCATGTCTCTTCGTCTCGTTTTTATGTCCCACCAATGTATGGAATCATGTAGTTCTTGTTTTTTTCTGATTTACTTATTTCACTTCGTATAATGTTATCAGGATCCCACCATTTTGCTGTAAATGATCTGATGTCATCATTTCTTATGGCTGAGTAGTATTCCATAGTGTATATGTGCCACATCTTCTTTAACCAGTCTTCTATTGAAGGGCTTTTTGGTTGTTTGCATGTCTTGGCCACTGTGAACAGTGCTGCAATGAACATGGGGCTACATGTGTCCTTACGTATCAATGTTTCTGAGTTTTTGGGGTATATACTCAATAGAGGGATTGCTGGGTCATAAGGTAGTTCTATTTTCAGTTTTTTGAGGAACCACCATACTTTCTTCCATAATGGTTGTACTACTTTACAGTCCCACCAACAGTGTATGAGGGTTCCTTTTTATCCACAGCCTCTCCAGCATTTGCTATTACCTGTCTTGTTGATAATAGCTAATCTAACAGGTGTGAGCTGGTATGTCATTGTAGTTTTGATTTGCATTTCTCTAATAACTAATGAAGATGAGGATCTTTTCATATATCTGTTGGCCATTTGTATTTCTTCCTGGGAGAAGTGTCTGTTCATGTCCTCCTCCCATTTTTTTTATTGTATTGTTTGTTTGTTTGTTGTTGAGTTTTATGAGTTCTTTGTAAATTTTGGATATTAAGCCCTTATCTGAGCTGTTGTTTGAAAATATCATTTCACATTTAGTTGGCTGTCTGTTTATTTTGTTGTCAGTTTCTCTTGCTGAGCAAAAACTTTTTAGTCTGATGTAGTCTCATTTATTTATCTTTGCCTTCACTTCTCTTGCCTTTGGAGTCAAATTCATAAAATGCTCTTTAAAACCCAGGTCTATGAGTTTAGTACCTATGTCTTCTTCTATGTACTTTATTGTTTCAGGTCTTATATTTAGGTCTTTGATCCATTTTGAATTAATTTTAGTACATGGGGACAAGCTGTAGTCGAGTTTCATTCTTTTGCATGTGGCTTTCCAGTTTTCCCAGCACCATTTGTTGAAGAGGCTTTCTTTACTCCATTGTGTGTTGTTGGCCTTTTTATTAAATATTATTTGACCATATATATGTGGTTTTATTTCTGGACTTTCTATTCTGTTCCATTGGTCTGAGTGTCTATTTTTCTGCCAATACCATGCTGTTTTGATTGTCGTGGCCCTATAATATAGTTTGAAATCAGGTATTGTAATGCCCCCAGCTTCATTCTTTTTCTTTAGGATTGCTTTGGCTATTCGGGGTTTTTTATAGTTCCATATAAACCTGATGATTTTTTGTTCCATTTCTTTTAAAAATGTCATAGGAATTTTGATGGGAATTGCATTAAATTTATAAATTGCTTTGGGTAATATGGCCATTTTGATTATATTTATTCTTCCTATCTAAGAACAAGGAATATTTTTCCATCTCATTGTATCTTTTTCGATTTCCCTTAACAATGCTTTGTAGTTTTCGTTATATAGGTCCTTTACATTTTTTGTTATGTTTATTCCTAAGTATTTTATTTTTTTGTTGCAATCGTGAAGGGGATTATTTTTTTGAGTTCATTTTCTAGTATTTCATTGTTGGCATATAGAAAGGCTATGGACTTTTGTATGTTAATTTTGTATCCTGCGACCTTACTATATTGGTTTATTGTTTCTAATAATCTTTTTGTGGAGTCTTTGGGGTTTTCAATGTATAGGATCATATCATCTGCAAAAAGTGATACCTTTACTTCTTCTTTTCCTATATGGATGCCTTTTATTTCTTTCACTTGTCTGATTGCTCTGGCCAGAACTTCTAGCACCACGTTAAATAAGAGTGGAGAGAGTGGACAACCCTGTCTTGTTCCTGATTTAAGGTGGAAAGTCCTCAGTTTTATGCCATTTAATATGATGTTGGCTGATGGTTTATCATGTATGGCCTTTATCATGTTGAGATATTTTTCTTCTATACCCCTTTTGTTGAGTGTTTTAAACATAAAGTTGTGTTATATTTTATTGAATGCCTTTTCTGCATCTATTGATAAGATCATGTGGTTTTTGTTCTTTGTTTTGTTAATATGGTGTATTACGTTAACTGTTTTACGTATGTTGAACCATCCTTGAGATTCTGGGATGAATCCGACTTGATCATGATGTATTATTTTTTTAATATGTTGTTGTATTCGATTTGCCAGTATTTTGTTTAGTATTTTAGCATCTGTATTCATTAGAGATATTGGTCTGTAGTTTTCTTTTTTTGTGCCGTCCTTGCCAGGTTTCGGTTTGAGGGTAATGTTGGCCTCATAAAATGTGTTTGGAAGTATTGCTTCTTCTTCAATTTTTTGGAAGACTTTGAGTAGAATAGGAAACAAGTCTTCTTTGAATGTTTGATAGAATTCACTAGTGTAACCATCTGGGCCTGGACTTTTATTTTTGGGGAGGTTTTTAATAGTTTTTTCTATTTCCTCCCTGCTAATTGGTCTGTTTAGGCTTTCTGCTTCTTCATGACTCAGTCTAGGAAGGTTGTATTGTTCTAGGAATTTATCCATTTCTTCTAGATCAGGGGTCTCAAACTCAACTCAGCATGTGGGCCGCAGAGCATGATCACAGCCGTTCGGCGGGCCGCACTAGGTCTACAAAAGGCAACTGTTACACAACACTTTTCTCACTGCAGTTGAAAACAAAAAAAAATCAGTACAACAAGCACAATCGTACATGCAGTTTACTCAGTGTCACAAAATGACCAGAAACTGTAGTTCACATCACAACTGCTGTTAACTAAGCTAATATCTAGCTAGGATGCTAGAGAAATGAAAAATACAAGTAGGCCCCTAGGCTTACTTAATTTTATCCAAAATATTTTGAACTTCGTGGATTAGTCTGCGGGCCGCACAAAATTGTTCAGCGGGCCGCATGCGAGTTTGAGACCCCTGTTCTAGATTGTTGAATTTGGTGGCATATAGTTTTTCGTAGTATTCTACAATAATTCTTTGTATATCTATGATGTCTGTGGTGATTTCTCCTCTTTCATTTTGGATTTTGTTTATATGAGTCCTTTCTCTTTTCCTTGGTGAGTCTTGCCAAGGGTTTGTCAATTTTCTTGATCTTTTCAAAGAACCAGCTCCTTGTTTTATTAATTTTTTCTATAGTTTTTCTGTTCTCTATTTCACTTATTTCTGCTCTGATTTTCATTATTTCCTTTCTTTGGCTGGTTTTGGGTTGTCTTTGTTCTTCTTTTTCTAGTTCCTTAAGATGTGAAGTTAAGTGGTTCACTTGGGCTCTCTCTTGTTTGTTCATATAGGCCTGAAGTGATATGAACTTTCCTCTTATTACTGCTTTTGCTGCATCCCAGAGATTCTGATATGTCGTATTGTCATTTTCATTTGTCTGTATATATCTTTTGATCTCTGTGCTTATTTCTTCTTTGACCCATTCATTTTTTAAAAGTATATTGTTTAGTTTCCACATTTTTGTGTTTTTTTTCCCCTCTTTTTCACAGTTGAATTCTAGTTTCAAGGCTTTATGATCAGAAAATATGCTTGGTAAAATTTCAATTTTTTTGAATTTGCTGATGTTATTTTTGTGGCCCAACATATGGTCAATTCTTGAGAATGTTCCATGTACACTACAGAAAAATGTATACTCTGTCGCTTTTGGATGAAATATCCTGTAGATGTCTATCATATCCAGGTGCTCTAGTGTTTTGTTTAAGGCCAATATATCTTTATTGATTCTCTGTTTGGATGACCAATCTAGAGCCGTCAGCAGTGTATTGAGATCTCCAAGTATGATTGTATTTTTGTCAGTTTTTGTTTTTAGGTCAATAAGTAGCTGTCTTATATATTTTGGTGCTCCTTTGTTTGGTGCATATATATTAAGGATTGTTATGTCTTCTTGATTCAGTGTCCCCTTAATCATTATGAAATGACCATTTTTGTCTCTGAGTGCTTTTGCTGTCTTGTAGTCAGCATTATTAGTTATGAGGATTGCTACGCCTGCTTTTTTTTGGATGTTATTTGCTTGGAGTATTGTTTTCCAGCCTTTCACTTTGAATTTGTTTTTATCCTTGTTGCTTAGATGTGTTTCTTGTAGGCAGCATACAGTTGGATTTTCTTTTTTAATCCATTCTGCTACTCTGTGTCTTTTTATTGGTGAGTTTAATCCGTTTACATTTAATGTAATTATTGACACTTGTGGGTTCCCTATTGCCATTTTATAAATTGCTTTCTGTTAGTTTTGTGTCTTGTTTGATTCTTCTCTTTTGTTTTCTATCATTTGTTTTTGTTTGTTTGTATTCCATACTTCTTTCCTCTGTTGCTACCTTTTTTAAGTCATGTGCTTCTGTGGTGGTTTTTTCAAGGGTGGTTACCATTAAGTAATGAAAAGAGTACCTACCATATTCATTGTAGTACCCTATCTTATGAGTGTTTCTGCACTTCATTGTCCTTTGCTACTGTTAGTCTCCGTCTTCTCCCCATTTTTTTTTTTTGCTTTTGTTGTCACAGTTTAAATTTGGTTTTATTGTGTTCTTGGTGGAGCTTTTACTTGTGGTTTTGTTATGTTTTGTTCTTTGAATCTGGTTGGAAAACCCCCTTTAATATTTCCTGGAGTGGCAGTTTTCTGATGATAAATTCCTTCATCTTTTCTGTATTTGTGTGAATGTTTTTATTTCTCCTTTGTACTTGAAGGATAGCTTTGATGGGTATAGTATTCTTGGCTGAAAGTTCCTCTCTTTCAGGGCTTTAAATATTGGGGTCCACTCTCTTCTAGCTTGTAGAGTTTCTGCTGAAATCTCTGATGATAATCTAATAGGCCTTCCTTTATATGTTGTATTCTTCTTTTCCCTGGCTGCCTTTTTGAGAATTTTTTCTTTGTCGTTGGTTTGTGCCATTTTCATTATGATGTGCCTTGGAGTAGGTTTGTTGTGGTTAAGAAAACTCAGTGTTCTGTTTGCTTCTTGAATTGGAGGCTTTAGTTCTTTCCACAGGCTTGGGAAGTTCTCATCTATTATTTGTTTGAATATATTCTCCATTCCATTTTCTCTCTCTTCTTCCTCTGATATACCTATTATTCTTATGTTATTCTTTTTGATGGAGTCAGACAATTCCTGTAGGGCTTTCTCATTTTTTTTAAATTTTTGAGTCTCTCTCTTCTTCTCTCTGTTGTGCCTGAAGTTGCTTGTCTTCTATGTCACTAATCCTACCTTCTATCTGGCCTGTTCTATTAGCTAAGCTTGTTACCTCGTTTCTCAGTTCATGAATTGAATTTTTCATCTCTGTTTGATTTGTTTTTATAGTTTCAATTTCCTTGGTAATATATTCTTTGTGTTCATTGAGTTGTTTTCTGAGCTCCCTAAACTGCCTTTCTGTGTTTTCTTGTATATCTCTGAGTATTTTTAGAATTTCTATTTTAAATTCTCTGTCATTTAGCTCCAAGGTTTCCAATATATTAAATTTTTTCTCCATAGATTTTTCCACATCTATCTGTGTTACTTCTCTATCTTTTGTATCCATGATATTTGATTTCCTTTTTCTTAATGGCATCTGAGGGTGGTCTTGTTGATAGCACTAATGAGAATTAATAAAGAATAAAAAGTAAAAAAAAATTGAAAAAAAAACACAAAAAAATAATAATTTATTATTTCCCTCCCCTTTTCTTTCTTCTCTTCCTCTCCTCTCCCCTCCTCCTTAGGAAAATATTGTGATGAACTTTGAATTATATTATGCTAAATGGAACAAAAACTGCCTATACCAGAGGGCCTGAGTTTGGGGGAAGTGTTCAAGGGGCAAAGAAGGAAGTAGGGACCCACAAAATGCAAAAAAGGAAAAAATTTGGGTCAAGTATAAAATGATTTGCTTGTAAGTGATGGTTGACTAAGAGATATAATGAGAGGGATAAGAGGGAAACAGGAAAAAAAAACCTATTTTATTAAGTGGAGCAAAGAATGAATAGAATGGAGATCCTGGGTTGGGAGGAATGCTAATGAGTTAAAAAATGAAGTAAAAAGCACCCAAAATGCCACACACACACAAAAAAACAAAAACAAAAACTTGAGTCCCAAATTAAATAAATTGTTCGTGATTGAGGATTGAATGAGAGGAAAAGTAAAAGGAGAAAAGAAGAAACTAATAGAAAGGGAGAAATAAGAAAAAGGAGAAAAGGACAAGAAGAAAAAAGAAAAAAAAAACAAAAAGAGAGAGAGAGAGAGTGAGAGTTAAGCGTTTTGGAGTGTAACCCTCATGGAGAGTAAGGAAGAAGAAAAGACATAAAATGTAACACTTGTGGGTAGTATACTTCAAGAAAAGGAAAGAGTAAGACAGGCAGAGAATAAAAGGACCAACGTGGAGGAAATAGAAATAATAATAATAATAAAGGCAAGAAGATGAAAGAAACAAAAAGATAGTGGAACAAATTATAAAGTCTGTGGATTTTTATGATTTTGAGAGGTTAACTTCTTCTTCCTTTTTCTTTCCTCTTCCTCTTCCTGGTCGGTGACTCTGTAACCCAGGCTCTGCCCCTGTGGCACGCTTAGGTAGGGATTTGCAGTTGATGAGATTCTACGACAATGTCATATATTTGGCTTCAGTCTTGTTGGTAGTCAAGGCTTGTTAGCGTTTGCAGGCTCCAACAATGAGAGAGTCCGTTTTCCTGGAGCCTCTCTCCTAGTCTCTCTTTCCTGAATTAGCAGCCTGGTGATCCAGCTATGAGGCTGCCGCTGCCTCTGCCTGGGGAGTAAGAGGCTCAAAGAGCTGGCAAATCCCCACTCAATTCAGGGCTCTGGGTAAGGCTCTGGCGGTCAGAGCCACCAGCATAATCAGGCAGGGCTGGGAGTCAATTGCTCTCAAGGTGACTTTCTCTGAGCCTCCAGGCCTGTTCAGGACGCTTAGCACTGTGTGGGATCACTCTCCCCAGGCTTTCTGCACTTTGTAATCTGTTTTGGCTGGGAAGAAGATGCCCTAGTCACTGCCTGCAGTACAGGAGGTCTTAACATCTTCCATGTCCCTCTTTTTAGCATATATCCCTAAGTATGAAAGCTCTGCCAATCAGAAGTTACCCCCACCCCTTTAGCAAAAGGCACTAAAAAATATCACGCCTCTTGTCTTGGATGGCTGAACTGAGAGAGATCTTGTCAATTAGAGCCGTGTAGGTCAGTTGGGAGGTGAGTAGCCTGTGGGTTAAGCTAATTTCAGCGATTGGATCCACCGAATTGCTCCAGAAAGGATTGCAAGCTGCCCGTGCGCCCCTCCCTGGATGCTTGATTGTTAGCTTGAATGGCTGGGTGAGGCACCCCGCCCACATAGAGAAGCTCAGGCGTAGGGAAGTTCGCTTTGGCGCACTCCCCGCGTGCTGCTGGCAGCTGCTGCTCGTGGCTCGGGCGGTTGCTCATGGTGCACACATGCAGGCGGCAGGTTTGCTCATGCGTTTGCTCCTGTGGGCTGATTCACCACAAGCACACTCTTTCCTCGGCTTGAACGAATGTCCATGCCACAGCGTAGCTACCTCCACACCCTTAGCTCCCCCTGACTCTCAGTTCCAAGTGAAAGCAGCCTTTGCTCAGGTTAGTGAGGAAGGCAGAGTGTTTCTTTGTCCAACTTATTTCCTTCAGGGTTGATTATATATTTAGTCAATTTTTTGCTCTATCCTACCTTTACCTTCAGTGTGTGGAACTCCCATACGCTCCAAGGATAGATTTTTCTGTCTCTGGTTGATGAATTTTTGGGGAGATTTGTTGGTTGTGCTCCTCACGGCGCCATTTCTCTGACGTCACCCTATTTTATTGATTTTAGAGAGAGAAGGGAGAGAGAGAGAGAGAGGCAGAGACAGGAACATTGATCTGTCTCTGTATGTGCCCTGACTGGGGATCGAATCAGCAACCTCTGTGCTTCAGGACAATGCTCTACCAACCGAGCATCCAGCCAGGGCATGAGTCAATTTTTTTTTAATTGGGAGAGAGAGAGAGATACAGAGAGACAGACAGAGACAGACAAACAAGAAGGGAGAGAGATGAGAAGCATCAACTTGTTGTGGCACCTTAGTTGTTCATTGATTACTTTCTCATCTGTGCCTTGACCAGGGGACAAGGGTCGGGGGGCAGCCGAGCCAGTGACTCCATGCTCAAGCCAGCGACCTCTTGCTCAAGCCAGTTACCTCTGGGCTCAAGCTAACAACCATGGGGTCATGTCTATGACCCCATGCTTAAGCCAGCGACCCTGTGCTGTTGAGCCCATGCTCAAGTTGATGACCTTGGGGTTTCAAACCTGGGTCCTCAGCATCCCAGATTGACACTCTAGCCACTGCTCCACCTCCTGGTCAGGCATGACTCAATTAAAAAAATTTTTTAAATTGATTTGAGAGATAGATAGATAGATAGAAGCACCAACTCATTGTTTCACTTAGTTGTTCCATTTAGTTGCATACTCATTGATTGCTTCTACTGTAATTGCTTCTTGTTTGTGCCCTGACTGAGGATCTAACCCATGACCTCTGGCCCTTAGTCAACATTTTATCCACTGAGACACCCAGCAAGACCTAAATTTCTTTAATAATAAGTCATATGAAGAAAAAGAGAGGTGGAAATTATAGATAGAAGGAAATAAAGATTTAAGAGATATAAATTTGAAGAAACAATATATTTGAGACAATCTGGAAGAATTTACATGGATTAGATATTAATAATATTAAGAAATTGTTAACTTTATTATGTATGATAACAGTATTTATCACACTCTTATGTTTTTTTAAAAGTCTTTATTTTTAGAGGTTGAAATATTTATAATGAAATGATATATCTTGAATTTGCATTAAAATGCTTTTTAAAAAAGTATGTGTCAGAGGTAGATGAAACAATAGCACAGAATATTGCTAATAATTGACTCTGGATGATAATGGACACATGGATTCACTACGTTATTTCTTTCTCTTTTGTGTATGTTTGAAAACTTCCATAATAAAAAGTTTTAAAGAAGAAAGCTAACTTTCAGCAGCTATGTGCCAGTGTTAATAAGTCCCTCTCTAAGCCAGGACTATATCACAGGAGATGGCATTGTTGGGCCAGTGGGAAGATCTTGGGCCTTCGAGTCAAAAAGGCCTGAGTTTGAATCCCAGATCTGCTACTGACCAGCCCTGTTACTTTGGGCAAGTTACTGACTTTTTGAAATCTGTTATCTCATTGGTAAACAGGAATAATATTTACCATCTTTAGAAGTTTGGAGGAACAAGTGAGATAATATACAAAGCGTCCATCACATGCCCAGCAAAGAATAAATACTCTATAAAAGTTAACTACCTTATTCTAATCCAGTTATTTATTTCTTTTATTTAAAAAAATAAATTTAAATAATACCAAATTTTATGAAGTAAGAAAATGAAATTACCCTGATTTCATCCTCCAGAGGAAGGAAACGCTGTTAACATGTGGTGTTGTAATAGAACACAATAACCAGTCGTTCTGGCTCCCCCTTGCTCCAGTCTGCCCAGTTCCCATAACAGATAGGTCAGCAAATTCTCCTTGCTCCTGACACGGATATGCTAATCATCAAAGGAGTCTAACCTGTAGTCTAAGAATTACTGAGACAGCCTCCTGGCTTGAAACTACCTCCCAAGGAGATAAGGAAGGTATGTTTATCAAAAGATTTATAGGAACCTTGTGACTGAGACCATGGCAGCTGGAGTTAGTTGACCAAAAGCAAAGAGGTTTCACCATCCCCTTTGGAGCCTTGCTGATGTCCAGATGTTAGAGGTCATCACTCACCTCGTGACCTCAAACCTCTCCCTCTCCCTCCTTTCCCCTAGCATAAAGGAAGGCTGCATTCTGTACTTTCTCAAGGTGGTTCTTTAAGATGCTAGTCCATGGTCTTCTGGGCTTGCTCGCTTTCCAAATAAAGTCACTTTCTTTGTCCCAACACCCTGTCACTCAGGGTTGACAACTTACTGGTTGTCATGTGGTGAGCCGTTTGAGCTGTAACTTGATTACAGTGTTGCTAAATTTTCCAGCCTTTTTCTTTATATCTATGAATATATACAGATATATGCTTCCACATACATATTATATGTGTAAGGTCGGTGGATAATGGGGGATGGTCATGTGAGGAACTCAGACCCTGAAACTTTGGCTAGGACCGCCCACAACCAAGCGCACCAAAAGAAACTTCCCAGGAGCCCTTTGGAAAAGAGCAACTGTCCGTCAGCCAGTGAGATTTCACTATGTCATATTAGCTCACCCACCCTAGGGACCCTTTAAATATCCCTCACGCGGTTTAATCCTTGCAACTTGCCTAGCATCTGTCCCTGGGGCTAGGGAACCTCGTAGGACGGGATGCACGCTGTACTCAATAAAGCCTTTACTATTCTACATTTTGTGGCTCCGGCCTCTTCCTTCCTTCTTGGTGGGGAAAAATACCTTACAATATGGGTTTTTTGTTTTGTTTTGTTTTTTAACAAAAATGGGATCATATATTGCATATTGTTCTGCAACTTACTTTTTCTACATTACACTCTATAGTGTTTCTCTTTTTGTCAGTTCATGTGGCTTTATACGTGTAATTCAATATACGATGCCATTTATGTGCCTTTGCTCCCAGGTGTGAGCCTTTCTGTGAGCTAGAATCCTACAGCAGAGTTGTTAAGTCAAAGGGTACATGTAGTGTATATATCATTTTTATTTTTAAGAGAGAGAGAGAAACATCAATTTGTTGTTCCACTTATTTATGCATTCATTGGTTCATTCTTATATATGCCCTGACTGGGGATCAAACCCTCAACTTTGGTGTATCAGGATAACACTCCAACCAACTGAGCTACCCAGCCAGGACTAGTGTATATATCTTGATACTTAGTACTATCAAGATATATACACTAGTCCCTCCATCAGTTTTTGAGTTATTTTCACATTCAGAACTCAATATGATCTGTTTTCTATACATTTCTAAGTTGCATGCTGAGAGACTGACTTTCCTGGTACCACTTATTTCTCAACGGGCACTGACAGGGTTTCAGAGAATAAATGTTTTTGATTAGCAAAAATCAGCCTCATGGAAAATAGTTAGGCTCTATTCTGCTGTTTGTTCCCGTCAGAGGATAATGCGCTGCCTGCTGTTTTCAAGGCTGCCTGTAGCGGTGGGTTGGATAAAATAAATGGGAGTCCTAGTTTTCTTTGTGAAAAACCAGTGAAGATTATGTGAGGCAGGATCCTGAACGGAAGCAGAGGAGTAAAAGCTCTCAAAAGAGGTCCCGGAGGATGGCAGCTGTGAAAAGGTGCATGGGTAAAACAAGGGAAAGGAAATGCAGCTTCAATCCCCTGGGGAGCTCAAGATCTCTTTTTCCCCTCCTGCTGTTCTAGTGACTTTTAACGAGGACAATTCCAGAGGAGGATGGTTTCAAAAAAAGAAATCCAGATGGAATCCAGTTCATCCTTCTTATGTAAGAGCACCTGTCATGGGGTATACAATAGCCCCAGGCAGAACTCCTAAGAAGGATCACTTTGTAAACCATCCTTCCGCTGGGGTAGGTCAACAATTGTCCTTTGTCCATGCAGCCCTCCCATTGTCCTGTAGTGGAGTAGCTGGTCCAAACCACTGTAGTAAGGTTTGGACAAGAAGAAATCACCCCATTGTCTTTTAGAAATTAGATCAATGAGGGTGATGTCATTCATGATGAATGGCTTTCCCTGGGTCCTGGCTCTTCCAGGCCTGGGAAGTCATGTGCTGCCCCATGGCTGTGTGTATTTCTTTAGAGCCGTAGGCAGCATGGCTCACAGAATATGACCTGGGTCAAGTGAGAATCTACTGAAGTTCCAAAAATCTTGACTTTTTTTTTTTTAGGTGAAGTAAAATCAACATTTTGTTTAATGATTTCTGAAACAATGCATGTAAAAAAATTAAATAAACATTCTGGTTTCTCTTGGACTTAGGGATAGGTTTCAATTAAATCTAGGTAACTTGCAGGGATCTGGAATGTTGTTGGTGCCAACTTGGACTTGGTGAACATGTTAAGGACACTACTCTTTTATGGATTGTTGCTGTATTGGCCAAGAGTTTGCTTAAAGGCTTTAATCACTGTAAAAAAAAAAATAGAGGACTGGATGGAGAAGATGTGGCACATATACACCGTGATATACTATTCAGCCATGGGAAATGATGACATCAGATCATTTACAAAAAAATGGTGGAATCTTGATAACATTATACGGAGTGAACTAAGTAAATCAGAAAAAACCAAGAACTGCATGATTCCATACATTGGTGGGACATAAAAACGAGACTGAGAGAAATGGACAAGCCCTGGCCGGTTGGCTCAGCGGTAGAGCGTCGGCCTAGCGTGCGGAGGACCCGGGTTCGATTCCCGGCCAGGGCACATAGGAGAAGCGCCCATTTGCTTCTCCACCCCTCCGCCGCGCCTTCCTCTCTGTCTCTCTCTTCCCCTCCCGCAGCCAAGGCTCCATTGGAGCAAAGATGGCCCGGGCGCTGGGCATGGCTCTGTGGCCTCTGCCTCAGGCGCTAGAGTGGCTCTGGTCGCAATATGGCGACGCCCAGGATGGGCAGAGCATCCCCCCCTGGGGGGCAGAGCACCGCCCCTGGTGGGCGTGCCGGGTGGATCCCGGTCGGGCGCATGCGGGAGTCTGTCTGACTGTCTCTCCCTGTTTCCAGCTTCAGAAAAATGAAAAAGAAAAAAAAAAAAAAAAAAAAAAAAAAAAAAAGTAGAAATGGACAAGAGTGTGGTAGTTACAGGGGGGGGGGGAGGGAAGGAGGGAGAGAGGAAGGGGGGAAGGGCACAAAGAAAACTAGATAGAAGGTGATGGAGGACAATCTGACTTTGGGTGATGGTATACAACATAACTGAAGGACAAGATAACCTGGACATGTTTTCTTTGAATATATGTACCCTGATTTATTGATGTCACCCCATTAAAATTAATAAAAATTTATTTATAAAAAAATCTAGGTAACTAACTCAATAAAATATGGAAAAAATTCAGCCCTGGCCGGTTGGCTCAGTGGTAGAGCGTCGGCCTGGCGTGCGGAAGTCCCAGGTTTGATTCCCGGCCAGGGCACACAGGAGAAGCGCCCATCTGCTTCTCCACCCTTCCCCCTCTCCTTCCTCTCTGTCTCTCTCTTCCCCTCCCACAGCCGAGGCTCCATTGGAGCAAAGATGGCCCGGGCGCTGGGGATGGCTCCTTAGACCCTGCCCCAGGTGCTAGAATGGCTCTGGTCGCGGCAGAGCGACGCCCCGGAGGGGCAGAGCATCGCCCCCTGGTGGCGTGCCGGGTGGATCCTGGTGGGGCGCATGCGGGAGTCTGACTGTCTCTCCCTGTTTCTAGCTTCGGAAAAATACAAAATAAATAAATAAATAAATAAATAAAAAAGGAAAAAATTCATTGTATTTGACCCTTAAAATACTATTTGTCTTTTTCTTTTTCTTTTTTTTTGTGAGACAGAGAGAGGGACAGTTAGGGACAGACAGACAGGAAGGGAAAGAGATAAGAAGCATCAATTCTTCGTTGTGGCAACTTAGTTGTTCATTGACTGCTTTCCCATATGTGCCTTCACCCGGGGACTACAGCAGACAAAGTGACCCCTTGCTCAAGCTGGTGAGCCTTGCTCAAACCAGATGAGCCCGCGCTCAAGCCGGCGACCTTGGGGTCTCAAACCTGGGTCCTTCGCATCCCAGTCGGACTCTCTCTCCACTGTGCCACCATCTGGTCAGGCTATTTGTCTTTTTTTTAAGCCTCGGATCAAAGTCTTCTGCCAATCCACAGACAGCTTGACAGCAAGTGGCCAGTTTGTAGATGTCTTAACATAGATGACATCTTGATTTTTCTTTGGCAGGTAACTTTTTTTTTTTTTTTGTATTTTTCTGAAGCTGGAAACTGGGAGAGACAGTCAGACAGACTCCCGCATGCGCCCGACCAGGATCCACCCGGCACGCCCACCAGGGGGCGACGCTCTGCCCACCAGGGGGTGATGCTCTGCCCCTCCAGGGCGTCGCTCTGTTGCGACCAGAGCCACTCTAGCACCTGGGGCAGAGGCCAAGGAGCCATCCCCAGTGCCCGGGGCCATCTTTGCTCCAATGGAGCCTCGCTGCGGGAGGGGAAGAGAGAGACAGAGAGGAAGGAGAGGGGGAGGGGTGGAGAAGCAGATGGGCGCTTCTCCTGTGTGCCCTGGCCGGTAATCGAACCTGGGACTTCTGCACGCCAGGCTGACGCTCTACCACTGAGCCAACCGGCCAGGGCCTGGCAGGTAACTTTGTTTCCACAAATATTTAATGTGCCAGGTACTGTTCTAGAGGGTAAGGGTAAAGCAGAACCAAACAACAAAATTCCTTGCCTTTGTGGATTTATGTGCTAGTGGGGAAACTTCATTCATTCATTCACCAATTTATTCAACTAGCATTTATCTGCTACTATGACTCAGGCCTTAAGTCACTCACTGTGCCTAAATAGGATTTTATCTCTGCCCTCAGGGTCTAGTGGGAGAAGCAAGATATGTCCCTTTTCATCCTGTGTTGTTCCCCATGTAGAGAATATAAAAGAGGGCATCACATTCAGCTTGAGTGGTTCAAAGAAGGTTTCTGAGAGAAGATGACAAGAAAGGTGGGGGTGGAAGAATGAACTGATGAGGGAGAAAGGCAGTCCAGGTAGTGATGAGACAGAGCATGGCATAAGGTCTGGTTCAAGAGATGCTATTCAATGAATGAATGAAACTTCCCCAGGAGGCATCAACTCCATGAGCTATGTTCTGGGAACTGCAAGTCCTTTGCTGTGGCTGGAGCTGAAAGTGTATGGGGATGAGGGGCAGGAGATGGGGCTGGGGAAGGAGGCAGGGTCTGCATGTGAGGTAGGCCTGGGTAAGGAGCTTTGTCCTGATGGCAGTTAGAAAATGTGTGGCTCGCTTTACACAGCAATGAGACATGGTCAGATTATGTTTTATTCTTTTCTTAATAAAAGTATATTTTTAAAATTACACAAATGAAATATATTTATTTTAGATGACTCTTTAGAAACTTTTTGTAGGAGCTGTAATTTCATTATGCTATTTCTGTAGCTAGTAAATTGCTCACCCTTTCCGCATCACAGTGGAGGAACATTTCTGTCTCACTGCACCTGCACACAGAAGACTCTCAGTAAAGATTTGCTGTCACTAAAGTTCTGTGGAACTGGCAAGGTGCGGCCACCTAAGGCGAGGCTGTGATCTAGCCCAAATATGCCACTCTGAGAAATGGGAGCTCTGTGGGCTAACTGGGAATATTTAACAATTCTCACTGCCATGTCATTGCCACTATATTTTTTACATCTCTCTCTCTCTCTTTTGTTTATACTTTTTATCATGAAAAAATTCTAATATTAATGTATGTAAAAGTAGAAAGTATGGTATAATGAATGCTCAGTACCCATCACCCAAATTCAACAATTAACAACTCACAGCCAATCTTGTCTCATTTATAGCTGACACTCTCCCCCACCACTGCTTTATTTTGAGGTGAACCCCAGATAGCTATTTTTTGTATGTATCTCTCAGAGATAAGAACTTGTTTAAAAATATATTCATAATATTACCCCTAACAAAATAATTCTTATTTCTTTTGACAGAAACAGAGAGAGAGAGAGAGAGAGAGAGAGAGAGAGAGAGAGAAAGGGACAGACAGACAGGAAGGGAGAGAGATGGGAAGCATCAATTTTTCGCTGTGGCACCTTAGTTGTTCATTGATTGCTTTCTCATATGTGCCTTGACCGGGGGACTACAGCAGAGCAAGTGACCCCTTGCTTAAGCCAGTGACCTTGGGCTCAAGCTGGTAAGCCCTGTCAAACCAGAAGAGCTCGTGCTCAAACTGGTGACCTCGGGGTTTCAAACCTGGGTCCTCTGCATCCCAGTCCAACGCTCTATCCACTGCGCCACTGCCTGGTCAGGCAAAATAATTATTCTTTACTGTCCCTAAGTGTCAGTGTTCAAATTCCAATTATCTCATTTTTTTTTTTGAGAGGAGAGGGAGAGACAGAGACAGAGAAAGAGAGAGGAGAGAGACAGAGAGAGAGAGAAGGGGGGAGGAGCTGGAAGCATCAACTCCCATATGTGCCTTGACCAGGCAAGCCCAGGGTTTCGAACCGGCGACCTCAGCATTTCCAGCTCAACGCTTTATCCACTGCGCCACCACAGGTCAGGCCAATTGTCTCATTTTTTAAAGTTGGCTTATTTGAATCATAATGTAAACAGAGTCCACATTTGTACTGGGTTGATGTTTCCTATGTCTCTTTTAATCAGTTGGTGCCCCTTCTTTCTCCCCTTGCCTTATTTGCTGTTTATTTAACTGTGGGCTCTTAAACAGAATGGCCTTCTTCACTGGACTCTCACTCAAATGCATCTGATTGAAAGAGTGCAAGTCACATCCCTGTGTCCTAGCTGCAAAGGAGGGAGGGGGGAATGCATATTCTACCTTTTAACTTCGTGGGACTCAGAAAGGGAAAATTCTCCTAACCTCAGAAGAGTGTTCAAGAGGAACTGGGTACGCCAAAATCAGGACAAATGTTCACCAGAATGAATGAGTGTGTATGGCAGGGGGTGGTTTCTTTTAGATAGAGTGTCATTATAACTAATGACTACATAAAATATAAATTATGAAATGAATGCCCACAGGACTATTCGTGGAGGCATTATTTTAATAGCAAAAGATTGGAAACTAAATGCCCAGTAATAGAGGTTTGGTTGAATAAAAATCATGGTGCATCAATACATTCTTGGCAGACAGTGTACCTGAAAATGGAGGAAGAACAAGCTCTAGAATAGATACAAGTGAAAAGAGCGAAGTGGAGAATGATATCTATAGTACCTAACTTTTTGTAAGAAAGTGTGGGGATGTATATATGTATGGTTCAACTTCAGAAATTGATATTTTTGCTGGAAAAATGGCTAAATATCAGCAATTTCACACAATTTCCTCCATAGGGTAGAGGAAACAAGGATGGAAAAGAGAATTCTCTGAATACATTTATTATGTATTTTTGACATTGGAATCATATAAATGTATGTTACACATTAAAAAATTAAATTTAATTTAAAATTCCTAAGATTTTAATATAAAGTAAAAACAATGAGCCTAACTATATGGCAAGTAAGTAAGTATTGTTCTGCCTTTCCAATTCAATCTACATTTCAGGGTGAACAAATAACCCTAATTAATGAGGAAAAGTTCTTTACAGATGATTCTCGGTTAATAAATGTGGAAGGAATGACAGAATTAGAAAAATCATTTTGCAATCCTAATAATTGATGAAGGCAAAGATCAATAAGGCGGAAATACATTAGATGAAGGCTTATGGGGAACTTTACAATGGAGCAGTCTAGCTGACACCACCTGAATCTGCTGATCAATCTTAACATTTCGAAGAGTGAAATGGCCAACTGTGTTATTGAGATGCCCCTTATGGAAAAAAAGAAGAACCTCAATCTAATAAAGCTTCTAGAACTAACCTCCAGTTTACATGAAATATAGGAGATACAGGCTTAAGTTTAAGTGATTCCACAAGGACATAAATGGATAAATCTAGAATATAGAATATTCTATTGAACAGTTGTTCAATCAACAAGTTTAATTGAACTAGTTTAATCAACAAGTCAATGGTATTGGTGGGCCAAGATGGGGAGACATTGTTCTACATTTTTAAAGGCTCAAAAAACATAATCATCAAATGCAATGTGTATGGATTTGGATCATATGGATCTTGAGTCTAATGAATCAATGATTTAAAAAAAGGTATTTCTTTAGCTATCAGGGAGCTAGGAAAATGGTCCAAGACTTAGCAGATTTTAGGGAATTGTTATTTCTGTTAGATGTGTTACTGGTTATGTAAGAAAATATAGTCAGACTTTGTTTCACTGCACTTTGCTTTGTTGTACTTCACAGGTGTTGTGTTTTTTACAAATTGAAAGCAAACGGATGATGGCTCCCTTTACTGTGATACTCGCTTTCCTGCAGCAGCCTGGAAGCAAACCCACGGGCTCTCCGAGCTATGTCTGTATTTGTATAGTTTAGAGATGCAGAATGAGGCATCTAGAGAAGACATAATAAGAGGTCTGGGCATTGCTTTAAAATACTTGCACAGAAAAAAGGAGAGGGCTAGTGAAGCAAGTGTGCCAAATCCTGATAGTTGTTGAATCTGAGTGATGGGTATTTTTTATGCTATTTTTTCTAATTTTGTTTATTTGATATTTTTCATAGTAAAAAAGATGGTGGAGACAAGCAAAATAGAGCTCTTCTGGACAAATCAGCCTGATCTTTGTATAGCAATGGAATAAAAAAAGTAAAAAATGTTATTGCAAAACAGTCTAATTTGCTGTTCTTTAGTTCCCAGCTCTCACTGTGAGGTAAAGGCACATCTGATGTCAGTGATCACACCTGTCCCAGGTGTGATCAGGGTGGAAGGAAGGACTGTTGGTGGTGTAGCACTTCTTTCTCACTACTCTCTTTTGCTAACACCTGAGATGGCACCTCAGCAAATCCAAGCAGGGTACAGAACAGTTTGCAATGCTTTTTTTCTTTCTTTTTTTTTTGCATCTAAAAACTGCTAATCACTCTCAGTGTCTTTGTTGATTCACTGGGGAAAAATTGATCTCTTGATCTCAAGATTTAAAGGGAACTTGGAAGAATTTAAAAAACATGTTTGTTCTGTACAGATCACCCCTTCTCCTGATGGAGGTGTTCTGGGGGTCTAGGGACCTGAGGGTCTACGACCCACTGTGGGTTCTTGGCTTCACGCAAGAAAAAATTCAACATGAGCCAGAATAGAGTTTAAAGTGAAAGTGAGTTTATTAGTGAAGCAGTGGGACAGAGAATTGGCTACTCAACAGACAGAGCAGCCTCCCTTTACTGGATTTTTTTTCTTTTATTGAAGGTCATTTAATCAGGGGGGTAAGGTATTTAACAAAGGGAAGGAATATTGAGGCTGTCCATTTCAACCACGGTGGAGAGCGGTGTGCCATTTAGCTTGCTGATGTATAGCAATGCGCATATATATATAACGAGGCTAGGTAAAATTAGTTGCCAAGTTGGATGAACTGGTCTCTGCCAGTTTTAAGCCATAAATCTGGTGGGGGATGGTGTTTCTTCTTTTTTATTGATGGATTTTATAGAGACAGAGGGAGGAAGGGAGAGTGAGAAGGAAGCATTCATTTGTTCCACTCAGTTCTGCATTCATTGATCACTTCCGTATCTGTCCTGTCCCAGGATCGAACCCCACAACCTGGTGTTTCCACATGATGCTCAAACTGACTGAGCTAATGGGCCAGAGCCCTTCTTCCTTCTTATTTACAGATTTACAGGTGCTGTAACTTTTTTTTTTTTTACAGGGACAGATTGAGAATCAGAGAGAGGGATAGTTAGATAGTTAGGGACAGACAGACAGGAATGGAGAGAGATGAGAAGCATCAATCATCAGTCTTTTGTTGCGACACCTTAGTTGTTCACTGATTGCTTTCTCATATGTGCCTTGACCGGGGGCCTCCAGTAACTCCTTGCTGGAGCCAGTGACCTTGGGTCCAAGCCGGCGAGCTTTTTTTTTTGCTCAAACCAGATGAGCCCGCGCTCAAGCTGGCGATCTCGGGGTCTCGAATTTGGGTCCTTCCACATCCCAATCCAACGCTCCATCCACTGCGCCACCGCCTGGTCAGGCAGGTGCTGTAACTTTTATCGATTGCAGCTGTTCTGCCGCAAACAGTAGCAATCCCATGTCTCCTGACACTTCCTCCCTGCCTGCTCGGGTGTGTGTTTAGATTAGATTGGATTTGAGGAAGAGCCTTATGTGAAAGGGTTGAAATCTGGAATAATTATTTAGAAAGATTAAGATATTTTTCTTGGCCCTGGCCGGTTGGCTCAGCGGTAGAGCGTTGGCCTGGCGTGTGGGGGACCCGGGTTTGATTCCCGGCCAGGGCACATAGGAGAAGCGCCCATTTGCTTCTCCACCCCCTCCCCCTCCTTCCTCTCTGTCTCTCTCTTCCCCTCCCGCAGCCAAGGCTCCATTGGAGCAAAGATGGCCCAGGCGCTGGGGATGGCTCCTTGGCCTCTGCCCCAGGCGCTAGAGTGTCTCTGGTCTCGGCAGAGCGATGCCCCGGAGGGGCAGAGCATCGCCCCCTGGTGGGCAGAGCTTCGCCCCTGGTGGGCGTGCGGGTGGATCCTGGTCGGGCGCATGCGGGAGACTGTCTGACTGTCTCTCCCTGTTTCCAGCTTCGGAAAAATACAAAAAAACAAACAAACAAAAAAAATATTTTTCTTAAAAGACCTGTTAATATCTGAGGCTGAGCCTGACCTGTGGTGGCGCAGTGGGATAAAGCGTCGACCTGGAAGTGCTGAGGTAGCAGGTTTGAAATCCTGGGCTTGCCTGGTCAAGGCACATATGGGAGTTGATGCTTCCAGCTCCTCCCCCCCTTCTCTCTCTCTGTATCTTTCTCTCCTCTCTAAAATGAATAAATAAATAAAAAAAAAATATCTGAGGCTGAGCCTCAGATTCTTACTGTCTGAAATCATCTAGGAATAATGAGGTTAGCAACTATAGGGTCCCCAAACTTTTTACACAGGGGGCCAGTTCACTGTCCCTCAGACCGTTGGAGGGCCGCCACATACAATGCTCCTCTCACTGACCACCAATGAAAGAGGTGCCCCTTCCGGAAGTACGGCGTGGGGGGGAGGGGGCTGGATAAATGGTCTCAGGGGGCCACATGCGGCCCACATGCCGTAGTTTCGGGACACCTTTCTTTCCTTTGGGGAAACCCATATATTTGCATAGGGCTGCTCCTTCCCTTCTCCCGGGTGGGCAGACCTAGCCAATCAGATTACCCCATTTACTTGACTACAGAAGTGAAGACATAGACAGGCATATTGGTTCTGGGTTGGCACATTAAACCACCACCCCCATTTTTTTTTTCCAGCCAGATCTTTTGGAGAAAAAGCTCTGTATCCATTGAGTTGATAAAGTGTCTGGCTATGAGGCTTGGGCGGCTGGTGGCTATAATGCCCTTCATGCAGAGAGCCAACAAAACAGAAATGTGGGAGACAATGGAGCACTAAGCCCTTCTTAAATTATTGGTTTGGTTCTAGCTGTGCCTGAAGCAAGATTGGATAATTTAAATGTGAGCAACAATAAATTGCGTTTCCCCTCACTTCCCTTACTTAGTTTGAATTGGGTTAGTGTTATTTCCAACACAGGATCTTGATTAGCATGGCATCATTCATTCCATTAACATTTAGTAGGCTGCTGCAGTCACTTAGCCACACTGCAGATAAAGGAAGCAAAGACAATCCTTTTTCCAAGGTGTTCATAGTTAAAGAGACAGTTCTGATGCAGGAATAATATAATAGATGACACATATAGTGCTAAATATGTTCCAAGCACTATTCTAAACATTTTATATATACCGTATTTTCCCATATATAAGATGTACCTTAATTTTGGGGCCTTAAAATTTGAAAAAAAATGTATTACATAAAGTTATGGAACTCAAGTTTTATTCATCACAAAATTCATACAACTCCTCATCACTGTCAAAACTCCCATCCATTAGCTTGTCCTCATCTGTGTCTGATGATGAATCACTGTCTTCATAAATTGCTTCGTCCTCAGTTCCATCTATGGCATTTGAAATGCCACAACCTCTGTATAAGACACACAGTTTTTAGACCCCAAATTTTTTGGAACAAGTGTGCGTCTTGTACATGGGGAAATATGGTACTAAGTTATTTAATCCTTACAACAACCATTTGAGATAGTTTATGTTTCTTTTTTAGATTTTAGAAGTAAGGAAAATGAGGCATTAAGGAAATTTCCCAGGTTTACCCAGTTCATAACTAGAAGCCATGGGATTCAAACTCATGCAGCCTGGCTTTTACCATCAAATTCTAGAACTTCATTTTTACCTAAGGGTCAGTGATTATTCCTGAGAATAATCAATAATAATGGCTACCATTCATTGAATGCTTACTATGCACCCAGACCTGTGTCAGGTGCATTTCTGCCTTAACACATTAAATCCTTTCAAGGTTTTAATTTAGCAAAGCTTACATATTGTGTAGCTAAGGGAACTGAGGCTCCGAGAGGTTAAGTGACTTGCCCAGATCACACAGGTCACAAGTGGCAGAGTGTGAATTTGGATCCAGTCATGTCTGCCTCCAAGGACTTTGTTCTTTCTGTCATATTTCCCTCGAGGATGCTAACGTCCAGCTTTCCACTGGAAGTGTAGCATGTCCAGGATGCTGAGGACTGGCTGCCAGTGCCTGGGGAATGGAGTCAGCACTAGGAGTCCTCTCACACCAGAGAGGATGGTGTGTTCTGCTCACAGCAGTGCTCTTGGAATTTGTGTATACCTGGCAACTCGATCCTCCTGAGAACGTGTCTGCCATAGTGGGGGAGAGATTAAGAAAACTCATTGTAAGTGTCCCTTTGGGAGAATAAAAAGGTTGTTATTTATTTATTTATTTATTTATTTTTAAAGATTTTTTTATTTATTCATTTGAGAGAGGAGAGAGAGAGAGAAGGGAGACACAAGGGGGGAGGAGCAGGAAGCATCAACTCCCATATGTGCCTTGACCGGGTAAGCCCAGGGTTTTGAACCTGCAACCTCGGTGTTCCAGGTCAAGGCTTTATCCACTGCGCCACCACAGGTCAGGCTATTTATTTATTTTTGAGGCAGCCATTCAAATGTTGAAGGAGAAACTTGCTTTTTATTCTGCTTCCTGCTTTTAGTCCAGGCTGGTAAATAAGAAGTCTCTTGGAGCCCTGGCTGGATGGCTCAGTTGGTTGGAGCATCATCCCGATGCTCAGGGGTTGGGAGTTCAATGTCTGGTCAGGGTGCCATGCAGGGGTCAACCAGTGAATGCAGGAATGGGTGCAGTGGCAAATCGAGGTTTCTTTCTATTCCTCTCCCCCTCTCTTTCTCTCAAATCAATCAATCAATTTCTTTAAAAAGTCTCTTGGATAAAGTTTATGCTGGGTATCTTGAGGACAAAGTGCACATTTAGTCAGAAAACCAGGGAACAGAAGGCAGTATTTGGGTTGGAAGATTTTTTGTGATCCATAACAGGCATACTTGGCTAATAAAACCACCTCCAAAACAGAAGAAGCTCTTAAAGTAGCTCCATGTAGCCAACTCCCAGGATTAATGAATGTTCTCCGTTCCTTCTGGAAATCTTATCAACAAAGGCACACCTGTCAACGAAGGTTGACTTATCAGTGAAGGCGCCTAACCATTTATGAAGTGCTGACAAAGCTTTTTAGATAAATGAACTCATTAAATCCATACAGCAACACCATTTTACAAGTGAGAAAAATGTGACACAAGGAAGTCAATTTAGCACCCATTGAATTAGGTGCTTCAAAGAAGTCAATGATATTGGCTAACAAACGCATTATTTTGCCAGGTCCACGTGGTATAATTTAGTTAAAGTGTAAATCTGTGAAATATGAGCATAAAAAGTTAAGCTATTATTTCTATGAAGACTAAGTTGAATATTTTGGGAAGACTTGAGAAAGGTGAGTTTCTCAAAAAGAAATAATGCTATTGAGTTAGGTATGAGTAAGACTGTGTTCTCCCCTGTTTCTATAACTGTGTCTGTTGCTGCCAAGTAGAAGGACTTTTCTTATATTTTTCATTGTTCAAATGTCTCCTCCAAGCCTGACCAGGCGGTGGCGCAGTAGATAGAGCGTCGGACTGGGATGAGGAGGACCCAGGTTCAAGACCCCAAGGTCACCAGCTTGAGCGCGGGCTCATCTGGTTTGAGCAAAAGCTCACCAGCTTGGACCCAAGGTTGCTGGCTCGAGCAAGGGGTTACTCGGTCTGCTGTAGCCCCACAGTCAAGGCACATATGAGAAAGCAATCAATGAACAACTAAGGTGTTGCAACGAAAAACTGATAATTGATGCTTCTCATTCTCTGTGTTCCTTGTCTGTCTGTCCCTATCTATCCTTCTCTTTGACTCTCTCTCCCTGTCTCTGTAAAAAAAAAAAAAGGCACATATGAGAAAGCAATCAATGAACAACTAAGGCGCCACAATGAAAAACTAATGATTGATGCTTCTGATATCTCTCCGTTCCTGTCTTTCTATCCCTCTCTGTCTCTATTAAAAAAAAAAGTCTCACCCTGGCCTGTTGGCTCAGTGGTAGAGCGTCGGCCTAGCGTGCGGAGGACCCGGGTTCGATTCCCGGCCAGGGCACATAGGAAAAGCGCCCATTTGCTTCTCCACCCCTCCGCTGCGCCTTCCTCTCTGTCTCTCTCTTCCCCTCCCGCAGCCAGGGCTCCATTGGAGCAAAGATGGCCCGGGCGCTGGGGTTGGCTCTGTGGCCTCTGCCCCAGGCGCTAGAGTGGCTCTGGTCGCAACATGGCGACACCCAGGATGGGCAGAGCATCGCCCCCTGGTGGGCAGAGCGTCGCCCCATGGTGGGCGTGCCGGGTGGATCCCGGTCGGGCGCATGCGGGAATCTGTCTGACTGTCTCTCCCTGTTTCCAGCTTCAGAAAAAAAAAAAAAAAAAAAAAAAAAAGAAAAAAGTCTCCTCCAGGATGACCTCATCTAAGACATCTTCTCTGGTGGAAAATTGCTTAATCTCTGAGTCTTAGAATCTGTAACTATGAAATAGAAATAGTATCTACCCAGCAGGATTGTTGTGGAGATTGCGATGATGCTTGTAAGATTATCTAGCCCATAGTATGTATTCAACAAATGGCAATAATTACAGTGCACTTGGTCCTAAGCAGGGAGCCATGGCAACAGATGAATGAGATAGCCACTGCCTCAAGCAGCCGCAGACTAGCACATGACTGCCTGCTTCTGGCTCTGCTTGCCTTGTAGTGAGCTGAAGCAGATTTTCACAAATGTAAATGAAAACTTTTCTAGATGTTTTTAGACACTGACACCATTATGTCACCCAAGTTCTCAGCATTTGAATAATTTATCCCGAAGACCTGGAGTGCATCAGCACAGAGCCTTGCTAGATACAACTTTCTCACACTTTGTCACAGAATGATTTGTTCTGAGGCCTAAAGAGACCATAAGAATTGCTTCAAGAGGAGCAGGTTCTCGCTTCATGGAGGCCACATGGAGCAGACTCCAGAATCTCTCCAGACTGGGTTCAAAATCATGGTTCTACCATCTGTTGGCTCACTGACCTCAGGGAAGTTGCATAATGATGCTGGGTATCAATTTTCTCAACAGAAAGGTGGGAATAATAATTCTCATTTCATAGGAGGGAAACAAGAAACTGATGAGATGAAGTGTCAGGTGTCCAGCACCATATTTGACATACAGTCAATACCTAATAAATGTTAGTTTCCTAACAGGTGGATATAAGTTGGTAGAAATGTAGTGTGCCTAACCTAACCTATGAGCTAAGGAATAATTGCAAGCAGGCCTTCCTTCAATGCTTTCTTTGTGCCATCATCACAAAGACTCTAGTCTGGCTAGCCCATTGGTCTGACCCTGCACACTGTCCACTGTCTCTTCCTAGTCTTTCAGTAGAAATGATGAATGAGCCAATTCTTACTTCATTATGTAACTTGGCGGGCTGTCTTGAGTGAGGTAATCACCCTCTGGAAGCCTCCATTTCTTTATTTATAACACACAGATACAAGTGTCCACCTTGCAGGAACGATGAAAGGAAAAGAAATAATGAAAAGCCCAAAGACAGTACTGACACTCGCAGGTACTAATAATAGTAGAGTAGGAGGCCTTTCATCTGAGCTAAAAGTTGGCCAATTGATTGATAAAGTTGATTAAAGTGGGGAATCTTAAAGAAAAAAAAGATCACATTGTTCCTTCCTCACCATAGACTATCAGCACCACTGAGATCATCAAATCTGTTTGTGTCATCCCTAACGGCAGCTCCCCTCCCCACTCACGATCTTTATGATTGACATGAGTCATCCACCTACGGAGGCTAGAAATCGTGCTCCGGACGTAGAGTTTGGTATGCAACCTTGCAGGTTTTCCTGCTTTCAGAGACCAGATGAATGACCACAGACTTTGGTAGGAGGAAGAGTGGGGGTGTCACTCACCACGGACCACAGAAGAGGAAGATGTGGAGAAATATGAAATGGGGGAGAGGGTGGTTTGAAGGGAAAAGGAACCATGAAGTAGGAACTGCTTTGGTGACCAGCTGTCCCTCATTCTGCTGTCTGGAGTGGACCATCCACTGCCTGCAGAATGGGGCTGCCCCTGAGCATCTCATATAGAATGAACTCTTTTGCCCAGGAAGCCTGGGTAAGTTTTCCTTTCTCATCTGACTCTTTACATGTTAGCAACACTAATTCTCATAAGCCCCAGAACATGGGTAAAGGGATGTGGCCTCCTGGAGGGGTTATGGTGCTCTAAAGGGAAACCCTTACCCCCTTGTCAAAGTGAGGCTGGCCAGAACGAGTTTGACCTTGCCTTCACATTGGAGTGAAGTGAAACACCCCACATTTTATACAATACCTGTTACAGATTGCAAACTCTATGGATGTAAGGCCCTGTGTTTCTATCCTCAATTAACTGGAGACTACCCCACTCTGATCTGGGATCATACAGTCAATGCAAAATCCACCCAGTAAATTACTAATTACAATTGCTAATATTGTAATCAAATGAACACATTTCTTTTAGTTGTTCTTGCAGCTTATAATTAGACCTTGTTGTCAGGGAAAAACACAACTTGAAAGCAGCTGTTTCAGTGTTATTTAGATCTGTGACTGACCCAGTTTTTAAAAATTAAAAATGTGGCATTGGTCACATCTTTGCACCTTGTTCACATAGCTGTAAGATGAGCTTGAAAAGTTTTCTCCTCTTTCTTTCTTTCTTTCTTTCTTTCTTTCTTTCTTTCTTTCTTTCTTTCTTTCTTTCTTTCTTTCTTTCTTTCTTTCTTCCTTTCTTCCTTTCTTCCTTTTTTAAATGAGAGGAAGGGAGATAGAGAGACAGACTCTTTTTTTATTTTATTTTTTAAAATTTATTATTATTATTATTTTTTGTATTTTTCTGAAGCTGGAAACGGGGAGAGACAGTCAGACAGACTTCCGCATGCGCCCGACCGGGATCCACCCGGCACGCCCACCAGGGGCGAAGCTCTGCCCACCAGGGGGCGATGCTCTGCCCCTCCCGGGGGTCGCTCTGCTGCGACCAGAGCCACTCTAGCGCCTGGGGCAGAGGCCAAGGAGCCATCCCCAGCGCCCGGGCCATCTTTGCTCCAATGGAGCCTTGGCTGCGGGAGGGGAAAAGAGAGACAGAGAGGAAGGAGGGAGGGGTGGAGAAGCAAATGGGCGCTGGGAATCGAACCCGGGTCCCCCGCACGCCAGGCCGACGCTCTACCGCTGAGCCAACCGGCCAGGGCTGAGAGACAGACTCTTGCATGCACCCCGACTGGATGCATCCAGCAACCCCATCTGGGGCTGATGCTCGAATCAACTGAGCTATCCTCAGTGCCTGAAGCTGAAACTTGGATCGGCTGCAAGAAGAGAAGAGAGAGAGAAGGATGAGAGGGAGGGGAAGAGAAGCATATGGTTGTTTCTCATGTGTGCCCTGACCGGGGATTGAACCTGAGATGTCCATAGGCCAGGCCAATGCTCTATCCACTGAGCCAACAGGCCAGGGCCAAGAAGTGTTTTCTGAGCTGTGAGTATGTGGAAGAGGAAGGCCCTTGTGGCTGAGAACATTGTTTTAGTTTGGTATGGTCCCATTTGTTTATTTTTCTTTTGTTTCCCTTGCCTGAGGTCACATATCAGAAAAAAATATTGCTACCAGAAAATCTCAGATGTTTTCTTCTAGAATTTTTATGGTTCTGAGTCTTACATTTAAGTCTTTAATCCATTTTGAGTTTGTTTTTGTGCATGTGTAAGGATGTGGTATAGTTTTATTTTTTTTGCAGGTATCTGTCCCATTTTTCCAACACCATTTATTGAATAGACTGTCTTTACCCCATTGTATATTCTTGCCTCCATTGTTAAATATTAATTGACCTTAAAGGCATGCGTTTATTTCTGGGCTCTCTGTTATGTTCCATTGATCTATTATGTCTGTTCTTATGCTAGTATCATGCTGCTTTGACTACTAAGATCTTGTAGTATAGTTTGCTATCAGGTAACATGAGTCCTCAAACTTTGTTCTTCTTTCTCAAGATTGCTATGGCTATTCATGATCTTTTATGGTTTCATATAAATTTTTGGAATATTTTTTCTAGTTTTGTGAAATACACCATTGGCATCATGATAGAAATTGTGTTGAATGTATAGATTGATTTGGGTAGTATGGACATTTTAATGATGTTAATTCTTCTTAACCAGGAACATGGTATATACTTGCATTTATTTGTATATTCTTAAATTTCTTTCTTTAGTGTATTATATTTTTGTCAGCATCCTTGGTTAAATTTATTTGTAGGTGTTTTTTTTTTATGGAATTATAAATGGGGTTGTTTTTCTTTAGTTTCTCTTTCTAATACCATATTTCCCCATGTATAAAATGCACCCTTTTTCGAAATATTTGGGTTTAAAAGCTGGGTGCATCTTATACAGTGGTTGTAGCATTTCAAGTGCCATAGATGGAACTGAGGATGAGGCAATATATATGAAGACAGTGATTCGTCATCAGATGCAGATGAGGACAAGCTAACAAATGGGAGTTTTGACAGTGAGGAAGAGTTGTATGAATTTTATGATGAATAAAATGAGTTCAATAATTTTATGTAATACATTTCTTTTCAAATTTGGGGGCCCAAAATTAAAGTGCGTCTTATATATGGGAGCGTCGTATATGTGGGGAAATATGATAGTTCATTATTGGTGTATAAAAATGCAACTGATTTCTGGATGTTTATTTTGTATCCTGCTACTTTACTAAATTTATTTATCAGTGCTAGCAGTTTTTTGATGGAATCTTTAGGGTTCTCTATATACAGTATCATGTCATCTGCTGGAGTGTTTTCTCTGCTGTGATTGGATGAGGGTTACACAGATACATAAAGATGCAAAAAGTCATCATGCAATACACTTAAGATGATTGCACCTTAAAATAATTTTTACCTCAATAAAAACATTAGTAAAAGGTAGAATTGGATTGAAATTAAAAAGAAAAAGAAGAATCTGAGAAAGTGTGTTTTGTAAGTTAAAAAGTACCATTTAAACCTTGGTTGCTTATATTATTCATTGAATTTATCCTGGCCAGGCGGTGGTGCAGTGGCAGTGTTTCCCAACCTTTTTTGTGCCATGCCCCACCTTAACCTTTCTAAAATTTTTATTAAACCTTTATTAAAAATTTTATGTCCCCCCCTATGTAACATACATAATTTTTAACATTAAAAAGTTGTTTTGTTCACTTAATAAACATAAATGATAGGTTCTAGGAAGAAATCACTATGAAATTGTTAACAAAACACAGTAAGTAAAATTTCAAAACATATAGTGAAAAACAGAAATTTAAATTCCAAATAATTTTAATACAGATTTTTCTATATTAATTTATTATTTTAATTTAGTGTGATCCTTGCACTTGATGCTTGCTGCACAGAGATTTTATATTAGGTTCCAATTTGGTTAGCTTTAGTCTCAAGTCTCCACATTGTGTTATATCCAGCCGATTCTTTTTTTTTTTACCAGTAAATCATTTACAGCACTAAATCCACATTCAACTAAAAATGAAGATGGAAATGGTAGCAATAGTTTTCTTGCACATTTGGTTGAATTTGGGTATTTGATTTCTGTTTCCTCACAAAGCCATGTCATCGCTCCTTTGATATTAAATAAAGCTTTAACTGACTCATCATTTTGCAATTCTGCGAGTTCTTCTTGATACTGCATATTTGATATATCAGACAAATCCACTAACATTGGCTGCATCATCCATGTTGGGAAATCAATTTGTTTTAAATCAGAAAATCTTTCTTTTAAATCAGCCGATAGAATATTCAAATGATTGACAATAACAAGTAAAGCGGTATCAGTTACTTCACATTTTTGGAGCCAATGAAACTGTTTAAAGTTTTTGTTGTTAATATGTTTCTGACATAACTCAATATTGGTAATGAAACCAAATATCTTTGCTTTTGCATCGACAAGAGTTTTATTTGTTCCTTGAAGTTGCTTATTTAATATATTTAGTTTTTCAAAGATATCGGCTAAATAACTCACAAATGCTTTACCATCTATTGTTAACAGATACTTCATTTCAGGTTTGTCACTTAAAAAATCACTAAGAGTATCAAACGGTTCCATAAATCTTTTCAAACAGTTTCCTTTAGATAGCCATCTTACTTCAGTATGAAGTAAAAGTCTCACATGGTCTTCATTTTGTTCTTCACAAAATAGCTTGAAAAGATGCTCACATTTGGCACTAGCTTTAATAGCATTAACTCACTTTATTACTGTATGTAATACTTCATTCAGAACAGGCGAGATGTTTTTAGCTACCAAGTTTTCCCTATGAATAACACAATGCACAAGAATCATTTCTGGATTCGCATCTTTCATCAATTTTAAGCAGCCATTTTTCTTGCCCATCATATTGGGAGCACCATCTGCAGCACAAGATGTTATATTTTTCATTAGTATATCATTGACATCTAAGTAGTTTTTTAGCTTATTATATATATATCTTTGGAGGTAGTGGTGCTTTCTAATCTTTTACAGAACAACATTTCTTCAGCAAAATGTCCTTTATCAATATATCTTACGTAAGTTATCAATACTGCCTCACTGTCTCTCAAAGTTGATTCATCCATTTGCAAGGAGAATTTTCTTGTTTTCAGCTTTTCAATAAGTTGTTTTTCAATATCCTCACTCATTTCGTCTATTCTTCTGCTAACAGTATTGTCACTGAGTGGCATAGCTTTTACATCTTTGTCATCTTTTTCAAGAACCGTTTTAAGAAATGCTGATATTGACGGTTTTATTAAATTCTCTCCTATAGTGTGATTTTCTCCAGTTTTAGCGATGAATAAAGAAATTTGATAACTAGCCTCAAGAACACGATTATTAGTTGAAGTATGAGCAGTAAATAGAGACTATAATGTTGTTCTTTTTTCAAAATTTTTCTTTAAAGTTTTAAAGTAACTCAAATCTGAATTAATATGAGCACTATGTTTCGCCCTCAAATGCGCCTCAAGACGACCTCATTTCATTGATTCATTGGTCAAGCATTGCTGGCATAAAAGACAAAAAGGAATCCACTCATCGTGAACAGCGGGTATGAACCCAAATTTTAAATATTCCTCCGAATATTGACGAGTTTTTTTCTTGCTTGCACCACTCATTTTACTATGGGCTATAATAAAAATAAGATCAATTAAAAACTAATATTAAAATATGTGTTAAAATATATTCAATGTGACATAGAGTAAATGTATACTAAAAATTCATATTTATTTAAATGTATATAACACATTTACTACACTACCACCGCAAATCAAAAGGTATCTATATTTTTTCCACTTGACAAAATTTTCTGGAAAGTTATGCTTCTAAAATTAAAATTGTCATGCATGCACTATTATAGCCCCAATAATATTTATAAAATATTAGTGCTTTCTAGCCCCGATGCAAGAAGTCCTTAATAAAGAGTTTAATACTGATAAAAATAAAATCAAATACTTACCAATTATATCTATGCAATATATATATGTATATTTATTAAATCAATGAGCTTTTACAACAGTTTTGACTGACACTTATTTCAAATTAACACCAACTGAATGATGTGAAACACTACAGAAGTTGCGATGGGCCAATTAGGTGAGAATAACTGCGTTGTTTAGCGAGTTTTTAAAACTTCCGGGGTCCCCCGCGGCAGACGGCACGCTCCGCGGTGAACCCAGGACGAAGTTTACTTGACGTCGCCAATCACCCAGTTGATATTTTGGTCTCGTCAAACGAAATTATACTTAATAATTATTTACCGCAATTATTTAAGAATTGCATTTTTTGTTAAATTTGGCACCGATATCTAGCATTGCATTTAAATGGCCCGGGGCGAAAGAGTTAAAGTCATGTCGAGTCCATTTTCAAATTGCCCCCCTTAACTATCGAATTGCCCCCCTGTGGGGCGTGGGCCCCACGTTGGGAAACACCGCTTTAAACCTTTTGTATGTGGCGGGGAGACAGAGACAGAGAGAGGGACAGGTAGGGACAGACAGACAGGAAGAGAAAGAGATAAGAAGCATCAATTCTTTGTTGCGGCTCCTTAGTTGTTCATTGATTGATTTCTCATATGTGCCTTGACGGGAGTGAAGAGTGGCTACAGCAGAGCCAGTGACCCCTTGCTCAAGCCAGAAACCACAGGGTCAAGTCAATGATCCCACACTCAAGCCAGTGACCCCATTCTCAAGCTGGTGAGCCTGCGCTCAAGCCAGTGACCTTGGGGTTTCGAACCTGGGTCCTCTGTGTCCTAAGCCAACACTCTATCGGATAGAATGCAGAGTCTCCTTTACCTTAAAAATCTGAGATTGCCTTTGATAGGTTCCCCTTCCTCTAGCCCCCCTTCTCTGGCTACTCCTCAGTCCCTATAGGGTTTGGTTGCCTTTTTCTGCCTATATTTTAAGTGTTAATTTCTGCAGAGTTCTGTCCTTATAAACTCTCATCCCTCTACATGCTGTTGACATCTCTGTGGCCTCAGCTTCCGTCATGATTTCCTAACCTCTAGGCCACAGCTCATCCCTCCTCTAGGCCCATACTCATCCATACTCAATTATTTACAGGGTGTCTTTTTCTTGTTGTAGAACAATAAATACCTTTATTACCTGAGCTAAGATAGGAGGGAGGAGGATTGATTTGCCTTTCTGGGCCTTGATTTTCCTCGAATGTAATGCCAGCTCCTTGCCCGGAAGTATATAGCACAGCCCTATCAGCCTGGTCTCAGAGTGATGAACACAAGAAGCTTATCCTGCTCGGACTGTTCCAAGACTGCTGATTTGGGCATTCTTTTTCCTTTCATCATATTTCTTCTTCTAAACTTTCTTTGATCGTGTTTTGTTTAAAATCTCTTCCTCCTTGGGAGTCAGCTTGGCTCCTTCTTGCAGCCCAGGGCCCGTGACTAGTGGAACACATACCACAGCCTGTTTAGTGTGCTGTCAATAAGCATGATGCAGTTCTTTACTAGGGTCTCGGTGCGGACCAGTTGTTATTGCATGCATTGTAGATAACATCAGTCACCCTTGTTTTGCTCATACAGCACTCCAAGCCCCAGGACAAGTTGCCCACGTCTACCTCAAGGCACAGTACTTCTGGTGCCTCTCTGCACGCGGACTGTGTGCGTGCAGCAGGGGCCAGTCTCAGTGCTGGCAGCTGGGCGTCCCAGCTCATATTTCCACTTTGTGAGGCAGGGCTCTCTCTTGCCCCCAGTTTGCGTGCTTGTGTCAGTTGTCCAAAGACATGCCCAGGACTCGGTGCTGCCTGAAAAGAGCTGGTGTCTTCTTACACCAGGTACTTTTCTGGCACTGGGATACATCAGTGAGCAAAATAAAGATCTTTGCCTTTATGGAGCTTACATGCCTAGATCTCTCTCCCTGGATGTGCCTAAGACTCAGTCTATCCAAATTATGTCATTATCTGTGCCACTTGATTCTCCCCACCCCTAAACTTGCCCTTCTCATGTATCCCCCATCCTGGTGATAGCACTGTCATTCTCTCAGAAACCGGGGAGTCATCCCTGACCCCTCTCCAATAAAGCACTATGGGCTGACCAATCTGAGACCTGAATCTCTCTCAAAACCTTTCACTTGTCTGCAATACCACTGCCCTGCCCCATTCTCATCCTTTCTCATCTGGCTTACTCACTGGTGTCTGTCTCCAGGCTTGTTCTTGCCTATCACTCTACATTCAGCAGCTAGAATGATGATAAAATGCAGGTCAGAAGCAGTTGCTTTCTGCCTAAACCTGTCTGAGATGAGAGTCTAAATTCCTTACCTTGTCCTCATGCCCTTGGCTGTCAGATGATGGGCATAGCTGCTGAAATCTGGGTTCAAACCCCAGCTTACTAGCATGACCTTGGGCTAGTTTTTTATCCTCTCTGTGCCTGACTCTAAAATGGGAATGATAATAGCGCTAACCTGATGCAGTTGTTGTGGGATTAAATTTATTATTTCACACAAATCACTAAGAACAGTACCTCACCTTTAGTATACAATCAAGAAGCCCTGGTTTTCTCGGAGGCCTGCTGCAATGTTTAAATAACTTCAAATATCTAAGAGGCTTCACACAGAACTCAGCTCAGCTTACATGCTCTGCAATGTCAGCATCGTTGCCCCTCTAGCCTCACTTCTTGCCCCTCTTCCACACAAACCCACCCAGTCCTGCAGAATTGGCTGTGGCTCTCTCTCTTACACCTCCGGGCTTTGATAATGGTGTTCTCCCCTTCCTATTTTTTTCCTGGTGGTCTCCCACTAGTCCATTAAGTCTACTCAGGTATTAGTCTCTGGCTGCCCCACCCCACGCTGGATTGGTTGCTCCTCCTCTGCCTCTCCCTCTTAGAAAGTGTGCTTACTTCTATTACAGCACATTGTAATTATTTGTTTAAAATGTACCGAGAAGCATCCATCACAGATGAATGGATAAACAAAATATGGAATACACATACAATGGAATATTATTCAGTCTTAAAAAGAAATGAATTATAGACACATGCTACATAGTGGCTAAACTTCTTTTTTTTTTTTTTCTACTGAAACAGAGAGTCAGAGAGAGGGATAGATAGGGACAGACAGACAGGAATGAAGAGAGATGAGAAGCATCAATCATCAGTTTTTTGTTGCAACACCTTAGTTGTTCATGGATTGCTTTCTCATATGTGCCTTGACTGTGGGCCTTCAGCAGACCGAGTAACCCCTTGCTCAAGCCAGTGACCTTAGGTCCAAGCTGCTGAGCTTTTGCTCAAACCAGATGAGCCCATGCTCAAGCTGGTGACCTCGGGGTCTCAAACCAGGGTCTTCTGCATCCCAGTCCGATGCTCTATCCAGTGCGCATAGTGGCTAAATTTTAAAAACATTATGTTGCCTGACCTGTGGTGGCGCAGTGGATAAAACACTGACCAGGAATGCTGAAGTTGCTGGTTTGAAATCCTGGGCTTGCCTGATCAAGACACATATGGGAGTTGATACTCCCCCTTCTCTTTCTGTCTGTCTCTGTCTCTGTCTCTCTCTCTTCCCCCTCTTTAAAATGAATAAATAAAATCTTTAAAAAAATTATGTTAAACAAAATAAGCCAGACACAAAAGAAGAAATATTGTGTGATTCTACTTATATGAGGTGCCTAGAATAGGCAAACTTATAAAGACAGAAAGTAGAGTACAGGTTACCAGAGATTGAGGGAAAGAAGGAATGGGTACAAAATTTCAGTTTGGGATAATGATAGTGTGATGGTTGCAGAATATTGTGATTGTACTTAATGCCACTGAATTATACACTTAAAAATGGCTAAAATCGCCCTGGCCAGTTGGCTCAGTGGTAGAGCATCGGCCTGGCATGCAGGAGTCCCGGGTTCGATTCCCAGCCAGGGCACACAGGAGAAGCGTCCATCTGCTTCTCCACCCCTCCCCCTCTCCTTCCTCTCTGTCTCTCTCTTCCCCTTCCGCAGCCAGGGCTCCATTGGAGCAAAGTTGGCCCGGGCGCTTGGGGGGGGGGGCTCTATGGCCTCTGCCTCAGGCGCTAGGATAGCTCTGGTTGCAACAGAGCATCACCCCTTGGTGGGCGTGCTGGGTGGATTCCAGTTGGGCGCATGGGGGAGTCTGTCTGACTGCCTCCCCGATTCCAACTTCAGAAAAATACAAAAAAAAAAAAATGGCTAAAATGGTAAATTGTATGTTATGTATATTTTACCATGACAAATTAAAAAAATTATCAATACTGCCAGGTTCAGAAGCTGTACCCTAAAGATTCTGGATATTCTCTGAGATGATCTGGAAGTATCTGAATAATTTATTTTTAAGTGAGAGAAAGGGAGATAGACTTCCCCTTGCACCCTAACCGGGATGCACCTGGCAAACCCTATCTGGGGCTGACCCTCGAATCAACCGAGCTATCCTCAGCGCCTGAAACTGAGGCTCGGACCAACCGAGCTATTCTTAGCACCAGGGCTGAGGCTTGGACCAATCGAGCCACTTGTTGCGGGAGAGGAAGAGGGAGAGAAGGGGGAGAGGGTGGGTGAGAGAAGCAGATGGTCACTTCTCTTGTGTGCCCTGACCCAGGATCTCATCTGAGACTTCTGCACGCTGGACTGATGCTCTATCCACTGGCCAGAACCACGAATAATTAATATCAGCAGACATTGCCTACCTCTTGGATGCAGGTTTCATAATTTTCTTTTCTCATTTGTAGAAATGAAGACCAATCAAATTAAAAAAAATTTTTTTTTTAATATACAGAGAAGCAATTTAACCCAGTTGTTCTAATCTTGGCTCAAAATCCTGGCTTCAACAGATTCTAGATACAGAGATCAGATTGATGGTTGTATGATTGTCTAACCATTAGATTGTATACCTGAAACTAATATAAAATATTACTGAATGTAAACTGTAATTGAAGAATAAAAATTTAGCAATCCTGGCTTCACCACTCTGTGGCCTGGTATAGGGTATATAACTCCTCTAAGCTTCAGGCTCTTCATCTATAAACATAGGTAATTTTCCTTTATAACTTGTTTGAACTAATGCAGGGGTCCCCAAACTTTTTACACAGGGGGCCGGTTCACTGTCCCTCAGACCGTTGGAGGGCTGGACTATAAAAAAAACTATGAACAAATCCCTATGCACACTGCACATATCTTATTTGAAAGTAAAAAAACAAAATGGGAACAAATACAATATTTAAAATAAAGAACAAGTAAATTTAAATCAACAAAATGACCAGTATTTCAATGGGAACTATGGGCCTGCTTTTGGCTAATGAGATGGTCAATGTCCGGTTCCATATTTGTCACTGCTAGCCGTAACAAGTGATATGATGCACTTCCAGAGCCATGAGGTGCGCGTCCCTCCGGAAGTAGTACTGTACGTGAGCAATGCCTCGCTTTGCGCGCCGCCACATACAGTACTCCAGGAGCACAGGATGCAACCGCCAATGAAAGAGGTGCGGCGGGGGCCGGATAAATGGCCTCAGGGGCCCGCATTCGGCCCCTCGGCCGTAGTTTGGGGACCCCTGAACTAATGTATGTAGAATATTTCCTACAGAACTTGGATAAGGGTAAGCACTCCATAAGTGCTTTCTCTTATTGTTAAACTGTGACCTCTTTAGGGCATAGGGTCTGTGTCACGGTTGTATCCCAGATATTTAACACAGTAGGTGCTCAGTACGTGTGTAGGAAATGAATGAATGACTGTTTCTAGCCCCTACATGAGCAATTCTCAAATGTGATCTGTAAACCTGTGGAGGTTTCCAAGACCCCTTGAGGGTATCTGTGAAGACAAAACTATTTTCATAATAATACTAAGATTTTGTCTCTTTTAGTCTCATTCTCACATGAGTTCACAGAGAATGAAAAGTTCGTTGATATGGTTTCAGATTCCACATTGTAACCAACCTTTAAGAAACTCCCAGGAGTCAACTTTTTGGTGATGTATCAAGGAAAAATATCCCCCCTTCCCTGAGAATGGCATTAAAATATTCCTCCCTTTTCCAGCTACATATAGGAGGATGAATTATCTTCATTATACTGCAGCCCAAAGACCATATTACAACTGATTAAATGTAGGGTCAGGTAGGAGAGTCCAGCTGTGTTCTAGTAATCTAGACAGTAAAGAGATAACAAAAATAGAAGCAATAAAAAAAGAAAAATAGAAGCAATATAAAAGAAAAATAGAAGCAATGATACTCTTCTCACTATTTTTTTTTGTTTGAGACAATGTAGTTATTTTTGATAAAAATGTTATTTAAGCACAAAAGAATATCTAAGGTTATTTTAAAATGAATAAGAATTCAATGATTTTTGTTTTAATTTCTAACATGGTAAACTGTGATAGTTAGAACTCATATAAACAATGTTCTTTGGACTCTTCAATAATTTTTAAGACAATAAAGGAGTCGTGACACCAGAGAGGTTGAGAACTGATGTTCTGCCTTGCACTTGGATCCCTGCCACCCTACCCAAGACAACTGGCCTCCGGCGTGTGCTTCAACACTCCCCGGGATGGGAGGTCACCACCTCCTGGAGCAGCTGGTTTTATCTTTGGACTACTCTGCCTGCTAGAAAGTTCTGGCAGTGAGTCAAAAATCTGTGTTTTGGAGGCTCCCACAGACTGGTGTGAGATCCACCCTTGTGTTTTGGAATCCTCCTCCAGGTCTGGAAGACAGTCATCAATTGCCCTTTGTGGTGGCTCCAGGGAGAATCAGCTTGTCCTTCAACTCCAGTGACTAAAGCGCATGTGTATTCTTCTGCGTCAGCCAGTCACTGGTCGGAGGCGCTGCCAAGCCAGACAACTCATAGCTGCTGTTCCAGGAACCAGATTATCTCCAGTGCCACACTGAATTTGAGGAACTCATTTTTTTTTTCCATAATAAATCAACATGCTTATTAAGGAAAAAAAGAAAGGTAGAAAAATAGAGCCTTAAAAGGGAAAATTGAGTGACAATTAGCCCTGACTTTCTTGTCTTGGCATTTCCCCTTCAGGCCTGCCCTGAATGCCATACTTCTCAAACAGCCCCTACAAGCAGATGCGTGCCCTCCACCTCCAGAGGCCGCCTGCCGCGGGGCAGAGGGGCAGCTGCTTGCCAATCAGAAGCCCCTTGGGGACAGCTGAGGAGGGCACTCAGAGGGATCAAGAAGCTCCCGAGGAGGATCCTGGTTCCTCTTCTATCTGAAGGCACTTTAGGTCAGAGCTGTTCAGGTTATGTGGGGTCAGAGGGTCAGAGACTTTGCTATAGCAGCAACCGGTCAATTATTTTTCTGCATTTTTTTTTTAGTGTAAAATATAAAGTTCTTTAAGAAATTCTACTGCTTAGTATCTATCTTACAGAAATGATGACTTAGATGGCATTATGTGTCTATCATTATTCATAAAATTTGGAAACAAACTAAATGTTCTAGAAGAAAGGTTTAGTTTTAAAACTATTTGGAAGAGAGTAAGAGGGTATATGGGGAAATCTCTGGATCTTCCCTTTAATTTTGCTGTGAACCTAAAACTGCTCTAAAAAAATGAAGTCTTATAAAAAAAAGGCTACCTGTTTGATGTATATTCTGTGCTAGTTAAAAATAATAAATGATATTTATAAAGTCTTTTTAATGGCATGGGGAAAGTCTCAACATAGAACATTAGTTGCCCAGAATATGACTAGCATATAGTTTTAAAATAAATATTTGTTGATTGAAAATTGAATAACTGTTTATAAACTTCAGTCTTGATTATATAAATATTTTTTTTTATAACAAAGTAAAAAAAGGTTATCCTAATGGTTGGCACTAATATAGCTCATACAAAGGAAGCTGTCTTTGTGAAAATACTTTGAAGTACTCAGCAGGCACGGATGTCAGCAGATGCCCAGCTCAGAAGAGGGGAAACTGCTTTGCGTGACGCAAAAAGAGAAATTGGTTTACTGCTTGTGAAAAGGATGGGGAAGAAAGAAGGTATTTGTCAGCACTTGCAATTATAAATAGATGTTTAACTCAATCTGGCTTAAGAAAGAAACCTAGGTTTCTACTGAGACATGGCTAAATTCAGGGACTCAAACTTTGTCCTCCATATTTGAGTTCTCTCTCCATCTTTTGTCTTTGTTTTTTTTTTTTTTTTTTTTTTTTTTTTTTTTTTGTCTGATTCACTCTTAAGCAGGCCCTGCACATGTGGTAGCAAAGATGGGCACTAGCAATGCTAGGCTGACCTTTCTACCAGTTCACTGACTCCAGGGGCAAGAGTTCTTCACTTACCAAGAGTTACCGCAGGCTTGTCCTTCAGTAGGAGTCTGGCCAAGGTCATTATCACTAGTTTGGATCATTGGCATAGGTGTGGTCAGCCCAGCTTCTAAAACTCTTGGAATTTCCTGAGTGATAAAAGTGTCTTTATTATTCATAGTCTCTTGGATCACTCCTGAGTTCATGCTGATAAAGTGACTCATGGTGGGATGGATGCTATATAGCTTCAGGATGGAGACTGGTCACCAGAAAGACCAAACATTGATTAGAAAGTTGGGACTTTGAGTCTGCCCAACCAGGGAAGGGAGAGAGGTTGGATATTGACTTCAATCATGTGGTCCATGATTTAATCAGTCATGCTCATACAATGAAACTCTAATACAGTGGTAGTCAACCTGGTCCCTACCACCCACTAGTGGGTGTTCCAGCTTTCATGGTGGGCGGTAGCAGAGCAACCAAAGTATAAATAAAAAGACATATTTAACTATAGTAGGTTGTTTTATAAAGATTTATTCTGCCAAACTTAGTGAAAATCAGACATAAAGTACTTGGCAAGGAATCATTATTTTATGCTTTAACTTGCTGTAACTCTGCTTTATAAATTTTATAAAGTAAAATTACTTCCCTACTTTATAAATCACCATTACTATGGAACCAGTGAGCGGTTAGAAAATTTTACTACTAACAGAGATACAAAAGTGGGCAGTAGGTATAAAATGGTTGACTACCCCTGCTCTAATAAAACTCTGAACACTAAAGCTCAGTGGAAGCTCATCGTTGGTGAACACATTGTTGGGAACATGAGGTGCCCTCATTCCATGGGGAGATGGCATAGAAGCTTTGTGTTCAGAATGCTCCAAGACCTTTCCCTATGTGTCTCTTCATTTGGCTGATCTTATTTGTATGCTTTAAAATAAAACTGTAATTGTCAGTATAGTGATATCCTCAGTTTTGTGAGTTATTCCAGTGAATTATAGAACCTGAGGGGGGTTGTAGGAACCACCTGGGTTTGCAGCTCATTGGCAAGAAGTATGGGTAGTCTGGGGCTCTACTTACTATTGATGCCTGAAGTTAAGGCAATGTTGTTGGGGACTATGTTCTTAACCTGTGGAGTCTGACAATAACTCTTCCAGATGCTTAGTGTCAGAATTGAATTGCAATATACCAGCTGATGTCAGAACAGCTGGGGTTGAAACAGAATAAGTCTGAGTCTGAAATGTTTACATCACAGAACACAGGACAAGGTATGGAACCAGGAGCCTAGAGGCAAACTGGCTCTGGTATCAGGAGACCACTGAGGGCCCTAGCTGGTTGGCTCAGTGGATAGAGTGTCAGTCCAGCATATGGATGTCTCGGGTTCAATTCCCAGTCAGGGCACACAAGAGAGGTGACATCTGCTTCTTTCCTTCTCCATGTCCCCCTTCTTTCCCTCTTCCCTTCCCTCAGCCAGTGGTTTGATTTGGTTTAAGCATTGGCCCTGGGTGCTGAGGATAGCTCAGTTGGTCTGAGAGTCAGCTTTAGGCACTAGAAATAGCTTAGTTGATTCAAGCATCATCCCCAGACAGGGGTTGCCTGGTGGATTCCATCAGGGTACGTGTGGGAGTCTGTCTCACTATCTCCCCTCCTCTCACTTAAAAAAAATGAATAAATAAATGAAGAAGACCACTGGGAAAGAACTGAAATCTTGAGGAGAGCTTTGGATTTCCTTAAGATATGGAAGTGGAGAGAAGAGGAGTTGTTAATTTGTAAACTGGCCCCCTGTACAGAGGGCAGGGAAAGAACAAAAAAAACAAACAAACAAAAAAAAAAGACCACTCCAGCTTGGTGGCAGTTTTAATAACCAATAAACAAAATGCTTGACCTGTGGTGGCATAGTAGATAAAATGTTGACCTGGAGCACTGAGGTCGTCAGTTCAAAACCTTGGCTGGCCTGGTCAAGGCACATATGGGAGTTGATGCTTCCTGCTCCTCCCTCTCTTCTTTCTCTCTCTCTTCTCTCTAAAATGAATAAATAAAATCTTTTAAAAAACCCAACACTAAACAAGGGAACTTATTTATGAGGCTTTTCTTGGGTGGCCACAGGACAAGAAGATCTCCACACCTTCCGTGCAGAATCTTAAAAGTTTATACAGAGGCCTTAACTGGGCTCAGTAACATATACCACCCAGACGGTGGCAACAACACTTTGTTCTCTCAAGGCTGTGTCCTTGAAGCAACTCCCATGTGGGAATGGTAAGCAGAGCAGACATTCCAAGGACAGGGAGAGGTGGTAAAAGTCACCAACTTCCTGGGCCCAGCTTAAGGTCAATCGGCGGTTATGTCCTCTTGTCTACCTCCTCCAACACTCCACCCCTTGTGACCAGCTCCTATAATCTCACACGCCACCTCTCTTCTGCCCTGGGCAGTCAGCAAAGGGGTTCACTAGTGTAGGGGGAGCACGTTTGGTGGATGCCCGGCTTCTCTGGGGGCAGATGCCACAGCAACAATAGAGGCACATGCACAGCAGAACAGAGATTAAGGCAGTGATAATTAAAATTGTGACATGTTTTCCAACAAGATTCCCATGATCCTATCTACTAATTTATTAAGTCCTCTAAGCTGAGGGTCGGATCACTCAGGACATTCACTTGTGTCCTCAGGTGATTTAATAAAGAAGATACATTAGTATACTCATCAAGTCTGAACATACACGTTCAGTTTGGATAATGGCACAGGTGCCTCCTTGTGAAGTGGTAATAATATCCAATGCCATCCTATTTTGGAGGACAACTTTTCTTTTTTCTTTCTTTTTTTATTAAGTGAGAGACAGGGAGGCAGAGACAGACTCCAACATGCACCCCAACCGGGATCCACCTGGCAAGACTCCAATCAGGCAATGTTCTGCCCATTTGGGCTGCTGCTCCGTTGCTTGGCAACTGAGCTATTTTAGCATCTGAAGCGGGGCCATGGAGCCATCCTCAACACCTGGAGCCAACTTCACTTGAACCATTCAAGCCATGGCTATGGGAGGCAAAGAGAATGAGATAGTAGGGAAGTAAAGGTGGAGAAGCAGATGGTCACTTCTCTTGTGTGCCCTGACCGGGAATCTAACCTGGGACTTCCATATGCCAGGCTGAGGCTCTACTGCTGAGCCAACTGGCCAGAACTGAGGAATGCTTTTCTTTTTTTTTTTTTTTTTCATTTTTCTGAAGCTGGAAACAGGGAGAGACAGTCAGACAGACTCCCGCATGCGCCCGACCGGGATCCACCCGGCACGCCCACCATGGGGCGATGCTCTGCCCACCAGGGGGCGATGCTCTGCCCATCCTGGGCGTCGCCATGTTGCGACCAGAGCCACTCTAGCGCCTGAGGCAGAGGCCACAGAGCCATCCCCAGCGCCCGGGCCATCTTTGCTCCAATGGAGCCTTGGCTGCGGGAGGGGAAGAGAGAGACAGAGAGGAAAGCGCGGCGGAGGGGTGGAGAAGCAAATGGGCGCTTCTCCTGTGTGCCCTGGCCGGGAATCGAACCCGGGTCCTCCGCACGCTAGGCCGACGCTCTACCGCTGAGCCAACCGGCCAGGGCAGGAATGCTTTTCTTATTAGAGACGTTTCAGTGTTCAGTAAGGAAAATGTCATGGTGACAATGAGCTACTTGGAGACCAGATGAAATGCTCTGAGGGGCCGAGGGGAGACAACAGTCCTGGTCAGCAGACTGAAGGTCTGAAGTCCTGTCCCCAGCCTTACTCAGATGTTTATTAGCTAGTACAAATAAGTCAAGGAAGCAGACAGCAGAAGTTTTCAGGGGGGTGAAGTAAAGGACAAGAAACATGCTCACTCCTAATCTCTGTACTGAGAGCCTAAACATAACTTCTGTGTTGCTGAACCTTATCGTGCAGTCTTGCTGTTTCCAGCATGGGGTCAGAGAGGCCCCTGGACTCTCATTCGCTGAGGGCTTTCACCCTAAGGTGCCTCACTGTCTCTGATTGTTTACTCTAACTGCATATTTTCACAGCGTATTCCTACAGACAGGCATTGTTGCCTATCATTTAAGGCTTGCTGAGTGAATTTAGTAAGACCTCCTATGTGTGCTATAAGTCCTCTAAGCCAATTGAAGGAACAAAGATGGCAGCAAAATGACTGTATCAGTGCAAATGGAATATGCCCACCTGGTTTTGAGGAGAGGGAGGCTGGCAGCTTTGGAAGTTGACCTGGTTGTGTACTACATACATGGGAGAGGCAGCACTGTCAGGCCTGAGGGGTGGGATATGACAGACCAGGACCTTCACCTTCTCCTCTCTCTCAGTGGTGCACTGCATGTTCTATTCCAAATACAGTGCTTTCCAACAGGCCCAGCCTACAGCAGGATAGCAGGATGCCAGTGGAGACTGATTAGTTCCCCTTACCCATCCCAGTGGGTTGTTCCATTGCAAATCCTAGTAGATCACTCCTTTTCCAGGTGTGATGGGGCTCGGGGTTCTCAGCAGCATAGCACATTGATCCACCATGTGAGTCAGGGCAATGGCTGTCTCCACGTCATCCACATCTTTACAATGTTGGGTATCCTGGCAGAGGCTCCTAGTCTATCATAAGGAGTCACGAGCCCTACTGTCTGATTGTTCAGATGCATTAGAGCCTGGGATAGTACTTTAGTCTACCTGGCCAACGTGGTTTTATGTGTTAGGAGTTTAATCTGCTGCTTCAATATTTCGTTTTCTTTTCTACTAACCCTGCTGCTTGCGGGTTATAGGGGAGATAGAACCTTCATTCAATGTCATGTTCTTTTTCCCAGTCTTGTATGTCATGGCCTCAGAAAAGTGATCCCTGATCATTGTCTAGTTGACCAGGTACTATCTGTACATGGTACTCAGCTTCTCCAATCCTCTCACCTGGTTTGTAAGGTGACAGGGGAAGCTTGGGTGGGCTAGATGCACTGTCCACACAAGCCAGGGCACACTTAGAACCCTCACTTGGAGGGAAAGGGCCAATATAAGCAATTTTTCAATCCTCCACAAGTCCAGAACTCTCTGGTGGATGCTCCAGACTTCTTTGAGAGTTGTCTTGGGTGTTGTTTAGAACACACAGGATCTGCTGTTACTGCATTAAACAAGTTAGTCTATTTCGAGGGCAATCTGGCATCCTTGGCAATAAACTAGTACTGCCAGGTACTATGGTGGCCACTCTTCCCATGCATGCATTCGGATGTATCTACTGAAGTGTCAATTGCTAGGGCTTTTACCTGAGCTAGGGCATCAGCTTCCTGATTGCCTGGGGTATCAACTCCTTATGAGCCAGGATGTGGAAAACAGTGGGGACTGCCTCAAGTTTTTGCAGGCAAACCCAAATGTCTTTCCGCATATTCTGTCCCTACCGCGCCTTATTCATGATCATCCACCCCTCTGCTCCCCATTTTCCAAGCCATAGCATTAATCCCTTCAGAACAGCCCACTGTCAGTGCAAAGGGTTAACAGCGAGGGCTCATGAGATCACCAGCCAAACCACTCTGAGTTCAGCTCACTGGATGCTGTGGTTTGTTCCTGTTTCCAGGCATCTGCATACCAGGCATCATCAGGCATTTCCCCCACTCCCTCCCTGGAGGCTGCAGAGGCCGCCACAGGAACAGGGGCATTTGGAGTATCAACATACTCTCCAGGGCCTAGTAGCACTTGTATTTCTGGAGGTAGTGGACCGGCAAACAGGGTGTTCCTCTGCTGCAAAGAAGGCATGCCACTTAGGCAATGTGGAATTTGGGCCAAGGCCGAGGTAATTTCATGGAACTTATTTTCAACCCACCCCTGAATAGAGGGGAGTTCTTGCCATGACTTGCTTTCTTTGTGAGAGGCTCTACCTGGAGGAGTGCTGTGTCCACTGCTATGAGCTGTTGCTCTTTGGGGGTATATCAGGTTTCTGCCTCCTTCCAGAGCTGGGACCAGAATCCTGGGGGCACACTCTCCTTTCGTTGTCTCTGCCACAGTGCCCAAGTCATAGCTTCAGAAGGCAGACACATGAAACTGGAATGGCAACCCTGCCTGGGAGACGCCCAGAGCTTCAATCTCCTTCACTAGTGTATTTGCCTTCTCAAGGGAGGCCTGCTGCTTTGATCCCTAGTTCACAAATGCCCATTCTTTACCAGGTGCCATAAGGGATGGAGGCGCTATGCCAAGTGAGGAAGAGAAGTCCTGCAGAACCCTCCAAAGCCTACAAAGGCTAGCACCTTTTTCACACACTTAAGGGTTGGATAGGCTTGAATCTTATCAGTCACAGCTTCTGGGATAACACACGTCTTACCTGACCAAATGACTCCCCAAAAATTCATGACAGTGCCCAGGCCTTGAGTTGTTTATGAGTTCATCTTTCATCCTCTCCCCTGCAGATGTTCCAGCAAAGCCTATACACTGTCACATGTTGACATTATATCATAAATGTAATGGGCCCATTCTGCTGATGTGGGAAGGAGAACAGGGACAGGTCTCAGGCTATCATCGCATGACATATGGTGGGGAAGCACTTGAGAGATCCAATTTTGCCCTTCCTACATGAAGGCAAATTGATCTTAGTTATCAGAGACCTGTACTTGTCAGAGTCATTTTCATGAATCTCCCTGAAGATAAAAAGCACTTGTTTCAGGAACACTTTGCAAAAGTATCAGAGTAAAACAATAATTGCCTACAAATGAGAAAAGACTTAAAAAGTCCATGATTAAAGATCTGATGAGAGTTCATTAGAATATATATCTCTAATTTGAGATATATGTATATATCTCAAAACCATAAAGAGCAAATCTAACCTATAATCCCTAGCTTTAAAAAATTATATCAAGGGGCCCTGGCCGGTTGGCTCAGCGGTAGAGCGTCGGCCTAGCGTGCCGAGGACCTGGGTTCGATTCCCGGCCAGGGCACACAGGAGAAGCGCCCATTTGCTTCTCCACCCCTCCGCCTCGCTTTCTTCTCTGTCTCTCTCTTCCCCTCCCACAGCCAAGGCTCCATTGGAGCAAGGATGGCCCGGGCGCTGGGGATGGCTCTGTGGCCTCTGCCTCAGGCGCTAGAGTGGCTCTGGTCGCAACATGGCGACACCCAGGATGGGCAGAGCATCGCCCCCTGGTGGGCAGAGCGTCGTCCCATGGTGGGCGTGCTGGGTGGATCCCAGTCGGGCGCATGCGGGAGTCTGTCTGACTGTCTCTCCCTGTTTCCAGCTTCAGAAAAATGAAAAAAAAATTATATCAAATAAAGTATATACAGTAAAGTCCCCTGACTGACCTTGGTGGCTCAGTGCATAAAGCACCAACCTGGAATGCTGAGGTTGCCGTTTGAGAGCCGGGCTTGCTGGGTCAAAGCATATACAAGAAGCAACTGCAAACTGGTGCTTCCCGTTCCTCCTTCCCCCAGCCTTTTTAAAATCAATAAATAAAATCTTTTTTTTCTTTTACAGGGACAGAGAGAGAGTCAGAGAGAGGGATAGATAGGGACAGACAGACAGGAATGGAGAGAGATGAGAAGCGTCAATTATCAGTTTTTCGTTGCGACACCTTAGTTGTTCATTGATTGCTTTCTCATATGTGCCTTGACCGTGGGCCCTCAGCAGACTGAGTAACTCCTTGCTGGAGCCAGCGACCTTGAGTCCAAGCTGGTGTGCTTTTTGCTCAAGCCAGATGAGCCCGCACTCAAGCTGGAGACCTCGGGGTCTCGAACCTGGGTCCTTCCACATCCCAGTCCGACACTCGATCCACTGCACCACTGCCTGGTCAGGCAATAAATAAAATCTTTAAAAAAAATTAATTAAATATTATAGAATCCCCGACCTTTACCTTTTCATTCCTCAAGAATAAACACTCTCAATAATTTTTCTTATACTGACATATCTTCTACATCTATTTTATAATACAAAAAGTGAGATGTTGTTATACAAACTAGCTTCAACTTATTCTTTTGCACTAAACAATATATGAGAACCATTTTTTCAGGCCAATACATAGAGATCCATTTAATTCCTTCTGATGCCTGCATAATATTTTGCTGGATGGTTGTATCACTTATTTATTTAATTAGTCACCTATTGATGGATATTTAGGTTAATACCAGATTTGTGTGTGTAGCTACAATGCTGCAATAAATATGTATTTACGTTATTTTTTCTTGGTAGGATAGACCTCTAAAAGTGGTGTTGCTGGCTTGTAGCAGATGCATGCTTTTGACATTATTAAATGCTGTCAAGTACCTTCCAATATGTTTATATCACTTTAGTGTATGAGAATGTCTGTTTTCACACATGCTTGGCATTATCAATCACTTTAGTGTTTGTTGAATGAATATTTTTTTTTGTAGTTTTTCAAAGTTAGAAGTGGGGAGGCAGTCAGATTCCTGCATGCGCCCGACCAGGATCCATCCAGTATGCCCACCAAGGGGCGATGCTCTGCCCTTCTGAGGTGTTGCTCCGTTGTGGCAGGAGCCATTCTAGCACCTGAGATAGAGGTCATGGAGCTGTTCTCAGCCCCCGGGCCAACTTTGCTCCTATGGAGCCTTGGCTGTGGGAGGAGAATAGAGAGATAGAGAGGAAGGAAAGGGGGAAGGGTGGAGAAGCAGATGGGTGCTTCTCCTGTGTGCCCTGGCCGGGAATCGAACCTGGGACTTCCACACGTTGGGCCAACGCTCTACCGCTGAGCCAACCAACCAGGGCTGAATAAATATTCTTAAGTTCAGCAAACTGAATGTGGCAGAAATGATGGATTGGCTCACTCAATATCTACTCCAGCTGACTTCTGGTGTGTTTTGCTGTACTGTAGGCTGGAAAACCAAAACACATTCTAATACTTGTTTCCAGTTAGAGTCCACAAATCAGATACATTCTTGTAAGACTTGAGTTAGGAACTGACTTAAATGGAAGGGGACAAGGCACCATGTAACCATTTGTGCTGATATGAACTGCAGTGGAGACGGCAGGGTACTGGAGCCATCAGCCTAAGAGGGGCTTTCTGATTGTGCTAGGGCCACAGCTCCCTTTGTGGTTCCAGCTATAGGACTTGGGCTGTCACTCCTGAAAGCTCAGCCTGGAGTCTATTCCTTTAATACCCGCAGTGATTCTTCAAGTGATTTCATACCCTAAAGTGAATATTTTTATGCTTACACTATTTAGGGCGGATCCTATGAGTTTGTTTCCATTATATCCAACTGTGTGACACTGCCCAATTATAAATCTCTCTGAGGCCCACCATCCTTATTTGTAGAAAGGAGATAATAATACCAACCTATGAGGAAGTTGTGAGGGTTAAATGGCATGATGCATAAGTAACTGAGTTCAACAAAGCTCACGAGTGCTCACTTTGAGTTCAACAAAGCTCATGAGTGGTGGGTCCTTTTTCTTTTGCGTCTTTTTAGACTCATTCATCCTATAAGACCCAGCTTTGATGCCATCTCCCAATATCCCTGGGGAAGCAGAATTATTGCTGTCTTCTCTGGGCTCCCACTACACTTATTTAATTCCTTTTACAGGTCATAACATGTTGTACTGTTATTTATTCTATATGTACTTGTCTCCCCCACTGGCTTTTGAACTCTTTGAAGGCAGGGGTGTTAATAACTTATCTCTGTATTTCCAAGGCCTGACACAGAACAGGGGATGAATTAACCCTCGCACAGCCTCACTGAACTCTCCAGTTTCCCACCCCTTGTCACAACAGTCAAACTCTCAGTGCCCCCATTGGTATCTTAGACTAGTACCACTTGACTACAAGGATCAGAAAGCCTTTGAACTAGCTCAAGCAAAGGCGGGTATATTGGTCTAGGTTCAGGTAAAGGAAACAGAAATCATTCTAGCTATTTAAGTCAAAAGAGTTTTAAAGAGAAATGAGGTCCTTATAATGTTGTTTCAAATTTAGAAGGAACGAGTTGTAGGTTGAACCTCCAGGAATAACTCCCAGAGCAGCACTGCCAGCTGGCCTCTCCGGTGGAGCTGCTGCCTCCTGCACAGTTAGGGAGGTGGGGGAGCAGAAGCCCACCAGTGTTCAACTGATGTTCAAGCATACACCACACAGTGCAACTGAGGGATCAGGATGCTGCTGCTGCTATTGTCACAACTAACTCTAGGTACCCACAAAGTTAGTGACTGCCCACAGAGATACTGTTGCAACCCCTACCCCGCCCCGCCCCCCCCCCCCCCCAGTCTACACAATTGTTCTTCCCAGCAGTAACAGCTAGAGCAGTAAGAAAATGATCCCTGTTTCACTTCTGCCTTTGCAAACTCTTATGGGTGTCTCTAATTCTTGGAGCCTTCTCCCTCCTACCCCACCCTCTTGTATTAGTTCTCTATTGCTTAGTAACAAATCACCACAAACTTAGCGGCTGAAAACAACACATGCTTATTATCTCAGTTTCTGTGGGTCAGGAGTCTGGTCCTTTGCTCTGGGTCTCACAAGGCTACAGTCATGGTGTTGGTGGGTTGTATTATCATCAGAGGCTTCCGAGCACCCTGAAGTTGTTGACAGAATTTATCTCCTTGCAGCAATAGAACTCATGGCGGCGTACTTTTTAAAGGCCAGAAGGAGAGCGAGAGTGAGTTGTCTTGGAGTCTTATATAGACTGAGAGTACTTGAACACAGTGACACTTCATAGTAATGGGCTCACCTAGTGTTTAAATCTTAGGTTCTAAATTCTATTTTTCAATGAAAAGAATCAGAACTCTTTGGAGAACCAGCTTATTTGAGGGCTGGATCAAAGAAAGGACAAGAAGAGCCTAGAACTTCATGGGCCAAAAAAGCAAGGAAGTACTCAAAGAAAGATGAGGACATGCCAAAGGGACACTGAATGGCACAACTATTTTGGAAAGCACACTTACCATTCTTATAGAATTAAAAATATACTTACCTTACAACCTATCCATTTCACAGCCAAGAGAAATGAAAAAAAAAATTTCCACATAAAGGCTTGTACATGAATGATCATAGTAGCTTTATTCATAATAGCCCGAAACTTGAAGTTCCATCAACAGTTGAATAAACAAATTGTAGTATACCTATACAGTGGAATACTACTCAGCAACATAAAAGGAGGAAATACTGACTGACACATGAAACATGATCTCAAAACATTATGTTGAATGAAATAAACAAGACACAATAAAGCACCTACTGTATGATTCTATTTGTATGAAATTCTAGCACAGGCAAAATTAATTAAGGTGACAGTAAGTAGATCATTGATTGTCAGGGGGTCAGGGGGTTAGGAGACTGACCGCAAAGGGGCATAAGGGAGCTTCCTGGGTCTGAAGGGGTATGATAGTGTTTACAAAAGATACACATTTGTCATAACTCATCAAGCTAAACATTTAAGGTAGGTATATTTTTATTACATGTAAATTCTACCTCAATAAAGTTGATTTTAAAAACTTGAGCAAAAGATCTGAACAGACACTTCTCAAAAGAGAATATTCAAATGACCAACTTATAAATGGGTTTTCAACCTCATTAATGATCAAACGAATGCCCGTTACAAAACAGCAATATCACTACCTAACCACCTGAGTGAATAAAATAGTAAAGATTGATAACACCAAGTATTGGTGAGGATGTGAAATAACTGGAACTCCCATACATTGTTGGTGGGAGTGTAAATTGGTTCAAGTATTTTAGAAAATAGGTTTGGAATTATATATTAAAGTTGGTTTTATAATGTGAACCTATAAATGTAACTTGCTTAGTCTGTAGCAGATATTTCTGGAACTTGTCACATTTTCTTAGCTCACCTGTTTGCAGCCACAATTGTGGTGGACAGCCCCAACTTTCCTCATGCTTCTAGTGTGTCATCTCTAGCATATACCTCACATCTTATTTTATTTTGCCCTAGGGTCTTCTCTGACATCTGTCATTGCTTGCTAGCTTTGCAAGCAAAGCCACAAAGTCCAGGCGAGTCAACAGCCATGGAAACACCTCACCCAGTGATGCATGGAAGCCAGTGGAGAAAAGCTCTCATCTTTTAGGCAATCTATTCTGGGAGGCATTCTGTGTGCTTCTCTGAGGTTCTGGCAGAAGTGAGACCCTCAATAACATACCCTACCTTGACTTTTTCTTTCCCTTGTCTCATTCCTGTTTCTTAGGATTATCTCCCAAATGAACAAACTGCACCCAAGTATTTACCTCAGGCTCTGCTTTCTGGGAAACCTAAACTTAGGTAGTTGGTACCAGAAGTTACCCTAGAGAGAACAGCTCAGGATGGGATTCTGGGATGGACTCACTCGCTGATCAGATGGCAACAGACTCTATGTAGGTGACAAGTTGAGCAGTGCTAGTCCCTGATGTGCTGAGCTGTTACACTATGCTCCTCACCTGTGGCAGATTGCAATTCCAAGTGGATGGGGTGCCTTAGATTACGCGGTAGCTCTAGCATAGGAATTCTTCAGTTTCTTTTCTTTTTTTAAAAAAAATATTGCCTGCTTAAGGAGAAAAATTAAAGTATCCCAAGTTTGTGGGGGTGGTGGACAAAGGTGTGAAGGTGTGAAAAAGGTACAAACTTCCAGTTTTTTAAAAAAAGATAATTAAGTCCCAGAGATGTAGTGTACAGCACGATGACCATAGTTAACAATACTGTTTTGTATATTTGAAAGTTGCTAAGGGAGTAGATCTTAAAAGTTCTCAACATGAGAAAAATAAAATTGTCACTATATGTGGTGGTGGATGTTAACTAAACTTATGGTGGTAATCATTTTGCATATATACATATATCAAATCATTAAGTTGTATACCTAATCAGTTATATTTCAATTCTATCTCAATAGAAATAAATATCCCTAGCCAGAGAAATTAAATACTAGGGATTAAGATTTTGTCAAATAGGATTGAACTTTGGAGGCCCTAAACCAGGGGTCCCCAAACTATGGCCTGCGGGCCACATGCGGCCCCCTGAGGCCATTTATCCAGCCCCCGCCGCACTTCCGGAAGGGGTACCTCTTTCATTGGTGATCAGTGAGAGATGCAAAGCATGGCATCACTCACATACAGTACTACTTCCAGTGACGTGGGATGCACGCCTCACGGCTCCGGAAGCACGTCACATCATTTGTTACATCTGGCAGTGACAAATATGGAACCGGACATTGACCATCTCATTAGCCAAAAGCAGGCCCGTAGTTCCCATTGAAATACTGGTCAGTTTATTGATTTAAATTTACTTGTTCTTTACTTTAAATATTGTATTTGTTCCTGTTTTGTTTTTTTACTTTAAAATAAGATATGTGCAGTGTGCATAGGGATTTGCTCATAGTTTTTTTTATAGTCTGGCCCTCCAATGGTCTGAGGGACAGTGAACTGGCCCCTTGTGTAAAAAGTTTGGGGACCCCTGCCCTAGACCATTATAATATCAAAGACTTTTGTTTGGTCCACTTAAGGAATATTTCTGGCTTCCTTGGGGGAGATATCACCCCTACTGAGAATTCATGCTGTGGCACTTGAATTGTATGGGGGTAATGTTAATTATAATTTCATGGAATTGGTTGGGGGTTTTGTTAGCTCTCTTAAAAGCCACCACGAAAAAGAATTTCAGGCTCAAGTTATCTACCTATCAATTCAGGACATGGTATGAAATCCAGAATCCCTTCATGGAAGGTTTTTATAAAAACCTTCTTCTTGGCCCTGGCCAGTTGGCTCAGTAGTAATGCGTTGGCCTGGTGTGTGGAAATCCCAGGTTTGATTCTTGGCCAGGGCACACAGGAGAAGCACCCATCTGCTTCTCCACCCTTCCCCCTCTCCTTTTTCTCTATCTCTCTCTTCCCTTCCCACAGCCAAGGCTCCACTGGAGCAAAGTTGGCCCCGGTGCTGAGGATGCTCCATGGCTTCCACCTCAGGCGCTACAATGGCTCTGATTGCAGCAGAGCAACACCCCAGAGGGGCTGAGCATTGCCCCCTGGTGGGCATGCCGGGTGGATCCCAGTCGGGCGCATGTGGGAGTCTGTCTGCCCCCCCCCCCCCCCCACGCCCGCTTCTCACTTTGGAAAAATACAAACACCCCCCCCCCACAACTTTCTTCTCCTCAGCCTGTGCTGAAAATCGGGCCAAGAATGTAATTGATGGGGTGGCAGAGATCCTTTGACTGTTCCCTTATGCTAAAGCCAAGATTCCTGTAGATCAGGAGTGGGACCTTGAGGCCTGGGGTGGAGAACATGGGTGGATGCAACTGAGAACCCTATACCTCTAGCTAGGAGCCCCCTCCCACTTGTTAGGAGAGAGTTGTCACCCTTGATTTGAGACTGAATTAGTTTCTTATTGCTGCTGTAACAAACTGTCACAAATATAATGGCTTAAAACAACACACACCATTATTTTAGTTTTTGTAGTCCAGGCTGCTTGAGAGGTATGTGGATATGTGCATGAGGGTAGGGATGGCTTTCATTCACTACACAAGGGCAAGACTCTCTGATCACACTCTTTTTTTTATTTTTTTGTTTTTTTGTATTTTTCTGAAGTTGGAAATGGGGAGGCAGTCAGACAGACTCCCGCATGTGCCCGACCGGGATCCACCCGACATGCCCACCAGGGGGTGATGCTCTGCCCATCTGGGGCGTTGCTCTGTTGCAACCAGAGCCATTCTAGCGCCTGAGGCAGAGGCCATAGAGCCATCCTCAGCACCCGGGCCATCTTTGCTCCAATGGAGCCTTGGCTGCGGGAGGGGAAGAGAGAGACAGAGAGGAAGGAGAGGGGGAGGGGTGGAGAAGCAGATGGGCGCTTCTCCTGTGTGCCCTGGCTGGGAATCGAACCCGGGACTCCTGCATGCCAGGCTGACGCTCTACCACTGAGCCAACCGGCCATGGCTTCTGATCACACTCTTTACCCTCACTGCCTCCCTACCTGTTAAGTATTTGGTGGTCACATCCTCCTAATTCAGTCAAATATACATTATTTTACAGCTCTGTGGTTCAGAAGTCTGAAATGGGTGTCCCTGGGCTAAAATCAAGATGTCCGCAGAGCTCTTTTTCTTTCTGGAGGCTCCAAAGCAGGATCTGTTTTCTGGTCTTTTCCAGCTTTTTGGAGTTCTTCTTACTCTTTCTCTGGTAGCCAGAGGTGAATTTAATGGCAGGTGTACCAGGCGTGTGCCCTGGGCCCCGATTTCTGAAGGGCCTGCAAAACCCCAACTTTACACTTTTTTCTAATGACAAGTTTTGTTTCATAGGTGCAATTTTAACATTAATGGTACATAATATTTTTAATTTATTTAGAAATATGGTTATTATAAATTTTTATTTTCTCTGTCTCTCTCTCTTTTTTAAAGGAGCCCAATATTTTCTTCTATGCCCAGGGTCTCAACAGACTTTACTCTGCCTCTGTTGGTAGCTCTCTTCCTCTCTCTTCAAAGGGTGGGTGGAGTGCTTCTCACATTGAATCACAACTCACATCTGAACTCTTCCTAACCTACCTCTTCCTCACTCTTTTGCTTCCCTTTTCACTTTAAGGATCTTTGTGGGATTACAGTGAATCCACCTGGATAATCCAGAACAACCTCCCCACTTCAAGATCCTTAACTTAGCACTGGTCCCACATCCCAGTCAGCCTGTCCCTCCTCCGGCCAAGACCTCATCAAAATGCCATCTCAAACGGAACATGCCATGGAAAGAAACCATGATGTTCATGTCCCACAAATTTGCTGGGGATCAAAGACTGTGTTAAGGACAAAGGCTCCTTAATACTAGGAGGACCTAAGAGCACTCATGGGAAAGGAGTACTCTGAATTTCTCCAAAATCAAAAAGACCCTCTGGCAGGGAACAATATAATGAAGGATCTGGAGCAGTGCCAAGAGGACAGAGTGGGCTTCCAGAGGTTTTCGCTAATTGCTGGGCTCAGCATCACATGCAACATCTATTTTGAAGCACATGAAGCAGAAGGGAAAGAAGTAGGCAGCACCAAGCAGTTCTCTTCCCCTGATAAGAATTCTCCCAGTGGGTCCCTTAAGGAATCTCTGTCTCACAGCTTCCCTTGTATAAGGACTTCATGAGCAGATTGGGACCCTTAGAAAATGTATAAATAAAATCCCATTCCCATTTGACAAGTGAAAGAAAAGCCAATTTAAGCCAGACAAGCTTCTGATTTTTATTTTGCTTGCATCCTCCTGCCCTTAATAAATACCTTTTTTCCTAAAAAAAAAAAAAAAATTAATTTAATTAATTATGCCTGCAAAGTCCCTTTTGTCATGGAAGGTCACATATTCATAGGTTTTGGGGATTAGAAGGTGAATATTTGCCCTGGCCAGATAGCTTGGTGGGTTGGAGCATCATCCAGAAGTAGAAAGGTTGCTGGTTCTTTCCCTGGTCAGGGCACATACAGAAACAGATTGATGTTCCTGTCTCTCTCTCATTGTCTACTTTCCTCTCTCTAAAATCAATAAAGTAAATATTTAAAAAAAAGAAGGTGAATATTTTTAATGAGCCATTATGCTGCCCACCACAGAGACCATAGAAAAATAGTTTAGATTAGGATTAATTTACTGGGTTGTGATCTTGGGTTGTTACTTAACTCTTTTGTCCCTCAGTTTCCTCATCCATAAAATAGAATAATAACAGTTTATTTCAAAGGGTAAGTACTACAGGTTTACAACATTGTGAAGGCTCACAGAAACTTAAGAAGTATTAGTTCAATGAATAAATGATCATGACATATGAGCTGGACTTTGTAGAATGAACAGGTGGTGGCCAGTGAGCTATAAAGAGTGAAGGACTCAGAGCCAAGAAGAAATGTGTGTTCAAAGAACATTAAGTAGCATTTTGTGTAGCTGGAACAAAAGATAAAAGGTGTGCAATAAAACTAGAAGGGCTGATGTAAGCACCAAGGTTGTATACTGTCAAGTTAAGGAGTTTGGACTTTATTCTGAAAGCAACAAAAACCTTTCAGAGTGTTTAAAAAGGCAAGGGCATCATCAGGTTTATGGTTTTAAAAGGTTAAATTGGGCCTGACCAGGCGGTGGCACAGTAGATAGAGCGTCGGACTGGGATGTGGAGGACCCAGGTTCAAGACATCGAGGTTGTCAGCTTGAGTGCAGGCTCATCTGGTTTGAGCAAGGCTCACCAGCTTGAGCCCAAGGTTGCTGGCTCGAGCGAGGGGTCACTCGGTCTGCTATAGCCCCCTGGTCAAGGCACATATGAGAAATCAATCAATGAACAACTAGGGAACTGCAATGAAGAATTGATGTTTCTCATCTGTCTCCCTTCCTGTCTGTCTGTCCCTCTCTCTGACTCTCTCTGTCTCTGACACACACACACACACACACACACACACACACAGGCTAAATTGGGTCACCAGTAAGAATGGATTAAATCTTTCATTTAATGAAAGCTGCTCCAGTTGTTCAGGTAATGGTAGTGAGTAAAAAAAAGGGAAAGTACTTGAGAGATATTTAGGAGACTGTACTGGATTTGGTGACTAATTTGACAAGGATGTTGAGAGAGGAAGAATAGGAGCTTTGTGTTCAGGTTTCTGGCTTACCGAAATGCTGGATGGTGGTCCATTTACTGAGACCAAGAAGTAATATGAGTCCCATCTTTGGGGGAAAATGATAAAAGGTACAGCCAAAATTCCAAAGGTCTTAATGTGTGCTAAACTGTAGTTACTATTATTATGGTAAAACCGAAGCTTGGAGAGACTAAGTACACACAGGTATTGGTGTAAAGAGGGACAAATATGACAGAAAATTATTTGACTTTGGGTGATGGGTATACAACATAATCAACAGTTCAAATGCTATAGAAATGTTTACCTACTTTTATTGATCAATGTCACTTTGTTAAATTTAACTAAATAAAAATTTAAAACGTTCTGACCTGGTGGTGGCGTAGTGGATAGAGCGTTGGACTGGGATGCAGAGGACCCAGGTTCGAGACCCCGAGGTCACCAGCTTGAGTGTGGGCTCAGCTGGTTTGAGCAAAAGCCCACCAGCTTGGACCCAAGGTCGCTGGCTTGAGCAAGGGGTTCTTCGGTCTGCTGTAGGCTCCCCCCCACCCAAGGCACATATGAGAAAGCAATCAATGAACAACTAAGGTGTCGCAACGAAAAACTAATGATTGATGCTTCTCATCTCTCTCCATTCCTGTCTGTCCCTATCTATCCCTCTCTCTGACTCTCTCTCTGTCTCTGTAAAAAAAAAAAAAAAAAAAAAAAAGGAAATCTAAAACGTACACAGAGATACTACTCATTATGAAGAAATTGTGGCTTATAAATATTAAGGTCCTGTCATTAACATTTGTACAGCTGTGATTTGAAGGAAGAAAATCTCCATCCAGATCCTCAGTCACTAAAGTTTCAGTTTTGGATATGCGGCATTTTAGGTATGGTGCAGTATGTGACGCTGTCGAGGAAGTACGTACTGGGAAATACAGATTCTGAGCTCAGGGGAAAGATTTGGGTTGAACGTAGTCTCCCTGGTAGGAGAAAAAAGGGAAAGGAAGCCCCTCCCCTTCAATGTCAGTATAAGATAGTTCAAATTTCCATTATTATTTCTTTGTTACCTCACCCCTGTCCCCCACAAAACCCTGAATCATATTATAGAATGCCTGGCTCTGAGGTCACAGGAGTTGGGGAGGTTTCCAAATTCTGCTCTTGGCACTGATGCGGTGGTGCTTTGTAACCTGAAGAGGACCTATCACAAGACCAGGGGGTGTAGTCGTCTTTTCCCACCCTGACCACATCATTAATGCCCCCAGAAATCGCCCCCAAACCTTCCCAAAGGCTGCAGTTAAAGGAGCCCACAGGCTCTACCGCCACTGCTCAGTTGGCTAGAGTGCCCTCTAGACCTGCCCTGGTTGCGGGTAGATCCTTGGTCAGAGGACAGGCAAGAATCAACCAACCAGGGCATGAATAAGTGGAACAACAAAGTGATGTTTCTCTAGCTCTCTTCCTATCTATCTAAAAATCAATTAATAATAATAATAATAATAATAATAATGATAAAAAGGCCTGCAGCAGCGGAGTGCGAAGGAAGAAAGAGGTCAGAGTAATGATGTCACATGGTCGCTGGGCCATCCCAGCCTCTGACGCCAAGCGCCGATGACGTCACCAGGCACTCGCCTCCCCCACCCCGCACGCCAGGGTGGGCGGCGCTCCTGTAGGTCTGTCCAGGCCTCCCCGCCCCCTCCCACCTGCGGGAGGCGGGGCGGGCGGACTCCGGGCTCACCGCTTCCTCGCCCAGGAGGGGCTGGGGGTGGTGGGAGAGGCTGTCGGGCGGGCCCGCGGCGCACAATAGCGCGGCTGCGGGAGGGGGCTGCGATTGCAGCTGGAGCCCTGGGTGCCAGCGGGACAGCAGACGCCCCTCACGGCCGCCCCAGCACCGTCCCTCCCGTTCGGCTCGTCCTCTCGCCCCCCTCGGGGGCTCCGCCGTCCGGCTCCAACGAGGCTTTCCCCTCGTTCTCTCATCCGCTTTCACCGAGCTCTCCGCTCTGAAGATCCCATCGAAGAACTGTGTCTCCCCACCTCCAGCCCCCGCGGCCGCCGGAGGCTCGTCCCATCCCCGCCCCACAGTACCCCCTCGGGTCCAAGGGAACTCCCGGGCCGGCCCGGGCGCGCCGCGGCCGGAGGGTGAAAGTGAAGCGCGGCCCCTCGCGCCCCCTCGCGCGCACACTCCCGGGCTCGGCCGCCGCCGCCGCCAGGGTGGACGAGGAGAGGAGGAGCCCGGTCGACCTAGCGAGCGCGGAAGGTGAGAGGCGGCCTCCCGCCGGTCCCCCCGGCGTCTCCGGCTGCCCGCTGCGGCACGGGGGTGGGGGCGGCGCGAGGTGGGGGGCCTGGGCCCATTCATTCCCCGCGGCCGGTGCGGGCGGGCGGCCGAGGGCGCCAGGTGAGATGAGGCGGGGCCGTAGCCCCGCGAGGTTGTTGGTTCCTATCGGACCAACAAAGGCTCCCTGTGCGCTGACCCACGCGGCCGCGGGTCCCAGACTCAGGGTGACCCGGGGGCACCCCGGAGAGGGCAGGGGCGGGGGAGGGGCCGGGACACCCGACAGAGTCGGATCTGGGAGCGACTCCCTGCGGAACTTTGCTGTCCTTTGGCGCTAACCTTGGCCTGCGTTCGGAAAGCTTGGCGAAGCGGCGTCCAATTTGTTCTGTATGGAAAAACCACCCCTGTCCGGGCCGGAGGAGTCACCTGTAGGGATCAACTCCTTGAAGAATTCAACTAGACGGAGCCTGACTTCTGCAGCCCCTCCCCCACTCCGGGAATACTCTGTAACTTGTGGAGTTAAAAGCAAATAGGGAAAGGAGAATTATTTTATGTTCATCATTCCTTTTCAAAGACACGATCATTGTAGCCTTTACTGTCTTGAATATTTTAATAGTAACATTGGTGGGAGTGTTTTTGGAAGAATACTTGAGAAGTTGTGGGTGTTTGTGGGTGTTGGGAGCAAAGTGCTTATGTTTGTTAAATTCCTTGGGTAACTGTCATGCTCCCCCCTCCCAATCATGAAACTATGGATACCAATAAAAATTAAGGGAAACTATGGTGAAGGGAAACTATGATTACCAATAAAAATTAAAATTCATTAGTCTAGCCTTTAAGAATTGTTTCTGAGAAAAAGCTTTAATTTTGCCTACTGTGTCTTTGGGCTCTCTAAATTTGTCAGGAGAAGACAGGAGTCATGGTACCTAGATTCCTCATTGATGTTACCTTGTGACTTCACCTCCCTCCTGTGTGACCTTGAGCAGGTCACTTCTAGCATTGAAGTTCTAGGAGTTTGTTTTTGTGCCCTAGAAATAGGCAGGTATCAAGCACTTACTCGGCTTTCAAGACTCCACTGAAGAATCTCCTCATCCCCTTCTCCCCACTTCAAAGTCTTTGCTAGTCTCCACTCCCAAACTCATCAAAACTGACTTCTCACTGGAGCCCTCAGAGGCCTGTAGGATTTACCACAGCACCTGTAACATTTTTGTTGTTCTTTCTGTTTGGGAAATCCACCTCACCTCAACTTCTCAAAAAAGGTTTTGAGAATTTGGACTTCTAAACATTCCCTGGAGCTTCTCCATATCCTTACCTATATGGGCTGATGGGTTTATCTGGTTAATATGCTTATTCAGTCATCCATTGACCTCCCCATTACTGGAGTGTGGAAAGCTTCTGTGTTTCAGGCCTCCTGCTGTGGCTATGGGATTCAGAGTCTATTAAGACATTCCCTGTCTTCAAAGAGCTCAAAGTCTAGTGGGTGAGGCAGACATGTAAACAGTGAAGGCCTGCTCTAATCTTTGGGGGACTTCAGCTATACAGGGAGTAATGTGCAATAATTGAGGCTGCTGGACCTGTTTTACAAGTCTTGTCCTGGCCAAAGTGAGTCCTGTAGGGAAGGTGGTGACCTGCCTCGCATCCATAAGACAGCACTTGATAAGAAGCTTGTCCAATTCAATTCAATATGCATTTACTAAGGATGTGTCATGAGGCCCTGTGCTGGGATTGGAGGAAGCAGTGCTTTCTGAAAGGGTACTGTGTATCCAGAGAGATCTTTGTAAAACAGAAGCTGTCACATCATTTTCCCTACCCTAGACTAAATTTTTCAAACTCAAACCTAAATATGAAGTTTTTAGAGATCAGGCTTCTGCCTACCTTTGCAGCCTCACTTTATATAACTCCCCTGCCATACACTTTCTCTGCTTTTGTTTGTGCTGTCCTCCCCTCCCTCCCCTTCTGTAAGGCCGGCCTCCCACCCTCTACCTGCCTGTGGAGAAGTGCTTATTGGACCTGTGGGAAGCAGCAATCCCTTAGTCTCTCCTTCTGCTACTTCCATAGAATGAGTTGCTCCTTCATTCTCTGGCTCTTGTACATACCGCTTTTATAGCTCTCTATAGCACTATTGCAATTATTTGAGTTTGTGTCTGTCTTTTCCATTAGCCTGTGAATTTCTTGAGGGCAGAATCTGTTTAGTTTTAGTGCCTAACAATGTTCCTGACACTGAGTAAGTGTTTAAAATGAATGAGTGTATGAATGAAGAAGCAAGTCAAGGCCCAGGAGATGAGAGGATACCTAACCCTTTGGATTAGAGCAGTTATCCCTACCTGTGTTCTCTGCACCAGCAGCATTAACATAATCTGGGAATTTGTTAGATTTGCAAATTATTTGTCCCATCCCAGACCTACAAATGAAAAACTCTGAGGTTGGGGCCCTAAAACCTCTGCTTTTACAAGCCATGTTGGTGATTCTGATACATGTTTAAATTTGAAAATGGCTGGATTAAGAGATCTGCTTTTGATAAGACCAGCTCCTTGCCAGTCCTTCTCTCCCTCCCTTCTTTTTTTTTTCTTCTTTTTCAGAAAATTTACTGCCTGACATTCCATTCCATTCCACCTGTCTATTGTCTGTCGTTTGCCACTAGATTGAAAGTTTCCTGAGAACAGAGAATTTTGGCTGTTTGGTTGACGACTTTAACTCCAGTGCCTAGAATAGTGATTCTATGCAGGCACTCAGATATTGAATGAATAGGATGATTTAATCCCATTAACTGTGGGCTGCTACACTGGAGTTTCTAGTCAAGAACAGTTCTCAGAATGAAGAGGAACCATGCTCTAGTATGAAAACCCAAGTGGATTCTAATATGTTTGGGGGATTTATTTTAGACTGAGCTTTTCTTCCCTTTTATATCTGTCTTTCTCCACCAAACCTGCAGGATTTTTCGGCTTTTGTTCTTCTAGTTGAGACCTGAAAACTGCTGTTGAAATATTCTAGGCCAGGATTGTTTTTTAGGAATTTGCAACTTGGTTTTGCAAGTCTAAATAAGCACCCTAACTTTTGAGCCTTTTAACTTGAAACTGTCTCTTGCGGATCTCCTGTGGTTTTTGTCTTTCTCTAGTGATACTTAAAGCTATACAAGGGCCTGTCGACTCCACACAAAGGTTTTTTTTCTTCTTTATGAAGTTCTTAAAATATGCTTTTTCTTTCACTTTCTTATTAGCCCTAAGATACAATAGCCAGTTTTCTCCTATCCTAACTTCCCTCTGGGAGAGTGGCTTCATTCGTTTATCCATTTATTTATAAACATTTATTGAGTCCTTCCCTACCATGTGCCAGGGCTCATGCTGGGGCAGGATGTTCTGATATACATATTTGAGTCTTTAAGGAGTTAAAGGTATCACAACATGGTGTGATAAGTCCTGAATTGAAGGGATAAAATGAAGGATAAAAAAAAGATACATGCAAGATGGGAGAAAGCTGCCTTTCTAATCCCCCCCCCCCAATTTAGGAATAGTTTATCAATTAAGCATCATTTTGATAAACAGACTTTAAAATGTTTTAGTTACGAGGTTGATGGCTTTGTTGGGGAAAACAAAAACAAAAATCAAAGTAGAATCAGCAATTGCTAATCTGAGATCATTTTCAATTCTGTTGTTTCTTGTTTTAATGAATTTTCCTTTCTCCCTTTTATCTTTCTAAGTCATAACCAGAAAGTAGGGAAAGAAACCTTTTTATTGTATAGTAAAAAGAGAAGTTTAAGGTTATCAAAAGAATATATTGTGGCCCTGGCCAGTTGGCTCAGCAGTAGAGCGTAAGCCTGGCATGTGGAAATCCTGGGAGGGGTGACCATCCACCCCTCACCCCCCACCTCTCTCTCTTTATCTCTCTCCCCACCCTCTTCCCGCAGCCATGGCTCGAATGGTTTGAGCGAAGGTGGGTCCAAGAGCTGAGGACAGCTACATGGCCTCGCCTCAGGTGCTAAAATAGATTGTTGCTGAGCAACGGAGCAGTGGCCCAGATGGGCAGAGCACCTCTTGGTAGGGAGCTTGCTGGGTGGGGTGTGTTTGACAATCTGTCTCTGCCTCCCTGCCTTTCATTTAATAATAATAATAAAGAAGATGCTGTTTTATAAATGTCATTTTAATTCCTAAAGATTAATGTTGTAATTCGGGGAGGGAGGAATTAATGAAACCAGGAGAAAGTCAGAGGCCTTACTTTAGTTTCTCTATTACTACATGACCTTATGGGTGTAATTTTATCGCTGTGCCTGTTTTTTACACTGTAAAATGGGGATAGTAAAAGTTTCTAGGACCAGATTACAAGGTCATGAAGGAACTAAATAAAATATTGAATGTAAAGAAGCCTTTGAAAAGTATAATTGGTTACCTGGTTGTTAGCTGCTAGTAAACTTATTAACAGTAGTTTGCTGCATACTTGTGATGTATTAGACACTATATGAGATGTTTTCTCCAGTCTTTGAAATAAGCATGTGAGATGTTTGCTAGCTCTCTTTCATGAATAAAGAGATTGAGACTCAGACTGGCAAATGGAACTTGTTCAAGGTTTTGCCGAAAGTAAGTGGCAGACTTCAATTTCTATCAGTATCCACCTGATACCAGCAGCTTTGTGTTACGTTCATTACCCAGGTGCTGTAATTTTCTGTGTAGAGGATATAGGAATGTTTGGCACGTATGTTGCTACACAGGTTAAAATAAAAATTTTCCTTATTTAGCCTGCTCTCTTCTTCTGTGCATAGAAAAATTGGTGAAGACAGATTTACATGCATTTACATTTATGTGTCCTACAGGGAAAAGTCTAACATCTTAGCCCTGGTGTTTTGTTCAGTCTTTACAACAGTCCTGTGAGATAGGTATTTCCATTTTACAAGAGTTAGGAGACTGAGAAACATAGAAGTCTTGCCTTGCTCAGAGGCACGTTATTAACACATGACTAAATACTTGTTTAAAACTACATTTTTTTTGTTTGTATTTTTCTGAAGTGAGAAGTAGGGAGACAGACTCCTGGATGTGCCTGACCAGGATCCACCCAGCATGCCCACCAGGGGGCATTCCTCTGTTGCAACCAGAGCCATTCTAGTACCTGAGAGAGAGGCCACAGAGCCATCCTCAGCGCACGGGGTCAACTTTGTTCCAATGGAGCCTTGGCTATGGGAGAGGAAGAGAGAGTTAGAGAGAAAGGAGAGGGGGAAGGATGGAGAAGCAGATGGTCACATCTCCTGTGTGCCCTGGCCGGGAACCGAACCTGGGACCTCCACATGCTGGGCCGATGCTCTACCACCACTAAGCCAACCGACCAGGGTCTACGTTTTTTGAATCTAAACGTAGTGCTTTACTTTTGCCACTATATCATATTGACTTCTCAACTCTGTCAAACTAAACTGTGGTGCACTAGAAATTCTCTTTAGAATGCTTCCTAATCTCTTTGGCCTCTTCCCCCTGACAATCCTGACTGAAGTCCACACACACACACACACACACACACACACACACACACGCACGCACGCACACACGCACACACGCACACACACACAATGCTGATAAAACTATATGTCAGATGGTCATGATATTGCAGACTTAGAAATAACACTTCACTGCTGAAGCTGAGAGATCAGACTTCATCCAGTATTCTGAGTCACCTTTTCCTGAATATTCATTTCCCTTTGCCATCATAAATGTATTAGCTTAATGTAATACATTTTTCTGCTCTTGTGTTAAGCCTTTTATCTTCTGAGTAACTTCTTACACTCTCCCATCGTTCTTTGCGATATACCAGGATTGTCCAGATTATTCTCATTCTAGGAATAGAAAGAACCAGAGGTTCATTGATTCCTCTCTAATATGACTTTGGTATTGATTAATTCTCCAAAATTGATCTAAGTCTTAGTTTTAACAAAGTCATTATCTCCTGGCTCTTATTCATGGAGTCAGGATGAGGTAATTTGCATGCAAAATTGAGAAATTCATTCTCATTTATGGGGCTTTCTTCTATCACGTTTCTACTTCCATCCCTTTCCGATGTGCTCCCACCCTTTTCAGACTGTGTTGTAAGTACCGATGGAGGCTAGCAAGAACATTGCCCTCTACGGAATCTGCCTTTTGAACGTTTTGGGATGGTACATGACAGTGACAGTACATGTGTGGCTTCCACCCTTATCTGTGTGCATACATCTTCAAGGCCCAGCTTTCTTTATTCTCACCCCGATTCCCACAAAGCTGGGATTAATATTTTCCTCATTTGAACCCTTATCCTCATAGTACTTTGTACATTGCTGCTATATTATCTGTCACTTTCTAGGGAAGAACATGGATATAGAAGGATAACACTAAATTTGAATAAGGCAAAGACCCACTTGGACATTTAACTTATTTATATCTTTGTTTCTTCATTGGGAAAAGAGAATCATGAATTCACAGAGATGTTGTGAAGATTAAATTAATAATATATGTGAAAATGAATTGTAAGATGTTAAGTACATAGATGTTAGGTAGAATTGTAATTTCATGACTATAGTTATATATAGCAGTGATTTTAAATTTTGGCCATGCATTTGAACCACGTATGAAGATGTTAAAAAAATTGCTTGGGCTCTATCTCAGGTCTACTTAAGCAAAATCTCTTGGGATCTCGGTTTTTGAAGGTTTATCGGTAATTCTGATACACAGGCAAGGTTGAGAAGTACTACCTTATATTTTGTGTAAATGTCTTATATACCTATTACATAAAAATTTAATTTTTAAAATCTATTTATTTATTTTAATTTTTCCATTGACTTGAGAGAGAGAGGAAGGGAGAGAGAGAGAGAGAGAGAGAGAGAGAGAGAGAGAGAAAAGCATCAACTTGTTGTTTTACTTAGTTCCATTTAGTTGGGCACTCATTGGTTGCTTGTCATATGTGCCCTGACTGGGGTCAGACCCACAACCTCTGGCATGCTGGGTTGACACTTGATCCATGAGCCACCTGGCCAGGTTAATTTTTATTTAAAGTTCATTTCTTAAACACATGAAGCATCAGGCATTGTCACGGGCTCTGGAGAAACAGATGAGTTATATCCTTAAGTTTGTAGTTGAGAAACAGAGGTGTCTGGAGGCAGTAATATTATGTTGAGACAAAAATGACACATGGAGCTCTACGCTACTGCAGTGTGAAGACAGAAAAGGCATCTACTTTGCCTGAAAAGGGGGTAGCGTGGGAAACCTTAAGGGAAGTGACACCTAAGTTGGGTTCTGAGAGATGAGCAGGGGTTAACCAAATATAGTGGTGGGGGGGTCGGAAGATAGGGGAGGAAAGACCTTCCTGAAGGAGAGAGAACAGTATGAGGGCTAGAAGGTGAGAGCATGTTTGGGGAACCCTGATGGGCTTGATGCGCTTAGAGGATAGATGCAGGGTGGGGAGTGGTAAGAGCAGAGAGGAAGGCAAGGCCCTGATAATGAAGGCCCTTTTGTATAATGCACAAAGTACTTTCACTGATATTTTCTCACTTTGTTCTTTCTACAGCTCTTTGGGTTAGCTAGGACAGGAGTTATTTCTTTAAATTTTCTTATTTATTGGTTTTAGGGAGAGAGAGAAAGAAAGAGGGAAACATTGATTTGTTGTTCCACTTATTTATGCATTCATTGGTGGGGGTTTCTTTGGAGTTTTTTTTGTTTTGTGTTGTTTTTTGCGAGAGGCAGGGGAAGGGAGAGAGATGAGAAGCATCAACTCTTAGTTGTGGCATCTTAGTTAATCATTGATTGCTTTTTCATATGTGCCTTGACTGGGGGGCTCCAGCCAAGCCAGTGACCCCTTGCTCAAGCCAGCGACCTTGGACTCAAGCCCAGTGACCTTGGACTCAAGCCCAGTGACCTTGGGCTTCAAGCCAGCAACCTTTGGGCTCAATCCAGCACCATGGGATCATGTTGATGATTCCATGCCCAAGCCAGTGACCCCATGCTCAAGCTGGTGAACCTGTACTCAACCTGGATGAGTTTGTGCTCAATCCAGTGACTTTGGGGTTTCAAATCTGGCACCTCAGTGTTCTGAGTCGACACCCTCTTCACTGTACCACCACCAGTTAGGCCATTGGTTGATTCTTGAATGTGCCTCGATGGGGTATTGAACCTGTAACCTTGGCACATTGGATGGTGCTCTAACCAACTGAGCTACCTGGCCAGGGCAGGACAGGTATTGTTTTATCTCTGTTTTAAAGAAGAGAAAACAGAAGTTAATTGAATTGCCTGAAACTGTAGAGCAAAGCTATGAATTGAAGCCAGGTCCTTCAGATTCCGGAGCTTTTTTAGACTCATGCTTCTTCCATTATACCCTAGCTGTCCTGGGCCTTCACAGGGTTGTGAGGATAGATGTGCTCCACTGATAAGTACACAGCAATTTGTAAGTTGTAAAGTGCTGATTGGTGTTTCCTATTAATTGGAAATTTGGACTAAGTGGCCTCAAAAGTGCTTTTGGTCCAAGATTCTGTGGGCACTTCGTAGGATTTTCCTTAATCTCTGAAACAGATACTCTTTTTCCCAGGAGTTGATAATCGAAGTCCAGTGAGCCAAAATGTTATCAGACTGTTACTCTTCCAATTTGTCTTCCCTCAACCCCCCTTATTATTATTATTTTTTAGGTTAGAGGAGAGGATATAGTGAGGCAGACTTCTGCATGTGCCCTGACTGGGCTCCAACTGGCAACCCTATCTGGGGTAGAGACTTGAGTACTGAGCTATTTTTAGTGCCTGAGGCTGATGTGCTCCAACTGAGCTATCCTGAGTGCCAGGGCCATGCTGGAACCAAAGGAGCCATTGGCTGTGGGAGGGGAAGAGGGAGAAGAGGGGGGAGGTGGAGGGAGAAGCAGATGGTTGTTTCTCTTGTGTGTCCTGACCAGGAATCGAACCTGGGATGTCTATACATTGGGCTGATGCTCTATTCACTGAGCCACTGGCCAGGGCCTTTATTTGTTTTTAAAATATATTTATATTTCTTTTATTATGGAAGTTATACATGATTTTCCTAGAAAATTTGGAGAATACAGAAGAATAAAAGGTAAAAAAACAAAACAAACAAAAAAACACTCAAACTCAAACCAACAAATCCATCAGAGTTTTATTATAAAATGATAGCTAGTAGCAGCATTTCATCTTATCTTTTTAAGAAATGAGTTTGGGATGCATTTCCTGATTTCTCAGGTATCCTCATTGTATGTTGAGGGTATATGAGATCAGGAACCAATCACTATCATCAGCCTCATTATAACTCACTTTTTATTGAGGACTTTCACAGTGCCAAGCACTTTACATTTGATTTTTTATTTATTCCTCAAAAGAATCAGGTTTTAGATTTATATTCATTTTATGGATGAGAAAATTTAGGAGCAGAGAGATCAAGCTGGGATTTGAAGCCATATTTGTGATTATTACTGTGTAACTACCTCCCTGAACCTCAGTTTTCTTTAGCTGTCATATAGATTATTAAATTTGATACCAGCCTGACCGGTGGTGGTACAGTGGATAGACCATTGACCTGGGATGCTGAGGTTCCAGGTTCGAAACTGCGAGGTTGCCAGCATGAGTGCAGGCTCATCTGGCTTGAGTGTGGGATTATTGAAATAATCCCATGGTCGCAGGCTTGAGCCCAAAGTTCACTGGCTTAAAGCCCAAGGTCGCTGGCTTGAGCCTAAGGTCGCTGGCTTGAGCAAGGAGTCACTGTCCTGGCTTGAGTTCCTCAGTCAAGGCAAATATGAGGAAACAATGAACAAATAAAAGTGATGCAACTACAAGTTGATGCTTCTCATCTCTCTCCCTTCTTGTCTGTCTCTCTTTCTTTGTCTCTCTGTCTCTGTTTCTCTCTCTTGTGTGTTTGAGTGCACTATAAAAATTTTTTTGATGCCAACTTTGCAGCTCCAATATTTTATGACAGTGATGTTTTTCCATTCTTTTCTCCTCCTTGTCCTATTTTCTCATGATATACTAGGACAGCAGTTTTCTTTTCTTTTTAAAAGACTTTATTTAATTTTTAGGGAGAGGGAGCAGAAAGCATCAACTCCCATATATGCCTTGAGTAGGCAAGCCCAGGATTTCAAACCAGCGACCTCAGCATTCCAGGTCCACACTTTATCCCACTGCGCCACCACAGGTCAGGCAGGACAGCAATTTTCAACCCATTTCATCTCATGGCACACATAAACTATTATTAAAATTCTGCAGCACACCAAGATATACATTATTTTAAGCTGATCTGACAAAAAAACTAGGTTTGATTTTGATTCATTCACACCAGATGGCTATTGTTGTGTTGGTTGTTGTCATTTTTTATTTGACAATCTAAGGGAAAACAGGTCAGTGTCCCTGACTAAGTAGTCAGATATTGATTGTTTTAAGAATTCTTGCAGCACTTTGGTTGAAAATTGCTGTAGTAGGACATAGTCTATCAATAACGGTGTTTCACTATGGAAGGAATTCTCAATGGGCTAGAAGAGCAAAATTTAAATTTTCATGTTGGGGGATGGATAGAGAGGGACCTGGTATAGTTGGAAGGATTCAATCCCCGTAGCACTTGTTGGAGAGTTACTATTTTATAACATTTTCTTCCATTTAAGATTATTTTCTCTTTTGAAATTTGAGCAGTCCAGAATCTGAGATTTTTATTTGGTATCAGGATCGATTTTGCTTGCTTAATTCAAGTTATCTATATATAATCTGTGATGTAATTTAAAGCAAGAAGCCAAATGAACAAAGAGGAAAAATTCACAATGATAGACTTTGGAAAGTCCAAGTTTCCTGAGCAGCCTAGAGACAATTAGGGTTTATTTTTTTTCAAACACTTTTATATAGAATCTTATTTAATTCTCTCCTTAAGGAATCATATTTTTACAGATGGGGAGAAGTTAAGTAGCTTATCCATTATAACATAACTGTGAGTTTGCAAATTGGAATCTTAAATCTGTATCTTCTGTCAAAAGCTATTTACAATTTACTCTTTTTCAAAAAATCATGTTGTTTCTATCCACTGCCACTTGCCAGAGAATTGTCTGAAGTGGACTACTTGGTGAAAGTAGTATATTTTGAGTATATATATATATATTTTTTTCTTTCATCTTTCCAAAGCTGGAAATGGGGAGGCAGTCAGACAGACTCCCGCATGCACCTGACCAGGATCCACCCAGCATGCCCACCAGGGGGCGATGCTTTGCCCCTCTGGGGCGTCGCTCTGTTGCAACCAGAGCCATTCTAGCGCCTGAGGCAGAGGCCACAGAGCCATCCCCAGCGCACGGGCCATCCCTGCTCCAATGGAGCCTCACTGCCGGAGGGGAAGAGAGAGACAGAGAGGAAGGAGAGGGGGAGGAGTGGAGAAGCAAATGGGTGCTTCTCCTGTGTGCCCTGGCCGGGAATCGAACCTGGGACTCCTGCACGCCAGGCTGACGCTCTACCGCTGAGCCAACCGGCCAGGGCCTGAGTATATTTTTACTGATGGGCAAATAGAGTAGGGGTCAACCACACATTTTTACGTATAGTGTACAAAACCAGTATATCTCTACAGTGCTTCTATTTGTTTTTAAATTAGTCGACAAATATTTGATTGCCTCCTACATGTAAAGCATGTGCTTAGTTAAGGGTACAATCCTAAACAACACAGAAATTGTCCTGTCCTTTCTTTTTTAAAGCTTACATTCCAGAGAGGAAATGCAGAGAAAAGTGTTAAATGTACAAATAATTAGTTGCATGTTTTGATAAGTCCTACTAAAGTCAGAAAGGACTAATGTAGAAAATTTTGGAGTGATAAGGGGAAGGCCTCATTGAGGAGATGGTGTTTTTAAACTAAGATATGTAAAATAAGTAGGTATTAGTCATGCAGAGAATAGGGTGTAGAACATGTCAGGCAGGGAAAATATTGTAAATGCCCAATGGTCCTGAAAGTAAAAGTTTAAAGCTTTCTGTTCAATATGGTGTCTACTATCCAGTGTGGCTGTTGAGCTCTTGAAATGTGGCTAGTTCACATACAAATGTACTATAAGTTTATGGATGTGAGGGCGATCTGGCTGCGACATCTGTCACTCCATTGATCACCAGGGTTGACTTGGCTGATCTGGCTGGGTAGGCAGTTATCCCCCTCTTCCCTCACTGCTCCATGTGCGTCCCTCTCGAAGTTGCATGCTCAGTTGAAGAGGACGGCCTTACCTGATAGAGGAGAGGACCGTTCTTTGGTCAAGGGTATATGAGTAGCTGCGCTCCCCTGCTAGACCCTCCAAACAAGCTGTCACAAATGTACTATAAGTGTAAAATATCGGATTTTGAAGACTTAGTAATGTAAAAAGAATTTAAAATAACTTTTTGTATAGATTATATGTTGAAATGTTAATATTTTGGATAAATTGGGTTAAAATATATTTTCAAATTATTTTCACCTGCTTTGTTAACTTTAAAAAATACAGTTACTAGAAAATATAAGATTGCATACTTGCCTGACCTGTAGTGGCGCAGTGGATAAAGCGTCGACCTGGAATGCTGAGGTCGCTGGTTCAAAACCCTGCACTTGTCTGGTCAAGGCACATATGGGAGTTGATACTTCCTGCTCCTCCCACCTCTCTCTCTCTCTCTCTCTCTCTCTCTCTCCTTTCTAAAATGAATAAATTAAAAACAAAGATTGCATATATAACTCATGTTGGTGGCTTGCATTATATTTCTGTTGGATAGTGCTGGTTTAGTTGAACACAGTGGAACTAAGAAAAAGTCATTATGTCTGGGTCTCAGGGAGTAAGAGTAAATGGTGCGAGACAAAGTTGGAGTGGTAGAAAGGGACCTTTCAAGATGCTATCCTGGGCAGTATCCTAGTTGATTCTGAGAGACTGCGAAGGGATTTCTAAATCTGATTTTAGAGATGGAGAGAAGTCCCCCTCACAGTGCCGGAGTGAATAGCTGAGCCAGCACTTCCAGCAGTTCTCGACCAGAGAGAATGTTCTCTCATTGTCAGCTAGACGATAAATGTGGATTAACAAGCAAATAAATGTGGATGAATAAATTGATTAATCCAAGTTCTCAAGTAGTTTTGAAATTGCCTCTGGGTATCTATAGTATCTAAATGGCACTGTTGACCAAAGACTAAATCTTGCACTAAAGGAAAAGAAATCCCTCCAGTAGGCTGACTCCTTTTGAAACTGTTCCATAGTACAGTTCTTTCAACTTTGTTGTACATTTAAAAATTCTTTATAATAAAATGTTAGGTGAGGACTATGGACAGTGAGCACCCATATACTCATTATTTAGATTCTGTAATATTTTGCCATATTTGCTTTACTGCCTGTTTACCTCTTAATCTATTTATTCATCAATTCATCTTATTTGGAAGCATATTTCAGAATAAGTTGCAAAGATATCAGTAAACTTCAACCTTAAACACTTGAGCATTCATGTCATTATTTGTTCACATAGAACCATACTTTTACTATATACACTATGACATTGTTTGATTGATGTCGATTTGCCCTAAGCTACAGAGAATCATTTCTCTTTAAGGCATGTACCCTAAAGAGAATGAGTTTTAACATAGTATCCTTTACCTTCAAATAAAAGGTATCTTTTTCTCTCTCCCTTCCCTTCCTTCCCTTCCCTTCCCTTCCCTTCCCTTCCCTTCTTCCTCCCTTCCCTTCCCTTCCCTTCCCTTCCCTTCCCTTCCTTCCCTTCCCTTCCCTTCCCTTCCCCTCTCTTCCAGTTGCCTTTCCTCCCTTCCCCTCCCCTCCCCTCCCCTCCCCTCCCCTCCCCTCCCTTCCCCTCACAGTTGTATTCACAATTCCACCATATAGTAGGCACTCACATATTTTTTGATTGAATGAATAAAAGTGGACCATCATTCAAATTGAGGTCTACATGACTTTGTTACTAAGAACATTTGTTTGATTTTTCTCAAGTTCAACAAACATACAAGAATCCTTTCAGTGTCATGTTGGGAGAGATAAAGAGAGAAGAGACCTCACTGTGCTAAATATTTTGCTACCTAGTACAAATAACTGACCTGAGTCAAAGTTGAAGGCGTGTCCTTCAACTAAGAATTTGGAAAATTAAGCTAATCACCAGCTACTTGACCATTCTGAGTTGGTCTTCATTTCATTTGAATTGAATTACATGGTACTAAAAAATGGCACTGAGTTGAGGCCCTGATGGGCATATTTGCCTTCCAGAGAATCCATTCTTCTTAATACTCTCCAAGGCAACATTTCAAAATGGGCAGTTTTCTTTTAATTAGTATGAGTTTGTTTAAAGTGTCACACAATCACATAATTCTAATAAGGTTTAACATACATGCTAACTTTTCTTCCATTATAAATAACAAAGCTCTATTTCACAAACTTTTGTAATACCATTAATACATTTGAGATGATCTATATATAATAAATAACATGATTCCACCACTCTACTAAAACTGTTCTGTTTCTTTTTTATCTTATCTATACACATACATATATAGTTAAATTGTTGTAATCACAACGTAGACCTAAGTTTGTTTGCCCTATAAACATTTTCCTTGACCTATTAACATTTCCCCATGTTACTTCTTAGTGTTCATTATAAAATTTAAGATGCTATTCCTTATTTGTCTAAAGCTATTGTATCTCTTTTACCAGAAAAACATAAGGAGTAGAATTCTTTCTCAGGGAAATCTCAGTTATGCTCTTGAGGCCTTTCAACTGATTGGAGGACACCTACCCAGATTATGACAGATAACCTCCTTTATTTAAAGTCAATGGATTGTAGATATGTCCCGCATCTGCAGAATATATTCACAGCAACACTGACATTAGTGTTTAGTTCAATAACTGGATACTATAACCTAGCCTAGTTGACACATAAAACTTAAATATCGCAATCATTTAAGTCTTTCTTTTCCTGTTATAAAACAGTATAATTTTATCTATAATTCTACATATATTCAATAGCTTTTGCCATTCAAAAATTATTTTTTTTAGGATAAATTTCCTTAGGTGGGAACACTGAGTCAAGGGTATGAAGAACTAATGGGCTCTTGACAGGATTTGATATTTGCAAACTGAAAACACCACCTCAGCCTTTCTTTTAATATGTCTTAAAGGGTTGATCTGTTTAACTGACTCTTCCCATTTCCACAAACCTGGTTTTCTCCCTGTAATATCTAGCTCTGGAAACAGCTGCTTCAGGGTTATCCTCAACCCCCCCTCACATGTCACTTTCTCCCTGGTCCTTCTCTTCACCTCCTTTTGTACCCCAGACTTAGCCCCAGATATTGCAGATAAAATTGAAGCTTCATATTCCTTCCATTAAATCCAAGAATCTACTTGAATTTGCACCCAGTTTTGTTTTGCCTTCGCCCCTTCCTATAGAATGAAGGAAGTGGCCTTCATTCAAGGAAAGGCCTGCTCCTTCACATGCTTTTAGATTTTTTTCTATGGTCCTATTTTAGAAACCTCACTTATTGTATCTTTAAGTTTTGCTTTCTACTGCGTTATCATTAACAGCATTTAAAGGTTCTATTTAAAGGAAAACAATTTCTCTCACCAATCAAAATCATGCACGAGATCCTATGTTAGGCTCCAGCTAAACCCTGTCTTTGCTGTTCTTCAAAGCCAGTCTTTTTTTTTTTTTTTTAAGATTTTTTTCTACACATGCAGCGCCATGTTCATTGCAGCATTGTTCACAGTGGCCAGGACATGGAAACAACCAAAAAGCCCATCAATAGATGACTGGATAAAGAAGATGTGGCACATATACACTATGGAATACTACTCAGCCATAAGAAATGATGACATCGGATCATTTACAGCAAAATGGTGGGCTCTTGATAACATTATAGGAAGTGAAATAAGTAAATCAGAAAAAACCAGGAACTGCATTATTCCATACGTAGGTGGGACATAAAAGTGAGACTAAGAGACATTGATAAGAGTGTGGTGGTTACGGGGGGAGGGGGAAAGGGGGAGGGAAAGGGGGGAGGGGGAGGGGCACAAAGAAAACTAGATAGAAGGTGACAGAGGACAATCTGACTTTGGGTGATGGGTATGCAACATAATTGAACGACAAGATAACCTGGACTTGTTATCTTTGAATATATGTATCCTGATTTTTAAAAAAAATAAGATTTCTTTTTTTTTAAAATCTTATTTTTACTAATTTTAATGCAGTGACATTGATAAATCAGGGCACATATGTTCCGAGAAAACATCTCCAGATTATTTTGACCTTTGATTATGCTGCATACCCCTCACTCAAAGTCAAATCGTCCTCTGTCACCTTACATCTGGTTTTCTTTGTGCCCCTACCCTCCCCCCACCCCTTCCCTCTCCTTCCTCGCCCCCTCCCCACCCCTCCACCCCACTCCCTGTTACCATCACATTCTTGTCCATGTCTCTGCGTCTCATTTTTATGTCCCATCTATGCATGGGTTCATAAAATGTATAAAAAACTTGTAAAACTCAACATCAGAAAGAAACAATCCAATCAAAAAATGGGCAAAAGAAATGAATAGACACTTCTCCAAAGAGGATATACAGATGGCCAATAGGCATATGAAAAAATGCTCAACATCACTAATCATTAGAGAAATGCAAATTAAAACCATAATGAGATATCACCTCACACCGGTCAGAGTGGCGCTCATCAACAAAACAACACAGAATAAGTAAGTGCTGGTGAGGATGTGGAAAAGGGAACCCTCCTACACTGTTGGTGGAATGCAGACTGGTGCAGCCTCTGTGGAAACAGTATGGAGATTCCTCAAGAAATTGAAAATCGAACTGCCTTTTGACCCAGCTATACCACTGTTAGGAATATACCCCAAGGAAACCATAAAATGGTTCCAGAAGGAGAAATGCACCCCCATGTTTGTGGCAGCATTGTTCACAATAGCGAAGATCTGGAAACGGCTCAAGTGTCCGTCAGAGGACGAGTGGATTAAAAAGCTTTGGTACATATATACTATGGAATACTACTCAGCCATAAGAAATGATGACATCGGATCATTTACAATAACATGGATGGACCTTGATAACATTATACTGAGCCAAATAAGTAAATCAGAAAACAAAGCCAGTCCTTTTAAGTAGCTGTTTACAACCTCTGCTTCGGTGCCTTATCTCCGATTTAGCTGACAGCCTGCTCCACTCTACTGCTGCCCCACCACCTCATCACGGCTGCTCTTGCTAAGGCCCATAATGGTGTCAAATCTTAAAAAATAAGCAAACTAACCTCCCAAACCATAGTCACCCCCCCACCAATAATCCCTTCATAGCATCAGAATATTCAGTTGTGGTTCAAATGTCTTTTTCTTTCCCTCCCTCCCTCCCTTCCTCTCTCCCTCCCTCCTTTCTTCCCTTCCTTTCTTCCTTTCCTTTAAAACAGAATTCAGATACGGATTCACAGAGAGATTGGTTGATATGTCTTTTGTGCCTCTTTTATTCTCTAAATTCTCTTTATCCTTCCCCTCTCCCTGTCAGTTTATTTGTTGAAGAAACCAGTGTTTGTCCTGTCGTTTTCCACTGTTTGAATTTTTCATCTTTCTGTTATAGTTTGAAAAGTTCCTTGGTTCTATAGTGTATGTTACTTGTAAGTTAGTATCTAGATGCTTGATCAGATTCTGAGTTTTGTTTCCCTTTAATGACCACCTCATAGGTTTGGGTGCATCCTTTCATCAGGAGGCTCATGATGTATGGGCGTCCCTCTTTTTGTGATGTTAGCAGCCATGAATTTCCTTTTCATTCTCATGTTACTGGACCTCTCAGTATATTTGCCATTCTTGATGACTTTCTCTTTATTTATTAAAAAAGTTTTAATTTATTGATTTTAGTGAGAGCAAAAGGAGAGACAGAGAAACAGGAACATCGAGCCATTCTTGTTTGTGCCCTGACCGGGTGTCAAACTGGCAACCTCTGCTCCTCTGGATGATGCTCTAACCAACCAAGCTATCTGGCCAAGGTGATTACCTTCTCTTTAATATGTTCTTCTTGGCCTGACCTGTGGTGGCGCAGTGGATAAAGCGTCGACCTGGAAATGCTGAGGTTGCCTGTTCGAAACCCTGGACTTGCCTGGTTAAGGCACATATGGGAGTTGATGCTTCCAGCTCCTCCCCCCTTCTCTCTCTCTCTCTGTCTGTCTCTCTCTCCTCTCTAAAAATGAATGAATAAAAATTAAAAAAAAAGGAATATATTCTTTTGCCTGCTGTGATCTGACTTCCCTTGTTTGCCTCTGACCATTCCTCAGTTTATTTTGTCGACTCTTTCTACCTTGATTTTAAATGTTGGAATCCTTAAGGGAGAGATTTCTCTTCTCCTCTTACACTGTACTCTCTTCCTACTTGATCTCATCCATTGTCCTACCTTTAAATACTATATATATGCTGGAAACTCCTACTATTTTCCCCATAACCTAAACCTCTCTCCTTAACTCTAGAACCATATATCCAGTTTCCCACTTGATATATCCACTGTGGGGTCTTACAGTATCTCCTACTTCATATGCTCTGAAACTGCATTCTTGATCTTTTTCACAAATGGTCCTTCCCTTGTTATCCTTGTTTTAGTAAGTGGCATTTTCATTTCTCTAGTTGCTCAAAGCAGAAATTTAAGATTTTTCCCTGGCACCTCTTCTCTTATCCTCTGTTTTCCTTCTACCCCAGTTTTGTCAATTTTACTTTCTACATATTTCTTTTTTTTAATATAAGAAAAAACTTTTCATTGAAGTCCAGTTTATAATGAATTTCTATTCATCAAAGTTAACATTAGGAGAATTAAAAGATATGGCAGACTGAGAGATAATATTCAGTTTAAATCTCACATTGCACTAATATCTGATGTATAAAAGAACTACCACAAATCAGCTGGACCAGATGGTGGCACAGTGGATAGTGTCGGACTGGGATGCGGAGGAACCAGGTTCGAAACCCCAAGTTTGCCAATTTGAGTGCAGGCTCATCTGGTTTGAGCAAGGCTCACCAGCTTGAGCCCAAGGTCGCTGGCTTGAACAAGGGGTCACTAGCTCTTCTGTAGCCCCCGGTCAAGGCACATACGAGAAAGTAGTCAATGAACAACTACGGTGCCAAAATGAAGAATTGATGCTTCTTATCTCTCTCCCTTCCTGTCTGTCTGTCCCTATCTGTCCCTCTCTTTGTCTCTGTCACAAAAAAAAAAACTACCACAAATAAAAAAAAAGCAAACTGATTTAAAAATGGGCAAAACACTGAAGAAGCATTCACAAAAAAGGGGTGATCCATATGACTGATAAGCATATGAAAAAGTATTCAATATTATTATTCTCAAGGAAATCGAAATTAAAATCACAATGAGATACCAAAACACTACAACAGAATGCTCAAAATTCTAAGTGTATGCTACCCTAAGACCCAACAATTTAACTCCTGATATACACTCAAGACAAGTGAATACAATTGCTTACCAGAAGGCAGGCTCAAGAATGTTTCTTACCACTTTTATTTGTATTTCTTGAATCTATTTACATCTCTTCATCTCTGTTGTCACTTCTCTAATCTAAGCACTACTATCTCTACCCTGGAATACTGCAGTAATCTTTTAACTGAGCTCTTTGCATAAAATTTTTTGTTTTATTTAGGAGAAAATACATATTTTTTTGTCAGATGATCTTTAATTGAAATCTATTTTTTTTTCTTTTTTTTTTTTCTTTTTTTCTTTTTTTTTTTTCTGAAGCTGGAAACGGGGAGAGACAGTCAGACAGACTCCTGCATGCGCCTGACCGGGATCCACCCGGCACGCCCCCACCAGGGGCGATGCTCTGCCCACCAGAGGGCGATGCTCTGCCCCTCCGGGGCGTCGCTCTGCCGCGCCCAGAGCCACTCTAGCGCCTGGGTCAGAGGTCAAGGAGCCATCCCCAGCGCCCGGGCCATCTTTGCTCCAATGGAGCCTTGGCTGCGGAAGGGGAAGAGAGAGACAGAGAGGAAGGAGGGGGTGAGGGTGGAGAAGCAAATGGGCACTTCTCCTATGTGCCCTGGCCGGGAATCGAACTCGGGTCCCCCGCACGCCAGGCTGACGCTCTACCGCTGAGCCAACCGGCCAGGGCCTATTTTTAATTAATTAATCAATTAATTTGAGACAGAGATAGTATGGGAGAGAGAAGCGGAAGGGAAGCATTCATTTGTTCCACTCAGTCATGCATTCATTGGTTGCTTCCCATGTGTACTTGATTGGAGATCCCCCAACCTTGTTATTTCTGGAGGGTGCTCTTAACCAACTGAGCTAACCGGCCAGGGCCAAAAGCTATTTTTTTTGTAGTTCTTAGCCATCTGAGTATCCCATCAACACCACTGTTGATGTCATGAGAGTGGTGGCCACCACAATGGCAGCCCACAGACTGGGAAGTTCCTAGGATCTCTTTAAGGGTTCTAGAGTATTCTCTTGCTAAAGGTTGGTGCTGCATCTGCCAGGCAATGTTCACAATCTCATCAAGTGTAGTGTGATATTTCCACTGTGCTTAATTTTTTCCTTTTTGCATCTTTTTGTCTCTTGGTGGTATTTTTAGAGTTTGCTGACCAGATAAGAGGCAGAAGGTGGTACCTCAGTTTGGGCCTATATGTTCTGAACGGTCAGCTTCATTGTATTCCTCAGACCCTTCCAATCACTGGTTGCTTTGGTGATATCCTCACCAGCATTTTTTGGAGACAGAGCCAGTGGCCGGTCTTGGAGGTCAGGGCAGTTGTGGCACTGACTTCCCCCCTGGTGCACTTCAAGTGTACAACTTTGATCTCCTTGGGGTTGAACTTCCATAGCATGGTGGAGGTAGCTGGTGTTGGATGGACCTAGATTTGGGGAAAGTTGCACCTTGGCTTCCTCCAAGCCAAAAGCTGAAAGCTAGGAGAACATACTAAATCTTAAACATGATTTATAAGGTTCTGAATGACATGGCTTTGTTTTTCTAACTTCATCTTGTGTCACTCTCTGCCTCTGTGGCTGTGCTTCAGAGTGACTGGCATTTTTTTTCTCCTGTTGTACAAAGTCTGAGAAAGTCTTTCTTGCCTTAGGGCCTTCACACCTGTTCTGCTCACCTGGTGTGCTCCTCCCCAATTCTGGCTTCTTCACCAGTCTGGCTCCTCTCTGCTCCCCTCTTTTTCTTCTTTTAGTAAACAAATATTAAGTTATCTACTGTGAGCCAGGATGACTCTAATCTAAAGAAGATCTTCTCTATAATCCTCTTACAGTCCTTTTTATTTTCTGTAATGACATTTGTAATGACTGTACCTCTATATTTATTTGACTGTTGTGTATCTAGACTTTCAGTTCCATGGAATTAAAAAATTGTATTTTGCTTATGCACCATGGTACCTGATCACCTAGTACGGTGTCTGGAACAGTGAGTGTTATAAATGTTTATTGAATGAATGAGCTCACACTTTCAGTCTACTGAATTATCAAACCTTGTAGGCTTTATCTCTGATGTTTTTTTAATAGTGTTTTTATTATTTTTATCCCCTCTGCTCTGATTTAGATCATAAGCATCTTTTCTCTAGGCTTTTAATCACCTCTTAACTAGTGACAGTCTTTCTGGCCAGCAGTCTTTCTGCCCTCTTACTCATCCATTATTCTGCCTGGAATAATTTTTCTGATCCTGTCACTGTTCTGCCCAAAAGCCATCATTGTGCTCACATTACTTGTAAGATGATATATATTAATTTGTTATTCAGGAATTTGACCATACCTACCTCTTCAGCCTCATTTTCTCCTGACCCTACTCTGTCTTTCTAAAAAGACTTATTTTCTTTGCATTCTCTTTCATATGTCATCATGTGCCCTCAGCTTGGAATTCTTTCTTCCTCTGAAGAATTAAAATTCTTCATTCTTCAAGATACAACTTAGCTGCCATTTCTTCTACATAGGCTTCCAGTCCTCATCTATCATTAATGATTATAATTTCCTTGAGGGTAGACTGAATGTTTGTATCTCCCACAATTTCATATGTTATATCCTAATGCCTGATGTGATATTTGGAGGTGGGGTCTTTGGGAGGTGGAGCCCTGATGAATGGGATTAGTGTCCTTATAAAAGAGACCCCAGAGAGCTAACTTCCTTGCCTTTTCTGTCATATGGGGACACAGTGAGAAGACAGCTATCTGTGAACCAGGAAGAGGGTTCTCACCAGACACCGAATCTTCTGGTCCTTTGATCTTTGTGTGTGTGTGTGTGTGTGTGTGTGTGTGTGTGTGCTTTGACCTTAAACTTCCTGGTTTCCAGAACAGTGAGGAATAATTTTCTGCCATCCATCTATGATATTGTGTTACAGCAACTCAAATGGACTAAGAGTAATATTTTGTTTTTTTCCTTGCTACATATTCGACATCTTTAACAGTGTTTGGCATATAGTAGGCTCTCAATAAGTACTTCTTTTAAAAAAAAAAGTTATTTATTTATTTATCTATCTTTCTATTTATCTAGAGGAAAAGGGAAAGAGAGAGAGAGAGAGAGACAACAAGAAGCATCAAATGGTTGTTCTATGTATTTGTGCATCCATTGATTGCTTCTCATATGAGCCTTCACCAGGGATCGAACCAGTGACCTCGGGCTCAATCCGGGAGCTCAGGATTGAGCCAGTGATCCTGGCATACAGCCAGCAACCTCGGGCTTGAACCAGTGACCTCTGGTCTCAAACTGGCAACCTCGGCACTCTTGGTTGATGCTCTACCTACTGTGTCACTACCAATAAGCCAATACTTCTTGATGATTGAATAAAATAATTTACTTCTCAGCCCTGGCCGGTTGGCTCAGTGGTAGAGCGTCGGCCTGGCGTGCAGAAGTCCTAGGTTCGATTCCCGGCCAGGGCACACAGGAGAGGCGCCCATCTGCTTCTCCACCCCCCCCTCTCCTTCCTCTCTGTCTCTCTCTTCCCCTCCCGCAGCCGAGGCTCCACTGGAGCAAAGATGGCCCAGGCGCTGGGGATGGCTCCTCGGCCTCTGCCCCAGGCCCTGGAGTGGCTCTGGTCGCAGCAGAGCGAGGCCCCGGAGGGGCAGAGCATCGCCCCCTGGTGGGCAGAGCGTCGCCCCCTGGTGGGCGTGCCGGGTGGATCCCGGTCGGGCACATGCGGGAGTCTGTCTGTCTCTCCCCGTTTCCGGCTTCAGAAAAATGCAGAAAAAAAAATTATTTCTCTCTGAAAAATATTTATTAAGATTTTCTGAATTCCCATAGCACTCTCCTTATCCTTTGCTCTATAATTAGATATACAGAAGTTCATTTGTTATTTATAGGAACTGATCACTTATAACATTAGTCCCCTCAACTCAGCATCCCTCCCAGCTCATCACTGGGCTCTGCCCTCTTCACTGTTCTTGTCAGTAAGTGCCTTTCTAATGTCAGGACAATTAACAGCTAACAATACAATACAAATAGATTCTAAAATGAAAACTGAAAACTTTGCAGAACATGAAGAATTTTTATGAATTTGAAATAAAGTGATATTGGAGAATGGCTTGAAACACACATACACAATTAATAAATGACGGTGAGGTAAAGTCATACCAATTTAAAATTGAGGGATAAATTGATGTGAATAATGACAATAGGAGATCCAGAAGACAATGATTTGAGGAACAAAGTATTAGGAGAGACCCTGGGGAGAAACTGGTGAAGCTCCTGAATATTTTGACAAAATCAATCCTCTTATTAACCAGCATTGAAAGCCAACTGTGAAGTGACAGATGTTCTGTTTTAAGAATTACCTTAGTGGCAATTATAACTTAAATTTTGTTAAATTAAGAATTTCAAAAAATTTGTGTTTATCTTTAAAGGCACAATCAATTTTTAAGAAAAAAGTTATTGGTTTTAGAGAGAGTGAGTGAGGAAGGGAAAGAGAGAGAGAGAGAGAAACATCGATTTATTGTTTCACTTACTTAATGTATTCATTGGTTGATACTTGTATGTGCTCACACCGGGGATCCAACCCACAGCCTTGGTGTATCGGGTTGATGCTCTAACCAACTGAGCTACCCGGCCAGGGCCAAACGCCCAATCAACTATAAAAAAAATTTACTAGGAAATTTTGGTCTCTCGTGAATTAACATAAATGGCATTTGTGGATATTAATTCTCAGATAAGATTAATTCTCATGCCCCCATGAGATCTAGTTCCGAGTTTGGGATTGTGCTCATTCATTGTATTCCTATGGCACCTAGCTGAGAATCTGGTACATAGGAGATACCTAATAAATGCATAGAGATAGGAGAAGAGAATAATCATTGAAGGGATGTGGAAAAAGCTTCTTGAAGAGAGCTTGTATGGCAGGTGAGTGAGTGGGGTTTGACAGTATACTTCATTAGGTCCAAAAGGAAAACCTCTCTTACACTTCCTTTTGCCAGCTCCTGCTCAGTGTGTTAATATTCAGTTTGTTGTCTGCCTCAATAGCTCTTGTTCTCATTGTAATTCTTCCTGGAGATTGAGATGGAAATGAGGAAGGTTTCGGGCTGCTGCCTGGGCATCCACATTCATGAGAACTTAGAAATGCAGAGGAATCAGATGCCATGCCTGACCTAAACGAATCCAGGTCAGCCAATCAGTGCTTTCCTGGCTTTCCTTTTGTTCTCTGTGCCTCCAGCCCCCTATCTGCTGGAGGTTTGTGCTACAGCTGTTTATAGCAATTAATATAATGCTAATGTGCCTCTTAATGAATGCATGGAAAAACATGGACCCAGCTGGTGAATAAGAACTGTACAGTGTCAGCCTTCAAAGGACCCTTTCATTAACAACAGTTGTGCTAGGCACCTGAATGCCTTTTCACATTATTTCTGAAACCATGGAAACAGAAGCTGGAAGGTGACCATCGCATAGGGAGTCTAACTCCTCATTTTATGAGATGAGGAAATAAAAACAAAACCCTGAGAGATGATAAAGCTCATGCCTGATTAATAATTCCATTCCTCCCATTTTAACAAAGCTCTGTCTCATGGAAATACAATTTTGTCCTCTCTCAATATTGCATAGCTGTGAAAACCTCTGCCAGTGAGCTAACTTTGAATTCTGTGGCTCTGACACTTCCTGACTGTGTTATCTGGGGGTAGTTATTTAAACACCCTAGTGTTAGTTTCCTTATTCTTAAAATGGCACCAGTAATAGTACCTGGTGTATAGGTTTGTTACTAGGATTAAATGGGATAATACTTGTAAAGCACTTAGCAGCTTCTGCTGCATGGCAAGTGCTCAATAAATGTTCGCTAGCATTATTATTATTACAGGGCAAGGAAGCGAGACTGAATCTAATGATCAGTGCTTCATTTATAGCCCTAGAATAATTCCTCAGCACCTAGAATAATTTTTAGTATAGAAGGGATTCTCAGTACATACTCAATTCTCTTTGGGAAGTTTTCTCTGAGTAACATCTACTTTTTGATACTTCAATGATTGAATCTTATTTTTTTCTTTACAGTTGTTTATATGAATATGTACTTGTCTTTGTATTATTTCTGTTGAGTCCTTGATCTTTTCAGATGTCTTTGTTTCCCTATGCATGTAACTCATCAAGAGTGGGGGATTGTGATCCCTGTTATGGTAACTTTCTTATTGCTCCTGATGTAGTGGTTTGTTTTTTTTTTGGCACAGTTACTAGTGCTTGGTAACTACTGATAACTGGTTGTAAGTATCACTTACATTTAACATTAATTTATTGAGCAAAAACCATTATATACTGTGGCATCAATTGCCAACTCTAAGAAGTTGGGAATTTGTAGGGTCAGTCCTTGGTGGCAAGAAGCGCCTTATTGCCTTTGTGAATGTTTTTCTCTGCAGTTGAAGCACTCCTCTTCTCCTCTGTCCCCCTTCTCAGCCAGATGCCGTACTGCTCATTTTTCAGGGCTCCATCTCCTCTGTCAAGTTGATTTTCTTCCTTTCCTCTGTGATTAACTCCACTTTATGTAAATCTCTTTTTGTGGAGTAAACTGGAACTTTTGCATAAGGGACGATTTTGAATGGGGACATTGAGGGAAGAGTTGATGTAAAGATAAAGAAGGATAAGGTCAGGTTTATGGGAATACGATAGTGAATATTATATGTGATTTTTAGTAGAGGACAGTTTATTGGTCAAGGTTCTTATTAATAGGGGCAAGCAACAGAACCCACTGTAGCAAGTTCATGGAAACAGGATTTATTAAGAGTACCAGGTAGATTAAAGAATCTTTGGGAAAGTAGAAGAAATGGATCCAGGCTGAGCTTCCTGGAGCTAACTCCCCTGAATGCAATGAAGAACTGAGCTCTCGACAATGCTGTTGCCTTTGCCATAGTGTAGAACAGGAGTCAGGAACCTTTTTGGCTGAGAGAGCCATGAATGCCACATATTTTAAAATGTAATGCCATGAGAGTCATATAACGACCCGTGTACTTTACGCATTATCCAATAAAAATTTGGTGTTGTCCTGGAGAACAGCTGTGATTGGCTCTAGCCACCCGCAACCATGAACATGAGCAGTAGGAAATGAATGGATGAGAATGTTTTATATTTTTAACATTATTTTTCTTTTTTTTTTCTTTTTTTTTTTTTTCTGAAGCTGGAAACAGGGAGAGACAGTCAGACAGACTCCCGCATGCGCCCGACCGGGATCCACCCGGCAAGCCCACCATGGGGCAACGCTCTGCCCACCAGGGGGCGATGCTCTGCCCATCCTGGGCGTCGCCATGTTGCGACCAGAGCCACTCTAGCGCCTGAGGCAGAGGCCACAGAGCCATCCCCAGCGCCCGGGCCATCTTTGCTCCAATGGAGCCTTGGCTGCGGGAGGGGAAGAGAGAGACAGAGAGGAAAGCGCGGCGGAGGGGTGGAGAAGCAAATGGGCGCTTCTCCTGTGTGCCCTGGCCGGGAATCGAACCCAGGTCCTCCGCACGCTAGGCCGACGCTCTACCGCTGAGCCAACCGGCCAGGGCAAACATTATTTTTCTTATTAAAGATTTGTCCGCGAGCCAGATGCAGAGCCACAAGAGAGCCACATCTGGCTTGCGAGCCATAGGTTCCTGACCCCTGGTGTAGAAGCTGGAGAATCAGGAAGCCGTTGCTATAACTGGTAGATCTAGATCTGTGTGTCTCTGCTGCAGTTTGTTCCAGCAAAAAGGATGTTCTGTGCCCAGTATCTCCCCTCATTGAATTTAATTCCAAATCACTAGCTAGTGTGAGGGCATCTGATTAGCAGAACCTAAATCACATTTAGAAGGGAGTCTGGGAAAAACAGTTTTTTTGTTCTCCAATATGTGTATTACCCAAAGCTAGGAGGGGACTGTGAGTAGATGTTTAACAAATCATTTACAGATTTGCCATCGACAGTATGCAGGTGGCTTGTACCCTTTTCTAGTACCAAATTATGTATCATTTGGAATTCTGCAAGCAAAAATTCTGGCTCAGATTTGCTTAGATCATATTGATATTTATATCAAACTTGTGTTACTTTTATCCCTGAGCTGGCTTCCATCATGGTGGTAAATTGGCTGGTAAAAACAGTTGCGGAATTACGTTTCTTTGTTAAACAATGGACATAGGTGGCTGAGGGTGGGTAATGTGTGTGTGTGAGGGAGGGAGAGAGAGAGAGAGAGAGAGAGAGAGAGAGAGAGACAGGGAGAGGGGCAGAAAAGAGGCAAAGAGACAGATACTGAATTTGTCACTCAAAATGGGGGGAAAAATCTTCTACTTAGTCCAATTGGACCAATTTAGGCTACTTGCCCATCTCTGAACTATAAGTGTATAGTGGGACATGCCAGGTGCTAATTGGTTAAGCCTGATTTCTTAAACTAATTAGTGGCAAGGAGAATGGGATTACCATGTTAGGTTTGGATGTAGAATAGAGACCTACCCCTGGAGCTAGGTTTGGGGGTAAATTTACCTTAGGACAGCAAGAATGTTCAGACTGTGGTCACTTGAGAACTTATTAAAACTGCAAATTCTCAGGGCATGTACCAGACCTACTGAATCAAAAACTCTGGTTATGGGGCCCAGGAATCTGTGTTTTAACATGCCCTCCAGATGATTATGCTAACATCTGAGAACTGCCTTAGTAACATAAGCTGCTGAGGGATGACTGATAAAAGGCAGGACTGGATGAGGAAGGAGGAAGAGAGGAGTAGATGTTGGATAGGCAGCCAAGAGCATCCATTTCAAAACTGTTTGGTGAGTAGGGGTCAGTTCATGAGGAGTCTTGAATATCCATCTCCCAAGATTGTCGAGGAATGTAAAACTGGATTATGTATGTGTGAGGGACCTGCAATGAAGGAGATAGATTATAACAGGAATGAGATGAAAACTACATTAAACTTGGATTCAGGGATTGGGTTCTTATTCTGGTTTCTTTACCTCTTTGAGCTTCATACTCTTTTCTGTAAAATAGGGAATATAACTACCACTATGTTAGGAGAATTAAATGAACAAATGTATGTGGAACTGCGTAGTTCATCATTAAACATATTAATAAGTAAATATATACTAAAATAATGATGCTTGGCTAAGGTAGCTTTATTCCCAGGATGAGTCCAGTGGCGCCCTTGAGGGCTCCCTTGCCTCTGACGACAATTCCCTTGTTCTCAGTAATTGTTTCAGGTCTCCGGCCCTTGATCATATTCAGATCAGCATTGGTTTTCCTGAATGAGCAATGGTTTCCGCCTCTGCTGTCTTATCCTGGGGCATTACATGAATTATTTACTTCACCTGTCACTGGGATATAGAGGTTTCTTTTTGCTTTTATAACTAATATGTATTCAGGGTGATGCGACCATGCATATTTTATGTTCTGTCTTGGCAGTGTTACTCATTTCTTCTTATTTTCTTCTATGAGGTCGTTTTAATTTGTAACACTATGCCTTCTTCCTCCTAATTTTTGTTTTTCCGTATAGAATATTTATAAATTCCTATTACATTGGAGTGGGGAAGGTGTTCAGGATTGGTTTGGACTTGCTCCCTAGTTATGTAAAGAAACTATGATAGGAAAGTAGTTTGCCCAAAGTCTTGTATCCTGCTTCTTGCCCTGTTCCTATTTCTTGGCATGGAAGAATTTACATCTGAAGTTAAATTTTATTTTTTGTTCTATAATATGAACTAGGCTAAAATCCCCTTCAAATTGTTGACATCTGATTGGATTTAGTTAAAGTCGTAAGCCTGGTCTGCCGTAGTGAAGCAGAGCTGATGTTCTGATCTAGGAATAGAGATTACCTGGTGAATAGGAGCGTCATGAATCCAGCAGTGGGAAGAAGGGCCTGCCTGCCGCGAGCACTCTGTTCATACGCAGCATGTTACTCAGGTGTGCCAGTCACTGAGTGCGCCCGCATTGTGTTATTAGGTAGCTTGTGGCATCTTCTAGTTTGCAGTTTGGGTGCCTGAGGAAGGAATGAAATGGAAT